>NW_026526677.1:95121247-96566247 GCF_024362965.1 Panthera pardus
GCTTATTGAAAATTACTTACTTACATAGCTCAGGTTTGCAAGGGAAAATGAACAGGCAGTGGAGAGGCAGCGGAGAAGATCAGCCCTGCCCACCAAGTTCTCGTTTCCTTTTCCTCCCTTCATGTGCCCCCAAGAGCCTTGCCTGTAGCGGGGGCTGCAAAATCTAGTTGGCAACTTCGTCTTGCGAGGTGATATCTCCACAACGCTTTGGGAAGGGCCCCCAGATTCCAGGTATTTCACTGAGCCCAAACTAACCAAACACTGAAGAATGGAACTTTTAAGACAGGGGGAAAAATTAATAAATGAAGGAAAAATCTGCCCTCTAAAACCTTTTGCTTTCCATTGACCAGATGTTTGCTTAGAAAATCCAGATGTACGTTTTCTCAGTACCTTTTGTGCGAAGATGTATGGTTTTGCTCAACAAAGCTCGAGAGGGAGTAGGAGCAAATATTTTACATAGTCTGGAGAGGTGGGGTGAAGGACAATTTTGTATATCTACATATATATGATTTTTTTTTTTTTAAGTAAGCTCTAGGCCCAACATGGGGCTTGAACTCACGACCCTGAGATCAAGAGTCGTATACTCTACTGACTGAGCCAGCCAGGCAGCCCAGGGGGACACTTTTGAATATTAGATTTCAGCTACTCCCGAATCTTACTTTAGTGCATTTTAAAGAGTGGAATACCTAGGGGTGCCTGGGTGGCACAGTCAAGCTTCCCATTCTTGATCTCTGCTCAGGTCATGATCTTGCAGTTCATGAGTTCGAGCCCTATACCGGGCTGTGTGCTGATGATGCAGAGCCTGCTTGCAACTCTCTCTCCTCCCCTGCTTGTTTTCGCTCGCTTGCTTTCCAAGTAAGTAAATGCACTTAAAAAAATTAGGAGTGGAATACCTGAATAAAATTTTTATTAAAGGATATCTTCCTCCTTTATATTGCCTTTACGGTATACAAATTTTGTCTGACAATATAGACGACTCCTTATCATCCAGGATGAAGAGGGAGTGAGACGCTCTGGATAAATAAAGTTCATAATTTATTCTTGCTCTAATAAAGTTAATCTTAAAAAGATTTAGGAGAGCAACTTGTAGGAGAGCACCTTCTTTTTTTTTTTTTTTTCTTAAGAATCTTCTATTTTCAAATGCAACTTTTGAATATGGTGGGTCATCTATGTTTTAAAGAAGATTTTGGAAAGAATTAGCTAAACTTGATATCTTAAGACTATGACCCGGATTCTATTTGTTCTGTTCTATTTTTCAATTAGTAATTAAAAAAGAATCCACACCACCCTCTACCCCCGGCCCCGTGTTTATCTAGTCGGCTGTTATAGACCATTTGCTATCAGCTCAAAGTTCTCAATTAGCTCCAGTGTTGTTATAATTACTGGATGTGTTTTCAAACAACTCCCAGCTAATAACCATTGGGATGAAGAGTCATTTTCTCACTATAGATTGCACGCTCATGCTCGCTGTGATGTTTCGACAATGATTCATTAACCAATAATAGGGCCCCAATTGGAACCATTAAGCATTGGTGCCTTTGCTAGACTTACCTTTTATTTTGTTCCTCAGTATTGTCTTTTCTGGGGCTGATTTCTGGATAACTCCTAAGAGACTCCTTAATATACAAAACAGTATCATGAAGACAGCTGTTATTGAATTCACCTACTTGGAACAAAGCTTCCTCTTAACAGGATGTTCTCGTTGGAAATTGGAGATGGAAAAGTGCCATAAAAAAGGAGTCTATAATGCGAGAATGCATGATTTAAAGGCCCTTTATACCAGTTCATAGAGATTAGGCAGATTAGGCACTGTGTCTTTTCAGGGGCACATCTAACATCCGGGTAAATATAAGCCCTCCATCATTCTATCACTCAAATTTAAAGTTCCTTGCTTCCTAATGGGCAGAGTGTTTTTACTTCTTAAATATCTGAAGCAGAAATGCTGTAAAAATTGATCACTGATCCACTTGGGTCTACGAAGACCAATGTTGTTGCCATTAGCCTTTATTTTCAAGGCAGGGCAAAGAAGTATTTGTCATTCACTATGTCTGAGAATCGTTATCCTCAGTATCATGGTAGCTAGATCTTACGAGGTGGGGGCCAAAGGCCTCTTATTAGCAACATCTGGGTTGCTTTATATGTAGCTTTCAACTTTAACAGTGAAATCATGAAGTTGCCAGATGATACGCATTACGATGTGATCAAGTAAGTAGTCCTGCCCGTTTCTAAAAATGGGACTTAACGATGGAAGTTCACGTCCAAAACTGAAGTTCATAACGCTGACCTCCTCCTTTCCCACACAGTAAACAAAACTACCACTCGCTACAAACAAATAATCAAACAGTGCTGTCCTTGGTGTTGAAAGGTTGAAGTTTCGACCTGGAGGCTCCCTCTCCCGTTACTGTCAGTAGGACTGACAGATGTCAGTCATTTATCCTACCTTGATCTCCATGTCCTTCTCTGAAAAATTGGTAGGTGAACAAAATACACCAATCCCAAGCTCTACATTCTTTTAAGGTACTCTAATAGAAATGGAATATTATTTTAAAAGTTTACCCTGTCCCTTTAAATTTAGAAACGTTGCTCTAGGCGTTGCTTAAACTTCCAGACTAAGCTTAAATTTAAGGCCATTTGGGAAAAAAATTCGATTGTTAAGCTTCCAGAAAAGTCTTCATCATGTACCATGAAGGGTCTTCTTTTACAAATACATTTTAGGATCACTTTTGGCTATCAATTTCCCCGAACTAATGCTTCACATAGATTATTTTTAAAATCCCACTGAAACACGATTCATCAGTTTACTATTTATCCTTAGATATGCATGATCATTCAAGACTTTCAATTCTAACTGCTTCCAGTTTTAAGAGAAAGTTATGTACAAGTAGCTTTTATGCCACATCATGGTACCTGTGAAATGTTTATAACAAAGGAATAAATCTCCAAAGCTAGTTCTTAGGCCACCTGTATAGATCAACAGATTTCCCCCTAAGTCATTGTTAAAACTGCCCGTTTCTGGATATGTCCATCTAAGAATGCAATGCCCACCTAACACAAGTAAGAAAAAATTAAATTCTTTGGTGATTATTTTAAGACCTGGTAATTTTGCAATGTTTATTCAGTCTCCTCAGATAAAAAGTAAAAAACATTTATTAATATTGACACTCAGTAGTAAAGTATGGGATGCTTTTTCCTCTTACCTAGTATTTTGTATAGGAGCACAGATGTGGTACTATGTCAAGATGTTTGTGAGGGCAAGACGCCTGGCGTATTTACATACATGAGTAAGTAGCTTTGAGAGAAAACCGTATTTCTCAGATTTGCCTGAATGGGTGTCTCTGGACTTGGGATTTTTTTTTTTTTAAATGTTTGTATTTATTTTTGAGACAGAGACCGAGCATGAGCAGGGGAGGGGCAGAGAGAGAGGGAGACACAGAATCTGAAGCAGACTCCATCCAGGCTCCCAGCTGTTGGCACAGAGCCCGACGCAGGGCTTGAGCCCATGAACCGCGAGAGCTGAACTGAGCCGAAGTTGGACGTTTAACCCACTGAGCCACCCAGGCGCCCCGGAAAGACTTCTGATGTACTGGCAGTTAGTCCAGTTTAAGTTCGTTTTAGTCGAAACTGAAGCATTCATACCTTCTTCTTTCCTTATCTGGAGGGTAAGAGAGCAGCACAGTAGATACATTTATTACTGGGTAACTTCAAGGTTTTCATTTATGCAAGGATGGGTAGAGATTGTTTAAGAAAGCAAAAAATCCAATCTGCAACTAAAAGCCTTTATTCCCTAGTTCTTATTCAAATGCAATGAGTTCAGAATTCTAACTGATTTGAAAATAAATAATGAAGAAAACCTTCTTTGTAGAGCCTAAAATGTGGCCCCATGATGTAGCACGGCTCCATATTTTAAATTCTGCACAAAGCAAACCTGGACCGCAGCTGGAGGACATTGGGTCCTCCCTCCCCATGCAGGGAGGTGGGTTGGCCCTCTTCCTCCGTGTCCAGTCCCCGGGCATTTTTGGTCTCTGATACATGTGTTGTCTACACAATGTGAAGGGCTTTGAAAGCGGCCACAGCCTGTTTTTCCCTTTCGTGTCTGCTCTGCAGTATTTCCAGCAGGGAGATTTCAGGCAGAGCATCTTCCTTTCGAGCATAGGTTGGATTTTTCTTCTCCTTCGAGGCTTGATCAGTCAGATTGGAAGGTTTGGGTTTGGGGATGGTCTTAGCATATTCCAAAGCCTAAAAGCATAAAGATAAAATGTTATTTGAGATGGGAAGTGAGCCCCGGGTTCCTTTAATGATGTGGAGTCTTAGGAAATGCTTATTAGCCATATGAATGGAGCCTCCGGCCACAATAACCTCCTGAGATGTGGGTGGGAATGGAGAGAGAATGGGGTATGCAAATCATGTGAAACAACACACAGTGTCCACCAAATAAATTAGCCGCGTTAACCGTGTGCTGTGAAAAAGAGCCGAGAGATGACACACAGATTTGTGCATGTGGGTGTTTTCGTTGTAAAACGGAGTTTTATTCGAGTGTTTGAAAGTAGATTTCTCACGTGGGGGCTCTACTTAGCTTCTGGCCGTCTTCTTAAAACCAAACTTGTATTGAGGAGAGACGGACCTTACCGTTCAAAGTGGACTTGTTACAGCTTGAGACCAAAGATCTCACTGTCGTCGATGAGCCTCCATTATGACATCCAACTCTTCCTTATTCCTAGGCTCTTTGAACTCTAGCAACTATTTATCAGAGGTTGGGAATTATTCTGTTCTTTAGCATATTATCTATAGAAACCCGGAGACTGGAAAAAGCAGACTTTTTTTTTTTTTTTTCCCTTCAGTGACGTCCGTTCCGAAAGGCACTACAATAAAAATGAGATCACGAAATAGATTTCTAAACCTGCCTTTATATCAATTTTATATTTTAATGAGCGTTTCTTGATAGCTGAAATGGGAATGGTATATTTAGGTCGTGGGGGGGGGGGCAGGGAACCTCCAGACTCCTCCGTGTGTGTAGGTGATTTCTGTAGGAATTTCTAATTACAGACTTGTTGCCTTGACTCTCTTCATGAAAAAATAATGGATTGGAGAGAAAAGAAAAAATGGCACCATGGAAACTCAGTCGAGTGGGCTGAGGTCTTCAAGGTCCGAGGAAGAAAGGCAATAAAGAGAAAATATGATGGCCTGTGAGAGAGAACATGAAGTACAAATTCCTAAAAGCACCAAAGGGTCACTTGTCCCTCATGCAAAGGGTCCCATGTTCTTACTGGGACGGAGACAGAGACTTTGCACTGCAAGGCTCGGTGTTTCCCCGAATGTACTTCATTCACATCCTGACTTCTAGCTGGATGACCTCTGAGACGGAGAACATTCTGTATTTTATGAAATATTTTTTTTGTGGCTAGAGAAACCTACATATTACGGTCCCTTGGGAACAATGTAGGGAAATGAAATGGAAAGAAACAGTGAAGGCCTTTTCTTTGACATACATACTCCTAAATGACACGACGACTCTAATTTCTTAAAATTTAATGCTAGCGAAGGAAATTGATAGGATTCTGTCAGGATTGCTGGTTTCTCCTAAGAAATCACCCTACTATTCAGTGAAAACGGTTTTAAAGTTTTGAGCCGAGTTGACAGAATGTTGCATTCGTTTCCGGCGTGCAGCATAGTGATTTGACAAATCCGTAGGTTAGGCTGTGCTCCCCACAAGTGTAGTTACCATCTGTCACCACGCAGGCCGTGACAGTCTCGTTGACTATAATCCCAGGGCCGTGCCTTTCGTCTCCATGATTTCCTTCCATAACCGGAGGCTTGTACCTGCCATTCCCCTTCACCCATTTTGCCGGCAACCTCGCCCTCGCCACCTCCCTTCTGGCGACCATCAATTTGTTCTCTGTATTTATGGGTTGGATTCTGCTTGTTGCTTGTTCATTTGGTTTTTAGGTTCCACATAGGAGTGAAATTGTGTTTCTTTCTCAGTCTGACTTATCTCACTTAACAGAATACCCTCTAGGCCTATCCACATTGGCATGAGTGGCCCCATTATATCCTTCTTTAATACGCCCCATCTTCTTTCTCCATTCTTCTATGGAGGGACACTGGGGTTGCTCCCGTATCTCGGCTACGGCAAATATTGCGATAAACATACGTGTGCATGTATCTTTTCGAATCGTTGCTTTTGTTTTCTTTGGGTCAATAACGAGTAGTGGAACTATTGGATCATGTGGTGTTTCTGTTTCTAGCTTTCTGAGGGGCCTCCATCCTGGTTTCCACAGTGACCGTATGACCTGACATTCCCACCAGCAGTGCATGAGGGTTCCTTTTTCTCCAAAGGCTCACCAACGCTTGTTATTTCTTGTCTGTTTGATTCTAACCATTCCGACAGGTGTAAGGTGATCTCATCGGGGTTTTGATTTGCATTTCCGTGATGAGGAGTGATGTCGAGTATCTCTTCATGTCTGCCGGCCTTCCTATTCAGTTTGTGGGTGGGTGACAAATTTGAAATACTGTACTTGGAAGAAACCACGGAGGGCTAAAGACCATGACGAACTTCAGGCTAATCTTACAGCATCATATGTGTGTACGTGTTATTTGTGTCCCTGTCTGTATCAATCAGTATCAGTATCTGTGAAGGAGGGACAGCAGTAGCTAAGACATCCCCTGTGTTCCAAAAAACCCCCCCAAAAGGTGGGGGAATTTAAGAGGTAACAAAGGTTTCCTTTTCATTCTAATTGCAAAGCTAACGGCCTTGCTGAGAATTTCTTACCTTCTGCCGAGGGATGGCCGATTTACTTTTGGTTTTCGCTGTTTGTGGTTTCGGCAGGAGGGATAGCGTCTTCGCGTTATACTCCTGAACTTGTCTGGCGTATTCCTTTTTTTGGATTAATTTCTGCATCTGTTCGGAGAAACAAAGTTACGACCGTGCACAGGCCCTGCTAGATCTCCCTGTTCTCTCCTTTTAAAAGCAGCACTCGTTTTAGCCGGCTGGGCGTATGGTAGTGTCTCGGAGGCACCGGGGAAACGGGGTTACCATGTGTAAGGCAACGGCGGTGAGATGGTTAAGTTAATGTTTCTCCTAGAAATAGTCTCTCTGGGGGGTGGGGGGGGGGGACATCACCGCAGTAGCACACCCAGTGTTCCCTTAACAGGGGCTAAATCACATTCAGCTCCTTCTTTGTTGCATTTACCCAATTTATTTTCATTTTGGCTTCCAACTTTGAACTATACTCTCTTTTCATGCCCTGAGTGCAACCGCAGTTAAAACACATTAAATGAAGATCTCCTTTCACTAGAGGAAAGGAACTAAAGTGGATGCACTTTTCATGGGTTGGGGATCTCTTATCCTAAGCGTCTTCTCTGTAGCCACTCTTTGAAATTACCAAGATCACTCCATTGGGAAAGACCAACGACCGTCTAACACACACATCTCTTTTCATGTGCACATGGCCCTCTTCTGTGCGGGGCCCTCAAAACTAAAAGGTGGATACATAAGACAGCATTGGCCGGGTAATTTTATTTTATGGTAAAAGGCATATCTGGGTCTCTATTACCAATGCTATTTCAGAAGAGTCTACTTGGAGGGAGACCTTTGGATGAGGACTTGGTTCCGGGGCACGGGTCTGTGCGGTTCTGCTAAAAGGCAGGTAGGCAAACCCAAGCCTACAGAATGCTGTACGTACGTCACACTCACTTTGTCTCTGATGGACTCAAGGTCAGGTCCAAGGCCTCCAAGCTTCACGTCTCTTTTCTGATAACCTTTCAGCTTGGCACTCTACAGATACAAAGAGACAGTTTCTATTAAGGAACTGTGTGTCCCCCCCACCCCCGCCCAGCTGTCCTAGCCACACAGGAGAGGGAAGAACGGAGGTCCGTGTGGACAGCTGGGAGAGTGTGGCCGCAATTCCTGATAGTTCTTCCACGTTAAGGGTAGCTCTTGATAATTTGTAGCTTCTTGGGTAATTTGTAGCTGGTCGGCTCACGGGCTTTGACTTCTCCGACTTCTGCAACAACAACAAAGCTGGAATTCTGAGAATTACAAATAAACATTTTCGAGTGAACGAACTGGTGTTTTGTTATTAACCTTTTGAACAACATCTGCTATTACTGTTGTGTCTGGTCTCCTACAATGACCAAACCAAATGATTTCCTGGGAAGAGGCCATCTAAATCAGGTAAGCATTGCTTCAAAAAGAGGAGTGCCCTGATGATGTCATAACATTCAAAAGACAGTACATTTTTTATCTTTTAATGTTTATTTATATTTGAGCGAGCGAGACAGAGAAAATGAACCAGTGGGGGAGGGGCAGAGAGAGATGGAGACGGAATCTGAAGCAGGCTCCCCGCTGGCAGCACAGAATCCAATGTGGGGCTCGAACTCACAAGCCGGGAGATCATGACGTGAGCTGAAGTCGGATGCTTAACCGACTGAGCCCCCCAGACGTCCCAAGATAGTAAATTTCTAAGGGTTAGAGTCTAGGCAAGATCTACTGAGAAACTCCTTTCATTCAGTGTGATTTTTGGATATTTTGAAGGGTGTAATTTTATTTTATTTTATTATTATTATTTTTTAATGTTTTATTTATTTTTGACCGAGAGAGAGAGACAGGGCATGAGCGGGGGAGGGTCAGAGAGAGAGGGAGACACAGAATGCAAAGCAGGCTCCGGGCTCTGAGCCATCAGCACAGAGCCCGATGCGGGGCTTGAACTCACAGACCGTGAGATCATGACCTGAGCCGAAGTCAGACACTCAACCGACTAAGCCACCAGGCGCCCCTGAAGGGTGTAATTTTATATGACCTTCATAGTGGTATTGCATATTTAAAGGGACAGTAACATGATGTGGCGATTTAATTTTAAATTATGACATTTGAGCAAAATAACAGGGCGGAAAAACACTAATGCTCTCCAGACTGTAGACTAGATGATGATATTCCCCTGACTGCTGCTTTCAGTGTTAAAACTGACTTGCTGCTTCGGGCAGATGCCCTTGTGGAGATACCAAGTCCCCCCCCCCTTTTTTTTTTTTTTGAGTTTGTGAGTTCATTTGGTTTCCTTCCTTGAGCAGGGTAGGAAAGGACCATCCCAAAGAGCTAGTTTGGACGACAGTAGTTCCGTTCAGACAGATCTACGTCAACGCTTCAGCTGGAGAAAGAATAGCCATCCTCAAGAGGCGACAGCACTGCCCTGTTTCACCTGCACGTGGGACAAAGCTCCGTGTTTCTCTAAATCTCGAAAGCTCTCGTAAATTACGATAAGGCCTAAGATAAGCAGTACATCTAGTAAGTTCTTCAGACAGAATTTGGCAGAGAGCGTCCAGAGACTTAAAAAAAAAAAAAAATTACGTTGGATACAGTTACTGCGTATCATTCCTTGATGGGAACTGCGGTATCCTTTGTATCAACTGTTACAAGAATGTGTTCTCCTCCCACTGGGCTAGTGCCCGACTACCCACAGCTGGCCCCAGTTAGTTTCTCCATTGCCTTTCCCCACTATAGAATCTTCGAGCCAGGTACTCTGTTCTGCAGATCCGAAGCACTGAGCTCTGGCCCGTGCGGTATAAATGAAAGTTGGCTGGGGGAAAGCTTGTATCTTTAGAAAGCTTTTATCCGGGCTGGCTCGGCCCCTCTCTTTTTCTGTTTTCCCGCCTTGAATGCGGATATGGTTCTTGGATCTGGAACAGCAATCTTGGGTCGGGAAGGGAACAAGAGAACCATACAAATAACTGGTTCTGGTGTTGTGAGCTGTGTGGCTCTCTACCTGTGGGTTAATCGTACGTGAGAAGGAGCCCATCTTTTTGAAGGTACGGTAAATCGTAATTCTGTGACTTGGAGGTGAAAGCAGTATTTCTGACGTCTTGGTGCTTCAGAGAGCCAGAATCTTGTGACTCGTAGGCAACATTTCTACGCTTCAAGGATCGAGTTCTGCAAACCGGATTTCCCTGATTAGAATGTTCAAAACTTACAGTCGAAACTCTTTGGGCATATCTAACTCTAAAAGGAGAGAGAGAAGGTTCCTTTTTTCGGAAGAAGTTGTTGGGCTAAAAATCGTTTAAAAATATTAAAGTATGGAGAGAAAATGGTGTTCGTTAAAGGCTCGTCAAAATCCGAAATCCCCTTTAAGAAAAACGATCACCTGGCAAAACCATTCTAGGTGCTTCTTGCCCTTGATATTTATCTGTTCATGCTTGTGTAAAATTGTCAAGTGCTACAAATTAGATATTTTCACTAAGCATTTTTTTTTTTTTTTTGAGAGTGAAAGAGCACACACATGCATGAGTTGGAGAGAGGGGCAGAGGGAGAGCGCAAGAATCCTAAGCCGGCTCCTCGATCAGCACAGAGCCCCAAATGGGGCTCAAACTCAAAACCACGAGATCATGACCTGAGCGGAAATCAAGAGCTGGATGCTTAACTGACTGAGCCACCCAGGGGCCCCTTCACTAAGCGTTGTAGCATTATACTGTGTTTCCCCGTCATTGGTTTTCAAAAATGACTTCCATACAGAACATTCTGTCTTCTGGTTATAGTTGCATTATTTAGCTATTCCTCTAAATGTCGAACATTTAAGATGTCCTGGCAGTGAGCGTTGTTTGTGGGCTACCGTGAGAATTGCTTTGAGATCAGTTAACAGAAGTGGAATTATTGAGGCAAAATCATGAACACCTTTAAGGTCCTTCATGAACCCTTCCATTAGCAATGTGTAAGAATGGCCTTTTTGTGCAAGCCTTGATTGCACTGTGTGTGATCACATTTAAAAATCTCTGCTAATTACTAGGTGAGTGAACCCTCCTATCTTCTACGTGGCAATCGCAAACTTGTTCTTTATCATCTGACCTGTTTTGCAATCGCTGAAATTACTATTTGCCAGAGTAAACCAGAAATGAAAACGGAGGGAACCTCGCTCATATCCAAGTCCTAGATCCAATTTGTCCAAAACGGATGAGAAATGATCAGTGTGTCCAGAAATCACAAACTTAATGTGAAGCAGCTTAACTGTAATCATTGCACGGACTCCCTAAAAGATACATCGTGAAGCGTGAATAATAGCTCCCTGCTCCCGGGTTCCTCCAGTTTTTACTATCCCGTCGAATAACCAGAATCTACATCTTGGCTGTCCTTGAAAAACAGAACACGGAGGGGACTAGAATTACCTATTTACAGAGTAAAGAGTGTGGCCCGGAGGGGAGGGGGAATCCAAATGCTCCAAACTCCTTTTCCGGGATCGGGCTGCTTCTAGCCAGAGACCCTTCTCAAGGGAGAGGGAGCATGCTTCATAAAGAAGTTTGCTCTGGGTGACTGGCGATGAAAAATCCTAGATTTGCTTAAGATTGCCTCAAGTAATCTTGATTGCCGCTCAGTGCTGTAATTCCATTTGATCTCTTTCCATCAGAAATCTTCCTAACAGCTTTACTGAAATTGACTTTGCATACCACAGAACTTCCCCATTTGAAGTTGTACCCATTAGCAGCCGCTCCTCCCCCGCCCCCCACCCCGGCCCCCCACCTCCAGCACTAGGCAACGACTAATCTGCTTTCTGTCTCTTCAAAAGGCTTTTATAGTAAAATAATCCTCAGAATTTACTTTGATTTAGTTCTCCTTGGCTGTTACAAGACTAAAAGGTCACAATAGCATCCCCGCCCCCCCCCCCCCCCCACACACCCTGAAAATTAAATCAACAATGATAGCCCTGTTAGGTCTCCAAACGCGGGGTGGGGTGGGGGGAATACAGTCCTGTTCTCAATACGCCCCTGATGGGGTTCGCTGCTAGTCTTTGCCTAAGATGTGCCCAAGCTGACCTCAGCCATCCCTGGCCCCGCCTGATGATGGCAAAGACCAGACCCGCCCGTCTGAACTGTTCACTGTTGATGGCCCCTTTAGCGGAAGATGGCACGGGACTGTCCTGATGGCATATTTCTGCCGGTAATTAATCACCCTTCACAAGCTAGAAGAGTGATGTTTTCTTGTAAACTTGGGGCGAAGTGTGCGTGAGTTGAAAATGACCTTGACTGTCTGGCGAGGACCTGTTTCAACTCCGAAACGCTGTACCCTGCTGTGGGGGACACGGCAGGGCTTTTCTCCAGAACATTCCTCAGACGTATAAGCAGGGGAAGGCTACTCAAAAGCGGGACAATGGAAAACAATGCCTCAGATACTGGAGAGAACAGCAAGCGAAGGGAATTTGCTCTGTGGTTGCGAAATTTAATCCAAATAAACCTCTTCTTAGAAGCAGTCAAGCAGCAATACCCAGATTGTCTGTGACGACAAACACACGAGTTAATTACTGCAGCTCGGCTGCGGGAGAACCCTGTAAGCAGTGACTTTTGTGGCGGGTCGCGATAGATACTTTTATGCTGTTTGTCGTCCCGGGCGCTGCGTCAGTCTCTTGCTGCCTGACGACTGGCTTTAACAGCACGGGCGATGCTTCGCGTTCATCAGTCAGTCCCCTCAGAACCGCCAGGGGAAGGGGAACGGTGCGTGGGCCCGTTGGCTTTACAAATCCTCACATTTTTAATGTGCTTCGAGTCGATTCCCTTGGAAACCGCAAGATTTGCTGTGACAAGCAAATGGGCATGACCCGGATAACGATTCCCCCCGTCTGGTGCCCCGGCTACCTGCTGTCCTATACAAATAGCTCTGTTCGAAATCCTTTGAGCTTCTGGAGTAGCTTAAAGGACAAAGGGCGCTTCTGTGCGTTTGTCAGATGTAGGTTGAAGGTGTTGGAGGGAGAAAATGGGTACGGGTGGATGGTAACATTCCTGAAAGAAAGCAGGAAGGGAAGGGCTTCTCTGACTTGGAAAGAGGGTTTGGGCGGCAGTAACTGAAAGTTCTTTTTCCTTCCTCTTCCCTACCCTCCCATACTCTCAGACTTCTGGGGACACACACTGTCACAGAGGTACTCTCCTCCCCCTCTCCTCTGTAAGACCTGAATTTAGGTTACTGAGGGAAGGAAGAAGGAAAAGGCAACTAATTGATTTGATGGTCTACTCCTCACTAGGGACGGAGATAAGGTGGTTTTTTTTTTTTTGTTTTTTTTGTTTTTTTTTTTTCTCTCCAGATTTTAAAGTTTATTTTTGAGAGAGCATGCGTGAGCAGGGGAGGGGCAGGGAGAGAATCCCAAGCAGGCTTCTGTCTGTCGGTGCAGAGCCTGATGCGGGGCTTGAACTCACAAATCGTGAGATCATGACCTGGGCCAAAACCAAGAGTCTGACACTCAACCGACTGAGCCACCTGGATGCCCCTAAGCTAAGGTTTAATACATCGTTTCATGTAATTATCACACCAAATCTGCAAAAAGAAGGAATGATTTCTGATTGTGCATGTGAGGAAACGGGCTCAGGTGAGTTACTGACTTGCCCAAGGGACACCAGTATTAAGAGAGCTGAGAAATTGGGGATGGCTGAGTCTGACTTCCACTTAACCCTGCTCACTAAGAACGGAGTCCAGGGGTGCCGGGGTGGCTCAGTCAGTTGAGCATCTGAATCTTGATTTCAGCTCAGGTCAGGGTTCCAGGATCATGGGATTGAGCCCTGCATTGGGCTCTGTGGAGCGTGTAGACCCTGGTTGAAAATCTCTCTTTCTCCCTCCTCCTCCGCCCCCTCCCTCCTCCTCCGCCCCCTCCCTCCTCCTCCGCCCCCTCCCTCCTCCTCCGCCCCCTCCCTCCTCCTCCGCCCCCTCCCCCCTCCTCCGCCCCCTCCCCCCTCCTCCGCCCCCTCCCCCCTCCTCCGCCCCCTCCCCCCTCCCCCGCCCCCTCCCCCCTCCTCCGCCCCCTCCCCCCTCCTCCGCCCCCTCCCCACTTCATGCTCTTTCTCTCTCTAAATAATAAGAAGAACTGTGTTTAAAGCTTGCATTTAAAAACAAATTATTTTGAGAGCGCATGCATGCAAATGGAAGAGGGGCAGAGAGAGAGAGAGAGAGAGTGAGTGAGTCTCAAGCAGGGTCCACACACACCACAGAGCCCAACATGGCACTTGAACCCAGGAACTGTGAGCTTGACCTGAGCTGAAACCAAGAGCCAGATGCTTAACCAACAGAGCCACGCGGGTGTCCCTAAAACCTTGCATTTTTAACAACAAGAAGGTTGTTTAACAACTAGAAGGTTTCTTCTAGTTGGCAAGAAACCTAATGCAGAAGATCCTCTTCTGAGGAGTGTGTTGGAGCTATGGCTTAGGCCGTTGGTAACCTATCAACCCTCCAGTCAACAGGCCCTCCTCACCCTGAGAATGTGCTGGTTCCAAAGCTCTGAATGGATTTCTGTTTAGACATAATAGCCTGCGTGGTGTCTGCCCTCCTAGTCTAGCCTGCAAGACCCCTTCTATTTATGAAGGACTTGAGAACGGCGCTAATCCTACCGCAGAACCTAACTACCACGTAATGATGTTTCTGTAGAAAAAGAAGGAACTTGGGATCCCAGAAACACGCTGCTCCTTATTTACAGGGAGACTGGGGCTTTTCCCAGCTCCAAGCCACTGATTGTGGTTCCCATGGCCTGGGCGGGGATTAGGGACCCCCTGCAGAACCGAGGCTAAGAGGGAGTAGGGTCAGAACAAGGAGTCCAAGGAGCCGCGGGGTGGGGGTGCGTGAGGGAGCTGAGGCAGGGACGCCAGGGTTATGAGGGGGGCTAGAGTCCTGAGGTAGACAGGCCTCCAAGGTGGCAGCTGTAAGGAGCTGGCTGGGCTGTTTCCTACCCGTCAACCGCTGACGTCTTTGCCCCAAGCAGATCTTTCGTTTCTTCTCTTAAATATGCGTAAAGTCCTTCTCCATATGATAAGCAGGCTCCTGTGAGACCTGGCCCCTACCCACTGCTCCACCTGCATCCGTCCACACCCCGTGCTCCCTGTTTCAGGGACAGCAACACTGACGTGCTGGCAGTTCCCAGCATGCATCGCGGTGTCTCCAGCTTCATAATAGCTGCTCAGGCCGGTCCCTTTGCCTGAAATGCTCTCTGTCTTTTCTTGTTCACTGTTGATCATCTAAAACTCGGCTCAGTGGGGAGCTTGGGTGGCACTTAACCAGTCGGTGAAGCATCCAACTCTTGGTTTCAGCTCAGGGTCACGATCTCCCCGTTTCTGTGTTCGAGCCTCACGTCGGGCTCTGTGCTTGCAGTGTGGAACCTGCTTGGGATTCTCTCTCCCTCTCTCCGTCTGTCCCTCTGCCCCTCTCTCCCTCTCAAAATAAATGAACTTGAAAAGGAAATAAAACTTGGCTCAGAATTATCCTCTGAAGCTCTGCTTAACCCCGCCACCCTCCCCCCAAACTCCTTAGTGCTCCTCAGTGCAGCCCACACATACCTCTTTTTTTTTTTTTTTTATGTGCAACATTATACTGAAGCCATTTTCATGTGTGTCTACACGAGGAGGGGCCGTGGCTCATTTTCTTTACACCCTGGCACCTACCACTGTTCCTAACAGGAATTCGACACCTATGTGGAACGGAGCTAAGATTTGATGCCCTAAACTGCCTTCTAGGGAGGGTCCCTCTAGACCGAGGCACTCCTTCCCCCACTTGCTGGGAGTGCTGTCTGCTGTGGCTCACAGTTGGGTCCCTCCCTAAAAACCGCCCTCAGCCAGATGTGATACCCAGCTGTGGTACCCAAAGTTACAGCCCTTCCCCAGGGACAGTCAGTAGCCAATGGCTGGTCCATGTGGGTCCTGTACCTTTAAAGGGCCATCCCAACTTCAGAGTCCCTGTGGGCCTCTCAGAGGCTTCTTGCTGCCCCTGTATCATGGGCACACACTCTCCCTCAGCCAGCCCTGCCCCCACCCCCCTTGTGGGGGTGGTTCTAGAAGCACTTGTCAGTAAACCTCTTGCAAGGAATCTCCACTTCAGAGTCTATTCCTGGGGAACCCAGTCACCACATTCCCATATTGCTTCCCACTGGGTCTTGCCCTGTTGCCCTGTAAACCCGAATGCACTTTCCAGTTGTTTCCTGACCACTTGACATTCGAAGCCAGTGACTTTCCTGAGGGGTTTTTATTACTTGCAACAGTGGAGAAATGCACAGGACATAAAAAGACTCCTTCAACGTTCCTTCAGGTCCTCCTGGGAAGACTCCACTAGGAATCCCCCTCTGCCCCTTTTCCACTTATCTCTACAGACTGGATGCAAAAGATTTAAATGGAGCAAAGGTGCTCATAATGGTGACTCTTACAAAGAACTCAGAAGAGATGAGCCAGTGTTTTTGAGGGAAGCCCAGTCACTGGTTGTTCCTGGGTCTTGGGGTGCAGGAGCTGGGGTGGGGGATTAAGACAAGAATTGTTCCCCGAGGTGGGGGGACAGCGGGATGGAGGGGGTAGAATGCAGTGACAGACTCCCTCAGCCCTACTTTGTCTCTTCAAATACGAGCACGTGCGGAGAGACTCAGCCTAGGCTAGGGGTTGAAATGGGGTGTGTGGAACCCAAGCGTGTGACGTCTAACCTGGGGCTAGAAGGAGGACTCTCGCTTCTCCGCGAAGGTGCACCCTTCCCAGAGATGAAGCACAAAGTAGGGACATCTGAGGCGGCAGCCAGGGACAGATGAGATCAGGAAGCGCCTCAGGACTTGGGCCCACCCGGAAGGACCTGTTTCAGGGCTGGGAGTAAGGGAATGGCCATGCCCGTCTGCATTACCAGAATTGAAAGGTTATTTGGTAAAAATGCTTTTATTACCTTGGTGCTGCTGCTTTTCCTATGCTTTTTTCCTTTTTCCAGCTGAAACAGATAGCCTTCGGAATTGCTGCGACCCACTTTCATTTGGTTTCTTTGGCTTGTCTCCGCGCTGAGTTGGGATTCGCTTTCTACCCTGGACAAGATAGGTGGAAATGTGACGCTGGGCGAGGCCCCTTCGTTAGGCTGCACCTCCGTCAGCTGCTTTAAGGCCTGCTGATGTCGCTCCATGATCTGAGCGAGCTGGGAGTCCGGAGAAGCTCTCCCAGGCTGGCTGTCAGAGGGAGAATGGAATTTCCTGAATGGGGGGAAAAAAAAAACCAAACCACAACCCACAAATCTGTTAATAACACCTGGGTATATAGGACGTTGAGCAGAAAAGTCTTTTTGTACTTGAGGTATTCGTCGCTCTCCAAATCAAACTCATGACCTTCAGCTGAATCTTTGCATAAATACATTAACCTCTTAAAACCCTCCTAGTTTTTCTTTAGGGTAGTTTAGCTCTTGTTTGAGGACTTCCATTTAGTGCATTCGAAATCGAAAAACAAAAACAACAAACGCCCCTTGGAAACGTCAAAGACCTTCCCACTGTAAAATGCCTGGAAATGTTGGGTTAAATTGGAACAAATATCTTTTTAGTAAATACACGGTTGAATTTCTAAGAGAGGGAAACTTCAAGACCACACACAAAAAAGGAACTAAAAGTAAAGCAGATTTCGGATAAGCTAAAGCTATAGGCTTTCTTGGTGGGAGTTTTGCACCTATGGGCTTGAGTTTTGTTTTGTTTTGTTTTTTTTTAATATTTGAGAGAGACAGAGACAGAATGCGAGTGGGTTGGGGCAGAGAGAGGGAGGCACAAAATCGGAAGCAGGCTCCAGGCTCCGAGCTGTCAGCACAGAGCCTGACGCGGGGCTCCAAGTCACGAGCTGTGAGATCATGACCTGAGCGGAAGTTGGACGCTCAACCGACTGAGCCACCCAGGCGCCCCTGGGCTTGAGTTTTAACACTTAACGCTGGTGTAGGATATGTGAAATCTTGGCCCCGTGTGGCATGGGGAATCCAGGGAGAGGCCTGCATACAGGCCTTGGAGAGCTACGTCTTCAAGAAACAGTTGGGTTAGTGAAAGTCACCAGCCTTGAGAATCTGCAAAGCAAGGCTGTTTGTCTTCGTCTAGGCTCTCAAGTGGAGAAAAAATTCCTTGTGAATTTCCACGGGACAGCGTTTGGGGTTCAAATTTACCTTCTCCACACAAACGTGGATTCCAGCACCAAAAAAATTAACATAAAAATGATCCTAGAAGAGGGCTCTCCCTGTTGTATCTGCAAGAACCAAATATAAAAGTTCTCTGGGGCGCCTGGGTGGCTCAGTTGGTGAGTGTCCGACTTCACCTCCGGTTATGATCTCATGGTTCATGAGTTCGAGCCCCACGTCGGGCTCTGTGCTGGCAGCTCGGAGCCTGGAGCCTGCTTCGGATTCTGTGTCTCCCTCTCTTTTGCTTTGTCCCTTCCCCACTCTCACTCTCTCTCTCTCTCAAAAATAAACATTTGAAAAAAAATTCTCTGGAGGGATAACCTCCTTCTCTAGCCTGCTTACGTGTCTTTAGACAAGATAGCCAAGCATACGTTCACAATCCCAAATCCTAGAATATATGAGGAAATAATCCACTAAGTAGAAGAGCCCACAGGTGCACATGCACACGCACAAGAAACAGTGATGGATTTCTATGAACTTCTGATAATAGAATTTTAACATTTAAAAAAATTTTTATTATGTTTTAGAGAGTGTGAGCTGGGAAGGGGGCAGAGGGGGAGAGAATCTTTTTTTTTAAATTTAATTTCTTAATTATCTTTTTAAATATTGTCAAATTGGTTTCTGTACAACACCCCGTGCTCATCCCAACAGAGACTCTTTTTTTCAATATTAATCTTTATTTCTGAAAGAAAGAACACGTATGAGTGAGGGAGAGTCAGAGACAGAGAGGGGGACATAGGATCCAAAGCAGGCTCTGTGCACTGACAGCAGAGAGCCCGAAGTGGGGCTCAAACTCACAAAAGGTGAGATCATGACCTGAACCCTGAACTCCTCTCACCCTGGAGAGAGAGAATCTTAAGCAGGCTTCATGAGCCTGACACAGGGCTGGATCCCATGACCCCAGGATCTTTATTCTCAACTCACTGAGCCACCCAGGAGCCCCTAGATAGCATTCTGAAGCATGTTTAAAGATTTTATTTAAAAAAAAATTTTTTTTTTAACGTTTATTTATTTTTTGAGACAGAGAGAGAGCATGAACGGGGGAGGGTCAGAGAGAGAGAGGGAGACACAGAATCCGAAACAGGCCCCAGGCTCTGAGCTGTCAGCACAGAGCCCGATGCGGGGCTCGAACTCACGGACCGTGAGATCATGACCTGAGCCAATGTCGGACGCTTAACCGACCAAGCCACCCAGGCGCCCCAAGATTTTAAAGACCTGAGAGAAGAAATCAAAACCCTGAGAAACCGATTTTGGAAAAAAAAAAAAAAAAAAAAAGGTTTTAATCAGAACCGAATAAAGATTCTAGACCTGAAACATACCACTATTGAAATTTACTAAATTTTGATTAAAGTGCATACTAGACTCAGCTGAAGAAAGTTAGTGCATTTGGAAACTGGTGGGAGGAAATTTCTCAAGCACAGATAGATAAAAGATGAAATAAGAAACCGTTAAAGAGACCCAGAGTCTAGAATAACAGAATCTAGTATGCATGTATTTGGTGTTCCCGGAGGGAAAACAGTATTTCCTGAGACAGGAAATATCCATAGGAAATAGTACGTAATAATCAAAGGGAAAATGGATGGTAGTTTTTATGGAATTTATGAAAGCGATGAATCCTCAGATTTAGGAATCACAAGCAGGATTAAAAACTTCATATCGAGACCTAACACAGGGAAACCTCAGAATACCAAAAACAAAGGGGGAATCCTTAAAAGAGAAAAACAAAAGGAATGATAATTATATTGACAAAAACTTTTCAAAGAAACAGAAACCAGGAGATAGGAAAATGTTTTCCAACTCTTTACCAGGTTAAACTATAATTCAAGATAGAGAGTAAAGGTCCTTCAGGTAGATTTAGCAGTGACCTACCCTTGCTGAAAACCTTTCCAAAAGATCTACTTCAGGAAGAAAGAGTCAAATGGAAGAAAAATGGTGAGGCAGAGACATTAATAATCAGTTAAATTTAAAACACTCTCTACAAGAAGCCTTAACTTTTGGAGACATAGGAACTACGAAAGATGCTGGAGGAAAAATGCGTGACTCAAAGGGCGATTGGATTAAAACAATCCAGCGATTCTGAATATGCTCTGGAAGAGAACAGAAATATTTTGCCTGGCTAAGTAAGTTTTTCAAAAACCTTGAGAAGTTGGGTGAATCTAGAGGGTATTATGCTCAGTGAATGAAGTCTGAGTCAAATACCATAGGATTCCACTCATAAATGAAATCTATAAACTATAAAAAGAATCAGTCCTGTAAATACGGAGAACAAACTGGCAGTTGCCGGAGGGTAGGAGGTAAGGCGTTGGGCGAAGTGGGTGATGGAGAGAGGGAGATACAAGGCTTCCGGTTATGGAATGCATAAGTCACGGGAATAAAAGTCATTGCATAAGGAATACAGTCAATGATACTGTAATAGCAATGTGACGGGACAGAGGGTAGTTACACTTGTGAACGTAGCATAATGTATAAACTTGTCAGATCACTAGTTGTGCAGCCGAAACTGACATTGTGCGTCAACTATACTCAAAATAGAGAAAGCGTATTTCCAAATCGGGAAAAAGTAACAAAATTCTATTCAATAAAAGACACACACACACACATAGGATAGCAACAGGGTGATGGAAAGGACGAATTAGGATGGTAGAAATAAATCCAAATATGATTATTACAGTAAACATAAGTAGATTAAAGCTGAAAATCTGCCCGCAAACAGAACAAAGCCAAACAAAAAATACATGTGATCTAAATGGTTTTATGGGAAAATTCTATGAAACTTCAAGTAATAGATAATTCCAATTGTATATCAAGTGTCCTAGAGGATGGAGAAAGGGGGAATACTCTGCAATTAGTTTTATAAGGTTGGTATAGTCTTGATAACCCATTCAGATAAGGCTAGTGGCAGATAGGAAAATTTTAAGCCAACCTCACTTCACGCATGTGAATCTTAAATCCTAAATAGTGTTAAAAAAATCAAATTAGGCAACATATTAAAAATACAATGTGACAAGTTAGGTTAATCCTAGGAATAAAAGGATGATGTCACATTAGGAAATCTATTAATAGGGGCACCTTCGGTGGCTCAGTCAGTTGAGTGACCGACTCCTGATTTTGGCTCAGGTCATGATCTTGTGGTTTTGTGGGTTCAAGCCCCATGCTGACCATACACAGAGCCTCTCTTTGTCTCTGCCCCTCCCCTGCTCATGCTCAATTTGTCTCTCTCCAATAAAAATAAAAACTTAAAGGAAATCTGTTAATATATTTAACTACCTTAAAGGATTTAAAGAGAAAATTTTTCAATTGATGCAGGACAAGTCTTTGATAAAATTAAGTATCCATTTGTGATAAAAGCTCTTGGCAACAGGAATAGGAGACATTTCCTGTCTCCCCTCCCTATCTAGCAAAAGTTAAATATTTTTAATGGTGTGAATGTTAGAAGCGCTCCCTCTAAAGTCAGGAAACAAGACAGGGATGCCTGCTATCTATCACGATCTGTCTAGGAAGCCAGTTCTGAATTTTATTGACTGTTCCATACCTCCAGGTGAAGGACTGAGATGTGTTCTTCTCACTTCAGACATGCAAAATTGTCTACCTACTTTGAAAGTAAGCTCCTTGAAGGCACCCGGGCATCACATTACTTTTGTACCTTCTATAGAGCATTTTAGCACTGGATTTAGTGCATATCTGGTGTGTAATATACACATTTGATTGAATGACATCGGGACACGTCCCCTGATGTGAGTTTAAAAATAACTTTTTTTTTTTTTGGTCTGATGATGGAAGCAATACACCTACACTGCAGGGAACTTGAACAATTCAGATTCAGAAAGTATGCAGAGGACATTAAAAATAAGTCCAATTTCTCTTGCCAGAAATAACTGCTATGGACATTTTGATGCATTTTTCCTCGTTTGTGCCTATTTCTGCATAGTAGAGCTCCTACTCCTTAGGTGTAAATTTGCACCTTACTGTTTGCTTTTTATAGAAGTATTTCTTTAAAATAGGTTTTTTTCATGTTTATTTTTGAGAAAGAGCACGAGCGGGGGGAGGGGCAGACAGAGAGGGAGACACAGAATCCGAAGCAGGCTCCAGGCTCTGACCTGTCAGCACAGAGTCCGAGGTGGGGCTCGAACCCATAAATTGCAAGATCATGACCTGAGCCGAAGTTGGACCCTTAACCTTCTGAGCCACCCAGGCGCCCCTATAGAAGTGTTTCTTTATAACCAAAGCTTTTTAATGGTTGCGTGACATTAAATACCATCATTAACGTTTCCTTATTGTTGGATTATTGTTGTCATTTTGGTAAATGATGGTATTTGGGGGCATACCTATATTTCCTTAGGATAACCACGTTGGAGACCGTTTCCTCCAAACATTACTTGTAACCCTCAAAATATACTGATTTTTTTTTTTTTTTTTTTTAAATTGGGTCCTCTCTCCTCCCATCCCTCCAACCTCTGGCTTAACTACAGTGGGAAAAGTAGAGGAGACTGGGAGGAAGAAAAGAAATACCTCGCAAGTGGGCTATGTGAGGCAGAAATCAGAGCCAAGGACATTGCTAGGCGATGTTTTCCTCTCCCTTGACCGTCCCCATGACCCACACCTTCTCCTGTCTCCAGTGGTCTCTCATAGCTCCTCTAGGAAAAAGTTGGGAAAAGGGAATTCTTACCATAATATTTCTAAGTTCTTATATTTCGTCTCTGTGTAAATCTGCTTGGGTTGCTTCCTATTTGTGGTTGATCCATTAACATTTACTGTAGGAACAGACTGTGAGCCTTTCTGGCTCAGGGGCACTTGTCTCTTACTAAGCTCGTTTAGGTGGTTCAAGCCCACATTGGAAAGAGTGTGGATGTGTGGCTGCTGATGTGACGGTCTTTTCTCTTCTTGGCCTTCGTGTCCTCTTTGTTTGTGAACATCCGTCACTGACTGATATCCAGTAGAGTTGTTATACCATGACTTATCAGAAGCCTGCTGTGCTGGGCCAAGTTTGTTGGAGGTTACTTTGGGATCCCGGCTCCTAAGTGCACTTGAGTCTTGTAAATCATCATTCGGGGCATTCATAATTACAATTGTTTCGTGCTTTATTGAAGGATCAGTGGGCTTATTCTGGTTCGGTTGCTGTCTGGGAGTGCTATTCTGGTTTCCCTGACAGACAGCCAGCTCCTCAGTCACCAAAGACTTCAGGCCACGCTGGCGTCGGTGCTGTTTCCGGATCTTGTGCTTGGCTGGTTTTCTGGAAGGCTGCTGACCGTTGGTGGTTTCAGAAGATTGACGTCTCAGTAGGTTGTTTGATTTTGCACTTTCACAGTGAGACCAGTGTTCTTGGTGATTCTAAAAAGAGACCTTTGGTTAACGTAAAGCTAAATGATCAGCATGCTTCACAATTTATATTAGTATTTTCCAAATTGCCAGTTAAGACTTCTGGGAAGTGACCACAGAATCAAAAGGAGATTATGAATGGGGGGAGAGGGGGGACCTTTCCTAATTTCAGGATATGAGAGTGATTGAGTAATTCCTCTTGGCAGTTTCAGATTATGAATTTTCTAGAAAGAAGAAGAGAGCTTAGAATGGGCTTTATATTCAGGACTAGTCTTTGACTTCAAATGTAAAATGACGTATCACCACAGGGTGGGGAGGGGAAGGCACTTTACCTCTACAGGGCTGCATTACAAAGAAGGTGCAAATCTATACCAAAATATGCAAGTTTATTCTAACTAAGACGAATATTTTTAAACATCTTAACCAGAAGGGACATCAGTGATCTGCTTACCAACCGGGTACAAATCTAATAGGAGATACAATTTAGATGATCAGGTCTTCTTACTCATATGGGTCAGAAGCTAGAAATGACCTCTTCACCAGATGAAACAAATTAGATTTTATTCAGAGGATTATAAAGGAGGCCGCACTGTGATAGGACATCTGTGAAACCACAAGGGTTGTTTTGCTTCAGTTCCTTAATATAGCCTGTACTTAGGCAATCAAACATCTGGGGGAAATATTTCAATTTCAGAAAGGTCTTTATGCTTTTCAAAGTCTTGTAACAACAAAATGTACTCCTGGTATAATAGATACACTATGTAACTATATTGTGCTAAGCCATTTAGAAATATTTTCCAAGGAATAAAGCACTCATTACTTTGTGAAAAACTAGCAGAGTTAAGAGGCCTTTGGAAAAGAATGATTAAATGCTTAGTAAAAATAGTGAAGACCATATGCATCAGTGTGGAATATACCTGTGCCATATTTTTTCCTTTCTGAACACCTACTAAAAAATCTCTATGGCCTGTATCTATGCAATGTTAATTGAAAAATCTAAGTTACCTGGATCACTCGAGGGGGGGGAAACACCCTTTTTTTTTTGCTCAAATTGTTTAAGCTTGCTATGAACAATGATTAAATTATTGCAGTGAGTTCAACTTTTTTTTCACTTTTCTGATAGAATTACTAGGACATCCTGTTCTCTGTAATAATAAATGGCATTCTATTTCTAATGAAGTCTGCTTATAATGATTAGGTCGAGACTGTTAAATTTAACACAGTAATATACAATATTACTTTGCATGTCAGATTTTTAAGTCAGAATGGCTTATCTGAAATTTAGACTATGTTCTCCTCAGAATTTGAGCTTTCTGGAGGATTGGCCAGGCTCTGATTAGCTCGTCTAAACTTTACATTTTTACCTTTGGTACTCGAAAAAAGAAAAACTTCCTTTTTTTGTATTTCAGTTAAGAAAGGGGCACCTGGGTGGCTCAGTTGGTTAAGCATCTGACTTCGACTCTGGTTATGATCTCGTGGTTCATGAGTTTGAGCCCTGCATCGGGCTCGGTGCTGACCGCTCAGAGCCTGGAGCCTGCTTCGGATTCTGTGTCTTCCCCCCCCCCCCCCCCCCCCCGGCCCCAGCCTATCCCCTCTCAAAAATAAACATTAAAGAAAAACCGTTTTCCTTCCATGTGGTATATGGAGCTGCACGGGAGAAATGTGGGCACAGAGGCTCTGCAAATAGATAATCCAAGAGCATCGTTCCTTAAAGTGGACCCAGAAGAAAACGGCTATTTTACAGTCGTGTCAGTGTGTTAATGAAACACCGTGGCTCTTTTCATGGCTGTCATCCCTGTTTATGAAGGCAAAAAAGAAAAGTCACCTTTGCTATGATCTCTAAATATTTATTGATGCTGATGGTGTCACATAGAAGAGTATCTGTTCTGGGCGCCTGGGTGGCTCGGTCGGTTAAGCGTCTGACTCTTGATTTCCGGTTAAGCGTCTGACTCTCGATTTCAGCTCAGGTCATGATCTCCCAGTCGCGAGTGAGATCGAGCCCTGCGTTGGGCTCTGTGCTGACAGCGAGGAGCCTGCTTGGGAACATCCCTCTCTCTCTGCCCCTCCCTGGCTCACACTCTATCTCCGGCTCTCTTCCTCTCTCAAAATAAACAATTAAAAAGAAACTTGTCCAGCCTTTTCATTGCTAGAAAAATAAGCGAACAGGAATTCTTTCTGCTGCCATCCTAGTCCTCCCTCCTCATTCCCACCGACAAAGAGGGGGAAAAAAAAAAAGCTACCAAGAATTCTTTCTCTGGGGTCCCAGACCCAAAATCTTGGGTTACCACTTGCTTTTAATCATGTCCCACCTTTGCTGCTGACGATTCAGATTACAGTAGTACTCTTCATAGGGGGCTTTGTCAACAAGGCAGAGGACTCCTCATTTGAGGAAACTTCAATTGTCTCGAGTGTTAAATCCGCTATTATTCATGTGAGCGTAAGTGCCCAGAGATGGCATTTCAGTCCCCAGAAGGGAAGACATTTACGGGCTTGCTGTGATTTCTCTCACCTTGTGAGCAGGCTACTTGAGCTGTGTGGTTTCCTGAAGATTTATTTCCCTACAATTGAGGTGCCAGGTGTCACTTTTTAGGTCACAAGACCTGAGTTCCCTCAAGGTAATATACAAAGCCGTTCTCAGGCTATTTAATCTCCATCAGCGCTGAAATCCTCTATTTTATCCTGCTCTCAACGGGGTTCTTTTGTTACCAACACTCACAACCGGTCCATGCCACATGCACTCAGAATAACGGCTTAATGGCACTAGGGTTCCCTGGCCCACACACACCCACGTCCATTGGAACAGCGTTTGCGTCGGGGAATCCTGGTGCCTCACGCTGGGAGGATGATTTCTTAGTAAGATCCGCACTTCGTTATTAACGTTTGTTCATACCGTGCCATCCAAGGGTAGTTTGTCCCCAACCCCGCAAAAGGCAGCGTCTGGCTGTTTCTCTTTGGCGGCTTTCCTGTTGCTATGCCATAAGCAGAGAGGAGGATGCATGGTCGTCTTAACCAAAGGTTCATCTGCTTTAAAACAAAAGCTGTTCTTGTCCTTAGTGACCCCGATCGACCCTGGCGTCCTGAGGGTTGCGCCTGGGCTCCAGGGTCAGCTCTGACGTTGAGAAGTGTCTGTTGTGTTTATTAACAATGAAACGCAAATACTTTGAACTTGGGTTAGAAATTCCATCGGATAATAGTAAGAAAACTTAGAGCACACGTATTAACTGGCTCTAATTTATAGCATCAGGAAGGGAGGGTTCTGTGTTCAGATGAACAAAAGACGTCAAGAAGTCTTGACAGTATTGGAGCCCAAAGCAAAATAATAGGTCTTTGGGAAGGTGAGAAGTTACTTAGGATGTGATTACGAGGAACTTGACATTAACTAGTCAAAGATCCTACATACCCTGTCCTTCCTTTACCTAGAAAGTCAACAGTTATTTCATTATTTTTTAAATGTTTATTTTTGAGAGAGAGCTCTCCTGAACCATGAGATCATGAGCCAAAATCAAGAGCTGGATGCTTAACCAACTGAGCCACCCAGGCGTCCCAGTAGTTATTTTTTTTTTAAGTTTGTTTATTTTTGAGAGAGAGAGCTCTCATGCACATGAGTGGGGTAGGGGTGGGGGACAGAGAGAGAATCCCAAGCAGGCTCCGTGATGTCACCATGGAGCCTGATCTGGGGCTTGATCTCAGGATCCATGAGCTCATGACCTGAGCTGAAGTCAAGAGTCAGACGCTTAAATGACTGAGTCACCCAGGCGCCCCAAGAGTTATTTTAGAGTGGCAAGAAAGCAAATCTCCTATTTCATTTTTTTTTTTTTTGAAGCTTTACTTAATTGGAGAACTTTGCATTTTTTTCTATTGGTGACCTGTTCCATGCCTGGGAAAGGATCTTCTGCTATTGGGAATGTGCTCCCTCACACTAGTCAGCAAAGTACTGGGTCTAGTTCTGGATACACAATGGAACTGGGATTTGGAATACCCAGGAACATTCACAGGACAGCACAGAATGATTCAGGACAAGACCTATGTGGAAAGGTAGAGTGAAGAGGGATTAGTTGGTTTAAAGTAGAGACCTTAGGCACAAGTAGGATGCTTCCAAAGAAAATAATGATGATGGGGCATCTGGGTGGCTTAGTTGGTTAAGCATCCGACTTCAGCTCAGGTCATGATCTCGCTGTTTGTGGGTTTGAGCCCCGCATCGGGCTCTGGGCTGACAGCTGGGAGCCTGGAGCCTGCTTCGGATTCTGTGACTCCCTCTCTCTCTGTCCCCCGCCCCCCCCCCCCCCCCCGCTCAAAAAGAAACATTTAAAAAATTCAAAAAAAGAAAAAAAATGATTATGACGACCATCAGTTGTCAGTATTTTTAAAGTGAGGGTGCATAAATTTAAATTGTCTCGGGACCTTGTTTCCGGTGTCTTTTTCTTGAGATGTTCATGTCTCGGGTGCCATGGTCTTCCATCCAGAAAGAAGGCACTAGATTTGGGTAGTTGAAGAGGAAAAGGAAAGGCAGCCTGCAGCATTGGTATGCTGAACGCCTGACTGGCGTGTAGGATGCAGCAGGGAATTAACAAATCCTTTTGAAATGAACAAATCCTTTGGAAGCATCCCATGGGCCACTCCGTATTGCTGCCATGTTAGGTCTAACGGTCATGAGATGCTTGGCTCCTCTTTATCTTCATTCAGGAGTGGGTTATAAACAAATGAGTTCTGGGCCACCTGGGTGGCTCTGGGTTAAGTGTCTGACTTCGGCTCAGGTCATGATCTTGTGGTTGGTGGGTTCAAGCCCCACATTGGGCTCTCTGCTGTCAGCACAGAGCCCTCTTTGGATCCTCTGCCTGCCCCCCTCCCCCCAAAAAATAAACAAACCTCAAAAAAATAAAATAAACAAATGGTGGGAATGCAAGCTGGTGCAGCCACTCTGGAAAACAATATGGAGGTTCCTCAAAAAACTAAAAATAGAACTACCCTACGACCCAGCAATTGCAATTCTGCCCATCTGGGCAGAAATCAGTTTTACCTATGGTGGGTAACTATTCTCAGGCATAAGAATAGACCTGTAAATAGAGGTGCCTGGGTGGCTCAGTCGGTTAAGCATCTGACAGCTCAGAGCCTGGAGCCTGCTTTGGATCCTATGTCTCCCTCTCTGTGCCTCTCCCACTCGCACTCTCTTTCTCAAAATAAGAAACCTTAAAAAAAAAAAATACACCTGTAAGTAATAAGAAGTCAGTGGTGGATATTATTGATATTTAGCAGTAACCCTCGAAACCCATTTAAAATTCAGTCTAGCGAGTAACCTTTAACTGTTGGGCTCTTTGATGCCATTTGTCTACAGGATCAATGGCAGCGTTTTCAGTCTCTTTGGCATTCTGAATGGACGTCTTGTCGGTTACACTGATGGAGTAGGAGATCTAAGAGGGTAAAACAGAGAGAGCATGTTAACAAGTTTCTTCTTAGTCTTAGAGCCACGAGGCCCATCTGTGTAACCTAGAAAGAGACCCTGAAGGGCTGTGTTTTCTTTTCCGTTCAAGGATCTATCTCGGTCTTCAGGGACCTGGATTGTTCCTAAGGAAAATGGGAATAAATAACGTTTCCTCCTGTAGGCACGATGTGAGAATTGGTGCTTTGAGGTCAAACTACTATTTATTTTTTTTATTAAAAAACTTTTAAAAGTTATTTATTGAGAGAGCAAGAGTGGGGTAGGGGCAGAGAGAGAAGGGAGAGAGAATCGCAAGCAGGCTCTGCACTGTCAGCACAGACCTGATGTGGGGCTCGAACTCCCGAACCGTGAGATCATGGCCCGAGCTGAGATCAAGAGTTGGACGCTTAACCGACTGAGCCACCCAGACGCCCTGTACTTTAAATGTTTGATATATACTCAGGGGACCCAGTTTTCAAACAGTTACCTGAACTGAATGTAGCAACAAATGTCGAGTATATCAAATGAGATACTAATGTAGTGAAATAACGCTGTACTTGAAGATAGCGACAACAACAACAGAAATAACAATGTTCATTGGATGTGCATGGTGTGCTAGTGGCTGTCCTAAGCACTTAGCATATATTCTATCAGTTATAATATATTAAAGCTGATCAGGCATGTAACTATTAACTATTAACAGATGATCTGATTATCATCTCTCAGAGAGGTTAAGTAACTTGCCCAGAGTCAACAGCTAGTAAGTAGAGGCACCAAACAGTCTAATTCCAGAGCCTCATATTTTGCAATTTTGCTCAAGTAACTCACTTATTACAGATATCATCTTTGGGGCGCCTGGGTGGCTCAGTCGGTTGAGCGTCCAGCTTCAGCTCGGGTCACGGCTGGTGGGTTCGAGCCCCGTGTCGGGCTCTGTGCTGACAGCTCACAGCCCGGAGCCTGCTTCAGATTCTGTGTCTCCCTGTCTCTCTGCCCCTCCCCTGCCCATGTTCTGTCTCTCTCTCAAAAATGAATAAACGTTAAAAAAATTAAAAACGTAAAAACATAAAGAGCAATATCATCTTTGACTTGCAGAATTTGTAATGTTGGCACTTAGTGAATTTGAATGATGGAGAGTGAGCTTCTCGACTTTAGTCAGATGTTGGAATGACAAGATATCAGGCGACCCTGAAGTGATACAGTCTTAATGTTGGTAAAAGATTCTAGAGGTAATCCAGTATAACCATAGTACTTCTATACCATCCATTTGCTATTTAGACACATGCCCCAGGGGGCGCCTGCACAGCTCAGATGGTTGAGCATCCAACTCTTTTTTTTTTTTTTTTTTTAATGTTTATTTATTTTTGAGACAGAGACAGAGCATGGATGGGGGAGGGGCAGAGAGAGAGGGAGACACAGAATCCGAAGCAGGCTCCGGGCTCTGAGCTGTCAGCACAGAGCCTGACTCGTGGCTCGAACTCATGGGCCGCGAGATCATGACCCGAGCTGAAGTCGTCGGACGCTTAACGGACGGAGCCACCCAGGTGCCCTGAGGATCCAACTCTTGATTTCAGCTCAGGTCATGATCTCAGGGTCCTGGAATCGATCCCTGGGTCGGGCTCCCTCCTGAGTGTGCAGCCTGCTTGGGATTCTCTCCCCTTCCCTCTCCCCCCTCTGCTCTTCTCTCCTGCTCATGTGTGTGCACATGTGCACACACGCCCTCCCTCTCTCTCTCTCAAAATAAAATAAACACACGCCCGTCTGTGTCACTGTAGGTTTAAAGACCTTCTGTGGACTAAGGAGGGGAGAAGGCATAAGGTGGCTTGAGAATATTCCTTTTTTTCTGTAGGAGACCTGGTCCTCTTGACCATCCCATGGAGTAAAACACTAGCTCTCTTAATCCCTGTTTCGTGGATGGTGAACATACTGTCGCATCACTGAGCCACCCAGTTGCTATAAAATTTCTTCCTATGAGAGCAGAAATACATCTTCCTGTAATTTCTAGCCTGCTTCCTTCTGAAATAATGGAGTAAGTCAAACAAAATGAGACTGTTTGGCTCGTTCAGACGATGGCCCCAAATAATAGAAGCCGACTGTGATGCCTTTGCTATAAACCTCCTCTTATTCACGGGCGCAGTGGCGAGATTTCTTTGCCATTCGTCCTGGGACAGGCTACCCAGTTTGGGTTCCTTTGGCCACCGTGCCTGATGGCTCGTCAATGTCGAGCTTGCCCTTTCGAAACTGCTATAACTTTTAAATTTAGGTTTTGCATCTTATACTTGTTTTATTAAATTGTCCCCGGTGGGCTGCGTAGCGTGACGAGGAGCGAGCCGTGTAATGCTGGAAGAAGCATGGGGTTTAGGGTCCGTTGTGTGCGTTCACGTGTTCCCAGTCTCCTGCTGCTCCGTACTCCGCATACATGCAGAGTCAATACAGGGAAGAGCGGGAAATATTTGTTACATATTAATAAGTCAGCGTCTGACAGTAAAGATAACCTCATTCCTCAGGGCGCCTGTACTTAGAGGTTGATCTGAAAATGGGGAAAAATGAAAACAAAACTTGTTGATGCTCGAACCATCCTGGTAAATAACACGGAGCGACTTGTGCCGTTGGATCATGGAGATTTTTCTGATTACAAATGGGACTGATCAGATTTTGAAGGATTACCTACTCCTCGAAAGGAAAGCTTCTCAACACCATGAAACAGTGTAACTTGCACTGAGATAGTTAAGAAAGATGAATGCTGCCACCCAAGGTCAGGAACCACTGTGTCATGATGCCCATGTCTCCGTCCCTCTCATGGCACCGGTTCAAGAAACACAAGGGGATTATACAAGCACTCATTTAAAAGTAAAATCATCTCTTTCCTGGAGGAGAAATGAAGGCCAACAGAGTTTAAAAAAAAAAAAAAAGTTGGGGGGGGGGGTTGGCGCCTGGGTGGCTCAGTCGGTTAAGCGTCTGACTTTGGCTCAGGTCATGATCTCACAGTTCTTGAGTTCCAGCCCCTCGTGGGGCTCTGTGCTGACAGCTCAGAGCCCGGAACCTGCTTCCGATTCCGTGTCTCCCTCTCTCTCTCTGCCCCTCCCCAGCTCATGTTCTGTCTCTCCTTCAAAAACAAAGAAACATGAAAAAAATTGAAAAGAGTCTAAATAGGCTGCCTAAGCAGTCAAGGAAATAATCCTTTTTCCAACCTCAAACGAGCGACGTCTTGGGCAAAAACGTTATCTGGAGCCTGGGAGAAAAAGTTGGGTTGATCTCCTAGAGCCTCCACTAGGATGTTTGATTCCCTGGACTTCTGGGAAGGGGACTTGGTTTCGTTAACTCAGTTTTTCACTGGTGATATCGATGGTTTGACGACCAGTAATGGGATCCCCTACACGGCCTCTGGTAAAGAATTTACAAATTAAAAACGCATTGCCCTACGCTGCCTTCCCCAGAGAATGTGGGCTGCGTGATATTTCCATCCACACGCTGTTTCGGTGGACTCCGTGTCTGAATCACCCCAGCGAGAGACTCCGAGCACGTAAAGCATGCTTCTTTCTACGTTATCTCTTTGAAAGTGGAGTGGGACACAACCTCTGCCAGCTATTTTTTTTTTTTTTTGTGAACCATTCTATTAATACCAATCAAATCGAGAAAATGATCAAATGAAATTGCATTTTGAGCATCATAAGCTGCGTAATGTCTATTCTGTTAAATTGGGGCCTATAATTGCTTCTCTACTGAAAAGATACAACAAAGACAGCAATCATGGCATGTCATTATCCCAGACTAGAAAACCGGCCTTTGCTGGGAGGACTTCAAAGGCTTGTGGTTCTCGAATTGCATTTGGCTGCTATTGATGAAGCGCGGGCAATCCTGATTAGGTGTTTACACTGAGGTAAGGCGCAGAGCAGAGAGCCTGAGTGCCTGGGTCTAGAGCCATTAAAAAATTGTACATTATGTTCCTTGCTTTGAAGTGAGGGTTTGTAGGAAGGAAAGCAACTCAGATTGAGTACAGCTGAGCTAGACTGGGCTGCGGCTTCTCTCTCAAAGAAACTGGGCAGGTTCTCAGAGAGAATCGGCACCGCACAAAAAAGTTGAGGCTTTAACCAAGAGCGATATGTGAATTAGCGTATCTGCACGACACATGCTGAATTGTGTTTGCAAAGCGTATTATTAGCCTTAAATCCTGCAATCGCTGGATGTTTGGCTCCTTTATTCCTTGATGTTGTGTGTTTTTTTTTTAACTTTATGGGGAGCCCCACTATTAATTTGTTTCCTTGTTATTCCTTGGGGGTATTAACCAGCACGTGCCCAAATTAAAGCAGGTCAAGGAGTCTGATTTCTGAAATGTAGCGTTCGCCCGCCCTCACCCCAACACGTCTGCTTTTGAAACCCTCCCTTCGGTGCATGATCGCCGGATTCAATGAGCGTTTGTTAACTTGGCTGACGAGCGATCTGCTGTATTAATTCTGTCCTATTTCTCATACATTCTGCTCCGTGTCAGTCCCCACCCACTCACATGGGTGCTGCCACCTCTGTTCATACGTGGCCAGCAAAACAGGTGGAGGCGTGGCGGTCCAGAGAGCCTGCCGTGGTGGGGCTCCACCTCCGATACGTCGCACAGCTACTTGGATTGTCTGGGGACCTGTAGTAATTATTCAGCTGTTTAGAGACAATACACGTGAGATACTTTGGCTCCCGTGGGCCGCTTTCTCCGTGCCTGCCGATCACTTCCTAATGTATTTCACAAGTATGTGTTCAATAAGAATTTGAGGGCCTCGAGACCTCTGGATCTATTATTTTTTACATTCATTCTCCCTATAAGATACCGCGGCTTAAAAAACCTCTGAACTAATTATGCTAAGCCACCACTTTAAAAAACCCTTCAGTGGGGCGCCTGGGTGGCTCAGTGGGTTAAGCTACGACCTCAGCTCAGGTGTCATAATCTCATGGGTTATGAGTTCGAGCCCCATGTCAGGCTCTGCTCTGACAGTGTGGAGCCTGCTTGAGATATTCATTCTCTCTCTCTCTCTCTCTCTCTCTCTCTCTCTCAAAAAATAAACAAACTTAAAAAAACCTTCAGGGGTGCCTGGGTGGCTCAGTCGGTTAAATGTCCGACTTCGGCTCAGGTCATGATCTCACAGTTCACGGGTTCCGGTCCCGCTGGCTCTGTGCTGACAGCTCAGAGCCTGGAGCCTGCTTTGGATTCTGTCTCCTTCTCTCTCTGCCCCTCCCCACTTGTGCTCTCTCCCTCAAAAATAAAGAAATGAAACAAACAAACAAACAAACCTTCAGCACTTTTCCGTTGTCCTTAATCTTTAAAGGTTTGTAAGGCCCTGCATCCTATACTTCTTGGTCTTTTCACACCGTATTTTCTCAGTTCTATGGTTGGGCCACATGTACCATTATGTCTAGGTCCGCACATAGGCCATCCTTTGCTGAGAAACCCCTCTTCACCTGATTTATTCTGACCAATCCCATTCACTGTTCCTGTTCCAGCCTTGGCTGAAATATAACTTCCTCCAGGAAGCCCTCCTTGACTCCTCAGAGGTTACTTAACAATAGATGCACCTGAGCTTATGGCCTTGGCACTTTGTACTTTCCCTTTTGTAACAAGTCTTACCTTGGTCATTAGGTTCGTTTCTCTCACCTCCTTCATGACCTCTTTAAAACCATAATTTCCCCCCAGCCCCAAATTCACCGTTTCTCTGCTCTAGTTCTCTCCCTTGCACTGATTTATCTATTCTGTCTATTGTCCGTCTCCTCCTACTAGAAAGTTAGCCCCACGGTGGTTGGAATTTTTTGGAATTTGGTTCAGTGATGTATTCTAAGTACCTAAGACAATGCCTGACCCACCATAAGCTGGTAATAAATATAGGCAAATGAACGATGCAATTAACTGTTTTCAAGAATACGAAAGAGATTTTGTGTTCGATTAACCAGCAGCCTGAGTTCTATGTAACACAACTAAGAATATGGACGTGGGACCCCTGGATGACCACATCATTCAAATTGTTCCCTTACCAAAATCCTTCAATGATTCTACGTCGTGTAGAGGAAAAGATACTTCCTTAGCGCAGCATTCTAAATCTTGAGCATCTATTGGAATCACTTGGAGCGTTTATTAAAACATTGCTGGGGGCGGGGGAGGCGCCTGGGTGGCTCAGTGGGTTGAGTGTCTAATTCTTGGTTTCAGCTCAGGTCCTGATCTCAGGGTTGTGGGATGGAGCCCCGTGTCAGACTGTGCACTGAGCACAGAGCCTAAGATTTTCTCTCTCTCCCTCTCCCCCGCTTGTGTGTGCACTCTCTCCAAAATTAAAAAATAAAATAGATTCCTGGGCCTCGCCCCAGAGTTTCTGATTCAAGAAGTATAGGATGGGGCCCAAGAATTTGCACGTCTAATAAGTTCCCAGGCAATGCTGACGCTGATCTAGGGACCACATTCTGAAGCCCTTGCATTACAGTGCCCTACAAGGGCCTGCATGAAAGGCACCAGCCAGTTTCTCTGCCTAAATACCTACACTCCCATCCACGCAATCTAGTCCCATGCAACATGGAAGTATTCGTCGTCTCAATTTACTGGATTAAGTAATACCCTCTAGTCCTTCTTTAAGATATCCTGGGGCGCCTGGGTGGCTCAATCAGTTGAGCGTCCGACTTCAGCTCGGGTCATGATCTCATGGTCCGTGAGTTTGAGCCCCGCGTCGGGCTCTGTGCTGACAGCTCAGAGCCTGGAGCCCGCTTCCGATTCTGTGTCTCCCTCTCTCTCTGCCCCTCCCTTGCTCGCTCTCTCTTTCTCAAAAATAAACATTAGAAAAAACCAAAAAAGATATCCCAACTAATGCCCGCAGCCAGATGCCATGACTGGCCAGCTGCTCTCTAGGATGCCTTGGTATTTCTGTCTCCGGTAGTTGAACTGTATGTTTACCAGTTCTTTCTACATTTGTTTGCAAACCTGTTGATTTCTATTATACATGTTATTAAAATTATAAAATTCATGGGAAGGTCAGATTATTTGGAGAAATCTGTGTGTGAACAGAGAGTCGTTATTTTCATGAAAACTAAGCAAAATAATTTAGAATGACCCAGTAAAGCAAAAGGGAAAATGACAAGTAGGGCAGGGGGAAAGCTGTAAAAGATTATGGAAATGGTTATTAGCAAAATCAAAGATTATGTTCTTAGATCCTAGGCTTTTTAAGTTTTCCCTGTGCTTGTAAGAAATCCAAAGTATAAATCTTAGCTCTCAGACTGATTCAGGAAAGATGATGCAATACCCTGGCAGCATATGCACGGACAGAAGAGGCCTTGGCCCCTCTGTTAAAGGTTGGTGAATTAATGTATGTTTATATACTTTACACGAAAATCAACTATCTCAGATTATCATTTTTCATATCTGCTTTGACTGCTTTTTTTCTTAGGTTTATTTATTTATTTTGAGAGAGGCAGAGCAGGAGTGGGGAGGCGGAGGGGCAGAGAGAGAGAGAGAGAGAGAGAGAGAGAGAGAGAGAGAGAATCCCAACCAGGCTCTGCTAGGCCAGCCCAGAGCCCGACATGGGGCTTGAACTCATGAAACTGAGATCGTGAGCTGAGCCGAAATCCAGAGTAAGATGCTTGGGGTGCCTGGGTGGCTCCGTCGGTTAAGCATCCGACTTCAGCTCAGGTCATGATCTCACGGCTCGTGAGTTCGAGCCCCGTGTCAGGGTCTGTGCTGACGGCTCGGAGCCTGGAGCCTGCTTCAGATTCTGTGTCTTTCTCTCTGCCCCTCCCCTGCTCACACTCTCTCTCCCTCTCAAAAATAAACATTAAAAAAAAAAAAAAGAGTGAGATGCTTAACCAACTGAACCACCCAGGCACCCAAGCCACTTTGATTGACTGACCAAATATCATTCCTGACCTGTATCCTAGAGGTTCCCACTGTACTAGGGGGCTTCTACGTAAACAGCATCCTCTCAATGCTTTTCTAAAAAAATTTATTTTTAACATTTATTTATTTTTGAGAGACAGCACGAGTGGGGGTGGGGCAGAGAGAGAGGGAGACACAGAATCCTAAGCAGGCTCCAGGCTGTCAGCACAGAGCCCGACGCGGGGCTCGAACTCACGAACCGGGAGATCATGACCTGAGCCGAAGTCGGCCGCTCAACCGACGGAGCCACCCAGGCGGCCCAGCATCCTCTCATTGCTTTTACACCATTGCACTTCACTCCCTAGGCCTCAATGCTTTTTCCGCCCACCGCCACCTGCTACCTTCTGCTGCTTTGTAAAGAATCTGTTTAACGACTGCCTCTTCTGTGAAGCCCTCTCTGACTTCCCCTGCCAGACTTGTGCACTTTTTCTTCTATGTTCCTTCGGGGCCGTACGTGTCTCTACTACAGCAGCTGCTCCTTGGTACCCACTCTTTACTCTGTGGGCTTGCCACGGGGCCAGGAGGTCCTGAAGAGCAGATATACTGACAGCCGCAAAAGAACGGCTTCTTCCCGTTGCCACAGCTCCCGACCTTACCACAGAGCCACGCCGTATGGCCTGGGCAAGATGGCCCGGAAGGGTTGGGCACACCGGGCGCCTCTGTGCAAGCTGTCCTGAGGCACGATTACTCGTGTTACGATCACTTCTGGCTTTCGAAAGGGCATGCTTTCGTTACGTGGAAAGGCTCTCTTTTCGTGGATCCCTCCTCAGTCACATGGAGTTAATGGAGTGCCCCTCCATGGATCATACAACTGGTAGCCCAAGCCAGTGCTAAACAGCACGTGCGGAAAGACGCCTTAAGCAACACACTGGACAAAACCGTAAAGTTCAATTTAAATTATGCTGTCGTAAGTAAGTGTTCTTGTTGCGGTCGCACGGGGCAGAAGAAAAAAAAAAAAGGCCAATCAGTGAACGCACAGAGTACTTACGCTGTAGAAGAAACGTTTTTACCAGCATAAAGAGGTGAGACTCGAACATGCCATCAGACTGGAAGAATTCTCTAGAACGGGATTCTACGTTTCTAGCCAGGTGTGTTTAGAAAAAGATGATCATCATTTAAAGGTAAAGCCTGATTTTCTAGACAGCCAAACGTCTTGCTAAGGCTGAAACTATGGAAAAGGCAAGCAATGTATCACTTAACTCTTAATCTTCTCTAGTGGGAGACTAAGTTCAAATTAAATGTCAATAATAATAGACATGTAGGGCGACATGCCTGTGCAAGGCTTTCACACATAGTATCTCATTCGGTCATCCCAATAACCCTGAACCTGTGGTACAAGGCCGAGGCCTTTGAGCTGCATCGCAAGAGGGGGGTACAGTTTTCCTAAGCAAACAAGATAGGGAAGGGTTGTCCATCAGTGTGGCCAGAAACACAGGGGAGATGCTGGGTTCGGGGAGCCGCGAGCTCCCAGAAGATGCAAGGGGGAGGATGACAAAAAATAAATAAAAAGACTGAAGCAGCAGGAAGGGGCTGGGTCTCGGAGAGGGTGTGCGAGTCTGAGAGTCTGAGTCTGACCTACAACATGGCAAGTGTGAAGTGTCCCTCTGCCTGCCCGCTTTGCGGACGGTCTTCTGGGGGTCCTGCCGTCGACCGGGCTGGCAGGGCATTTACATGCTATCCTTTTAGCTACACTTTCTTATCCCACCTGAAGCCCCATCCCTTTCCTTTTGCGTCACTGTAACCTGAAAAAAGAAAACAATCTGTTTAGAAGCCGTGGCTTCGGAATGCCCGGTGTTGGTAACAGCTTCCCTCTGCTGAGTGTCTGCAGTGCGTCGGGGGCTTTGTATAACTTTTTTTCCAATAAGCCTCCAAGGCAGACGTTGACCCCACGTAATGGATGAAGAAGGTAAGGTTTAAAGAATCCCTTGCTCAGATGTCTAGGAAGTGCCACCACCTAGGACGTCGGGGGAGCCAGGATGTATAATCCATGATGGTCTGACTCCCAAACTAGCGCTTTGTGTTGGTTTTGTTTTTTTCTCCCATGACATCGTGTTGCCCCTACGGGAGAACGCTGCTCCCAAGGCGGGCACAGACCGAACGAAGCTGGTCCCCCCAGAGCCCCCGACGTTTTCCCTTTCCCGTCCGTCCAGGCCTCAACTTGGACGACGTCTCCGAGCCCTTCCCAAGAACCCAACCATCCCAGTTAGGCTCCCCCTCGTCATTTTATTAAGTAGCTATTCAGCATCCTCTGAGGCTTTTACTGGTGTTTGAAATTATTTTGTTACACGTTTCTTGCCTCTGTCACGTGACTGGAAGGTAAGCTCCTTGAAGACTAGGCTCTGTGTGTCTTGTTTTCTGTTACATGCCGAGCACAGCACCGAGCACATCGTTGGTGCTCATTAAAGGCGTGTGGGCTGACTGACCTGCTGTCGCAGCAAGAGCCACAAACGTACGTTGACCTTCAAAATGGGTAGTGGATACTTACAGGGCTTTATATTGGCTTCAAGGCTATGGGGCGACTGAATAACGTTTCTGTATTTGCACTTGAAAAGCATCTGTACTTTCTAAGGAAGGCCAGGAGACGAATAGCGTGTCTAAAGCTGTTCCTGCTGTTTTCCAGGCATGCTAGATTTCACCTTTATCAGTCTTCAGAGTCATTCTGGAATCAAGACACAAAGGTAGCTCCTTTTTCAAGACCCGACTTTCTTTTCATGATAGATCATACATGGGCTCAAATCCTGGTGCGTTTCCGGCAAACGCTGAACAAACCATGAATAAAAAAGTTAAGCCTTGAACACTCACCAGCAAAGCTCCTGGCTGACTGTGATCCTTAGGTGCCCTCTAGTGTGTGTGCGTTTTTATGTCAGTTCCTTGCTTTCCACGGCATGTGATAAAGATCTTCTCGTGCATTTCAAGGTGATTTCCAGTGCATTTTAATGTACGATCAGCAGATGTGTGAAAAATGGCACACACAAAAAATTGCGGAGCAATTGAATTGAAAAGTCGGTGGTTCTGAGTCATTATTTAAAAGCAGAGAATGCATTTTAGGTCACCCCCAAGCACTCGGGGGTGTATAGTTACAAGGGTTATTACAAGATGTTGTGTATTGTGGATCCATAGGCATGGTTCAAAAGAGAGCAGCTATCAAAGCATATAAAGGGAAAAGCTGTGCTCTCACTCTGTCCCCCGTCCACCCTCTGCAATTAACGCCCGCCAGTCCTATCAGGGTTTTTTATGCGTTCCGAACAAAACGTGTATCTTTATTCTTCCTCACTTTTTTTCCACTGTATGTGCCATTCTTCTACACCTTTACTTTCTCTGTTAATAAGCCCTGATAAGTTATCCATAAGAGGTCATGGAGAACATCCCCATTCTTTTTTTTTTTTTTTTTTTAACAGTTACAATGTCCTCTACTTTATGGATGTACTATAATTTCAGTATGCCCCAAATAGTAGACATTTGGGTATTAGAAATAAGGCTGAATGAATAATCCTATACACGATTTATTTAAAAACTGCACATACATAACTAGGAAAAATGCCTAGGAGTGGAATGTATTGGGTCAAATAAAAATAATCATTGCGGGGTGCCTCGGGAGCTCAGTCGGGTAAGTGTCCAACTCTTTTTTTTTTAATGTTTGTTTATTTTTGACAGAAAGAGAGAGACAGAGCATGAGTGGGGGAGGGGCAGAGAGAGAGGGAGACACAGAATTCGAAGCAGGCTTCAGGCCCTGAGCTGTCAGCAGCACAGAGCCTGACGTGGGGCTCGAACTCACAGACCGCAAGGTCGTGACCTGAGTCGAAGTCAGAAGCTCAACCGACTGAGCCACCCAGGCGCCTCTCTCTCTCTCTTTTTTTAATGTTTATTTATTTGTTTTGAGACAGCGTGCAAAAGGGGGAGGGGCAGAGAGAGGAGAGAGAGAATCCCAAGCAGGCCCTGTGCTGTCATCACAGAGCCCAGTGCGGGGCTTGATCCCGCGAACCATAAGACCATGACCTGAGGCAAAATGAAGAGTCAGACACTTAACAGACTGAGCCACCCAGGTGCCCCAGGTGTCCAACTCTTGATCTCAGCTCACATCTTGTTCTCAGGGTCGTGAGTCCAAGCCCCGCATTGGGCTCCATGCCGGTCACAGAGCCTACTTAAAAAAAAAAAAAAAAAATCATAATCATTGCTAACACTTGTGTAGTGTTTGCTATAAGCCAGGCGTTGATCTAAGCACACTCCCTATATTAACCCATTGATTTAATCTTCTTAATAATTCTGGGAGGAAAGTACTATTATTTATTTTTTTAAGGATGAGGAAACTGAGGCACATAGAGGTTAAGCCACCTGCCCATGGTCAGACAGCTAGCAGGTGTCAGTGCCAGCTGCCGTGGCTCAAAAGTCTATTAGCCATTATGCTTTACTTTTTCAAGGAGTAAATGTATTTGTATTTTAAATAGATATTAACAAAATGTCTTCCGTATCAATTATACTAATTTATTCTCTCACCAACTATTCTGTACTGTTTTGGCCTAAAGGCTGAGGCCTAATGACTGAGGTTGGGGATCTTTTCATGTTTCATAGATACAGGTATTAACTTTTCTGTGAATTATCTATTCCCGCCTTTGTGTATTTTTATATTGGGATTTTTTGGTCTTGATTTCTAGGAGCTCTTTATATATTGGAGATATTAGTGTTCCATCTATGATATGAATTAGAAGTATTTTTCTACTTTGTTCTTTATATTTTGACTTCCTTAGGCTTTTTCTCTGCAGAAGTTTTTGATATGTAGTCAAATTTCTCAGTCTTTTATAGATTTTGGACTGTGAACCATTCTGAGGTTATAGGAAAATTTTCTTGTTTTTTTTTTTTTCCACCTAGTATTTTTATGGTTTAATTTTTTCAATTAAATATTAGACCCATTTGGAATTTAGCTTGTTGTATGATATGAGGTATGGATATGACTTCATTTTTGCCCAGATGGCTACCCATTTGTTTTATCGAACAAGCCATCATTTCCTCACTGACTTGAGATCCTGCTTCGTCGAATCGTAGTATCATATCCTATACTCCCATATGCAATTTGGCTCTGTTTCTAGACTTTCTACCACTTTTTAATGTCTGTATATGCATTAAATGTTACCCTAGTATTTAATTATCGAGACTTTATAATACACTATGTGGTAGTAGTAGATTCTCTCAGGATTCTTTTTTTTTTAATTTTTAAAAAAATTAACGTTTATTCATTTTGAGAGCGGGAGGGGCAGAGAGAGAGGGAGACGCAGAATCCGAAGCAGGCTCCAGGCTCTGAGCTGTCAGCAGAGAGCCCAACGTGGGGCTCGAACCGACAAACTGTGAGACCATGACCTGAGCTGAAGTCGGACGCTCAGCCCACTGAGCCACCCAGGCGCCCCTCTCGCATGATTCTTAATTTCCAGAGCTTTCTTTATTATTCCTGGTTTTAGATTTCATCTGAACTTAATCAGCTTTTTTTGGAGTTTTGTTTTTTAAAAAAACAGTTGACTTCTTTAAATGTAAATTTCTTAGATTTACTTTCTTTTTTAAAAAAAAAAATTTAATGTTTATTTATTTACTTGAGAGAGACAGAGACAGAGTGTAAGCAGGGGAGGGGCAGAAAGAGAGGGAGACACAGAATGTGAAGCAGGCTCCAGGCTCTGAGCTGTCAGCACAGAGCCCGAAGCAGGGCTCGAACTCAAAAACTATGAGATCACGAGCCGAGCTGAAGTTGGATGCTTACCCAACTGAGCCACCCAGGTGCCCCTTAGATTTACTATCAAATCTTCCCAAATACAATACACTACTTAAGACCCTGTATTACTCAACTGGGCAGGGATGCTTGCAACAATAAAATGTATTAAGAAGCTGGTTTCCTTGGCTGTGTAATGGCAATTGACATTAAGTCATTCATTTGGCAACAGGTGTCATTTGTCCTTTCAGTATTTCTAGTTGTAAGACACTTGTCATCTTTTTCAAAGAAATTAGGAGGAGACAATAGATTTTCAAATATGAAAACCTTCCAGATAGATGCTGCTTAATCCCAAACAGTAACTTCCGCACCTGCCACCCCCAATACTTAACCTCCTGCTCCCAAACCCACAGAACAATCCTATCGGCCATTGAAAACATCAATGCTCTGTGGGTACTCACGTACCCAACTTTGACTTTGGGTCTCTGGAAACCCCTGTATGCGCTTTATGTGTGGTCCAGCAGCCTTGACATCACCTGGGAATTTGTTCGAAATGAACACTCTTAATTAAGTCTCGCCTCGGACCTACTCGATCGAAATCTGCATTTTAACAAGATCCTGAGGTGGCTCATTAGTGCCTTCGAAAAGTTTGAGGGGAAAAAAAGATCCATGGTTCTCAGTGGGCCTGATAGCAGAAGTGGCATCACTCAGAACCATGTAGAAAATTCAAATTCTTGGGTCCCACCCTATGCCTACTACATCAGAAACCCTAGGTTAGGTCCAGCTGTCTGTCTTAATAAACCCTCCAGTTGGCTCTGATGCACACTAACGTTTGGGAACCACTGTTGTTGTTTTGAATGTTTGTTTATTTATTTTGCAAGAGAGTGGGGCAGAGAGAGAGAGGCGAGGAGAGAGAGAATCCCAAGCAGGCTCTGCCCTGTCAGTGCAGAGCCTGATGCGGGGCTCGATCTCACGAACCGGGAGATCATGACGTGAGCCAAAATCAAGATGTCAGATGCTTAACTAACTGAGCCACCCAGGTGCCCCTGAACCACTCCGTTAGATCAAGGATTCTCTCAATCTTGGCTAAATATTAGAATCACTTGGGGAGCTTTGAAAGAAAAATACCGGCTCTCAGGATCTTACCCCGAGATGTCAGTTGGTCTGGGGGAAGCCAAGAATCATTTTACAATTCGTTTCTCAGGTGAATCTAATATCCAGTGAGGCTTTCTAACCACTGCTCTGGAAATACTATTTCCCCCTCAAATAAACTTTATACTGAAGAGAATAAGTTTGGAGGTGATGGAAGAGATTCAGTTTTCATTTCCCATATATTTACTGAGACCTTGTAGTATGTTAGGCTCATTACCACGAAGATTAAAAATAACTACAAAGTGGGGCGCCTGGGTGGCTCAGTCGATTAAGCATCCAACTTCAGCTCAGGTCATGATCTCACGGTTCCTGGGTTCGAGCCCCACATCGGGCTGTGCACTGACAGTATGGAGCCTGCTTGAGATTCTCTCTCTGTCTCCCTCTCTCTCTCCCTGCTCCACCCCTGCTCACGCTCGCTCTCTCTCTCTCTCTCTCTCTCTCAAAATAAATAAATAAGCTAAAAAAAAAGATAAGTCCAAAGCATAGTTCTTGCCCATAAGGGAACTTTTAATCTCTACTGGCAGAAAGACCTGCACATATTTCATATATAGATAATGAAAGGAATACGTCATTCTATGCTATTGACTATAATTCAGTAAAACAAGTTACACGTATCATATCACTGTTAGGTCAAACTGATTTTTAGCCTGTTTATTTTTAAATTGCTACCTTTTTTTTTTTTTTTAAATGGACTAAGATGAAGGAAATATATGTTGGGAAATGATGAAGAAACACTTTCGATTATAATTATAAATAAGCCCTTCAACATTTAAACCTGGACCAAGTGGCAGACAAGGTCAATGGCCACTTCAAAGACTAATTCATGAGCTTAAAGATTGAGCGGGCCAAAAATGCTTTGAAGCTTCCTCACTGGCATAACACAGAATTATGCTGTGGAATCACTGACAGTCAATTCACCCCAATGTTGTCTGTAAATTAAGTTACAACTACTAAGAAAAATTACCAATTAAGAAATCAGCAGTTAGGGGCGCCTGGGTGGCTCAGTCGGTTGAGCATCCGACTTCGGCTCAGGTCATGATCTCGCTGCTTGAGGGTTCGAGCCCCGTGTCGGACTCTGTGCTGACAGCTCAGAGCCTGGAGCCCGTTTCAGATTCTGTGTCTCCCTCTTTCTCTGACCCTCCTCTGTTCATGCTCTCTCTCTCTCTCTGTCTCAAAAATAAATGTTAAGAAAAAAAAAAAAATCAGTAATTAAAGAGTTTATAATAAAGCTATTTTCACTTTTATTAGTAGACATATAACTGTTTCCTTTGGCTTCATTATTTGCCTCTCCTAGATTGGCTTCTTTGGAGAACACATTTAAAAATAAATGAAAAATATTGTTCTTGTCTGGGGGAAATTACTGGCTAAGCATTTTTCACAGATACTGGACTGTTGAATTTATATTAAAAAATTTTTTAAAAATTGTTTAATGTTTACTTATCTTTGATAGAGAGAGAGAGAGAGAGAGTGCAAGTGGCAGAGGGGCAGAGAGAGAGGGAGACACAGAATCCGAAGCAGGCTCCAGGCTCTGAGCTGTCAGCACAGAGCCTGACGTGGGGCTTGAACTCATGACCTGAACCAAAGTCAGACGGTTAACCAACTGAGCCACCCAGGCACCCCTATTTATATTTTTAAATGGGCAACGAAGCAAACTTCACAATTCCACCTAAGTTTCATAAAAATTACGTTAACATCTAAAATTGGGTCAAAATTGAATTCCGCTAAGTGTTTTGATAATTCAGCTGAATATAGTACATCCATTCCTTTGCTTTATTATTAGTTACCAAGGCAAGGATGTGACCCTAATCCTTTAAGACTATAAAAGGATTTTCTGAATTAAGGGAAAATCTCAAATGTTCATCTACCTCATCTCTCTTGTTCTATCAAAAAAAAAAAAAAAGAAGGGAAAAGATAAGCTACAGGTTAGAACAGGTTAGAGCACTTTAAATAATACCAGTTTGAATCTGGAATGCGTTTAAGGGCATCCTCATTTAATAACCTTTCCTTCTTATTTGAAAATGATTCCACATTAGTCGGTAATGAATTTCAAGCTATTTCCCCAATAAGGAAGGTAGATATACTGATCCGGCCCTTCTTTTCTTTCTTAACAATTTTAAAAAATTTATTTTTGAGAGAGAGAGGAGGGAGAGGGCTCGCAAGCAGGGTAGGGGCAGAGAGAAGGAGACACAGAATCCGAAGCAGGCTCCAGGCTCTGTGTCAGCACAGAACCTGACGTGGGGCTCAAACCCACGAGCCGTGAGGTCATGACCTGAGCCGAAGACTGGCGCTTAACCGACTGAGCCACCCAGGCGCCCCAGACCTTCTTTTCTTACATCCACAGACACGTCCACCAGGAGGTGGGCTGATAGGATGGTTATGAGTGCCCATGAAATAGATTTTGAATCCATCGTCTGGGATAGAATTTATTCTAGAAATGATCAGATGAGGAAGGGGGGGGGGTATTTATTCCACTTTTATAATGGAGAAACTAAAGTTTAATTATATCATCTGCACAGAATAAAGGAAGGTGTAGTGATTATCAATCATGGTTGGAAAGGTAATAAAATCATCTGGAGGATTAAAAACGATGACCAAACCACCAGATGTTGTACCCCGCCCCTCTCCCACTACCACACAATATGTATCTAAAATCTAAGTTGAGAATGACTTGTGTACGTGAGTTGCTGTTTCTGATGTGAGTTTGTCACGTCACCTCCGTCGTATTGGGCATTTAAGAGGGTTGAAAACCAGGCAACCAGCACAGGGAACCATACGTTCAGTCCTCTATTTTATCTAATGGAATAGGCAGTTAAAAAAAAAAATCTGCATTTGGGGTGCCTGGATGGCTTAGTCGGTTAAGCGTCCAGCTTCAGCTCAGGTCATGATCTCACAGCTCGTGAGTTCAAGCCCCGCGTCAGGCTCTGTCCTGACAGCTCAGGGCCTGGAGCCTGCTTGGGATTCTGTGTTTCCCTCTCTCTCTCTCTTTCTCTGCCCCTCCCCTGCTCGCACTCTGTCTCTGTATCTCTCTCTCAAAAATAAACATTAAAAAAAATTTCTTTTTAAATTCTGTTTCCTTGAATGGAGATATTTTGGATATAATTGAATTATTATAGCATTGTAAGCCATTGATGGCTTTGATTTTGCTCTTAAGAATTAGTGGACTAACTCCCCTGATGCCTCAAAGAAGAGCAAGGACATTTGTCTTAGCCATGTGGTTACAATGACATCACCATCTCAAAGGAAGTCGTCTCCAGCCATTTCAAACAAGGGCAAATCCCAGTCTAGGGCTGGGAAGAGAGAAAGGAGCACTTACATACCTGTTCTGAGAGAATGTCCCCCCTTTTTTTATTGTGAAGCTGAAGATACGAGTCCGTTTTAGGAGTAGGTAATCCCAGAGTCAGCTTGTTTTTTTCCACAAAATATTGTTTGGACTTCCTTCGCCGCCGGCCACGTGATCCTGGCAGAAAAACCTCATTATGTGAACTTGAACTCTTCAAGCACGGAGAGAGCTTGCTGGACTTCTCCAGATCACGGTCGCTCAGCTCCGAAGATGGCTGGCTGTGATGGGTGCCGCGCTCATAGTTCGGGCTTAAAAATTCACTGCCAAGTAAGGAGGCAACGCTCTGTGGGCTCCTCTTCTGTTCCGCCTTTCCCCCAGGGAGTTCCATGGACGTCTCCTTGGAGGGGTACAGTGGATCTGAAGTCAGATTTTCAGTCGAGCTGTCTACAGACTCTGGCAGTGCTTCCACAGTCAAGAACTTCCTCTCCTCTTTCTTACTCTTCCAGTTTGGGTCGTATCGCAGGTCTGAATATTTATCCTCTACCGGCTGTTGGCTGCCCAAAGCAGAAGGAAAATGTCAAGTCTTTCATCAAAATGAACTTACTCGTTATATTTAGTTGATTATCCTACTTAAATCTTTCTCCTATAATTTTCCTCTTTACTATCTTTTTTGTTTTTAATGTTTATTTATTTGCTTTGAGAGAGGCGGGGAGAGGGTGTGCACATGTGGGAGGGATAGGGAGAGGGAGGGAGAGAGAGAATCCCAAGCTGGTTCTGCACTGTCTGTGCAGAGCCCAGTGTAGGGCTCGTTCTCACAAACCATGAGATCTTGACCTGAGCTGTAATCGAGAGTCAGATGCTTAACCTACTGAGCCATTCTTTTGCTATCTATACGTTCAAGACCTATCTGAGGCTCAGATTAGGTTTACACGCTGTACCTAAGGACGAAAGGTCTTAATTACCCCAGTTCATTAAATTACAGAATAAAAGTGGGGGATAGTTAATTTATAAATGCCAGAAAAACAGCTGAAAAATAAATGTCAGTGACTCACTGGTTTAAGGGAGGCTATTATGCACACCTTAAGTGCTTCGGCTAATGAAGATAACATTGATTTCACGTTTTGGCTGGTGACATACACATTTGACTGCTTATCTAGGAAGAAAATGTTGTAGCTGCCTGGATGCTATTTTCCTCGGTCTGCGCCTTTTGTGAGGGAAAGCAAGATTCGTCTCAACTGAATACCCGCGTAGGTTCATCCTCCTGTAAAGCGATTTTACTTTTCACTTTGTCTTTGTAGGTTTTATCAGATGCGCTACAGAAAGATCCCCAAATGTCGAGAATCCGAACTCATCCTCAGTTCATATTCTTTTCGTTGGTCGGATCGATGCACACAGAGCAGCAGACAGGTCAGCATGTGCTTTAAGCTGTAGGACAGCCCTGTTTCAGCCAAAGGTTAAACGTAGGGTCCTGCCTTAGGGACACGGGCCAGTCCATAATCCGTGCATATGACCCCAAATAAAGTCTTCCCTTTTCCTCCTGACAGTCTCAATTTGTAAAGCACCTCCCGGTCTTAACCAAAAAAGAAAAAAAAAAAAAAAATGCTGGTAATATGGCATATTTAATGGCCCCTTTGATCTTCAAAAGCTAAATGGGGGAGATTTTCCTTCCTTGAGTACGGTACTCGCAATCCTCTAATCAAAAAGAAAATGTAAATCACCTAGGCTTTTTATGCTACTTGATATTCCCGTTTACAGAGGACGTAATTCTATGCTGGGTAAACAGACTAATGGTGCCCCTACGGCTAATTTACTTCTCTTAACGTGGACCTAGATTTCTTTTGCTTCGATGTAAGGCAAAAATTAGGGCAACACCACAAAACTCCCATGCCTTGCTAAACCATCATTTTGAATTTGGGGTTCACGTATTAAGACGGAGAACTTCTTGGAGTTGGTTGCTTTTCTTTCTCCGCCCAGGGAAGCGAAATGATAAACTCTTCCAGCAAAATGCCTGAAGGGAGATTGCGCCCACGTGTCGGGAAGCCGGACACCCGGTTGTGCAGCTTAGCCAACCCCCTAGGCAGCACAGGGTTACGTGCCTCTGGGGCTTTGAGGGGGACCTTTCTCCTGGGTGATGTCTTGTCATGTTGAATGCACTGTATTTTGGCCTTGCCTTTTTTTTTTTTGTTTATTTATTTTTGAGACAGAGAGAGACAGAGCATGAACAGGGGAGGAGCAGAGAGAGAGGGAGACACAATCTGAAACAGGCTCCAGGCTCTGAGCGGTCAGCACAGAGCCCGATGCGGGGCTCGAACTCATGGACCGTGAGATCATGACCTGAGCCGAAGTCGGACGCTTAACCGACCAAGCCACCCAGGCACCCCTTGGCCTTGCCTTTCGCCTGGTTCCGTGGGTCTCTTTGGGCAGGTAGCGGGGACACGGAGTGGTGCAGCAGGGCACAGTCTGGACTTGGGACTGGACAGCTCTGGGTCTGTCCTTACCTATCTGTGCATCGAATGCTGTCATCTCTGAGCCAGTCTCTCTGGTCTGTAAGTAGGGAAAAATTATATTTTGTTTACTTGTTGGGCTTGCATAAGCATCAAAATGAGGCAGTTATGTCATAATTAAGGGTTTGTATTTGCTTATTTTCACTGTGGTAACTTTGCCTCTTGACCTAGTTAAGGTTCTGGGCAACAGGGACTTAAGTGTCACCCTTCCTTCCCTAACCTCTGCCCTTAGTACTCCACCCTGAGCTATGGACAGAGGAGTTAACGGGTGTTTCTTAAATAACTGGGCCTCAAAAATACTCGAGTCAACACAAATGTGGCATCGGATGTTAATTTTTAAAAACCCAACAGTGTAGGAAATTAGACTCGAAACATGCAGAAAAGCTTCTTGCCTGGAACCAAATTAGTGAAAGCTTTCAAGGCTTGGTTTGTAATGAGTTAAACATAGGGTTCATCGGCGGTGGTTTAGGGAAGAAGAGAGGAAGGGGTACCTTGATTCTATCTTCAATATAATCATATGATCTTCAGTAAAGCCATGAATTTTTTTTTTTTTTTACATGAAGAAGGGTGCCGTTTCCCCGTATCCAGTACATATTGAAAGGAAAACATAACGTTTAACTCTCCTTGTTCATTCATTTGCTCTGTTTCACAGAATTTAACTTCCCTCACTCGTTTGCTCACTCAGTGACTCTACAGGTATTTACTGAGCACTTACTGAGCTCGGGGATACAGCGATGGGCTCCCTGCCTTGTGGGGAATACAGACCAGGAAACAGGCAGTTTACAGTGGCAGTGATGAGGGACCTGATGACAGATTCTGTACGGATGCAGCGGAGGGCGGGAGGAGGGCAGGTTGAGGAGAGCTCAGGGCGAAGCAGAGGGGAGGTCTTTGAAAGGCTTTGTGAACCCTGCGAAGGAACCTGGCCTGTATGTACCTCAGTGAACTCGAGAGTCTGGCTTTCATTGAGCAAAAATAACTTAATTAGAGAACAGAGGTGTTAGACACGAATACTTTTGAACAGTCCAGGCGATGAGTTTTGGGAAGGGATTGTCTCTAGAGGTGTGCGTATATATTTGGTGTTTCGGACAGATAGAGTCCCCTTCTTTGCTCTCCGTTAAGAGTGACGCATCACATCGGGGCGCCTGGGTGGCTCAGTCGGTTAAGCGGCCGACTTCGGCTCAGGTCATGATCTCGCGGTCTGTGAGTTCGAGCTCCGCGTCGGGCTCTGTGCTGACAGCTCAGAGCCTGGAGCCTGTTTCGGATTCTGTGTCTCCCTCTCTCTGACCCTCCCCCGTTCATGCTTTGTCTCTCTCTGTCTCAAAAATAAATAAGCGTTAAAAAAAAAAAAATTAGAGTGACGCATCACTTTGGGGATCTGCTCGGCTGCTCGGTCGGGGTGGGATGTGACGGGCTGACTTTGGGAAGGCAGCATACTTATTGCGTGCCAGGGAGGGGGAGCGCTCACGGCGAATCTCCAGTTTTTTCCTTAGAACAACCCTGTGAGGGCAGTACTCTCATGCTCCCCATTTAATAGATGAAGAAGCTGAGGCCCGGAGAGCTTGTGTAACTTTGCCAAGGTCACAGAGCGAACACGTGGTGGAGCCGGGGCAGAGACGGCGGCAGCCTGCCCTGGCTCCTGTCCACGGGGTCGGTGGCCTGTGTTGTGCAGCTATCCCCGCGGGCGGTCACGGAGCGAGGCCTGCCGCATGTGAGTTAAGCGAGTGAGTCACATATGCGCCGAGCGGCTCCCCGGGTGCGTAGGCATTGGAGCGTGGTGAGCAAACAGAAGCAGGCCGGTGGATCTTACCTGCTGGAAAGGAAACAGGCTTTCTGCGCCAGCTCTCACAATCGAGGCAGAAGTTAGATGTGTACAGAAGCATGCAGCATATTATGGGTATTTAAAATGGGGTTGCACAACCTTGCTTATCACTGAAAACGTGGTAACCTCTTCTTTCCAGAGTCAGTTGCTAGACGATCACCTCAAAGTCCGTTTCAGTTCTATCCTTCTATGACCCTGTGATAAACTCGCAGAAGAAGCGATACGCTGAGGGGTGCTTATTATTATCAAAAAAAAAAAAAAAAAAAAAAAAAAAGGTAGTCTTCGAGGATTGAAGGATATGGTTTCCCTGGTTTTATCTCTGCAGTAAGACGAGCGCTCAGAGCGGTCGTCGTATTTAACCAGCATCCGCCGGGAATGGCATTATGCCCGCAGTCGCGACCGTAGACCTTCCTCAGTCATACATCATCTCCGTGGTGCTTTTCCTGCCTGGATAATGACAGGGAGTACTCTGGTTCTGAGAAATGGTGTAGCAGAGCGTCTAAGGACAGGCGGCCCAAATCAGACTGCCCATATTCACAATTCCTGGTGCCGCCAGTAACCGTGTGAGCGTGGGCCAATTATTTACCTTCTCTGCGCTTCCTCGTCGGTAACGTGCGGATAAGAACAGTACCCATCTCACAGCGCCGTTGAGGGGATTAAGTGAATTAATACGTGCGAATGCTTGCCCATAGGCTATGTCAGTGAGCTCTGTCACCGTTCTTTGCTTGCTGAGTGTCACAGTCACCATGACATAACAGTGTTGTGTATCGTGCTTCCTGCTGATAGATCTCAAGGGATTCTTCTCTCCCTGGGGCTTATGTTATTTCCAGAACATAAGGCTGTCTTGTGATGCACTAAGTGGCACCTGAGTGGCCTTGAAGGATTAACACTTATCTTTAAAAATCCAATTTTTTTTTTTTTTTTTTACCACGATGTAGGCACCGTGGACAATCTTTTTGAGCTATAGTTTAGGAGATGGGATTAAGAAATTTCAGCCCCGTGGTGAAGTATTTTAAGAACCTGCTGAAAGATGAGGGGAAAGATAAAACGGGGAGAATTAAATTACTTTAGATCTACAGAAATAACTGTACTTTCGGGCCTCAGCAAACTAGATCACGCGCCGCAGAGAGACTGGTGTTTATAAGTGGAACCTAGAAAACGCAACGGGCTTGGAAACAAATCAGAAAGAATTAATGGCTTTGGCTGAGAGAACTGGTTTTGAGCCAATCGTGTGGAGAGAAAACTCTAATGATGTTTGCATGGCAGATTTAAATCTGAGACCGTGGCTCTTCTAAGAGCTTTAATTACGCTGTGCCACTTACGCCGGCCACGACTGTCTCAAAGTCTCCCCTCGGTCCCCCGTCTAGATGGAAACTCTACGTTGAAACAAATGAAAGGTTACGTTTCGCAAAATCACGGGCACGGGAAGCTGTACTATTTCACAGAAACAAATCTAATGGCCGAAACAGAACATGATACTGAAGGATCCCCATTGTACCGGGCTTGTGTGCAAAGACGCTCAATTATGTTTCGTGGTCCAGGTCAACACGCGGGAACAAAATGAGCGTGAAGTGCTCCTTCATCGGTAATCATCTGCACACAAAACATGCACTTCTTTTCCTCCGCGTTCGCTAGAAAGGTTACACAGACAATGCGGACACAACTCTTTTGTTACTGTTCAGACAACAGATGCAAGGTCTCCTCTTCAGATGCCTAGGTAAGACACGGACGCGGAGAGGCAGGGGAGGGTAGTCTCCTATGCATGCACCATGATATTTGCTGGCTTTCATGGACCGTATTCGAGGACTTACCGTACTCCAAACAAAATAAAATCAAATCTCCATTTAATGAAGAGCCTCACATGTAGCATAGCACTCGATCAAAAAAAACCTACTAAAATTAGAGCATGTTTCTAGCACAATTAACATCCTTGGCACTCATAATAAAATATTCAATAACTGGCCATTTTGCCTGTTGAGGAGGTGAATGAAAGCACTGCTATTAATCATTTAGCAGTTATTTATTTGCCACTTTATTTTAAGTAGGCAGTTAAATTGAAACTGCACATGTTATTATTGATTTAGGTTTAATTTAATCCTTTCAAACAGACCAATTATTCCCAATTTATATGCCATTAAATCTTTTATGCATATGAACAGCAAATTCAATTTTTGTTTAAGTGTAAAGTTTTTAATGCTTCTTTAAGGAACTAGAAAACTGGCAATCACTGCCAAGGATTTCTGAATTCTAGGCTCATGTTAATCTTTTAATCAATGGCTTTTAAGTAAATCAAATGAAATAAATCCAAAGGATTAAAAAATCACTTCTGCAAGTACGAAATAAAATGGTGCCACAAACAATACGGATGTACTTCGGGTAGGTTGTTTACAGTTCGGGAAATTTCATTTAATGTAGGCATTCTGCTAAAAAAAAAAAAAAAAAATTAAACGTTTTAATGGAAGAATGTTGCTTTAATGAACTGAAGGCCAAACACTATCTACGGAAACACACCGAAGAGAAGGGATTGGATGGTACCGAATGGATTTTATTTACAGCAATTCTATAATTTGGGTAATTCCGACTAAAGTCCCTTCTTTGTCGACCACAGATTTATGGCGGCAAAAGAACCAGATATTTGCCCCACGTTCAGCCTTGATTCAAGGGCAATCTGCGACTTAAAGGAAAATAAATGCTGTAAAGAGTGTGTGTGTGTGTAATCGCAGTGTAAAATCCTAGTACCTCACTTCTATCACTTACGTGAAACAAAGCCAACCTACAGCTTCACAAGGAAAATGTTGCATGTGCAGTATTTAGAAACATAATTCCTCGCAGTCAGTGAGGGTTACAGCGCTCACTAGGAATTTTCCGCACAGGCCCTGGATGTTCTTTTTGATCTGCAGAAACGCTGCCTTCTTAGAAGCAGAGCCTTGGATTTATAAAATGTCTAGGTGCTTACACTTTCTTTAGATAGAATGTCCTGTCTTTGAGATACCAGATATTGACAGCATTGTACCTGCAAGGTAGCCGTGATGTCATGAGAAAAGCAGTGGAAGGGACAGGTCTTGAACCATGGATCCCAAGTCCAGATTTTGCCACTGACCGGCTGGGTGCACTTGGGTGAATCTCTTCACCGCCCTCGGCCCTCGGTTCCTCCTTTGGACGATAAGGAAAATAGGCTGGGCTTTAAGAGCCCTGCAGCTCTAAGAATCCAGTTTTATTCATTGGATTGCATCCATTGTGCTAAACTCACCAATGTACATAAGAGTTGGAGGGGTGGCTGGGTGGCTTAGTTGAGTAAGCGTCCAACTTTGGCTCAGGTCATGATCTCACGGTTTGCATGGCCTCATGGTTCATGAGTTCGAGCCCCGCATTGGGCTTTCTGCTGTCAGCGAGGAACCCTCTCTCTGTCCCTTCCTCCCTCCCTCCCTCTCTCTCAAAAATAAACATTAAAAAAAAAAAAAACGAATTGGAAAAAGCATTCATTTTAAATTCAATATATTCAAAATGTATAGTAATGAAAGCTTTCTATATTTTCACACTTGCCAGGGAGTAGAAATAAAATGAATACAATAAAGGCCATGGATTAAGCCATTCCTTTAGTAACTTGGTTATAATCTGCTTAATCATCTTGATAAACTCACAGGATTGTAGGTGATGTGAATTTAAATTCTGCTTTGTGAGGTTCGGAACTCGCTATTTACTAATTTAACGCAGTAAGCATCCCAATTTTGAAATAAGCCAGAAAGGAACTGGTGGTGGTCTCCGAGGGCATTAAACCCCAGGGCACTGCGGCGTTAGCATTTCTGGCGGGGACTCTGCCTTTAATGGACACAATCTATGCCCACGCACATACTTTACTTTTGTCTCTGACGGCTCATCCGTCGTGATGGCACCCTGCCTTCCCGGGGGAGGGCACCGAGGTTTAACTACAGCAGAGTTTCTGAACAAACGGATGAAAAGAAAACAAATGACTAATACCTACGGCTAAAAGTCACTTCTCTGATACAGCCACTCCCACGTGATCGGAAACAAACAACAAAAATGCTGGTAGCTGTTCCCCCAAATACTGTGTGGAGTAAGGAAGGCAGCGTAATATATTTCAAGTGGTTGGCCATCCGATGTCCTTAAATTGAAAATCTATCCAATAAAGTCAATAAAAATGAACACGGGTGAATGTTTCTAGAGACCAACAGGGATGAGTGTGGGCTCCTGGAATCTCTCACAATGTTCTTAGTAACACTAGCATGTTAAACGTGCCCTCGGGTGTCATCCTTACTCTACTAATGGGGGCGGGGGGATCTCTCCACCACCTGTGAAAGAAAGTCTGCCCTCAGCTTAATATTTCCAGTGTGTTCTCCAAAACAGCCTGGGAAATTTGAGGGGAAATGAAATGCTGAGTTTTGCTCCTTTTTTTTTTTAACATTTATTTTTTGAGAGACAGAGCATGAGGAGGGGAGGGGCAGAGAGAGAGGGAGACACAGAATGCAAAGCAGGCTCCAGGCTCTGAGCTGTCAGCACAGAGCCTGATGTGGGGCTTGAGCCCACAAGCCATGAGATCATGACCCGAGCCCAAGTCGGATGCTTAACTGACTGAGCCACCCAGGCGCCCCGCTGAGTTTTGCTTTTTACCAAGTCTCTTTTGGTTCTTCAGTACTGCTCTAAGCCCTCCACCTGATTCTTGTATTAGCAATCAGAAATACCTATGAAAGCATTTGAGGGGAAGATCCTATACCACCACGGCACGATAAAAATGCAGATTATTACTGAATCCATTTCTTACTTTTAGACAGTTTTGAGTATTACAGGGTAAGAATTCCTCATTGTGGGGGGGGGCATCTGGGTGGCTCAGTTGGTTAAGCGTGTGACTCCGGCTCAGGTCATGATCTTCTGGCATGTGAGTTCGAACCCCACCTCGGGCTCTGTGCTGACAGCTCGGAGCCTGGAACCTGCTTCGGACTCTGTGTCTCTCTCTCTGCCACTTCCCTACCTGCACTCCGTCTCCCTGTCTCTCTCTCTCTCTCATAAATAAGCATTAAAATAAATTAAAAAAAAAAAAAAAGAATTCCTCATTGTGCCTGTCTCCTGCCCGGTGATTTCTGGTATGAGGTGGTTTATTAGAATATGGGATCTTTGGTGAAGGCTTTCATTCCCAGGTGATGCAGAAGACACCTACAGGCCTTGATGAATGAAAACATTTCTGTTTCCCAGGACAGATGCTGCGGGATATAGGCTCCAATGACCCTGCCGCCCCGAGCAAAGTGCGATCAATGTTTGTGCATTGCAAAGGCACAGTATCCTTGAAAACAATGTGTGTTACTTTCCTAAAATTTATAACCTTACATACATATTTACTCTGGCCTCCATTTAGTCCATATCGAGATTGTTATAGCTTTAATTTTTGCTATCAGCCCTGATCACCTATCTAGATAACTGATAATTAGAGGATCAGGCTTTGGTTAGGAGAGCTTTCATTCAGTTCAATTTCTGGCTCTGCCACTTAGAAACGACATACACCTACACAACTCTCAAAGCCTTGGTTCCTTATCTGCAAAATGGGGATAATAGTGCCTAAGAGGCTCTCGTAAGGATAAATGAGATAGTATATATATAAAGCAAATAGTTCTACAAATGGTAGCTAATTACATTTAAGTATTCTTATTAAACACATATACTGGGTATGGTACCGCTGCCCCCTGACTTTTTTTTTTTTTTTCTTTTCAACATATAAGGTTTCAGAGGCCCCAGGACTGAAGAGGCTATTTCTAATGCTCTAGGAATTACATTGATCTCTTTCTTTGCCATTGCCGAGTTTCCTATGGCTAGTTGTGGAGTGGGGTTTAAGGATTATCACGTGGAGATCCTCTCTCCACTCTCGATTCATTCACTGTAGTCAATGCCGCTCCAATTTCCATTAAGTAAAAGGTTTTCTCTAATCCATATACATTGAACTATGGCTTGACTTTGGTGAGGTACAGGAGAGTAATTGCTTTGAGGAGGTTCTGGGAACATCAAAACAGAAGAGTGGGGCTCAAGCGATTTGTCAGGCAGCTTTTAAAATTGTTGCCTGTAACAGCAAGAGGAAAGAGATTTTTCATGGTTTTAAGGCAAGGCTTTGACTAATTGTTTTTGAACTACAATTCCCAGAATACCATCTACCTCGCAAAAATGAAAGCCTGCTTGAATTTCATAGGAGAGCCTGGGATCGATTTGTCTGTTTCACGGCTAGCAAACTACCTAGGGCCAAGCAACAACTGCACATAGGAAAGGTTTCTAGGACTAAAGTGAAAAAGGCCAGTAACTAACCTGAATAATATTTTTGAGGCATTATTTGGCTAAATGCTTCAGTTCTGTTTTCCTTTGTAGTGGAGAACTGGTCCTCCTAATGTTCAGTGCACGAAGCACTACACCGCCAAACAATTACTAGGGCTAAAAGCCATTCTGACCCCGGGGATGACAGTCTGTCATTAAAGATTTCGAAATAAAATCAGTCTACAAAAAACAGCAATCTTTATGGATCTCTGAATCAGAAGACGAGGGCCCTGACCATAATTTTGATTTCTATAAGTAGTAGTCTTTATTTTGAAATATATTGAGTGGCATTTACATTGGCCTGGGGTAAAGAGCAAGGGAGAAAAGTCTGCTTCCTGAGCACTGGACTCAAAAGAAGAAAAACTCAACATTGGGGAAATGAGGTCACTTAATGGATCCTTGCTTTGGTTTCTCCGCTGTAAAAGTACAGACAAGAATGCCTATCTACTGCAAAGATCTGTCCTTTCCAATGCCCTCGTTTCTGGAGGAAAAAAAAACCCAAAAGAACTACCATTTATTACCTAGGAGACTCTGACTCCCTTACATCAGAGCTATGATAAAAACACGGCTTAAGGCACAGAGACTGTGTGAGTTTTCCACTCTACCACTCAGCCGATGTAATAAATGTATATAATAACAATCCCTTTAAGCGTCGTGGGCAGCCTTTAAAATGGGGATCATTGTACCATCTCCTAACAGGGCTGCATACAGATTAAATGAGACAATATGCATAAAGTGTTTAGTGCAGTGATGGGCTCATGATAAACATCCTATAAATGCTGGCTATTGTTACAAGAACCTTAATAGTGACCTTTGGCTTCTCTTCTTCCTTCAGTCACCGTATCTAATGTGTCAACAGGCCCTGTCAACTCATGTTCTCATTCTCTCTCTTTCTAGATTACCTATGCAGTAAATGAATAAAAGATTGCTAAGAAGTCTACACATCCACGGAAGGGTACATACTGGTTCTCTCTGAGGAGGCACGTGGGGGAATGGGTTTGAGAAGGGGAATAAGGAAACTTTATCTGTAACATTTTAGGTCTTTCAAAAAATATATGACACGCATATGGCAAGAAGGGTTAATCTGTAGATTAGGATTTTTGTCATATTTTTAAAAATCTTTATTTTGAGAGAGAGGGAGAGAGAGAGGAAGAGAGAATCCCAAGCAGGCTTCACAACGTGGGCCTTGATCTCAGGCATCATGAGATCATGACCTGAGCTGAAATTCAGAGTCGGATGCTTAACTGACTGAGCCGCCCAAGCCCCCCAGAATTTTGTCGAAATTTAAATCAACGTCAAGAACAAAACCACAAGTATCCTCCCACAGCACTATGATGTTCAACAAGTTACTTGATCTCTGTTCACCTCATTTTCCTTATCCATAAAATGGGAATAGCAGCATTTTCTTGCAGGATGGCAATGCAGAATTAAAAGAAATGACAGATGGGTCTTTAAAAAGAGATACTGTTGTCATGGCTATAAATTGTTACTATTTGGTAGTCTCTTTGTCCATCATGAGTTTACCCTCTAACTCACGATGCACCTGCTTACAGGATAATCTTCCTTACACATGGCTTCGTCTCCCAGGTGTCCCCAAGAGCCTGTATTCTCTCCCCGTGGTGTACCCAACCCAGGCCACGCAGGGGTGGCTGTCTGGCTGATGCCTCCCTGAGCCCCTCTCTCTCCCCCAGCGCCGTGGCTGCACCTTGGTCACAGCACTTACTGCTCAGAAGCAAATGCACTTGATTCTGCAGGATGTCCGTAGTGAAAGAAATAAGGAAGGAAAGCAGAAAGGAAGAAAAAGACTCAGGACTGGGCCCTCACTGTGGCTCCCGCAGGTGCCCTTGTTAGGACGGTGTTGCTGGGGCTGGTTGTTGGGTTCCATGTTCAATGCCCTGTCTGGGGGGTGTGCTGGTTGCATTCACTGTGGTCCCTATAATCAGGGCCCTGTGCCATTCTCTTTCTCTATGCTCCTCTGGCACCAAGTGGGGCTTTAACGTGTCACGCGTTCGTTCTAATTCTGTTGTCAAATTTTACCTTCTTTCAAAATTCCTGCCTGCCCAAGTTCTAGGCCTTCTATAAACTTTGTTCAATATATTTTACCCATTTAGGGGCGCCTGGGTGGCTCAGTCGGTTGAGCGTCCGACTTCGGCTCAGGTCATGATCTCACAGCTCGTGAGTTCGAGCCCCGCATCGGGCTCTGCGTTGACAGCTCAGAGCCTGGAGCCTGTTTTGGATTCTGTGTCCTCCTCTCTCTCTGCCCCTAACCCACTCACATTCTGTCTCTGTCGCTCTCAAAAATAAATAAACACTAAAAAAATTTTTTTAATATATTTTATCCATTTAGAAAAAAAACCCTGATACCTATATAACTTATAAAGCACTTCGTTCTACACACTCTGTGTATATTGACTGACTTTCACCTCAAAACTCAGTGAAGGAACTATTGTCCCATTTCAGTGATGACAGAACTGAGGCACAGAGGGATTAAGTGAACTTGGCCAAGTCACACGGCTAGTAAGTGGCAGAATCTGAATCCAGACTGTCTGTTTTGGACTGTATACTTCATCACCCTGTGAAAACCTCTTTTCTAATCAGTCGCTTTTAACTTCTTCCATACTGTGTCAGAAAATTAGTATTTTCGTTAAAACCGAGTACTGTACTCATTTATATTCTCTTAAATTATTTGGTAGCTCCCACATAGCATTATGTTAATACCCCATAAATACAGTTTACTAGAAATTAAATCCTTATATGATTATATAAGCCCCGGGAGGTAGCTAGGATTCTACTCCCAGAATGTATTTACTGACCTCGATAGCCGTCCTGGGAGATAGGCAGGCCAGATCAGTTTGACCGGTGAGAAAAATGAGTCGCAAAAGAGTTAAATGATTTATTCCAAATTATAGACTAGATAGCAGTGTGTGGACTAAATCAAGACCACCTGGTTCCACGTCCTGGTGCTTCCCTATATAACAGGCTTCCTGGAATTTCTCCAAGGTCAGGCCGTAGCAGTGGAGGCACTTGGAACATGGACAGGAAATGAGGAGTGCATATGCCCTTATTAATACCCGTTCTTGTCTTTTGCATATTTTTTAGTTAAAAAAAACAACCAACCAACCAAACATGGCAAAACCTGGCTTCGAGCTGTCCTTAGTTGCTTGGGACCGGTGCCAGACACATCACAAGGTGTTCATGACTATAGCCTGTCCTTACTGTTGCTTGTAATTATTTAACAATACATTTCAGAACCCACTGGTATCTTACACAAGCCAGTTCCTTACCTGGAATATATGCCATCGTTCTGGGTACGGAGGTTTTCCTTGCCGTCCTTCTGGGCAGCGTTTCTGCTTGCTTCCTCTTCTGTCTCACTCAGGCTTTCCAGTTGAGGGCTTTCCTCCTCCAGGCTGTCAGGCTCCATATTGTCCTGGATTGGATTTCCAAGTTCAGACTGGGACTTGCTCTCTTGAGTGAAGCTTTCTGAATCGGATTCCAAGGAGTCTTTTGAAATCAGGTGTAAGTCTTTCTTAAAAGGTGGCTCTGTGGACTGGACTTTTAAGCTGGCGTGGTGGACAGGAGACCGAATTGAGAGCTTGGGAATTAATTTACTATGACTCATCTTGAAAAAATACACTTATGAATATGAATACAAATATTCTTGATAGGAGCAGTTGGCTTGAATATTTAAAGCTGCGGTTCACAAAAGCATCACCTAAAAAACAATGAAGTTTATGTCACTTGGTGACTCCTGAAAGCTCTTGAATTCCAGGGTTACTCAAACATTTAAGTGAGTAGAACTCCGTTATATTAATCTGCAGCCTTTTGTACCCTTTTGTGGGAGGAAGGTCTATTAGAAAAACTATTGTGTTTTTCTCTCTACGGAAACACATCTGATGTGGAGCTCATAGATAGCCTGAGTAATCAAATGCAGCTTTATTGAGGAAATCCAGTGGCTAGATTCCTTCCTCTGCCTTCCAAGGGCCTGTGACAGACACGCCTGGACAAGAGCTAAGTGATTAATTATTTCAAACACCCAGGGCACCAATATAAATATGCCAGGTTCAGGAGTATTCGTGAATAGAATAAAACAGGTTCAGGGTCTACCTTTTGAAAAGTAGAGGAGAAAAAAGGGAAGAATGTGTTTTGGAACCGTAAAGAGGGAAGGCTTTTGTGCGTAGACCTATATTGGCCGGTCTTGTCATTTAGGAGACGTGTTGGTACCCAGCTTGCTACTGGGTAGGAACGTGTAACTTAGGTGGCCATCACATGGAGGTCAACCTGCGGTCAGTATATATACTTAAAAAAGCAATGATTAGAACCGTTTAACAAAATGTTTGGAGGCTTTGTGCATTCGGCCACTCAGTGGCTCGTAGCAGAGGCTGGACCTCTACCTACCTGGGAGGGATGTTGTCCTGGAGAATGTTGGGTGGGTGGGAGATTGGCCTGAGTAACAGCGAGGGTCCCTTCTAACTCTCTTAAGTGTGTGGTTCCAGGCAAGCCTTCCTGTCTCAAAGGGCTGTCATAAAGACCCACGAGACGGTTTATGGAAAGGGGTGCTCTGAGTTCATATCAGATTGAAAGGAGATGATGATTTTGGATTGTGCTCCCTTTCATCTCTACCTAGCATTCCTATTTTGCTCTGTCTTCTTCTCCCCGCCTTTGTGCCATTTTTTCCCCCCCTGTAGGTCAGGTAACAGAAACTTTACCATCAGAGATTCCTGTAACATTTTTAAGGGCTTGCTCTTGTTGTTTTGGCAGACCGCTAGCTTTAATTAAATAAATGAACTTATTCGGATTCCTTGCCCTGTAATAACGTGGAATCTGGTTACTAACGTTATCAGCTCCTTGGGGGAAAATACCTAACAACAAAACAGACAAAAGGCAGCTTTCAGATTTAAATACATTATGAAGTGGTTTTCTTTTTAATTCAAAATCCCCAAGGGGGTAGACTAATATATATCGGTTAACTGTACAGACTAGTTTGCTGTATCGGCTCATTTTAAAAATACATAGTGTGCCTTACCTTGTTAGCTCAATATTGATGAGCAGATTAACTGTTGCTCTTTAGGGTGTTTTTATTTTTATTTTTTTTAAGTTTTTTTTTTTAAGGTTTATTTTTGAGAGAGACACAGAGTGCTAGCAGGGAGGAGCGGAGAGAGAGAAAGAGACAGATTCAGAATCTGAAACCGGCTCCAGGCTCTGAGCTGTCAGCACAGAGCCGGGGGGGCGGGGCTTGAACTCATGAACCTGAGCTGAAGTCGGAGGCTTACCTGACAGAGCTACCCAGGTGCCCCTCGGGTGTTTTTAGAAAGCAGCAAATCCACCAAGTACGAACATTTTAATGGAAAATTTGTATAAACATCTGTTAAGAGTTTTACTGAATGAGTTTAAGTCTCTGTACTTGGGATCTTCTAGACAAAGCTTAAAATAATCATTCTGTTTCAATTTGGAATTGCTCACGAAATCCTTCCGTCCCCTCAGTAGTTCTTAAATAGGCTAAGGTTTCTGAGATTTAACGAATAAAAAAATAATGTCCGTGGAAGAAGATAATTTTGTTGTTAATGAAATCTGGGATAGTGGGGAGACAGCAAAGCCAAACATCACCAGGCTTGGTGGAGGCCTGATCTCATAAAGGTGTGAGATTAAAGAGGGGAAACTGGTATCTTGAATAAATGAGCACACGGGCATTTTAAATGTAATGAAAGTGGCTCCCTAGTGGTACGGTTGTTTTTCACTGAATTTCTGACCTAGAGAGGCTGACAAATCTCGTTACAAAGTAAACAAGACAGGCTGGGATGTCGCCATTGGTATCCAGGCGCTGAGACTCGGCCAGTTTCCCTAGGGTTTCTCTTCAAGACCTTGAGTCTCGTCCCTCTCATACAGGGAGGAACGAATTTCCTTCTGTAGGTGAAAGGGAACTCTGCGTGTTTCTGGCTAAGAGGAAAAGTAGAAAGTTGTCCTGTTGTGGAACAGCCTGGAAACTGCCCGTATGGGGCGGCCGGTTTGTTTTCTGTATTTGCCTTCCCCCCCCCCCCCCCCCCCCCCCCCCCCCCCCCACTGATGGACAAGACTGGGCAGCAAAGGCGTTTTAAGATCAGGGAAGTGACGGGTCCGTGCCCTGCACGGGTCTTAGTCAACAGAGGACAGGGCTGCTCTGGGAGTCTGGGCACCAAAACCTTTCCAGGGGCCCTTGTCCCTGCCTCGCCACGGTCCCCCTTCCCGCCTGGACCCCAAATGCTGTCTAGCACGGGCTTCTTGGGTGTCTCCTGGTCCTGATCCAGTTTCCTCTGGAGGTTTCCTGCTGTCCCCCGTCCCCACCGCCCCCCCCCCCCCCCAAGTCTCAGCTTTCCCATTTCCCTCCCGGGCACGCGCACCCCACCCCCCCTTCAGGAGGCAACCGCCTGTCACCTGCCCAGCGCTCCTCGGAGACCATGACCCCCGCAGCCCGCATTCTCCAGTGCCGCCACCAGCCGGCCTCCCTCCCGCCGCCCGGCCCCGCCCCGCCCCGCGTCGCAGGTGCTGCCCCTGGAGACCAACAAGCCAACAAGACCCAAGCCCCGAGCTCAGCTAGCGAGGTGCCGGGGGGCGGGGCCCGCGCCGGCGGGGGGGGGGGGGGGGGGGGGGCCGCGCCGGGTGGGGGGGGGGGGCGGGGGCACGCGTGATGGAGCCCCGTGCTCTTGCAGAGAAGGTGGGACCAGTTGTGATGACTGCGTTTCAAATGCGATAGAGCAATGCAGAGAGGGATCTTAAAAATGTTGAGGAAGAAAACCCCTCAAAATACGTACTGTGTTATCTTGTATATAAAGTTACAAAGAGGAAAAATTAAACTGTGCTATATTTATGGATGCACAGTTTGTGTCGAAAACTGAAAAAAAAAAAACAAAACACAAAAGCAAAGTAGTGATTTCTCATAAAGTTAGGATTGTGGTTAGCTCTGGCAAGCAGGCGGGGGGGGGGGGGGGAGTTGGCGTGAGAGACAATGGCTTAATAAGCAACACGACAATACTCTGTTCTTCACAATTCCTAAGAATTAGCACATACAAGGAAAGCCATAAAGTGCATTGTTTTTATCTGCTGCTGTGGTAATACCAGCTATACTTTGTGTATAAGTGACACTTCCCAGGGTTTGCAAAGTGCTTTTCCGTGTATTATCTGCTCGAATTAAGCTGGCAACCTGACCATCACCAAAACACAAAGAAGAATGAGAAAGACAAGGCAAAAAAATCATCAATATGATAGGTTAGCAACGCCAGAGTGATTTTCATCCTTCCCCACCCCCATTCCATCTATCCCTTCTCCCTACGGTTTTTTTTTTTTTTTTAATTAATTTATTTATTTTGAGAGAAAACAGAAGCAGGGGAGGGACATTAAGACAGGGAGGGAGGGAGAGAGAAAAAGAGAGAGGGAGGGAGGGAGAGAATCCCAAGCAAGCTCCACACCATCAGCACGGGGCTCAACTCCGGGCTCGAACTCATGAGCTGTGAGATCATGACCCGAGCTGAAATCAGTAAATCCTCCACTAGTTCTCCCCTCCTGGACCAACTTCTACCCAGTTACATGACCTTGGTGAGCTTCCTCTCCTACAGGAAGAATTTTCAGACAGTCCCCTGACACTGTCCTCATGACCCTTGGACCCGGGTAGTTCTCAATCCTGGGCGGTCTTGTCCTCCAGGGGACATCAGTGGTGTCTGGACACATTTTTACAGTCATGACTTCCAGGAGTGCTTCTGGCATCTACTGGCTGGAGGCCAGGGATGCAGCCAAACAACGTGCCAACGAGGAGGGCGGTCTCCACCACCAAAAAAACCACTCAGTTCAAAATGTAAATAGGGCTGAGGTTGACAAACCCCATGCTAGACTAATGGCCCTTGGTCTGTGGCCCCACAGTACCCCAGTGCACGGTTCTGTCCTTATACGTGTCCTTATGTAGGTATGGTAGTGTATTCCTTATTAGTCACTTGTTAATGATTCTGTCACCTCCTTACTACAGGGTAAGCTCCTGGAGAGCGAGGACTAGCATTGTGCATGGCACTTAGTAGATGCTCAATAAATGCTGAAAATCCCCAATACCTTGATAATTTAGCCCTTGCATGGAGGGTAGATAAGCTCTTTTAATAGAGATATACTCTTATTTGGCACATAACTGGGATGATTACATCACTTGTTATTTAAGCCCAGGATACACTCAAGAATAAAAAATATAGGCTATTAATAAATATCAACTGAAATCTTCACGGGTAGCTGGAAAGTGCCGTCATTCTGGGCATAACTCTAACAAGGTTAATTGTCTGGTTCCGTCGCCTAATATGTTAAATTAGAAGCAGCAAGTTAGAGATGGATAATGAAAGGCACCCAGAGGACAGAGATGGGACACTACCAGCAAGTGAAGAGACAGGAATATCACAAAAATAAGACATGTTCAGGAAAACAAAGCAACTTGCAGTCATTTGGTGTAGGCACCCGGGAACCTTGTAGCTGAAAAACCCTGTGTGCCAGTCAGGGGATGATAGCAAGTACACGATTAATTTCCATAATGATTATTTATTTATTTATTTTTACAATGTCAACCTTTTTATTTTCCATTCGTATTTAAATTCATAACAAATCCACAAATTTGTAAAAGTATACAAGGAAAAAATGGTGTGACTGAGCATGGAAGTGATCACTCTTTTTGCCGTTAATAGATACTTAGATATAAGTTATTAAGAACAGAAGGTTCAGTCGAGAAACTGAAACCCAAAGAGCAAGGGACTTGGCCAAGTCTCAGGCTTTGATAATACAACCTGAAAAACAGCCTAAATTCTCTTCCACATTCTAGCACGCACATATTCCGTTTCCATGGCTAGTTGGTAAGTTCCTTGGTATTGGAGATCTAGCTTCTAGCCCAGGCAGTTTGTCTCTGATTAGCTGCGTGACCTTGCGTGGGAATTAGACCATTAGGTCCCATAGTCCTCATCTGGGAGATGGAAAGGGTTAGATGAAATGTGGTTTTCACACTGTGCTCTTTGGTACCCTGTGGTTCCCTGGGGAGGGCAAGAGGGCAGCTGTCCGTTTACCAGCCTCTCCCAGTAGAACAGCTCTGTTTTTAATTTTTAAAAAATTATTTATTTTTTAATTTGCATCCAAGTTAGCATCTAGTGCAACAATGATTTCAGGAGTAGATTCCTTAGTGCCCCTTACTCATTTAGCCCCTCCCCCCTCCCATACCCCCTCCAGCAACCCTCTGTTTGTTCTCCTGTATCGTCCCCCTCCCTGTTTTTATATTCTTTTTGTTTCCCTTTCCTTATGTGCCTCTGTTTTGTCTCTTAAAGTCCTCATATGAGTGAAGTCATATGATATTTGTCTTTCTCTAATTCGCTTAGCATAACACCTTCCAGTTCCATCCACGTAGTCGCAAATGGCAAGATTTCATTCTCTTTATATATATATATGTGTGTGTGTGTGTGTGTATACACACACACACACATGCCACATATTTTTTATCCATTCATCGGTGGACATTTGGGCTCTTTCCATACTTTGGCTATTGTTGAGAGTGCTGCTATAAACATTGGGGTGCATGTGCCCCTTCGATGGATGTTGTATCCCTTGGATAAATACCTAGTGGTGCAATTGCTGGGTCATAGGGTAGTTCTATTTTTAATTTTTTGAGGAACTTCCATACTGTTTTCCAGAGTGGCTGCCCCAGTTTGCATTCCCACCAGCAGTGCAAAAGGGATCCTCTTTCTCCGCATCCTCACCAGCATCTGTTGTTGTCTGAGTTGTTCATGTTAGCCATTCGGACAGGTGTGAGGTGGTATCTCATTGTGGTTTTGATTTGTATTTGCCTGATGATGAGTGATGTGGAGCATTTTTTCATGTGTCGGTTGGCCATCTGGATGTCTTCTTTGGTGAAGTATCTATTCCTGTCTTCTGTCCGTTTCTTCCCTGGAAGATTTCTTTTCTGGGTGTTGAGTTTGATAAGTTCTTTATAGATTTTGGACGCTAACCCTTTATCTGATATGTTATTTGCCAGTATCTTCTCCCATTCTGTCGGTTGCCTTGTAGTTTTGCTGATTGTTTCCTTCGCTGTGCAAAAGCTTTTTATCTTGATGAGGTCCCAATAGTTCATTTCTGCTTTGGTTTCCCTTGCCTCTGGAGACGTGTTGAGTAAGAAATTTCTGCGGCCAAGGTCAAAGAGGTTTTTGCCTGCTTTCTCCTCGAGGATTTTGATGGCTTCCTGTCTTACATTTAGGTCTTTCATCCAGTTTGAGTTTACTTTTGTGTCTGGTGTAAGAAAGTGGTCCAGGCTCGTTTCTCTGCATGTCGCTGTCCAGTTTTCCCAGCACCATTTGCTGAAGAGACCGTCTTTATTCCATTGGATGTTCTTTCCTGCTTTGTCAAAGATTAGCTGGCCATACGTGTGTGGGTCTATTTCTGGGTTCTCGATTCTATTCCATGGATCTGAGTGTCTGTTTTTGTGCCACATAACTATTAACTCTTAAAAACTCATAGAGTAGATCAGTTAAGTAAATGCTGAGTAGAAAGGTAAAAATCATGCAATATATTTTATAAAGAAAAGATTTTTTCCCAAAAATATTCAAATGTTTTCTTCTTCTTTTTTTATTTGCGAGAGAGAGAGAGAGGATCAATCCTAAGCAGGCTCCATGCTCAGTGTGGAGCCTGACATGGGGCTTGATCCCACGACCTTGGGATCATTAACTGAGCCAGAAATCGAGACTCGGATGCTCAACTGAGACACCAAGTTGCCCCTGAAATGTTTAAAATTTCAAGGGACAAACTCTCAATTATCCACCCCCACCCCCACCCCCACAAAGCATTTCTTTAGAATAACCAGTCTTGAGAATTTTAGAAAACTGAGATTGTAATCGATATATGTTTATATAGATCATGCAGTTCCACAGACAGAAGTACAAGTAACCCTAACCCTGTTCCAGAAGATCGAGTCGAGTGCTGGGGCCCACCAGAGTGGGAGAGGGGGATTCTGCCTGGCTGGAATCAGAGGCTTTAGGAATGAGATGATCCCATAGGATGGCTCTTATGAATATAAGTAACAAGTCATTAACATCTGTCTTTTTTCTTTCTTTTTTTTTTTTCTTTCTTAAAAAGAATTTTAAAATGTTTATATTATGGACATTTAAAGATATATACAACAGTAGAGAGGAAAGTATGAGAGGATGCATGAAGCCCTTCTCCAGCTTCAGCAAAGACCAGCATGTGATCAGTCTTGTTTCTAAACATACTGTGCTCAACTCCCACTAAATTATTTAAAGGCGAATCCCAGCTGTCATATGGTTTCTCTGTGAAGTACTTAAGGATGTATCTGTAAGAGATCATTTTTAAGTAACTGCAATAGAATTATCACATGTAAAATAAAATTAGTGACTCTTTAATATTGTCTGTACTGAGTCAGTATCTTCTAGGTATCCTTTTCGAGTTGGTACGTTTGAATCAGGATTCAAACAAGTTATACACAGTGGTCTTTGAAATAACAGCTTTGAGATATAATTCACATAAAACACAGTTCACCCTCTAAAAATACATAATTCAGGGGCGCCTGGGTGGCTCAGTCGGTTAAGCGTCCGACTTCTGCCCAGGTCACCATCTCATAGTTCGTGAGTTCGAGCCCCACGTCGGGCTCTGTGCTGACGGCTCGGAGCCTGGAGCCCGCTTCAGATTCTGTGTCTCCCTCTTTCTCTCTCTCTGCACCTCCTCAGCTCATGCTCGCACCCTGTCTCTGTCAAAAATAAATAAACTTAGAAAAATAACTTTAAAAATACATAATTCAGGGGCGCCTGGGTGGCTCAGTCGGTTGGGTGTCCACCTCTTTGATTTCCACTCAGGTCATCATCTCATGGTCACGAGATCGAGCCCTGCGTCAGGCTCTGCACTGAGCATGGAGCCTGGTTTGGGTTCTCTCCCCACCCCCTGCCACCTCAGCCCCTCTCCCTTGCTCACACACTCTCTAAGATAAAAAAAACCAAAAAACAACTACACAATTCATTAGTTTTTTGGCATATTCACAGAGTCTTGCAACCATCCCAACCGTCTAATTCTGGAATGTCTCAAAGCCCCACACGCATTAGTCCCTCCTCATTCCCCAGATCCTGCCAGTGGCAACCACTAATCTACTTTGTCTCTATGGATTTACCTCTTCTGGACATTTCATATACGTGGAGTCAGACAATATGTGGGGTGTGTGTGTGTGTGTGTGTGTGTGTGTGTGTGAGACTGGCTTCTTTCACTTAGCTTCATGTTTTCAAGTTTATCCATATTGTAGTTTGTATCAGTATTTCATTCTTTTTTATGGCCACGTCATATTCTACTGCGTGAATATGCCACATTTCCTTCATCCATTCATCAGCTGATGGACACTCGTATTGTTGCTACGTTTCCACTATTACGGACAAGGCTGCTATGAACATTCACGTGCAAGTTTTGTGTGGACATGTTTTCACTTCTGACGGGTATGTGCCTGGGGGTGGGAGTTGTAGATCATATATGGTAACTCTCTGCTTCACTTTTTTTTTCTTTCTAGATTCTCTATATTAACCTTGTGTATTTAGTAATATACATATTGTACTCTACATAACTTGGTTTTCTTCCTAAAATTATCTTTTTTTTTTCAATATATGAAATTTATTGTCAAATTGGTTTCCATACAACACCCAGTGCTCATCCCAACAGGTGCCCTCCTCAATACCCAACACCCACCCTCCCCTCCCTCCCACCCCCCATCAACCCTCAGTTTGTTCTCAGTTTTTAAGAGTCTCTTATGCTTTGGCTCTCTCCCACTCTAACCTCTTTTTTTTTTTTTTTTTCCTTCCCCGCCTCCATGGGTTTCTGTTGAGTTTCTCAGGATCCACATAAGAGTGAAAACATACGGTATCTGTCTTTCTTTGTATGGCTTATTTCACTTAGCATCACACTCTCCAGTTCCATCCACGTTGCTACAAAGGGCCATATTTCGTTCTTTCTCATTGCCATGTAGTACTCCATTGTGTATATAAACCACAATTTCTTTATCCATTCATCAGTTGATGGACATTTAGGCTCTTTCCATAATTTGGCTATTGTTGAGAGTGCTGCTATAAACATTGGGGTACAAGTGCCCCTATGCATCAGTACTCTTGTATCCCTTGGGTAAATTCCTAGCAGTGCTATTGCTGGGTCATAGGGTAGGTCTATTTTTAATTTTCTGAGGAACCTCCACACTGCTTTCCAGAGTGGCTGCACCAATTTGCATTTCCACCAACAGTGCAAGAGGGTTCCCGTTTCTCCACATTCTCACCAGCATCTATAGTCTCCCAATTTGTTCATTTTGGCCACTCTGACTGGCGTGAGGTGATATCTGAGTGTGGTTTTGATTTGTATTTCCCTGATAAGGAGCGACATTGAGCATCTTTTCATGTGCCTGTTGGCCATCCGGATGTCTTCTTTAGAGAAGTGTCTATTCATGTTTTCTGCCCATTTCTTCACTGGGTTATTTGTTTTTCGGGTGTGGAGTTTGGTGAGCTCTTTATAGGTTTTGGATACTAGCCCTTTGTCCGATATGTCATTTGCAAATATCTTTTCCCATTCCATTGGTTACCTTTTAGTTTTGTTGGTTGTTTCCTTTGCTGTGCAGAAGCTTTTTATCTTCATAAGGTCCCAGTAATTCATTTTTGCTTTTAATTCCCTTGCCTTTGGGGATGTGTTGAGTAAGAGGTTGCTACGGCTGAGGTCAGAGAGGTCTTTTCCTGCTTTCTCCTCTAGGGTTTTGATGGTTTTCTGTCTCACATTCAGGTCCTTTATCCATTTTGAGTTTATTTTTGTGAATGGTGTGAGAAAGTGGTCTAGTTTCAACCTTCTCCATGTTGCTGTCCAGTTCTCCCAGCACCATTTATTAAAGAGACTGTCTTTTTTCCATTGGATGTTCTTTCCTGCTTTGTCAAAGATGAGTTGGCCATACGTTTGTGGGTCTAGTTCTGGGGTTTCTATTCTATTCCATTGGTCTATGTGTCTGTTTTTATGCCAATACCATGCTGTCTTGATGATTACAGCTTTGTAGTAGAGACTAAAGTCTGGGATTGTGATGCCTCCTGCTTTGGTCTTCTTCTTCAAAATTACTTTGGCTATTCGGGGCCTTTTGTGGTTCCATATGAATTTTAGGATTGCTTGTTCTAGTTTCGAGAAGAACGCTGGTGCAATTTTGATTGGGATTGCATTGAATGTGTAGATAGCTGTGGGTAGTATTGACATTTTGACAATATTTATTCTTCCAATCCATGAGCAGGGAATGTCTTTCCATTTCTTTATATCTTCTTCAATTTCCTTCATACGCTTTCTATAGTTTTCAGCATACAGATCTTTTACATCTTTGGTTAGATTTTTTTCTAGGTATCTGCTTCACTTTTTGAGGAGCCGTCAGATTGTTTTTCCAAAGGGGTTGAACCATTAATTCCTACCAATTATCTATGAAGATTCCCATTTCCCTGTATTCTTTCCAGAACTTATTATTGCTTTTTTTTTTTTTTTAAATCATAGCCATCCTTGCGGGTATGAAGTTCTAACTCATTATAGTTTTGACTAGCATGTCCCTAATGACTAATGATGTTGAGCATCTTTTCATGTGTTTATGGCCATTTTTATTACACAAGGACTGTAATGATGTATTTCAAATTTCGTATGAAAGATCTGATGTCTGAGCAGTCTCTAAAAGTGACTAATAAGTTTAAGTGTCACTAATTCATGAATTTCAATGTATTTAACATGTTACAGGTGATCAATGAATTTTTAAAGGATTATTATGAACTCATGGGTTTTAATTTAATCCCTTACAGCTTTTTCTCTTTTTGATGCTTGAATTGTTTCATTTTGAGCCAGTGGAAGTCCCTGAAGGGTATGCACAGATTGGTTTATCTGTCCTTCAACACAGCCCTGGAAGAGTCCTTGCTTTCTAGTACAAAACGTTCCAGGCTCGTCTTCATACATTTCTAGCTCCAACCTGAAATTAGCCATTTCTGCAAGGAATCTTGGGTCATTTTAGTGAGAATACTATTTAGAGACCACAATCTGGGCACTAAGGATGCTTATTGGTGCTGGAATGGTTATGGTCTCCAGGTCTTTTCAGTGGAAAAAGATAGGAAATGCACTTTTCTTTCTTTCTTTTTTTTTTTTTTATTTTTTTTTAACGTTTATTCATTTTTGGGACAGCGAGAGACAGAGCATGAACTGGGGAGGGGCAGAGAGAGAGGGAGACACAGAATCGGAAGCAGGCTCCAGGCTCTGAGCCATCAGCCCAGAGCCTGACGCGGGGCTCGAACTCATGGACCGCGAGATCGTGACCCGAGCCGAAGTCAGACGCTTAACCGACTGAGCCACCCAGGCGCCCCTTGTTTCTTTTTTTAAGAGAAAGATACGAGTGCGTGCTTTTGTTTCCAATTTAGATGTAAGAACACAAGGCTTTTACTGAACTTCTTGATTTTATGTTTATGTCTCTTTCATGCTGAGAGTCTTAGGGCAGTCATATTAACATAATTAGTTTACATGCTTTATCCTACACAATGTGTATTATACTTTCAAAGTGGCTATACTAATACTGTGACTAACAATAGGGCTACTGAAAGCAATTTAAAATTTTTTTAATTTTTTTATTACATTTATTTATTTTTGAAAGACAGAGTGAGACAGAGTGAGAGTGGGGGAGAGGCAGAGAGAGAGAGGGAGACACAGAACCCGATGCGGGGCTCGAACTCAGAACCCGTGAAATCATGACCTGAGCCGAAGTCAGACGCCTATCCGACTGAGCCACCCAGGCACCCCTGAAAGCAATTTAAATTTTATTTGCAGTTCTTCTTGTCATTGGGATTTATCCTGATGATATATGCGCTCAAATGTCTGTGTTTGATTTTATTTTTTTGAGAGAGAGAGTGTGCACAAGTGAGTGATATATTGCAGATGGTACTGCAATGAGTCGTTGTGATGTTGTGATATAATACGAAATATACAAGGGTGTCTGAGTGGCTCAGTCAGTTAAGTGTCCTGACTCTTGATTCTGGCTCAGGTCATGGATTCCACGATTCACGATTCACGTGATTCAGGCAGAGCCTGCTTGCGATTCTCTCTTTGCCCCTCCCCCACAGGTGCACATGTATGTGCTTGTGCTCGCGTGTGCATGCGCGCGCGCGCGCTCTCTCTCTCTCTCTCTCTCTCTCTCTCTCTCAAATCTTTAAAAAAAAGAAATATATATTTGGTAGGCATCCTGATACCGGGCACAGAGCTCCCAAACCACTTGTCCTTTCTTGATCGAGAAGGGTGATAGGAGCATCGTTTATTATAATGTTTGGTCTTTGTCTCAGGTTTCTGAACCAAGAGCTGCTGAAACCCTTGGAATATCCTGAGTGATAGGTGTGAGAGGAGTGTCTTTTGTTATTTATAATAAACCCCTTTCAGCCATATCGGAGTTTATGCTGATGAGGTGACTCTTGGTGGGCCCTCAGATAGCTTTAGGACGGCAGCTGGTTGCCATAGGAACCAACCAGGTGCGTGGAACTTTGGGCCCCAACTCAGGAGAGGGAGGGGCTGGAGAATGAGTTAATCACCAATGGCCACTGACTTAGTCACGCCCACTTAATGGAACCTCAATAAAAACCCCTAATAGATGGTGCTCAGGGAGCTTCTGGATTGGTGAATGCATCCATGTGCCAGAAGAATATTGCAACCCAACTCCACCGGGACTGAAGCTTCTGTGCCTGGGAATCTGTAGTGTATAGCTGGTCAGTCAGAAGTACTGGTGGCCTAGAACTTACGATTAGCATCTGAAGTGGGGGACAGTATTGTGGGACTGAGCCCTAAACCTGTGGGGTCTGCGCTAACTCCAGATAGTGTCAGAATTGAATTGAATTGAATTGAATTGAATTGAATTGAATTGAATGATAACCAGTTAGCATTTAGAGAGTTGGAAAATTGGTTGGTGTGGAGGAAAAAAGCCACACATTTGTTGTCAGAAGGCTTGTGAGTAATAAACAGTTCATAAACCTTGTGCATGTGTCAAATTATACTTTTGCCATTTACCTTTGGGTTTGATTCCTGAAAGTGGGATTATTGGATCGAAAGTAAGTACTAATGTAATTTTGCTAGATTTTGACAAATTCCCCTTCATAGAGGCTCTATTATTTTCCATTCCCACCAGCAACAGAAGAGAGAGCTTGTTTCTCTACAGCCTGGCCAACAAAGCATGCTGTGAAATGCTTGAATTTTTGCCAATATAATAGACAAGAAATAGTATTTCAGTGACGTTTTACTTTTGCATTTCCTTTATGTGTGGTTTTTTTATTTTTATTTATTTTATTTTATTTTATTTTTAAAAAAAAAATTTTTTTTTTCAACGTTTTTTTAATTTATTTTTGGGACAGAGAGAGACAGAGCATGAACGGGGGAGGGGCAGAGAGAGAGGGAGACACAGAATCGGAAACAGGCTCCAGGCTCTGAGCCATCAGCCCAGAGCCTGACGCGGGGCTCGAACTCACGGACCGCGAGATCGTGACCTGGCTGAAGTCGGACGCTTAACCGACTGCACCACCCAGGCGCCCCATTATGTGTGGTTTTTATACATTTAAGAACAATTTGCCCTTTTTTCCTGTCTTTTGGGTGCAAATTTTTTTCCCACTTTGTCATTTGTTATTTACATTTTTTTTTTTTGTCCACCAGAAGGCATTATGTAGTCAAATGTAGTCAAATTTATCAATCTTTTGTGCCTCTCCACCCCCCCCCCCCCCCACTTCTGGATTTTGAGTCCTTGTGAGGGAACTTTATCCCAACTGCAGGTTATGGAACGATCAACCTATGTTTTCTTCTAGTGTTTCTGTGCTTTCATTTTGTACATTTCAGTGTTGCGTCCATTTGGCTTTTATTTCTGGTCGATGGTGTGAGCAACGCTTCTAATTTTACTTTCTTCTGTATGGATGCCCAGTTAGTAAAATGTGTATCTTTTCCTATCGATTTGAGATACTACCTTTATCACGTATAACATTTTTATTTGATAGTCAATATTAAAACATATTCTTATAATTGCTACCGATTTCTTATGAGGTGACCAAGATCATCGATAGTCTTCAGTACCACTGAGTCTTTCTGCGTGCCTGTCTTCAATAGCAGTTCCTTTGTGCCCTGTTAGCTTTGAAGTTAAAATTCTACATGTTCAGTTGTCGGGTGTTCCCAGGAAGGACACCGAGACTCTGTGGTCTCCGTGCCATTGTCTCAGACTCATACAAGCAGAAGACAATCTAAAGTAGAGGAGAGGGGAGCCTGGGCCCCTCAGTCGGTTAAGTGTCTGACTCTTGATTTTGGCTCAGGTTACGATCTCACAGTTCGTGAGTTTGAACCCCAAGTCGGGCTCCACACTGACAGTGTGGGGCCTGCTTGGGATTCTCTCTCTCTCTGCCCCTCTCCTGCTCACTCCCTCTCTCTCAAAAATAAATAAACTTAAAAAAAAAAAGAAGAGAAAAATACTGACATTTGTTATGTATTTATTATGTGTCTAATACTGGGCTAGACATTTTTGCCGGTATTATTTCATTTAATCCTTACACTAATCCTCTGTGAGGAGAATTGTTATCCTCACATTACAGATGAGGAAATTGAAGATCCAATAGGTTATTCGTGACCAAAACCAACTAACCACAATTTGGGAATAAGGAATTAGAGGGAGGCAAAAGAGGGAAGAGCAGTTTCTCATTTTAAAGAGAAATACTCGTTTGTTTTATGTTTGTCTCTGGTAAAGGGGGTAATTCCATTAAAAAATTTGGTCTGGATCACTGAGGCTTAGCCTTCCTCAAACGACGTTGGAAATCCCAGAGTTTAGTATTTTTCCAAAGAGATACAATTTTTATTTCACGGATGAGGACCCAATTCAAAAGACATGTTCTGTGTTAATGGAAAATTGTGACCCACTGTTTCGTGGGATTTGCAGAAGACCTGGCAGAATTTTCTTTGTTTAAATGTCTATATATGGTGGTCTCACAAAGTTAGATCTTTCTACAGTTAGGCCACATATCTCTCCCCACCCCACCCTTTTTTTTTAGGTAAACTGTGAGACGTTTGGGGAGAATATGTTTTTGCTGCCTTGCTTTTGGTTTGCCTCTATCTAAAAATCAGAGGTAGAGCAGAAAAGGTAGGAAAGAATTCACATATTCACCAGGTCTAGAGTAATGATCTGTGATGACACATTTGCTCATGAATGCATCACAGGAAGGAAAAAAGCTCTCTCTTCGAAGGTGTGGCACTGTAAAAATAGAACTACATTTCATCTAGATCAAAACCCCATTATAAATATAGCAAATTACCATGACCTCATCCAGAGGAAGTAACAAGAGATTATGTTGTTAGGTTAAGTTAGTGGACTTGTGAATGATGGGCAATTCAATTGTCAGTTCCATAGTATAATTTTGCTCTCCCTTCTGTTTACCTAATAATAGATGGTACAAATGATGCTTGGAGCCAGAAAATTGGGTTTGAGGTTTTTGTTTTTGGTGGGGTTTTTTTGTTTGTTTGTTTGTTAGTCATTTTTGAGAAAGGAATAGAAGCGTCCTTTTGACTTAGTTCCCCAAAATGAAGAAGTTCATCTTTTAGTTCCCCAAGATGAAGAAGGATCATTAAATGGAAATGTCTCCATTGTTCTTTAGCTCCATCTCCCGACGAGCAAGAAGAGGTGAGCATGAAGGGCTCTGTTGGTCATTTCAGTTCTGTGTAAGGAGAGGAGGAGGGTCCTGTTTTGGTCTCTTTAGGAACCAGGATATCAAGGTTCCAATGCCCACTGTCTTACTAATCAGTTGTGTGGGCTTTGATGACCGCGGAAACCTTTCTGGGCCTCAGAAAGCTATTCTGAGGCCTCGTCTATCATACAAAAGAAAGCTCTAGATCAGTGTTTTCCCAAATCGTGTTGCTTACACTAACGTTTCGAAAAACAGTTGTTTTGTACATCAAAAGATGCTCCATTTTGGAGCTGAAAATAATTTAAAATCCAGTTCACCTTGGGGCGCCTGGGTGGCTCAGTCGGTTGAGCGGCCGACTTTGGCTCAGGTCATGATCTCGCGGTCTGTGAGTTCGAGTCCCGCGTCGGGCTCTGTGCTGGCAGCTCAGAGCCTGGAGCCTGTTTCGGATTCTGTGTCTCCCTCTCTCTGACCCTCCCCCATTCATGCTCTGTCTCTCTCTGTCTCAAATAAACGTTAAAAAAAAATTTTTTTTTAAATAAAAAAAAAATCCAGTTCACCTGGTTAAAATAACAATATGGGGCTCTCTATCTCAATGAGAAGTTCTGAAATATTTAGCAGCTAAACAAAATCATCAAAGAGTCCCTGTCATTTTGTTCCTTTTCTAAATTGGCATCCTCACCACGTTGGCTCAGATTCCTTGACGGGCTCCCAATGGCCGTAGCCATTCCAAGCATCACTCACAGTTAAGACAACGTTTGGGGGTGAAGAAGATCCTTTCATTCTGAGCATCCCTTTTTATCATTAAGAAACAGCTTTCCCAGAAGCCTGCTAGGAGCTTCCAGATAAGTCCCAATGGCCAGCCTTGTTTTATGTATCCAAGTAGAAACTGACCACCAACAAGGGGAATGGGACCGTGACTGGTTCGGACCAATCATAAATTTCTCTTTTTGGCTGGGGATGAGTTTCACCTACCCTAAAGCACAGGACTACATAATAACGTGGGGTAGGTACTGGAACAAAATCACAGATCCGTTAGTAAGGAGGAAGACTTTGGCAAAAGGTCACTGGGTGGGCAACCATCATGAATTGCTCTAGATGGTTAAGTTTGAGCTTTGCTGGGTTAAATAAAACTTAAGAGATTCCTTTATGAGAAGGCTTGTCAGAGCCTTTGCTATGCTAATAGGCATCACCTCTGTGGGGGAGTTAAAGTGTTTGGCTTTTTTTTTTTTTAAGTTAGAGAGAGAGAGAGTGTGCGCACATGTGTGTGAGTGGGAGGGGGCAGAGAGAGAGAGAGAGAGAGAGAGAGAGAGAGAGAGAGAGAGAGAATTCCAAGCAGGTTTCACACTGTCAATGCAGAGCCCAACGTGGCTTGCAAGCTTTGAGATCATGACCTGAGCTGAAACCAAGAGTCAGATGCTTAACCAACTGAGCCACCCCAGCGCCCCATGTTCAGCATTTTTCAAACTTATTTGAGCCCAGAAATCTTTAATTTTCCTGTCTTCCCTCTGCTATTTGCCAAATCTAAATTAAGAAACTTCCCCTGAGCTAGGCACTGTACAGATTGCATGCTCTTTGTCCACAGAATGTGTTTGGCCTTTGTGTTGGGGTGTAGCTGTACATCTAGGACTAGATGTCTCATAAGGTCCCTCTGCTTCCAGAATATAATACTTTGAAATATTATTCCTAGTTAAGCTTTAATGATAGTACATCTTCTTTAGCTATGCTTTGGAAAATTCTGGTTTATGCTACAACAGGGCACCTTCCCCTACTGGAATCACTCAGGGAGCTTCAAAAACTTGCAAATCCCGGGGCGCCTGGGTGGCTCAGTCGGTTAAGCGTCCGACGTCGGCTCAGGTCATGATCTCGCGGTCCGTGGGTTCGAGCCCCACGTCGGGCTCTGTGCTGACAGCTCGGAGCCTGGAGCCTGTTTCGGATTCTGTGTCTCCCTCTTTCTCTGACCCTCCCCTGTTCATGCTCTCTCTCTGTCTCAAAAATAAATAAATGTGAAAAAAAAAATTAAAAAAAAAAAAAAAAACTTGCAAATCCCAAAGCTCTGTCTTTGGGATTGCCGTGACCAGTCTTTGAGGACAAACCTGGGAGTCCCTGTTTTATGAAATCCTCTCAGGTGATTCTGACGATTGGCTAAGTCTGCTTACCTCTGCTCTGCATGGTGCTGTAATGTTGGCACCTTGGTTTGGTCTCTTGCTTCAAAGGCACCAGGGCAATAGAAACAGTCCCAGCCACCTTAGCACCAAGAGGGAATCCAGATCATGGAGGACTTGAAGGGGTGGGTCTGGGGTTTCTGGGGGTTGCTCATGGCCACTGCGGGCTCTCCCAGCGTGCTCACAGGCAGCAGGTGTGACCTTTCCACCAGTGGTCTTCAATTTGGTCTTGGAACTGGTGTGGGCAGCTGTAAATAAATGCCCTTTGGCTTTTGCTGCCCACTCTTAAAAAACAAAACTGTGTGTAAGTGGACCTGGGAAGTTCAAACCAATGTTGTTCAAGGGTCAACTGTATGCATACTTCCTCATATATTTCCTAGCTCCGTCTACTGAGATGGCTTGAGAACGATGATAGCCCCAAAGCAATGAGTACACCTCGCCCCTATGTTTTGGCTTCTACATATCCCTTTCCACTGAAAGGAACCAGGGATCCTTGGAGAAATGGCTCCTTACAGGGCTGAGGCAGGAAAAGTTTAAGAGGAGTGTGGAATATTTTGTACCAGAAAGGAAGAAAGTGCTCACAGGCTGAGGATAAGAAGGTCACAAAAGCCTGTTTTCACAATTTGATCACCCAGTTAGCAAGAGGTTAATTTGAGGGTAACATTATAACCCAGTGAGTGAGAGACTAGTAACAGATTGTGACCCCTTGGATAACAGGAAACTGTGAGTCTATACAGATATAAAGAAATGAGTAGCTTGGAAGGGGATGAGGAATAGGTATCTACATATTTTTAAAGCATCTCTGCACAAAATACTAGTTTACATGGGAGGAGAGAGTAACTTTGCAGTGGGGAGGTCTGGCAGACACTGCCTTAATCAAGTGATCAAAGTAAACATCATCAATAAAGGGGTGAATAAAATGCAGCGAGAGAAACAAAACCTCACTTCTGTGACAGTCCTGTCACAGTTTCATAACCTGAGGCTAATCACGAAAAAACAATCCGACAAAGGCAAACTGAGGGATAGTTTGCAAAATAAACTAGCCCACAATCTTCAAAAGTATCTCAAAACATCACGAAAGTGAAGGAAAGATTGAGGAACTGTTCTAAACTTGAACGAGACTACAATGAACCAAGTGGTTCTCAACTGGATCCTCTGGATCCTCTGGACAATGGGAGAGACTTGAGTCTGAAGACTGTTAGTAGAAATCTATCAATGTCAATTTTGTGATTTTTGTCAGTTACCTTGTAGTTACCGGGGAAAGTGTCCTTGCCTGTAGGATATATACACTCAAGTGTTTGGGGTGTGGTAGGCAGCACGTCCACTGACTCTCTCAAATGGTTCAGAAAGAAAAATGCTGTTTTATTTTTACACCTTTCAGTAATTGTATCATTCTTAAAAAATTTTTTTTCGGGGCTCCTGTCTGGTTCAGTCAGAGGGCATGCACCTCTTAATCTCAAGGTCATGAATTTGAGCCCCACGTTGGGTGAACAGATTACTTAATTTTTCTTTTTTATCAAGAAAAAAAAAATCACAGCTGTATCTGGTTCTGTAACAAATTATAAACTCGTAATATGAGTGTGTGTGATAGGGTGGGGAGATATTATTTTAGAATTAGTCTATTCAGGTCCAAATAATGAGAAATGACATAAGTGAATGCTTATTCAGCGTTTGCTATATCTTAAATAAACTGATGGGGGGGTGGGGAAGACATGTCCCTTTCCCATGGTAAGATAAAAGGAGGAAATACAACTTGGACCACAACCACTAGAAAAACACTCAGCTTTTTATTAAATAATTTTTTAAAGCATTAATTAGGTCATAGTAAGTTAAACTCGTTGTTGTTGTTGTTGTTGTTGTTTTGGTACATGGTTTTGTAATGAAACGTCCTGGTGAAAACTTGGCCAGATCCGCTCTTGTGATTTAGCAAGAAAACCTTCGAAAAATCAAATCTTTGGGCCCGCCTTGAACTAAAGCTACATCTTCTTAAAGCCCTTCTGGAAAGTAAGCTCCTAGCATTGGAGACCTTCTTTAGGTCCTTTCCATCCCAAAGTTTGTATCTGGCGATCGGAAGGAAAGATTTCTAAAAAAAAAAAAAAAAAAAATTTTTTTTTTTTAAAGGAGTTCTGCTCAAGCCCAGCATCTAAAAACTCCTTTTCCCTTCATGGTAAGATGCTAGCTGGCCCAATCAACCTTGATCTCCAAGACTTAAGAGTCTCCTCCTTCTCTGAAGTAGTGTCAGGCATGATAGGTTTTTTCCTCTTCTTTTTTCTTTTCTTTTCTTTTCTTTTCCTCTTCTCTTCTCTCTTTTTTTTTTTTTTTTTTTTTTTTTTTAACTATGAAGCTTTGTGTCCATGGTCTGGTCCTCATTTCACAGCCCTGAATCCAGGGCGGGGTGCCACGGCAGTCTACCATGTTGCATTGCACTCAAAGTATATTTTTTCTTGTGACCGTAATTATGCTCCTTCCCCTGGGCTGCTCCACTGTGAGGCCTGCAGCTGCACCGAAGTCAGTATTTGCTGTCGCAAAGGACGTTACACGATGGTCTCTGGTATGTGAGCGGGCTCTCCTCTGAATTTCGAACTCCGTGAATCGTCTTTCCGCTTTGTTTTTGCTTCAGAGTACAACCGTGTGATGTAGTTCATGTAGCTCTTCGAGTGGAAAGCTGAAAGAAAAACAGGTCGAAGATGAAAATTCCTTTTGAACAACAGTGCACCCGTTCGTTTGGGACACGTTGGCTGCACGTGGTCTTGTTAGGTGCATATGTTAATGTCTTAAACATCAAATCAGAAATCGATGGATGCATATCCTATAAATGGTCTGAATGCATTGCCAGAGTCTGATTTTTAAAAGGTCTTACGTAAGCAACACGCTAACCAACCTGAAATAAAACTTGTAGACGTTTCTGCTGTGAAACCCAACAAATAAGAACCCACGTTGCATTTGGCAAATTTTATACTGAAAGTCACATGGCTTACGGGAAACAGGACCACTCAAAGCCCGTTAACTATACACAGAGGCTGGAGACCGCTCCAGAGGATGCTTTTTAAGTGAGCGAAAACAGTGAAGTTGAAACGTCAGGTCTGAGGGAGCCAAGGGAAGGAGGATGGACGTAGAGGTTGGAGCCCAGGGGGAAGTACCACCTCCCACCTCTGTGGCAAGCCCCTGGGATCGGACCTTTCTGGGGAGGGAGCCCTGAGTGAAAGTACTCATTTTCTTAAAGTTGAGATGCAAAAGGCTTTCTGTTTGTTCAGCAGCTGAGCTCAGGGCATTTTTTCTCCTGCTAAAAGTTACAATTCAACACCCACTGTTCTAGTGCCCCTCACTTGGGAAAATTGGCATAGGAAACAATCCAACTTACGCCTCATACTGACGTTATTCTCCTACTTGCGGGTCGATTACACAGACATTGACATTATAGAAACACATGCGATACAAGAGACTTTCTGCACCTTACACGCACTTCCCCTCACACCCCCAGTTCTCACAGTCTGCCCTCTTGTTCCCCTCTCCCAGCCAGTAAGTGATTCTTCCCACTTCACACCCTACTGGGTCAAAGCAAAAAAAAGGGCAGAGGTGTTGTGAAAGACCGGCTTCCTACAAAAACCTCAATAAAACCATTAGAAACTAGCAGCAAAGCTCTTCTGCATGTCTTGCAACTCTTGGCAGGGGGAGGAAGTTAATTTGCATGGAGGAAACAAAACGGTTGGAAGGTATAAGATTCTTTACCGTAGCGCTGGTTGCTGTCTACTGGATTTTTGTCAAACACACACACACACACACACACACACACACACACACACACACACACAATCTCCTTTTAGACCCTTCCTTTCACTTTTTGGAAACGTATTTTGCTTGGGAAATTGCAATGGAGTGCTCCAAAAGCCCCCAAACATTTCTGCTTGAATCAGTTAAGCCTTGTGTTCATTTATTCAACACACATTTGTCAAACACTCCATTCGCCATCAGGCCCTGTGTTAGAATCTGAGGACACGCTGAGATCAACCCAGCTTTTCACCACCCAAAGGAGTACTGTGGTGGCTAAATCAACACATCAAAAATGACCAGTTGGTGCGGGAAGTGCTGGACTGTCAAGGTGTCTGTGAGATACCCCTCAGCACAAGAGGGACGTACAGTCTACAGGTGTGTCTGGGTGTGACAGTCAGGACACAGAGATGGCTTCCCAAAGGAACTTAATGGTCTCTACTTTACATTTTGGAAGATGCAAGACGATTTAGGTGATTGACTTTCTAGTGCTAAAAATCAGACTTGGTGTTTCACCCTCCTCCTTCAAGACAACAAATTAAGCTCATTTTTCAAGTTTTAGGTCATGTAGGTGACTCACTTTGGTCCTTTTTCTCTTGGGATGATGTTTCTTCATTATTTGACCTCGATTTGTAACTTTCCAGCGTGTGTTCTGAAATTTCGTTCTCTGCAAGAAAAGAAAACTGTGTTATTAGTTTCTGGTGTCACACATCACCTATGTGTAGAAATGTATTTTGAATAAGATGATCCTTCTGTCTACACAATGGTGGACTTACCCCTGCCCCTCCCATACGTCATGCCCTCATTCATTTAGAGAATTGTTTTTGTTCTTTGCTATGATTCCTGCAGGCACTGTGCTGGGCAGTGTAAGAGTTGTGGAAATCAAATGACCACAGATTAGAATCAAGTATTGTTCTTTGAGATGGAACGATTCCAGGAGGCCTTCACGAACCATGGGGGTGAAGCATTAACGGGGGGACTTTGCAACTATACGATGACATTTGCCTGTTGCGCAGGTACAGCCGAAAAGCCAGACTTTGTCTCTAGGTCTAATTATGATGAACGTTGGTCCAGCTGAATATATAGAGAGAGTGACATCAAACCGGAAGTTGTACTTTTAAGAGGGTGAGAGCCATTCAAAGAGGTAGTGTATTTTGCCTTGGGACATAATGAGTTCTCTGCTACTGGGGATGTTGGAGCCATATGTCGCTAAATGATCCTGGGCCAGCAACGCCGTAATGCAAGTCACATGTGTAATTTTATAAATTTTCTAATGGCCATGTTGCAAAAGCAAAAAGAAGTAGGTAAAATGAATAATTATTAACAATTTATATTTGATTTACCTAGTAGATCTAATATGTTATTATTAGACATGTATTTGTGTGTGTTGAGTTTTTTTTTTTTAACTTTCTTTTAATGTTTATTTATTTTTGAGAGAGAGAGAGAGAGAGAGAGAGAGAGAGAGAAGGCAAGGGGTAGAGAGAAAGGGAGACACAGAATCTGAAGCAGGCTCCAGGCTCCGAGCTGTCAGCACAGAGCCCGACACGGGGCTCAAACTCACGAACCGCCAGATCGTGACCTGAGCCAAAGTCGGACGCTTAACCGACTGAGCCACCCACCCAGGTGCCCCCGTGTTGGGTTTTCAAAGTCGGGTGTATATTTTATCCTTGCAGCACATCTCGAAAGCAACTGGCAACATTTTAAGTGCTCAATAGCCATGTTGTGTCTACTCTGTTGGGCAACACAGGTCTAAATAATCACTCAGAATTAAAGAGGGGATATCATCCTGGTACACATTTATAGAAGGAATTGAGTAGATATTCTGGATACCTTCTGAAGTCCTTCCAGCCCTGATATGTGTTGAATCTATGCATTTCAATAGATACCTTCCATGCTGGCTGAATAATATATATATTGCATATATACATAATATATATAATAATCTTTATGTAATACTATTATATATTACTATTATACTATGATATGTGATACTTTTATAATATTGTATGTACTATTATAGTATATATAATACTATTATAATAGCATATATAATACTATTATAATGTTATATATACGTATATTTTTTCCCCCGTTGATAACTTTTAAACCAGAATGCTTAGCAAAAATTACTAACATATTATGGTTGAGGGAGGCTGACTGCATTATTTCAAAGTAAGAACACAACTGGGACACCTGGGTGGCTCAGTCCGTTAAGCATCTGACTTTGGCCCAGGTCATGATCTCGCGGTTCGTGGGGTTCGAGCCCCGCATCGAGCTCTGTGCTGACAGCTCGGGGCCGGAGCCTGCTTTGGATTGGATTCCGTGCCTCCCTCTCTCTCTGCCCCCGCCCCTCTTGCGTGCATGCTCCCTCACACACTCTCTCTTTCTCTCAACAATAAGCATTAAAAAAAATTTTTTTTGAAACAAAAACAAAGTAAGAGCACAACCAAGACAGTATACATTCAACCTTTGATTGACCGTCCCTAGAATATGAACTCCTTGAGAGCAGGGATCTTGTTGACAGAGGTATCCCCAGTGCCTGGAACTGCGCCCGGCGCATGATAGGTACTCCATGAATACCTTTTTGAGTGCATGAATGAATGCGTTTTCCGCCTGGCGTCCTTTTGCGAACGGCAGCTTTTATAATTTAATGTCAATTCCAGGAGCTACTCTGCTTTCTCTTGGTTACACGCTCTTTGATTAGAGCCCCTGGAGATTGCACATCCTGTGTTTACTACGAAACAGACCATGGCGTATTTGCGTGACAACACTTCCCAAACAGATGGCTGAAGTATCTAACAGAAAAGCTTTAAGTTGGCAGAATTTCCTTTTGGCTAGCCAACCGTTTCTGCATCTTGCGGCCCCCCACCAGCTCCCGCGCCGCTCACCTTTTTTCCATATCACGTGTGCTTTCCGAAGCTTCATTATGAAGAGCTGGACGATGATGAAGAGTATGAAGATGAGAAAGGAGACCAGGGTGAGCAGCAGAATGCCATTTTTCCTCCTTATCACCCCCACGTACTGAAGATTTGTTTCTGTAAGGCAAATGAGAGGAATTCAGCTCAAGGTCGGTTTGCTTCCGTCCCTGAGGAATTTGCAGGCTGCTTCCCAAATGTCAGATAGGCGGATAGGCCACTCAGACAAAAAGACGGAGGACTTTAACCTGAAGGGAAAGAGATTCATATTATTTATTCTCCAAAAACAAGCCAACAGGCGGACAAACGCCATTCTGTGAGGTGATTGGAAAAACGCTCTCATGTGCCATAGGTAGTGAAGCTGTGATTTTTCATTTCTAGAGAATGCAGGCAAGAATATTGACTTAGATTAGAGTCGGGGGATTTAAGTGAGCTGTAAGAAATGAGTGTTTTAGCAACATGTGGTTAAGCAGCAAGAGAGGTTGTTAAGGAGTATGAAAAGCTACGCAAATGCAGTGAACATTCATGAATGTTGGCTTGGTTAAAGGTAGTCCTCCATGAAGGCATTCGGAGATCAAGGAGGTGAGGTCTTGAAGATCTTTCTAAACCTCACACTCGGATTCGGCTGGCTCTGATTTTGCCCAAATGTCCTGCCCCCTCTAACAACAAGCAGTTAAGGAGCACCAGCTACGTGTGGAGCTGCTTGGAGCTCATTAGACACAATCTCTGTGCTTTAGGGCATAGTTCTCTCTCTGTAGAAACAGATAAATTAATAAAACAGAAGTCAGAGTGCGCTTTATGGGAGGTTTGAGGGTCCTGTTCTGCCCCGTAGACTGTGGGAGCCGCAGAGGTCTTGTGAACACAGGCGTGAAGCGTCCAGAGAGGGGTGTTTCGATAATAGAGTCTTAAAAATGATCACACCTCCAGCGAGTCACGAGACTTTGTGCAGGAGACGATGAGAGTCTGGACCAGGGAGGTGGCAGTGATAGTAGACAAAAATCTGGAAGGGAAGACTCAAAAGTCCTTGGAGACGGACTGATTTTTTATGTGTCTGTGTGTGTGTGTGTGTGTGTGTACACACACGCAGGAGTGAAGGATGACACCAAGGTGTGGGGCTTGTGTGATGGTTTGGACAAGCTGATTTTATGGGAAAACATGCTGTTCGGCTTTTAGTGATGTTGAGTTTGAAGAGATGGCAGAGAATCCAGCCATGGGATACGTAGGAGGTGGAATGCAATAGGGATTCGTTCTCCAGAGAATGTTCTGGAAGCATAGGTATGGAAATCATCTGCATAGTGGCAATACGAACAATCCTGGGGAGGGGTAAACCCTTTAAGAATTAAGGGAGGAATCAAGAATAGGAGAAGTAAAGTCAGAAGTATATCCACATATAAGAAGCCAGAGGAGGAAGGGAGGTTAGCTCATGGACACAGAGAAGGACTGATTAGCAAAGAGTGACAGGACCAGGCAGAGTATGTCAGGGAAGCCAGGGAGACCCTAAGCCAAGGAACAAGGGAGGGATTAACCAATAAAAAGGTCAAGGAAAATAGGGACAGAAAAAGGCCATTGGATTTATTGGTTCAGAGGTTAAAATGTCAAGTGTTTATTCTAAATGCTGTAGGGGACACTTACCAGTGGTTAAGTCAGGATCTTGAGCGGTTTGGTTTTTCTCTTCCTTGTCAATCTCTGTTGTATTAGAATCTTCCACTACTGCAACTAAATTGAAAGAAGTTAAGACATGATATATACATCTGACTCTCTGTGAATAGCGTGTACATACACATACTAATCCCCAAACAGCAAAGCATCTTTGGGAACCAAATTAAGTAGTCCGACTTAAAAACAAACAAACAAACAAAACCAACAAAACACAAGACTATTTCTGAACTACTGACTTTTCCCAAAAATAGTTGCAAATGGCCAGGCTCATTTTGCCTTATTTTTTAAAGATACATGTTTACCGAACACTGTGTGCTAAGCCTGAAACTGAGCATTTGGTATGTTTCTCACGGCAGCTCTGAACAGAGGCTTAGAGAAGCTAAGTAAGTTGTCTGAAGTCACGCAGCAAAGAAGTGACAGAGCCTATCCCGAAATTCAGAATGCAAAATTTAAACCGTTCTTTTATCCTTCCCACCTGAACCAGGCCTGTGAGCGAGAAGGTCTTTAGAAAGGTGCAAGATAACAACAGAACACTGAAGGGTGACATCCCAAGCTTTATGGAAGGATAAGCTAGCAGCCTGGAAAGCAATGATTTTTATGTTGAAAAATAGGCTCCCTTGTCATTCAAACCTATACTGGCCTCTCCCCCTTAGAAGCAGGGTGTTCTGTGATGGTTTTGCTAGGTGAGAGAAGTCATAGAAAGAAGAGATCTCTTCTTCTGATTTTGTTGCTCGTCCTGCCTATTCCCACCTCCCTGCCTCCCCCTCCCCCTCCCAACCTAGTCTCTTGCTTTTTTAGCCCATTGCACAGCGCCACTGTGTGGATCCCACGGGGAATGAGACCACCCATTCTACTGAAAATGGCTATTATTAACTGTAATACAATCATAGGAATTGAAAGCTGAAAGGAAATTTAGAAACCATATTAAATCTTCGGTTCTATATGAAAAAGCAGAGCAGAAAATTGGGTTGTATAGTAGCTCCGTAAGCCAATTTAAAGACAAGTCGATTCTAAACACGTTTAAAAAAATTGGATTATTAAAGCAAGTGATGTGACCGCTCCACTTCAGGTTATTTTCAATTTCCATTGCCCTTCAAAAAACCGTACGGTACATATTGCTTCTATCGGTGTTTAGAAACCCCAAACATTGACTTTTTAAATATTATTCCAGATAAAAGTTGTAGAAAAATACAATCTGATACTCAACCATGAACATACATGCTAATGATACGAAAACACTTATCCCATCAAATGAGATTATTAGAGACATACTATTTGAAATAGGAAGAGGACACGTAGGAATTTCTGCCCTTTCTGGCTGAGGCTGTTTTGCTCAAAACATCGTAACAAATGAATGTATTCATACACGTATATATTCGCACTGCGTTTTCTGAGTACCTCCTAGTGCCAGATACGACGCTAGGTAAAATGCAAAGATAAACACGTGATTATTCCCCAGAGTTAACCCCCCAATGGGTTCACTGTCTAAAAAGTTGGTTATAATTCATTCAGGCTTTTTAAATTCTGTGTTTAGGGTTCAATCCTGTCATCAAAAACTATCCGAGTTCTTGACAACCAAGTAACTGAGGTGTTTTCAAAGGTGATTTTGTTCTTCCGTGACGAAGAGCAGCAAATCTCCAGATCCTGTTTCTTTGCCCTTTGCTGAAATCAAGTCTTTATTTTGTGTTTAGTCTGTTCTGGATGAGAAAACAATGAAACGAGTCTCTCCATAAATGAATCCAACCTTGCCCTTTACCATAGAGGAAATTCAAAGGTCACTATTTGTGTGTGTGTGTGTGTGTGTGTGTATCAAGCAACATAGCACTGAATTTACAAGGCATTAGTGACCCTGAAGCCCCCCCCTCCCCCAACTAAGGGAACATTCTACCACAAAGCTGGAGCCAACAGAGGGGGTCCTGCATAGTCTTATTAAAAATTTTTAAAAATCTGAAAATTGAGAATTGGAAAAGTGACCTTCCCGAGGAGGCATGATTTTTTTTTTTTTTTTTTTTTTGGTCTTAAGTTTTAATGGGTTGACACTTACCAGTGCTAGTGGGCTGCTGAGGGTCTGCAGACGATGGAGAGTTTTTCTCCAGGGCATCTGAAGCTGTCTCTCGATCAGTAACTAGGAAAGGGGAAAAACAGAATTCTGCAACCACGGAGAGCAGTTTTACCCACATTGTGCTCAGTACAGCAGGTTGGAGAATGTATTTGGCTGCTACCTGCTCGTGGAGGTTTTTGCAGAAACCTCAGCACTACGTATTCTGCAGCTCTTGCTCTGGTTTTTGAATCTGTATCCTGCTGGCTGCCCATCTGCTAAGCTGCCTGGCTTAGAAGTGCAGCGTGCCGGACTTGGAGTGGTACATTTGGCAATAATAGGCAGAGGGTATTCGCTGTCTTTCTTTCCATCTACCTGCCTGCCTCTCTGTCTGTCTATGCATTCACATATCTCCCTCCTTATTTATTAGTTAGGTGGCCTTGGAGTCAGTCACGGATTGGGTCGAATTCCAATGCTGTTGACTTGGCTTGTGCTGAGTGAGTTTGAGCAAGATGCCTAATCTCTTGAACGCTCAATTTTTTCTTACCTGGAAAATGGAAATGCTAAGCTTTGCCCTTGGGAGGTTTTTTTGTGTGTACGTGAGAATTAATGAGTTCATTCATACAACACGTTCAGCCCAACGCTTTGCTGTTTATAAAACATGATGCTAACAGTATAACATAAAACAATGTTTAGGGATGTCTCCAGACATTCATTGTAGCGCGGATTTGACCCCTGAGCAGTCCTGCAACCAGAGGGTGTATAGGAAAGGTGCCTGAAATTTTATAAATAGGGATATGTGACGGGTAGGTAATGTCTTTTTGGGATCTGTGAGTGCGTCTCAGCTTTTTATTTAATGGCTTTGAACGTTTCTTTTCTTAAACATGTAAAACTTTTGGAAACGATACAAATGCCAGAGTTGCATGCGAGAGCACTAAGGAAACAATAGAGAAATAGTAATTTAGACTGTCAGCCTAAGATGAACTCTGTGACCACAAAGATGTCAGGGAAAATTGAAAAGACAGCTGCTAGCAATGAAAGGAGAGAAAAAGCTTGGAAGCTAGTAGGATGGAAATACTGGAGGCAAATTATAAGACGAGTATATGGGAAATATTGGGGACACGTAGAAAAATTATCAAGAATGATCAAGATCTTCTGGAATAATGTATATGATACTGTGTGGATTCAGATAATTATATATTTTTGTACAGAACAGGAGATATACACACACCCATGAGTTTGTATTTACTTTGATTTGTTCTCCCAGTCAACAAGCTAGTGAGTAGATTCCGTTAGACCAAATGTTATTTTGATTAAATGGGTACTGGTGCTTTATGATTTCTGTCCCTGCTTGGTTAGAATGTTATAGACTTGTGCTGTTCAATACAGCATACACGGGCTACACTATTGAAGTTTAAATTAATAGAAGTTAATATTAAAAATTTACTCAGTTGCACCGGCCACATTTCCGTTTTGAAAAACCTGTATCCACCCCTGTGAGCTTGACAGCTTCTAAATACTAAGACTTCGATGAAATCGGTGACGATATCAATGAATGGGATTTTGATGCCGAAATGTGTCAACATTTGAAAGTTCTGTATAAATCAATATATTGATATTTTCCAAATGACCAAGGCATGATGCTACAAATCATGCCTGGCTAAAAGATTTATCCAAAGTGCAAATCTGTTCAAAGAATTTAATGTAACAAGGGCATGAAAAGTTCATTGATAGGGTTCCAGAGTCCACATAGCAATTAACCTTTAAGAAGTCACCTCTTGTTGAGTTTTAGTATAGTATCAAAGAAGAATATCCACAATTATCTGAAAAGTTATTAATATCATCTTCTCTTTCCCAACTACGTATTTGTGGGAGGCTGTATTTTTGTATATATTTCAAGCAAAACAACATACTGCAAGAGAATTAACGCTGAAATTATGAGAACCTAATTCTATGAAACCAGATACCAAAGAGATTTTTAAGATGAAAAACAATGCCATTTTCCTCGCTAACATTTTGGCGTTGCAAAATACAGGGTTTTTTGTTTTTTTTTTTATACAAGTGTGTCATTTCTATGTATATGTAGTGGATTCATTTTTTAAATAAGTCAACTTTTTTTAGTTTTAATTTCTAATGCGTAAGTATGGACAGGTGCGATTCACATAAGTAAAAATTCTTTGGGGTCCTCAAGTATTTGTAGGAGTGTCGAGGGTTCCTGCAATCGGTGAGTGTGAGAACTGTCACTCAGGTTTTTTGTTTTTATCTCACCTCCAGATAAGTAACAGGAAATCAAGATTCCTCATTGGGAATACTGAAAAGATGAAGTAAACCATTGTGAAGGTGGCCTAATCTATTCCTGTCCTGTTTTCCTTCTCCAAGCATTGCGTTGTGAGTTTTTCAAAGGAAGACGTTACTCATTCCAGTACCTGCCCCCTCTCCAGATAGGGTGCTTGCCTGATGTTCATTTTCTCAAGTCCTACCATGCAGTATGGGGATGAAGGGGGTCAGAATCCTTACTTGTAAAATTATTTTATCTTATATTAAAAAATGTTTTTTTAATGTTTATTTATTTTTGAGAGAGAGAGAGAGAGAGAGCGCGCGAGAGAGAGAGAGAGCACAAGCAGGAAAGGGGCAGAGAGAGAGAGGGAGACACAGCAGACTCCAGGCTCTGAGCTGTCAGCACAGAGCCTGATGCAGGACTCGAACACACAGATTGCAAGATCGTGACCTGAGCTGAAGTCAGAGGCTTAACGGACTGAGCCACCCAGACGTCCCCTTGTAAGTGTGTTTTAAAGCATTCTCACTAATCCACCTTGTAAAACTCATGGGATGGACAAAACGGGTGTAGTATCTGTACGTCCATTGAGTAGCTTGCCACAGGGGAAAGTCATAAACACATGGAAGCCACCACCAGCTGATACTGGAATTACTCTTTGAATACTTAATGAAGATCTGGCAGTGGGGGCTAAACAGTCGACCGTTAGGTCATAAATAAAAGTCAAGTCGTATCCCATTACTGTTAGAAGCATTTGATGGCTAGGATTTTGAGTCGTAGAGAACTATGGCCATAATGGAAGAGAAAGAAACTGTGATTTCCCCTCAAGAGTAAATTTTTGTAGGTGGCCCGAACAATAGCTGAAGAAGTTAACATAGATTTTTTTTCGACCTGGTTGGTTCTCTTATTTAAGACTCTGAATGACTTTCAGAAGCAGCCCCCAACCCCCCCGCCCCCCCACGCATGCGCTGTGCTCCACTGACAGCAGAGGCTGGAGGGGGAGGAGTCATCAGGAGGTAGGAATGTTTGCTAGTACCCAGCCGTGTCTGCGGGGGCTTAAGTCTTCTAAATGCAGCTTCCTCAAGACTTGCTACTTTTGGTTTGACGAGAAAGTGACTGGTGGAAAGCCTGTGGTAGTGAGCGGGGGGACCTGTTAGCCACAGCAGTGACAGCCCCCACGGGGCAGCATGGCAGTTTTCCCACCATGGTGTTCTCCTTCACCAGCGCCTTTCATCAGCAGTAATTTCCCAAAGAGCTTTTTCAGCAAATGTGTCCTCATCCAACAGCTTCCTCCTTCCCTAGTGTGAGTGCATCCTTGTACTTCAGAAATTCTTCTGATACTGTGAGGTACTTTATACAATAACGAAGGTCAGAGTCTTGTGATTCATGCTACCTCTTACTAGATACTTCCTGACTCAAACATTTTCTAGAGTTTTGAAATCCCTATTTTTTTTTTTTTTTTTTTTGCATTTGATGAAGGAATCATTCTGGAAAAATGGAGGCGACTCCTCTTCACAGTTACGATGTGACGTTTCGTTTGTTATTTGTTCTGCTGGGAATGTTAACCGGGTTAAACTAAAATCCGCAGAACGGTCATAACAAAAGAAGTCTAAAGAGTAATCATGACTTAGTTTGACTGTGTGAGTGTTTTATATTAACGTAAAATGATATGGACAAGTTTAGATCTATTTCAACGGCTATTATCTCCTTTTGGGTATGCTTCAGACGACCTCTTCAAAATCGTGAGCGCAATCAAACGATTCGAGGCCAAGTTATGTCAGCTGTCATTATCAAAAAGCAGGCATGATGCTATTTGCATATGGCGCTCTGCTAGGCTTTCTGCACAACTGGGGTTCCCAGCGTTGGGACGGTCGCATTCTGACACCCAGCTGGAGAAATTTCCATCATTAAGGGAATCTGCTGTTAAGGAGAGCTTTGCTGACTGCGATCTCACTCTGAAGGACTTTTCCCATTCCGTTTCATTTTGTTCAATAGTGTGCTATGAAGGTAAATTGAAAATGATTAAAAGCAATCGTTCCTCCCTCTTACCCATATCTTCAAATCGGAATGGTGCCACCAGTTTTCTTCCTTGTAGACCTTTGTGTCGGATAATGCAGTCCACTGTTGAGTTTTTGCTGTACGTCTGGACTCTGAGGGTGCTGCTGCTGTTACATTTCTTCCCATCGGTTTCAAATTCATGGCGGGTTTCACCTATGGAGCGAGTTAAAGAGGTGTGTGACGTTGTGGCTTCTTAACACCGTTGGGTGGTTTGGTTCCCTCAGGGACCAATGGCCTTGACCTCTTGGCAAAGCTGTTAGACTCCTAACCTCATTCTGACTTCAGCCAACCCCCTTGTACCTACGTGGCCCTAGTCACAGAGGGGAGCAGGTGAATAACAATGAATAGGTTTCTGTAAACCCATCACCACTGGGGGGAAAAAAAATCCAAAGCTTATCGTGGTTACAACAAGGGCAGCCCGATGTTGTCAAACACAAAGACCCACGACTTTACTCGGTTTGGACGAATAAGGCAAATTAATGGAGAGGTCTTGGAATGATGTGGAATTGGCATTGGAATGAATCTCTCTATGATTAAGTAAAATTGAATGTAACCTGTGTCACAACGTACACAAACCGTAAACAGGTCCCAATTGTGACAGTCTGTTATCCTGCTTAGTCAATTGAACGCTGCTTCAATCTAACCAAAGTTTAGATTCTTTGGTACCATATGATATTTTTATCTGTCACTGAGGGTACTGCACTTTAGAAGTGTTCCAATATACAAGCATTGTGGTAAATGTATTTTCAATTTTGTGTCTGCTAAACAAGTCATGCTGAGGTGATAGCTATTTTCCTGTTTTATGAACTTTTGTTGAATTTTAGGAAGCCATAATAAAGACTCTATTTTAGGTTCCTGCTTTGTTTTAAGCACAAACAGGCAGTCGTATTATTTGTGATAGGTTTTCAAGATGAAGGCAGAGTATCGATTGGTTATAAAGATAATTTGGAAAAGAACTGATGGATTAATGAATGTTGTTTTCTGGCACTTGGTGCCACCAGAGGGTGCCAGAGGATTTAAAACTTCCTTGGAAATGTAAGTAGGAAGGAAAACAAAGGAGGAAAGGACCATCTCCCCTACTTACCGTAGAGCTCTATGTCGTTCCCTAAAATCCAAGTTATCTGCGGAGGGGGCTTACTTCTCACGGTGGAGCATTTAAGTGTAACGTGTTCTTTTCCATTTTGCATTCTGGTAACTGAAGCTTCCAGGATTGGTGCGGAAGGAGTTGCTGGAAGAAAATTGTTTTTTTTTCTACGCTTAATTAGCTGGTCTACGTATCCCAGTAAAGCACGGAGTCTGATCATCTGTAGGGACGATTGTAGCGTATGGTCTCAATCATGGGATTTTTTTTTTTTGCTCGACCTTTTCCAGAATACTGTTAAGGGGCTTTTATGTACTTGTAACGCTACCTTGGCTGCAGTCACACTGTTTGTTACCCAGTGTATGATCAGTCCCTGAAAATCCCCAATGTTTCAACAGCAATTTTTGCATTTGACAAATGACTGTATTTGACTAGTAGAACGCTAGGTGAGGAGTACAGACCCAAATTCCAGTTTCATCTGTCACCGGCTGTTGTAAGAACTAGTGTATGTCCCTCAACTTCTTTCATTTCCTTGTCCGTGACATGAAAGGAGTTGGTTTATGGCTGTTTCCGTTCTAAACTTTCACGAGTGTATGATTCACGCCAAGGTAAGTTAGTTCTGTCCCCTCCTTCCATCAAAAGGTGCATTTCTTTTATAAAGGACCCATTTGTCCTTTTTCTTCCTACTCCTGTCTTGGAAATGGAATTCACCCTTGAACAGTGCGGGCACTAGGGGCACTGACACCTCCCTCCACCACTGCGCAGTCAAAAATCTCTGTATAACTTTTGACTCCCCCCAAACTTAACCAAAAGCCTGCTGTTGATGGGAAGCCTTACTGATAACAGGAACAACCGGTTAGCACGTTTTTGTATGTTCTATGTATTTTATAGTGTATTCTTACAGTAAAATAAGCCAGAGAAAAGAAACTGTGAAGAAAATCATAAGGAAGAGAAAATACATTTATAGGACTGGACTGTATTTATTGACAAAAATCCACGTGTAAGTGGAGCGGCACAATTCAAGCCTGTGTGGTTCAAGGGGCAAGGGTGATTTTTAGTTAGGCTAACTTCTTCCTCTTTCCCGTTCTACTTCACACTTTGGTCCAGAACCCTACTCTTTCACATTTATTTGCTGATTTGTCTGCCATCGAAACATGGTAAAGTCAGCCCCGAGCATGCAGCATTGGGTGCCGGCAGTACACATATGAAAAAATTAGCTATTTGAGGAGCTCATAGTCCGGTGATAGACTCAGCCCCTAAACTGTCAGTTGAAAGATCATGTATTAAGTGCAGCGAGAGAGGTACGCGTGGAGAGTTCTAAGACCCCAGAAGAGCACACAAGCAGCGTGAGCCAGAGTGCCACGAGGGGTGGCCAGTAAGGTGGGTGAGTCACATTGGTTCTTAAAACCCGAAGGGAGCCATTCCTTCCCAGATACTTCGTTACCCCGCAGGCACCACGCTGTATTAATTCAACCGAAGTCTAAGAAATCCACTTGTGGGATACGTGGAATTATGCCACTTAGAGATCGACAGAAAGCAGTGTTTCGAATTGATCTGTTCCATCACAAAAATCGGAAAAGTAAAGACAGTAAGACTCACGCTGACCTCAGCTGACCGTCCACAGAACTGGGCAGGCCCCGGGCGATCTGGACGCTGTTACTTCCTATCCTCGTCTCCCAACCCACCTCTCACTGGCAGAGAGGGACTGGTTTGGGCAGAGGATGCGAGCCGTTGCCCAGTGCAGTCACCTCTGAATTCATTCCATCTTAGGCTATGCAGTCGTAAGGTTCTACTTTTTTTTTTTTTTTTTTTTTTACACACTGCTTTGCCTGTCTAAACTAGCGTGCCAACTCCTGGTGGGCACGGATTGTGTCTAATCCCTCGTCGATTCCCAGGAGCTTAGTACAGTGCCTGGCACACAGTCGTGGCTCATCAAATATTAATTCTCCTTCCTTTTAATTTCCCCAGAGAGGAAACTTCGCTGATGCCAGAGAGACGTTTCACAAAGTCACATTTTAATCTAGAGCTCGCCGGTCAACATGTTCCTTTCTGCTTCCGTTCGACAAAGGATGGCAGAGGTCCCCTAGGAAATGCCTTGCTACAGGCGCTGTTTCTAAACTCAGATGTTAAGCGTAAGAACGATGTGTCCTGTTCAGAGGCCCGTCGCTCCCCTGCTGGGTGTGCTGGCTGTCAACCACCTACCTGTCACGATCACTTTTACTTCCTTTGTTCTCACGGAGCTGCCGTATCGTAAACACTTGTACACGCCTTCATCTTGCTGGCTGACATTAAGCACGCCGATGGAGAGCTGATGGGCGGAGTGATGCAGAAGCTGGTATTTGGGATTTTTTAAAGCTGGACGAGAAGGCAAAGGAACTGTTAGGAAGCAAACTAGCAGATGAACACAGACTCTCTGCCCATTGATTCTTCACAGGAATGGCTTTTGAATTTCACACATGGACGGAGCAAATGTCACATCTTTGATTGAGCTGCCTTCCAAATTTCTGGTGTTACCAGCTGGATGCCTCTCAACAGCTCCACGTTCGTTTAGGAAACAAAATATTTTGCGACTGGGATCTGTGAGATAAACCGGTCGCTTTATTTGCACGTGTATGAAATTAACTGACATTAACCCCGTGCTGGTGAAGGGTTCAGGCTGCAGGAGGATTACATCCCCCCTCCCCCCTCCCCCCCTTTTTTTTTACATTATGAGAAATGCCCCATTGTAATTACCTCCTCGAAATCTGATTGATTTGAGGCTGTCTTGTCACAAAGGATGTGAAGAATGGAAGATCAGTGCACGGCTAGTCATTACGCCAGTTGGCTGCGTTTTCTTTTTATGTTTTTTAAGGGCTTTATGTTTGAGTAGTCTCTCTACACACAATGTGGGGCTCGAGCTCATAACCCGGGATCGAGAGTTGCATGCTCCATCAACTGAGCCAGCCAGGCGCCCCTTTTGTTTTTAATTTTTTAGAAGTTTGTTATTATTTGAAGTTTCCTAAAGATTTTAGCAAGTGGTTTTTGTTTTTATTTTTGTTCTGTTTGGTTTGATTCTATATTGACCTGGGATGTCTATCTCAGACCATAGGTCCCTTGGCAAATCAGAGGCTCCTGAAATGAGTGGTTTTGTCTTCCTTCCCTTCCTTCTCCTCCTTCTCCACCGCCCCCCCCCCCCCACTCTCCCTGCTTTCTTTCTAGATTTGTAACACAAACAAACCTAAAATAGTTGTGCTTTGAATGGCTGCCCAAGGAAGGTTGTCTCTCATCTGAAATAATGGTTGTATGTCCTGGGACACTGCTGTTACCCGGGCTAGAACCCCTGAATTCTCAGCCTCAGCACTATTGACTTTTGAGTCCATAATTCTTTGTTGTGGGGGCCCTCCTGTACATTATAAGATGTTTAGCAACAACCCGGGCCTTTCTACTCACTAGATGCCAGTGCCCCTGCCTGTCCCCAATTATAACAACCAGAATTCTTTCCAGACGTTGCCCTATGTCCCCTGGAAGGCAAGAATGACCCTCAGTTGAACATCACCGAGTTCAATCAAGGTACTCTGCTAGAAACTTGGGAGTGCCCGTCTTATCCTGGTTTGCCAAAAACCAAGCCAAAACAAGAGAAAGCGTGGTTTAACGGCAATTATCTCTACCCAAAGTTTTTCTCTCAAAACTTTTAACAACCAATATCTACTTTATTGGAATCTAGTATTGATAGTTGATTTAGTTTGAAATATGTGGTTATTTTACATTGAACATAGCAATATTTAAAGATTTTTTTTAATGTTTATTTTTGAGAGAGAGAGAGAGAGGGAGAGAGACCGCATGAGTGGGGAAGGGGCAGAGAGAGGGAGACACAGCATCCGAACCAGGCTCCAGGCTCTGAGCTGTCAGCACAGAGCCCGACACGGGGCTCAAACTCCCGTACTGTGAGGTCATGATCTGAGCCAAAGTCCGATGCTTAACCAGCTGAGCCACGCAGGCGCCCCGAACACAGCCATATTTAAAAAATGTTTCATAGCTGCAGAGAAGAATAGCATGGCCCCTGTGCAAGGATGACCTGCAAATTCGTGAAGCATTCCATATTTTTCTGGGTGTTGTATGGAAACCAATTTGACAATAAATTTCATATTTAAAAAAAAATTTTTTTTAATGTTTCATAGCATATTAAGTTTTTTAGGGGCTCTGCTTTTACAAGGCAGAATGCAATTTGCTGTTTTGGAGACTTTTCCAAGTATTTGGCAGCTGAGAATATTAAATGGAGACATGCAGTGGTCTCATTATCTAGGGGAGGGTTTAGTAAAATTCTGCCCAAAGAGATGAACTAAATAGACTTTTGAGAACACCTTTCCTTGGGGCACCTGGGTGGCTCGGTTTGTGAAGCATCTGACTCTTGATTTCAGCTCAAGTCATGATCTCACAGTCGGTGAGTTCGAGCCCCGAGTGGGGCTCTGCACTGACAGTGTGGAGCCTGCTTGGGATTCTCTCTCTCCCTCTCTCTCTCTCTCTGCCCCTCCCCTGCTTGCTGGCTTTCTCTCTCTCTCTCTCTCTCAAAATGAAAAAATAATCCCTTTATTATTATATTATATTACATATATATTATATAATATTATATATAATATTATATTATTATTATTATTATAAAATAACGTTAAAAAATCCCTTTCCTTAAGAAAAAAACAACAACATTGTGACTGTGCGGTGATGGATGTTAGCTTTACTGGGGCAATTGCTCTGAAATATATACATAATACTAGATCATTGTACACATCAATACAGGGTGACATGTCCACTATATCTCAATAAAACTGGGCGGGGGAGGGGGTTGCGGGGAAGAATCCCCTTCCGTCTCAGGCATCCAGGGCTCATTGTGAAAAGGAGGAATGACTGTCCTCCTTTCCAAAGCGGCATGTCCTGTCAGTTGGTCGGCAACCTTGCTTTTGTGCCGAGGCCAGCAGAAGAGGAGATGTTGGGAAGGGAGTTTTGTGATGTGACTTTGAGCTGCTCAGATGGAAAACGAAGCAGCTGGCTCCAGCCGGGGGGGGGGGGGGGGGGGGGGCGACGGTGTTAGCTGCCAGAGGATAAAGGGCCTCTAGTCAGTCTCCTGCCTGCCTGTCATGGCGCTGCTGAGAGTGAAAAAGCGAGGTGGGGGTAAGGTGGGGGCATGGAAACGTGCTTTGTGATTTGAGCCCCCTTTACCAATCATTCTGGGGGGTTTCCATTTCAGACTTCCTGTCCAAAAAAAGCAGCCGTGTGTAAAATGATAGGCTGCTGGGTGTGATCCCCGCGTAATCGTAGGTGGGCCAAGCCCATCGTTGGGGTGACTCATGCTGGTTTCTATCCCACACCAGCTTGTCTGTCTGGAAAATCCCTCAGGTTGCGATCTGGTGGCGATTGTTTTTTTTGTTGTTGTTGTTGTTTGTTTGTTTGTTTTTTGTTTTTTGCACTTACCAGGATGCTCGTTTAAAAAAATGGTGAACCCTGATGGGGCCAGCCACTGCAGGGACGTGGTCTTCCCCTGAGAAACGACACATTTGAGAGTGAGCGTCTGGCCTTCCTCCACGGTGACTGTTTCTGTGTGGTTGGTCAGAAAGGCTTCTGCAGAGGAAGAGAAGTGGAGACAGTCAGGCTGGCAACGGGGCAAGGCACTCCCAAGCTGAGGCAGGGTCAACGCAACCTCCTCCTCAGCACAACCTCCTTCGTTCATTCAATCATTCATTACGTACTTCTTTTTTTTCTTTTTCCAATAAACATTTTGAAATTTTTTTAAGTTTATTTATTTATTTTGAGAGAGAGAGCAAGCGGGGTTGGGGCAGAGAGAGAGAATCCCAAGCAGGCTCCACGCTGTCCGCGCAGAGCCCGACGTGGGGCTCGATCTCACAAACCGTGAGATCACGATCTGAGCCGAAATCAAGAGTCGGTCGCTCAACCAACTGAGCCACCCAGGCCCCTCTCATTACATACTTCTTATAGAAACAAAACGTCAGTCAGTACAAAGGAGCCAGCACTGTAGGTAGTGACAGTAGGATGTCTCCTGAAGGGGTGCGATTTTGATAGGAAATAAAGGAAAACGTTGAACAACATCCATCGGGCGCCTGCCCTCTCGTAGCCCGGAAACTCAGCGAGGCCACGTCGAACCTATATTTAATTTAACTTTCGAAATAATCCTATGAAGAGCGAGTTACTTCGCTGGCTCTACAGATGAGGGAATAGAGGCTGATGGTCACACAGGTCCTGGAGCTGGGATCTGGACCCATGTCTGTGGTCTTCCAAGTCCATGGTCATGTAACTAGGTCAGACTGTCTCAATGATGAGACCAGAAAACTCAGCCTCTCTGGCCTCCGTTTATGAAGCAAGCTCCTTCTGGCTTGAAGTATAAGCAGCGTGTCTGGAATTCTAAGCGGCGCTCTTGTGAATTAGGGAGCTGCCCTTCACAGGAGCGGGGAGGCCCCACCTGCAAAAGAGCTGCTGTGCCAGAGGAATGATGTTCTAAGATCTCTTCCAATTTAATTTTCCACAGCAGCACTTTCTCCAGGCAAACACGAGAGACTAGTTTCCCGAATCACAGCCCCCAGAGAATGGTAAACAATTGGTCGTAAACAGCTGCAAATGTATCCTCCCAAAAAAGGAAATTGATAAAAAAAAATTATAATAATAAATTGGATTTACTGCTGATTTGGCTGCCATCCGTTCTTCAAGTTTTAAATTAAAAAAAATTTTTTTTTTTGTTTTTAAGGACAAGACAATTCTTATCAATGAAAGTACAAAACACTTCCGTAAACAGAAGAATACCGTGGGGTTATAAATTATGAATAGCAAATGTAATGAGTTTTACTCCATCATCTGAAACCTTAAAAAAAAAAAAAAGAGGGAAAGGAAAAAAGGAGTTTATTTCCTTGTGATAAATTTCAAGTATTAGGAAAAGTGCTTTGGAGAGCCCTGGGAATTAATTGGTGCAGACTTTTTAGTTTGTTCCATTTCTAGGTCATTAATTTCCATCTGGCCCCTGGCAATAATAACCCAGAATTGTTGTATTGCATTTGTATTGACTTCCATGGGAAAAAAGTTTGCTTGCGTTCTAATGGAAAAATACCCATATCATCAGTCAATACTATAATGAACAATGAAGACTCAATAAAAAGATACTGTGTTTCCATCAGAGCGTTGAAGCATAAGCCCTGAATTCTGCTTAGGTTGGGTCATTTGGAAATATTTTCATCTATAAAATCAACCCATAATTGAGTAATAGGGATAATATTAGTGGAGATGCTTTGAAATGACAGTGGAACTAAGGTTAAGCAACTTCTGAGCCAAGAGATTGAATCTGAAACTGTCTACCTTCTATCGCTTCCGTAATCATTCCATTATGATTCTTGCTTTACTTTCTAGTTCTTGTGTTAGCCTGCTTCCCACAGGTTGAAGTTTCTAGAGGGCAGTGACTATGTCATATTTCTCTAAAATTCATTCCTTACAGGAGCTATCACAGTGTGAGCTTGAAAAGTAATGGTTTAATGCCAGCTTTCATGATGGCACCATAATGCAGGCGATGGGCAGATGTCTTTGGTCTCCTGTTGTTAATAAGAATACTGAGAGACAGGAGGGAAGGCACTACGTTGAATCAATGATAGAATAAAAGACCACTGTTGAGCAACATGCCCTGATTTCATCCTTCAGGCCAGAAATTGATACTTGGAAGTTTTGCCCAAGTGCTTACCTTTCAGCAAAGTGATGGTCTAGACAGGAAGCCTGTATTTGGGGAAATGGAAGCAGTGATATGTATCGGCAGCCTGTTTGTGAATGAATGGCTTCCATTTTAAAGATATCTTTTTCTCGAGATGCATGCTTTTGAGTGAAATTGCGTGATTTGCTTCTTACACTGTAAAAAATTATAATGAGGGGCGCCTGGGTAGCTCAATCAGTTAAGCGTCCGACTCTTGGTTTCAGCTCAGGTCATGATCTCACAGTTCATGGGTTCAATCCCCGCGTTGGGCTCCACGCTGTCATCCCTGCTTGGGATTCTCTCTCTCTCTTTCTCTCTCTCTGCCCCGCCCCCCACTCCACATACTCTCTCTCTCTCAAAATAAATAAATACATTAAAAAATTGTAATGAAATACAGTACGACTTCTTAGCATATGCTATAAAGAATTGTATCTCCTAAGATCAGTTTACTCCTGTTGAGAATGTAATATTCGCCAACTGACCTACCACAACTATAAATGCCTGGGTTTCAGATGGAAAGGGCTGCGTTGGAGACATAGGCTGTTTTTTGTGACTCTGCTCCAAGCCTTGCCTTTAGCTTGACCAGCTTATTTCTCTTGCAGTGTTACCATGTGGGACCCCTTGTTTAGTTTTGAGACAGGAAGTCTTTGTAGAAAGGAAGAATGGCTCCAGTGAGAAGCCACAGGCCCACACGGCTTCAGCTGCGGTGCTTAAAAATATTGTTCACTGTGTCAAGGGCCCGCTAAAGGGTAGAAGAGGAAGACACCTGTACCTGACTTTTCATGGTACGCCTTCTAAGGGAAAGTTCCCCAGGGTTCTCTCGTTGCCACTGCACGCTGAGGGGGAACTCTTCTTTTACATTTTCTTTTTCATCTAAGTTTTGGAGTCCAACTTTCACCTTCTTCGTCAGAGGGAGGGGGTGTGGGTTACCTTCTGTGTTCACCACTTCCTCCCCTGTAGGCTCTAAACACGTCTATGCTTGTGCACCCTTCCTTGGCCTTTCTTATGTAGATCCTGAGGGCTGCGTCCCCTCCCTAGTGCTCCCCAGCTGGGCCTCAGGGTTCCAGTCTGCAGGTTAGCGCGCGACACGGCTCCACAGATACCGGGGAGCAAAGCTTGGCAGTGAATGGCTGTGGAGTCTCTCCTGGGAGGTCACCGCTTACTGTTAGTAGGTCGTGTCGACTGAGTGGATTATTGACTTCGGACCAGATCCATCCATCCATGGAAGGCCACGTGTTACGAGGCTGCTAGTTGACTCTGGGCTCATAGATCGGGACTGGTTTATATACGGAAGTAGAACCTGTGACCTTCCCCATCGTCTCCACCCCCAACCTCACGAACTAATTGTCCTATCAGTGGAATGGCCACACGCCAAAGCCTATGTGACCGGCCCTCAGGCAAAAGGGCAAGCATCAGTGACCGCCACCTACGCAGGCATCCACGGATAAGACCTGTGCAGTGCCTAAGATTCCTTGATTTCCCCCCAAGATTTTGGGAGTTGCCATGTCTGCTCTCCCCTTTACTAGGGGCTATCAGGTGGATCGAAGAACGAATAAGATGTCCTTTCTTGTTCTTACCTTAGTAGCCCAATTATTGCGTGCGGCACATTTTAAAACTCCAGAACCGAGCAAGTCTGTCCTGCAGGGACCCAGACTCCTCACGCCCCATTGGAAATCATCATCTCTCGCGTCCCCCTATGCTCCAGACGCGTCTTATACAGATATGCCACCTGCTCTGTCCCAGCGCTTGCTTGTGTTAACTAATGTCGTCGCCAGCCACTGCCAGGTTCAGGGTCAGGAAGATACTTTACCTCCATGCTGTTCTGTCATCCTGGATACATTTCTTATCCCCTCCAGGACTCAACTCAGATTATCGGGCTTTTGTCGAACCTGCCTAACGAGTCTTTAGCCTCCTTCTTCCTCACAATGACCTGCCCTCTCCTCTAAGACCCTCAAAGGTTCTGAATGGACTCCTGTTACAGCACTTGGCACATTACTTTATAATTATTTGGTTACAAGCATGTCTCTGTGTGTAGATTACAGACTTCTCGTAGAAAGGTTGTTTGCCATTCATTCATTTTACAGTCCCAGGGCCTTACACAAAGTAAGATTTTAAGTATTAGCTGAGTCAGTGGCTAAAAACATGAAGAAATGGATATATTCATGACCAAACACTATAATAGGATATAAGCTTAGCTCTGTTATTGTTATGTTGCATAGAAAAGCTTGAGTTAAATTAACACCAGAGACACAGAATGAATTGTCTCAAATCAGAGCCCTATTTACACGACTATTATGCGGTAGTAGACAAAAAAGTGGTTCAGTTTAGATCGTTATGAAAAATGCTTACTATTATTTTTTTGAGATAGAATCAACAGAGAAAGTTACGAGGGTGCCAATGAATCTGGCTCGGCCCAAATTAAATTATTTCCAGTATGGCTTTCAAGAAGACATCTCAAAGTATCCACACACTTGGGAATTATCAACAGGCGTATCAACAGAACCTTATATTTGCAACTGTTCTTTGTTTCCTATATCCTACCCTCCACTAAAGACCAGAATAGCGGGAGTCTCATCATCCATAGTATAGGTGAATGGGATGAATTTTGAAAAATTGTTCGTTCTTGAACTGCGTTTTACCCATCCTAAAGGCTCTTTATGTGAGTGGTAGCCTTGAAAAGAGGGAGGCTCTGAGATTATGGGACTTTTCTTGTCTATAATTCTTGGCGGCCTTAGTTAGAAGTCGCCCTGGTGGAAGCAGGTGCAGTGATCTTCCCATAGTTCATAGCTAAAAACAGCTGGCAGTGTCCAGTGTTGCCAAAATTGATGATTTGCTGCCTTTTTTTGCCAACAGGAAAGCAACACGATCAGCCCCTTTCCTATTTGGGACTCTGATGGGCCTGAGCAAGGTGAGGTCAGAGGGGACAGTTTGTGCTTAATACCATTAAGTCTAGATGCCTCCTGGGTGGCCCTTTGGGTGAGTTTCCAGGTTGGGATTTTTCTATTACACATCTTCCAAACCGTATAGATCAGTGGCTATCAAACTTCTGATCTACATTAGGAAGCACTTTCTATCACAGCCTGGTAGAAAGACACACACACACACACACACACACACACACACACTAAATGTTTCATTAGATAATACATAAGTGCTGTGTAAGCTGATTGACTACCTGTGAAAACTTAGGCGGGTTATCTAACTTCTTTTAAACTCTCTATTCTCATGTAAATTAGGGATATTAAATGTTTGTTTATTTTTGGGAGCGTGCAAGTGGGGGAGGGGCAGAGAGAGGGGAACAGAGGATCTAAAGCAGGCTCTGCACTGACAGGCCTAGGGCGGCAGCGAGCCCGATGTGGGGCTCGAACTCACGAACTGCAAGATCATGACCTGAGCCGAAGTCAGAGGCTCAACAGACTAAGCCACCCAGGTGCCCCAGGGATATTAATACCTCAGTATCTTTGCTAGGATTAGATGTAACTATTAAACGTGCCCAACACTGTGCATGGCACGATGAATAGCTTTTTCTACCGTCTTTATCAATAGTATTTGAATAATTTACATTCTAAAAAAGTTGTCTTAGGTTTACCTTAAGACGTGATTATGACTGCCTTTAAAAACTTTTTTTGTATGGTACTTTTATGAGGCAATAACTTGACTCCTCAAAAAATTAAGGTCTGTTAAAGGCTTCAAACTTTGGAATAATTGAAAAAACATTCTATCTATCTAAATGTACTTCTCCTGAATGTATGAGCTGTTCTGTAAGCCACTTATTGAAGAAACTAATATTATTACCAATATTGAATTCATATTATGTGCCTCAGGGTAGAGGGACCAAAAAAGAAAGCACTTCACTTAATTGTATAAAGTAGGAAATTGAAGGACTATGTAAAATAGGAAATCGAGTTTTTTAAAATAATGTCATTCAGATGCTGTTGTGTCGCGAATGTAGATTTAGAAGGCAGGTGCATTACCTGAAACATAACTACAGTTCAGCTCAAACAAACACACACAGCCAGCAACACACTTCTGCATAGCTTCTTTTGCAAGAATTTGGTACAACTTGCAATCAGAGATTTAAAGACACCTATATCCTGCCTCCCGTTTGAGCAGGCTAAAAAGGTAACAATAGTTTTAATTTTCATATTGCTACATTAGAATTAAGTGAGCATCAAAAATCAAAATGGGAAATTATAATAAAATGTAGAGTATAATAGGGGCACCGGGGTGGCTCAATCGGTTAAGTGCCTGACTTCCGCTCAGGTCATGATCTCGCCGCGAGTTCCAGCCCTGCATCAGGCTTGGTACTGACAGCTCGGAGCCTGGAGCCTGCTTCGAATTCTGTGTCTCCCTATCTCTCTGCCCCTCCCCCACTCGTGCTCTGTCTCTCTCTCAAAAATAAAAACATAAAAAAATTAAAAGGTAAAGTATAACTGACTCCAAAAATAAGCAGGAACTTTTCATGAGGCTCATTAATATCTCGGAACTAATTAAGAGTTGTATAGCTAGCCTTTGCCATTTTCAAAGTGCTTTCACATTTGAAATTTGATCCTTGTAAAAATGTGAGTCGGTTGGCCCGACATTTTTAATCATTCTTCATTTCAAGATACAGAAATTGAGTTTTCTTTTATTAAATGTTTATTTCTTTTTGAGAGAGAGAGCACGAGCATGGGAGGGGCAGAGAGCGAGGGAGACACAGAATCCGAAGCAGGCTCCAGGCTCTGAGCTGTCAGCACAGAGCCCGACCCGGGACTTGAACCCACGGACCGCGAGATCATGACGAGCCAAAGTCAGACGCTTAACGGACTGAGCCTCCCAGGCGCCCCCAGAAATTGAGTTTTTAGAGAAATTATCTGGCTAAGGCTTATTCAGTGAGGAAGTTTTTAAAATCCAAAACTGATGCCCTTTCAACTGGTCGACCCTTACAACACAGAGCCTAAGGAGCCTGTTTGTTACATTTTGCCGTAACACAGATCCCACAGAGACACATGCGACAGTGACCCTTTTCCATCCTGGTTAGCAATTGAACAACAGGTTAAATAAAGCAGTAACATCCCTCCCTGTGAGATCTTGGTGTACCTTGGAAAGCATTAAGATATTTACCTGGGTTGCCTTCTGTGGTAGGTCCGCTGTGAACGCAGCTGACTGATGGGTAGATTTGGTAACATACCAGGTCAACTGAGTGGCATAAAAAATGAGCTCTAAGGGCTTACCTTGTAAGGGGAAGCAAGCCAGCAAGCTGCAAAGTCTCCACCACATACTGTGCCGTGCTGTTGTCATACTTTGTCAACTTCCTCTAGATTCTGAAATAAATGGAGCAGAGTGGTTTCTTTTGAAGGGGGAGAGGCAGGAGCTTTGTGACCTCACGTGTCTCCCCGCCCCCATTGGCTCTGGAAGCCCCCTCTTAGTTCGCTGCCCCCAAAATACCTCCAGGTGGAACATTTAGGGGACCACATGTGTCATCGCGATCGTGGAGAGGCGTGAGTGATGTGTTGGTGGCACAGATCACTCTGCCACACGTGGGAAGTACTGGTAAATCTACTAGTTGTGAGGCTTTTTGGGGGAGGAGGGGTGGGAGAGAGATTAAAATTTCCCCGTGTAGTGACGTAATCTTATTTTTACTTTTCTAGTGTATTGACGGTGATAGACGATTTATTTGTTTTTATTTATTTATTTTAATTTACATCCAAGTGAGTTAGCATCTAGTGCAACAGTGATTTCAGGAGTAGATTCCTTAATGCCCCTTCCCCCTTTAGCCCATACCCCCTCCCACCACCCCTCCAGGAACCCTCTGTCTGTTCTCCATGCTGAACCTTTGTGAATATTTTGTTTCTGACAATAATGTATAATGGTCTTCAGGGGCTAGAATTCAGTCACGTTATTTGATCATTTAAAAAATCTTCATCCATCCATCCATCCGTCTCTACATCTATCCAGCCATCTAGTATGTATTGTTCCAAGATACCGCATATAAAAGATAAATCCCTTGTTTTCAAGGAGAATATGATCTCGTAGGGGGTGACAACTGGCAAACGAACTATTTTGGTATTGAACTGTCATTAATTGGGCAAATTGAGATGCGTTACTTCATTTTTTCCAGGACACACAGCAAAATACTTATGGTTAGACTTATGGTTCGAAAATAGTCTAGTCTGCAACGTTTGACAAATTATAAAGGAAACAATATTTTCTGGTTTTAATTAAAATGAGTCTTGATGGGATGCCTGGCTGGTTCAGTTGACAGAATATGCGACTCTTGATCTTGGGGTCATGAGTTCGAGCCCCACGTTGGGTGTAGAAATTACTTTAAAAAATAATAAAATTTAAAACCAACAGACATGAGTGCTGCTGTTCTGTAAATGTGTTGATACTTTGGGGAGGGAAAATTCTATCCACCGAAAATGTTTTTCAAATATTTAACCTATTTTAACGGGTAGGAACAGATTGAAAAGAGGAGAGAAAATTGAATTTTCTTGTAGGGCGTAACATGATATAATGGGATGTTTCTCGAATTGCATGATGATAAAAATGCCTTGGGCCTCTAGCCAAAAAAGGCAGTTTGCTAGGGTCAGCCCCAGACCGATTAAGTCAGATTCTCACTTGAATCAGGAGCTACCTGTGTGTTTAACAAGCTCTCCAGGGTATCATAAGTCAAGTTTGAACAACACTGACAGTGTTCTGGAACAGAAATCAAGACATGTGGGAGCTAGCCTTCACCCTGCTACTAGCCGGTGTGGCTAGGGTCCTAGACGATTCTCCATAAATTGCTTGTTGACTATATTGACATATATTGACTTGCTTATGGAAGCAGGGAATGGATAGGTTGCATTGTACCATTTTTTATTTTATTCTTTTTAAAAATTTTATAGGGAGTACAAGCAGTGGAGAGGAGCAGAGGGAAAGTTGGCAGGCTCTGTGCTCAGCGCAGAACCCAATGCAGGGCTCGATCGCACGACCCTGGGATCACGACCTGAGCTGAAATCAAGAGTTGGACGCTCAACAGACTGAGCCACCCGGGTGCCCCTTATTATACCATTTTTTAAAATAGAGAATTAAGGAGTTTGCTAGAAGGAACAGTCAGTGGCAGAGCTGAGAAGACAAACCAAGACTTAAGTCTTTGGTCTGATTTTTATTTTTTTCCCACATGAAATTCTCTCCAGTTACTTCCAGTTTTTGTATTTAAGGCTGTGTGGTGTCTGAGCATCTGATTTTCCTGTTGCTGCCATGCCCTTGCTTTAGGGCGATGCCTTATTTTTGTACCCTGTCTCCTACCCGCTTAAGAAAGCCCAAGGAACATGTGTAAGGCTCTCTGTGGGCCTCCCATGGGAGGTGTGAATTGCTTATGGTTAGTTTCTCACATTTTCACCTGGAAGAGTGCTGTTCCTTACAGGATTTTCTAACACTTCCTGTCAAAGCACAGAGGGAAAGAAGTTTACTTCCGGTCTCGTGTCACATGGGCCATCGTGGAACCAGCATCATGTCTGGACCTAGATACTGATTTTCCAGATCATGAACACATCGTCTAACATGAATGTGTGAGGAGGGCCAAAACCACTTTTACAGGAAACAGAAGTAAAAATGTCATCATGGGCCGTTTCATTTTAAGCCAGTGGAAAAAAAAATCATGGTCCAGCTCTGAATTAAATTCAGGTAGAATTAATCACTCTGAAGGGTCACTCTGCTTCTCTCTTTCCCAGTGGTGGTTTTCTGTAATTTTCTCTGTTGGGTAAAAATGTATGGAAACATGGGTGAAAACAGAATGAACATAGAACTCAGGTGACCAGAGAATAAAATATCCTGACATTGAAACTAAAATTACAGTGTAGTCCAAAATATACTCATACACTACATTGAAGGCCATTCACACCCTGGCCCCAATCTACTTTTCAACCCCCTTTTCTACCCTGGCCCAAAATATACTCCTAGAAAATTCTTGCTGTATTTCAGGCATACAATACATTTTTTGTAGTCGTAGTCTTTATTTTTTTATAATGTTTTTGAGGATACTAGCTTTATTTTTTTATTTAGAGAGAGAGAGAGAGAGAGAGAAAAACACCAGTGGGGGAGGGGCAGAGAGAAGGAGACAGAGGACCAGAAGTAGGCTGACAGTGGAGAGCCTGATGTGGGGCTCGAACTCCCAAACTGTGAGATCATGATCTGAGCTGAGGTCAGACGCTTAACCAACGGAGTCACCCAGGTGCCCCTTTGTAGTCGTAGTCTTACTGGGTCAGAGTTCATACTGCCCTCTCTGCCAAAAATCGCCTTTGTTCTCTGGGGAGATTCTGGTTATCTTCCAAGGCCCAGATCAAATCAGGGAGGAGTAGTGATAGCGATTAAGAACATGGATTCTGGAGCCAAAGCCTCAGTTTCCTCACCTGTGAAATGGGTATAATGACAGCACCCACTCATATGGTTGCTGTAAGAATTAAATTAATGTACGTAGTGCCTGGCACATAGTTAGCCATTACTAGCCTCGGTACTCCTAGAAAGAAGTCACCTCTCCGCTTTTCTTTGCCCCATAAGAGCTTTTCTTTTTCTTTGTTATTATACTGGTTTTTATCGTGACTTGCATTATGTGTCTTTGAATACGCCTCTGTCTCCTTTGGTGGACTCCAAGCTTCCCGAAAACAGGGTTTGTTTCTCTCTACCTTGGTGTCCCTGATGCCTGCTGGCACGGGTCCTTTCCCAGCAAAAAATGTTTTTAAAAATAGCCTTCTTGGGGCACCTGGGTGGCTCGGTTGGTTAAGCATCCGACTCTCGATTTCAGCTCAGGTCGTGATCTCACGATTCGTGGGATCGATCCCATGTTGGGCTCTGCACTGACCATGGAGCCTGCTTGAGAGTCTCTCTCTCCCTCTCTGCCCCTCCCCGACCCATCCCTCTTTCTCTCTCAAAAAATAAACAATAAAAATAATAAAAATAGTTTTGTTGAGGTGTAATTGACATAAGGAGCAGTATGTATTTGAGGTGTACAATTTGATAAATGTTCACGTGTGCATATGCCCGGTCAAGATAGCGAACATCCCCATTACACCTATAAGCTTTCCCCTGCATGTTGTAACCCGCTCCCCTGTCCCCACCCCCCATCACCTCCCACCTTGAAGCCACCACAGATCTGCTTTCTGTCTCCATCAATTAGTTTTAATTTTCTAGAAGTTACATAAATGAAATCATACAGTGTGCACTTCCTTTTATCTTCTTTTGCTCGGCATATTTTGAGGTTCACCTGTGATGTTAGCGTGTGTTGAGGGTTCATTCATTCTAGGGCTGAGAAGTGGCTCATTCTATAAACGTACCATGGTTTGTTTCCCTGTTCACCTGTAGCTGGATTTCAGGGTTGTTTGCCATAGTAGAGGGTTTTTTTGGTTTGTATTTTTAAATTATTTTAAAGTTTATTTATCTTGAGAGAGAGAGCAAACAAGCAGAGAAGGGGCAGAGAGAGAGAGAGGGAGACAGAGAATCCCCAGCAGCCTCCGTACCGCCAGCACAGAGCCCAATCTGGGGCTCAAACTCACGAACCGCGACATCATGACCGAGCCGAAGCCAGGAGTTGGATGCTTGACCGACTGAGCCCCCCAGGTGCCCCTATCATGGTGCAGTTTTTAAGTAATTATTTAGAGTCACCCCAGAACTGATTCAATGTAATAGACAAAGAGAACCTGGTATATTCCCATATTTGCTTTTCATGATCTCATTCAGACCAAAAAGTTCAAGTTAGTTAAATTAAGTGCTGGTCCTCAGTTGGCACTTGGGGTGTATACTCTGACGTGCCCCCCAGATTCTCCCTTGATCCCCCAGCAGCTGAAGGGATGGGACATGCCAGCTGGGTCTGGGAATTGCTCTCGGTGGGATAGACCCATCTCACCCAACATCCTCCCTCCAGCATGGGGCACTCAGGAAGGGACTTAGCCGTTCTGTCCTCTTTGTCCCAAGACGGAGCCGCTCCGAAGGGAAACATTCTAGCTCCCGACCTCTCTGCAGGATCCGGATCCGGAGAGGCCTTTGTCGTCCCAGTGTTTCACTCCAGTATCTTGCTTTGCTCGATCTTGCTTCCTTCACAAGTGTCCTCCCCAAAAGCATCTCCCGTAAACCTGTGCACACAAATCTCCTTCTCAACACCTGACCTGGGGAACCTGACCCCACGACAGCACTTGAAATAAATTGTCAAATGAGCGAGCGAAGGAAAGGATGGACTCTCCGTCTGAGATGTTCTTTTTGCTCTCAAACCTCAAAGGATGTTTGACTTCTCATTCTTCTGGAGCATTAAGGGAGACCCCGCTTTATTTTTTTAATGTTTTTTTATTTTTGAGAGAGCAGGGGAGGGGCAGAGAGAGGGGGACAGAGGATCCAAAGTGGGCTCTGTACTGACGGGCTGATAGCAGCGAGCCTGATGCGGGGCTCGAACTCACCATCCGTGAGATGATGACCTAAGCTGAAGTTGGATGCTCAACCGACTGAGCCACCTGGGCGCCCCGAGGAGACCTTGCTTTAAATTGCACTGTGGGCGATGATGAGTGTATCTTTTTCACCCACCGGTGTGATATCTAACTTGTCACAGACCTTGACACACGTCACCATAGTCCAGTGGTCTGAGGTTTAAAATGGTCCGTGGGGGCAGTGCCGGAAGGCAGGCTGGTGACCCTGAGTGACACACAGTTGTGGTTTGCTCGGTTCTTTCCACCCCCTCGCCACCCCCACTTCACCCTGCAGCCCACAGGGGGTTCAGCAGAAGGTGGCTCTGGTGGCTGCTTAGCCGGGTGGAAGGAAAAGACGAGGTTGGAGTGCGGTGGTCACGGGGTGACCTGTTATCTGTATTCTGATGGGACAGTCTACTGGCCACCTTGCATGTGGGAGGCCTTGCAACTGACAGCCTAGTGGGTCATTTTGATCTTCATTTAATGAAATCCTCCTACTATGTTCCAGCATTAATAGGAAGTCACATTTCAGGGGGTGGGGGCGTGGGGACAGATTTTAGAGAAACAGACATCTTCTCTTTCCTGCCATCGCCTTGGTCAACGTCGGTTGTCAGAGGGAGGGGGAAAAAACAACTGAAAAGGGAGACATTGATGAAGTGCGTGAAAGGTGGCCTGTTTAAAGGGTCAGAAGCGAGACGGGATTTCCCCACGTGTAGAAGCCACCGGGCTTTTTGTTGCAATTAACAGAGGGCCTAAACTTTCTTGACATTTCACGGCTGCTGGGAGGAACCCATGGCCTTTCCCAAGGTCAAGGCCAGAAGTGGCCTCACCTGCATTTCCCCAGCAGATGCCTTGGGTGGGTAGTCCACACCTGCTGTAGGGAGTCTATAGCTCTGTTGTAGACACGCAGGGTAGCTGCGGAGTTTCTCAAGTAGGGCAGCAGCCGTCGTGGTTGAGAGAAGGCTTTTATAGCAGCAGCGGAGCTTAGTGGGATGGGGTGGGGCTGGGGTAGGAGGCAGGAGACAGACCTGGACTGTCACCTGGGCCCCGTCACTAGTGGCTGTGGAGCCCTGAATAACGTACTTGCTTCTTGGCATCAGTTTCCTCATCTGTAAAATGGGGAGAATTATAGCATAAGGTGACTGTGTGGTATGACTCAGAGACAGTATCCCAAGTGCCTAGCACGGAGGCCCATAAAAGATCTTCCATCGGTCTGGAGACTGCAGGGGGCTGGGGCTATATTCCATGCCCCCAGGAACCACCGGAGGTTAGATGCAGCTGCAAAAGGAGGGAGTCTGCCAAGCCTTTGTTCTAAAGACTTCTGCCTAGAATTGAATCACGTGGATCATTTCTGGAAACACACACACACACAAAACCCAAGTAAAAGTTGATTTCACAAGGAAACTGTGGTTTGGGGGAATGCACCACCGAAAAGCCAGTGTGCCAGCTTTGGGCCTCAGCTCACATCTCTCTCCCGGGACAAATGAGTTCCCTGGGGGTCCTTGGTCCCACAAATGAGGGGATTGAATGAGAGCAGTGGTTCCCAAACGGGTACTTCGAAGAAACTGCGTATCTGCTAGGTGCCTCCGGGCCGGGCAATATTTTCCTTAAAGTTTCTTTACAAAAAATGTTTTAAGCGATTAGTCCAGGCTTCGGAACCAGGTTGACTTGGCTCGAATGTCAGCTCTAACGTGTACTAGCCATGGGACTTTGGGTGAGTTACCGCACCTAAGACTCCGTTTCCTTCTCTGTAAACTGGAAATAACAGAAGATTGAAGAAAGCTTACGTCTGGTCAGTACTTAGAAAAGTGTTAGGTACACATAACCACTCAACAAATGCTATCATTTTGCCAGCCTCTGAACACCACCAATCCATTAATTTGTTATGCCCGGTAAACTAGTTTCTGGGCTGGATTCCTTGGGCTTCGAACCAAACCCGAAGATTTCACCATGGTCTACGACAGGGGTTGGCGAACTTTTCCTATAAAGCACGGAGCAGCCTTAGGCAATATGTAAGCGAACGAGCATTGGCTGTGTGCCAATAAACTTTATTGACAGGCCCGGGAATTTGGATTTTATATAATTAGCATGGGTCATGAAATAATATTTCTCTTTTGATTTTTTTTAAGTGTATTTCTTTTGAGAGAGAGAGAGAGAAAGAGAATCCCGAGCAGGCTCTATGCTGTTAGCAGAGCCCAATATGGGGCTCGATCTCTCGAACCATGAGATCATGACCTGAGCCTAAATGAAGAGTTGGACGCTTACCTGACTGAGGCCCCCCAGGTCTCTCTCATTTGATGCTTTTTAACCACTTAAACTTATAAAAACATTCTTGTTTCTCCCTACTTTCTGCCACGCTTACTAAGTTTTAAAGCTCTCTGACCCCTTGTGTTCTCACCCAGCTAACTCCTTTTCACTTGGGGGCATCTGCGATCCTTCTGCCTTCCTGGAGCCTCCTCAGTTAGCTCTTGACCATGACCAGCTTCTACTCAGCCTTAGCCGGGAGTTTCATTGCCAGCTTGCTGGGGGACCCCAAACGTGACCTTATGTGACGTATGCCTTGCCCCACATCCCTCCCGGAGTTACTGTCGTATAACGCAGTTTTCTTCTTAGACAACATCGATCAACGTCTATATTATCTTGTTTATGTATTCAGGGTCTATCTCTCTGCTCCACAAGAGCAGGGATCTTGCTGTATTTGCTACTGTAGCACCAGCCGGCCACCCTGCTAAGAACATAGCATCTAATCAATATGGTGGAACGATGAATGAACCTATGGCCCCAGTGTCTTCGTTTCTTTCACACAGTGAGTTAATAATGCCTGATTTCCTTACCTTGTAAAATTATGAGGCTCCAATGCAAACGTGTTTGTTTTTAAGACCATAAAGGGTGACACAAAAAAGGAAGGTGGTAAACCTTCCGGCCTCTTCGTCAAACTCCGGAATTCAACCAACACAGCCCCTTGCACCATTCTGACTGCGGAAGCCAATTTACGGGGATAACAGTAACGTGAGACTGGAATGCATGAGGCTACTTACAGTCCTTGCCCCTGATATTTTCCACAGATACAAAAACGGCTACATGTGTGATTTTACTTTTGGCTTTAGCAGAAGCAATTGTTTATTTATTAGGAAGTAGTGTCTTCTTCTTAGCATGTCCTATTAGGCTTTTAATTTACTTACCTAATTTTTTTAATGTTTATTTTTGAGAGAGAGAGAGAGAGAGAGAGAGAGAGAGTGAACGTGAATGGGGGAGGAGCAGAGAGAGACAGAGAGAGAGAGAGAGAGAGAGAATCTGAAATAGGATCCAGGCCCTGAGCTGTCAGCACAGATCCCGATGCGGGGCTCAAACTCGTGGACTGTAAAATCGTGACCTAAGCCCAAGTCAGATGCTTAACCGACTGAACCACCCAGGCGCCCCTAGGCTCTTCATACTCATTATCCCATTTCATACAACCATGCCGTAAAAACTGATGTGGCCGTTTCGCAGGGGCAAACAGTCCAAGGGATCTAGCAAGCAGCTAAGCCGGGATAGCAATAACCCAGCTCTGACCCCAGAATGAGGGCTTCCTCTGTGGTTCAGCATGACGTTCTTCTCCAGTGATAGGCTGTGTTGATTCTCCTTCTCAACGTACGACTGGCACCCGGCGATCTATCTAAACCTGTTTCTTTTCATGGTCGGGAGCAAGCCATCTGGGTTTTACAGGTTGATTTCTGGCAAAATGAAGTATTCTGTTTCTTCAGGAGGAAGACTGTTTTTTAGTCTTTAAAGAAAAAAAAAAAAGACATTTCGTTGATTGCAGCTTAAATCAATCCAGAGCATACGGGTTCATTTTCTCTGGATGTGCAGGCAGCCTTTCCTTCCATCACAAGAGGGCAAAATGAGTTAGGGCGTCTGTCAAGCAGAGAACGACCGAGGACGAGCCACAAGGCTAAACACACCCGGTCTTTTGTCCGACAGCAGCAGGAGCTGCTGTTTTCTCGGGCAGTAAACCGTGTCAGGGGAGTGGCTGGCTGTGTCCGTGAAAATCTGTGTTCGCGTCGGAGTATAAATTGGTACACGTGGCTTGTTCTACATCAGCTTAATGTATCCGTACCTCAAAAATGGGCTCTATTACGGCTTTGGGGAGTGTGGAACCTAGCTTGAGCTGGATTTTCCCTCTGTCTTACCAAATTCCTTTTTTATGTTTATTTATTTATTTTGTGTGTGTGTGAGAGAGAGGGAGGGAGAGAGAGAATCCCAAGGAGGCTCCACGCTATCAATGCAGAGCCTGACACAGGGCTTGAACTCCTGAACTATGAGATCATGACCTGGGATGAAATCAAGAGTCGGATGCTTAACTGACTGAGCCACTCAGGCGCCCCTCATTTACCCAAATTCTTAGTCTATGGATCATTCCTGGAGCACTTACGTCCTCAAAGTGAGCAGGGGTGAGGGGTGAAGGCTCGCCTGTGGGCAGTGGGAGCATTTTGGAGCTTGTTTTCTCACTCCTGGGTGTCCCCTCTCCAGCCTGGGTGACTCGGAGAGCAGCCTCGCCAGAGGGGACCAGGGAGACCCACAGTGCTGCTTGGAGCATCATCCCTCCATTTCCATCAGCAGCAAATGCCCCTCTGGCCCTCTGAGTGAAGGCTCACACTCTTTTTTTTTTTTAATTTTTTTTTTTTTAACATTTATTTTTGAGACAGAGAGAGACAGAGCATGAACGGGGGAGGGTCAGAGAGAGGGAGACACAGAATCTGAAACAGGCTCCAGGCTCCGAGCTGTCAGCCCAGAGCCCGACGCGGGGCTCGAACTCACGGACCGCGAGATCGTGACCTGAGCCGAAGTCGGCCGCTTAACCGACTGAGCCACCCAGGCGCCCCAAGGATCACACTCTTAATGGACATTGATGAAATAGTAATGACCACAGCAGCATCGAAAGACATGAAGGAAGAGAGACCACTCAGAATTTAATAGGAGATGGCTCTGGATTGACTGAGGACACAGCTCCTCTTTATTAAATCATCTATGAACCACTTCAACGGAGATGCTCGTGGAATGGAATGATCTAATTACAGCAGTATCCAGAGGAAGAACACACAGCCAGGAAAGCACGGATGCCACAGGTCGTTTACAAGGAACTTGGCGATACAATTTGGTGCGGGTTTCCTTTTTTATAATTACAGACCTTTTTCTTCAAATAAATACACCCGAATCACGTAGAATAAAAACAAAACCAAGCCCCCAGAAACCGAAAAAACAAAAACAAAAACAAAAAAACCGCACACGATACAATAGCCTTATAAATGAGAGTGAAACGGATACACCTCCAGAAACAGCAGGTTGAGAATGGTCTATGCAGAACCAGAATGCTTTGGGATGGTGTTCCCATCTTGAGTGACAATCAGAGAAAAGAACCAGCACACATTTCCCGTTATACAATTGTATCCTGTACAAAGTCCAAGAATAGTTCAAAACAGCTATAAAATTCTGATTTTTGTGGGGGCCGTGGCAGCTAAGTGGTTTTGTGTAATACGTTTCTAAGAGCTGATTGTGTATTAAGTCTGACTACTTGCTATTATTTTAAGCTTACATAGACTGAACACAACATTATATGTATTTAAAGATCACGTTATTTCCTCTGTATTTAACGGCAGTTCTTCCTTCCCTTGAATTTTCTTTCTAGCTAGTTACCTTTCCTAGGAAAAGTCATAATGGTGAAGTGTTCAAGAGAAGTAAACCCGATTTGAATCCTATGTTTAAACAGGAAAAGCATCTGCCATCACCGAACAAAATATCCGCCCCCCCGCCATCACCTTTGTAAAGTGAATATTAACCTACGTAGATGTTAAATAGCTCTTTTCCCTACCCTCCAAGGCCAGGCTCATCATCCCTCCTGGCAAGGCACCCGGACTAGCTAGCACCTCTCAGTTCTCATACGTGCAGGACTACAATTTAAATGCAAATAACCCTGTGCCTCATTATCTGAGAAGTTCGTGCAGACACAGTACAGTTGTGACTTTGCCTGTGAAAATAAAAGGAGGTTCATCTGTATTCGAACACACGCATTACTTAGAGTAGATTCCAAAGAGCAATTCATCACTGGTCTCAAATTAAACACTGGAGTTGCGGAGTGCCTAGGTTACGGAGGAATGCTTTCCTTTTTGCTACAACAGGAGACGCTTTCCTACAAAGGCAAGGAGATAGGAACTTCTCTGACCATCGCTCTTCAGTGAGTACCCAGTGACACTGGGTAACTGGCCTTTAATAGGAACACAGCTAGTTGAGTGGAAAAGGTACATTTATGGTAACGCTAAGCACAGCTGGATGACGATGTATATGCCTCCAAATACCACTGACGGGAAAATGACCACATCAGCTTGAAATGCGGGAAAATTATCCACAGTGATTTAGCAAACCGACCTCACTCCAGAAGATAGTATTTTTTGTTTTTTTATGTTTATTTTTTGCAAAATCATCTTCTAAATATAAGGTTATTCTAAAATAATTCTTTGGTTAAAGTATACTTCAAATAAAAAGTAGAAACTCCTCCAAGCCTTCCACTACAGGGTGAAAAATACCCCCCTCTTTTAGCCATCAGATGGCCATTTAATCAGCCATTCAGATTCTATGAATCTAAATGTAATGGAAAACACTGTATTCTAACTCCACGCTGGGGTAAAGCTCCTAGCTACCGACACAGCGATGGAGAAGAGGGCCTGGGAAAGTAAGACTCCCAGCTTGTGCATTAAAATGTGCCAATTATTCTAGTCCACAAGGAATAGACGTGGCGTGTTAAAATCACCGAAACCCAAGTCCCATCTATGAATAATCCTGGGGCATTAGCCGATTGATGTGGCACAGTAGGGCAAGCAGCAAACTGTTGCAGAGTTTCAGTCCCAGATTAAATCCTTCAGTTAATTTCATCTCTGTTCATTTCAGGTAACTTTCTACATTAAAAAAAAAAAATCCTCTCTACCAGAAACATTTGATTCTTCCTCTCTTGCATGTCCGTCCGTCCTTCCTTCCTTCCTTCCTTCCTTCCCTCCTCTCTCCTCCCTTCCAGGTTTTGTTCTTAATAAATATCAGCCTCAGATCCAAAAGAACCACACTGAACTTCAGGTTGTAATACCAACCTAGGCTTTGTGGATGAAAATGAAATCATGTAATATACTTGTGCATTCCTTTTACTACACATAGATTCAACATGATTTTCAGAGAACTTCTCAGTTGGGAGTCTGAGTTTAGTTTTTTAAACAGGTATATGTGAAAAGAGAATTTAATAGGAATTCCAACCATTCAGACCATTTTGATAAACAATCTAGAGGATTCAAGCAGAGGAATAAACTCTCTAATTCAGGGTTTTCCACCTAAATTATTCAGAAAGTGATTTCAGATCTGTGCCTCCTGCCCACGTACATGACAGCCTAAGACTCTGTCCATATTGTGCTAAGGACGATAGATTGTTGCCCAGCTAACCTGGCCTATCAGGTCATCTAGGACCTGCCAAGAGTGAGCCAAGAGTGAGGGAGGGCGTGGCCTATTCTAAACTTTGTTCAGTTCAAGTACAGACCCTGCCGAGAACACACCGCTATAGCTTTCAAGGAAATCGGACGTAAAGTGTTCAAGCATTATTCTGAGCATTGGAAGTCCATGAAAATTTGTGGAGAATCTAATAAATGTGACAGATCTGGTTAAACAGTGGATTCACTTCATGACAGATCAAAGAACGAACAGCAGTGATGTTACATCGGCTGTAACGTGATTTTTCTCTTAAAACCTTTTAAGAGAAAGGAGTATTTCCCCCATTATAAGGTTAAAACTTTTCTATCACTCAATGGTATCCGCCCAGAGTACTTTTATACCCAGTAGCGGGATCAGTGTTTGTGCAGTGCTGGAAGAAATCAAGATTGTTTCTTAAAATGTAAAATTCATGACCTATGTGTCCAAGTGACTTAAAAAGAAAGAAAAACCAACTGTAAGCCTCTTGCTGATTAACATGCATAGCCAGCATCCTTTTACTACTTTTTAGGAATCCTCAAATGCCAGTTTCAAACAGGAGCATAGATCTATTTTTACATACTGGGTTTTACGTCTATTTGGGTTTTGAAGCTTATTCAAGTGCCACAACGTCTATTGATTTGTTTTGCACTAATGTTTCCTTTAAACGTCTGGGACTTTTGCACACATATTCTATCTAGTGAACTACACTGTACCAGACCATTGTCTGTTGCCAACAGTCAGCTAGTCACACAATTAAATACACATTGATAACTGATGTTTTGGTTTGATTGTCATTTATTTTTCTTTTAAATAGACTCCCTCTGAATTTGGGAAGCAAGGTATGAGGAGAAACCACAGGATATGGCTCTCCCACCTTTTCTTAAGTAGCCCTACCTACATATTTTAAGTTATAGAAAAACACACAAATAAAAACGACAGCACAAACAGCGATCGTGACTGTCATCCTTTAAATTAGTTCCCTGACTTCAATATCTTCCCTGGTATAACCGATCCATTGGTGGATGTTCTGCTATGTTTGACAGGTACCCTAAGTGTACAATGACCTGACCCTTGGAATGGTTTGTAAAGATGTCCATATTGCACAAGAATGAGCTGCTTGCTGACTCAAATAATGTATCGAACGTACATGCTTTCAAATCGTCGACATCCTTAACCAGTTACCACAGTCTAGACTCTATGGGCAAAGACAAGCAAATCATGGCCGTTTGGAAGTGCTGTGACATGGAAAATTCCAGGTGACTTTATATTTTGCAAGTTCTTTGCTCCTACGACTGAATACTTCACACGTTTATCTTCCTCCCGAGTCTCCAAAAGTGCTTTGTCTCCCATTTCACAGACAGAAGCGAGGGAGAAGGACTGTAGCAAAAAGCTGTAGCCAGCTGTTCTAGAGACAGTGTGGTGGTACCGGGGTGGATGTGAGTCCTCAAGCAGGCGTCTTGAGCCAGCAGCACTGGTGGGTGGGTCACGTTGAGGGTAGAATTTGATGGGGAACCTAAGAATAACTCTGCAGGGGCACGTTTTCTAAGAACGGTCAAAGAATTCTTCAGCTTGGCTTTGCCTAACCGGAACATGGAGTTAAAAAGAAAATCCCATCACCAAAATGGCAGCTCAGTGTCCCTCCAGCTGGATTCTGGACTTACTCCCTCATCCCGAACCTTTCCTTAGCGCGAGCTGACCGCTCCCTTTGGGAGCGCTCTGACTCCTTGGCCATGTGTAGAAGGAAGGAAGAAACCCATCCTTTGCCGTAGCAGCTGCCTCGATTTGTGAAGACAATTCTCGAAAGCCTTGTTAGCTAGGTAAGCATCCAGAGAGAATGAATTTTATCCCTGAATCAAGTCTTTTTCTCCTTCACAGTCTCATCATGAGAGCGTGAAAGCGTGAAAGGAAGTATGCTAAATTATTCTGAGCTGTCCACTGAGAAGGTGGTGCCGACTTTCCCACTGTTACTAAACACACAGAAAGACCCTTCTCCCAAAGGCTTGCTAAAGCCTTTCCATCTCATTCACTGGTGTGGCTTATTCCTGTAGCAAGGTCTCTCTCCAGTTAAAGCCCCCAGTTGGTCCATGGGTAAGAGGAAGGATAGGTGGGTCTGTCAGCTGCCATATTCCAGTTTCTCCCAGTTCTTCACAGGAACAAAACCCCAGGTATGGGATCTGAAGTCAGAGTGGTAAAGACAGGGAAGAATAGAAAACAGAGGTTTAATGCTTTAACTTTTACCTAGACACAAAGATCTTCGGGTGGCCCATGAGAATAAAGAATATTCATTGGGGCGCCTGGGTGGTTCAGTCGGTTAAGCATCCGACTTCGGCTCAGGTCACGGTCTCGCGGTCCGGGAGCTCGAGCCCCGCATTGGGCTCTGTGCCGACAGCTCAGAGCCTGGAGCCTGCTTCGGATTCTGTGTCTTCCCCTCTCTTTGACCCTCCCCCCATTCATGTTCTGTCGCTCTCTGTCTCAAAAATAAACAAACGTTAAAAAAAAAATATTCACAGGCATTAATAGGGGCTCGGTAGACCTGCGTCTCTTGGAAGAGTCAATAAAGACAAATGAGATGGACAAAACTGACAAATTAGAGGGAAGAGTATTTACACTGCAAGGGGATTCATCGGAAGGCTTTATTAAATGGTGAGCTCCCTAGTGTAATTAAGTAATTGTGTATAGATTGCTTCTTGATTGTGTGGGAGGAAAGCGGACAATAATGCAGAAAGCTGAGGTGCTCAGAGTTGATTCTTAATTGCAAATCAAGCTAAAAATGCAGCTGGGACATTTCAGAAATAATATTTGGGCAATGAGAGAGAGGATGCTATTTTGAAAAATATTTCACCCAGTTTTGTCCTTTTTTTTTTTTTTTTTTGGCATGGGCACCTATAACATTCAAAGCGGGAGCTGTGCCATTCCTAAATTCAGCTCGAAACGTATTTTTGTGTGTCACCAGAGCTGCAGTTATACACAAAGGCAAAAATCTCTGCCCTCAAGCAGCTTACGGAGTCACGGGGAGACGTGGACGCGTAAATAAGCTTTTAAAAACGGAGAGAAAGAATCGCAATCGAGTTTGGATCAGGTTCTCCGGGGGCAGATACAGGAAGCACGTAAGTCAGCCTGGAGGGAAGCGTGTGGGAGGGCGACTGACAGGAAAGCCTCCTGCACAGGCACGAGAAGGAAGAAGCCAGATGTGTTGGTCAGTCTCATGGGTTTTGTCTTGTGGCCTTGTTCCTGGTTTGCCCAACAGCCCGATCGTTTAAAAAAAAATTTTTTTTTTTTACATTATTTATTTTTGAGAGACAGAGCACAAGTAGGGGACGGGCAGAGAGAGGAGACACAGAATCCGAAGCAGGCTCCAGGCTCCGAGCTGACAGCACAGAGCCCGACGTGGGGCTCGAACTCACACCCCGTGAGATCGTGACCTGAGCCGAAGTCGGACGCTCAACTGACTGAGCCACCCAGGCGCCCCCAGCCTGATCGTTTTAAATCACTGCTTGCTTTGGCCTACCTGCCAGGCCCTCTCTTCTGGCCGAGGCTTCAGAGGCTCTGTGTTGGTCCACTCCCCCCTCTTCATCCAATCCATGGCCCCCCGAGGGAAATCCAGACAGTCTGCTGATAATTCTTAGCTCCTTTCTAAATGTGCACTCTTAGCAACTAAAACCAGCTCAAACACATCTCTCTTCCACGAGGCCTCATAAAGTGCCTTACACAGAGCACCACTCAGGACATCTTGGTCGAGTGAATCAATATGTGTGTATTCCCAGCTCAGGATAAACTCGTGCTGTGAACAACTTAGCTACCGGCCAGTCATCGAACTGCTCTGAGACTACTTGGCACCACAGGCCTCCGAAATGTAAGTGTGAATTACCTTTCGGACCATTTGTACAAAGTCCTTGGAGTTCTGGGGTGACAGACCCTGGAGCTGGCAGGTACATGCTTCAAGGGAAGATGCGTGAGCCACAATCAGGATGTTATTTCCTGGAGAAGAGAAAAAAAAAAAAAAAAAGGTAAGGGACTGGGAAGACCATTCCTATAAAGACCTATGTTAACTCCATAAATACTGGAAGACGAATGTTCCGGGGAGGGACAAACATTCTCAAGAATGAGACAATTTGGCTAAGCGATTGTTAAGGCAGCCTAACATCATTAAAAAACAAACCAACCCTTTTAATCTTAAAATAATTATAGATGCACAGGAGGTTATAATTATGTATATATGCAATATATAAATATTTACAATATATTAAGTTATATAATGTATATACATATATATAATTATATACGTATGACCTCTATATTGTGTAATGTATATATACACAAACATATATTGTGTGTGTGTATCGTATATATACTATATACTAAACCGTATACTATATACACACATACGCACACCAAGGAGGTCCCATATTCTGGTCATCCAGCCTCCTCCAGTGGTAACATCTTGCCTAGCTATGGTACCCGAGCTCAATCAGGATGTGGATGCTGATATAACCTACTTGGTTTATTTCGATTGCACCAAGTTTATCCAACTATCTCCTGTGTAACTCTTCGTAACCTCCACAATCAAGATACAAATTATTCTGTGTCTGTAGGGCTCTCTGCCATTTCTGATAACAATTCTCAATGTCACCACTATAGAATTGTGTGAGCACTTCATACTTTCTGGCTGATAGAATATGCTGATGAGTATCTTTACAGTGGGTGCATAGGAGTAGTAATGAAGTGAGTGGTTTATCAATTTTTAAAAAATTTTTATTTTTGAGAGAGAGAGAGAGAGACCGAGTGTGAGTGGGGAAGGGACAGAGACGGAGACACACACATAGAACCTGAAGCAGGCTCCAGGCTCTGAGCTGTCAGCACAGAGCCCGACACCAGGCTCGAGCTCATGAACCATGAAATCATGACCTGAGCCGAAGTCAGACGCTTAACCGACTGAGCCACCCAGGCGTCCCGAAGATAAGTAACTTAAAAAGGAATGGTAATGCGTATACGCTTTTGTAATCCTTTTTTATCTAAAAATTTAGAGTGAATTGTCTTTTGTATCACTTAATATTTGAGTTCAGTGTTTATAAGATTCAATAGGGAACATACTGGAATCTTCCAGAACACTACTTTTGGTCAGTGCTAGCAGTGACCGTGTATTGGCGAAGGTGTGTTTGTGTGTGGGTGCCTGTGCCCCTGGATCAAATTATAGGCAAAATAGTGTTATGCAGAATTGTAAACTATTTCATACAGTAACTAAATCTGGTGTATTCCTATGGAATATCTGCCATTTTAGCTATTCAAGAGAGGATATTACAAATTTAACGTGGAAGTATCTACATGAAGGTCTAGAACTACTTTTCTTTCTTATTAAGCAAGTTAGAATATCTTGAATAGCTTATTAACCAGGATGGAGAAATGATCACATATTTAACATTTGTTTATTTTGAGAGAGAGCACAAGTGCGGAAGGGGCAGAGAGAGAGAGAGAGAGAGAGAGAGAGAATCTCAAGCAGGCTCTGCACTGTCAGCACAGAGCCCGACGCGCAGGGCCTGAACTCACAAAACCGTGAGATCGTGACCTGAGCCGAAATCAAGAGTTGGACGCTTAACCAACTGAGCCACCCAGGCGCCCCTAAATGATCACATTTTTAAATATGGAGTCCAAAATAATACCACCTACCTTTACTTTTACATTCGCTTATTATTTCTTTTGTTACTTGGAAACTTCTACTAATGTAAGTGTCATAGGATTCTGAAACCACTAATTTGCCGACTGGAATGTGAGGTCTGTAATAGAAAAATGAACAAAGGCAATGAAAACATTTTGATCCCAAGACAAAGCAACTGATATTATTCTAAACGTTTTCTTTCAAGACCTTTCTAGAGTTCCATGTTTCTGTTCACCCATTTCCCTAGAAAGGATGGAGGTATACGGAAGAGTATTTCCACTACGTAAAAGTGGGATCCAAACGTACACAATGCACAGAAATAAAGGCTGTGCATGTGTGGTGTTAGAGTGACCGGCTGAAAAATGAAACATTTTTCATTTGCAGATATCACTTGCAGGATAACTCATAAGCAGTTTGACTAATCTTACCATCAGTGCTAGGTCACATTGCTAACAGGAAGCAGAGGTTAGATTGATTTCTTTCTTTCTTTCCTTCCTCCCCTTTCTTTTCTTTCTTTCCTTTCTTTTCTTTCTCTCCTTCCTTCCTTCCCTTCCCTTCCAACATGTTAACTGTTCTTTTCTTTTTCTTTCATGTTTTATTTATTTATTTTCTGAGAGAGAAAGAGAATGAGCAGGGGAGGGGCAGAGAGAGGACAGAGACAGAGAATCCCAAGCTGCTTCTTGGCTGTTAGTGCAGAGCCTGAGGCGGGGCTCGAACTCACCAACTGTGAGGTCATTACCTGAGCGGAAACCCAGAGTCGGATGCTTAACCGACTGAGCCACCCAGGCGCCCCCCTCTCTTTCTCTCTTTAGATCACCGGAGATTTCCTAAGCCTCTCTTCTGTAGCCTTACCCATGAGAAGCTGTAAGGATAGGTTTTATTTATTTTTACATTGTTTCCAGCTTTATTGGGATATAACTGACACTTACCGTCATGAAAGTTTAAGGTGTAAAAGTGTTGATCGGATACCCTTACATAGTACAAGACGATTTATCCACCATAGTGTTGCCTAGCACTTTCGTCACGTCACATGATCAGTTTCCTTTTTGTGGTGAGAACATTTATGTTCGACCATCTTGGCAACTTTCAAGTATGTAATACAATATTATCAACTATAATCCCCACAGTGTGCATTAGATCCCCAGAACTTATCAACTAGAAGTTTGTACACTTTGGCCGACATCTCCCGATCCCTGCCCCCGCTCCAGTTTCTACCACATTCTACTCCTGTTTCTTGGAGTTTGGCTTTTTAGATTCCATAAACGAGTGATATCATGCGCAGATACCTCTTTGAGATCCTGTATTCGTTTCCTTTGAATATTTGCCCAGAAGTGGGATTGCAGGATTCTACGGGAGTTCTATCTTTAATTTTTTAAGGAATCTCCATATTGTTTCCCATAGTGGCTACGCTGACCTACATGTTCACCAACACTCAACAGCTCATTTCTTTTTGATGACAGCCATTCTGACAGGTATGAGGTGGTATCTCATTGTGGTTTTAAATTGCATTTCCCTACTGGAGAGTGTTATCTTAAGTGAAATTAGTCATACAGAGAAGGACAGATTCCATATGTTTTCACTCCTATGTGGATCCTGAGAAACTTAACAGAAACCCATGGGGGAGCGGAAGGAAAAAAATGGTTAGAGAGGGAGGAAGCCAAAACATAAGAGACTCCTAAAAACTGAGAACAAACTGAGGGTTTATGGGGGGTGGGAGGGAGGGGTGAGTGGGTGATGGGTATTGAGGGCACCTGTTGGGATGAGCACTGGGTGTTGTATGGAAACCAATTTGACAATAAATTTCATAATAAAAAAGCGCATTTCCCTGACCACGTGATATTGAGCATCTTTTCATGTACTTGTTAGCCATTTGTATGTCATTTTTGGAAAAATATTGGTGAAGTTCTTCTGCCCATTTTTAATCAGATTTTTTTTGGTACCAGTTCTTCATATGTTTTAGATATTAACCCCTTATCAGAGATAGGATTTGTACATATGCTCTCCTATTGTGTAGGTTGCTTTTTAATTTTTTAAATTCTTTTGCTTTGCAGGAGATTCTTAGTTTGATGTAGTCTCACTTATAAATTTTGGCGACTGTTACTTGTGCTTTTCGTGTCCCATCCAAAAAATTGTTGCCAAGAACAACGTCAAGGAGCTTTTTCCCTATGTTTCCTTCTGGAGGTTTTATGGTTTCAGTCGTTATGTTTTAAGTCTTTAATCCATTTTGAGTTAATTTTTGTGACTGCTGTATCTGCAGGCTGTTATGCTATTTTCCTAACACCATTTATTGAAGAGACTATCCTTTCCTCACTGAGTATTCTCGGCTCCTTTATCAAATGTTAGTTGAATGTATTGGAGGGTTTATTTCTAGGCTATCAATTCTGTTCCATTGGTCTGTGTCTATTTTCATGCCAGTACCATACTGTTTGGATTACTATAGCTTTGTAGTATAATTTGAAGTCAGCAAGTGTGATGCTTCCAGCTTTGTTGTTTTTTGTTGGGTTTACTTTGGCTATTTATGATCTTTTGTGGTCTCATACAAATTTTAGGATTGTTTTTTTGATTTCTGTGGAAAACACCGTTGGGATTTTGATAGGGATTGCATTTAATCTACAGATGGCTTAGGGTAGAATGGACATTTTAATATTATTAATTCTTCTCATCCATGAATATGGGATATCTTTCTATTTGTGCCCTCAGTTTCTTTCATTAGTCTTACAGATTTCAGTATACAGATCTTTCACCTCTTTTGTTGAATTGATTTCTAAGTATTTTATGTGTTTGATGCTATTGTGAATGGGATTGCTTTATTTCTCCTTTAGGTGTGTTGTTGTTAGTGCATAGAAACACAAATGATTTCTGTACGTTGATTTTGTATCCTGCAACTTTACTGAGTTTGTTGACTAGCTCTGACAGCCTTATGGTAGTCTTTAGGATTTTCTATATATAAAATCATATGATCTGCAAACAAAGACATTTTTACTTCTGTGTTTCCAATTTGGACGCCTTTTATTTCTTTTTCTTACCTGATTGCTTTGGATAGGCTTTTTCAGCACTTTGTTGAATATGAGTGGTAAGAATTGGCCTTGTTCCTGATGTTAGGGGAAAAGCTTTCAGTCTTTCGCCATTGAGTTTGATGTTAGCTGCAGGCTGGTTGTATATGGCCTTTATTATGTGGAGGTGTATTCCTTCTACACCCAATTTGTTGAGCATTTTTATTATGAAGGGATGGTATACTTTGTTAAATGATTTTTCTTCATGAGGTGAACATACAATTTTACCTTTCATTCTATGTAGTGTATCCTATATGGATGTTTGTATGTTGGACCATCCTAGCATCTGAGGGATAAATCCCACTTGATGACAGTGTATGATCCTTTTAATGTGCTATCGAATTTGGTTTGCTAATATTTTGGTGAGAATTTTTACATCTATCTTTAGGAGGAATATTGGTCTGCAGCTCTCTTTTCTTAGTGTCCTTATGTGGCTTTGGTGTCGGGGTAATGCTGGCCTTGTAAAATGAGCTGGGGAGTTGAAAGGATAGGTTTTGCAAGCAGCTCTTAGGTCCATTGGGTCTGTGAGCTTATAAAATCTTCACCAGTCTTTTCTTTCTTATTTTGAACACAGACCGTCCACCTGGAACTGGGAAAAGCTCAGGGAACACAGAGACAACGAGGAACCGAGTTTCTGTGCTTGAGGAGCCCTCAGTGTGTGGTCGGGGTGAGCCGGCTGTCGATGTAAATGGTAATTATGACGCATTGTACGAAGCCATATAAGGGGATGATCAATGCAGGGCCCTCCCATCTTGGTGACCCTGCGTGTCTTCAATCTCGGCCACTTCTGCCGCTCCCCTCTCCGTTTACTACTTAGGGTTGCTAGCCTAGGAGATGTGTGTCTTGTTTTCGAGTACTACTGTGTCATATTTTCTGTCTTATTTTGTCTTTCACTGTTGGTGTTTAGTGGAGGGTTGATGGAGGTGGTAGTGAGTTATCAAAGTGAATTTGCATGGCATCTTGATCAGAATACATTACTGCTACTACTGCAAAGGTTTACTAAAATACTCCCACGTGTCAGGCTCTGTGCAAAGTGCCTTACTTGCATTCATCGAGTATAGCCCTCCCAGCGACCCTTTGGCAAATCCCGTTCATGGTTGACAAGACAGGCTCAGAAAGTTTAGAGATGAGTTGCCTATACTTAACATCATTAGCAACTCCTAGGGCCTGGATTTGAACCTGGGTCTGAGATTAATACTGGTAAACTTATCCTCCATTTTGGATGGCTTCTGAAAGTGCCTCCCTTCCCCCACCCCCCGAAGGTTGCCCTTCTGTGCACTTGGGTTTACTGTCCAGAGAGGAAGGATGCTATTCCATTTGAAGGAAACCTGCCCGCATCGAAATCACATTCCCTCAGCAGGCCTACTTCTCCTAGGAAACAACCTTCTGTGTCTCACAATACCCTGGGGATAGGGGGAGACATGAATCACCACTTTTAGGGACGCACCTCATTGTTCCGAGCAAGCTCTTTCTCCCATCATCACCTGTCATCTAGTCCCGTGGTCTCCCGGGAGCCCCAGACAGTGACAAAAGGCCACTTTGTGTGGTCTAGGAAGTCCTTTCCATGGTTGAGATCACATTGTAATGTGGGAGATTTGTGTAAGTAAAGAGCAGGTAGGTGCTGGGATCGAGTTCCTCCTGGCTAATTTCTGCCTTTGTCTGTTCTTGCCTTGAAGTTGAACCCATGAAAGGCTTACCACGTTTGAACTAGTTCTGATGGGGGTAGGACAGAGTCCACGCTTCCTCACCCCTGTCTACAAGCATGCGCCATGCCTCCAGCCACAACCGCAGGACTCGTGGACTCCACTCAGAGTCAGGTAGGCCTCCAACCACCAGCGAGACCTGGAACCCAGGGAACCGGGTACTCTGGTAGCCTTCCTGGAACAGTATTCTTCCCAGTATGCACTCTGTTCCACACTTTGATCTAGGCTATAGGGTGGACTTCTGCCTTGAGCCCCACACCGAAGTATGATTCGTTGCCCCTCTAACACTCCAGACTCATGCCCCATCCACACCGAGTCAGAGCCCTATTCTGAAGCCCTACCCAACTGGTGTATATTTTATTTTTTCTGCCTTGGTCCTTCTGGCCCAGCTCCCTAAGACTGGGGCTGCTTTGTACACCCAGACCCCAGGCTCAGTCTTGGTGCCTGTGGATGATGCTTGGATATTAGTCACCAGACTGGTTTTCCTTAACCTGTTTCTGTCCCACCTCCCTCCTGTTCCAGAGTGACGGGGCTCTTTCTCTTTCAGTGGTGCCTTCTTGACTGATAATACCCTATCCATCCTCGCCCCTCTGCCCACCACATTTATTCAGTCATTTAGGCATCACTGCTTTAAAAGGCCTGCTCACTTGGCATAATTAATTTCGGAGGGAATTTAGAGGCCATGCCTCTCACGTGCTTTATTGTTGACTTTTACAGAGTTAGAGGCTTCATCTCTTTCTCTCCCCCTCATATACAAAAATGATCGCATGGAATTCTGATTTTCTGTAGGGGAAAAGAAAACCTGGAATAAGGACCACGTCCTGGCCCCCAAGATGGTGCGTGGGTCTGCGTGTGCATTGCAAGGCTCAGACAGGGTGATTCTGGAAACTCTGTAAAATCAGCTTGGGAGGAACTGCAGGATGCATTTAAGGGGAAACCCAAGACATAGACTTGCCCCAGGATGGCCTGGGAGGTGCTGCGTGGTGAGTGAGGAAAATCATTTCACCAATGTTGGCAATCACTCACCCTCTTTCCAGCCCGGAGGGATGAGGGCTGTTGGACAACAATTTATTGCATTTCCCCCAAAGGACAGAAAAACAGTTGCCACAGGGTAGACAGGACAAACTGTCAAGTACAGTTCAGCCTTGAGCAATACAGGTTTGAACTGCATGCGTTCACTCATACGCACGGAATTTTTTTTTTAAATAAATACAGTACTGTCCCCTTATTTTCTTTGATTTTCTTAACATTGTCTTTTGTCTTCCTTAGAACATACAAAATATGTGTTAATTAACCATTTATGTTACCAGTAAGGCTTCCAGTCAACAGTACGGTGTGAGTAGTTGAGTTTTGGGGAAATCAAAGGCTCTACGTGGATTTGACTGTGTGGGGGTCAGCTCCCCCACCCCCTGTGTTGTTTAAGGGTCAACTGCCCATTAGTAGGGGATCTGATGGATTTCATTGTATTTTTGAGGAATGCTAACTCCTTTAAGCAAGTAGCACTTATTAATTAATTTAGGGGGTAACCTGAAGTTTCATTTACGGAAGAGGAAAATGAATATGGAAAAAAGGCATTTTCTCCTATCTTGGCCAGAAGCTCACGTTGCTTCATTTGTGGTTGGGGTAGGTATTTGAAATGAAAGGTCAAGGGACACCACAAGGAGGACATTTCTGCTTCAGTCGGTCACTTGCTTCCAATTCTGCCTTACGAAACATGAACTTAATTCCCCACCACAGTGGTCGTGAATATCCCTTTCTCACGGACATTTTACGAAATGCCTGAGTGGCGTTTTGATAGTTAATTATTTACATGTGGACTATTCGTTTGTGATCAATCTGCAAACACTTCTTTTTACTCCCCGCACAGACTGGTCTAATGGCAAGAAGCAACGGACTAGGAATGGGGAAGATGATAAAGTAGGTTATACAGTTCTTGACATGCAGAAAATGATCAACAGAGGTTAGTTGGTGTCGTCGTTGTTAGGTGTGGCCACTTAAACGTATGACTTTAGGCAAGCTGCTGGGACTCTCTTATAGATTAGAGTGGCTTGCCTACACTCTGGGGTTCCAGCGATAATAAATGAAGATAAAGACAATGAGAAATGCTTTGAAAAAGGACAATCGAAGGCAAGACCTTGTGATTTCCCTTATCACCCAACAAGCTTCTGGAACCACATCATCACTAGCCGGTGCATAATCCTGGAGTGCAAAGTGGTTTTATTATTCCCTGAAAGAGATATAATAAAGTCCGGAAAGTCCAATGTGTGGGGCTTTCCTAAATATAAGGGAACTATATATATATATATATGTGTGTTATATATATATGTATATATATATATATATATATATATATATATATATATAACACATATATAATATATAATATATGTAACATGTAATATATATGTATATATTATATATCATATATGTGTATATATGTGTATATATACATATATATGATGATATATGATATATATGATATATATGGATATATGATATATATGTATATATACTGTATGTACTAAATTTGCATCAAGCATATATATGGTATATATATATGGTGTATATATACATATATATGTATATATATGGTGTATATATATAGATATATATGATATGAACAACATATATATATGTTATATCTATAACCTTAAATATAAGGGGATGCTGGCTTTCTCCAGTTGTGGTTTTTCAAAATCAGAACTTGACTTCCACCACTATGGACAACTGCCCACAGGCTACATCTAGTTCTTCCTCTTCGTGGTTAGCCTGGCGTAGAAAAGGGCTTCCGCATCGACTCTGGGAAGTAGCAGCGCGGAGGGTTACCTGTAGGTTGTATCAACACTCAGGTTGGCTGCAGCTAACTCTGATGGAGGTATCCACGCAGGTAAGGTGTTCCCAGCAACCCATTTTGTCCACTCAAATAAGCCAGGCTCTACGCGGATCTTCAAGTGATTTTCTTGTTGTAAACCTTAGAGGTAAAATAAAATGAAGATGAAGGCAATACCACTCTGTTCTCAGTGGAGAAGTAAATCAGAGGCCAAGTTGCTATAAGACTTCGGGTAAATCTGTTCTCTTTTACCCGTTTCTCTACACGGCTATAAGAAGGTGGAAAGCATGTGGGTTTGGACAAGGGTTTTTGATTTCCATGTGTGACAGACATTTGAGTTTAATACCCTGGCCACACCAACAGGATGTATGCTGGCTTTAAGTGGTCTCTGACTTAAGGAAAAGAACACAAGTCCTTCCCCCATATAATGTATACACTTCTGTGACTACAATTCCTTTTTCTAAGGTAAGTCCCAAGGTTGCCTTACTAAGGAACTTAAGGGTGGCTCATGGCTTGAGCATCCGACTCTTGATTTTGGCTCAGGTCATGATTCCAGGGTTGTGGGATCGAGCCCTGTGACTAGCCTGCTTAAGATTCTCTCCTTCTCTCTCCCAGACTCTCTCTCTCTCAACAACAGACAAAATTTCACAAAGTCTCTTAGTATCCACTACTCTACAATAGCTTACACTGTATTTGAATATCATGTAAATTACTCATTTTCTCTACCAGAAAATCCAATGTTGAATATTTTCAAGTGCCAGTGCACAAGTCTTGTGTTTTTTCAAAGGGTAATTACCCACAGAGTGGGACTGGTCCCTTTTTAACATTCTTTGTATTGCCTTTTGCAATACAGTTTTTCTGTGCAAATTTAGTACATACAGTATTTTAATACACACATGCATTCTGGTTTACTTAAGGAAGTCTCAAAGATAGTGTAAATTCTTCATTGGCTTGGCTATTTCTGGCTCCTTTGTTTTTTGGTATAAGTGAATAGTTCCCCTCTGTTTCTACTACTCTTCCTTCCCATGAAATGAGAATGGAGATCCCTGTAACTCAAGCATCCCCAGATTTTCGGGTGAAAGTTGTGTATCTTTATAGCAATGGTACTTTTAAAGTCATCCAATTAACTAAAGAAACAAGGATGATTAAGATTTGTAGACACTTAGGAGCATCGTTGCTACTATAAACAAGAAGCAACCAGAGCAGAGTGGGAGGAAATGATTTCACTGTTTCACTGCAAAAAAGGGATCACTCTGTAGGCTCCAAATTATTGCTAGACAACGATATTCTACAAGGCTACCGTTCATCCAAGAGGGCTTTGCATTTTCAAGAGAAAAATTGCTTATCCTCTCATCTTATTTAGGCCACCAGAGTATGATTTGGGGACTCTTTGCAAAGACCTCTTCCATAGGAATCCTGGCTAAAAATTCCAAAAATTTTTAAGTTTTTATTTTCTTTGAGAGGAAAAGTACAAGTGAGAGAGAGGCAGAGAGCGAGAGGCACCGAATCCGAAGCAGGCTCTGAGCTGTCAGCACAGGGCTCGAACCCACAAACTGGGAGATCATGGCCTGAGCCGAAGTCAGATGCTTAACCGACTGAGCCACCCAGGCACCCCTAAAAATTCCCATTGTGAAGCTCTCAATCGGCTCACGTCCCACGAGTCCAGGGTAATTTGGGTGTAGGGCTGCCTAGAGGCAGAAGGGTGGAGTTAGTCGACCTTTGTCGAGTCTAACCTTTCAAGATGTTGTACGCAGTCTGAACACAACGCAGAGATGGGGAGCAGTAGACGTGGTCGATAATGGTGTTGCTCTCTAATAAGGCTTCACCTGCAAAGGAAGGCAGACCGTTTGCTGGATTCACTCAGCCTCAGCTGGACCTCCGTGTGGGAGGGGGTGGCGGGCAGAGCCTGTGAACCCCTTTTTCAGCGGGGGCTCACACAGAGCCGGCAGTATCGGCCTCGTTTCTGGCCCATCCCCTCATCTGTGTTCCCATGAAAGAGCCCCAGTGGAAGACCCCCCCACCTCGTCTTTTTCTCTCCTTCTCTCTGGTGCTAACGAGCAGCAACGACAGTGCTCTGATTTGCCACTTGTGATATAAGCGAGATGGTTTCTATTGTGACCGTTAGGTCTTGTTTTACACTTAATCCCGTGCTGAACAAGATCTCAACCTGTCATAGTCTTATTAGAGAACAGAGGTAGATCCCAACACCTGCTACTTCCACACTTCCTCACAGAATACACTTCTTTTCTCTACTGGATAAAGTCTAGATGCCTTAATATGGGGGGCAAGGTCTTCCGTAAACGTGTCTTTATCCGCGTCACCAACCTTCTCTCCTGTGTGGCTCACAAGCCATGTTCTAGAAAATGAGAGCTTTTTCCTAAGTATTTTCGATATTATTTCTCACCTCTCGGGAACACACTTCCCACCTTCCCGCTCTTTCTCTACCCAGCTGACTTCCCTTCTCTTTGTATGTGTGTGTGTGTGTTTTAATGCTCCCATATTACTCTGTACACAGTTCTATTCCTGAGGATACCAGACTGTACAAGTTTGTTTCCCTGAGGGCGGGGACTCTGCTTGCATCCCTGGCACCTAGCAAAGGACCTCGCCCAAAGTGATCAGTGAATATGTTAAATGATTGAACAGGACAAGGCTGCTGTCTCTGCCTGGCAGGTATGGAACAGACCTGCAAAGAACGGACCGTCTTCAAAGGATCAGTTGGCCTGTCTACATCCAGCCACTCCAGGACTCTCCTCCCCTGCGCAGTAGACGCTGACCTTGCCCCATCACTGGGCCACACAGCCCTCAAGGGGTCACACCTGCTTCACTTTGGTAAACCGGCCTAGCGCCCAGCACAGTGTCCTGAACTTAATGGTTATGTAATAAATCCCTTTTGAATTGGAGAAATACACTACTTGTAGGAAAGTTGGAGGAAGCCCTGGGAAGTGTCCTGGCCTGCCCGCTGGAACCAGTCTTTGGAAGGAGCAGCCAGGAGAGGCTGTGCAATCACCCCAGGACACTCACCCACCAGTCTTGCTTGCATACATCCAAACACGGTGATCGGAGCATCTTTCTCATAGTCCCGGAAACCACCACTCCGCTGAGGTAAGCTATGAGGCATGTTCAGGTTGGTGCGTATGTAGCGGCCTGGAAAAAAAAGAAAAAAATCAGACAAAAGACGACTTTCTGTTTTCCTCAGGACTTCTGTTGCTGATCCCGACGGCCCTCCACTTCCATTCCTTGTTTGGCCAAAGACACCGGCTTGAACTTTCTAGAAACTGTTGAGGCTGACGCTTTTTCTGTGGTAGAGTCTTGGAATCCACCCCTCCGTTCTACTGACAGAAAACTACCTCTTGCCACGTCTGTGTGAAAGTAACAACCATGCACTGTAAGGCAGGAGAATTCTGTGCTACGCCGGCCTCTTTCTCTTAGACATGTCACTCAAAGGGAACTGGAACCAAAATGAGCCAGGGTGATTTAATGGAGGGAATTCTGGCCACAGAATCAGGACACCCGTCTCTGCCTCCGCCAAATGACCACGGGCGAGACATTGGTTTCTTTGGTCCCTGTTGTCCCAGTTTATGGAACAGGGGACAAGAACACTTACCTCTTCGCTACCACTCAAGACAATCGGGAAGGACTTAGATTGTAACACATTCTAGGCATTTCCTATATAGCACGGGAACCAGGAAGGACTCGCGTCTAGACGAATGTAGCTTGACTGTGCCCCCTAGAGGCCACAAAGGGTACGGCGATGCTAAGCAGGCCAACGCAGCACTCACCTTTGGCATCGAAGCACTGGGATAGCCAGTATTTCCCAAACACAACATCCATCCTCTCACCGTGCCGACACACAAAGAGGCATCTCTTCTGAGGGCCAGGCTGGCTATTGACCCTCAGGGGCTGCAGAGCAAGAAAGGCCGTTAGTGGGGGGGGGGGGGGGGGAAGCACAGAAGAAAACGGACATGTCCTGGAGCCAGGTGCCAGATGAGCAGAACTGAGCTCTAGGACAAGGGCCCCGCAACGATCTCGGATTAACGTTGGCAGGTCTGTAACACAGTGGGGGCAGGAAGACGCCTCCTACAGACCTCACAAGTTAGTCTGAGGCTCGGATGAGATGAATGGCACGCGTTCTGCAAAATCAGAAGGGCTGTGAAAATTGCCTCACCGTTGCGGTTGCCGTGTGGGACCAGCATTTGGCCGGTAGAGGAACGGGCAGACCGCTTGGGCTACCGCTCAGAGGCACATCCAGCCAGTACATGCCTCTAGTCATCTAGCCCCCCTACAGGGATACTTCATCAACTTCAGAGGGCGAGGACTGTTAATCACAACAGTGCCTGCCTCCCCTCTAACACACGGTGGGTAGACCGAATGGACGGTCTCCTCCAGCAACGAGGTTCTTCTCTGGCTATTCTAATCGTACTTTTGGCTCTCTTGTCTGGCTACACGCGCGTTGGTGTTCCCGGAAATGGTTCAGGGAGGTCAGCGGTGACAAAATAGGCCAGTCTAGTCAAAGGCGTGTCCAAATGACCTTGGGTTCTGGAAGTGCTGGGTGGATCCTTCCACATGTTTCTATATTCCTTCCTTCTGATGGTCAGCTATTCCCCGTTTGCTTCGTGTGGTCACCTTCGTGTGGGCTGGCACTTTACACGTGCTGCCCGTTGGTTGCCCTGACAGGGTTAATAGGTGGGATAATGGCATGATCTTTCCTGTTTCTTCTCCTGCTCGTCCCTAATTCAGGCCCTGGGCTCCAGCCAATGTGATCTAGTCTCTTGATCCTCTACTTGCCTTTGCCTCTCTTGTTCCAAACGATCCCCACCCCCACATTCTCCATTTTGCAACGTTTCTGGCATCTGTTGAGCACTCAGACATACATACAGGTGCCAGGCACTGTGCCGAGGGCCTTATTTTCTTTTTAATCTCACGATGGCCTATGAAACAGAACTCTTATGACTTTATAGGTAACATGTCCTTCCCTCTGCAGAACCTCTTCCTCTGCCAGCCTAGACCCAGATGCCGGTAGGTGCGATCAGTACCACCCACCCGACTCTCCCTGGCCTTAAATTCTGTGTGTCTTTTATAAAATTGTGCGTCGTCGCCCCCAAGAGACCTAGGACCCTTGGGGGCACCGAGGGCAAGCCCTCACACTCAGCAAAGACGTGCTCAGTGAATCCTCAAGTAGAGTCGAGGAAGCGGCCCCAACGGTCAGCCTTACCTGCGTGGGCTGGCAGATGATCGTCAGGGGAGCCGTCTCCCCCAGGCCCTGGTCCTCATACTGCCGCCTGTCCACCACACCATCACCAAATGAGAGGGCGTTAGAAGACGCCGTGTTCAGGATGGAGTGAGAACTGTAGGGGAAGAGGAGGACGCCGTTAACTGTTTGGGCCAGGAGTCATTAGCACGTCACCCTCGGGCTCAAGGGGAGCGTGGGAATTCGCGGGAAACACGCCCAGGGCGACGGGTGGGAAAGCCGAGGAGGCGACACCCCCTTTCGGGAGGGGAACAGCTTGTTCTCTACTTAGGTCTCGCAGTGGCTAAACTAGGGGAAGATGGATTTCTGTGCTTGGAACAGATGTGCTCATCTCTCTGGGTAGGGATGGGGCCCTGATCTCGTGCCAACCAGGATACCACCGCCGCGGCTGGCGCCGAAGGCAAGTTAAAGAATAATGAGTTTTCAATTCGGTGCCATTGTTTCCAGCTATTTTTCTGGCTCCAAAGAAGAAAACAATTCCTGTTGCCTTTAATCTTTTCCATGGCGATTTCCATCCGAACTGACAAACGGGAGGGAGGATTTGTACTGGTCTCCACCAGTGTGCCTGTGGCTCTTAACGGATGGAGGCAACCCGATGGCCATTATCCTCTCTCTTCCACCTTCTTCGGTGGCCCCACCCCTCTCCCCAACTCAGTAACACCTCCAACAAGATGATTAAACACAGAATTCTCTCGGAGGAAGCCGTTCTCGCCAGATGTATGGAGCCGTGGGCCAAGAGCTCTCATTTCTGGGTGTTACGCCGTAGCTACAGAAGCCCCAAAGAGGCCTCGCTGACAGCGAGGCAGCAAATTATGCCACGTTTGAGTTATTGTGATTAGTAAGTCCTCCAAAAGGCTTTATCTAATAAACACTGCAATTCAACTACGGTCGCAAGGCGAATGCAGTGAACATCTCTTTCTGCCTCACTGAGCCGGTGTTCAAGGGAGAGCATTTGCATTTGAGATTTCTCGCTTCTTTGCAGCCAGGGTAGCCGTATGTTTCAATCTGCTCAAACCAGAGTCCTGGTCCGTACCTGTTGACCTACTCTGTTCAGGAATATTTCATTTTAACACAGCAGTATTCTTCGAATTTCATTTTGGAAAAGCCCTTGTTATAGTCAGCGATATAACAAAGCTAACTGGCTGTTAGGAAAACAGTTTTTTTTTTTTTAAGGCTCTGCTCTTAAGAATTTTACGATCCCCTTCCAGTCTTTTTTTTTTTTTTTTTACTGTAAATAGACTCCTCCTACTTACAAAGGCTTCAGAAGCCTCACACCCTGCAAAAGTGGCCTTTCAGCCCTAGTGCATATCAGAATCGCCAGGAGAGCCTTAAAACAAATACACGGCTGGGCCCGACTTGTCACAGATTGTGATTCAGCAGATCTGGGTGAGGGGGGAAGGTGGGGGGGTGGCGGGAAGCTGTCATCTAACAAAAGCTGTATCAGCAAGTGTGATGTGCAGCCTGAGAGACCAACTGGAAAAATGAAGCAACTGTAGACCAAGAAAATCTAGTGCCATTCACAGTCGGAGAGACAGGCTGTTCTCCTTTGCACACATCACAGTTAAAGAAAATTTGGTTTCGCTGTCTGATTCATCAAAGCTTCGGGGCCTGAAGTGTCTGGATAGACAGAATCGGCTTGACGTCCTGCTTGTACACGTCCCTTAATTTCTTTATTACAGCTGTGAAGACACTGGCAGAGTCCCTCCTCTCTCTCTCTCTCTCTCTCTGTCCTTCAGCTCGGTTGGCAAGGAGAATGCCAACCTTCTTCTCAACTGTCACTGTAATCAAAGGACTGGACTCATTTTGAGACAGTCTGGTGCTGTCACTTCCATTAAGACAATAGTCAGATGCTTTGTGCTGAGAGATTGCGTAGGGAGGAAGCTGAGCCTGATACCCAGGACATCATCTCAAGGACCAGGGCCGGGTGCTGGCACTTTCCCAGACACAGCAGTCCTGTGCGTAAGCCCGGAAGGACCGGCCAGCCCCCACCCATAATTCAAAGGACACAGTGGGGCTTCACCAACTGACAAGTATTGAGAGACACTCAGAACCAGGCGAGATGCCCTAATCAGGGTGGCAGGAAAAGATTTCCTCAGGGGCCACCCGGGTGGCTCAGTCGGTCGAGCGGCTGACTTCCGCTCGGGTCATGATCTCACGGTTTGGGAGTTCGAGCCCCGCATCGGGCTCGCTGTCAGCGCAGAGCCCGCTTCAGAGTCTCTGTCTTCCTCTCTCTCTCTCTCTCTCTCTCTCTCTGCCCCCCTCCTGGTCACACTTTCTCTCTCAAAAATAAACATTAAAAAATAGATAAAAAATACTTTCTTATGAGTGACTTAGAACTGAGAAGAACCGGGCAGAAAGGGCGATGAAAGGTCACTCCTTGTGGCCTGAGTCCCCTCTGCGACCTGCCATCGGGTCAGCCAGGTCACTGAAGGAGCATCTCCTGTGGCTGTACCTCCTCAAGGCTAACTTTAGTTAGGGGAGAGAGAAGATCCGTCTTATCAGGAGCCTCCTTACATCATTTCTGCTTCTGGAGTTAAATAGGAAAGTACAGTTCTTCTATAGGATCACCTCGGGAAGAGACATTTGATTGGACAAGCATGTAAGAGAGGACTGGAAAACACAAGGTAGAAAAATCAGAAAGCTAACAGCTTTTTAGGTTCAGTGCTATTACGGGTGTGGCACTTATCCGTGTAAAGCTAAGTCCTTCACTGTGGTCTTTATAACGCTCCTGTGAGGTAAATGCAATTATCCTCCCCACCTTGTAGAGTAACAGACGGGGGCTCAGAGAGGTGACGTAACTTGGCCAAGGTCACACAGCTTTTAAGTGGGAGTGTTAAGATTTGAACCCAAGACTAGCGGCATAAAAACTCAAATTCTTGATTACGGGGTCCTAACACCTAACACTAGCCTTTCCCCACTCTCAGCAGCACTGGCTGTGGAAGCTGACAGTTTCATTTCAGATACGGTTCCAGGGCAGTATCGTCGATAGGGACCTCACCAGAGAAAAGGAGGTGGCACGCAAACGTCCCTGTGGTCCGTGGACCCATGTTTCCGCCTGAGCTCTAATTTGGACAGCAGTGGGTCTGGAAACAGTGCTCTGGAATGGGTCAGCAGGCCTTCTCCCACCTACTCTGCTCCAACTTCTAGCCCGACTTTTTTTTTTTAAAAAAAAAAAAGGTCTGAGAGCTGTGCATCATATCATCTTAGTGTTCAGTGTATCCACGGATAATATGCTTCACTCGTTTTTCTAAGGCACAAAACGGTGACTTTGGAAACACAACGTAGATGTTCAGAAGCCTTTCTGAGAACGCAAATGTTTGGGGAACACGAGGCAGCTTTGACCTTCCGACTGTGCCCCGAAAAGCTGGATGTTCCCGGGTGGGGGGTGGGCGGGTGGGGGTGGACCAAAAGGAAGCGGAAGGAATTGTTGGGTAGGGGGTTGTTAAGGAGGAAGGTGTTCTCTCCCATCTTTGGGTTTGTGGTTTGCCTGCTTGCTGCTGACTGGGGGGGGAGAGAACCTTTTCTTTTCTCCCTCTGGGCAACGCGCTCCCTGAAAGTGCCCCTCTCGCCTTCTCTTCCATGGCGGTAATAACAATGTTAGACGCACCACGCAGCTGGTGCTCAGAGCTTCCGGCTCTCAGCCACGTTGGCACAGAGCAAGAACAAGAGAGAGGAAACACAAACCAGCATGCGCACCCTGGCGAGACGCCTGCATGTGCTAGGGAAGGGCTGGCTGGCTGGCTTTGAGCGTCTCCGATTGAGAAAGAGAAGGTGCCTCCTGTGCCCGTTGCATCTGCCGAGGCAAAGCTGGCCCTACAGCACGGGCCACGCTGACCGTGCGACCAGTTTGGTTTGGGGGCAAACCAGTCGTGAGGGATGGGTGGAAAGTTCCCACTCTAGAGGACACTAGGGGCACCGCGTGTCTTTTTACGGTCCTGGCAGTTGCCCATTTCTTTAGACGCTCTCTCTCTCTAGGTGCTTATGCGCCAGAGACTCGCTCGAGGCCACCTAGCAAGCGAGGGGCAGTTAGGTCTCCTGACCCTTGCAAAGCCTTCCACTGCCGGTCTGGCTGGCTTATACCTGCCCAGCGGTTCTGGGGAGTCAGACCACTCTTGAGCAACGGCCCAGGACAGAGCAGACAGGAGCCCCAAAAGCACTGGGATGACCCACGCTTCACAGCCAGAGAGATGGACCCCCACGCGCGCCCACCTCCCGAACCCCCCCCAAGCTGCCTCAGTTGAGTCTCTGATCAGGAACTCCGTTCCATCAAATGGGGCAGGCAGCGAGAAGCGGAGCGGACCCATCCCTCATTTTCCCATGCCCCAGGTCAGCCCTTCCCTGAGCGTCCTGAACCAACAGCTTTCCTCCCATCCCCTGAGCCCGTTTCCCCACCACCTGCCCACAGCCCGTGGTGGTCTCCCAAAGCAGCAGGTGAAGAACGTGACTCTGCTTACCCGTGAAATATCCAGGTGCTGCATTCGTCGGCCTTGGTGATGTAATTCTCCGGCAAGAGTCCGGAGCAGCCCGTGGTTAAGGACGTGCCGTAGATCCAGCCCTCGCTGGTGCTGGTCTGCTCCATCGGAGACATGAAGACGAAATCCCCAGGGACCAGCTCTAGCTCGTCGTCATTCTGTGGGGTGTACGGGTAGATCACCTGGAGCGTCTGAGAGAGGGGGAGAGGGAGGAGTGAGGCCCAGTCTGCGCGCCTCCGGGGCACGTCTGCGTGTCCTGCTTCCAGATGCGGACTTGCAGGTGCCCCTGGGGTCTGCAGGCCCTGAGTAGATTTGCACTCCGATCCGAAAGCATGTCTCCCCCACCCCCCCAGGGTATTGTAGATGTGTGCCTGGTCCTGCTGGATGGTTCCAGACTTCCCTTCAGGCAGGCCTTTCTTCCTGTCAGGATTCAGTTTTCAGAAATTTATTTTCAGAAATTTATCTGAAAGCCCGTAGACGCTCTATTAAGCTGCTATACAAATGGGGTTGGGCCTATCTCCCCTTCTCCGTCTGCGGTAGGCACCCTAATAGACACCTGAAACCCCACTCATGGAAAGCCAGTCTTCCGTATGGGGGTACAGACGGTCTGGGTGCAGACACTCTCCTGTAGGAAGGCTTTGGGACCGACGCATTTCCCCTTATAAGTCACTCTGGGGCTTAAACAAGGCAGTCTCTGCCTTCAAGGAGCTTTCTTTAAACCTACATTAAAAAAAAAATTTTTTTTTTTTTAATGTCTATTTTTGAGGGGGAGGGGAAGGGGCAGAGAGGCAGAGGGAGACACAGACTCCGAAAGCAGGCTCCAGGCTCCCAGCAGTCGGCACAGAGCCCGACGCGGGGCTCGAACTCCCAAACCATGAGATCATGACTTGAGCCGAAGTCCGATGTTTAACCAACTGAGCCACCCAGGCGCCCCTAAACCTACATTTTCGACAAAGACCTTGAAAGAAAAATATCTTTCACAGCCATCAGCGTATACAGTACGTCTGTGTAACCAGCTTTCACCGGCAACCAGATGGAAACCACGTGTTTCTTCTCTGGGCTCATAAAGAGCCTTCAGAGCCAACCAGAGCCCATACTGCTTGGCTGACGTACTTGATGTTTTGTGTCCTTTCCCGGTAGACACAAACAGCATGGGCACGAAGATATTTTGGAAAAACATCTTCCTGATTTCTCATTAACAGCAAGGGTCCTCAATTGTAAGGAAGACATTTCTATCCTATTTATCTCACATGGGACACTGAGATGGAGATACTTTAACCGACTTTCCTGAAGCTCCAAAGTCATTACTGGCAGGCTAACCATTCTGCTTCCACCTTCAGGCTGTTAACTTGGGCCTCTGTTTTCTCATTGGTAACCTAATGCCTGGATTATAACAGTTAATGAGACAATCTAAGGAAACTCTTTAGGACGGAGCCTGTATCCAGAAGGCGCATCATTATGTCTATCGAACCAGGACACCTAATCTCCCTTCTCGCCTGACCCCCCGGACTGTGTGCTCGTGAGCTAATCAGCTCTCTGTGTGTCCGTCAAGGTGACACATCGGAACATGTTTCATGGAACTTCCTTCTGGAAGTCTCTAAGGAAAGGCACTGGCAAAAAGGTGATTTTTTTTTTTTTCCTCAGAGAATGCAAATAAAAATGCACAGGACTCCGTGGTACCGGTGGATTCTGATTTTCCTTTCGCTTGGGGCCCCCGTTTCTTTCCCTATTTCTTTTCCAGTATCTTTCAGCTCCAGATCGTTGCCCCTGGTGGCCTCCTGCTCCTTCCCCTGTCCTCTGCCACGTTCGTGCTCAAACCACCATTTCCAAACTAGCCAGGGAGGTTGTTTCTGCTTCGTTGTGAAAACAGCTTGCTGCAAGAAAAGAAAAACTCTCTAAGCTAGGTATGCGATGATCCACCAAAAGGAACACTCCTTTTCCCGGAACAGGGTGGAGAGAGGCACCGAGTCATGGGGGAACAAGTCGAAACTTCTGTCTCTTAGATCCTCAAGCATAGCACAGTTTTGACTAATTAATTATGCCTTTGGCCCAGAAGTGTCTTTCCTTCGAGAAACTCAAAGTGACTTCAGAACACTCGTTCCCCCTATCACTTGGCGGGGGCAGGGTGAGTATTCTGTCTCCAGGTTACCTCCAGGGAAATCGAGGCACAGCAAAGGAGCACAGGAGACCTTGTGTCCTAGGCACCGGGTAGTTAGGCGACAAGGAGCTTCGATTTATTGAATAAGCAATACGATAATTAAGATGTTGCAGCAAATCTAAAATTATAACTCGTGCCCATGTCCCCACAGCCCATTCAAAAGCTCGTGCAAAAAGCCTACGTTTGAGAGATACCAGGAGACATGCCTAGTTTTGCACTACATTATACTTACTCTTTTTCTTTTTTAAAGTTTTTTTTTTTTTTAAGTTTGTTTTGAGAGAGACACAGCACGAGCGGGGGAGGAGCAGAGAGAGAGAATCCCAGGCAGGCTCTGTGCCATCAGCGCAGAGCCCGACGCAGGGCTCGAACCCACGAACCGTGAGATCAAGACCTGAGCCGAAGCCAAGAGTTGGACGCTTAACCGAACAAGCCACCCGGGCGCCCCTATACTCTTTTAGGTTTACCACTGACCTGGAAGAATTGTTGGGTCTATCTCGAGTTTGTTCCTCCCCTCGTGCAGGGCAGCTGCAACCCTATGTGAGGTAGGAGCCTAACATCCTTGCCTTTGAAGCTCTTTATGCTCCTACCACAGCAGGAGCTGCAACACTTCTGTCTTGCACCCACCCGGGGCTATATATTACGGCCCTTCTATAATCTTCTTTTGTAGCCTGCACGACAGCAACAGTCCAGCAAAATACTGTTGCCGTCGTCTGCAGGAGACAACGTAGGACGGGAGCGTTCTAGAAGCTGTGAAAGTGAACCTAACAACTGCTGAAGGGATGGAGCCAGGATCTGGAGCCACGTGTGCTTTTTTGTCCTTCCTCAGATTTCTGTCGCTTGGCATATAAACCGGGCACGGCCCAACGCAGTCCCTAACACGGAAAACGACGCGAAGCACAGACAGGCATTCGCAGGTCGGAATCAAAGGGAGAACCAGCAGAGGGAGGAGACCTAGGAGTTCTCCCAAGCATGGCTTGCTGAGTGCTCTTGTCCAAACCACTTTCCTTCTCTAGACATCTGTTGCCTCAGTGGAACCGTGAACGGTCCTGGGGACAGAAGGCAGGCAAGAAAAGGTATGCGGGGGGTGGCTCAGGGAAAGCCAAAGACCTCAGAGAGAGAGAGAGCGCTGTATCAGAAGGAACAGTAATAAATGAGCTTTTACAAATAAGAGAGAAAAGCGGCCAAGTTATTTTTAGAAAATAATTCGTGTGGGCGCTTGCTGCCTCTTTCCCTCCGTGCCAAGTGCGCAGAATGTGGGTCAGGCAGAAAAGCAATTACCCTTTGATTTAACTGGAGGGCAGTGTTGATTAGAAGATATTCCTGGTAAAATTCCATTGCCACCTTCCCTCTCTGACAAAGGTGACTTCTCACAGCCCATCTGCATGCAACCCTTGGCTTCCTTTTTCTTTGTCCTTGTGAGGAGTCTGGTCAGCCACACCTCTCCCGTTATATTTAGGGCTCATCCTGAGCAATTCCAGGAGATGTCAGAATTCTTAAGCAAGATCAAGCCCCGTCTCCTTGGTGTGTCTTTCCAGAAACTTCCATCAAATGACTTGGAAGGAGGGCAGGACATTCTCGTCAGCGGGGTCAAAGCTGCATGTCCCTGACGCTCGCAGGCTCCGTGCCCTGGCCCGGACCCCTGGTTCATGGGTCAGCTCTTCTCAACATTCCAAGACAGTGGCTAGATCAGCTGGTCTAGACCCTGAGATTTCATTCAACCGTGTTTCACATTTTACAAAAGGGTAGGAGGGTGGTTCAGTCAGCTGAGCGGCCGACTCTTGATTTTGGCTCAGGTCATGATTTCACGGTCGTGGGATCGAGCCCCACGTTGGGCTTCTCTCTCCCTCTGCCCCCCCTCCCCGCTCACACATGTGCGCTCTCTTTCAAAACAAATGAACTTAAAAAAAAAAGTCGAGATATTAAGAGGCTAGATAAACTGCCAAAAATATCAGCCCTTTTACTGTTGAAAAACTGGAAGCAAATTCGGTTTCATAAATGTATTTACACTAGATGACAAGTTTCTCATTAAACTGTGTGGTCTTTTTTTTTTTTTTTTTTTTCAGATGGGCTGCTTGTTTTTATTGGTCAGAATCCCTGGGTTCTGGCTTCAGCTCTGGTCCTAAATTGCTAATTAGCTATGGACCAGTCACTTGCCACTCTCTTTGTCTCAGCTTTTCCTTAAAACAAAGGGCAATATTACTCTTCAGAGTAGCATAGGCTTGTCTTGGAAATCACTATCGATTCCCTCAAAAGAAGGATGCTAGGATTATGCCAACCTTCCCACATGCGCTGGGAATCAGTGGTCCCACTCAGGCCTCCCAGGGGATGCACGTAATTGTCACAACATGTCTCCTCTGTTTTTTATTTCATGTATCTGCTCTCTCTCCCCTGCTGGACTCAAACTCCTTGAGGACAGGACCACATTTAAAAATTCTAGTATATTTCTGGGAATGCAAGCTGGTGCAGCCACTCTGGAAAACAGTATGGAGGTTCCTCAAAAAACTAAACATAGAACTACCCTACGACCCAGCAATTGCACTACTAGGCATTTATCCAAGGGATACAGGTGTGCTGTTTTGAAGGGACACATGCACCCCCGTGTTTATAGCAGCACTATCAACAACGGCCAAAGTATGGAAAGAGCCCAAATGTCCATCGATGGATGAATGGATAAAGAAGATGTGGGATATATACACAATGGAGTATTACTCGGCAATCCAAAAGAATGAAATCTTGCCATTTGCAACTACGTGGATGGAACTGGAGGGCATTATGCTAAGCGAAATTAGAGAAAGACAAAAATCCTATGACTTCACTCATATGAGGACTTTAAGAGACAAAACAGATGAACACAAGGGAAGGGAAACAAAAGTAATATAAAAACAGGGAGGGGGACAAAACAGAAGAGACTCATAAATATGGAGAACAAACTGAGGGTTACGGGAGGGGTTGTGGGGGGGGGGTGGGCTAAAAGGGTAAGAGGCACTAAGGAATCTACTCCTGAAATCACTGTTGCACTATGTGCTAATTTGGATGTAAATTCAAAAAAATAAAAATAAAAAATAAAATTCTAGTATGTTCCATGGTAACTTACATGCCATAGATACTTAGCAAGTATCTGTTAATTATGTGTTCAGATATATGTACGTATATATACGTATATATACGTATATATATATATTTGTATTTCTGTGTCCTCCTTACCTAAGATCTGGATGAGGTCTTCTATTAACTCCGTGAATTTATAGAATTAAAATCTTTTCCAACATACTTTTCTATTCTCCCTTTTCACTTCTGTATCATTCCAGTAATGAGTGGAATGGCAGGGCAGACAGGACAATGGGGCTATTACACAGATGAGTCACTTGGGACCCGGGGAGGAGGGCTGCAAGCTCAGAACTTCCCAAGGAAGCAGGCCGAGCCCGGAGGAAATTGTGGTCCGGTGCTCACTCCGCTGCTTTCCTTTGGTCCCCATCTCCCTGTAGCAGGGAGCTGCCCGTGCTCCCGGGTTCTGGCCGCACCCCCTGTGCCTCCGGTAGGGTCAGGAGCCACAGTGAGACATTACCTCATGGTTGGCAAACCGGATGTCTCGCGAGAATATGGTAGCCACCCAGTCACAGCCGAGTTTGACATCGATGTTCTGGGCTAGTTTCTCCAGGGTGGGTAAGTGGCCAGCCTGGAAGTGGTAAGCCAGGGTTACATGCAGCTGCTTCTTGTGAGGTTCCACGTGTACTTCTGGAAACAAAGGAAGGGAACCGTTATTGGAACGTGGTCAGCAGAGCAACGGTGGAGGCTCCAGGAAGAACACGGAAGGATGGCCCTCATAAATCCCGCCTCCCAAATGACAAAGGAGGGCGTCCCGTGGCCGGACAAGAGCTGCCGCTGTCCTTCACAGCAGCGGAATAAGGGGACAGGCAGGTGCAACAGATCGCGAACAGCCTGCAGTTCGAGAGGGAAAGGGCCACCCCTGGCTCCCGACAAGGGAAGCGGAGAGGTCACTGTTTGGGTCGGCTTTGCCTCCTAGTAACACACGGAGGATCACCAGCCCGAGGAGACCGCGACCTCAAAGGATGAGCTAATTGACACCAAAGCAGAGATCCTGCGACGGCGTGCGGGCCAGGGCCGATCGCCGTCGTTTTGAAATAGCGTCTCTTGGCTTCTGGGCGGCTCCGACAGAGGAGCCAGGGGAAAAGATGGAATATTTTCAAGGTCTAAGACAGGGTTTTCCAGGGTTTAAAACAGAATGATTCTCTGTTGTGGGGGCTGCCCCGTGCACTGTGGGGTCTGTGGCCACATCCCCCGGCCCCTACCCACTAGATTCCGGTAGTACAACCTCAGAAGTTGTGGCAACCAAAAACGACTCCAGACACGGCCACACGTGCCCCGGGGGATAAAATCTCCCCGACTGAAGCCACTGCTTTAAAGTATACAACGGACTGGTGGGGTGCCTGGGTGACGCAGTTAAACGTCCGACTCTCGATTTCGGCTCAGGTCGTCATCTCACGGTTCATGAGTTCTAGCCCTGCATCGGGCTCTGTGCGGATAGCGTGGAGCCTGCTTGGGATTCTGTCTCTCCTCCTCTCTGCCTCTCCCCTGCTTGTGCTTTCTCTCTGTCTCTCTCTCAAAATACATAAGGAAACTTGAAAAAAAAATGTATACAGACTGTGCTTCTAAGACACTGTAAGAAACAAAACAAAACGGTGAATTATGTTTCTCTTTTGTACATCTTTACATGGGGGAGATCCATCTACTGTCCGAGCTAGAACAGCGCAGAAGATACAACCAAAGGGAAGGTAGGGAATTTGCGAAGGTAGGGAATTAAGGGGCTTGTTCATGTCCCAGGGAGACAGATGTAGCAGTTGGATATTTTTCTGTTACACTACATCGTATTTTCTTTTTTTTTGGTGTAAGCCCCATGAGGGAAGGTTTTCTGTGTCCTGTTTGCAATGAATCCCCAGTGCTCAGCATGTGATACAGGCTTTTAGTATTCGGTCAATGATCGAACATACATGCATGATGAATCTCCTTAAGCCACCCAGGACGGAGGAGGACAAGAAATCTACTTGCTGATGGACTCTGGGTCTGCAGAAAAGTCTAGAATATCAAGGCATAGGTTCTAGGGCCAAGACGGGATGGCCAGCCATCCACATAAGGAGGCAAGAAGCTGGACCAGCTACCCAGGGCAGCGCCACCCGGTTCTCCCGGTCACCACCAGGGGGCCACACAGGGGCAGAGAACGAGCGGCCAAGTTCTTAGAAAGAGTGGCCACAGATACTGGAGAAGAGCTGGCCCTCCCCTTGCCTACAAGGAAAGCAAGCAAGGGCCTCGCAGCCTCTCACTCATTATGCGCCTTAAGAGTCTGGAACAGCCCTGGCTGAGACCCGCTTTACACATTTGTGAAGGATTTGAGTTTTGTGGCCACACCACCAGTTTTGGGTCTTGTGGGAGTTTTAGTGGTTTTGGTAATAGCTACTGTGGGATGAAAAAGAGTCATTTTCCTGAAGTGGAGGGACAGGAACAGGAAACAATTTGCCTCTCTATTATGTCATTTCTCTGAAATATTAAGCCATGAAATGGCAGGCCCCAGCGAAGTTAGAAAGCAGAGCCTAGTCCCGGGGGAAGAAGGGGTGCCTGGGGAGGGGCTCTAAGGAGCCCCCCCCCTCCCTAAGTAGAAGAGGTATCTTAAGGTTCAGAGCTCCTCTGAGAGGGGAGACCTCCCTGCAATCCTGCTCGGTGACGCTGAGCCTTCGCTACACTCTTTCTAGAATCCTGAGCCCTAACGGGGGCTTTTCTGGTAAAGAACACTAAGCAAAATGGCAGGTGAGTTATAGGTCAGAGGTTTGGAGACCAAGGGGCAAAGCAGGGGTTTTCCTCAGGTCTCTCCCGTCTCCATCCCTCCTTGAAAGGGGCGGGGTGCGGGGGGTGCTGGCCAACTCTGTTCCAGTTTGCATGCGATGCTCAGATTCAGCTGTACGGCTCACGCCCAGCTCTGCTCTGCTGGGGGCGGGGAGAGGGGGCTCCACACAAGCCTCTGCACACACTTTGTTCCTTCCTGCCTGCAGGGCCCTTTCTCCACTGTAGGGATCCACATCGCCCAGCCCAGCATGCATTTCCTTTTTTGCGAAGGGGGAGCCACTGCATCCTATGATGGCCTTTCTCTTCTCAGAGCTCTCTGTGAGCACAGGTACTTGAACCTGTATCTCGGGCCTGGAGAAACCACTTGTTACGTTGCTTTCTTCACGGATGAATGCATCGCGGTCCCTAAGAAATACCCACTGATGGCGATTTCTCAAGGGAGCCAGCAGAAACTGCCCCCTGCCGACTCTTCCCCCCTCGACCCCACTGTCTGTCTTGTCCCACTGCAGGTAAGGCTCACCTTGACCTAAGTGAGCTCGTCTGTACCTGTAGGCAGACCGGAAAGCTCTGGCAACTTCTCCCACTTGTCCCCTCTCCGTGCTTCCTGCCTCTAAGTCAACACATATCCTGAGCATCTTTTAAGCTAATTCCTTTGGTGGGAAATCTCAGCTGGCTTGAACTAAGGCCTGCCGTGGAAAGAGCAAGAAACATCTTGAAGGGGTGACATTTCTGGACAGACTGTTGAAGCTTCGGGACCCCTCTAATGGGTTTCGGGGAGTTGCGGGACGTGGGCCCGGTGGATCTATTATCTAAGTGGTTCCACTCTATTCTCTGTGCTGTGCTACCCCGCCGAGCACAGCCCTGGGCCCTCACGGAGTGAGCCGTGAGACCCCGACAGAGGCCTTCATGGCAGGGAGGCTGGCAGGGAAGGAAGGTTCGTTAACTCTGAACTGGAGAGAGAGAGCGGTGCTGCAGAGGATGCACTTACGGCTTCAGTGTGAAACAGTGAGTTGTGAGCCTTCAACTTGGCTGTTGAGGGTCGACGTTGGACATTCTCCCAGGAGGCTTAGCAGAACAGTAGTTCGCTGTTTTTAAGAGGGAGCCCACAGGTGCTGCAGGAAAGGGCTGTGCTCCTCGTCCTGCTCCGCGCATCCCCGTAGGGCCCTCCACCTGCCGGCCCCAGCCCAGCCGTCCATAACTTCCGATCCCTTTCCTTCCCCGTTTTTGATGAACGGGACCCACGCCTGGCCTGGCAGCTGTCAGCTCACCGGTTTTGGACGCAGCCTCTGCGGCAAAGTCCGCGGCAAACTTCTTGAGGACCTCCGCGCTGTCTTCCTTCACGAAGAGGCCAATGAAGTTGGAGGAGGTATAGAGCTCCAGGGGCAGCGGGGCCGAGAACTTGCACTTCCAGCGACTGACCGTGGTCTGCAGGGCTTCCCCCAGGGCGTCCACCTTGCTGTCCTCACACTGGCAGGGGAAAACAAAACGCTCCACTCAGAGGGGGGCGGAGGGCTACCGCTACTGAACATTTGGCATCCTCTGCCCCGGGGCTGGAGGCCGAGGACACCATCCCTGAACCCTCGCTTCTGTCTGTGAGGACAGAGGAGAACTGCAGGCTCCCAGTTATCCGGACGTGGGCCATCTAACTGGTAAACTCAGCTGGGGCCATGGGACCAACGCTTGCCTCCCGCCCTGCCCTGCTGTGCCCCTGGGCGCAGCCTGGTCCAGCGGGAAGGGAGAATAGGGGAATGGGCCCGGAGCAAACGGCATCTCAGGGTAAAGGATGTGCTTTCCCCTGCTCTCACATCATCTGTGACTTTTCTGTTCTCCTCGGATGATCGGAAGTTGACCCGGCTGCCAGTCTCACGCTAGCTCGGAGAGCTGTGATATCATCTCCCCACCCTCTTGGAGCAGTGGGGGAAAATGAGTGTCTCTAACGTTCGGAATGCTTTTGAGAAAGATCCTGGAATGACTGGGAGGAAGTGATAATCATTATAATTCTCAGAGGGAACGGGAAGAAAGAAGGTGTGAGGAACACGGTTTTGTTTTGTTTTGTTTTGTTTGTCTTAAAGAGGCAGAGACAAGCTGGAAAAAAAATACTTCAAAATACTTTTTGAAAATGTCTAAAAGTGCTACCATTCTGCCTCATCTCGAATACACCTGGATAAGCCAATTCTGCTCTATCTCCACAGGGAACTAAAGTAGATGAAAAGTATTTATATTTATTACACGGAGGGGGATTTAATTTAGTCATTAAGTAAACTCTGTGATAGCTAGGATTATGGAGATTAGGTAACTATGGCGGGTCACAGGTATCTTTGCTGTCTCTAGAAAGATCTGGTGAGACAAAACTCGTGGCCAGAGGGTCTATGAGGCTAAAGTCCCCTCCCGTGTCTGTAGAGCACATTTCTTGTTCCTAGCTCCCTAATTTCTACTCTTACCCGTGGACCAGGGTGGAAATGCTTTAGTTTCAGTGTTGGGGCCGCCCGTCCAGGTCCTGACTCAGTGGGTCAGGCTTGTCCCTAGAGTCCTGAGGAACAGCAATCATCATGCTGGTGCATCCGACCCGGGGTGCTCCTGGGCCCCGGCAGATGGGACCGTACTCATTCCTTAACGGTCCATTCAAGCCCAGGAGCCCGTGACTCTTTCGGCCAGCTCCCCGAGGCTGCTGACTCTGACTCCAGGTCTCAAGGCGCTGGCTGGGGTGTGGCAGCCGGGCTCCCCGGGCAGGGGCTGAGGGGCTGAGGGGCTGGGGGGCCAGGGCAGGGTCTGCGGCTCACCATGAAGAACTGGCAGAGGGTGATGTGGGGGAAGATGTTGTGGGCTTTGTTCTTCCCGCAGATCTGCTTCGACTGTTGCCAAAAGTCGGAGAGCTTCTGTGCTAAGGGGCCGGTGGGTCGGAGGTAGAGGACGTACTCCCGGGGCAGGGGGTCATCCAGGAAGGGGTCGCCGACGTGGGAGAACAACCTGCCAGAGAGAAGGGAGCCAAGCAGGACCCGCTTGAGAACAGTGGAAGGGAAGGAAGACCCGAAAGGGACAGATCCGCCCTCCAAAGGCTCCATACCCCAGGCACTGTAAGGGGATGGGTTTTCGTTTTTGTGCTTTAAAAATCCATCCTGGGGCCCCTGGGTGGCTCAGTCGGTTAAGCCTCCGACTTCGGCTCAGGTCATGATCTCACAGCTCATGAGTTCAAGCCCTGAATTGGGCCCTGTGCTGACAGCTCAGAGCTGGAGCCTGCTTCGGATTCTGTGTCTCCCTCTCTCTCTGCCCCTCCCCCACTCATGCTCTGTCTCTCTCTCTCTCTCTCAGACAATAAAAAAAAAAAATCCATCCCTACGATTAAACCCACGTGCCTCCAGACAGGAGCGTAGGGATCTGCCCTGGGCAGTGATGTCCCGCAAGGTGTTTTTGTTTTGTTTTGTTTTGTTGAAATCGATTCACCCAGCACCCACGCACCTAAGGTGTATCTTTGAGTGAAGTCGGGGGACAGATACCATGTTAGGGGCTGTATCTTGGAAATGCTTTGAATTTCTTTAAACAGCTTTAAGGAGAAGCACACCCTGGAACCAAGACCCAGGAGGCCATGAGCTTGATAACCCTGTCACATGTCACATGGCTTGTCACACGGTCTTTTGTCCCCCACCCCCCGCCCAGTCCATTAGAGAAAGGCTGCACATCCCTGCTCAACCACGTACACTTAGAGTTAATTATATGCTATTTTCTCTATTTATTTATTTCATACCAACCAGTCACATGCTGCCTGAACACTTCTCCCTCCTGTGGATGCCAAGGCTTTTTGTCTGGAAGAAGAAATCAAATTTCTATTGTTAGTATTTTTAGCCTCCTATCAGCTTTTCTCACTGCTGTGGCGAGAGTGTGAAGGAGACGACATCAGAGCCTCCTCAATGGCGTGTGGGGGTGGGGGTGAGACCAGACACCTGCAGCAAGGACGCCCCCTCCCCCCAAGGGTCCTAGCGAGGCATATGGAAATTAGGACTTGTAATTAATTTCCATGTAATTAGCACTGGATTTGCATGCAGCCCGACAGCCATGCAGTCTATTTTCAGCAGTTTCCACATTAGAATTTTATTTTTGCTTCCCTAAAGGTTGCCTGTCTTGGTCCGTCCTCCTTCCTTTTCACCCACTCTCATTGACCCAGATCCCCGGCCGAGCAGTTTTGTGTTTGCAGCCCGTTGGCAAAGCATGTTAGAAGCTGATGCCCACAAGGATGTTTGCTTTGGTCCAGTTCAGTGACCCCTCCCACCCATCTCCAGCCACCACCCCCAGCCTCAGGCTAGATCTATAATCTCCCCGCTCTTTTAGACGCCTCTGGGGACAAAAGACAGGTTGAGAGTGTGGCCCGGGGCTCTGCCTCCATCACTCCCCCTGCTGGAGTCAAAACTCTATTACTGGACGGGGCGGTGTCACAGGAAGGTGACAGCGGTGAGGCCCTTGGGCACAAGCACGCGAGTAAGAGTGTCTCAAATCTCAGGTCTCTGAGAGCCAGCCAGTTCTGACTTTGTCACCAGCTTTGCCGTGCATCCATTCGTTCTGCATTCATGCTTCTGTTTGCTCGAGAAATACTTCCTGAAGCGCAACTATTTTGTCAGCACTGTGCTAAGCTCCAGGAATACGGTGACAAACAAGACTTCTACAGTCCCCACCCTCATGGAGATTTGGGTGGAGCGGGCATGAAAACCTTGATTGTACAGATAATTACATTGGTGGCGAGTGCAATCAATGAAGGGAAAGCATGGGGAGCCATAAGAACATAGGACGGGAACACCGAACTTGGGCTGGTCAAGGGGTCAGGGAAGGCTTCACTGAGGAAGTGACATTTTGAGTGGGATCCAAATAGTGTAGACTCCTCTGGGCAGGGGTGGGTGGGTGGGGAGGTTGTGGTGGCAGCCACTTAGCCATATCTGCTCCATAGGTGTGTACCTGAGGGGCCTTGAACTCTCATCTGACCCCACGGAGTTGATCAATAAATGGCCGTTCCCATCCCTTGTAGTCTACAGATCCAGGTTCTTTGGAAGAGGGTTCTTTTTCACAGGGGTCAGCCTAGAAGGACCTTCAGGTCATCTGTGAGTGAGCCCAACTTCTTCACTTTACCCCGGGGGATCTCAGGTGAGGGCTCAAAGCAGCCTGTCCCTACCATTGGCTCTGTGGCTCGGTTCCACAGCCCAAAGATCAATTAAATACCTTCTCCCGTATGAAATTCTGAGCATAAACACCATATGATCAGGATTAAGACATCTACACATCTAAGTAGAACAGCATTACAGAAGCAAGCCAGACAGACCCCTCTGAACCCCTCAGAACAAAAGCTGGTACAGAAAAGGCTGGAAACACAGGGACCCCCCCCCTCCCTCCTCCCCCCCCCCACTCGCCCCAGACCTTAAGGTGCTTAATTGCTGCCATGTTGCCCACTTATTAGAGGCACACATCGTATGCTTTTTTTTTTTTGGATGCAGAATCCACATACCCACGAAAGAATGCAAATCATGGTCTTTTAGGTTAGAATCTCTGAGGAATTACATTCACCAAAAAAAGACCCATTGTTTCAAAAAACCGGGGAAAGAAAAACTCATTTGTGATACAATGTCCTATTTATATAAAGGATCCAATTTCTTTCTTTCTTTCTTTCTTCTTTCTTTCTTTCTTTCTTTCTTTCTTTCTTTTTCTTTCTTTTTTACAGGCCCTTCCCCCAGTGAAATATATCTGACTGAAATTTAATTCATTTTTCCTTAAGCACCAGGAGTATCATCTGGAAATGAGAGATCTAATTAAGTTACGGTCCCCATAACTCAAAAGACAGGTTTTGGAGAGGGCTCAAAGATATAATTGAGAAAGATAATGAAAGGTTTGGGTGACAAGGCTCTGATGAAAGGTTAAGAAAACCCAAATTCTTCTTTCTGAAGAAGACAGGTTTGAGAAATCTTCAATTTTATGGAAGGTTCTTGTATCTGATGTACCTTCTCTAGCAAGGGCCAAAGTAAAATAAGCTTTGGGGCACCTGGGTGGCTCAGTTGGTTAAGCGGTCGACTTTGGCTCAGGTCATGATCTCACGGTCCGTGAGTTCAAGCCCCGCGTCGGGATCTGTGCTGACAGCTCGGAGCCTGGAGCCTGTTTCAGATTCTGTGTCTCCCTCTCTCTGACCCTCCCCCGTTCATGCTCTGTCTCTCTCTGTCTCAAAAATAAATAAACGTTAAAAAAAAATTTAAAAAAAAATAATAAGCTTTGGCTAGAGCACAAAGGGCTCACGTTAGACACCAGAAAGAACTTTCTGGGGGGCACCTGGGTGGCTCAGTCGGTTAAGCATCTGACTTCGGCTCAGGTCATGATCTTGCTGTTCATGAGTTCGAGCCGCGTGTCTGTGCTGACAGTTCAGAGCCTGGAGCCTGCTTCCGATTCTGTGTCTCCCTCTCTCTCTCTCTGGCCCTCCCTTGCTTGCACTGTCTCTCTGTCTCTCAAAAATAAATAAACATTAAAAACAAAAACTTTCTGGAAGGAAGGTGTTGTGAAAGTGAGGTGCTCTGTTTTTTTTGTTGTTGGTGGTGGGGGGGGCGGGGGTAGAGAAAGTTTCTAGAAAGCCATTACCGATCTGAAACAGAGGAATGGGATTCTGTGGGCAGCGGGAGTAAAATCACCACTTCCCTAGGGTCACAAGCCACAGGCAGGGCTCTGCTGCTCCTTCACGCACTAGCAGGCTGACAATGGTTTGGGTTGAGTGTGTTCCCAGAACTCTGCCCACAGAACAGACGGAACATGGGCAGTGGCACAGCACATCTCCCCGCTCCACCCTGCTGTACAAAGACTGTTGCTATAGAGCTCCCACCTCCACGGCCCATCGATGGGGCCAGTGCCAAGAACAGTGGGGTGTGCGGGGTGGACCCCAAACACCAGGCTGAGCCTGCACAGCTGCTCCGCTCGGAGTGACTCAGAAGTTGGCAGGCTGTCGGAGACCCTGGGCAGATCAAGGCGGAGTATCCCTTTAAACTCAAAGGCGAGTGGTCTAGCCATTGGATTATAGCAGCCGATTATTCAGATGGGATCTTTGTGGTTGGACTTGGCGGGACACGGGAAATGTTGCAGCTCTGTTACGTGAGAACACAAATTTCACCTCTGATCCCGGTCCTAACCTTGCCCATTATGTCTAGGGTTCATTCGTAGCAGAAGGTGGGGGGAAGAAAACCCCAAAAACCAACCAACCAAACAAAAAAACCAACGCAAACTCTGATGTCCTACTCATGGTGGTTTGAAAGAACAGCACCAATCAGATCAAAACAATGGCTCACGGACAGATCAGGCAAGCGTCTGTGAGGACATCAGCCCACATGGGAGGAACCAGCAGCCCCCACTGATGGCCTTGCTTCGCTCTCCCTGGGATCCCTCCCACTGTCTGCCCTCAGCTCTCCTAAATTTTAGGTTCCAGGTTGGTCTGGCCCCAGGGCCACTGCTCGACCCCACCACCACGCTCACAGAGAGGCCCTCAAGTCTTAAAAGGGCTTGGAAAGGAAATATTCCTTTCTGGTTTGCCTAAGACAAAGTGGCATTCTTCCCTCTGCGTCTTCCTCCCTTCCTTTCTTTCCTCTCGCCTTCGCTTCCTCCCCAGGAACTCTTACCAGGAAACCAAGCGAAAACCAAAACCCAAACCAAAAGTTTAGCTCAGAAAGCTACACTCTAATAGAGTTTGGTCTGGGTCCTTTTGGGAGACCATCGCCTCTGGGTCCTGTGGTTGGGTTCAGGCCTGCCTGTGTGGATTCAGGCCGGCCCCGTGTCCCAGTGCAGCATGATTCCTGCTCCCTCTCAGAACCACAGGTTTTGAGCTGGACTGGAACGTCCTGTTTAAGGGCCACCCTCGGCCGAACACCAGCCGTATGTCAGGCGCTGGGCATACAGAGAAGAGGAAAGGGAGTTTCTGGGGCTGGCGTTCTTCAATTGTAGGCCAAGCGACCCTAGGCAGTATAGTACAGATAAGTCTGTGCATGGTGAGCGCGAACAATTTCTGTTACATTCCATGAGGACAGCTAGACCAAGAATCCTCACCAGACACCAGGTCTCGTTGTGGGAACCACATTCATAAAGCTGCTTCTGTCAGCCTGTGATTCCATATCTCTTTCTGTTCGTAAGCCAGACACTTCTTTTAGGCTACCCGGTGAGTTCCGATTCCCTACGGAGTACCGTCAGCTCCCAAATCACTCAATACTGGGATCAATAAACAGTCAAGGCATCCCTGGCTCAGGTAGACAGGTTGGCTCAGACTCCCAGGTTCTCCAGGGTCATTCATCTTTTACGTGCCCTCAGAAGAGTTCTTCCCCTATTTTTCTGCACCTGACAAAACTCAAATATCTGACACCGGAATCTTTTAAAACACGAGAAGCAACACACATACTACTAGAAAAGGAAGGACATTCCCTCAAAGTAGTAAGAGCTTGATCCAATCAAGCCGAGCTTTCCAATTACTTGAAGTTGTTCTGTCCTTGGCTTTGGATTGCTGGTCAGCACATCTTGCAGCCTCCAGATCGTGTACGCTCTTGCTTTGGTTCCCTGTGACCGAAAACTTCGTTATGTAGGAAAAGAGAAGACAGGAGGCCAAGCCTGTAATCCTGCAAGTAGATGAAACTCCCCATGCGACGAAAATTCTATCATTCCTTCATGTAGCTAAGATAATCTCAAATATTAGCAATATTTAATGCTCACTGTAGAATTAAAAAAAAAATGTTGTCAACCTCCAGGATACCAGTTGTTACATTTTCCACATCTAATACTTTGAATTCAATTAAAGGATGACCTAATTAACCAGATACCTTATTCTCTTTCCTCAGAATTAGCTTAATGATCTGTGCTAGACTGGGGAGCGAGCAAACTTAGAGGGAACCCAACTTCTGTTTTTCCTGGTTGGAAAGTCCAGCCCTATCAAGGGGCCACTGGTTCCACTAAACAACGTTGAGGGATTCTTTTAGGGTGTATTTGAAAAACGGACATTGTTTTGTAGTGTGGTTTTAGGGAGAAATATCAGAGGCTTTTAGTGTGCTGGGTGGAGAATTGCCAGCTTAATGCGGACCTTCTTCGGACCTTCTTCATCAGAGAATTGGAGGCTGCTTAACGACTTGCCTGAGGCGGACAGCTATCCTGAGAATAGAGGCAAGCAGGTGACTCTGCACCCACAGGCTGCTCCAGCAGGAGGAAAAGAGTCAACACAGTCAATAATGATTGGAGGCCTTCCTTGCACCGAGAGCTTCACAGACTTTAAACCCTCATGAAAAATGGTGAAAGCTATATTGTCAAGAAGCCTCCTCTCTGGACCTGGGGAGCTCTCACCTGATAGGTCAGCTGTCCGGTCATTTCTGTGGTTGTCCCAATCCAGGGGCTGCTCCCACAGGCTGTGGCTAAGCTCTGAATCAGTGAAAGAAGTATACTGAACAGTTGACGCCCTGAGCCTAGAGCCCTGGGAAGCATTTCTGCTAACTGCCCCCAAGCTTCCTCTTCTCTGGAAACCCAGGCTGAAGTGGCCCCTACCCCTCTGGTTGGGAATGGTCGTGGACACCTGCTTCTGCCTCCTGGGTGCCTACCTGCTCCTGCCTACCAGAATGGGGTTTCTTGGTAGAAGAGGGAGGTGGAGATGTTGAGAATATTAGCACCTGTCTGCCTGTGCATTTACCTCTGCTCAATCAGCACAGTCCTCCCTCTTATCCTCCACATAAAAGTGACTAAAACCAAACCTATCCTCTGAAGGAGCAAGTCTAGACATGAAGAAAGCTTTTAGGACTGAAAAAAAAAAAAATCAAAAAACGAAAAAAAAAAAAAAAAACCCACAAAACCCCTACTAATCTCTAAAGGAGAAGTTCTCCCTACCTTATTATCTTTTCTCTATGCATCAGAAATGACTTGTTTCTTGGGCTTTTGCTTAATACCCACTTCCTCTCGGATTCCGACTTTCTCCTCTGGTGAAGGTTTGCTTCCACCTCAAACTATGATCAGCCTGCTCTGCCTTCTCTTCTGTTAGGTTGGGTAGGGTTGTTTCAGCAATGAGGCATCGCCCACGTGCAGAGCAGAAAGGTGTGAGGACGGGATGGATGCAGAATATGGGGCAGACATGAGTCCAGACACTCTAGGGGCCAAGGATGGGAGATGCTTCCAGAGCAACCAACTTGATCCCCTGAACGTCTCATCCATCGCTGCCCATTAATCGATACTTCATTTTCGGACATAATTACCCTCTCAGCTACCAGTGGCCAATAAGACCCATACAAATTTGGTCCCGACTGTAACTGATGGTCAGAAGGCAAAAGAATGTTGGGGAGCATTTGAGGAGCATCTAAGAACCACACAAGCCAAAGCAGAGATGGTTATTTCAGCCAAAACTTCTTGGTGGATGTAAAATCAAGGAGTGGCGAAATGCTGTTGCCCCAGTGAGTCCTTGCAGGAGCTGGGACGCGGGCACAGGTTCTCAGGTGCTTTTTCCCCAAAGGAAGTTGTTTCCCAACTTGATGCTTTAGTTTTTCATCTTCAAAGAGAAAGTGATGAATGCCCACCCAGGGAGTTTGAGAAAGAAAGGTGTGACATCTGTAAAGTCTTATGAGGTCCTCAGAAGCCACCATAAGTACTAACCCATGATTCTATGGTTACAAAGGATCTAGAAACTGGCTGGTCCATTCTTCCTTACGGCCAGACAAGGCTGGACTTCCTTCGAGGTTGCACCTTTGAAGGAATCTTTCTCGTTCTCACAGATCTTCAGGGGAATCCACTATGTCTCTTGATTATAGAAAGTAATGGCCCTTGTGCTCAGAAAGTTCTTCTGTGTGTTCAGACTCTTTCCAACTGTGCCCAAACTCGTGCCACCTTCCTGTACCTGGTAGGGTCGATCACTCTTTCCTACGCAACAAAATAATGTATTCTGTCACTTTGGCCCAAGGAATCCCTTGCTACTGTTTGTCACCAAAGGCCAGTAAGAGAGGCTTGCAAGAGGCTGGGCAGTTCAGTTTAACAACCTCACCTCCGAAGTCTCTGCCTCCTCCCTGTGAAGCTGGAGAAGGCCAGTGGAGAGGCCTGTCAATAAACATAAACCATAATGGTCCTACCCATTTCCTTTGGAGGAAATGAACCTAATGGAGAAAGAGATATTGATCATAAAGACCCAATCTCGGAATCAGTCTCCTGGCGGTGAACCCTTTCAGTTAGCTGGGGCTAATGGCCTAGGCTTTCAGCTGCTGGGGCCTGTTTGAGAGCTGTACATCTAACAATCGATGGGATCTCAAGCCTGCCAGGGGGCCGGGGACGCGACCACCAAAAGGCTGGCCAACAGGAAGGAAAGTGCTGTGGGCTTTTTTATAAGGCTAATCGGAGAAGGGGAGCGGGGGGGAATGCTGAGCTGTTTGGGAGCCTTAAGGAGGCCTTCCAGTTGAAGAAACCCAACCTGTGGTGACACCCCTCTTTCTCTTCTATCAACAAGACTCTATTTTCCAACCCAGAAAGAGCCCATTAAGCCGCTCTCCGCAGGGGGTGGTGAGCAGGGAAAATGCTGCTTAGGTTCCCTGATGTGTTTATGTGGCAGGGCCCAGCGGTCCAGATGGAGAGGCCTTGTTTTGTTCTTGTGTAAAGGGGGCTGAAGCCCTGGCCTCTCTGGAGTTTGTAATTGGGAAACCAGCCATTAGACCATGGGTGGTGAGATAATAAAACACATTGCTTTCTGCCTCTGTTATAAGTCTCCCTAGGATCCAGACAATAGCTTTCCTCCCCCCAAAATCAAAGACTTTTTGCACAGAGACACAAGTGGTATGCTTGTGGTATAAAACGAACTTTATAGTTCATTCTTGAGAGCTGACTAACTGTGGGACTATGGACAAGTTAATTACCTGAAGATTAATTTTCCCAGTCTCTTAGGTGGGGATAACAGCACCCACGTCGCAATGCAGAATGGCAGTGAATATTGGTATCAGATCCTGTATCTGAAGAGTTCAGCACGGCATCCGGCATCTACTGGGCACTCAAAAATAACACCTGCACATACACCTCTCCATGGTATCTAACGATCTTCGCAATTTTCCCAGAATAAGTGTAAGTTCCGCACTAATGGGAATATTGCAAGACGGGGCATCGGAAGACGCAGATTCGTTCTCTGCTAAAAACATCCTCAAACCACCTAGCATGGGCTCGAGGAGTGTACGGGATTTGGGGCAAAAGGAAAGCTTTCCAGACACGGCCACAAGAAAAGGCGCGGAGGGGAAATCGGCCAGTGATGTGGAACTATTGTCACGGGAAGTCTGCAGGAGAAGGGGACACAACCCAGGAGGCAGGGGACTTTAGGTCAGCTCAGGAGAGAAGTTGGGAGTCCCTGAGAGGCTCTGAGCATCAGTGGGGGGGGGCAGTTTTCACTCACTTATCCAAGGCAGACCTAGGCGGAGGGTGGGGGGTGGTCAATGATCATCATGCACTGGGGAGAGTCTGGCCAGGGTTCCCCCTTTTCCTCTAAGATCCTAAGTTACTGGTGCTCCCTGTGGGGCTGCAGAGACCCACTCCTCTCTCTCTCTGCCTGTGGTACTTCCCAAGAGAATGGGATCAAAGTTTCAAAAGTTCAACGCACCGCACCTGTTGAACCATAGTTATTCCCCCAAGAAACAGGATCAGAAGTTGCCTCTGTTTTGCTCAAGGACACACAGCCAGCCAGGGACACACCGATCCCAGAGACAGACTGAATGTATCATGAATGTTATAGTAACACTTGGCCCCGCCCCCTGCCTACAATAGGTGCTCGGTAAACACGGCCGTGATTTCTATTTTTACGACCAGCTCCCTCTCCGGAACGTCACCATTTCTGCACGTTTTCATACGCGTTTCCTCCCCTAAGACATATCTGCGAATGGAGTGTGGGTTAGTGCCCTATCTAGCTGCTTGGCTCGGTTTCACATTTAAGGCGGCAAGTCTCTTGTGTTCAGTCCAGAAGGTTCTGTTTTTAGGTTACGGGTTCTATAGAAAACCACGGAAATCAGGCACCCCTGGAGGGGGAGTGTCTGTTGTGTAGAGTCTCTGAGTCCCCGCAGAGGAGAGTCCAGCTGGTTGAAAGCAAAGGTGTCCACCGGATAAAAGAGGGTGTGTCCCTGGGGGGCACTGGGGAAGGCGGGAGGTTAATCCAGAGCCATGGGCGGCCCCCGGACGCCTGTCAGGCTGGCAGCCCGGCGCAGAAGTGCTTGGAGACGTGCGGAAGGCAGGATGTGCCCAGGAAAAGGATGGCACTTACTGATAAAAATGGTGGGTAGCCCCAACGCCATGGTAATAGAGGAGCTTTTAAGACTTTTATGTAATCATTCATGGATCCCCTAACAGCCCTGAGAAACAGGCCGATCATCACTGTTTGTTTTTTTTTTTTTTTTAAGTTTATTTTTTGAGAGAGGGACAGAGAGAATCCCAAGCAGGCTCCATGCTGTCAGCAGAGAGCCCGATGTGGGGCTCGATCCCACGAACTGTGAGGTCATGACCTGAGCCGAAATCAAGAGTCGGACGTTCAACCGACTGAGCCACCCGGTGCCCCGTTATTTTCGTTCACAGAAGAGGAGAAGGAGACGACGGAGAGGTGAAAAGATGTGTTCAGCTCACACAGGAGCGTAGGGTGGAGCTGTGACTGACACCCTGGCCTCCTCCTCCTAGTCTGGAGCTCAGAGGTCACCAGGACCTCAGGGGGTGAAGGAACAGGGCGGGTCTGTGCTCTAGCAATTGGCAAGTGGGATTTTTCTCCTCCCGTTAGCTAAACATACTTAAACACGGGTGGCTTTAACGCTTCTGAAATGGTTTCAGCTCAAAGCTACATAAGAGGCTCTGACTCAACACTGGTGGGTCAGGGGAAAGTACACAGACCAGACCCAGCCATTGTCATTGTCACCGTTCTGTGCCTCTCCACACGAGCGGCGTACTAGCTAACAGGTACTGAGTGTATACGAGGAACCAGGCACTTTACTACACGTTGTAAATAGAAATGGTCTCCCTGGGTCCTGACTCAACCCTGTGAGGCTGGTGCCATCGTATCCCTCACTGAGCAGGTGGGGAAAGCGAGGCTTAGCGGGATTATGGAACTTGGTCCGGGTCCCTCTGCTGAAAAAAGGAAGGCGTGGCACTCAAGTGTGCGCTCAGCCACCGGGCCACTTGTCCCCCCGAGCGGATGGATGCCAGCACCAGCAGTGGCCTCTGTTTCTGGATCACGGTGAGGGGAAACACAGTGACAGTCTTCCACGGGAACTTTCTCTAAAACCCAACACCTGACGGTTCACGCGTTTGCTCATTCAAGGAAACATTCCTTCAACAAGCACGTGCCGTGGCAAGCTCTGGCACTGGGTTCGGGGCTGTGAACATCAGAATAGGAAAACATGGCCCTAGCCCGTCAGGGAGCTTGTCATAGGACCACTTCAGCAAATGGATGGAGGGGCGCCTGGGTGGCTGTCAGTTAAATGCTCGACTTCGGCTCAGGTCCTGATCTTGCGGTTTATGGGTTCGAGCCCCGTGTCAGGTTCTGGGCTGACAGCTCAGCATCTGGAGGCTGCTTCGAATTCTGCCTCTCTCTCTCTCTCTCTGTGCCCCTCCCCGACTTGTAGGCTCCCTCTCTCCCTCAAAAATACATACATAAATATTTTTTACAAACCCAAAGGGATGGGTATTTGGAAAGAGAAGGAAGCGAACATTAATGGAGTACCTATTATATGCTGTGCAATTTACAGGTTATCTTACTTAAACCTGAAGCCAGTTTGGTGAGGTGGATATTACTGCCTCCATTTTACACATGATGAAGCTATGGTGTAGAAAGATTAAGAACACTGTTGAAGGCCTACAGGTAGTGACAGTTCCGGGATCAAAACAGGTTTTATTTAATTTTTTATAAGAACATAATATTTAATTTCTTTCACAGGCTCCTTCCTCGTGGGTACTTAGGCTAACACTAAGTGAACTGCTACATGCTAAACGTTCACATTTCCTGGAAGAAAGAAGCCATAAATGTTGTCAGTTAGTGGCAGAGGCAGGGCTGGGAATCGTCAGGACAGAAGATCCAAAATATAGTTATCAAGAATAGGGACTCTGATTTTGATTATTTAATTTTTTCCCCCCAAATACCTTACCTGCATCCACAGGGTATGATACTGACACTTGTTTATGAAATAAACGATCATACCTATAATTACAATTGCCAATTGGCACACATGCATCAGGGCCGACAGTCAGGTAAGCGTCCGACTTCGGCTCAGGTCACGATCTCGCGGTCCGTGAGTTCGAGCCCCGCGTCGGGCTCCAGGCTGACAGCTCGGAGCCTGGAGCCCGCTCCGGATTCTGTGTCTCCCTCTCGCTCTGCTCCCCTCCCCCGCTCACACTGTCTCTTTATCCTTCAAAAATAAATAAACATCAGGAAAAAAACTGGGGTCCAATCAGTTTTATCAACTATTAAGTTATTTCATAGTGATGGCATCTAACCTTGTCCTGCAAGATGCCGATCAATAACTGGTTCACGGTTGCCCAGCACATGCGCAGCCCAACCTGAACTCCCCTCTGACTTCACTTGAGCTTTGTTTCCAACAAATTCCCATGAAGTGAGGTCAGAACAGGTGTTATTTTCAGACTCACGTGCCTGTCTGCACACCGCCTACCCGCCCCTTGTCTCTCCTTCCACTGAACGGGGTCAGTTTCAAAAGGGGGGTATGTGGGGAAACAACAGTGAGTCCAGGATTTGAAGAATTCAGCTGAGGGTCTTCTACCAGGAGGACGGATCGTTACCACAGGATTCTTGGGTGCGCTTTGAAGGAGAACGTAAGGCAAAGGGTGACCGCGGAGTCTCACGGGGGTCCCAAGCGCGTGAGAGCGAGCGCCAGTCTCTCCCAGGTCGAATCCCATTCTGCCGACCGCTTGTTTCAAGAGATTTGTGGAGACCAAAATGCAAGCCAGCAAAAGAAGCGGGCAGTCCCGGGGCTCACCGAATGACGCGAGGACCAATACAGTTCTATACCCGACGCGAAGGTGCAAAGAGGGGAGTCAGTCAGGGTGCAGGGACTCAGAGCTAAGTGGATTGGCTGCTGTAGACACCTGTTGCCATCCAGGATCCAACAGAAACCATCCCTGTTCAATTTTTAAAGATCTTCCTCTCCGAGAACACGTATAAACGCCTCACTGTGCACACTAAGCCCTCCACGGACTCTGCCTCACCCTCAAGCACTCGGTTCCCCGACTCTTGTCTCACATTTACACCTTTCTCCTGTTTGTTCCTTTTCCTGCAAGGTCAACTCTACCGTCAGGTACCTGGCTACTGCTTACTAACCCTTGACACTCCCCATAGGTTTTGTCTCCTGCAGGAAGCGGTCTTCGGCCTGGCCCCGAACGCCCTGTACGTAACTATATCATGGCACCTTCCACACTCTACTTAAGCGTCTGCGTTTCCCCACGAACTGTGAGCTACTTGAAGCAGAGACCATTTTTTATTTTCTTTGTAGCCCAACAGCGGTCGTAGTATTTCGCACAGAGTATATTTCAAATACATTTTGAAAAAACGTATTTATTTTTGGGAGAACGAGAGAAGAGAGTGAGCCGGGGAGGGGCAGAGGATCCAAAGGGGGTTCCACACTGCTAGCGATGAGCCCAATGTGGGGCTCGACCTCATGAACCGAAAGCATGACCTGAGCTGAAGTTGGACACTCAACTGACTGAGCCACCCAGGTACCCGTAAATACTTTTTTTTTTTTTTTAAGCAGGAACTTCATGAAGATGTTAAAGATATCGATATCCAGCGTGGTGGATGGGCTCTAAGCTGACACCCTAGCAACCACTGCCTTCTGGTATTTGCTCCCTTGTATAACCCCCTCCCACAGCGTGCGGATGAGACCCAAGGCCTGCCCCTGTCCCAAAGAATATGACAAAGGTGCCGGGTGCCATTCCTGTGACCCCATGACGATGCACAGGTAAGAATCCCCTTGGTTGCCTTGGGCTCCACGGTGAGGTCTGCTGCCCGGACCCTCCCCCTCCTCACCCAGGTCCTACTTCCCTCCTTGACTTCCTCCCCCCAGGTTGCCCCGGGCCCTACCTCAGCCCTCCACACACTATGACCTTTGAGAACAGCTCAGAACCACCCCTGATGTGAAGGCAGGGGAGCGTGCAAAGAGCCAAACACACCCCCTTCCCTGGGTTCTAGGAATTAGACACTGGAAATAAATGGTGTGCGGGGCGGGGGGGGGGGGGGTGTGTGGAGGGGGGGCACGAGGAAGGAAAAGAAGGAGGTGTGGGAAAAGACTGTGTGTCTGTCACTGGCCTGGGCACCTTTGCTCATGTGACAATACCTTCTCTGGCTTCAGGGCAGGTCTTTGAGGTTTTTTTTTTTTGTTTTTTTTAACGTTTTATTTATTTTTGAGAGAGAGACAGAGCCCGACACAGGGCTCGAACTCACGGACCGTGAGATCATGACCTGAGTCGAAGTCGGATGCTCAACCGACCGAGCCACCCAGGCGCCCCGGAGGTATTTTTTAAAGCCAAGGAAGCTGAAGCTTGCGGAGGGAGGCAGATATCATTGGGGCTTAAGCTTACGACCACACAAGAGTCCAATCTAGTCACTGGCTCCCGTAACTGAGACACCGTCCGGAGTGTCTGAAGCACCAAGTACGCCTGACTCATCTGTGGGTTAACTAACTGCATGGGTTTCAAGGCCGCAAGCGCTGACGAATCTTTCACATGGTTCATTCTTCCTGCCACCTTCAAATGTCAGCCCAGGCTGCAGTCGGCCTCGAGTCGTCTTACGCCAACACACGGTATTGCTCGGGCCCAAATGCCAGGCTCGATTCCTTCCGTCCTAACCAACCGATGCTTTTCCTTAACCAGCTCGGGAATTGTGCAGGAACACCTGTCTCCTACATCCGGTGCCCTCCGTGGGGACAGGGAGAGGGGTATCGCAATGGCTGGTTACAGACGATTCCTCCAATTATCTCCAAACCGGGGAAACCGACAGTCAAATGCAACCAGGGAGTAAAAAACCAAAAGCAGATTATCACGAAGTACCCACGTTCAGACCTCGGTTGTCGTTAAACCACAGATTTACAAAAGTGCTTTTTGGTCTGTTTTCTTTTTTCTAAATATAAATCCCGTCTCAGAATCGTAGTACCTTGAGCCTGAGTTGACAAAGGCTGAACTGACTGTCCCCAGCTCAGAAGAGGACCCTGGGAGGGAGAGATCAGGAGCTCAGGGTTGAGAACTACTTCGGTATCATTCAGCTGCGGAGGGTATGCCCTTCTCGGAGGAATGATCCTTGTTGACATTGTAGGCTCTTCCGAAGCTGGCTGGCAAAACCCCCTAGGTGCCAGACCATCACCATGAGCGGCCACACTCTGTAACCCTAGCTGCTTCCCCCCACACCGACCCATAGCCCGATTCTCATTTGTCTTAAAAAAAAAAATTATAAAATGTTCAGACCCTTTCCACAGAAGGGTCAACTGATACCTAAAGTCATCTGAGTCTTTTATTTATTTTTAAATTATTTTTTAAATGTTTATTTTTGAGAGAGAGAGAGAGAAAGCACAAGCAGGGGAGGGGCAGAGAGAGAGGAAGACACAGAATCCAAAGCAGACTCCAGGCTCTGAGCTGTCAGCACAGAGCCCGATGCAGGGCTCGAACTCAAAAACCATAAGATCATGACCTGAGCCAAAGTCAGAAGCCAAACTGACTGAGCCACCCAGGCACCCGTATCTGAGTCTTGTGGACAAGGTGGAACTCAAGAAGCTAGGAGGGGAGAAGACACTGCATTTTCCTTATGCTTAGGTATTAAACTGAAAGCACAGCATTAGAAAGAAGCCCCAAATGGAGTCCCTTTTGCTAATTCCCACCAAGGCTTTCCTGACATTTCCAGCCTCTCCCAGGAAGGAAGTTTTAAACCAGTCTGGAATGCCCTGATCAGCACTACTGAGGTAATCAGCCTGATGAGACCCCCTTCTCCTAAGGGAAGGTGACTTGGCCTTGAACAATCCTTTCTTTTCTTTTTTTTTTTTTATTTATTTTTGGGACAGAGAGAGACAGAGCATGAACGGGGGAGGGGCAGAGAGAGAGGGAGACACAGAATCGGAAACAGGCTCCAGGCTCCAAGCCATCAGCCCAGAGCCTGACGCGGGGCTCGAACTCACGGACCGCGAGATCGTGACCTGGCTGAAGTCGGACGCTTAACTGACTGCGCCACCCAGGCGCCCTCTTTTCTTTTGCTAATAAACCCAGGCCCTCGGCTGCCTAGAAACCCCTTTCAGTTTGTACAGCTCCTGGGTACTCCTCTCCACTGCCTGGATGGACGCTGCCTGGTTCATGAACTGTAGAATAAATCTGATGAGATCTTTATTTTTTTTTCATGTTGATTTAATTTTGAGAGAGAGAGAGAGAGAGCACGAGCAGGGGAGGGGCAGAGAGAGAAGGAGACAGAATCCGAAGCAGGCTCCAGGCCCCAAACTGTCAGTACAGAGCCCCACGTGGGGTTCGAACTCACAAATCGCGAGATCGTGACCTGAGCCGAAGTCACTCAGGCACCCCATGATTAGATCTTTAACTTCACTCAGTGGAATTTTGTTTTCCAACAATGGCGATGTGCAGTTTGGGGTGACAGCGGGTATTGACTTCATTAAATATGCTTAAGAGCTTTGGGCTTCGCTGGAGATGTTCCCTGTTGGACTGGGAAGGGGGCGACATCGTGCCGTCTTAACTTCCCCATTTTTATAGAGCAGGGGACTGAGGCTTAGAGAAGAAACATGACTTCCTTAAGGTCATGGGGAGTTGGTGCAGAGCTTAACCCAGGACTTACATATCCTTGTCATGTACCCCTCCCTCCACCACAACCTAGATCTTCTTCCCTCCACTTCTGGATGGTGCAGCCCTCGGGCGGGGAAGGACGGAGGTCAGCTAAAATTAGGGTCCTAGCTCTGTTACCAGTGTGCCCCCGAGCAAGTCCCCTGACTCTCCAGAGACTGTGGAAAAACGCAAAGAGACTTAGATGGATGGCGGGGGCCCTTCCAGTTCTAACAGCCTGCGTGTGCTGTGGATACTCTTTTTCTAGCCACCGGGAGAGGAAGCTGGGCTCTGTGCTTAACCGTACCAGGCAGGGGCGCCTGGGTGGCTCAGTCAGTTAAGCGGCAGACTTCGGCCGGGGTCATGAGTTCGAGCCCTGCGTCAGGCTCTGAGCTCAGAGCCTGGACCCTGCCTCGGGTTCTGGGTCTCCCTCTCTCTCTCTCTGCCCCCGCCCTGCTTGCGTTCCCTCTCTCAAAAATAAATTAGATTAAAAACAATTTTTAAAACCTCACCTTACCAGGCACAAAGGATAAAGGGGTAAAGCCGAGATGCCGGGTATGGGGCCGATGACGAGAGGTGGCCTGACCGTGAGGGGTGGCCTGCGAGGGAGGGAGGGTGCAGGTCCCAAGAGAGTCCTCGGTGGGAACTGACACCAGAAGCCGAAGCCGGAGTCGCACCTACAACAGCCAATGCGACTGTAAAGCAGCCACACAGCAGCCACCTTAAAGTGCTCTCCTCTCTTGAGGTGGCAGCCCCAAGCCCCACTCTGCTTTGTCCCACCCCGGAGGCACCATCTACTCTCCCCAAGCCCCTCAGGCTCGGTCTGACCCCTTCAGCTGCTTGCCCGTAGGCAACACTGGCCGGGTTCCCCTAATTCCTGTTCTGTGTAGAGCGGTTAAGACCCGAAGAGAATGATTCTTCAGGAAAGTGAGGTGCTATTTTTAGTTTATCAGCAAGGCAATTTCCTTAGGAAGAGAGGAAGCTTCTGGAGTGGCAGCGACATGCTCGAGGGACAGGCTCCACTATCCCCAGAGAAAGGCTTCTTCCCCCTTGGACTTCGCTTTTCTCAGCAGTTGAGCGCGCGGTTGGAATCCCCCCTCACTACCGTGTGTAAAACCGTCCCTCGAGAACGGGGGACATGCTCGCCACCAGCCACGTGTCACAAGCCACTAAAACTTCAGTTCCTGGCCACACTAGCCACGTTGCAAGTGCCCGTGGATGCCATGTTGGCAGTGCAGACGTGAACATTCTCATCATCACAGAACATTTGACTCCAGGATGTAAGCTCCGCCGAGGCCAGGGACTTGGCCTTGGTCACTTCCGGATCTCAAGTACCTAGGAAGTGCCGGGCACGTAACTAGCACTCAACCTGTTGCATGCATACGTTGAATTCATGGATAGGCAGGTTGGTTGGGGCAGAGAAGAAGGTACCATTGGGCTAGGAATTCAAAATTACACAGCAGATTTCTAAGAAACTCTGCCTGCTCCCAGCGTTCCTTCTCTAAGAAGTTTCTGAGCACCCATCGGTGCTCCCCAAGGAAGGACAGGAATACCACCACCGCTAAGAGAAGACGCAGTCGAATGTAATAGAAGGGGCAGAGGATGGGGAAAGGCAAGACCCAGGCTCTAGTCCAGATTGCATTCGGAAGGGCGAGTGGGGGAGAGTCAACCCCCTTGAGTCTCAGTCTCTTCGGCTATAAAAGGGGACTAATAATACTGTCTCCAAGGATTTGTTTGTAGGAAGGAACGATAGAACCCAAAGTACTAGGGGAACTATAAAGAGTTGGATGTTTGTATTATTAACCTTGACCTCAAGTTGCCTTTGAGCCTCATTGCCACGGCCTTTAAGAGTATTTGCCTTCTCCAAATGCCACCCCCCACCCCCGCCCCGCCTTGGGATCATTACTTCAACCCAACTAGCTTTGTACGGTAGACTGTTTTTCCTTCAGTGGATTCCGTGGTCTAGTATACACGTTTCAAATATCTTGTGTTTATAAGTAATAATTCATTCTTTTCCCCATTTGTTGTACTTTAGAGCTTGTGACAGTTTCAGGAACATAAAATTGTAGTTAGTTGGGGCTTGACTCTAGAGAGACCGGGCTTTTTTGGGTTGTAGCAATTGGTCCCACCCTGGATCAAAGCTCTAGGACCCCCACTCTTCATCTAGAAGCTTCTCACACTGGTCTAGGAGGAGGGATAGCAACGGTGGCTGTCACGTGGAGCTCAGTGACTGAAGACGGTATTCTAGGGAAAAGCAGAGCGCTGTCATTAGGCAAGATCATCCCGGACGACGATCCCAGGCTCCCAAGCCACTGCAGAAGGCCTGGGTGTGTGGCCCCGGATTTCATCCCCTTCATAATAAATACCACCTCCCCAGGGGAGAGCCGGGATTATAGCCAGGCAGCCACTGCCTGTGTGAGGCCCATGCCAGCACAACAATTCTGGCTGAGTAGAAACAGAGGGCCCAATTAAAACACCTAATTACAGGGCAGGCTGGAACCAGGAGGGGGACTTTGTTGGTGGCCCTGAAGCCTGACAACAGACAGGCTCCCGGCATCTCCCCGATCGGCCACAGCCTGAAACCAGCTTCCATGGGGACAGATGGACTGAAGGACAGAGAAGGCAGAGAAGGAGCTTCTTCGTTCTGAGGGCTGTGGAGAATATTCTGCCAAGGAGCATCTAAGCAGCTTCCTGGAAGACGCTCCTGAGTGCGAGAGAATTAGGATTTTACATTTTGGGGGACCCTGTTGCCTCATCTATAGAATGGAGTATCTAATTCACAGGATTACGAAGAAATAAATGCTGTCGGGAGTAACTACGAAACTTTCCGCCCTTGGCTAAATGCTGCAATGGATTATATGCTTTCCCCCAAAGCGGGGGGATTGGGGGGCAGCAATGTTGTGAACAGCAGTGGCCCAAAACCTGGGCACAAAATACAATTCCCCCTCCAACCTGGGGGTGCTCGTCCCTCTTGCCAGGCACAGAAATACGGCCGTTCAGTCAACTCTACCTCAGTCGTGGCATACAGTCAGTGCTTAATGTATGCCTTTCTCGGTGCTACTCTATAAAATGAGTTTCTGCGCTTTCTTCCTAGGGTCTCAGAGCAGGTTTATACAGTTGTCTGTTAGTCCGATCTTCCTAAGAGGCTGACGAGAGGGACAGACATCTGTCTGTCTGATGGAGAATGGGGGCTCTGTGTCCAAGTGACATGCCCCAGCCCCCCTAGAGCTGGGACGGGGACCGTAAAAGACAAGCATCAGGATCACCTCCTCTTGGACTCGCCCTCAAGGTGCTGTCGAAAGTGAACACTCTGGAAACGGAGAACCGAGTGACAAGCCCCAGGTAGAATTCGGATGGAGCCTGGGTTCTAAGCTTCTCTGGAATCATCTCACGGGGCTCTTTTGGCTAGGATGCTGCTTCTGCGCTATCGAAGGACGGATGGGCTGGGTCCCTCGCTCCATGGAGGGTGATACCATCGGTCTCACATACCACTGGCTGAGGGCAGGTCTTTGGGGCCTTCGAGGTTTAGGTGAAAGCCACAGCAACAATGGCGTGTGGCTGTAACTGAGGGTCTGTTGTGCCTGGGAGTGGAGAAAACACCTTGCCCCTGCCAACCAGCCTGAGCAGGAGGCCAGAAAGGGGGCCCTGCAAAGGAGCCCCATCTCAGCAGTGGGCGTCCACCCTGGCAAGCGTATTTCATTAGCAGACCAGCATTCTGACTGGGGGACGGGAGTCATACTAACAACTACGCTGAGCCCCAGGTCGTCAGAGGCTCTGGCTTTGAGCCCTGGCTCTGCTATTTAACCACGATTTGGGGGGAACCTCTTTGGGCGCTGCTATCTCATCCGTACAAGCAGAATGATAGCGAGGACTCCACGGAGCTCCTGTTACAGTGTAGAGACCGTGTGGCGTAGGGGTCAGACCCCTGGCCTCGAGAGACAGACTTGGATTTGAACCCTGGCCTGCCACTTACTCGTTAAACTTCACTGCAGAGAGCTAACCTCTAGTCTTCCTGCCTGGCACCAGAGGATGGTAGTAATACTTCAGAGCTGTCTGGAGGCTTTCACGGACAGTGCCTGGTGCGCGGGGGGCACTCTGTAAAGTCTGGCTGTTAACGTTGCAGACCTGAGACGCAAAGCACAAATGCACATGCAAACGATCGTGGTTCTTTTCCAGGCTTTGGGCAAGCGTGGCCAACATGTGCGGCGCTTTGCAGAGCGTAAGTGCGTAATGAGTATCTGCTCCGCGGTAATTACGGCAGCCTTAGCAGCAGCTTCGCTCTGGAATTCGGCTCAGAGATAAGTATCGTTTGCAGTTAACTACATTCCAGGCTGCCAGCCCTACAAATTAGACCGACTAAAGATATGCCGTGCATGATCGGGCTGCAGCCCAGGGGAGGGTTTCTGGTGACAGAGAAAGCCACAAGGGATCCGACCTCGGGACTGTCGATGTGTCAGCAAAGACTATTCGTCCCACAGGGAGGAGAAACATACCGCCGTGTGGAGCTGGGGCGTGCGCTGTGCGGGGACCACTCTGGGACCGGGAGGACACGCAGCTGTCCCAGGCTGTCCGGCAGCAAAGAAAGCCGAGGGCAACCCCTCCCTGCTCTCTTCCCCGTGTCTCCATCCCTCAGTGCCAGCCAAGAACTTGGTAGGTGGCAAACGGGGTGCGCAAGTGACCCAGGGACCGGGGACCCGTGGCGTGGGGCTGCTGAGAGAGGGGCGGTAGCTCCTCACCTCCAGCCATCCTCCCACCTGCAGGATGGGAGTTCAGAGCTACGCACGGCCTTCCGGAATGAGGATTTCATCAGCTGCCAACCACTGCGTGTGGACGCTCTACCTTCTCTTATTTGCCACGTGCATTCCTTCAAGCACATTCTTCCCCTCATCTCCGCGATCTGGGGACTCATTGAGCCGATACCCTCTTCCCAGTTAACATGAAAGCCGTCAGGAAGTGCTTCTCATGAGTCACTCCTCGCACAAAGCTCTCTACCTTCCTGTGTCATGCAATCCTTACAACAAACAGCTCAGGACGATCATCCCTTAGACAAGTGAGGAAACAGATGCTCAGGGATGCTAGGGAGCTCGGCCAAGGCAATAGGATTTTATTTTATTTTTTAAAGTCTATTTATTTTTGAGAGAGAGAAAGAAAACACGAGTGGGGGAAGGGGAGAGACAAACAGGCAGACACACACACACACACACACACACACACACACAGAATCTGAAGCAGGCTCCAGGCTCTGAGCTGTCAGCACAGAGCCTGACACGGGGCTGGAATTCACGAACCGTGAGATCATGACCTGAGCCGAAGTCGGACGCTCAACCGACCGAGCCACCCGGGTGCCCCTGTTGTTGTTTTTAAGTAAACCTCTATGCCCAACTCATGACCGGGGGGATCAAGAGTCCCATGCTCTACTGACTGAGCCAGCCAGGGGCTCCAGTAGGAGGCTTTTAAATTATAGAGTCGGGATTTGAACCCGGGCAGTTGGTCTGTGTCTCTTGTCCGTTCCTGTGCTGTAAAGCCTAAGCCTGGCAGACTCCCTTTGTTCTTCCATGTTGGGGAGTTCCAATGTTTTCATCACGTCTCTATAAAGAAACCTTTCTAACCTCTTGGTTGCCCCAGTGCCCTTCCCTGGACTTCCTCCAGAATTGGTTTTTCTCTCTCAATGCGCAGGAGCCCAAACCACCCAGCTGCCGACCCTACTGTTTACACAGAGCTTGGCGATAGGTCATCTCGCTTTGTTCTCCCAGCACTCCTGGTGGGGGCTCAGGCCAGCCAGGTCACAGAGCCAGGCTGAGCCCAGGACCTATGCCGCCGGCACACCCTTCTCCCCTCCCAGCTAAGGCTGCTTCTAGGTGCCGGGCTCAGCACTGTCCCCCCAGGGTACCCTGCATGTCTAGAAGGAGAATAACATTCCCAAAGCTTACTGGCTGATGTCCCAGGCCAATTCCACCCCTGAAGTCACTCTGGGTCCATTCATTCCTTCCTTCATTCATTCTATTCTCAGTGCATAAGCTCTCGCTTGGATGATTTTAGAGGTTCTCTTGGCTGCGGTTTTTCCGCCTCTGCTTTCCATTCTCCAATTACCAGCCCCCCTCCCCCACCACAGAGGCCACAACAATCTTCCTAAAATATTAACCTGGATCATGCCATGGTCTTGCTGACCCTGAGCTCCCATTGGCTTTACCTACCTCTCCCGCTGTTACCCCCGCACCTGTTACCTTTCTACGACGCAGCCCTGCTTCAGCCACCGGAACCCCGTGGTTGCCCGAAATACCCTGAAGCCCTCTCTGTCGAACCTTTGTCCACTTGGCTTTTTCTAGTGGGACTGTCCATACCTCCTTTTTTCTGTCTAGTGAACTTAAAATTAATTGAATGGAGTGACTCCCAGGTCCCTGCTCTTTCTTGCCAATGCTAATCAGAGAGAGGCAGCATCTCGTATCTCAGATAAGCCCTGCCTAAATGCAGGGCCTTAAATTTGTTCGCACTGAAGCACGTCAAGTCCTATCTTAGGAGTTCCTCCAATGGTCTACTCCCCCTGGCAGGGCACTTCCCCTCCAAAAGAGCTCTGAGTCATCTACGGATATGCAAGTTTCACTCCGAACTTCCTTTTCCAGATCATTCACAAATATGTTAAAGAAGCCCAGTCACGGGGATGAAAAGTATATCACAGGCAACAAAGTCGATAATGTTGTACGAACGTCGTGTATGGTGACAGACGGTAATTACTACATTTGTTGTGCCGAGCATAACGGACAGGGTTGTCCAAAGATTACGTTGTACATCTGAAACTAAGATGGCCCTGGATGTCAACTCTATTTCAAGTTTTTAAAAAAGGATAATCTTGGGGCGCCTGGGTGGCTCAGTCGGTTGAGCGTCCGTCTGACTTCGGCTCAGGTCACGATCTCACAGTTCGTGGGTTCGAGCCCCGGGTCGGGCTCTGTGCTGACACCTCAGAGCCTGGAGCCTGTTTCGGATTCTGTGTCTCCCTCTCTGTCTGCCCCTCCCCCACTCATGCTCTGTCTCTCTCTCTCTCTCTCTGTCAAAAATAAATAAACATAAAAAATTTTTTTTAAAAGGTGAGAGAGGGAATGTTCATTCATCCATTCATCTATCCCACATGTGTTAAGCATCTGAGGACTGGGTTTTGTGCCAGGCTCTGGGAAATTCAGCAACAGAGAAGACATAATTCCTGGCCTCAAGGAGCTCAGGTGGGACTGAAGACAATCGCGGTGCTCAGTGATGCATCTACACGGTCATTTACAGATTAACTTTGCCCCCAGAGGGGGCAGGACTTGAACTGGGCCTTGACGGATGAGTGGAATCTGCCATCCAGACAAGAAGGGAGAAGGAACGGCAGACACAGTGTGGGAAAGAGGGAAGGGGCTTGGAGGTCCAAGGTGGCCAACAGTGGGCTAGGGGAGGGGGCACAGGAGGAGAGAGGCACCTTACCCTTGTTCACGTTCTCACATGTTTGTTTCCAAAAGACTGTGTGTCAATAATATTACCTTAGTGATAACATTCAATATGAAAAGGCATATGGACTATGGCCTTCCCTCTGCCAGTAGCCAGAAAAAGCTAGAGCCTCAATTAAAAAACTAAGGAAAGAAAAGGAATTTATTCTGTCATCCTACGCTAACAACACCGCCATATTTCCATACATATTTGTGGGACCGCGACGGTATCCCCCCAGCGACTGTAAGCTCCCTGAGAGCAGAGACTTTGTAATGATCTGCATTGACTCTCAAGAGCCTTGACTTCCTGGTACATAGTAAGCACCCCATGAATACTTCCTGCTGGTTGCCAGGAACCAGCGTAGGTCCTTGGGGTAGAAAAAGAGACTAGATGTACTGCCTGCCATCCAAGTGAGGGGCTGAGTCTGCTCTACTGTGCTCTAGTTCCTTAGGAAGCCAGTTTTGGACTGGTAAAGAAATTGTTTCTGTTTTACAGGTTGGGGGGAAAAAAAGACATTGGGGCGCTTGGGTGGCTCAGTCAGTTAAGCATCCGACTTCAGCTCAGGTCATGATCTCACGGTTCGTGAGTTCGAGCCCCACGTCGGGCTCTGTGCTGGCAGCTCGGAGCCCGGCGCCTGCTTCGGATTCTGTGTCTCCCTCTCTCTGCCCCTCCCCTGCTTGTGCTCTGTCTCTCTCTCTCTCTCTCTCAAAAATAAATAAAATGTTAAAAAAAATATTTAAAAAGCATGTCATATAAATAAATGAACAAATAAAAGGGAAAAATGAAATAAAGTTGTTCTTAGACCTACAAAAGCTGAAAGAATTCATTGCCAGCATACCAGCAACCAAGCAATGTTAAAGGTTGCAAAATAATACTTTATTTTTTTTTTTTGCAAAATAACACTTTAGGTTATGTATATAACTATTCTTATTGTCTCTTTAAATAATAGACTTTAAAAAATAATAATGTAGTTTGTACATAAAAGTAAAATGCAGGGGGGCGCCTGGGTGGCTCAGTTGGTTAGGCATCTGACTTTGGCTCAGGTCATGACCTCACAGTTGGTGGGTTCGAGCCCTGCATCGGGCTCTGTGCTGACAGCTGGGAGCCTGGAGCCTGCTTCGGATTCTGTGTCTCCCTCTCTCTCTGCCCCTCCCTCGCTCAAGCTCTCTCTCTCTCTCTCTCTCAAAAAATAAATAAATGTAAAATAAAATAAAATAATAAAATAAAATAAGATAAAATAAGATAAAATAAATAAAAAGATCTTTCTACAAGCTGAGAGAGTTCTCCAGTTGACAGGAAAGGCCCCAGCAGCCCTCCTGGGCAGGCTCACAGACACTGATCTCACAGCATGCCTTCCTCTGCTTACTCAAGCAGCCGGGTGTGCTGGGAGGGCAGGAGCACTGGCATCCCCCGTGGGGGCGAGCCCTCCGCCTCAGCCGCCTTCCCCAGGCCCTGTGACGCACCCATGCTCACACACACACACACACACACACACACACACACACACACGCAGCCTGAGCTGTTAAAGTGACAGCACTCACATTTTCCATTTATTGGTGATTTCAAAACAGGAAGCCTCGGTGGGGAGCGGGGAGGAGTCGGCGAAGGGAGAGCTGCTGCAAAGGGGCCCAGGTGCATAGGCGGGACTCAGGCGGGAGATGTCACTGGCGCCAGTCTCCATGGACAGGAAAGGCCCCGGGCCCAGCCCAGCTCCTAAGCAGCATCGGTCTGGGGCCCGGCTGGGACTGTTCAGCGGGCCAGGCGGCAACAAAGACGCATCTCTCCCTGGGGCAGGGGTTTTCTGTGAGGAAGAAGGGAGCACCCTATGCCTTCCTGTCTGCCAACGCAGAGCCCCTTCTGAGGAAACCTCCTCGGGAGCCCTCCAGGACTGACTCCTGAGGGCCGGTGTCCCTGGCCCCTTAGGCCCTCTGCAACTTAACCCGGCCATGCCCCTTTGCAGTGGAATATTCTGTCTGATGCCCTGTCCCCACCCCCACTCTAACATGCAATTCGCCAGGGTTTCTAGTCTCAGCTCCTTGCGGCACCTCGCGTTTTGCAAAGTTGTTGCATCACCAGCGTGTCCTTCTATCTTCAGGACAGCTCCCCGAGGTTGCAAACGGCATGCCCATTTTACAGAGGCGGAAGCTGGGAGCAAAGAGAGTAAGCCACGTGTGCCGGCATTCCAGAAGCAGACCTTCTGATCTCAAACTCTTCATTTTCAAGGAAGTCCCAACTCCTATCTCCTACCTGGCTCTGAACCCAAGGTGTGTCTAAGATGGCCAGGGACGCCAGAACAGCCAGGGAGAAGAGTGAAGGTAAGAAGGGCTGAAAGGCGAGAAGGCATAAAGCGCACCCACGGGCTGGCGTGGCAAACAACCATGCACAGCCTGGGCCATGGGGGCACCAGCTTTACCCCGTCTCTCCTACGTCTATGTGCACATAGAGCAAACCACACACACACACACACACACACACACACACACACACACACACAAATCCTAGCTGGCCTGGCACCAGGAAGGGGGTAGGTCCATTTCCACAGTTTAATTGCCTGAGGAGCTTGGGGCTGATTTCCACAACTTACAGAGAAAGACGGAGAGGGAGCCACGGTAAGAGGACATTTCTAGGGGCGAATGACATTTCTGGAACTTGGCTTTCTCTGGCTCTCTGAGAGAAGGGGTTAAAAAATCATCATTTCCCTCAGCAGTGACCTTGCAGAGGAAGCTGCATGCTGTGTTTCTGCCAGAGGGTGCTCTGGAGGGCAGAGGAGGGGTGTCTGCAGGCTGCCCTGCCCGGCCAGCCCAGGACAATAAAATCTGGTGATAGCATGCCAGTGGCTGGAAGGAGACAGGAGGGGACAAAAAAAAAAAAAAAAAAAAAAAGAGACCAGGCTGGATTTTTCCGCCAGGCTAGCGTTTCTGTCAGACCACAACCTCCTTTTCTTGGCGCCCTCCCCTTTCAGGTTTCACAGATTGAACAGCCGGGACCCATAAAAGGGGACATTGTGGGTCACAGGAAAAAGGATGGGTTAGACTCAGGGGAAGCCCTGGAATTTCCTTGCCTGGAGATCTTCAAGACTCAAATGAGAGTCTCCTGAACCCGGGAGGATTTCTTGCTCTTCTCCTTGGCCTCTTTCCCTTCCCCTGTCTGGAATGCTCTCCAAATCTCTTTCTCGAAGTCCCGTCCTTTTCTTAAAAGCCTCTCCTGACCCTTCCAGGCTTCAGGGCTCCCTGAGGCCAGAGACCATGACCCTAGAGCCTTGCTGACTGACAGTGAGAAAGCAGACGCCCGAGAGGACCCTGGGTCCCACCCAACTCTGAGGGTCTGTCATCACGGTCTTTGACGAGGGTGGGGAGCGCCTTCTCAAGGTTGTGCTCTCGTGTCTGACAGGAGAGGTTAAACTCCAGCTTGTGTGGGTGGCGAAAAGATCTGGGCCAGAGGGGAGGACGGTTGTCCTAGAAGAATTGGGTTGGGTCACACACCAAGGAATTGCTCAAGGCTGGTTTCGCCGGTCAGCAAAAGGGTCCAGGAAGCAGAACCCGTGGGAGGGAAAAGAAACTGGGCTGCTCACTCCAAAAGCCTGGCCACCCAAGTTCAGCAAGTTCACGTTCCTGGGGCCTTGCGGGAGGGAAGGGGAACAGCTGGGCTCCTTGCTATAGGTCTGTGCTTTTCCAAGCAAAGCGTCACGGAGCCTCATCATCCAAAGAGATCAACACGCCTACTGGGAGACTAACGAAGATCTCAAATCTGGAGTATTCGATTACTAACGCAGGTCCTGGGCACTGGGAGGTTGAAAAACCACCATATGAACGGAGTTAGATCTGAAAGCAAGCGGCTTGATCTCTCACCACACACATCAGCTGAACTGTGCCGTGAACCTGATGTTTGTTTATTAGTAAACAACCAGCACCAGTGTGCTATTTTTGTGGTCGATTTCTTTGTTTGGGTTCATTTCCTTTTTGAAACATTTCATTAATATATTTGTACCACAATCAAATTCATGATTCTTAAAATTCACTAGGAGGCAAAACACAAAACAAAACTCAGAGCATGAAAATATTCTACGAAGGGAGAGTAAATGGAACAGATATATATATATATTTTTTTTTTTTTTTCTGTGCAAGTTTCTTGTAGAAATCTGAATCCCGTCACAACTTTTTGTCCTTAAACTAACTGGAGGCTAAAGCCTATCTTTATTCCTTGATTTTTAATTGGAGAATACATTTGACCATTTTTAAGGTGAAAACAGTAAACGACTTAGAAGTACTTTTCTACCTCGTTGGGGTTTACTTTGATGACTGAAAATCAAGGGTCTCAGGATGCTGTTTGCAAGTAAGTAGGAATCAAAATTTCTAAGAACAACAAGCTTTTAAGTTAGGTCTCTTGTCCCAAACCTCCTGTCTCATTTACACAATTATCTCCCAGTAAAACAGGGCTTATGCTGAAAACATGCGTGGGGGCACCTGGATGGCTCAGTCGGTTAAGCGTCGGACTCTTGATTTCGGCTCAGGTCGTGATCTCACGGTTCGTGGGTTCGAGCCCCGCATGAGGCTCTGTGCTGACAATGTGTAGCCTGCATGGGATTCTCTCTTTCTCTCTCTCTCTCTGCCCCTCCCCACTCGCTCTCAAAATAAATAAAAGTAAACTTAAACCAGTGTGTCTAAATAGGGTCCTATCTCACTTTAAAAGGAATGCAGTTACATCTTTATAAAAAAATTAACATGCAAAGATGGATCTACTAATGCCACATCTGGCCTCATCCCCCCAGAGGCATCACCCCCACTCTGCCTTCCACTTTGCTACCCCACTGCCCGCAGGAGCCAGCGCCCAGCTCTCCTGCCACGATGCTTCAGAGTCCACAGACCCTCGAGTAGGATGGTCTGTGTTCAGATCCTTGCTGTGTCATCGGGTGATTGCGGGCAAGTTACTCAAGCCCTCTAAGCATCGCTTGGCTCCCGTGTAAGATGGGGACAGTCATGGGACCTGCCTCTTAAGGTTGTTCTGGGACTCAAACGAACTAAAACAAAGCACTTAGCACCCTGCTTGGCCCATACTGGACTCTCAGTGAACATTTTGTGGGCATTCTCATCCTGGAACAACAAATGATTCACGCTTCTCGGGGCCAAACGTCCACTTTCAAATTACATGCTGGGTTCCTCAAGAAAACAGGTCAGGAAAGCCCGTCCCCTTTTTCTTCACCTGGGAAAATGAAGCTCCCACATCAGGAGTCCATTCAAATATCAGCTTTGCTTGAGTATTTTCTTTAAAAAAGACTTTTTTTAATGTTTATTTTTGAGAGAGACAGATAGACTGTGAATAGAGGAGGGGCAGAGAGAGAGGGAGACACAGAATCCAAAGCAGGCTCCAGGCTCCGAGCTGTCAGCCCAGAGCCCGATGCAGGGCTTGAACTCATGAAGAGTGAGATCATGACCTGAGCCAAAATCAGATGCTTAACCAAATGAGCCACCCAGGTGCCCCGGAAGTATTTTCTTGTAGCTGCCCATCCCCCACCCACTTTGAAGCTGGTCGGTAGCTCCTACTTAACTGAGCCATAATCGACTGAACCTATTATGTCTTTGGGTCTTGCTCTGCCACAAAATCTGGGACCATTTAGAACGCAGAACTGAATGTTGTTCCTCTCTGCACTATGGACGCCAAGCGCCCAAGCAGACACTCAATAAATATTTATTGAATGAATAAAACAAAATGGAATCAAATGACATCTGCATGGATGCCAGGATGTATAGAGCATATGGCTTTGGAGAAATGTAATCCATATTACATCTTTTCCAGAAGCCAGTTATTTCGGGCTGGAAATGAATTTAACCAAACCAGATGTCGTGGAAGACAGGAGAAAAAGAGAAATTGGGAGAAAAATTAGGGGAATGGCTTCAGGGTTTTGCTCCCTTTCCAGGAAGGATGTGTTCTCCATCTTGTAGGTAAATGCCTTCGTGGCTTTATGGGAAAGGGCTACCCTTGAGCCACTGCCCAGCCCCAAACACAAGCATCCGTGCATCAAGACACGTTGGTACAAAGCACGTGAAACACATCAATCCTCCAAATCAGGGAGGGGGCGGGGATGACACATTAGCCCTATTCTGGAAAGGAAACTTTTTGGAAGACGAGATTGTTGTTTAATTTTCGTACAGTACAGAACCGCAGGAAGCCAAACTAGCTCTTCTGAAAATCAGGCGAGAGCAAGGCCTTCGGGTACGCTACCAAGAGTGGGAGGGGAGGCAGGATGGGAATGGGAAGGACATTGACCGAAGAGTTCATTGTACGCTAACCACCATCCTGGATACTTGACATAAAATAATAATGCGCCAAAGAACCTTAGAGGTAAACAGTACCACCCCCACTCTCTTGATGGGGAAACTGAGTCTCAGCGAGGTTAAATGACCGAGGCAAGGTCGCACGCTCCCAAGTGGTTTTTTGCTTGGTCTTAAAACTCTTCGGTCGACAATCACAGTGTGGATAGCTTTTCCCTAAATCCTTCTCCGCTAGAGCCCATCCCTCCCTCCCTCTTCTGTTAATTTTCCTGAAACAAGGTGAGCTAAACGTATTCCTTTAAAACTGCCAGCGGTTCCCTTACATTCATAAAACAAAAACTCAAAGACTCCAACTCCATTCATGGTACATTCTCCATGAATGTACAGGCTCCGCTGGGAGAATGTACAGGGAGGCTCCGCTCCCCCTGTAACTCGTCCTGCCTCTTCGCAGCCATCAATCACACTTGACCGTGGTCCCGTCATACTTCCCGCCAGCTTCTTTGGCTCATGCCTGTCCAGTGTCGTTCCCTTTATCCCCACGAAAACCAATGCATCTTCTGCTGCACCTTCCCCTTCTTCCTCCCTGCGAACTCCTCCTCACATCCCAATGATCCGCCCCCACCCTCTATCTCACTTTTCTTACTAGAAGCTACTGTAATCTGGCGCCTCGCCACTAAAACCGGCTCTAGAAACAGTGTGAAAAATAACGGCCCCTGTTCACTGAGCCTTTAGATGCTGATCTGAATACGGAACAATCACGCCCAAGTGTAGGCGAGGCTCCGTGTAAAATTCAGTGACTTGTCTAAGGTCACTCAGTAAGTAGCAGTGAGAATCTGGGTCACTAGGGTCTGGTCCACCGGGCTTTTCGCATTTCAGTCTCTCGTGACTTCTCAAGAGCATTTCACGTCACTGACGCTCCCTTCACCGCTCTCTGTTTTTTACTGCCCTGACTCTACGCTTTTGGTTTTTCCTCGGATTTCCCTAGCTATACCTTCTCAGCTTCCTTTGAAAGCTCGACTCCTCTGCAGGCACTTTGGTTGCTGGTATTCCTCGAGAGACTCTGTGCGGTTTTCCTTTACACATTCTGTGCGTTCTCTGTAGGAGATCTGAGCCATTCGCTGGGCTAAAAGTCCCACCTCTCCATTCCAATGTTGCCCTAATCCCTAGGTACCACCCTTTTCTCTTTCTTAACCTTTGGGCTTCCATCACATGTCCTGGAATGTATAATCAGTACTTGAACATCTTGCTTGTACCGAAACCTCGTGTATTCAAACACCAAACTCGCCTTGCCCCCTCCCAACCTGCTTCTTTCCAGATTCTTTTGGTTAATGCCACACCATCCACCCAACTTCCCAAGTTATAAGCTCCAGATCAACCTTGACTTCTCCGCCCTTGCTTCCTTCTCAGATGCAATTAATCGCTAAGTCCTGTCCAGGTCTGCCTCCGAAATCGCACACCTGTTCTCTCCAATCTGCTGTCCCCTCTCGGTGCTAACCCACCGTCACCTGTCTGACTACTGCAACGGTGTGTCTGTCCTAACAGATCTGTTCCTTTCAGCTTTGCCCTTTGCAATGTATTCTCCAGTTATGCAGTAATCTCACCACTCTTCTGCTTACAACCTCGATAGCTCCCTATACCCTTTGGGATAAATCTCCAGAACCTTAACCTGGTAAATAAACCTGTGTGATCTATTCTGGCCCCGCCCGGCCTTCCTTCAGGCCACTCCCCCTGCTCTTATGGGCCATTCACATTAGATGTCTTTCAGTTCCTTGAACATGCCTCATTTTTCCACCACTGAGCAAGCGGACACATACTTCTCTCTTCGGGAACACTCCCCTACGCTGGTATCTCTACTCACCTGTCATGTCTCAGCTTAAACCTTCTGGGTTTGCTTTCCCTGATACCTCAGACTAATCTCTCCGTTGTTTATTCTCATGACAGCCCGTATTTCTCTTTTCCAGTATTCACCCTGCTTATAATTCCTTATTTAATGTTTTTTCTTCCTCCTTCTCATGTATATGTATTTGACAGCTATTCTCAGTGCCTGAGACCTACATGGCACGTGATAGATGCTCAGTAAAAATGAACAGCCTGGCACAAACCCCCGGTGTGAAATCCTCCCGAGTCCCCCCCTGGCTTCTTCTATGCCCTTGTAGCCCTTTCGTTTTCACTCAGCCTTGGTTAATATTTACTGTTTTACAGGTCTTCCTCCTCCATGAGTTTATCATGAGCTTCTTGAGGAAGAAGACCAGGTCTTCATCCTTCACGGTGCCAACGATGTTTGTTGAATTGAAGAAGAAAGAGCTGAAAGCCTAAGCCCCGTACAAGTCCCCAGACAAAAAGGTCAGAAATGTGGAATGAGGCTGTGCTTTGGCAGATGTTAGCTTGTAACTGTCCACGTCAAACACTGGCCATACCAGTGAGGTGAACAGAAATTAGGAAACACTCACGGCTTCCCTCATCTTCCTCATGCCCAGTCCTCAAGCAGGAACCAAGGCATCCTGAGTGAGGCCGACTGCACTTCCTCTGCTCCACCTGCATGCTCCCCTGACTCGGGCCAGACTGTTTCTCACCTGCCGAGTCCACTCTGGTTTCCCCTAGCCTTTCCTCCCTCTTGTACACCATCCTCCTTGCTGGCAGGGTCATTATTCTAGAACTTAGATTTGACCGTATTACCTCTGCTTAAGCCTTCGGACTCCCTGTTAACTGAAAGATATCATCTTTTCCACATGGCATCCGAGGTGCTCCATGGTGGTGCCCCAATCCACCCTTCTAGACTCGACCCTGCCATTTTCCTCCCAGGTCCCCTACATCTCAACAACCCTGAACTCTCTCTCTCTCCCTCGATACGTCGTTTCCTTCCTTGTCTTTGCGCATGCTGGGCCCCTCTGCCCAGAAAACTGCTCCCCCTTCTCCACACAGACATGTTCTCTACACACTTTTCTATATCCAGCCCAAATAGCTCTCTGTGCAACACAGTGGAGTTAATTGTTCCCACCAAGGCCTCATAGATCTGTCTGGGTATCCATTAAGCTGTGTGTTCGTTTACACAACCCAAAGAACATAGGACGATGTCTTTTACTTCTTTGATCTCCAACACCTATCCTATACTGGGTGCTCAAGAAATGTTGAATAAATAAAGGAATAAAGTCTCAGTCTTTGTGAGTCAGGTTGGTGGAACAGGCCTTCCTATCTGTCTAGGCTTTTGTTTCTTCCCTTAACTACAAGATGGTGTATTTAGCCTTTCTTCATGACAAGCTGTTCTCATTAGAGAAGAGTTATATTATTCTAGCTTTCAGTCACCCACTGGCTGATGGGTTATCCAATGGAAACTCTGTTGCCCGTCTACTATAAGAATTGCAAATGAAAGCAGCTTAGTGTGCTAAAAACAAGATCTTAAGTACATTCGAAGGGCAAATAAACAAATGGGGAAGGTATGCCATTGGTATTATATGTGATTGCTTTAATGTCATTTTGCTGATAATTTATGCAGTTCCCCTTCTCTAGTCAACCCCTTAAGTGCAAATAATTGAGGGTTGTCAAAACATTTTCAATAACTCTGACCTTTGCACATATACAGTGAGTAAGAAGGTGTAGCAAAATTACAGGCCTTCAAAAAGGGGAAAGGTTCACTCCTGAATTGCTTAAGAAATGACAAAATGAGTTCATATAAAGCTTGATAGGGAACAGGAAGTTAAAAAAAAAAACCGTGATAAGGAAAGAGAAATGCTGACCCAGAAAAGATGATCTGAAAATGCAGAGGGAAACTTTTTTGACACAGATGTAATGTAAGATCATTGCTCTGAGGTGTTTTTTTTTTTTTTTTTTTTTTTAAGATAGGGCTATAAAAGTGAGAATTGAACTCATGATTCTGTAAGACAAGCATGTCTGATGAGCGGGGAGAAATGGTTATTCACTCTACTGGAATTGCTTTAATGGAAACTTCTTGATGAGAGTTGTGTCTTAAAATACTCATCCAGTGATGAGGAGTTATTTCAAGATGTGAAGTCAAGGAGGTGGTTGCAGTGAGGTTCGTGTGTGAAGCACGCCATGTCTTTAGGATGCCGAGCGGAGCCAGATGAAGAATGTGCCAACAACTGTTCCCACTGGCCTTTTTGGACAGCTGGTTCCCATCCCAGTGACATACTGGCAGCCATCAGCAACTAGTAAATCTATGAATGCCGCCCAAGCAAAAGGGCGGGGTGAGGCCTTGAGCTCCTTCCTTTCTCCTTGGTAATCCCCATCTGCCCAGCAGAGTCCTTCCCTCTGGCTCAGCCGTCCTAAACTCTTCTCCATTCTCTCTCTCTACTACAACAGTAGACAAGGCCCCCAGTAGACCTCCGGGCCTCCAGCCCGCTTTCTGTGCTCATGAGAACCAACAGCTTTTGAAGCGCAACTCTCAAGAGAGGAGAAATTAAATTTCAACTGTCCAATTCGGCTGTCCCTGTTCCGGTGCGTCATTCAAGACCCAGGTCAATGTCCCCTCCTCTGATGCTTCTTCCAGTTCTCCCAGGCAGCAAGACACTACTTCTCCTGTGTTAATACGTTTCTGTACATGCCTCCACTTTCATAGACTCCTATCGCTACTATGGTAATCTGGTTGCACACCTTGGGTGCCCTTAAAGTCAAAGACTCCAAGTCTCCATTCCCCCAAGCCTAGCACAAGGCGTCTCAGTATGTGCCTGTGGAATGCATGTGCATATGAATACACCTCCGAATGAAGAGCAACCGTGGGCAGATTTTGTCTGTTGACATCCTTTTGAAGACAAGAGCCGAACATGTTGAATGGCAGCCATTGCCCATGTGAAACATGAATTCGGGCTGAGGTTTGGTGCAAGGTGCCTGAGCCACATAAACAAGCAAACTGGAGGGCTGGGATTGGTTTCCAGTAACTTATCAGTGACATACTTGGGGATGTGAACACTCCCCTTTCCAAAGTCAATACCCAGTCCTTGCCAGACATCTTCTCCTGAAGCACTTATTAAACGGGGCGCCACGGAGCTCCAGAAATAAAGGAGCTTGAAGAAAGCACTTTGCATTTATGATGGTTTGGATTAAAATTTAATTGGGTCTGAGATGGACTGAGTGGGAAGCTAAGGTGAGTTTCCTAGTGCAAAGGGGAGCTCATTTTCTGTTTGTGTGAGGTTACCTATGTGTTCACCCCACCCCTACACTCGCTCCCCATATCCACAGTCCTTTCTCAATTCCTATTTAGCACAAGGCTTTGGATCTCTAAAGAGAGGAAGGCCAATTACGTAACCCATGTGGGTGGGAGACATTGACCCTGATATGCCAAAGGCCTTTAAAACCTTCTGTTTGATATGATGTAGGTACAGTGGTGGGTACACCATAATAGGTCAGAAATTTCAATACTATTCATTGGAAGAGATGGAAAGGTTTCACGGGTGGGAGAGAAGGAGGGAAGGTAGAATTCTAGCACTAATTTGAAGAGAAGGAGCCATTTGGGGAAACTAGAAGTTTAAAAATAGCTCACCTTTGGGGCACCTGGGTGGCTCAGTCAGTTAAGCGGCCGACTCTTGATCTCTGCTCAGGTCATGATCTCACAGTTTGCGAGATCAAGCCCTGTGTTGAGCTCTGTCCTGACAGCACGGAACCTGCTGGGGATTCGCGCTCTCTCTCTTTCTCTCTCTCTCTCTGCCCCTCCCCCACTTGCTTGCAAGAGCTCTCTCTCAAAAAAACTTAAAAAAAAATAGCTCAACTTTTTAGGTCTTATGGCTAATCCTTATCAAGTGGCATCCATAGGAATGAGCATAGGAATGGGCATAGGAAATTTCAGGGGAAGACTTTTAGGATAAAGTTGTTGGCATACCCAGGCAACCCTCACTTTAAGGCTATTTTAAATGGGCTTGTCGGCTTATATAATTGAGGCTTGTTGGGAGCTGGAAGAGGGGTGGTGGGAAAACCATGATTTCATCTCCGTTATAAACACAGGAAATAAGTGTGCCACGGAAGGACTTCATAGGTTGTGTTTTACAAGCTGCGGGAAATGCCATGGGCGAACCTAAGCCTACCTTACGGTGAGATGAAGTCCAGCCAGGAGCAAAATTCCTGAGTCTCAGTTAAGATATTGATACCTAAAATGTGAAGAGTAGAAAGGGAAGCCTGGGGAAGCCTGGCTGACTCAGTGGGTAGAGCCTGTGATTCTTGATCTTGGGGTTGTGAGTTCGAGCCCCATGTTGGATGTAGGAAAAAACAAAAAAAGGGAGGTCCAGATACCCCCTGTCTAAATGTCTGAAAGTAATAAATCAAGTGAACAAACTGGTCAATTAAATAGGTCTTACCCTCCTACTTGACAAATATCCCTTCATAACGGCCCGATTAGATTTCTCAAGCTGCTTGGCATTCTGTGCAAGAGATAGCAGCCAACAACCCCGGATTCCTCTCTACCTGTGGTGTGCCCCCATCCACATTACACTCTGCCCCTGGCTTCTTTGGGTACCAAGAGGGGCCCCACATGCACGTGGATGGACACCCCAGGAGTATGTCAAAGGTCTGTCTGTACCTCCATGAATAGCTGCACCTTGGTCATCCTCAGGGTTAGAAGTATCTGTCCTCAGGAGGCCAGACATGAGGAAGAAACCCAAGAAACGGGTTCTCAGTCATTTGGGTCTCCAATACCCCATATGTAGCATTTTTGTCGGGAGCGGCGAGGGGATACCTGGGAGGACACGGGCTCCAGGCAAGCAAATCTCCGTGAACCTAAGAAGTCTTCATCTATACTAAAGGGCATGGCCATAGGAAGCCCAGAATGGAGACTTCGGGTCAAGAGCAGGTCCAGGTACAAAAGCTTCATGAACGAGTCACGTGAGAGAGAGCAAAGGGAAATGAACTAGGAAGTGACATCCCTACGTTGTACAGGCTGTGCGTGACTGCAGATCCTTCCGTAGAACTATTGGCGGGCAGAAGTAGCGACAGGGTCACGGTTGGGGGTGTGGGGGAGAGGAAAGGGCCAGATACGGACCGAGGGGTGAGTAAGGAATCAGATATATGTATCGCAACGCGCTGAAGAGATAAGTTCTGTGGCACAGCGTTGGTAATGCGTTTCGTGACAGCTGAGCGAGAGAATCTGCCTCGGGATGGGCCTCTCTGGGGGAGTCTGAGGGGCCAGCCTGTGGCAGAAATGGAACCAGAGATGGCACTTGTGTCCACCTGGCAGCCGCTTCCAGAGACAGGGGTGAGCTGGGCATCGGTGACATCACAAAGACAGATGTGCTCAAGAGGAAGCGTTCCAGTCCTTCCGGGTATCCTCTGAGATAAGTAACTAGGAACTCAGGCCAATTACTCTGGGGCCTCCGTACCCTCATCCTGATCCGGTCAGCCATGCAGTGCCAGCCTCCGTTCTGTCAGGAAGGGGTTTCGCTGAAAGTAGGGAGGGCAAGGGTAGACACCCAGGCCCTATTTTTAAAGAAGACTGTTTATTCTGGAATTTTCCAGACACATACAAAAGCAGAGGGTATTGTATGACAACCCCACCCCGACCCCTTCAACGATTAACCATGATCAACGTTTTGTCAAACCGTTGGTCTATTCCCCGGCTTTCTCCCCCCCCGGAATATTATTTTATTTTGTTCTACTTTAAATGTTTGCCCATCTATTTTTGAGAGAGAGAGAGAGAGAGAGAGCGAGAGAGAGAGAGAGAGAGAGAGAGAGCACACAAGCAGGGGAGGGGCAGAGAGAGAGAGAGACGGAGACACAGAATCGGAAGCAGGCTCCCAGCTCCACCCTGTCAGGGATCCCAACGTGGGGTTCAAACCCACAAACCGTGAGATCATGACCCGAGCTTAAGTCAGATACTTAACCGACTGAGCCACCCAGGGGCCACCCCCTGCCCCCCGCCCCCCCGCCAATATTTTAAAAACAACCCAGACACCAGTATGCATCGCTAATGACCGTTTTTGTCTTTAACACAATCACTGTGCTATTATCACACCTGACATTCACTATCATTCCCTAATATCACTGAATGTCAAATCCACATTTATGTTTCCCTAATCGCCTCCTAAATGTCTTTTTACATTTAGTTTGAATAGGAGTCAGACAAGGTCCTGGCCATATTTTACCAGAATGGAAAGCCCCACTTTTTTTTTTTTTAGTGTTTATTTATTTTTGAGAGAAGAGCGTGAACGAGTGGGGGGCAGAAAGAGAGGAAGACACAGAATCTGAAGCAGGCCCCAGGCTCCGAGCTGTCAGCACAGAGCCCGACACGGGGCTTGAACCCACGAACCATGAGATCAAGACCTGAGCCGAAGTCAGAGGCTTAACTGACTGAGCCAGCCAGGCGCCCCGGAAAGCCCTTCTCTGTGGCTTTATGAACTAGAATCTCTCATACACCTTATCCCGAAAACCATTCAGCACCTCAGCTGAACAGAGCCGTAAGGTCAAAACTGATGAGCCTTCATCTTGAGAGTTCTGGACTCTCCAGAAAGATGTCCCCAGTGGGTGCTCGCAGGCAGCTGAGCCCTGGCTGCCTTTGAACAGCTCACTGTGTGGGATTCACACTCTGCAGGCCGAGTGTGAGAACCACTGTCCAAAGCTTCCGAGCACTTGCAGGATTTGGGGCACGGAGCATCAGCCGACATTCGGTGAGAGTGTGCTCCCGCGTGCTCTGGTACCGCCTTCCGCTTTTCAGGATTTGCTCTTTCTAGTTAAAGGGCAAAAGCAAGCCACATGGGGTGCCCCAAAGAGCCAAAAACAAGGACCGTGGACAATTCTCTCTCTGCTTCGCCTGACCGTGTGGCCATGAACGCAAGCCTCTCACCCATCAGTCTCTTCATGTCTGAAACGAGAGGGAGGGACTCTGAAATCCCGAAGACCCTCCAGCTCTATCATCCTGCAATGCTCAACTCAGGAGGCACCAAGCGGCCTCTAGATTTCTGGCACTGAGATAGACGGGAGGAGTATGCAGATGCCTCTTCTCTTAGACTATCAACTCTTTATGGGCAGGGGCTGTGTCTTATTCTGGCATTACCGGATTCCAGCAAAGTGCCACGCACGTAATCAGCACTCAATCGATGATGTCGTTGAGTGAAAAACAACCCCACGACCAATTACTGAATATTCACGATGAGCCAGACGTTGCGCGGGGCTAGGGTTCACAAATATCTCCCTGGAGAGGCTAATGTTTCGAGGCGGAGCCGTTCAGTGGAGAAGGAAAGTTATCTAACGAACGGAAGGGGTTGTGGGCCGGAAGAGCTCAGACCCAGAAATATACACATTGAGCCGTTCGCCCCCATATACGGGTTTCCTGCTCCTCACGCTGAACGAACCCCAGAGAATCCAACAGGAGCACAGTAGAGAGTGGTCCCAGCAAAAAGGAAGCGCAGAAAGCCGTCCGTGCCAATTGACGGAGGGGAACACCTGCCAAGCAGCACCCAGAGCCCTTTTAAGGGTCAGTCTTCCCAAAGGGAGGCCCACAGGAACGATGCAGATCGCTAAACACTCCATCAGTGAACCCAAGGATTCTCGCGTCCTCCTGAAAACCGAGGACAGATTCACACAGGACAACTGTGTAGTTCCCGTTCGTCACGAGCGAAAACTACCAGGCAGGAGTGGGTCCCGACTGCGAGGTGAGGGCTGGGAGCCCTTGGCACAGGGCACGGGCCTCGCTGGGAGAGGAGGGTGAAGAAGAGACTATTCCACGTCCCTCCGGGTCCTTACGTAGGACAAGGATTTCTTGAATTCACAAAGCTGGCGCTTGGCAAGGTTTAAAATCATGATCCAGCAGTAAGGTCCTCAAAACCAGGTCCACGTCTGGGAGACAGCAGCTTTATGTGCTACCTAAGCACCAACATGAACCTACTGCCTAGAAAAGACCTCCAGGAAGCTTTCCAGTAAAACAAAACCCAAGTCCCTTTCAAAACATTGACCAGGCTCTGTGGATTCCAGGCAGTGGCATCACCGACCTTTCTCGCCTGGTCCGAATCCCAGGGGCCTCTCCTCACACCGTCCAGCCGGCATGCTGTGCAGAACGGTTAACTCCTGACGTTGGGACCGGCAGTCCCCGACGGTGTCACTAAAGTGTGATTTTAGAACCAAAGAGATCTTCAGAGATCATCTAATCTAGCCCCTCCGCCATTTCACAGACAACTTCCTTCCTGAGTCTCTCCCGCAACCCTAGAGGACGCGGGAAGTTCTCTCTACAGGAAGCAAAGGTGCCCTGTCTTTCTGGCCGGGAAGAGTTTGCCATTCTAGCCAGTTAACAGCCAGCTCTGGCTCACTGCTGCCCTGTGATTGGGACTCTGGAAGTTTCTGTGCACCTCAGCACACGCAGTGGGAAAAATAAAGAACTTTGCCAACAGATACCACGAAAAACACTCGACTCTGGATGCGGGCAGGCGGGAGGACCCAGCAGGTTGGAGCTTAAAATCAGATACACACGGCCCCAGCAGAGAGTACAGCTGCCAATTGAGACTCAGAAGTTTTGCAAGGAAAAGCTGGAGGGGAGGAAATAAATAAATAAATAAATAAACTAACAACTTGTTAACAATTTGCAGTCAACATTAAAAAAAAAAAAAAGGATCCTGGGATTGGAGAACAAGAGGAAATATTTCACTGAGAAATCAAAACAGAACCAGTGTGAGAATCCCTTCCACCAGAAAGCTCAAAGCTGTTTATGAATGTGAAATTAATTATGACTTTCCCCCATGGGAGCCAGGGCGGACAGAATATGGCCCCTATTTTACGTAGCAGGGAGACAAAGTCACAGCACAGCCTCCGCTCCCCTTTGTTCTATTCTAGAAGGAATGACCGGACGAGTCCGAAATTCCTTAACAAGTACAATTTTTGTGTTTCAAAGAGGTCGTTCATATTCTCCCTGGAGCAGATACATATTCTAAAGAAGAAAGGGGGGTACAGGAAGAATCTAAGCTCGTATTTGCATACATAAATGCTAGAAGGGTACCCAAGAAAATGAGTAAGGGTGGTTTCTCGTGGGGGCGCCTGGCTGGCGCGGTCGGTTACGTGTCTGACTCCTGGTTTGGGCTCAGGTCATGATTTCACAGCTCGCGGGTTCCAGCCCCGCACTGGGCTCCACGCTGTTAGCACAGAGCCTGCTTGGAATTCTCGCTCACTCCTTCCCCTGTTCCCTCCCTCTCTCAAAATAAATACACAAACTTAAACAAAGAAAGAGCGGTTTCTTGTGGCAGGGCTGGGGACAAAAGGATGGACGGGCATAGGAGCAAGCCTGGCAACGCGTAACTTCTTCGGTCACTTTGCTTTTTGAATGACGAGGACACTCCCTTCGTTAAATAATAAAGTTAAGTGCAAATGTCTTTGACACAGAGAGAAAACCAGCGATGCATGGACGGACCCCCAGCTTTCCTTTTGAGTAGGCTACATTTTGGGGGGCTGGAGTATATAGTACACGGCTCCTACGTTATCTAAAGATGAGGCAGGGAGAGGGGCAGTATGTCCTGCTCAAGATCACCCGGAAAAACTCTCCACAGCCTTGCCTACCGGCCACAGTGGGCATTGGGCACTCTCCAAAATGGTGGCTGCCCAACACCCACGTTTAATAAGGGTGAGAAACTCAGGTCATTCGGCGGCTCTGTACTCCTCATAGCAACCAGAATGATTTTATTAAAAGGCACACTTGAGGGGCGCCTGGGTGGCTCAGTCGGTTGGGCGGCCGACTACGGCTCAGGTCACGATCTCGCGGTCCGTGGGTTCGAGCCCCGCGTCGGGCTCTGTGCTGACAGCTCGGAGCCTGGAGCCTGCTTGGGATTCTGGGTGTCTCTCTCTCTGTCCCTCCCCTGCTCACGCTCTGCCTCCACCTGTAATGCCTTGCCCCTTTCTTCTACCTGGAGGATTCCTGCTCATGCTTTAAAATCAAATGCCATCGCCTCTGGCTCCGGCTTAGCCCCAGCCCCTTCATGGCACACGGTTCTCCGGACGTCCCATTACCGCACTTCCCACCTGCCTGGGCGACTTTACGTGGCAATAATCCATTTCTGTGTCTGCCTCCCAGTGAACTGTGCAATCCTACGAGGCGGCGCCCATGGTTGTCCTTTGTGCCACAGTGGGGGCCCCAGAATGTGATGTTTGCTGTGCAGCAGAGACCCTAGCAGCCCCTTGCACGTGCCTGCCTCCATTCTAAGTACCCCGCGATGCTCACCATTATAACCCGAGGTAGTGGGTACCAGCGTCAGCGCGACCCTACAGATGCGGAAACCGAGGCACGGCGACATTAAAAAGTTACGAGGCCAGTAGGTGGCACAGCCAGATTTTGAGTCCAGGAAATCTGCCTCGAGAGCCCTAATTTTAACCGGGATGCCATAATGCCTCCAAGTAAATAAATGAATAAAGTAACTGGAAGTCACTGGACTCCTCCTAAGGCCAAGGTCCTCTGGGTTTCAACTTCTGAATTCCCAAGAACAGCAGCCACACTGGGGATCAGGGCGAGGAGGGCACCTGCGAAGTCAACCCAGCCTTTCGGCTGCAGGGGCTCAAAATGGTACGGGCCCGGCCGGAACCAAAGAGCCCAGCGCTCTGGTTACTTTTCCAAGCTGACATGTCCTCACCCACAAGAACCAGAACATCCACTCAGAGTTTCCCATACCCACCCCCAGGGCCACCCTGCCTCCTTCCCATTATAAGGAAACTTGAGATTCTGAGGTTTCTTCCTGAGGAGCTAGTTCCAAACACAACACACATGGAAAAAGAGGCGAGATTTACCACCGACTCTCCACGCCAGTGGTCAGTGGTTTCTGCCTATGCACTTCAGGATTCTTTCTTGGAACTGGGCTGACGGATCTGTGTGGGCATGAAGGCCTGTCTGGGGCCCCCACCCCACTCAGCTGCTGATGGTGCGGCTCCCTCAGGGTGAGGCTGGCCTGTCTACCATTGTTGCCTCACAGCCCAGATAACCAATATGGTCGGAAGCCCCAAAATGCTGCCTCAAGGGCCTGTACTCTCACTCTCTTCTCCAAACCTGCTCAGAGCTGCCCTCGGGGAAGAAGAGTTGGATCTGGTGAGTAAGACTGCTGGTAAGCAGTCAGAATATGAGGAGAAACCAACACCCCCAGGCCGACAGAGAGGTGGGAGAACGAGTCTCCAGGGGGCGAGCACAGAGGAAGGTCGGACTCCAGCTTGGGGACCAAGGCCGTGGGCTGGACCCCACCATTCCCTAACTGAGAGCCTCGCGGTAAGTTATTTACCGTATTTGAGCCACATCTGCAAAAGAGGTTAACAGCTTCCTCATGTGTTGTGAGGAACAAACGAAATATTATATACAAAAGGCCTTTGTAATCTAAACAGTGGTTTCCAAGCCTCATTAATTGTCAGGATTGCCAAGGATTTTTTTTTTTTTCCCCTCTTAAATTACAGATTTCTGGATCCTTCTCAAACCTACTGAGTTACATTCTCCAGAGGAAGCGTCCAGGAATCTGTATTTTCAAAGACCGCGCCCCCCCCCCCCCCCCCCCCCCGGATGCTTCTGAAGCACAACCACAATTACACAGCACCGTACAAAGGTTGGTGTTGCTGCGATTCTGTGGAGAGATAGCAGGTCTGGGTACTATGCTAAGAGGGAACCCTCTAGAGCTGCCTGACTTCCAAGTGGAGGATTTCTAAGGGGTGTCCCTTCACGACGGAGGTCCAGGGAAGAAGTCCAATGAATTTAGGGAATCCGTGAACTCGGGCAGTGCAGCTCTCCATGGACGTGTAGATGGTTCCTTCTGCCTTCAAACGTTCTCCTGGCAAGAGAACAGCCCCCTAAATACACAGAGGCACGCAGACAGTGCCCCTCTGTCTCAGAACCTGCAGAAGCTGTAAGTTCCAGAGGGATACCCACAGTAGAAGCCAACCGTCAAGTGTTTGAGGCTACCCAGGAGTACAAGGGAGAACCAGGCGGGCACCTGTCCCTACTGAGGGGAGCGCCCGATGCCGAAGCGAAAGTCCTGCATAGCCAGGAAGCAAGAGCAGGAGCCCTGGGACCTGGAGCCCGCCGGGCCCCCCACCAGGACCAGCGATGAGCAAACCACTACCCTCTCTTGCGCCTCCGGCTTTCATCTGTGAAACGTGGACACAACTTGTCCGCTACAGGAAGCTTCCGTGAGCATCAAACGAAATAACGGATGTGAAGGGTTGCAGGGCGTTACGAAAAGCCGTGCAAGTATAACGCAACGTTTCTGTTCTTCCAAAGGAGCAGGACTACCGCACCCTCCCACAAACACGAAACTTTTCTCCAAAGAACCAGAAGTCTGTGCAAGCAATTCGTTCAATACCAAGTAGCCTCTGTGAATCTCATGCTTCGCCTCCCCGAGGAAAAGAAGCCTCACTCCCCTAAGAGACCGCCCCAAAGAAGCGCGTAGCTTGCCTCTGGATCTCACCCACCGCGGGACCCCGGTGCAGGTGGAGTGCACTGACCGACGTGGGAGGGGAGGGGTGCTGCAACCTCGGAGAGGTTATGTTAGGTGACTTCGAAAAGAAGGGTTAAAAGTGAGAGAGATCCTGGAAGGCTTTTCAAAACCGCTAAGTAACAAATGTAGCTCCCACCTCCCACCCACGCACCACTGGAAATAACTTTAAATAATGCATCTGAGAATGTCTGCAGAACAGGCAGTCTGGATTAAGGCCTTTTGAAGGGATGGCGTTCCAACAAGGATCCTTTCAGGCGCATCATCATGAGAACCACTGAATTCTCAGGCAAGTTCACCCTGACAAGTATCTTTAGCCAAGCCTGGCGACATCGCTGAGATCTTGGCGTGCTAACTCCCCCTCACGTGGAAAAAGACTTTATGGCCAAAAAGGCCTGGGAGCCCTCCCGGCCACCGCGTTACCCCAACTCTTACCCCAACAGTGTTGTGTGGAAGGCTCGCCTACTCTGTGTGACCAGAATTCCATAAAGAGCCTGGCTGGTCGCTGGGATGTTGTAGAAACGCGGCCCATCGCCATTTACTCTCTTTAACAAGCATCGATCGAACCCCTACCTTGTGCCGGGCTCTGTTCTGGCCCTTGGGGACGCAGCGGGGAACAAAACATACACAAATCTTCGCCCTCGTGCAGCCTGTGTTGTTGGACAGAGGGCGGACAAGAAATACGTAGATATACGCCCGTGCCTTCCAGCAAGTATTTTGGACAGGAGTAAGGAGGGAACGGTGGGAGGGACTCCCTGTTCTACGCAGGGTGGTCAAAGATCACCGGTGAATCCGGGAGGGAGCGAAGCATGCGGCCATCTGCGGGAAGAGCCTTCCTGGCAGAGATCAGCGGGCACAAAATGCTCCCGCCAGTGGCACACTGAATGCACTCCAGCAACAAGCAGTAGGGCCTGAGGCTTCCGTTGAATGAGCAAGGAAGGTGACGGGAGAGAAGATTCACAGGTAGCAAGGGAACACCCCCGGTAAGGACTTGCAGCCTTCAGATTTTTACCTTGACCGTGATGGAGAAAACATGGGGGGCATTTGGGGCGGTGGAGTAGTACAATGTCTCCTACGCTTTAGAAGGATCTCGGTGACCGAGGTGCCTATTTGCACCCTAAGGAGATGCTGAGCATAGAGGTTGGAAAACACGAGAGGGGCCTGGGCTGGGGACGGAATGGAGGGGCTGTCAGCCCATGGCTGGTATTCGAAGCCAGGAGTCTGGATGAGACAGAAGAGAAGAGGTGCGTGCCTCGGCCGGGGGGCCCTCCAACTCTCACAGCGAGCGGACAGGAACCTGCACAGGGGTCAGGACAGAAGCAGCCAATGGGGTAGGGACACTCAGAACTGACTCCTGGCCGCCCCGGGTCTGCCGCAAGCATCTCTCTCTCAAAATAAACAAAGATTAAAAAAAAAAAAAGTTTTTTTCATGTTTAGTTATTGTTGAGAGACAGAGCATGAGCGGGGGAGGGGCAGAGAGAGAGTGAGACACGGAATCCGAAGCAGGCTCCAGGCTCCGAGCTGTCAGCACAGAGCCCGACGTGGGGCTCAGACTCACGAACCACAAGATCATGACCTGAGCCGAAGTCGGACGCTCCACCGACGGAGCCACCCAGGTGCCCCAGGAGTTTAATTCTTCTTCAAGACTCCGTTCTTAATGCTTTAGGTTTTGCAAGAAGAGAAACAGCTAGAATGATCTCTCCAGCTGCTAACGCTGTCACTGCCTTTGCTTACAGGCTCCCTGGCTCATACGATGGGATAGATGCTGGGTTCTGATGAGCTAATGCATGCCACAAGTCTTTTGATCTCAGAGACTTGGAGGAGGTGGAGGGAGAAGGAATATAATCCTTTTCAAGACTTTCAGGTGAGGGGCGCCTGCGTGGCTCAGTCGGTGAAGTGTCCGACTTGGGCTCAGGTGATGATCTCACATCACAGTCCGTGGGTTTGAGCACCGTGTCAGGATCTGTGCTGATAGCTCAGAGCCTGGAGCTTGCTTCGGATTCTGGGTCTCTCTCTCTCTCTCTCTCTCTCTCTGCCCCTCCCCTGTGTCTCTGTGTCTCTCTCAAAAATAAACATTAAAAAAAAAAAAAAAAAAAAAGACTTTCAGGTCCTTGAAAGCTTCCTCAGTGGTTTCTTTTCTGCCACTAACGTCACTAAAGTGACTCTCAGATTCCCACATACTCCAGAAAGTTTCCCGGGTCAATTTAGCACAGACACAGGATCGTGGACATTAGTGCGCATCTAAACCAAGCCCCTGAGGAGGACAACGAAGCTCAGAGAGAGGACTGACTTTCTGTCCCTCCCCATGATTAGCTGTGTGGTCTCGGGCAGTTACTTTCAACCTCAGTGCGCTAGTTAAGGCATCTGTAAAATGGGCAATTACAAGAACACCCGCCATCTTGGGTTCTGGTGAGAATTAAGATCGTCGTTACGTGCGCGATTCTTAGAACGGTGGCTGGCATGTGCTACAGTGTCATTCTTAATTTCTATCGCACAAGTCCCTCAGAGGGTTTGTGTCGGAGGAGCAGGGTCATAAGGCAGTCTGACCTGACACAACCCTGACACACAACCTTATCCTTCCCTCCACAAAAGGCACAACCACGGTGAGTGAGCTTTTGATCTCTGCCCCTCTGTGATCGCTTTATCCACTCTAACCGAAAAGATTTTCTTTATCCCACACTATGAATTAAAAAGGACTATTATCGGGGCGCCCGGGTGGCTCAGTCCGTTGAGCGTCCGACTTTGGCTCAGGTCATGATCTCACGGTCCGTGAGTTCGAGCCCCGCGTCGGGCTCTGGGCTGACAGCTCAGAGCCTGGAGCCTGTTTCAGATTCTGTGTCTCCCTCTCTCTGACCCTCCCCCGTTCATGCTCTCTCTCTGTCTCAAAAATAAATATACATTAAAAAAAATTTTTTTAAAAATTAAATAAAAAGGACTATTATCAAGGGTCTGAGGAGCGTTTTGCTATTTGCTTTTACAAAGATCATACTCAAGCCTCACACAGTCCCCTGAGGCAGCTCAACTATCCCATTTCACAGGTCAGGAGGGTTCAATCTCGTGCCCAAGGTCACAGGGCTGTAGGTGGCAGAGCTGGGAGTCAAACAAGTCCCTGGGACCCCAGAGCCTCTCTCCTTCCACAAGCCCGCCCAGCACTGAATGGTGACACCAGGTACAAAGGGGTCAGTGATCCGCCCACAATCTGAGGCTCTCGGGCCTTGTTAGGTTGTTTTGAAACAAGGAAAGCCGGTCCGCCTGACTAGATTCTGTTTTTTATTTATTTTTAAAAGGCTGTGAGCTTTGTATTTATTTTTTTAATGTCTTATTGATTTTTAAGAGAGAGAGAGAGAGAGCGAGCATGTGAGCAGGGGAGGGGCAGAGAGAGGGAGGGAGAGAGAGGATCTGAAGCGGGCTCTGCACGAGAGCCCGACGCGGGACTCGAACCCACGCACTACAAGATCGTAACCCGAGCCAACGTCAGACACGTAACCGAGGGAAGCGCCCAGGAGCCCCCTGCGCTGCATTTTAAAGCCCTGACTAGGCAGGTACGTATGCGTCTACTGTCTCGGAGAGGTCTGAGACCCAGGTGAGAAACCCGCTTGCAGCTGTATTCATTCTCACCGCACAGCTCACAGGGAGGGGCCGGGCTGTCGCGGGTAGGAGGGGAAGGGAACAGGAAATCATTTGCTGGTGGTTGACCAGGCCCCCTGTGACTTCTCTGAGTTACAGAAGTGCCACCAACAGTCACAGCAGCTCCTGAGAACCACGAGCATCTTGGGGTCAGCCAGAAGGCACCTGTGGTGACAGCACGGGGTGTGGCAGTGGAAAATAACACAATCTCCAAGGGCCCGTTTCCCGCTTTGTGAACACAAGAGTACTAGAGACGCTAATTTTAACCGCCATGCCCCCAGCCCCCTCCGAGGGCGACCGACATTTATAGAAGCGTCTTTGCTATTTGTAGGGTTTCTCCCTCTACTGATCTGGAGCCACAGCCATGCCCAATGCACATGGTGGAGGCCACAGGGTCCAGATGGCCTGGGTGGGGGTGAGGCCACCCCATCCCCACCCCATCTCCGCTGCTGCCGAGATATCTCGTCCCCTGCTAGATTCTAATGGGATTATCTCGTTGGGCTACAGCGTCCAATCACTTCTCTAGGGGTGAAGGGGGGCGGGGGGGACCCGACAGTCCCACTGTCAGCCAGCCTCGGGTATGGCAGCTCCAGGGCCAGACAATGAGGATCGGGAAGGCAGGCCTTCCAAGGAAGCGGAAGAGACAAGTTCCGCGTCTCTGGGCCTCCCCCGTCTTATGCGAAGATTCCAGGGAGTCTGGCTGTTATTTGCAGATCATTCTGGGACCCGGGGGGACAGGGTTGTCTGCCTTATGGAGGCAGGCCATAGGGGAACTCCAGGAGATGGGGCTGGTCCCAAGAAGAGCCCTGATCCTGAGCTGCTGGTGAAGGTTGCACAGTTTGGGACGTGGGGGCCTCAGCTGTGCTATGGGAAAATGAGGCAGGAGGGGGAGGGAAGGAGAGGAGGCTGTAATGGCCAGGACCCCACCACCACACGGCATTTCTGCGTCTACAGAGGGCCACTGTGACAGCAACAGGAGACTCCACCTCCGGGTCCCCTCTGCACGGTCCCCACGCCCCTAACCCCCATGCGGAGAGGTGAGGGAGTACCGGCGTGGAGAACAGGGAAAGAAGCCTTTGCCATCTCCCCCACCCTTGGAACGTTTTCAAAAGAGAGGAAAATGGAGTTTTGACTACAGTTCAAGGGGCTGAACTCCATGACCCCTAGTCTTTGAGGGAGGGGCGCCGTCTCTGTCGCAGATGGTCCCGCGGCTGGGGGGTGGGGAGCCACCCTCTCTTTGTGGTTTGCAGAACCTGGCAATGGCTAGGAAGCCATATGTTGTGTTCTGAGACTCCAGCATAAACTTCTGCTGGATGTTTGGATTTGGGTTGTTTAATTATTCCCTGTTTGGGGAGAGAGAGAAAAAAAGGGGGGTGTGTCCATGTGTGCGCTTCGAAGGGGGTGGGGACGAGGAGGGACAGCCGTTGCCGTGACGGGCTTTCTGAGCAGGGTTTCGCCAGCAAGGTCCGCAGTGTCCTCTAGGGAGCCAATGGGGTAAACGGCCCTAAAGCTAATAGTTCAGCTGATACGACACCAGTCACGGGGGGTCTACTGAACCACAAGCTGTCTGGGGGATCGCTGCGGAGCTTAATAAAGCAGCCCGTGTGCCCACTTCATTCTTAACAGACACTGACAGGGGCGCTCCGATCGGTCCCAGAAATGGCAGCGAGGCAAAGTCTTTCCAGATGAAAAAAAAAAAAAAAAAAAAAAAAAATCACACCCCCAACTGCCAATCAGCGATGAGAAATACCATTTCTTGAATGTTAACTGATCTCCCAAGCACCACTTTCAATCGTCAGAATTCTGTCATAGAGCTGCTATGATTCTCCATACCCACTTTCCAGATGAGCAAAGGAGAAGGTAAGTCATCTGTACGAGGTTATGCCCGCAGCGTGTGGGATCTGCGCTCGAACTCAGGTTTGCCTGCTGCCTCTGCTCTTGGCTACTATCCTACCCTGCCGTCCCATCACCAGCTGGCAATTTCCATGCTGGACTCTGGCAGCTGCCACAGCCTCACTTGTGACCCAAGGCTAGAGGTAGGAAGCACACTTATGAAGGGTTTAAGCTTAATTCCTACCGGCCATTAAGATCTCCAGTGTTAGGGGCGCCTGGGTGGCTCAGCTGGTCAAGCGTCCAACTCTTGATCTTGGCTCAGGTCCTGATCTCGTGGTTCATGAGTTTGAGACCCGCGTTGTGCTCTGTACTGACAGTGCGGAGCCTGCTTGGGATTCTCTCTCTCTCTCCCTCTCCCTCTGCCCCTCCCCTACTTGTGCACTCTCTCTCTCTTTCAAAATAAATAAACATTAATATATATATACATATATATATATTTAAGAAAGTCTGGGGAATAATAAAGTTTAAGAAAGAAAAAGATCTCTGGTTTTACTGATGACGAAACAGAGCATCACAAGTAATGTGTTCAAAGGCACACAACAAAGCCACAGCCCAGCCAGGAATCAGCAATTCAATCAGGAGTTCGATCCTATGTTTTCTCCATTTTATCGCCCGGTCTCTGGACCAGGTGCCTGGAGGAAGAGGTCTGCCTCTCTATCGCTTCACATAGTAAAGCCAAGGTAGGAAAGGAAGCTCAGATTTTCTTAAATGTTGCGTAAATATGTTTAGCTGGGATCTTGGAAAAGACTTGAACCTGAAGCCCACTGGGTTGCAACTTCAGGGAGGCAGATTTGCGAAGAACTTCCTAATCATCAAACGTGTCGACGAAAGAATGGGTTGCCTTGTGGGGTGGACAGCTCCACAATGATGGAGAAGTTCAAGCACAATCTTGGTGAACCCCTGGTGATCCTGGAGAGGAAATCCAGTGACCAACTGGTATTTTAGCTGTCCAGTATTTGACCACCAGTCTTAGGGAGCATCCCATATAAGTGAGAGGGGAGCCCCAGGAGGGAAGCCAATGGGGCAGGTGTTCTCTCCTTCAGCTTCCCGCCAGAAAATACCCAGGTGTATGACCTAGACTTAGCCACTCAACTGCTCCCATCAAGGCCTTGGAACCTTAAAAGAGTGACCCAAAACACAGGGGTGGTGGCCACGATCCTTGGTTCCTGTTTTCAGAGCTTGGCTATCCAACTTCCAGGTCAGATACATGAGTTACCTAAAATCTTCTAGGTTAGCCAGATGTGGTTTCTGACATGGGATACGGGCATCTAATGCAAAACTAGATTTAGATCAGGTCACCACGCTGGCCACACAGGTCCGGTGCAACTCAGTAAAAATACAGATTCCAAGTTCCCAGGTTCAATGGAACCTACTCAATCAGAAGCTTCAGAGGTGTACTGGAAAAATCTACTTATTTTAAAGCTCCCCAGATGATTCTGACATGTAGCCAGATTTAGAAGAGGCTGGAATAAATAATCTCTACAGTTCCCAAATGAAAGTACTAGGATTCTTGAAAAACTCTTACCAAGAACTTGGGCATGACTCTCAGAACAATGAAAGGGGTCTATTCAGTGGATTCTTGAACAATGCAAGGGTTAGGGGCACTGACCCCTGCACAGAAATCTCACATGTAACTTTTGACTATCCACAAGCTTAACTACTAATAACCTACTGTGGACTGGAAGTCTTACTAATAGCAGACACATATTGTGTCTATGCGTAATGATTAACCCATATTTTGTATGTTATATGTGTTCCTTTCTGCATTAAAAAATTTTTTTTAATATTTATTGATTTTTGAGAAAGAGAGATACAGAGTGAGAGAGAGAGAGAGAGAGACGGAGACAGAGAGTGAGCAGGGAAGGGCAGAGAGAGAGAGGGAGACACAGAATCTGAGGCAGGCTCCAGGCTCTGAGCTGTCAGCACAGAGCCTGATGCGGGGCTCGAACTCACGAACTGTTAGATCATGACCTGAGCCGAAGTCACAGCCTCAACCAACTGAGCCACCCAGGTGCCCCCTCCATTCTGCAGTCTTACAATAAAGCTAAAGAAAACATTCATAAGATACACTTAAGGGGCGCCTGGGTGGCGCAGTCGGTTAAGCGTCCGACTTCAGCCAGGTCACGATCTCGCGGTCCGTGAGTTCGAGCCCCGCGTCAGGCTCTGGGCTGATGGCTCGGAGCCTGGAGCCTGTTTCCGATTCTGTGTCTCCCTCTCTCTCTGCCCCTCCCCCATTCATGCTCTGTCTCTCTCTGTCCCAAAAATAAATTAAAAACGTTGAAAAAAAAATTAAAAAAAAGATACACTTAAAATGCTGTACTGTAAACAATCTGTGTATAAGGGGACCCACCCAGTTCAAAGCTGCATTGTTCAAGGGTCAACTATAGTTACATTTGCTAACAAGAAGGATATCTCCCTGGATCATAACCTTCACTCCCCAGAGGCTAAAGCTCAGAGATCCCTTCCATTTCCACAGGACATTCCTTTCCAAAGGCTTTCACATCTACAGATCTTTACCACTGCCTACCATTGTCCTATCCCTTCCTCAGGAGGATAAGATCTGTGTGTTTGTGCACATGTGTTCGATCCTACGATGTCAGGCCAGCACAAGCCCTTTTACTTCGCAGACCATGGCCTCCCTTCCTCATGGGGTGCTGCTTTAAGATTTACCTTCTGTGCACCCCGAGGAAAACCCCAGCCCCATTCTGAGCCTTAACTTTCCTGCCTGAAGTGAGGAACCCCAACACCAAGCTACTGTCTTGGTCCCACCGCCTAAGAAGGACAAAGGAAGGCTCAGAGGTTGGCACATCGTCACCTCTGGCTTCTGGTTATGAAGGCTCAGAAAGTTGGCATTTTAGAGCAGGAAGACGAACATCCAACTTTCTGCGGCTCACCGCTGCTCATTCATCCTGAAGCAACATCCCCATTTCTCCTGGAAACAACTGCTTTTCAGAAGCTGTGCTTGAGGCTATTGAAATATTACATATTTCATGGGCTTCTTGTGCATGCATGTGTGTGTGTGTGTATGTGTTTATTTTTTAACACCATAGGTAGGAAGGGATGTGCAAAGCACACAGCCCCCTCCCTTTGCATCCCAGCACTGGATTTAGACAAGGTACTTTCTGGCACCTTCTGGAAATTCTGTAGCCTCCCTTGGTAGCCTTCCTGGTACTCAATAAGGCTAGAGAATGCAAGAGACTTGGGCCAAGTGGATCCCGGCAGTGACAAACCATCACTCGGGGACAGGATGGAAGGAGGCGTGGGAGCCTCTGGGTCCATTCAGCCTGCTGAGAAAGCCCATCTCATGTGACCACCACCCCCCCCTCTCTGGAGGATGCTTCCAGGTCCACCGTGGGCACGTATCTGCCAAGGCGGCCCCTCAGGAAAGTCAACCAACCTCCTACTTCCTCACCCTAGAGCTTGAGATCAGCCACCATCCTCAACAGGACCTTGAGGACAACTTGGCCATCTGGTTTCTGTACAAGCTGCATCCATACAGCGCACATAAATTTATCTTCCAGAGCCTTCCAAATGTACACAGCTGAATTCTACTGCTGACTTTGGCACTTGCTCCTGGTATCTGAGAAGAACAGATTCAATTAAAAAGGAAGTAACAGATGCTGCAAATCACTCCCTCATTTTGAGAGAAGGTTTTTTTCTTTTTTTCTTTCGCAAATGGCCCGAATTACTTGATGATGAACAGCAATGCAGCAAAAAAAAAAAAAAAAAGCTGGCATGACAACTTCCAGCTTGGGTTCAAGCCAAGGGGAAGCTGTGGGTTCTTCCTCCTAGGTGGTCTTTATGCCCTGGCACATTCTTTGGTCTGGCCTGGGTATTGTGCAGAGAACTTGGCCGAAGGTAGGGAATGGACAAGATGAACTCAGCGTGCCTTCTTAGCCTTGGGATTCTTTGCTCTTACCCCCTTGTTCTCACAGTGTCCTCGCGAGGGCTATGTGCGGACATCAGAGACAGAATTAGTGTCCCTATTTTAGAGGTGGGAGAAGAAAGGCCCCAGGAAAGGAAGGTATTTCCCCAAACGCAAACACAGGAAACCAGTGCTGTCAGGCAGGAAACCTCGGTCCTTTTCCCACGTGCATCTATGCTCAGTACACAGAGTGATGTAGTAATGAGGCCGAGGCCAGACTGAAGTGCCCCAGAGCAAGCTCGAGAGAATCACACATGTAGGTATTCCCGTGTCCTCAAAAGGCACTTGACGGTTGGTCGCCAGTGCTCAGCCTTCCCCGCCTGCCATTCAGACCTGCTCAGCAATTGCACCACCTGGCCTGAGCTCAGCTCCTGGCTGCCTGTGACTCCGGAGGCCATCTTGTCATCGACGACTTGCGATAGAACCCCCCTAGCTGAAGACTCAGGTGAGGAAAAAGAAAGGAGTTGGATTTTTGCTTGGAATCCTGTTGCCTCTCCTCTTTTTTCCCCCCTAAGTCCTGGAACACTAAAAAGATGAAGAATCCCAGGGTTTAGACAGAAGATGGGGTGCCCCCCACCAAGAAAAAAAAAAAAAGACCTCTGCTGAAGAGAGTTTGGGAGCGTGGGACAGCAAGGCTGAGAAGCTTCCTTGCCAGAGATTTTGAAGAGGAAGGATGGGGCTCCCTTTGGGGAAAATTGGCTGAGGGGATCCTGCCTGGATCCAGAGGCACAAAGTCAGGAGTGCTCACACTTTTTTCCCCATGAATCTTGCCTCCGACAGTCCTCAAGCGACAGGGCTCCCACAATTCCTGACCCCAGGATTTTGCCGGTGACCTTGTTGTCTGAGACAAGAGTCAACGGCCTGTCAACGAAAGGCGTGATTTGAAAATTAGGATTGTTCCAGAAGACTCAAGATATGCTTAGCTATTCCCGTGACCTCTCCACCACCTCCCCTCCCCACCTCCCAAAGCCTACGCCTGGGCTTCCTTTCCCTGTGGAACAAGAACACAAAAACTCTAGGGAGGCGGTGGGCAGCATGGGCAATAATGGCGGCCTCCTCTCCACAACTACCAGGACACTCCCAAACTTGCTCTGCCTCACGGTCCTGAGCCTTCTCTAAAGCACATCTATTTGGGTCTTCTAACTTGACTTCCGTTGGGCTCATCTCCCTTCGTGGTGGGGAGCCGGAAGGCCAGGCCAAGCCATTCAATTATCACATCATCGTAAATCCATGACTGAGAATACACTTTCAATCCCAGGGGAAAGAACGAATGAACGAACGAATGAATGAGCCCAAACAAAAAATGGCTTAGAGCCCTAGCTTCTGAGACGCTGATAATCTCTTCCCGGTCTCTAGGAGAATGAACCGGGTGGGGACTTTACAAAGGTGGGGACTTTACAAAGGGGACTTTACAACACCCTTAGACTAGACAAGGCCACCGAAGGTATCAGGTCCTGATGATCTGAAACGTTTCTGCTGATCACAGGCCCACACCTGGAAAGAGTTAACCATCAGCTGCCGGGGATATTTTCCCGGTCTTTAACAAGGGGCTCAAAGTAGCAGGACACATGTGCATTGAATCTCTAATTTTTCCAACACCCACACATGTTCCCCTTCTGATTTACTGAAGTTCACGCTCACTTATCAGGCAATACACTTGGTGGCTTCCACCGGGGCCGACCCGCAAGTGATGAAATCGCAGGTCTTCCCCAAATCCTTCACTCCGGAAATCCCTCCTACAATGAGGCTACTTTTTACAAGGTCGACATAAAAGGTGGGGATGGCGACAGGCGGGTGAAATTTCAAGTGTGAATGAGTTTCTCACGGTTAAGTTGGCTGGTTCTTGGGGGAGACGTGAGAATGCTCCCCGAATTAAGGAAGGTGACGTGTTGAACACTTACACCCCAGACACCAAGCTGGATGCATCACACACCCGTTCTCCTTTCATACCCAACAACTACGACAGAGGGATTATTCACGTTCTGCTCATTCAGGTCCAGAGTGGGGACTTGTCCCACGTCCCATGGCTCCTGGAACATAAAGCCAGGACTCAAACAAACACCAAACTTGGAGATGTTCTGATTCTAAAATTGGCGTAAGCCTTCTGAGAGATACAAGTGAATAAACTTGACAATAAAATGGACAACAAAATTTGTTGGAAGAATGAACATATAGGTTACCAAAAATCAGAGTAAAATGAACCGTGAAATGATTCAGGGAAACGCCCCAGAGAAGAGTCCTGTGTCTCACATCTGAGGCCCTCTCTCCTTTGTAGGAGGGGGAAGGTGAGAACCTTGGAGATAATTTCTCCGGATCTTTTTCCTTTATAGAGAAGATGGAGTCTCCAAAGGATCCAGAGACAGATCTAGAGCCCAGGTTTCCAGATTCCTGGCCCAGTGCTTCTCGACTAGTATTATTTTAAGCCGGGAGAGGGGCGCCTGGGTGGCGCAGTCGGTTAAGCGTCCGACTTCAGCCAGGTCACGATCTCGCGGTCCGTGGGTTCGAGCCCCGCCTCAGGCTCTGGGCTGATGGCTCGGAGCCTGGAGCCTGTTTCCGATTCTGTGTCTCCCTCTCTCTCTGCCCCTCCCCCGTTCATGCTCTGTCTCTCTCTGTCTCAAAAATAAATAAAAAACGTTGAAAAAAAAAATTTAAGCCGGGAGAAGAGATGGCCAAAGAGGGAATCCATTATGGTAGTTCTACATCGTAAGGATTATTACGTAGGACTTTAGCTGTTTATTTCCACTGAGGGAGACAAAGGGGACCATAAGCTTTAACTGCAGCCTGCGATTCAGGGTGCTTCTTCACTCAACAAATATATATCGATCAAGCATTGTGCTTAGACATTATAAAAACTAAAAATAAAATAAAATAAAAACAAAAATAAAAAGATAAACTAGCAGGGACCACACAGCTTGGTGAGAAAGAGGTTCATTCAAATAATGATCTTTTATCACGGTAAGGTTATAACAAGGTACGGACAAGGTGCTTAGACAGCCCCGAGGAGGAAGATGCAAATTAGCTCTCTTGCAAGAGATGGCTTCAGAGAGAAGGAAGAGAGGACATCAAGCAGAGAAGGCACGGGCTAGCAAAAGCCTCTACTCTGCATCAGGGGCAAGCAAGTCTTAGAAAAGCCTACATGGGACACCTGGGTGGCTCAGTCGGTGAAGCGTCTGACTTCAGCTCAGGTCATGATCTCACGATTTGTGAGTTCAAGCCCCGCGTCAGGCTCTGTGCTGACCGCTCAGAGCCTGGAGTCTGCTTAGGATTCTGTGTGTGTCTCTCTCTGCCCCTCCCCTGCTCACGCTCTGTCTCTCTCTCTCTCTCTCAAAAATAAATAAACAATTAAAAAAAAAAAGCCTACAAAGGAGAGTCTTCTCTTAGGTTAGGAGCAGAAAAGTCTCATCTGCCTGCTGGCTTACAAGAATGTGGGTAGATCAGTTGGCCCCAGATATTTGCACGGAGAGCAGGGGCCAGTGGGATGGAGGTGATTATTATGGAATTAACTTTTAATTTTCTCCATTAAGATCTTATTCTAAAATCCCCAGCTCCAACTATCACCATTAGTTCATAAAAGAAGGGACTTGTCTTTTAACTTTCAATTTTTATTTTGGGGAAAGAGAGAGAGAGAGAGCACGCAAGTTAGGGAGGGGCAGAGACAGAAGGAGACAGAGGCTCCAGGCTCCGAGCTGTCAGCACAGAGCCTGACATGGGGCTTGAACTCGTGAACCGCGAGATCATGACCTGAGCCAAAGTCGGACGCTTAACCAACTAAGCCACCCAGGCCCCTCAAGGACGTTGTAATACCAAAACAATAGGAAGGGTACCATCACAAAGGGCTCTTCTACCTGAGGAAGGTCACCTGGAAACTTTCCACCAGTATCCTTGTTTGTTATTTCACTCTGTACTAATGACAAGGCTGAAGGGATTGGGGACCAAAATCGTGACAGAAGGATATCACCCGTCAGCCCTGCTACAGGGAGACAGCTTTAAAGGGAGAGGCAACCCATATTCTTTTACCTGGAATGGTGCAAACTCCTGCTTGGCATACTTAAGACAATCGACACGTACGTGCAGCTGAAATGCTCCATCATTTAGCCCCTTTTTCGGTACATGAACCAAGCTGTTAAGTTAGATTTGTGTACGTGTGACTTCTCGGTACTCCCTCCGGCCAAGGGCTTCTAGAACCATCCCATCCACAGAGTGCTGCTGAAAGAACTCCACTCCTTTAAATTCCAGCATCGGGAGAGCAACGAGCCTTCTGAAGGCTGTCCCCAAAACAGCCCCTCCCCACCCAACGCACTCAAGAGGACCAGTAATTCCCAAGGGAATCTTGTGTCCAGGGTACCGGAGTGAAATGCACAACGTACACTCTATCTTAACGACCCAAGTTGTTGGCAGCAAAGCCACTTGTCCGGACCCTTATGGGGGGAACTTTCCCACAGGCAGCCAGATGTGCAAACAAGACCTTTGAATGCCTTTGTGTGCTCAGACTACAGAAGTGACCAGAAGGGTGTAGCCGAGGAGAGGGTTCTCAGACCTATTTTTTCCAACTTTGCTCGGAAGGGGAGCAAACAGCTCCCTTCCAAACAGCCCACACTTCCTAAAGTCACCTAGCCCTAGATCTGAATCTGGGGGGGGGGGGGTGGCATTGATAACTAGAGCTTTGACAAATAATGAGGAACGTTTTCATCTTCTTCCTTCACGATGAATATTTGGCCTACTCAGGAATGGCCATCAGGACATTCGGTGGCCTGATATGCAGACCCGGTCAGGCCAAATGTGTGCCCTCAGGCCTTGGCTTGACTTTGTGGAGTTGAATGCCATCCCTGGGATCACAGGATTGCAGCTCATTGACTGCTTCCCTCACAAAAGAGGGATATCAGCCTCTTAGGACCGGGGCTGAGCAAGGGGAGTACAACGTCCTGTGACACTGAGTGGTAAGGATGGGAAGGTCAGAAGGAAGCCCATGGCAGTTGCTTTCTTTCTCACCTCACCCGCCCACAGGGCCGCTCAGCCTCCCCCGTCAACTAACCACATGAGGTCGCTGGGGAAAGGGGATGCCCCACTGGGTTGGTGAGGTTCAAGGTCATTGGTGAAGAAGGCCATGGGCCACCAGCACATTCCGGATGTTAGGTCTTTGGAAAACAGCCTATCTTCATTAGGACTGGAAAGCAGGCCTTGCTTCTACATTTTCCATGAGGGATCACCGTGGCCTATAAAGGGAAGGGAGGTCACTGCCCCCCCGCCTCCCCACCACAGTGGACTGTGGGCTTTTGGATGGTCGGTGGTGAGGAGAATTTTAGGCTTCGCCAGCTGCAACCTCAAAGCCACTCCCCTTTGAGATTCACGAATTTGGTGGGCAGCTAGCTGGGCAGTCTGTGTCCATGGGAACAGTTGCTCTCCCCGCAGGGCCAGGGGGCTGGGACCTGGCCAAAACAGATCATTTTGGCCGGGTTAGTACCTGTTCCCTCCCACTAGTTCAGCAACTAGGTTTCGAGCCCTCACGCAAACTCTTCTTTCGCCATAGATTTTTCATCTGGGTGACTTTTCCCCCCCTTCCTTCTAACCCTCCAAATAAAGACAACATAAGAGGCCTGATTATTTCTACCTGCTGCCATCTCTAGAAAGGGTAGCCCTAAAGAAACCCTGCAATAAAGTTCTCTATTTAAAAAACAGACAGGGGCACCTGGGTGGCTCCGTTGGTTAAGCGGCCCGACTCTTGATATCGGCTCAGGTCGTGATCTCAAGGCTGTGAGATTGAGCCCCATGTCGGGCTCTGCACTCAGCGTGGAGCCTGCTTGAGATTCTCCCTCCCTCTCTCTGCTCCTCCCCTGCTTGTTCTCCTTCCCTCTCTCTCAAAATAAATAAATAAACTTAAAAAAAAAAAAAGAATTAAAAATAAACAAAGAATGTAAACAATTGTTTTCGGAGACATCAATCCATAATCCCTCTGGAGAAAGTGGCCTCTGAAATCAGGTACCGGCCTTAGAATCGGGCAATTTTCTTAAGATCCACTGCAACCAAATCCTCCCCATCCCCTGTGCCGGGTCCCTGTGGAAACTGTTCTCGTACTCGCTGACCTGTCTGACCTTTCACAAGGTGACCCTCCACCAAGGTCAAGAACAGCAGTGGTTTTCTAAGCTGAAAACCATGAACTTCTTCCAGCCACCTTCTCAAAGGAAGACACCGGGACATTGTGATTCAGAGGCTCCATATTTGGCCAGGTTAGAATGTGCAACTCTCAGGTTTCAAGCTCCCCAAGCCAAAGACTCAGCCCCCGTGTAAAATGTCAACCGGCTCTGGTCTCTCTTGAGTTCACACCATAGCCTATGAACCACTTGCTGCTATTGGCAAAACATTGCTCTGGTCGCTCTGGGGCCTGTAAGCCGCAGGCCCCTTGAGCACGGCAGGCTGGTTTTGGAGTCCAAGTGAGTCATTCTTGAGGTCACGACTGTTGGCCTGTAGGGGACAGTGGCCCCCGAACCAAGAGATCTTGTCCAACAAGACAGGAACAACCACTCTGAAGCCAGTAGCGCTCACGCCAAGGATGCCAGGTCTCTAGAGAGCACCTGTCAGGGCCCGTGCCATTGCCAATGTCTCTCCTATCCTAGAAAAATGAGCTTTTCTGTCAACCCCCAAACCAGTCCAGGTCAGGGTCCAAGTCCTCATTCTCTTAGAACCTCAGTCAGTCATTTCCTGTGTCCTGGGAGGCAGGACGCTTGCCCTCACAAAACGAGGGACTCAAAAGTACAATAAAACAATACTTTATATTTACGCCAAAACTCCTGGACTCTCACATGGGCCCACTTATTCTCCAGGTCTAAAAGTCTCTATTCAGACAGCATTTAACCTTCTTTTTGAGATCAATCAACCGGCCAAGTTTCAAAACTTCGTCTATGACTCTCAGCCGGGCAGATTTGTCTGCATTTTTCAAGAGGATAAGCATCATTTGACTGATAGTGGTTTTGAAAAGTAGAAAGAAGGAATTTCAAAGGAGGATGTGGCGTATCTGCAACCCATCCAGTTCCACAGCTTGTAGGTGGGCACCTGCTCCGGGCCACACTCAGGAAAAGGAGGATGAAGAAGATATTTCAGTAATGAACCAGACACAGCACCCATCTCCAGGGAGTATGTGATGTTTTTAAAGAATGAGTGAATAAATGAACAGATGAATGATGAATGAATGCAAAATCAGGATTAACGGTAAGTTTTACAGCAATTCCCCACCTTCAATTAATTGCATCAATACGGTCCAAAGAGGGGTGCCTGGGTGGCTCAGTCGGTTGGGCATCCGACTTTGGCTCAGGTTATGATCTCGCGGTTCGTGGGTTCGAGCCCCGCGTGGGGCTCTGTGCTACCAGTTCAGAGCCTGGAGTCTGCTTCAGTTTCTGTGTCTCCCTCTCTCTCTGCCCCTTCCCCTCCCCTGCTCGTGTTTTTTCTCTCTCTCTCTCTCTTACACACACATACACACACACACACACACACACACACACACACACACTATAAGGCGAATATACATCTTTCCAGAGTTAAAATCTGATGGCTCTTCTTCCTGCTTAATGTTTTATCTCTTCCCCAAAACCCCAAACACATCTTTGGTTTCTAGAATCTTTTGCAATTTGGGTTTCTCTGAAGTCTCTAATCTGAATGATGAAGGCAAGGAGCCTTCATGCCTTTTGGAGGTCAAGCCCTAGATTTTATTTTCTGTGATGATATTCTCTGCCTTCCCTTACATACTGCCAACAGATCTTTATTCTCGACTCTTACATCCCTCTCCATGCTGAGGTCGTTAGTGTTTTGGATGACACGTTGCCTTGAACACAAATGTGTCAGACTTGGATTCATTATTAAGGCGAGTAATTCCATTTTCTAAGGAACAAACACCACTTCTCACACCGGTGTTTGCTGATGCCTCTGTTCAGACACTCGAGTAGTTGCCAGCTACGTGTTAGAACAAGGGGAGACACTGCTTCTGCCCTCACGGAGACTGTAGTCTCCCCTGGGCATCAAGGTTAAAAATGGGATGCTGTCGGGGCGCCTGGGTGGCTCAGTTGGTTAAACATCCAACTTGAGCTCAGGGCTCGTGAGTTCGAGCCCCACGTCCGGCTCTGTGCTGACAGCTTGGGGGCTGAAGCCTGCTTCAGATTCTGTCTCTCTCTCTCTCTCTCTCTCTCTGCCCCTCCCCTGCTCATGCTCTGTCTCTCTCTCTCTCTCTCAAAACTAAATAAACATTAAAATAAATTTAAAAAAAAAAAGGAAGCTGCTGAGTGGCAGCACAGGGCCTCGTAAGGGAGGACAATATATGCCCTGGGGGTTCGAAACATACACGATTTCGGGGGAGACGGTTCGCTGTGGGCAAAAGCTGCCAGGGAAGGTTTTGAGATGGGGGCGGGGACACCTCCAGGGGAAAGTCAAAAGGAAAGAACTGGTCCTATTCTCCGCCCTCCATCCCTTCTACCCTGAACACACCTTAGTTTCTCATGAGAAGCACCGGGCTGGAGAGCGGGTGCCAAAGTGCCATGGATGCACCATATAGATGCACCCCCGTGCCTTTGCATAAACCTCTCCCCTCCGCGTGGCTCAGGGCCTCGAGATGAGTGTCAAAAGGAAGAACACGCTTCTCGTGCAAAGCCCACAGATGTCGGAAACTGTGAGTGTTACCCAAAAAGCAGCTCGCGAAGGCTCCCATCCCCATCAGGCGACCGGCGGAACTTGCCAAGACTTCATTTTATTATTTCCACGCTATAGAATTCCTCCCACTGCCTTTTACACTGGAACGGTTTTACTTTTTGCACCTCGGGTTCGTTACTCTGGGGGCGACTTCAGGCCACGGCACACGATAAAAAGACCAAAGAACATTTCCCAGTCTTTCTGTTTCCTCGCAATCCCCCGACAACCAGATTTGCGAATGCCCTCGGACAAAGAAGCCAAGAAATTCAAAGCAGATGGAGCTCAATCACACGACCTTGCAAATTAGTACAGGCCCCTGGGCCGGACAGGATTAGAATGTTGGGGGCTGGGAATTAATTGTTAATATAAAACAGAAATAATCAGCCACGGCCCGAATGTGCCTTTTTGTGATGCAACAAGATGGGTCTGTTTTTAAAAAATGCAGGACACGGCGTCTTCCGTGCTCTGAGCGCATACAGACTGAGACCCGAATCTCCCCGGGCTTGCCCCCATGGCACAAAGTTCATCATCCGGGGGCAAGTGTGCCCTTAACCGCAGGCGAGGTTTTCCCTCCCGGGTCGGCAGTATGCTTCCAGACTACCTCCCGAACTGCCGACGTCAAGACCAGAAGTAAAACACGAGGGCGGGTGAGATGAACCCATTGAAAAAAAAAAAAACTCTAAGTTGAAAAAAAAAAAAATCAAACGAGAAAAAATGCTAAGTGGACACTCAAGTGGAAAAGTTTAACAAAAAATCCTCAAGTTGGTGAAGCGCTGACAGAAAAAAAAGGCACTCACCACCTGCAGCTCTGGTCAGGGCCCCGACCGAGGGGGAGACGACGTTCCCGGTCTGACCTCAGCCACCCAGCAGTGGGGACTTCACACTTCGTGCCAAGTCTTGAGGACTCGGGTCTCAAACCAGGTCTGTGGAGAAGAACTTCTGGGTCTGCCACCGAATCGGCAGGGACTGACCTCTTCCTCACGCAAGAGGCAGGGCTGCTTCCGGAGGGGACGGTGGCTTCTCTGGCTTCTTCTCCTGGCTCCTGGCCTTCCGGGCTCACGTGCCGGGCTCCCTCTCATCCCCACACCTGGGTCCTCAAACCACACACCTGCCCACCAAACGGGGCCAGGTGAAGAGAGGTCCTGACCGGCTCCACCACCGGCCTGTGGGTACCACTGTCAATTCCCTGAGTTTTCGAAGGAAATCACACCACTCCCAGAGAACTTCAGCGATCACAGAACACTGAAAGATCTCGCGCCATAATCCTGGATAATCACTTACAGGTCGTTCCCGGAAGAGATCGAGCGCAGAGAGACCGAAGGACGTGCTAAGCCCACACGGTGGGGGCCGGGCCGGGCCAAGGTTCGACCCCAAGTCTGTGGCCCCACGTGCGTGCTCTTTTGAGGTGCGAGTTCTTCGAGATCGGGAGGTCGTATTGTTTCCCCCCCTTAGATGCCGGAGGCGGGCTCTCAGGCTACGTCTGATGCGTGGCGAGGTGGAAAGAGTACGTGCCCTGGAGAGAAAGCGGGGGTCCTGATCCTGGCTCTGCCGCTGGCTGGGAAACGTTAGCTGGGAGACGTTGAGCCAATTACCTACCGCTGTGAGCTCCTCGGTCTTCCCCTCCGTTAAGTGGGATGAAAACCCAGCTCACGGTGCTGTGAGGATTACAGGAAATAGCTTCTGTAGCGCGGGCACCTGATAGATAACCAGTTCCCTTCCCAGCGATCCCTCCACCTCCCTCGCCCAGGACCAAGAGACCGCGAACCAATCCCGGTACGTGGTGTGCATTTATACGCGCAACTTTGGGTTAAGATGAACGTCAGTGACAGCACGGAAGCAAGGAGATTTCCAAAGGGGTGGGGTATTTCCAAAGGCCAGGTGTAACGAGAGCAGACGATGGAGGACTGTGGGAGCTCTACGGGCGGGAGGTCAACTTTACGTTCTGGCCTATGCAGCGGCATGGGAGCCTCCACAACATGGCGCCCATGGTGCCCCAGGGCTTCGTGTCTGGTATCCTCAAGGCTGGCGCCTTCCTAACACTGACTCTGGGCTGGTGCATCCATTTGTCTCTATGTTAGCTCTATGCTATCCTGTCTTCTGTACTCTCATCCCGCGCCGCAAGGCAGGGAGAAAATGTACAAATCAAGTAGTCAGATGGGGTTACTTGGGAACAACTTTTGTCAGAGCCTAGGTGAGGGGCATGGAGCATTCTGGAAGGTGGAGAGCAACAAGAGGTAAAAAAAAAAAAAAAAAAGAAAGAAAGAAATTAATGGCTGGTGTGAACTGTAGCAAAAGCTCTCATGACTCCCGGGGCACGGGTCGGGGGAGGGGAGGTCATCTGCAATGCCGACAACTTCTCATCTGGTGGGACACAGGGGAATCCCAACCCTCGGAGATGAGGTCTGCCAGGTGGGCTGGGAAGAGGGTCGGGACCATGTGGAGGAGACCGAGCTCCGCCGTTGCTGTGAGACCATAGCCGTGGCTCGACCACTCTGGTTTCCTCATCAGTAGCGTGTGGGGGGTTGGACTGGGCTGGCTTTGGAATCAGACAAAACCCCGGGGCTCCAATTCAGGCCCCAACCGCTTGCTTGTTACGTACCTTTGGGCAAGTTTCTTTGTGTCTAGGCTCTGGTGCTCTCATTTGTCAGATAGGGATGAGAGACCATGTCTCCAGAAGCTGGTGGAGGCTGGAGGATTAGGGAGGAGGTATTTAAATATACACCCTCTTGCACAGTGACAGGTCCACGAAGCTCACAGAAGGGAAGCTGCTTGCTCAGTAACTACTAGTCTCTTAATTCTACCTCTAAGTTGCTGTAAACTCCTCTACGGATGGTGCAATACGTTGAGTCAATTCCCAATGATCTTCCATGGCTACCCTGCCCTCCCTCGTCCTCAATTATCAAGGCACTGAAGTGCTCTATGCTGTGGCCACAAATGGATGGTTCAATTTGGACAAGAAAATGGCAACAAGGGTGGGGCGGCATCGTGGAGGAAAAAGGACCCACAACCGGGAGGCGGTGGACAGGGGTTTGATTTCTACCCAACTCGGTGACGAGCTCTACCACAGAGGACCGTGGTTAAAATTTTCTTAACATTTCTGTGCTTCATCTCCTAGGCGGGAATAATCCTGTGTAAAAGTGCTTTGTGGACTGAGAAGTGCAATTGACATACTAGTGGTCAGTTGCATGCAATGATTCCTGATGATCGATTTGAAAAACTATCTGAGTTTGATATTGAAGCTTAAATGTTTTGAGAGCTGTAACCTAGTGCCCCTTAGCAGTCCAACGGCACTTCAAGCGAACCCTAATCTCCAAAATGGAATGACTATTGTGTAGATGGTGGAGGTATTCCCCAAAAGAGCTGAGTTGGGTTTTTCTTTGCCATCCACATATCTCTCCAGTGACCCGCTGGAATTGCCAATTACTGGTGGCCTGATCTGTACTTGAAAAACAATACGATCAACCACGCTCTTATTTTAACAGCTAGCACAGGGCAGGGCAGGAGGAACCCCCACCCACGCTTGTTCTCAACACACATCGTGTTGCAACTGATGTGAAAACAAGATAAGCAGAACCGTCTGTCTGTCAACAGCCACGGGCCTTCCCTAGTGCCGGGCTGCTTTCTGCGCATTCTGCACAGATGAGAGCCAGAGGCCATGTGGTCACCTGCAGTGCTGCCCTGATACAGCTGTGGGGCGAACCATGGCCCAAGGAAAGGGGGCAGCAGTCCAGACGCACAGGCAGCGCACTCGTTTTTGCCTTTAGCTGTGTTTTTTAAATTTTTTAAATGTTTATTTATTTTTAGAGAGAGAGAGAGACAGGGTGCAAGTGGGGGAGGGGCAGAGAGAGAGAGAGAGAGAGAGGGAGAGGGAGAGACAAAATCTGAAGCAGGCTCCCAGTCCCCGAGCTGTCAGCACAGAGCCCGATGCGGGGCTCGAATCCACGAACGGTGAGATCATGACCTGAGCCGAAGTCGGATGCTTAACTGACTGAGCCACCCAGGCGCCCCACCCCCCTGCCTTGAGCTGTCTTTTAAAGTATATGTGTAGTGGCATAATGCCCTGCAGAAATCATCATTAAGGTTAAAATCCTACCTGCTTAAAACTGAGGAATTAAAAACTGTTTGCTCATCAGCATAAGCTCAACGTGTCTGTTCATTAACTTCCCCAAAGCTCTATACTATGGGAAGCTTTAATCGATGTCTTTGAAGACTTCATTGTATTTGTTTTTTTTATATACACAGCGAAGCATTTTTTATAGGTTCTGAACGGTCGGTCATGTAATGAACTTTATTTCAGTTACAGAGACTGAACCTTGCTACCTTTCCTTTTTCTTTCTCCCCTCGGCTTGAAAGCTTCTTTGTAAGCCCCGTTTGATGTGGCTGGGATGCAGGTACCGATGAACTGGGGCTAAAGTGCTACAAGGCAGTTTTTTTTCTGTCTTTCCTGAGCATCATGGGACCTCCAGGGAGAGAGACACAGTGCACAGTCCAAACAACATACCCAAGGGCAGAGAGGACCATAATGCATAAAACATGACATGCATAAACGCTTATGAGTAGTGAAAAAAAAGATCTTTTTAAAAGAACAAGAAAGAAACCACAAGGTCTCTTCGAGCTACTGAAATGGCAACAGCATCAGACACTTATCAGCACCCACCGTCTCTGGGTGTCCTCTCTCTGAGAACCATGGAGTGCCTACCATAGGATCCAAGGAGACAGTCCCCAGCTGTCATCACCACAGGTAGAGAAGACTCGACACGTTTGCACAGGTCGACCGGGGTGCACGTGCTCTCTGGCCTGCTGGCCCTAGGTTCAGGAACCCCTATCCCTCCGCAGGCTCCTGGCAGAGAGTATCAGAGCTTCCAGCTCCTTCCAAGCATCTACGCAACTGAGAGATGACCTGAGTGGAAGGAATGAATGCAACTTCTCTGTTTTAGTGCAGACTAGGCGTGAAGGGCATGCCTTGGGATACCCCAAATTGAGCCCATGCAAAGGGCCAAGCTCTATGCCAGGAGTTGGGACCTCAAAACCAATATGGCACACTTAGCTTTGACATCCAAGAAAATTTTCACGGCTCTTCCTTCCCCGTGCTGACAATGGCTTCTGCCAGGCTTCTGCCATTTCCATATCAGCGTGTTAGTTTTTGCCAGATCTGCATCGGCACTCTTCTGTAGTAAGGTATTTTTCTCCCAAATAACTCATTTACTGGGGCGCCTGGGTGGCTCAGTCGGTTAAGCGTCTGACTTCGACTCGGGTCATGGTCTCCCAGTTCATGAGTTCGAGCCCCGCGTCGGGCTCTGTGCTGACAGCTCAGAGCCTGGAGCCTGCTTTGGATTCTGTGTCTCCCTCTCTCTCTGCCCCTTCCCCGCTCACACTCTGTCTCTCTGTCCCTCTCTCTCTCTCTCTCTCACAAAAATAAACAAACATTAAAAAAAAATTAATAAAATAACTCATTTACTTCGACTCAACCACATCGTAAAGAAAATTCCTTATGACCTCCATGAATAGAACACAAGCACCACTCGCCATAAACAGAAAATATCCAGTAACTAAAAAAAAAAAAAAAAGCAAAAACCCCAGAAACCAGGAAACACAATAATTTTACAAAATTCCAGTTGCTCACTCTGGGCTGACAGTGCTCTGAGCCTCAGGCCCGGAGCTCCCTGTGAGAAAGACGAACAAGTTATTAGATTGACCTGTTCTGAGCAGTGACCCTCCCCGCCCCCCCCAACCAGCCTTGTAATCAGAATCCAAAAAGGAATCATTGTTCACCGTGTGATTCGTTGCTTCTTCATGTTATGTCTGCATATCACCCAAATCAGACCCCGTGGTCCACACAGGCCATCTGTGTTTCCTAATCTACTTTGGGACTGGGTGTCGGCCGTTGCACCCGCAGGGCCCAGGGCGCTGTGCAGGCAACACTGTGGGCATTGCACACATATTTGTGAAATGAATCAGCGCGTGCATTTTAGCTTCCTTTATTCCCGCCATACCTATTGGCTTATTTTGCCCCCAAGTGACCCGCACCCACTCACAAACCTCCATGTCCTTTTCCATTTTGTGCCCTTTATGGAATGTTTTTCCTTCTCCCCCACTCTCCACCAACTGATTAACTCTCTACTCTTCCAGTCTTCGGCTGTCTCATCACCCCTTCCTGGCTTTTCCTTACCACTTTGGGTTGAGGATAGAAATCTTTTCCTCAGGGGCGCCGGGGTGGCTCAGTCGGTTAAGCGTCCGACTTCGGCGCGGGTCACGATCTCACGCGGGTTCGAGCCCCGCGTCGGGGCCTGTGCTGACAGCTCAGGGCCTGGAGCCTGCTTCGGATTCTGTGTGTTTCTCTCTCTCTCTGCCCCTCCCCAGCTCACGTACGCATCCTCTGTCTCTCTCAAAAATAAATAAACATTAAAGAAAATTTTTTTCAGTATGACCACTCTAGGGGTCCCTTGCTTATTGGGATTATCACATGATAATCACCAAATGCTTATCTTTCTCTTCCTATCAGTCTCTAAACCGCCTGAGGGGAGGAAATGTCTTCTGTCTCTGGTGTTGAAGCATCTCGGACTATTTCCCCATAAGCTCTGCACCAATCTCTGCCCTCCCCTTCTCTGAGGCTCTTGCAGACTATGTCTTTGCCTAGAATGTCTTCAACAATACGCACACTTCCATGTTCCTGCTCTCAGGAGCCCCGTTCCCCAAGCCAGCGGTGACATCCCTTTGCCCCTTGTCCCCACAGTTCCCCCCCCTTACATCCCTTTTACTGTAGGATTCACCCCCCAGTCAGTGCAATTCTGTTTCCGTATGATTTGCCATGCTGTGTCACCTTCTTGTTTTTGTGTCCCCAAGGCCTAGAGAGTGCCTGGCATACAGCCAGTAATCACTAAATAGCTTTTGAAGGTATGAAATATCTACTAGGAAAATAGTTTTCTATTCACCTCTCTCCTCTGATCAGTTCTAAAACTCCCTAAAGTCACAGTCAGTAAGAGCATAACAATACTACATTTATTGCTGACATTATAGATGTCCTATTTGCCACGTGCTTTATCAGCAGTCTCTCCCTTAACTATCCCCATAACCTTGCGAGGGGCGTACGTCTGTTGATGCAAATTTGCAGGCGAGGAGGAACTCTGGGGTTAGGGAGATTAAGTCACTTGACCCTGGTCACCTAAGTGACAGGGCCAAGGAATGGACCCAGGCCGGAAAAACTCCAGTGATCTTAACTACCAGCCTGGCCCAGTCTAGGACCTGATTCTGTCTGACCTACTGCCCTCCTTCAAGGTCAGGAGCCAAATCCTGAGCAGACAGACCTGAGCCTGCTGCGGGTAGCGCTGAGTGTGCCCTTTGCGAGTGCAATCCGGGTCACCTGGCAGGCCCTGCCCACGGCACACGGCTTTGCCACAAAACGGCCATCGGACTTCCAGGCTTCCGCAGCAGAAGGCCCCTCAAGGCGGCCTTTTCATCGATTCCAAAGGTGTCTCTTTTCTTCATTTGTAAAGTAACCCACAAGTTGACATTTAGGGCTTCTCTTGCAAATGGCAAGGGCTACTGCAAGGAGCGAGCGAGGCACTCTGGCGTCTTTGAAATAACGCCAAAAACACTCTTTAAATAAAGATGTTTAAACTTCAGCCTGACGGAGGAGTGAGGTGGGAGTCCAGCCGTACCCCAGGGGGAGGAAGAGTCTTAGTCCTGTTTTTAACAACTGCATTCTCTGAGCAAGAGAAAGAGGCTGGTCTTTCTTCACCCACGGTCCTGTGTCAAGAACGTGTGAGGTAACAAAGGCTGGTTTCCTCCGGTTTGAGAAATGCTGCTTGGCTGCACACGTTTTCTTGTCCAGAACACGGTGACTTTATCTCACAAAAACTAGCTTCAAACATGGTATGAAATTTGGCGGGGGGAGGAGAAAAAAATTAGAGCCACCTCATAAAAGCTCTTTCCTGCTTCTTGATGACGTTAACAGATTCTCTGTAGGAAAAGTCCGGCCCAGGCACCCGGCAGAATACACAGCCATGTGGTTTTGTTTTTCCAGTGATGAGCCTCTCAGGAGAAACACTTGTTTTGGAAAGAGAGGCATATGTATATCTGGACAACAAGTTAACCGTGACCTCGAATCCTGGGTTCCTTTTCTCTTGCTGGAAATAAGCACGGTCCGGGGGGGGGGGGGGGGGCGGGGAGGGGGAATCCTGGCCGGGGGGAGGGCTCCGGAAGACCTGGGGTCTGGTTCTGGCTTTGCCACTCATTTGTTTTATGACCTTGAACAAATCACTTAAGCGCTCTGGGCTGCAGCCTTTCCCAGAAGTGAAGGGATCAGGCCCAATTATCAAGAAGTTTCCTTTCGGCTCTGGAACTCTAGGCTATTATGTAGTATATCATACACAGCAAGACGACACGTGTGGCCCACTCTACGGGGTCACACCCTCAGGCGAATCCTCTCGCAGTAGCCGCGACGGACATGTTGGGGAGATGGCATCCCACCCTCAGCCACCCTTCCTTGCACTTAAGGCACAAAGACGGGAAGTAAGGGGACGAGGATGAGTTCCAGGGGGAGGCAGGGATCGACGCGGCTCTCACTGGCGTGTATTTAAACCTAAGCAGCTGCCGGGCCACGCAAACTGTCGGTGGATCAGGAGTCTGGGTCTCAGCCAGGGACGCCGGGGGCAGTGGCCGTCTGACTGCCATGACCCCATGTGCGGGTCGACGGCCGCCCTACCTGATGGGCTTAAGCGACAGGTGCCAACGGCTTCCTGTTTTACGTGTTCTTCTTCCCGCTGACCTCTAGAGAGCTAACACAATTAAACCACAGAGCCCTCATAAACCTTGAGAGTGTCATTCTGCCTTTTTAGCACTTGAGAAAATAATCAGATGTAAACTAAGCTAGCAATAAGAACTATCATTTGTGGAGAGCTAACTGTGTGCAAGGCACCATGCTAAGTACTTGCCTGTATTATTCTACACGGCAGTGCTGCGAAATGGACATTATTACCTCCGTTTTACGGAAGATGCGACCGAGGCCCTTAATCTCACTCTGCGATTCAGGACGCACAAATTTGCGTGGGTTTCAAGGGGCTGTCGGAAAGAATAAAGGTGGCGTGCAACCAAATGGCCCAGGTTTCCAAAAACAGGGAACCGGTTCCAGAGTATTTGCCTCTAATGGCATACTAGAAACACACGAGAAATCGCATTAGAATACTTAGCGGCACAGAAAAATATCCACAACAGATCGCTAGGTAAGAGTCCCCACAATTTATAGGTAATTAGATATAATATGTGTGATATGGTATTTTTCTGTATTTCCCCAAATGTACGCAATATGCATATATTAATTTTTAAATTGGCCGGGGCGGGGGGGCTCCTTCAAGGCCCATCAGATATAAGCAAGAGCCCATCCCCATCCCACTTAGTGTCTAGATCCTAGACAAGGTGTTTTAGACAAAGGTCATCGCCCCAATCAGACGGAAGAGGTCCCCTCAGCTACTCGTCTTATTCCTGAGGCATAGAGCGCCTGAGTGAGGGACTGAGAAGGGAGTTTAAGGCAGATGAACAGTCCTCTCTCTACGGGTGTGGCTCCTGATGTACCAGTTGGCCCCGATCACTATGGCCCAAAGGAGTCCAACAGAGAATCCACAATGAAGCCACCTAATAAAACAAAACAAAATTCATGACCACTGTCTCTGCTCGGTGGTTTTTATTGTGATCATCCTCAGTAAGGGCAGCAGCAGTACTTAAGTTGAGGCATCAGTGTCTGGATAGGGAGAGGAGGCAGGGCACAGCTGGCTTCACGACTCGGCAAATTCTCTCAGCTTGGAGTCCCGGGAGCACCAGGAAAGCGGTCACGGAAGTGCGGCAAGACCCTGGGGTGTGGGGGAAAGAACGTGGGCCTTGGCTTCTGGCCGCCACGAGTTGGAATCTCGATCCCATTTACCAGCCGAGGGATACTGGGCAAATCGTTAACCTTCTCCTCTGTCAAGTGGGTTTCAAGGGGCCGTCGAAAGGGATAAAGGTAGCATGGGAAAAACACAGCATTGGCAGGGGACACACAACTGGGGCCTGATGTCTCTCTCCCAGCCCTTTCCTCATGCGTCCTTTTCCCAGCACACACCTGTTCTCCACCATTCTCAAGTTCTAAACTCTTCCCTCCTTGGCGGGAGCGTAGCAACCCCCCCCTAACTTGACACCTGGTGTTACGAGGGGTCCAGCTCAAATAGGAGGTTGGGTCAAAGGGCCAAGGCATTCAATCAGCCACCACTGCCCCATGGGACTGAGGCAGGGTCCCACAGGTGGCAAAATGCCATTTGATGCATTCCTGGAGATCCCCTGCCCTTATCCTATTTGTTAGACCCTCCAAAAGCATCTAAGGTGATGCTATCAAAACCATCTACCGTTTGTGTGGCTTACGGTAAACTTAACAACTTTTCATACTCATTGTACCTCACCTCCCTGGAGGTATAGAAAAATAGGAAAGAGCTTTGTTTCAGTACAAAAGAGAGCTCACTCAGAGACTGGTTGATTTGTCTGAGATCTGCTGGCATGCGAGAGTGGAGGTGGGGGAGGAAGGAAGGGGATTTAAGGGAAAGGAGGATGTCAGTGGCTGGGCTGGTTATTCCAATGGGGACGGCGAGAGGAGACAGAATATTCTGTTCTGTGCTCTCCCCCTCAAGTTCACCACCCCGAGCTCTATTCATGTGCCCAGATGGCCTTTCCTTCAAGGTCACATTCTTTCCCTGCACATCACGGCCAAGGGCCCACTCGCCCTACACAGATCCAGCCTCCAAATATGGTTTCGAGTCGTTCGCCTAACCTTTAAGACCATTTCAACCTTTCTTATAAAGCAGTCCACGGCAGCCCTAGGCTCAAGCTAAAAGCGACAGCTGCCGCCAGTCCTGAGCCCCGACGCAGGGCCCCGGCCTTCCTCACAGAACCGGACGTGACTCCCGCTGTTTCTGCACCAGGCCACGGGTGGGCCAGTCTTCGACCTACTCTCCCTCCGTGGGCTCTCCCCTCTGCCTCGACCTGACTCAGCCCTCATGGAGAAAAAAAAAAGTCTGCTTCTCCCGGATCCATTCAGGCGTCACCTGGCAGGCCTTTCTGCTGGGCGCTTAACCAGCCCCAGACATCGTGCTCCCCTCAAAACTCCAAGCCGCTTAAGGCTGAAGATGGGTTCAGATTTAATCCCAAAGGGCTTTTCTGAGTGGCTTGGGATGCAACCTGCTTTTTGTAGGCCTTTATTGTCCACCAGCAAAGAAAGGAGACACGCCTGAGGGTCCGGAGGCAGCGTCGCACCGGGGCGAGCGCACCAGCTTGGGCGCCGGGCAGGCCTGGCTTCAGCTGCCAGCTTTCAATAAATCCGTTTCCTCCTACACGCCGGAGCACTCACAGGAGGAAACGTGCAGAGGGAAAGACCACCCCGGGGGTAGAAGAGGAGGGAGCGGACAAAGATAGACACATTGGCGAGCTGTACAATATTCTGGAACACGCGCTCTGGCAAAGTCTTCCGGCAAACAGTAGGATCAGGGTGATGAGGGGGACGGTCAAGGTCTTTGCTCTCAGGAAGCTGCATCCTGGCGGAAGAGTAGGCAGAGAAGAAGCAAGCAAGGAAACAAGATCAGTAGGAGTCATCCTCCCGCCGTGGTGCACAAGTGGGCTTTCAGCCTTCCCCATTTCCTTGTTCTGAGGCTGCGGGAACACTGGCCGCACACTCAGCGTGAATCCCTCCCCTCGCCGGGACGGGAGGAGCGGTTTCAGATCTGGGGCACATGAACGTGTCTTTACATCCTGGGCAAGGTCACAGCACGATGAGATGTCGATGAGCCAGGAAAGTTAAGGCATGAGCGATCCAGACGAATGATTTTCCAGGCAAATGAGGATTGCTGGCCTCTGCGTGGAATCCTTGTCAAAATCTTTAAAAAAGGAACACGAGGCCTGCATCACTTGCCTTCCTGTCCATTTTTCCACACGCAGGAAACGGCGCCCAATGTTTTCAGTTCTCAACTTGCTCGTATCTTGGGGCATCTGGGTGGCTCGGTCAGTGACACACGCGTCTGACTCGTGGTTTCAGTTCAGGCCATGATCTTGGGGTTGGGGGGTTCGAGCCCCACGTTGGCCTCTGCGCTGACAGCACAGAGCCTGCTGGGGATTCTCTCTCTCTCTCTGTCTCCCTTTCTCTCTGCCCCTCCCCTGCTTGTGCTCGCTCTCTCTCTCAAAAATAAATAAACTTCAAAAAAACGAAAATTGTTCATCTCTCCTCCTTCTTAATAGGTCGCCTCCTTGGGGAAGCTTTGCATCACTCAGTGAGACCAATAGCCACCTTCTCCACAGCTCCGGTGTCTGCAACTCCACACGGCACTTACGTGATATACCATCATCCCTGACTCTGTCCCTCACTAAGGGCAAAGAGTCCCCGGCCAGGGCTCTGCTCCATTTGATTTTGAGTCCCCAACGCCTACTGTCATGGAGGACACACAGCAGGGACCCAGTAAACGTTTATTCACCAGATTGCTTCTCGTCGGTCAATCTTGTTCGTAGATGCGCTGGCCATGAACACGGACCGCAGGACGCCGTCTGTCGGTTGGTTTAACAATCCGAACGCCCCCGTCTTACCTTATTCTTCGGTGACTTTCCCATTTCTCCTGGAAGGACTTGTGCTGTATCTGGTGTCTTCCCAAGAGCTCCTGGTCAGGTGAGGTTTTGAGCCCAAGGAAATCTACATGAAAACCTGATAATTCCCTTAGCGTGATGAGCACTGAGTAATGTACAGAAGTGTTGAATCACTATGCTGTACGCCCGAAATTAACAATAACTGTAGGCTAATTATACTGAAATTTAAAACAATTAGGGGCGCCTGGGTGGCTCAGTCGGTTAAGCATCCGACTTCGGCTCAGGTCACGATCTCGCGGTCCGTGGGTTCGAGCCCCGCCTCAGGCTCTGTGCTGACCGCTCAGAGCCTGGAGCCTGTTTCAGATTCTGTGTCTCCCTCTCTCTCTGCCCCTCCCCCGTTCGTGCTCTGTCTCTCTCTGTCTCAAAAATAAATAAACGTTAAAAAAAAATTTTTAAAACAATCAATAGTTTCCACTTGATCTAACCACCGATTTGTAAGAACTACCAGGGGAAAGATGTTCCACTGACATCCTGGGCCTGCCGTCAGCATAATCCAAACTATGGGAAGCTACAGACACGCAACCTAGTTTTGTCAACCAAAACATGACAAGTGAAAAGTAAGAGAAGGGCAAGAAGAGAGAGAAGCCATACTGAAAGACACATCTGTCATTTTAAGTATGGGCTTTATTTGAATCCTGGTTCACTCACAAAACAATTACTTAAAAAAAGCAAAACAGGGGCGCCTGGGTGGCTCAGTCGGTTAAGAGTCCGACCTCGGCTCAGGTCATGATCTCACGGTCCGTGGGTTCGAGCCCCGCGTCGGGCTCTGTGCTGACAGCTCAGAGCCTGGAGCCTGTTTCAGATTCTGTGTTTCCTTCTCTCTGTGACCCTCCCCCGTTCATGCTTTGTCTCTCTCTGTCTCAAAAATAAATAAACATAAAAAAAAAAATTTTTTTTAACAAAAAAATAGAAAAAAAAAAAAGCAAAACAACTATAAGTCAACAGAAGATATGTGATCGCTGATGACATATTTGATATTACATCATTCTTTGTTTTTCAGGTGTGATAATGACCCTGTGGTTATATTTTAAAAAGAGCTGTAACCTTAAAGAGATACATACAGGAATATTTACAGATGAAATGACATGATGTCTAGGATTTAATGTAAATAACTGGAGAACGGTAAAGACACGGGTGTAGAAGCGTGTGGTAGAGGACATTCAGACCAAGCAGGAAGTGCTCGATTTCATTGTACTATTCTTACCACTCTTGTAAAAGGAAATTTTCCATTAAATTAAAAAAAAATTTTTTCTTTAAGTGTTTATTTATTTTTGAGAGAGAGAGAGAGAGAGACAGCGAGCAGGGGAGGGGAGAGAGAGAGCGGGAGGCACAGAATTTGAAGCAGGCTCCAGGCTCCAAGCTGTCAGCACAGAGCCCCGTGCGGGGCTCGAACCCACGAACCGCGAGATCATGACCCGAGCTGAAGGCGGTCAGGACCGAGCCGCTCAGACGCCCCTCCATTAAATTTCTTAAAAATCGCTTTGAACACTACCAGAGGACTCTGATGAATTCTACGGAGCAGGTTGCCATGACAATGCTGCACAGGGTACCAGCCCTTCCTGGCAGGTGGGGCAGGCTCTAGGCAGTCAGAGCTGGGCTCTTCCTCGCCAGGAGAGAATGAGGAGAGCCAGCCCCTGGAGACCTGATTACCTTTTTTCTCAGAGAAGCTCCTGGTTAGACAGAGATGTGTATCTCGGCTTCTGGGAGCCAATGGAGGGAAGCAGAAGTATTTCTTCTAATATGGTAAACTAAGCCCTCAGGAAAGGCAGGCTGAAAAGAATACAGAATCTGGAGTCAGAAGTCTTGGATTCCTTCCTTGCCCCACAACCGGGGCCAGTTAACTTCTCAGCGCCTCCGTGTTCTCATCTGTAAAATGGGAATATGGCTACCATCCGTATCAGAGAACTGGTGTGACGGTAAGATGAGACCTCATTTGGGGAGGCGAGAGGCAGCATGGTGCGGTGGGTCGGACGCTTGGGTCCGAACCATGGCTCCGTTGTACCATCCACACGGTCAAGTACTCAATACGTGAAAACTGTTGCAATTAATTATTTACGGAAAAGCAATTTGTTCAAGGCTTCAAAGTGAGTCAGCAGGGTACTACTCAGGAGGAGAATCCGCACTCAGCTGGCCTCCCCACTACCTTTGAGCCTCTCTCATGGCTCGATGTGGGCAGCTGATTCACAACCGGTCGCTTTTTCGACAGCGCAGGCAAGACGGACACGGGAAGATGGGCCATTCCTATTCCGACAGCTGGGCCACCCCGGGTGGCAGTGATGAATCAGCCTTGCTACCGGCCTTGCATACTCAGCCCACAAGGCTTCCCAAGCAGAAGAGTGCATCAGGGATGCCCTGACCAAGCAGAGGTTGTGTGATGGCAACCGATGACGGCCTGTCTCTCTGTGCCCTCGTCCCCCGCAGCACTCAGCAACCTCCCAGGCTCCTCCCAGCTTCTGAGTACAAGCATATTTTTTTTCCAACTGCCGGGATCAAGCTAGCAAGAGGGACGCACGTGTGTGCACGTGTGCACACGCGTGTGCATGCGTTACGTGTTAAGCCCGGGCCCATTACCCCAGCGGGACGGTGCGCTGTGTCTGTGCCAGAGCAGAACAAGAGGAAACAGGACACCCAAACAATGGGCGACAAGAGCCTCACTTTCCTGGGCCCTGCTCTGTGTAGAGGTGTCCCCAGAGGACCTCCCTGCACATGTGGCTTCAGAGTGAAGGATTCAGCTGGAGTTTCCCAGGACCTGTGTTCCGAATCTCACCAGTATCTATCTGCATCCAAACACAAAGCCCAAGACGTACCAGGAGGCAAAAACTCGACTCCCTTTGTGAGTGACTGTTTGTTCGACTGAGGAGTCTGGCTGGGAAGAGAGAAGGGTAACAGCTGAGGGTGTGGTTACGGATGTGGAATGTATTGTATTTTTTTAAAATTTTTTTTAATGTTTATTTATTTTTGACAGAAAGAGAGAGACAGAGCATGATCGGGGAAGGGGCAGAGAGAGTGGGAGACACAGAATCCGAAGCGGGCTCCAGGCTCCGAGCTGTCAGCGCAAAGCCCGACGCGGGGCTCGAACTCATGGACCGCGAGATCATGACCTGAGCCGAAGTCAGACACTCAACCGACTGAGCCACCCAGGCGCCCCGTGGTTTGCTTTGTTTTTTTTTTAATTTTACAATCTCTTGGATTTTACTGTAAGAATCCTTTAGGCTTGCTCCCATCTTGTGTAAGAAAACAAGTGGAACACTTGATTCGTGCATTCTATTATGCTTTTAAATAACTACTCTAATGAACGACCCATTAATTACCATGAATGAACAAGATTGAAATGAAAGCAAATAGGTATACATGAAATAATCTCTAGCCAAACTTCATTTCTTATGGAGTAGCACCTAATCTAAGTTTTATTTTGCTAAATTAAAAAAAAAAAAAAAAAGCTTCGCTGTCTTATTTTGGGTGTGGAAAAGCCTTGGGTCTTGCTTTGCAGAATACATTTTCCTGGGACAGGCTGCTCATAGCATTTGGCTTTGACACAGCAGCTTTGACATTTAAAAAGCCCTTAACTAACTGCTTGCAATTTATCAGGAAGAAAAAGGTGATTCGCCTCTTAAGCATTGTTTATTCTGCTTATGTTATGAAAAAAAAAAAAAAAGAGAGAGAGAAGGCTCTAGATCCCCTTTCAAATCGGTTATACACGGAGCAGGGAATGAGCATTTGCTTGGAAGCAAGCAAGCCTGTTTTCGAGTCTTAACCAGTAAGTTGCTGTATTACGTTGAGAAAGTCATTTTCCCACTTAGGTCTCCATTTCCTTGTCTGAAAAGAAGCGTTTGGAATGTCATTCCCAGCTCACCGGGTTTTCACAATAAAGCATGAGGTTCAGGAGGTATCATGTGAAAGCTGAGGGTCCAAATCCTATAGATCGGGGGTCAGCCAACTACAGCTCATGGTCAAATCCAGCCTGCCACCTACTTTTATATACAACCCACAAGCGAAGAATGAGTCTTACATTTTTAAATGGTTGGGAAAGAAAACAAAAACTCGAAAGAAGAATATTCGGTGACAGGTGAAAGTAACATGAAATTCGAGTTTCAGTAGCCATACATAAACTTTTATCAGAACACAGCCAAGCTCATTTGTTTACATATCATCTGTCTGCTTCTGTGTGACGACGGCGAAGTTAAGTAGTTGCCACAGAGACCATGTGGTCTGTTGAACCTAAAATATTTATTCTCTGATTCTTCATCAAGAAGATTCTTGATGAAGAAGATGATTCTTTCATCAGCAATTTGCTGACCCTTGCTATAGGTCAGTAGGTCTCCAGCTTTAACGTACATACGATGACCTAGGGATCTTATTAAAACATAGCTTCTGGGGCGCCCGGGTGGCTCAGTCAGTTAAGCATCCGACTTCAGTTCATGTCATGATCTCGCGGTCCGTGAGTTCGAGCCCCACATCAGGCTCTGTGCAGACAGCTCAGAGCCAGGAGCCCGCTTTGGATTCTGGGTCTCCCTCTCTCTCTGCCCCTCCCCAGCTCACACTCTGTCCCTCTCTCAAAAAGTAAACAGGGAAAAAATAAATAAATAAAAAATAAAACGTAGCTTCTAATTTAGTAGGCGTGGGGCAGAGCTCAGGCGCTGCATTTCTAACAAGCCCCAGGGCGCTGCCAGAGCTTGGACTGGGGACCGCACTTTGAGTGGCAAGGCGAGGCTCTATCAGAAAAATCTGGTTATGCCACGAACGTGCTCAATGTCCTTTGATGCCTTTCCAGAACCTTCAAAATAAACACTGGACTTCATACTCCTATGTGATTCTTGCCAGTCTGTACGGTTTCGTTGCCCCCCCCCCCCCGGAACCTTGCATCTCATGCATATACCTGAACACACACTCCCACATGTGCCTTCTGCTCCCTGATGCGATGCACTGGGCTTGCTCATCCTTGTGCTGATGCACACACTGGTCTCTTCGTCTGGAGCATTCTCTCCTCTCCCCACCCCTCCCCCCTGCCCCGGACACGACCAATTGTCCAGCTTCTTGTCCTTCACGTTTCAACTCAAGTTTTGAAAGGAGCCTTTCCAGATTCCCTGAGGCTGAGTTGAGTGGCCCTTTAGTGAGGTCCCTTAGTATTTCATGGCCCTCGTCACAGCCTGAATCACACACCCCGTGACCTGTGTCCTTAAAGCAGACGTCACTTCACTTATTCCTGCATGCAGGGGTATAACGTACGTTATTTGGAATGGGACAAATGAAATGCCCAGGGTCACCTAGCAAATCAAGTGAAGAGCTGGGACCACAGCCTACACCTTCGGGTTCCGGCCGTGTGTTTTCCTTTCCCCCGAGCCACACCTCAGAAATGGATATGCTCTGTTGTGACCGATGGGGGAATTCATTTTATAGCGTTCCTAACAGAAATAAAGCCTGTGCTCTGAAACCCTTAGAGTGTTTGGGGAGGGCAGCCTCTTCCCGTGGCTGGCCACTCTGTAGGGTACCGAGAACTTCCGAGCCCAGGGAGCAGCTCCTGAAGACCTATCTCTGGAACTCTGGGCAGCAGGTCCTGGCAACAGCACCAGCAGGCTCGGCACCCAGAGTGGGGTGTCCATCGTCCCGGGGCGGGAGGGGGGCCAGGACTTATGCAAAGTGCTCAAAGGGCTCAGTGAGAAGGCCTGGGAAACAGATACCTGAGGCTTCAGGCATGTCCCTTCTTACTTCTTATGGCCTCTACTTGCCGGTCGGTTACCTGAACCCAGAGGAATGTGGATCAGCCAGCCAGACGTAGGCTGAGGGCAGCCACAGTGGAAAGAAGGGTGGGGATCCCTGTCAGCCAGCTGATCAAGAGGCCTGGGGAAGGAGGGGTGGGCGGTGGGAAGGGACAGTGTGTGGAGCGCGCCCCACCCTGAGTATGACCCCACTTGCTGAATGTGGCATCTTCCCCACCCCTCCTCCACCTGGCCTAAAATTCCCATCCTTAAATTCACGGGGCTATTCTCTCCAGATGGCCATGGAGGGTTGCTGTGGACTGAACTGAATGGTGTCCCCCCCAGAATGCATATGTTGAAGTCCAACCCCCTCACGTGATGGTATTTGAAAATGGGGACTTTGCGAGGCAACTGGGGTTAGATAAGGGCATGAGGGTGGAACACAGATCTGCTAGGATTCGTGTCCTTATAAGAACGACTCACCTAAGAAAGGCCATGTGAAGACACAGTGAGAAGGGAGCGGTGTGCAAACCGGGAGGAGGGCCCTCATCGGACCCCCTCACCCTCCCAGATCTTGATCTTGGACCTCCAGCCCCCACAACTGTGAGAAAATAACTGACTGTGGTTGAATCTGCCCAATCTGTGGCACTTTGTCAGGGCAGCCCGAGCTGACTATGACCGCAGCCTTCCTTCATGGGTTAATTTGATCAATTTCAGTTTCCTCCAATGAACCGTTATTAAGCTCATGAAGGCAGCAGGGGCCAGTGCAGCTTGGCTTGCCATCGTCTCCCCAGCACACAGTAGGGGGACACAGAAATAATAAATGTTAATAAAGGAATGAACGTATGGAGTGTTTGCTAGGGACTGGGCACCGCGCAAAGTGCGAGGGAAACAGGAGAAACTAAGACACCATCACTCCAAGGAGACACGGTCTAGTCTACGAGATGGATGTAAACCAACCCTGATGATGTGATGGGCCAAGTGCCCCAACAGAGGCATGGAACGGGGCGCATCCAATGTGCCGGGGCAACACGCAGGTGCGCATGCGCACACTTAGGTACGTGCCAGAGGCGCGAGTGTGCGCTCTGCTTCGAGATGGGAGTGGACAGAGCTGGACGCAGACGTGGGAAATGAGTAATGCGATCCGAGAAATTTTCTCAAAGGGCAGCATATTTGAAAAGGGCATAGATGATTTCACTCGAGAGAAAAGTGCACCCAGGAAAAAAGGCACTTGTTGATTCACTGATTCATTAACGAACTTGAGCCCGCGCGGGGGGGTGTTAAAATTGTGGGAAACTGAGCAAAGCTAGCTGAGTGCAACAAAGGGTACTAGGGCGGAGGGGAAGGAGAGGAAGAGGGGGCTGGAAAGACAGGCAGCAAGAAGCCTCACTGATACCTGATACCTGGAAACACACACACACACACACACACACACACACACAGAAGGGAGCTAAGGGAGGAGAAACGAGACATTTCAGCAGCAGAGGAATGTTGGACTGTGGGTATCTTGAAACATTCAAATGAAATCTTCAAATGGTCTTCAGGGGGAGGCAGAAAGGGAAAGGCTCCAAAGACAGACTAATGTGGGGATGTTGGAGTAGTCACTTACAAGCTGGAAAAAGCCTTTAATTGCTGTGCCTGGCTTTTCGCATTTGTAAAATGGAAACACTACTTACTAATCCCCTCAAGATGGAGAAGAGAGTAAAACACACACACACACACACACACACACACACACGTAGTAGGATCACAACAAATGTAAGATCTTACTAGCTAACTGTCTCTAATTAAGAACCTCCAAAAAAGCTCCCAACACCCTGAAGTTTCAAGGTGCTTCTCTGAAAGCTTGGAGGAAACCGGCTGCCTCACAGCACGTCATACCTTCTTGTTTGGTGATTATCCACCGCTTCTGTATCTGTCTGTCCCTTTCCTAATCTCCGGGATTCACAGGGGCCAGGAATGCATCCTGTTTGTCTGGGGCCCGTGGACCTACATGGTCCTCGGCTCGTCAGAGGCGCTCCTTGAAACTTTGGATAATTAATTGCACAGATGGGCAAAGCAGATGTAAACCGTCTTACCCAAAGCATGTTCTAGAACTTTGACCTCACAGCCCATTGACTTCTTGAGACGACACGGTTGCAGACCAAACAGAGCAAAGACTCTGATCTCATCCGGGGACAGACGCATTCCTCTCCGAATTCCCACCAAATGGGAACGGCCACCCAACACTGAGCAGCCCATGTCACCTCCCTCTCAGAAGCGGCATCCACACTTTCGCAAGGAGAAGCAGACGCAACACTCAAAACAACTCTTAAAACACCTTCCTGCAATGTGGGCTATAAACACAGGAAACAGCAGCTGGCTGAGCCACCAGTAACGTTTATTTGCCAGTCAGGGTGCTAGAGCTCCGTGTGTGAGTTTAAAGCCGTCATCCAGGACCCAAAATAAGCGAGTAAAGCAGAAACTGAGGCACCCTGACTATAGGTCTAATGGTAAGGGCTTTGGAGTCAGAAACGCTAGGGTTAGAAACCCAGCTCTCTGCCCCTTACTCAATGCATGTTAAATAACCTTTTGAGCCTCCATTTGCACATTTGCAAATGGGTCTATGAATACGAACTGCAGAGGTGTTCACCGAAGAGTAACTGACACAGTGTTTGGAAGGGGCTGAGGCTGGCGACTGGCACACAAAAGATGATTATGAATGGTCTTTACCATCATGCTCCTTGGTATCTGCCCGAAGGAGCCGAAAATTTATGCTACACAAAAGCCTGCCCATGGAAGTTCACAGCAGCTTTATTCAGAACTGCCAAAACTTGGAAGGTTCCCAGATGTCCTTTATTAGGTGAATGGACGAATAAACTGGTGATCCAGATCATGGGATATTATTCAGGGCTAAAACGCAGTGAGCTAGCAAGCCGTGAAGACATGGCCGGACACTAAACGTACATTATGAAGTGAAAGGAGTCCATCTGTGAAGGCTCCATACTGTATGGTTCCAACTGTGTGACGTATTAGAAAAGGCAAAACCATGGAGTGGTTGCAGGAGGGGCAATGCTAGCAGTTGGAGGGGTTAGCGGGGTGCAGGGAGAGGATCAACAGTTAACAGGTAGAGCACAGAGAGGCTCTGTAGAGCACTGCAAATACTCTGTATGATACTTTATTTTTTTTTTTTTTAACGTTTCTTTATTTTTGAGACAGAGACAGAGCATGAACGGGGGAGGGGCAGAGAGAGAGGGAGACACAGAATCGGAAGCAGGCTCCAGGCTCTGAGCTGTCAGCACAGAGCCCGACGCGGGGCTCGAACTCACGAACCGCGAGATCATGAGCTGAGCTGAAGTCAGACGCTCAACCGACTGAGCCACCCAGGCGCCCCTCTGTATGATACTTTAATGACAGATACGTGTCGTTCTACATTTATCCAAATCCATAATAAGTATCACGACAGTGAACCCTAAGGTAAACTACAGGCTTTGGGTTGACTGTCATGTGCCAATGTAGATTCATCAGATGTAACACACACACCACTCGGGTGAGCCAATACTGATGATGGGAGAGGCTGTGCGTCGGGAGGGGGGGGTGGACAGGGATAAATGGGAAATCTCTACACCTGCCACCCCATTTTGCTATGAACCTAAAACGGCTTGGAAAGATAGTCTTTAAAAATGACACCTATCTCCAGCAGCTCGGAGGACCTACTATAAATTCACTCGACAATGTCCAGATCTTTGAAAGCACCACGGACCCCAAAGCAGAGCTATTCGCTAGCCCCTGTGCTGTCCCATATCAGCTTCCTCCTCTCTCTGTTTCTGGGCATGGGGTAGAGTGCAATGAACGTTGAACGTATCTGATCACTTCTTGATCCTCCCTATTCGACCGGGAGCACCAAGACGGCAGGGGCCGTTCCTGAAGCATGTTTTTCCCTTTTGCTCCTAGCAGGATGCAAGCCCGATAATTGCATGTTGAAACAAACAAACACACAAAACAGCCCCATGAACAGGAAATTGGAGCAGAGGAGAAAGAGGCGCCCTGGACCCGGACATACAGCTCTACAATGGTACTCCCGATATTCTGGCAGGAGTCCAGCAGTGAGCTGAGAAAGGCTGAAGAAACATGATAATACTTCCTCCTTCATGGTGATCTTCTTCTTTTTCTTTTAAAGAAGAAAACTCCCTCTGTAAAAAAAAAAAAAAAGGCAATTCCAGAGCAAAGAAAACCAAACAAGGAAAGAACGTTTGATTCTTTAGCCAAAAGTGTTGCAATATACATTCTCTCCGTCATCAAAAACTGCAGTGACAACAGAAAGAACATCAGCCCTTCTGGAATTTTTCTATTGCAAGGAGTTCAAGGCTGACTTAAGCCTATTTCTTTTACTTTCTTAAAAACATTTTGTATTTTATTAAATTTTTTTGATGCTTATTTTTGAGAGAGAGAGACAGCACGTGAGCAGGGGAAAGGGCAGAAAAGAGAGAGGGAGATACAGAATCAAAAGTAGGCTCCAGGCTCTGAGCTGTCAGCACAGAGCCCGACGCGGGGCTCGAACTCACAAACCATGAGATCAAGACCTGAGCCCAAGTCGGATGCTTAAGGGACTGAGCCACCCAGGTGCCCCAAGGCTATTTCTTTCCTAGCTGAAAATTCCAGCCTCCTAAGTCTGTAAAAAACTCAAAGCCATCTTTCTTCCCGTTCTGTCCGACTTACAAGTTCTTTCTCTTCCTAGTGTTAGGGCTGCTTCTCTGCCCTGGCGTGGTTACATTGAACTTGTACATCCGCTCTGCATCTTGCTCACTGCTGCTTCTCGGAGCCTCTGCCCATTCCCTCTGTCCCAAGGGGATCACATGCCCAGAGCCGAGAGACGTGAGTGAATACGTGCCCAGCAAGGGAGTGCTCAATGCTCACTCCTTCTGAGGTCCTTGCCCAGCTCCCTGAGTTCAGCACCACAACGTCCTTTCAGCCCGGGGGGGTGTGGATAATCCATTCCTAACCAACCCTGGGCGGGGCTGCTCTAGAAGGTGACACCTTCCAAAAGGGAAGGGGATGTTCAGAGAATCCCAGAGGCTTGGCATGGAGACACTTTAGAGACAGGGGGCTCGGAGGTCATGTCCACGTCCCACTAGCTCTTCCTACGTCTTGGCTGTTCAGTATCTCAGGGAGTCAGTAAGCTTCCTCCGTGGGCTCTCTATCTGTATGCTCGCGGTTCTGGGACTGCCTCGTTGTACCCTTTACTAGCGTTGTGTGCATTTCACTTTCGTAGGCGTCTTCTCTTTTGTTCCCCCCATATGTTAAATAGGGGAAATGATCTGTTGTGTTGTCAGAGCTGTGGAGACAATCTTGCATGTGAGGGCACCTACCCAGAAGGATACCTTCAGATTTCATATCCTTCCCCACAGACCTCAGATCCAGGCTGGATCCCCACCGGGACTTCAGACGTGTTCTCCACCCTGGAACACCTGAGTCCTTCTGAGGAGGCTGATAAGAAAGCTCAGTCACTCATAACCGGAGAGAGAAAACATGACCTCCAGAGGCAGAACACATCACGGTTGGGCCGTCGGTTTCCAAACTGTGTTTCTGGTGACCTGGAAAGTGCCCACCCCCAGCAACCGAACTTCCCAGCGAGGTCCACAAAATAAGCAGCCTCTTTTCCTATGTCAGCACTCTAGCCAGCTATCAGAGGAGAGAACCTTCCTCTGTCTCTTATCACATGATATTGCAGTCATCTGCTTGAGTCTTTCTTGCCCAAGACCTTGAGGGCTCCCTGAGCTCAGAGACAGGGTCTTCCTCGTATTTCTACGTCTAGCGCACAGCACAAGTCCCGGCTGCCTGGCACAAAGTCGTTGCTCGGCACATTTTTTGTTGAATCAACAGGATCTTCTTTCTGCCCTGCCTCAACATCTCCCATATATCCCTGTAAATCACGTTTAGCCCCACACTACCTGTCTCCCAGGTCAATTCGGAAACGCACTGGTCAGATCCCCACCACGCGAGAGACGGACGGGAGAAATTAAAAAGAAATTCAAACGAGACTCGCCCCCTTATCTTCCACATCTTTCGGAGCCAGCTGCCGAGGGAACAGCAACCCTCCTTGTTGCTGCAAGGTCCCCTGAGAGTCCTTCCATTTGAAAGCCTTCACCAATCGCGCATGATACAGGCCATCTTGTTCGAGTGATTTCCCTGGTGTCCCTCCTCCTCCTCCGCTGGCCCGCCTCAGGGCTGGCAGCCGCAGGCCATAATAACAACACAAACACACTTGTCACCCCCCCCCCCCGCCACGATTTGGTGGATGAAGTGACACCCAGGGGTCCGTGGCATCTGAAGCAACCAGACGGCAGAGGGGCATGTATGGCCGCGGTCCGTTCAGCCTCACAGTTGAGAGGCCGTGACCTTACATTTGGAGGAAGAGAAGAACTTCCAACGTTCTCCTCAATCCTGACGCGCGAAGGTGCCGTAGGTCTGAGTGAGGTCCGAGGTCCCTACAGGGCTCATCGTGATGATGTGTTGATTTTGAAGACCTACCTAAAAGCGGACTCCCCCGGGGGCCCCTGTCATCATCACCACACCGCTGACGTGCCAAGGAGTCTTCCTGATAGGGAGAGCCACTCTGTGTACTTGTGAGCGGGCCCGAAGGCAGCAGTGGTGTGGTCAGGGTCCAGCACTGAGAAGAACCACTCCACGTGCCTCGACCAGCACCCCCCCCTCATCGCCCTGCCCCCCGCCTCCCCAACGTGTATCCGATCAACCGAATGCTACTGAAATTAGCCCTAGGCCCCAGGTCTTAAAGACGTTGGGAAGCGAACTTAGAAACTCACCGAAGATTTACAGTGGCTCATTAACTTAAACCCAGAGTCCCCTCCTATGCCCCAAGCCATGCTGTGATTCCAGAGCTACTGATCTGAACCACCACATCTACCATTTACTGATGAGTCAGGCTCTGCACCATTTCGCGTGTATTCGCTCATTCAAACGAGGACCAGGCAAACCATTATGTTCTCTGCCCGAAGAGCCCCTCATGGAGGCCATGGGAACAGCATCCTTCCTGTTTCTATTGTGGAGGCCGGAGAAGTGGCCGGCAGGGAACGTGGTGTTCTGTAAATTCTTCAGTACAATCCTGTGCCTGTCTTCTCAAAGTCCGGAGCTGAGATGGGTAGTACACACACACACACACACACACACACACACACCCTTTCAGCAAGAGTGATAATGTCACTGTAACTCTGTACAACATCAGTAGACGGCCAACCACATTGCAATTATTTGAGCGCAGTAACAGATTAAACCAGTGACCCCAGTTCGGTGTAATCTAAGGCCATCACATCATTTCTCCGGACCTCAAGTTTGCTTCCTTCTACTCGTCACGCTTTGCGAAGCACAGCCACACATCAACGCGGTGGGTGTGGGTTAGGAACTCAGACCTGGGAGTCTGACTGCCTGGAGTTTGCATCTTGGATCTACCACTTACTAGCTGTGTGGTCTTGGGCCACTTACAAATTGCTGGGCCTCAGTTTTCTCATCTATAAAATGGGGGTAATAACAGTTCCTATCTCATAAGGCTGGTATGTGGAATAAACAAAACAATGTACACGTAAAGTTTTAAAATACTGCCTGGCACACAGTAGGCGCTCAGCGAAGGTTAGTGAGGAGCATTCAAGGCTCCCGTTGGAATGATGAGGGTTGACAAGACAGCAGATGGGTTAGCAACCGGAAAGGCAAATGAGGAGCGCCTGCTAGACCCCCATTCTGTGCCAAACATCACGAACTAAGAGGACAGGCAGACCAAGTGTGTAACACACATGTCGTGGCAGACAGGACAATGGTCCCCAAAGACGCCCATGTCCTAATCCTCTGAACCTATGAATATGTTCCCTTACCAGGCAAAAGGGACTTTGCAGATGTGCCTAAGTTAAGCATCTTGAGCTGGAGCGATGTGGTCCTTAGGTCTTTCTAGAGGGAGGCAGGAGAGGAAGAGACAGATGGAAGCAGAAGTGGGTGTGGTCATTCTGTTGATGGAAGAAGGGGCCATGAGCCAGGGAATGCAGGCAGGCTCTGGAAGCTGGAAAAGTCAAGGGAACCAGTTCCCTCCGAGAGGGACAGCACAGCGCTGTGGACATCTTGGTGTTAGCCCATAATACCCATTTTGGACTTCTGATCTCCTGACTGTAAGAGAATGAATTCGTGTTGTTTTAAGTCCCCCAATCTGCGACAGAAGCAATAGGAAATTATACTACACGTGGCTTTGGTCACATGTACTGTGTTTCACAAAACGTCTTGTCGTTCACAAAAGCCCCTTGGCTAACTCATTATGACTCACATCCCTACTTCCCAAAAGGGGGTGCAGTGAAAATTTAAGCATCCAGAAGGAAGTGTTCACTTTGATGGAACTGGCCTCTCGTGTGGCTGCTCACGTTCCTTGCTCAGAGTTTGCCTCTCTGAAACATCGGAGCTTGCTCAAGGAAGACTAGAACAGCCTACCAGACGTCACACAAAACCAACAGTTCACAGACTTTCTGGAAGAGCCTCAAAGTCCCAGGACCCAACCACTGATAAGTACTATCACATCATGTGTGCGTGACTTTTTGTCATTTTTCATTACATTTTCATTACATATGTATAAATGTGTATACACATTGCCTCATTTTGATTCATCCAACCTATCAAAATACTTGATCAAAACCACATCCTCAGGGACACCTGGGTGGCTCAGTCTGCTAAGTGTCCGACTTCAGCTCAGGTCACGATCTCACAGTCCATGAGTTCGAGCCCCGCGGTGAGCTCTGTGCTGACAGCTCGGAGCCTGGAGCCTGCTTGGGATTCTGTGTCTCCCTCGCTCTCTGCCCCTTCCCCACTCACACTCTGTCTCTCAAAAATGAATAAATGTTAAAAAAAAAAAATTAAAAAAGTAAACACGCATCTTCAGAAAGTGACAGATCCAGAATCTGAAGCTAGTCTTTTTGTCTCTAAAGCCGGCCTTCCTTCCCCCCAGAGCAGAAGGCAGTATTTGTTCTTACCTTCCAGGATGGGTGGCCGAGACACCTAAGGGTCCTAGAGGTGACCATTCCAACTGGCCAAATTAGCTCCCTCTTCCAGAGGCTGAGATGTAAGCACATGGCAGGCAGAAGGAGGGGAGCAAAGGGAAAGAAAGGGCAGAGAACCTGTATGAAAGGGTTGATCAAGGGACTAGCCCAGTCCATTCCTCCAGGAAATGGAGGCGAAAAGCCTTGTTAGAAATCTCCCTCTTGGCGGCAGAGCCTGGACTCAGGGAAGTCGCCTGATGTATATAAAAAAGAAACTGTTCTGGCCTGGGAGTCAGGAGGCCTAAGGTCCACTTCTGTCATAGACCAGCTGTTGGTCTTGAAAAAGTCACTTCATTTGTTTGTCTCATTTTACTTTTACGTAAAAAGAGGAAGTGGGGCTGGAGAAGGTTCACCGGCAATTCTCACTACACATTGAACTTCTTCGCCTCAAAGCAAACCATACCATCCATCATACGGGACTCTCCAGCCAGGAACAAGAGATTACCATCACGCGGTTAAATACTAGGCACAGTCTGGGAGGTCAAAACTAACGAACGTCTCTTGAACACCTGTGTCTACCTACACCTTCTGTTATCTGTAGCTTTCACAAAGTATCGTGTTCACGACGCTGTTCATTTTCACATTCTTTGGCGACCCACGAAGAACCACCGCTCGCCAAACCACCGAAACTTAAAACTATATATTCTGTTCTCTACGTCGCCCATGCCTACCGACTCTGAGAAATTCAACGTAAAACCTACTATGTAAACTATAACTTCCTTTTCTTTGGAGTAAAAGCACTCTCTCCAACCTTGATTCAGGTGCCCCCATTTCAAGATCTTCTCTTGGTTCCCTCTCCCTCTTCTTTCCTCCAGCATTTCCTTCCTGAGCACCCAATAAAGCCGTCACCCGTTCAGGGGCCACACATCCCCGCTCGTCTCCGGGTTGTAGGGGAGGGCAGGCAGACCCATGTGTGCGAACCAGCTTGCCATGACTTAGGAGACTGGACAACACCTTCTCTTGGGGACACGGAGGCTGCTCCAGTCCCTGACCACCAGCCACCTCATGAGTCTTGATGTCTTACAGACGGAGCACAGATCCCCAGCCTTCCTTGAAGAGCTATTTCTGATGCAGAGATGGTAGTAACAGGTGCTTACTGGAGAGAGGAAATTACAGAAAATGAGCTGAGCGCATGGCAGGCTGAGATTTCACCATCCGGAGACCAAAGAGAGGAGGAACTGAGAAGGTTTCTCACTGCTTTAGCCACAGTCCTTAGGGCATTGGCGGGCAGGCAGTAACCACCGGGAAAGACTGAAATGAATCAAGGGTCACTCCAGCAAGGAGAATCAGGTGACCTTGGCCTGGTTTCCAGTGAGGACAGGTGAGTTCCGATATGGATGGGTGGAGGCAGGGTTCTGAGATATGGATGGGGGAGCAGGTGAAATCTCTAGTGGTGAGGGAATCCAAAGGGGAGATGATTCTTACATCAGAGATTCCAGATCACCTGTCCATTCACGGTTAGATCCCAGTCAGCGGCCTCAATTCCAGAAAGAAGACTCCAGCCGTCCGAGGAAAGAGTTCTCAGAGAGCAGGGCGGCATCCCAGGGGTCTGATCCTCAGGAAGTCTGGGGACGCTGGAGAGGATTGCCAGAAACCCCACAGAGAGGCTTTGGAATCTTCGTCTGGGAACACCTCCTCCACAACCAACAACTTCACTCACTTTGGAAGTGCAGAGGGAATGGAAGATTTTGTGGACCTCGATCTTTTTCATGAAATTCTCTTCTCCCCTGTCCTCTTCCAGGACGCCTGTCATTTCGTTCTTTTCCTGCCTCTTGAACCATTCCTCTTAGCCTCCTTCACCTTCTTTCTTCCCTACCCACCAGCTCGTCCCCACAATTCTATCCTTGGGGGTTGGCTCCTTTCCTTTTCTTTGCTCTCTGCCTGTTCTTTACACCTGCCTCCTGCTCCCATCAGTTCCCAGCCCGACCTCCCCTCGGAGCTCCAGATCCCTCTTTCCTGATCTATGTGTTCACAGCACCTCTAACGTGTCCCAGAGTACATCATCGCATCCTCTGGGTCACCCAACCTTCTGTGTGTCCTAAGTTGGTTGGTAATGTTTCCACCTTTCCGATTTGCCAAGCTCAAAATCTTGGGCTACCTTTCCGCTGCCCCTCCTCCTCGCATCCAATGGATCATAAATCCTGTCGATTCCATTTCAAAAATATCTCTAGAATCTGGCTCTTGTAATCTCAGTCCGAGTCCTACTAATCGTCCACTGGGACCATTACAGGCACCTTCCAAACTGGATTCCATGTGTAGTGCTGCTCTGCTCTGTTCCATTCTTTCCACCGCCTTCTCGCTTTAAGACTTTATTTCCCACAACCTCCGGCCCCAGCGCATTTTTCCACCTCACCTCTCACTACTTCTCTGTCTCCTTCCCACCAATCCCAGCCCCGGGGTGCCTTGCTCTGAAGTCCAGCTGTTCCCTCTGACTGAAATGCGTCCTCTCCTCATGCCCAGAAAAATCTCTACTCATTACTTAAGGTCTGCCTTAATGATCACCTCCTCTGCTTTCCTCAAAACCTTCTTCAGTTACACTAATTGTGTTTTTCTGTGGTCCCGCAGGGCTTATTTCAAATCTCAACCACAGCACTAATCATATTGCTCTATCACAATTAGTGTCTCCACGTCTTTCTCTCTCGAGGAAGGCTGAGCTTTTGGAGAAGAGAGACAACCGTCACATCCCTCACAAGTTCCTGGCATACAGGAGGCACTCAGTAAAATGCCAGTGGGAGAGTGAAGGAAATAACATCCAACCTCAACTCAGGCCCAGCTATGGGCCAGCCGTGTCTTTTGGTGGCCAAAATGTCTCCTTCTCTTTCCACGCTAGATAGTGACAGCGGGGGAGAAGACGGGAGAGTCATGAGCAGAGTGAGTCAAGAAACTCAAGTTTAAATTAAAATCTTATCTTCCCTTGTGGTACAATATGAGATCATTCAAACGGTCTACTCATCTTCCCAAACTCCCCCCCTCTCACACTGAAGGGTGCTGCGGCCATTCTGTGCACACCTTGAGTTTACCTCAGGGCTTCCTGTCTGGTTACAGCACCCTCCTCCTCTCACATACACACTGCATCTATCTCTTGCAGCGCATGGACCACATTTTATCATAATTTTCTATCTTCCGCACTAGACTGCCAGTTCCTTGAGGGCAGAGGTTATATATAATGATCCTCTGTACTCCCGACTCCTGTTATCACAGGTTATCATAGTTGCCCATAAATACGTAATAAAGTGCATATACATTTAAAAACCAAAATTGGCACTGGGGCGCCCGGGTGGCTCAGTCCGTCAAGCCTCCGACTTCGGCTCAGGTCAGGATCTCTCGGTTCGGGAGTTCGAGCCCCGCGTCGGGCTCTCCGCTGTTGGCACAAAGCCCGCTTCGGATCCTCTGTGCCTCTCTCTCTGCTCCTCCCCCACCTCTCAAAAAGAAAATAAGCATTTTTTTTTTAATTTAAAAAAAACTAAAAAAAAAAAAAAATTCTTCTTAACGGGCATTACGAAACACTTGATGGAGGTTAACACCTGCAATGTTACGCTGTTTTTTTGTTTGTTGTTTTTAAGTTTTGTTGAAGTAGAGTCGACACACAATGTTGTTGTATTAATTTCGGGTGTACAGCATAGTGATTTGGCAAGACGATATGTAACGCTGTGCTCACGGCAAGTGTGGCTACCGTCAGTCACCAGAAAACTCTATTACGGTACCACTGACGTACTCCCTACGCTGCTGGGCCCTTCATTCCTGTGACTTATTCATTCCCTACCTGGACGCCTAGATCTCCCTCTCCCCTTCACCCGTGTTGCCCACTCCCCCACCTTCGGCAACCATCAGTCTCGTCTTCTGTATTTGGGGGCCTGTTTCTGCCTTTTGTTGGTTTGTTGATTCATTTGTTTTTTAGATTCCACCTATAGGTAAAACCGTATGGTATTTGTCCGGGCTTTCCTTTCCCCTGTCTTGTTCTTCAGGATTTCATTCGTTAAGAGGCCGGGTAAAGTAGGCATCGCGCCCTTCTCTTCCCTGCTTGCCTCGCAGAGAGTAAAGTTCAATAAGGCTGGAGGGAGAAGGGACCAGAAAAGAAAAGAGAGAGGAGAGAAGAAGGGAGGCCGGGAGGGCAGGGAAGGGACAGGCCAGGGAAGAGACGCCGGACGTATTTGTGATTGAACTAGTTCTCCAGGGTGGGTGCGATCTGCTTAGGCAGAAAGCAAAGAAATGACGGGTCCCCGCCGTCGATTCAAGGACAGGATGGTTACGGTCCGACGCACGAGACACCACTGGTTCAGAATTCTGGCTGCTCCGTACGGTTCTGAGTGTGTTTGTCTGTGTTTAAATAGACCGGATACATGAGCAGCCACTGGAGGCACATTTCTTCCCTGCCCTGTAAGCGTTTCCTACCCGAGATAAGAGACCGAACATTTGGAGAGGGAAGGCTCACTATAAATATTTTGGAACGGGGCACAGCCAACACGGAAGCGGGATTCTAAACAAGCCGGCTACCTGATTCCGAGAGAAGGTTTATCCAACAAAACCCGAAGAGAAGTCTGAACCGTTCGGCTGCCTCTGGCCATCTGTGCTGTCCGCGTCCCCTTGGCATTTTCCGGGCTGCTGTGAGCTGCTCTGGTGGTGTTCCTTTCAGCTTCCCGCTGTGGGTGGCGACGGCCCTCGTCCCTGGCGGGGTTCATTGCCACGGCTGCTTTATGTACAAGAGTGTTCACGCTTCCACTGGGGCAGCCGAACACAACGGGAACTATTGTTACACCAACAGCCGGTGACTTCCGGAAGGGGAGATGCCCCTTTGATTAAAAAGGTGCCCGTGGGCAATTTGTTTCCCCCAGGGGCTGGGCTCCAGGCACCTACCTCCTCTCTCAGTTAACCAGCACTTTCCTTGTATTTTTGCAAGAGAGCACATCATGTGCCAATTTGAAAATTACACTATTGTGTACTACTTAAATGACGCCCCCCTCCCCGCTCGTTGTAATTACCTCCTATCATTCTTTCTTCCCGTTTGTTTACTCTCCAGAATTTCAGTTGTCAGTCCTGAACCGTTTTCTCTGAAGGGAGACGAGAAGAATTTGACGGCAAAGCACCGGAAAAAATAAAACAGACACGGAGAAGCCAAATGCTCTGGAACAGACAAGCACACAAGAGGCGGTGAAAACATCCTCGTGCTGTCCAGAGACACGTGTCCGCGTCGCCCTCGCGTCACCAGAACGCCTGAGATGTGGTTGACTTCGACCCCTTTTGCAGGTGGCAAGTCTGAGGCCCGGAGAAGGAAAAGGCTGGGTGTGAAGCCACATGGCCAAAAAATGACAGCGGAGCAAGAGTGCAAAGCCAGGGTCTGACAGAAAGGTAAACTGAGTTTGCTTTATGCTACCACTGGGCTACCAGTGGCGTGTGAGCGGAGTACAGAGCCTTCAGACTATCACCCGGGCCCAGAAGGATGCACAGGAGGGTCACTGTGGAGGATGGCAGTCAGCTAGAGAGAGTTCCAGGCTGCCTCTGACAGCCGACTTCAGAGGGCCAGGTGGTGAAATTTGGCATTCATCTTCCCCTCCTGAGAACCGCGCGGAGTTTACTAGGATGCTGCGCACATAGTAAGAGCTCAGGCGATTTCTGGATGTTTGTCTGAGTCATTCGTTAATAGGCCTCCTCCCCATAAACAGTAGGTGGCAAGGAACCCTCCTGCAAAGTCGCCAGGGAAACGGGGGGGCTGTTGGCCAGAGGGACCCACAAGACAGGAGCCCTCCTATCACATGACCCCGAGCACCTGACAGAAGGTCTGCCACACCCATGCACCCACCCTCCAGCAACGTTCTCCCATAAGCCTCTGGGTGACACCCAGTGCCCCCTGGGAAATTCGTCCAATGAAGAAGACAAGAGCTGTCGGTCCCGGTGGGGACCACAAGCGTCTCGCTCTCCAGAGGCCACCCAGTTCCGCCGGGACTGTGCCCATCACAGTGCAGAGAAACCGTTCTTGAATGAGCTTTTCTCCGCCCCTCTCTCCAGGGCTACAGTCTGATTCCATTTGAGACGAATCAGAAGCCAACCATATGGCACTCCTACAAATCCCCAAGCCGGGCCATTTATGATAGTCAGCAGCTCGGGCAGCACCGGCTCGGCTCCAGATCTGCTTCTACTCTGCCTGGCACCCCTCAGGGCGCTCCACGGACAGGGGTGCAGGGGGAATAGAACCCGAGTACCGAGGAATGGCATAGGCTCTACCCCCGGCTCACTTCTTTAGGCCCACGGCTCAGTGAGGCGCGAGGAGATGAAACGCGGGGGCAACAAAGGAGCCGTGCAGGATAAGATCACCGCTGGAGTGGCCGTGACGCCTGTGTCTGCACCCAAGGCTCACTGAATGCCACACGCGCCGGGACTGTTGGCACGGAATGGCACCCTCAGCCTTTCCAACAGCCCTTCGAGGTACATATGTCATTGTCAACATTTTACAGACGAGGAGACGGAAGCATTGCACGCTGGACGGCCGGCCCCCAGGTCTCCCGGCTGTCTGAACGGCCACGGTTGACACGTCGGTGTAGGAGGCAGATGATGATGGGGTCTGTCCAGTTCCCGGCTGCCCAAGTAGAGGGGTGCCCTGTCACAAGCACACACGCGTCGGGTGCCTGCTGGGATCAGGGGGACGCTGACACCTCCACCACCACTGTCACCGGCCAGAGTGGAGATGGCAGGGGACCCAGGACTCCCTAGGTTTATTGCTTCTCTGAAAAGGCAAGCCTTTAGCTCTGAGAACTAATTAGTGCCCACCGCGTGAAAAGCAGCCAGAGTTTGAGGCAGCGGAGGGCAGGGGGCAGGTGGTGACAAAAACCAGGGGACAGAGTCCCGAAGCATGGTGCTCTTCGCTCTTTGTGGCACTGAATCTCCTGAACCTCAGTTTTCTCATGAAACCATCCAATGTCTGAGACTTGAGAGTGATTACGTATATAAAGCTGCCCGGTCATCTCTAAGGTGGTCGAAAAATCTAAGGTAATATTATTAGGGCGTCGCGGGACTTCCACAGAAAGTGGAACCCAAGGGGTTATAATTACGTTAGCAGCAAATTCAAAGGCCTCAAGACCTACCAGCGACAACAGGAGATGAACTACTGATTCATGGAAGAATCTCAAAAATATGAGGCTGAAGGGGAGAAGCCAGGCAGGCATAAGAGTATATACACTGTAGGATTCTGTGTCCATGCAGGTCTAGAAGATGCAAGCTAATCTGCAGTGACAGAAAGCAGACCAGTTCCCCAGGGATAGGGTGGAGAAGAAACTGACTGCAAAGGGGCGCAAGGGAACTTTCAGGGGTGACAGGCAAGTGCTGTGTCTTACGGCGGTGATTCCACGGGGGTGTTCATATGTCAAAGCTGATCAATCCTTCGATAGATTTCATTTCAGGTACATAAATTTTACCTCAATAAAATTAAAAATAAAAATGCGTGTCGAAGTCCCCTCCCTTTGAGGCCACCTGAGGGGCTCGGTCGGTGAAGCGTTCGACTCTTGATCGCAGGGTGGTTGAGTCCGAGCCCCGTGTCGGGCTCTGTGCTGACAGCTCAGAGCCTGGAGCCTGCTTCGGATTGCGTCTCCCTCTCTCTGCCCCTCCCCCGCTCGTACTCTGTTCTCTCTCTCTAACATAAATAAATAAATAAATAAATAAATAAATAAATAAATAAAACGAGCCTTTAATCATGTGCTTTACCTCACAAGACTGCCGTGCCAATCAAGAGGGCAATTTGGTGCCCGTGAGAGTAATTTTTTCAACTGCGAAATAACACACAGACGTAGAGGAGTGTCGGATGAACGCGCGGTCTAGCCAGGTAGCTTCGAGAATTCTTTGCCTCGCCCACCTATAAGAAAGATCCTTTCACCCCCAGGTGGGTCGGGGTTTGTCTTCTCTCTCTCCCCAGGGTCCCTGCCCAGAAGTGGCCACAACTCAGGGATGCTGAGTTAACCAAGCACTTTCAGAGGATCTAAGGTCAACCACCAGGTAAGCTAGAGAAGGCCAGAGAAACTGGATACTTTAATTCATGGGCTCTGCAAGGTGCCTCTCAGTTGCACGCACAGCCAGCTCTGAGGGTGTTTTCTCTTTGCGCAGCGAGGCAGAGCGAATGCAGCTTACCGTCCCAAGGAAAGTTCCTTCTTCTACCATCCTGCTATTCAACTAGGCATCGTTCAAATATGCTTCATAGGAAAAAAGGTCGACCTAACGGCACATGACCATCTTCGCTGGAGACCTCAACCAGCAAGCACCTTACCTCCGTTTCTTCCAACCCAACACAACAATACCATAATCCTATCTGTCTGGCGTCCACATTATATTTTTAACTAATTCGAGATCCTTTCCTGCCCGTGACACGTTGTGTCTTCACAAAGCCCCGTGAGTTACACAGGCTAGGTGTTGCTGTGCCCGGAAGCTGATCGGGATATTGAGGAAAATGGAAAACCTAAAAGCTTTCTGTGTCAGAAGCGGACCCGCACATGGGCCCTGGATCCCCTGCCCCCCCCCCCACCCCGCCCCACCCCCGCCCCACCCCATCCTTTTGCAAGACTGTATCTTTCCATCCTTAGCAAACATTAGAGTCATTTGCTAGAGACAGACTTCTAGCCACCAGCAGCCTCAAACAAACCCAACTAAAACAAAACAAAAGGTCAGCGTTGGATCAGCAAAGACTCCTCAAATTCAATGGTTTGGTGAAGCTCCCACAGTTGGCCTCAAGCTGCAGAAGAGATAAGAGATAAGAGCCCCACCCTCCCCACCCCCCACCAACCACAGAGGCCAGGAGGGGATGGTATGAAATCAAGTAGCAAAGCAACAAACCCCATCAGAGCGCCTGTCCCCCCTTCTCTCCTGACCCCTAGGCACCCTCCTCCTTGGCTCGGCAGGCTCTTCTCTTTCCTTCCCACTAAACCTGCTCTAGCCTTGACCAAGCTGGACCTTTATTTTTAGAACTTCTGGAACAGAAACTTTTAGAAGAGCTAATAGGCAGAGAAAGGAAAAGGAAAAAGAAAAAGGAAAAGAAAAAAAAAGGAAGTGATTGGCCATTCTGGCCCCTTAAAGTCTTCCTTCCTGAGGCCTTCCTAACACCTCCTTACCTTGTGCCAGCTCGCTCTCTCTCTCTCTCTCTCTCTCTCTCACACACACACACACACACACACACACACACACACACACACACACCACACACACGCACAGACACCGGAAAAATCGCTACTTCTTAATCCTCCATTTGGCAGGTCTTTCTACAGCAGTGTCGATGGACCGAAGGTAATAGGGTGGGATGGAAAAATCCTAGCGCAGCTCCAGGGAAGTGATGAGCTAGAAGGAACATACCCTGAGGTCACCCTGCTGGCTCAGCACTCCTCTCCCTTATGGGCACCTAATAAGCATCCGCTAATGAATCCTGTTCCCCCCAGAGGGAGCCAGTGAGGCCCTGAGGAGTTAAGTGACTTGCCCAAGACCACAGCACAGGCTGGAATAGGACCTGGGCCTTGCTGGCCTGAGCTCTCTGCCCACCAACCCAGAGCTCCGTGGAAGGTCCCTTTCTGCTGCTGCAAGACAGCAGACCCAGGGACACCCACAGGGAAACCAGAGCTGTCGGCCTGGGCCACCACCATTCTCTCCAAAGGGCCGCGTTCCAGACACTGGTCTCATCCCTTCCTGAGGCATCACAGCCAAGTCTCCCAGAGCCCAGGAAACCATCACTGCTCCCTCCTGCTTGCGATGTCATCGTGCTGCTGCCTCCAGCCTTAAGGCCCGAGAAAGAGGCTTCTCAGAAGCTAAGCCCGATGCCCCAGCTCTCTTTCTTCTTGGCCTGGCAGCCTAGGGAGAGTAAAACCAGGTCAGGTGACAGCCATGGGCTCTGCCCCCACCCCACCCCCCAGGCAGGGAATCTGATGGGGAGACAGAGTGGCAAAGCCAACCTCCTTCCAGCCCAGGCTGCCTCATGAGGACCCACTTGGCCCCCCTTTCAGCAAAGAGAGGCAGGCAGTGCTAGTCATAATAATAATAATAGCTGTGATCGGCTGAAGAATAGCTCCCCAAAAGATAGACAAGTCTGCATCCGTGGAACTGTAAACATTGCCTGATGGTAAAAATTAAAAAAAAAAAAAAAAAAATTAAAAAAAAAAAAGCTTTTGCGGATGTGATTAAGGATCCTGAGATGGGAAGGCTATCCTGAATTACCTGGAGGGGCCCTAAAAGCAATCACAAGGTCCTTATAGGAAAGGGGCAGAGGGAGACTCGAGCCACAAAGAACGGCGATGTGGCCGCGCAGGCAGAGATGAGAGTGATGCACCCACAAGCCAAAACCTGCCAGCAGCCACAAAGGCTTGGGTGAGGCAAGGGATGGATTCTCCTCTGGAACCTTCCAGAGGAGGCACGGCCCTGCTGATACTTTGATTGCAGCCAGTGACACAGATTTAGGGCTTCTCGCCTCCAGAACTAGGAGAAAATCAATTTCTGTTGGTTCCAGCCTGCCAATTTGTGGTTATTTGTTATAGCAGCCACAGAAACTAATACAGGAGCTGACATTTAATAATTACCCACTAGGCTCCAGGCACTGCCCTAAGCGTTTTACCCGCATTAAGGCATTACACACTGGCTCTGGATGTGAGGTCAAGCAGACATACTCCGGGTTTGCAGGCCAGCTTTATTGCTTAGTGTTGTGACTTTAAGCAAGTTACGTAACTTCTGTAAACCTGTCTCCGAATGCGCAAAACAGGCGTACGAATTACCTTTCTCATCGCGTTGCTGGAAGGATAGGTGGTTACTTAAAGGGCTTAGAGCAATACACAGTAAGTACTCAATAAATGCTAGCTATTAGGAGATCTCAGGAATTCGGCCAGCCACAATTAGACCATCATCCTCATCTGTCAGGACATGGGCAATGCCTCCTGGACCCAGTGCAGGAGAAAAGACACCGCTGGCAAGTGGGTTTGAAGAGCCAACAGGACAGTCTGAGTGCAGTTAAGCATTTCTTGCCTTAATTAAGCAATTTAGGTCCTTACTGCTGGCCTCGCTTCCAGAAAGGCAGATGCCCAAGACGGCGCTCATTGTGCAGCATTGCCCGGCTGATTTTCCAGCCCCTACCTCCGGTGCTTAAGGAGAGGGAGGCACACACATCACCCATAGTAAGGACCTAAGTGGCAACATAACATCCACGCCTGACGCAGCCCTGCAGAACCCACCACGCTTTCTCCCTGTAACTCTGGCATCGGGAAGCGGAGTCCCTCTGCTTTGGAAGTCAACCCCGGGCAAACACCTGAGTCCGCCTCCTGAGTTTCCAAGGCCACTCACTCCAACCAGTCCCAGCGGGGCGGGGTGGAACGATAAAACCAGGGGTCTGCTTTGGTTACCAGATTGCAGCCAAGTTAGTAAAGAACAGAGGAAGCAAGATCCGCCCAGGGGCTGGGGAAGGGTAATCTAGACTTCCCAACTGAAGAAAAGGGGGAAGAAAATTTTTTTTTTCCTTAACTTGGCCCTTTCCGATAAAGTTTGCCCAACTCTCCCGTTTAGGTGATGTCATTCAAAGAAGCAGCGCCTCCACAGGATGGCAGGCCTTGTGTCCCCACCTAAGAAATCTGCCCTCCAGAAATTAACCAAGGGAGAAGGCGCCTGGCCCGGCCACCCGGCCTTGGCCTCCTCCTAGGCAGGGTTCCAGCCCCACGGTCTTAGTTGACAGGCTTAAGGCCCCTGCTGCTGCTGCCGCCTCGTGCAAGCGACTGGCCGGGCCTCTTCCCGGCGGACTGCAGGGACAGCCACCTGCGCTCCCTCGGCCCTTCCCTACCCCACCCTCCAAGGGGAAGAAGGATGAGGGAGGACAGCTCCCCTCCTTACTCTCAGGCACCCACAGATTTCCGCGCTGCCGTCACCACTGACGAGAACCCGGGTCCCCAGGAGGAATCGCTTCTCCTTCCTATTCCATCCTCCCTATCAATGAACACGCAGCAACACCCACGTCCCCGCTCCTCCTACTCCGCAGGGAGACCGACCCGGAGAGCGACATCCGGAGCTGGAAGGCACCGCAGTTAAGAGCGCCGGCCCCTCCGCCCCGCCGGTGCCTTCGCCTTCTCCCAGCCACCGGAGGATCCTAAGCCAGCCCAGCGTTCGGGATGGGATCCTCGGCGGGGCCCCGCCTCCCCGGGGGCCCGGCGCTGCCGACCTCGGGGAGCCCGCCACGGACGGGCTCATCCCACCGCGGGGGCCGGCCGCAGGGCACGGCACCTGGGAGGCGACCCCGTAGGCGTGCCTCACCTTGGGCGCCGCAAACAGGCGCCCCCGCCCGCTCCCGCGCCGGGAGGGGCCGAGTCCCGGGCCGCCCGCGCGCCCGTGCTGCCCCAGCAGGTGGTGGGCAGCGGGGGAGCGCGCCGCCCGTCCGGCAGGCGCGGGGAGGCGAGCCGGAGCGAAGCCGAGGGCCGGCCGCGTGGGGCGCGAGGGGCGCGAGCCCCGCCACTTACGCGCGGGCTCTGGGGAAGCCCATGGAGAGCAGCACGTCCAGCGCCGATCCATGCTTGATGGTGCCCGGGCGCTGCTGGCGGCTCCTCCGCGGGGTGACTTTGCTGTACAGCTCCTCTCTCGCAGCCATGCCGAGCGGGCCGGGGTGGCCGTACTGAGCCATGGCTCAGCGGCCAGCCATCGCCGGGGAAGGCGCCCGAGCCCGAGCGTCCGGGAGGGAGCAGGGGAGGGGGCTCGGGGACCCGGCGCCGGGCGGGAGGCGGCGGCGGCGGCGGAGGCGGCGCTCGGAGCTTCCCCAGAGTCGAGACTGACGCTTCCTGGTGAGGCCACCGGAGCCGGAGCGGCCCGCGGGCTGCTGGGGCCGGACCAGCCGTCAGCTGCTCGGGCCCCTGGGTGCCCCCCAGCGCGGCGCCTGCAGCAGCCCTCTCTCCTCCGCCCCCTTCCTTCTCCGCTCCCAGCAGTCCGGGAATTTGCAATGAGTAATTTTTGAATGGATCAAAAAGGAAAAAGGAGCCCGGTGGGCCGGCCCTGCCTTGCCAGCACCGGGGCCCCGCCCCTCTCTTAAAGCCACAGCGCCGCCCGGGGCTGCTCCGGGCCGGGCGCGGGCTGCCGCGTCCGGGTGGGGCCAAGGCGGCGGATTCGAACCAAAGAGGGCCGCCCGTGTGCGTGGGTTCCGGGGAGTCGCTCCCCAGGCCCCGGTCTTCTCCATGACTTGCACATAGAGCCATCTGGGCCTCCAGATACCAGATCGGGCCGTGTCAACTTTCATGTGGTTCCTGCGGTTGTAGATGGGTTAATAATGGAAATTGGGCCAACTGATGGATGGTATTAATGAACCAGAAGGCCAAGCCCTGTAGGCCCAGATAAAAGGTTTTGCTTCCGAAAGACCCTACAAAATCCAGAGGATTGTCGTGGCCACTGGAGACCCAAGTTCCCAGCAGGTGGCCAAGTGGCCACACTGAAGACCTACCGTGCTCTCCAGGACTGAAATAGTGACTTCAGGGACCTCAGGCTCTCGGGCCTGGGAGGGGAGAAGGAGAGGACTGAGTGGGAAGAAGAAGAGAAAGGGGAAGATGAAAGGAGGAAGGAGAAGGACAGGGAAAGTGGGAAGTGGAAGGGGAGGGGGAGGGAGAAGGAACAGAGAAAGAACACTTTCTAATTATAAAAGGTGTTCAGGCTGGAAATGGGTGGGTTTTTGTTAGGGAATGAGCACCCTGTCAATGAAAGGATTCAAGGAAAGAGTAGCTGATCATTGCTCAGTGGTGACATGTAAGTGAATGTGTATCATAGGTTGGATAAATCTACTCTCACCTCAAAGAAGGTGGGAGTCTTCTTTAAAAATAAATTTATTTATTTATTTAGAGAGAGAAAAAGGGCACAAGTGAGCGAGTGGCAGACAGAGAGAGAATCCCACAAGGGGCAGAGAGAGAGGGAGAGAGAGAAGCAGGGCTCACCCAATGTGGGACTCCAACTCACAAACCATGAGATCATGACCTGAGCCAAAAGTCAGACGGTTAAGCGACTGAGCCCCCCAGGCGCCCAAAGGTGGGAGTCCTAACCATACCCACCCCACCCCATCCCCCACACCCTGAACTTGGCTTGGGGGTTAAAGCTCTTTCATTTGGAGACAAACTTGTCGTCCTCCGTCAAGGACAAGAGCCCCACTTGATTTCATGGAAAAGGCACAGAGTAAAACCCTAGCTGCTCTCTTTTTGTGCGATAATAATGAACCTAACATTTATTGGACTATTTTATGTCAGTCATTGTGCTACGCATAAGAAATGAATTGACTCTTTGAATGTTTATGACCCTATGGGGTGTGTACAATGGTTATCCCAGTTTACAGATGACAAAACTCAGCTCAGCAAAGTTGAGGAAGATCATAATGCTGGTAAGGGCATAATGAAAGCTTTTATCCACTGTGGCGGCTGGATAAATTGCTTCTGCCCTCCACAGCCCCCTGCCCTTATCTGTGTGCATCCTAGTAACCTAGCCTTACATGCATGAGGGTTCTCCCAAAATATCAGCTCCTTTCCCTGCCTGGAGGCGGGGGGGGGGGGGGGGGGGGGGGGGGGGAGGACGGGGGGTGGTGACCAGCGCTCGCGAAACCGTTTTTTGCTGCTGCTTTATAAGACGTCTAAAGGTTTTAGCAGGGGAAATGACACAGCTTAATTCTCTTGGGCCAGAACTGCTTTTCTAAAGAATGTCCAGTGGTGCTAGAAATGGGGAGATAAAGACTACTGGGGCTCCATCAACAATGTGCATAATTCTGCCTTCTGCCTGTGTAAGGGGTGCGGGAGAGTTCATACTTCCCAGGGCGAGAGCTTCTGCCAGAGCAGAGGAAGTGTCCCAAAGCCTTGCAGAGCACTTGCTCAGAGCACGGAGCAAAAAGACAGGACTGGGCTGAGAAAACCATACCTAGTAGACTAGCCTCCTGGTGGTGGGGGTGGGGGAGGGTTCAGTAAAGGATGCTGGACCTTACCCAATATGCTGAATTTCTTCCAAATACCTGGGCTGAGAGTCAAATGATCTGGAGGCTAGTCAAGAGATAATAATGTCTGTGGAAGCATTTTGTAAACCAGAAGCATAACAAACAAATAATATATAATATTACAAATGTATACAAATATTACAATACAAATAATAACTCAAATGTATTGAGAACTTACTATCTGCCAGTGTTCTTCTTCGTTTCTTACATATACAACTTACTCATTTAATCCCTTGACAAGACACTGAAATAGGAACTGCCATATTATCACTGGCCACTTTACACATGAAGATGTGGAAGCAGACAGAGGTCAAGTATCTTGTCCAAGGTCATATGGCTAATAAATGGTAGAGCCAGGATTTGAACTCTTAAAACTCGTCCAAACGACCCCTTACTGCCATCGTTATGGTGATGAAGAGACGTCAACCATTGAAATAACCGCATTACCTTTCTGACTCGTCCAATGCCCCCTGGCACAAAATTGCTGGGTCTCTGTTTCTCTAGCAAAATTGAATTGTCTTGCTTCCTGCCTGTAGGCAGACTGTGCGAGGAAATGTTGGGTATAAACCTAGTTGTAGGTAGCCTGGAAAAATCACTATGGAAAACCAGACTCCTTAGATGGGAACTGTTTTGCCTGGAGCACTTTGACAGAAATCCCAGACTTGTTTCCTCGCCCTTCTTCAGCACGGTTCCAGCGCTCCTTATATTTAGGACTTATGTCATTTGTCTGCACAGGACAGAGGGCTGGCAATTAGGGTGCATCGTGTTTCGATTGTGTCAACTTTGAAAAGCTAGGGGAAGCTTTATATGTGTCCATATCATTATATTAACTGTACTCCCAAGTTCAGAAGCCCGTCTTATGCCTTTTTCTTCTTCTCTCTGTCCTTGAGGAACGGTCAAGTGACTGCAGACTGTTTCCAGTCCCGAGGGTTGGAAACGTTGCTTTGGCAACTGAAGGCAGTTTTTGAATCACTGGGAATGATTTTAGCCCCCAGACTTCAAGGGGATTCCTCTTGGCCAGAAGACTTTGAAACTGTGTGGTAAGGAAAGAAAGGAGAGGACGGGAGGGCTCCAGAGCCAGGAATCAGGATGCCGAGGTGTTGGCTGTGACTTTGATATGTTCTCTGCCCGTCTCGGGGCTTCAGCTTCCTCACCTGCCAAATGAGCGTGTTGGCTTAGGTTGGGGATCCCTTGGACTTTGCCCAGGGACCCTCAGGGACCCTTTAGGGACAGGGGTTGTTGGGGTTATTAACTGAAGGTTGTGTGGGTGAAGCATGACATCCTCTTCTCAGAGTGGGTACACTTTGTCAGCTTTGGATCACGGGCGTTTCATGTAAGGTTTTCTGTGGGAAGATCGTTGAGAGGATCAAAAAACATCTTGAAAACCACTAAACTAGCTGATATTCAATGCCCAGTCTAGTTCAGAGAGACCATAACTTCCCCGTAAACGGCAAAGTACAGAGGCATGGAGTGGAATTGTTACAAGGGGAGGAGGTTACTGGGAAGGGACCCACCCGTGAGGGGTGGGCTGGGAGAATGTTCCACACAAGTAGCATGTTAGAGAGACAGACTTTCCCACTAGGGGAAATGCTAATTATGTGACGGGACAGAATGCTACCATGTGAATCACGTTGCATTATAAATGTATCAAACCAATATGTTCTTTACCTTAAATTTACACCTGCGTTGTGTGTTGATTACACCTCAATGAAAGAAAAGAAAAACTAAAATTAAAAAAGTCATGTCACGGGGTGCCTGGGTGGCTCAGTAGGCTAAGGCGTCCGACTCTTGATCTTGGTGCAGGTCATGATCTCATGGTTTCGTGAGTTCAAGCCCCACGTTGGGCTCTGTGCTGACCCTGTGGAGCCTGCTTGGGATTCCCTCTCTCCCTCTCTCCCTGCCCCTGCCCTACTGTGCTCTCTAAATAAATAAATAAATAAATAGGTCCTGTCGGTCCTACCCTGTCCCGAGGCACAATAACAGATGTAAAGACTTAGAGATTGGTGACTATTTCACAGTATTATATTTGTCCTTAGGACTTAGTTCAGGCACATGCAAAGTCTGTGGTAGTATTTCTACAATTCCTGCTGGGTTGTTTAATCTTCAAAGCCATACATACACACAGTAGGAAAAACTAAGGCAGAAACACAATTTGGAACATCATGCCCACCGACGAAAAGCTTCTATTTTTCTCACGCATTGGAAAAATTAAGATCCCTCCCTCCACTGCAAAAGGAAGAAAGAGAGAGGGGGGTGTCTAACTTATTTTTTATTTTTGCCCACTTCTGAACAAAGCTGCCAGCGTGCCCTTCTGGAATCCTCCTAGGAGACACTCCGTGGTCCGTGTTTCCTCCTTGCAAAGGCCTCGTCCCAAGTGTCACTGCCCCAGGGTTTGTGAAAAAAGGCTTTCCCTCTTCTCGTACAACTTCCTTTTTGTAAAAGCAGCAAAAGGGGAAATCTTATTTCTAAGAAATAGAATAAAACTAAATAGCTATAAAACCTAGGTAAGAGGCCAAAAAAAAAAAAAAAAAAAAAAAAACCAAACCCCCAAAACCCAGCTTCCCCTTGATTTAAAAGAGTGGGGAGGCACTTGACTGGCTGAGTCGGTAGAACATGCCACTGGGATCTCAGAGTTGTGGGTTCGAGCCCCATGTCGAGGGTACGGGGGTACTTAGAAATAACATTTTACAAAAATAAATAAGAGAGTGGAAACAATAGTCATGGACCAAGATACTTGGAAAAGTAGTGTTTAACCATTAAAAAATTCAGTGAGCTTAGGTTGCAAGATAAAATTTTTGAGTATTTGTAAAAATGTAAGTTTGCTTTAAAATTCTATAAAAGGGGGGCGCCTGGGTGGCTCAGTCGGTTGAGCGTCCGACTTCAGCTCAGGTCATGATCTCATGGTATGTGAGTTCGAGCCCCGCGTCGGGCTCTGTGCTGACAGCTCAGAGCCTGAAGCCTGCTTCCGATTCTGTGTCTCCCTCTCTCTGACCCTCCCCCGTTCATGCTCTGTCTCTCTCTGTCTCAGGAATAAATAAAAACATTTGAAAAAATCAATCAGTCAAGCTCAGAGCCTGAAGCCTGCTTCCGATTCTGTGTCTCCCTCTCTCTCTGCCCCTCCCCTGCTCATGCTCTGTCTCTGTCTCAGAAATAAAAACATTTTAAAAAAATCAATCAATCAATAAAAGTCTATAAAAGACATTTTCATGAATCTTTGTGGGACTGTGTACATGGCTTTAGATATATTTTTCCAGCTCATGCATAATATATATTTTTATGTTTATTGATTTATTTTGAGAGAAAGAGAGAGAGAGCGAGAAAGCTCATGGGAGAGGGGCAGAGAGAGGGAGAGAGAGAATCCCAAAGAGGCTCCACACTGTCAGTGCAGAGCCGGACGCCGGGCTTGATCCCACGGACCATGAGACCCCACAGACCTGAGCCGAAATCCAGAGTCAGAGGCTTAACCCAGAGCCCCTAGCGTACTGTTAAGTAGAAACGACAGGCCTCAAATGGAGTCACTTTTGCCGAACCCCACCAAGATTTAATACCTAACCCAATAGCAATTTCAGTGTCTCTCAAGAGTGGAATTTTAAAGCAATCAGTAGGGGGAATATGCTGATCAGCACCAGTGAGGTGATCCGCCTAAGACCGCTGCCTTCCCCCTAAGGGAAGATGACCTGGCCTTGAATTTTCTTTTCTTTTCTTTTGCTAATTAACCCCCGGGTCCCATCACGGTTCTCCCTATAAAATCCTTCCATTTTGCCCAGCTCCTGGGTGCTCCTCTCTCCTTGCCAGATGGCCTCCTGCCTGGTTCCTAAATTGTTAAATAAAGCTGATTCGATCTTCACATTTACTCAGTTGAATTTTGTTTTTTTAGTAGCACAATATAAACATACATAACTTGTGACCTATACACGTAGGGAAAATTTTGTTATGCCAGGCAAGCCGTAGGTAGGGTAACACCCTGGCCAGCAAGATTTCTTCCATCTTCATTCTGGGAAGGAAGATATTAAAAGTACCACGTCCTGCCAACCCCCTGCCCCCCGCCCCCCCCCCTCCCCCTGCCCCATCTCTCCCCAAACCACCCTAGAAGGGGGTTAGTTACACCTTAGGACAAGTCCCATTCTAGGATAGGGTGATAGGCTTGGAAAAGGAGGAAAATTAATTTACTTCCCTTTCCTCATCTTTAGGATGGAAACAGCAACACTTCCCTCACAGGGTTTTTGTGACAATTAAGTGAATCAAGAGGATGGAAGGACCAGGGTGCCTGGCTGGCTGGCTCAGTGGGTGGGGCATGCGACTCTTGGTCTCAGTTTGTGGGTTTGAGCCCTGCACTGGGTGTGGAGATCGCTTAAAAGTAAAATCTTAAAAAAAAAAAAAAAAAAAAAGAGGGGCGCCTGGGTGGCTCGGTCGGTTAAGCGGGCGACTTCGGCTCAGGTCATGATCTCGCGGTCCGTGAGTTCGAGCCCCGCGTCCGGCTCTGTGCTGACTGCTCAGAGCCTGGAGCCTGTTTCCGATTCTGTGTCTCCCTCTCTCTCTGCCCCTCCCCTGTTCATGCTCTCTCTCTGTGTCAAAAATAAATAAACGTTTAAAAAAAAATTAAAAAGAAAGAAAGAAAGAAAGGAAAGAAAAGAAAGTACCAAGCAAGGTGCCACATGCGGAGAGCTTAATGTTGTTGAGGCCTTAATGAAACTGTTTTTTTTCCCCTGTGTTCTACCCATCTTCCCATTCTCATGACATGTAGTTTCTGCATTTAATGCATTTAATCAATTTTTAGGTCTGCAGGATTATTTATTTATTTGAGAGAGAGAGTGTGTGTCCATGAGCAGGGGAGGGGGCAGAGAGAGACAGAAATCTTTTTTTTTTAATGTTTATTTTTGAGAGAGAGAGAGAGAGAGAGAGAGAGAGCAGGGGAGGGACAGAGGAGAAAGATACAGAATCTGAAGCAGGCTCCAGGCTCTGAACTGTCAGCACAGAGCCTGATGCGGGGCTCGAACCCACAAACCGTGAGATCCTGACCTGAGTCAAAGTGGGCCTCTTAACCGACTGAGCCACCCAGGCGCCCCTGGAGAAAATCTTAAGCAGACTCCACACTCAGAGTGGAGCCTGACTAGGGGCTCAATCCCATGACCCTGGGAACATGACCTGAGCCTAAATCAAGAGTTGGACACTTAATAGACTGAGCCACCCCTGTGCCCCGTTCGCTCATTCATTCATTCATTCATTCATTCATTTTTAGAGAATCCCAGCCGGGGAAGAGGGGCAAAGGCAGAGAGAGAGAGAATCTAGGATTGCAGAATTAGATTCATCGCAATCGATGGTCCAGATGCCTCAATTTTAGCCATTTAGCTGGTCTCTGTTATCAGTTCGTTTTTATTTTTTTCAGTCCTCTGTCTTTATTAAAGAGAATGAGAAAGAGACCGTACCTGGCAACCGAGGAGCGAAGTACCGGGCAGAAACGTGGGCTCAGGCCCTGCGGATTGAAGGGCAGACTGATGCCCCCCTCCCCGGGAGGGGCCAAGGAGACCACCAGTTCCTGGCAGCAGCCGAAGAGATTCAGGAGGACGAGCTTTCAGGCCCCGGGGCAGTCAGCTGGTGCTGCAGGGGGTGCAGGGTAAGTTGCCCTGGTTGGTTTGATTGGCCTGGCATTTCCCTGAGGCCAAGCCGCCTGGTCTCCTAGTGCCTCCACTGGTCCTCATCCGGTTCCGTGCCTTCCAGGCCCGCCTCACCGACCTCGCCAGCACCAGGTGACTCACCGTGGTCATTCACGCCGTCCGTGTCCCGCTTGCTCTCAGTTTCTTGCTCTCAAGAAACACACAGTGCCTCAGTTGCAAGGGGGAACAGTGAGGGAAGCAAAGTGGCTGAGGCTCCTAGGCCGAGGTTACGGGTCAGGTGAACCCAGCTTTCAGATGGATTTGGGCTTGATTTTTATTTGGTTTGCAATACGATCTGGGGATGGGGTGGAGTAGAAGGTAGCAGGGAATTAGCTCTTCCCTGCGGGTAGCAGACAGACCGGGGTTGGAGTCCCGGCTCCAGCACTTACCAGCTGTTTGACCTTGGCCAAGTCACTGAACCTTTCTGAGCCTCAGTTTCCTCATCACGCCTGGAGGCAGCAAACGGCTATCAGTTCATTTCTAATAGTTTAATAATCATCCACAAACCCTTCACCTAAAGCACAAGTTAGGACCTTGATAATGACCCCCGTCTTACCAGATGACCACTCCTTCTTCCAACAAGCCCGTCCCCCCGCCAGCCCATGCCCCAGGCTCTTTGCCCTGTGTTTTTTCGTCATTTCCTTGTTTTCCTTCTCATTTAACCTCATTGAACCTATACGTGTGCCTGGAAATATATACTTAAAATGTTTTAGATGTTTTAATATCACAAAAAGGTATAACGCCATTTGAAATCTTTTGGAGCGCGCTGTCTTTTGTTCGGTAGCATATGCCTAAGGCTCAGCCGCCCTGGCGAATGTCGGGTAATTCATTGGTTTGACTGCCGTATAATTGTCCACTCTCCTGTTCGCTCGTGTTTGAATTATTTACGAGCCTTTGCTTTCATGACTCAGCCACTATGAACGTCGTTTACATGCCTCCAGCTGGATGTGTAGGGGGGTCACTCTTGGGTATGTCCCGAGAAGAATTGCTGGGTCATCTTCAACTTAGAAGTTACCGCCAGGATGTTTCCCAGAGGAGGTAGGAGACAGGGAAACTGAAGGTCTCCACGAGACTCTGCTTTCTGCTCCTTTTCCTGTGTCTCGTCTTGCTAGGACCTGCACCCCCACCCCACGCCGCACACGTGTCATATTGCACATTAGTGCAGGTGCTCCGTGTGAGGGACGAGGAGTGAATGATTTCTCTAGAAGAGATAACATCTGGGGAAGGACCAGGTGAGAAGGACCTGTCGTATGTGTACTCCAGACCACCTGCACGGCACAGCTCCATGCCGAGACCCCCTCCCGGCTCAAGCAATGACACCTGGGCCCTCATCTTTGATCTATCCGGCCCCTGGATGCCCGAGAGGACATGTGCACCAGACTGCCAGACTGCCATCCTCGATAAAACCCCCAGACTCCAGACATAGACGAGAGTCCCTCCTTTCCTTTCGGAGTCTCCCAGACGCTCTGTCTGTACCTGCGCTCTCTCTGCACCATCAGTAAACTCTGCTTTCACCTCCTGCTGGCTTGTGTTGATCTCTATCCTGCCGGCAGCCAGGGACCCTCTTGGCGGGTCCCGTGGGACCCCCTTTAGGTCCTGCAACCTGGCCCACTAGCACAGTTACACCAACTTCTATTCCCACCAGCAGCAGATAAGAGATCTCTCTGAGGGGCGCCTGGGTGGCTCAGTGGGTTAAGCGTCCGACTCTTGCATTCAGCTCAGGTCCTGATCTCTTGGTTCATGGGTTCAAGCCCCACATCCGGTCGGCGCTGACAGTGCAGAGCCTGCTTGGGATTCTCTCTCTCCCCCTCTCTCTGCCCCTCCCCTGCTCGTGCTCTCTCTCTCTCAAAATAAATAAATAAACTAAAAAAACAAAAACAAAAAGGAGAGATCTTTTTGCATTGTAGCTGCATTGTGCAATTATTATGTGTTCTAGATATTCTACAAGCCACTCGAGGATAAGGTAATGTTGTTAGGGAGATCAAGAGTATGGGGTTTATGTTTGACTTCTACTTTCTTCCTTATTAGCCATGTGACCTTGAACAAATTCATTCATTCAACAATTATCCACTGAACATCTACTATGTGCTGAAGACACAGAAATAAACAAGATAAAGTCCTGGTTCCCAAGGAGCCTACATTCCAGGGGGCGGGGGGCGGGGGGGGGGGGCGGATAGTAAATGAGTAGATGTTCTAAAGAGTGACTGAGTGGGGAGCTACTTTCGCCCAAGTGGTAGGGAAGGTCACCTATGTGAAGGTGACCTCACAGCTCAGATCTCAATGACAGGAAGGAGGCAGCCCAGCGAAGATGTGGACGGAGGGAGTTGGAGGCAGAGGGCACAGCAAATGCCGAGGCTCTCAGGGGACCATGCTCAGAGGAACATAAGGAAAGGTAGGACTCCACACAGTGGCGTGGAGAGTTAAGACAGGCAGGGGGTGTGACAGGGCCAGCTCCGGTAGCTGGGCACAGCCCGTTGTCGAATCCTTGGGAGTTAGACCATTGGCAGCTGGAAGTCGGCCGTGGTGGGTGTATTTCCAATACTACCTGGCAAGCGCTTCCCCGGGGCCTCCCCACGGGCCCTGAGCGTGAGTAGTTACCGAACAGATGCAGTTAAGAAGTGAGACGGAGTCGTAACCTCTCAGAACCTAACCTCAAGGGCTTGCCTTGAGAATGAAATGAGTTGGTATACAGAAAGCCCAGGGCGCATGCCGAGCGCTGTTTAAAGAGACTTACCTGCAGAGTGGGAGAGAGCCAAAGCATAAGAGACTCTTAAAAACTGAGAACAAACTGAGGGTTGATGGGGGGGTGGGAGGGAGGGGAGGGGAGGGGAGGTGACGGGCATTGAAGAGGGCATCTTTTGGGATGAGCACTGGGTGTTGTATGGAAACCAATTTGACAATAAATTTCATATATTAAAATAAATAAATAAATAAATAAATAAATAAATAAATAAATACAGAGACTTACCCGCTTCTGACAATTTTCACTCTCCTTCCCCAGCCTCTCTGCCCTCCGACACTCTGTTCATGATGATCCTTGGAGGACAAAGAACAAACATGTTGAGTGCTTGCTTTAAGCTAAGACTTCACCTATTATTACTTCAGACCATCAGCAACACTGACAGGCAGACATCTATCTATATGGGCAATTGACCGATCACCTTATTACGGCTCAGGGAGGTCTTGTAACTTGCCCAAGGTCACATAGCCGCTAAGTGTTGGAACCGGCAGAGATCTGAATCTCGCTCTAGGATCTGCTACAATTACCCTTAAGTGGTTAATATCAATTAAAATCATAATTGAAACTAGAGAGACAATAGATTTGTAGTCAATAGATCATGTATCTCCATGAACCCCGTGACTGATGGAACCTACGGGTCCAGGCTGTTTGGTGAAGATTTGTAAGTAAAAGGGGATATAGCAAATCTGCTATCGAAGTAACCTTTACACCAAGTCGTCAAGTGACTAACAAGTAAGTGACAAAGTTCTTCCTTCCTCCTTCTTTCTTCCCTTCAACGGTAATTAGATGCCTACTCTATCTAGACATTGGGTTCCAAGAGACTGATGGCTTCAAGGTACTCCACGTTTAGAGGGAGACAGGCATCCCCAGCCCATGCCCACACAGGATGATCGAGAGACATATGGCCTTTGTATGTGGTATTTTCTCTGCTGGGGAATATCCTTCCTTCTCGTCTCTTTCTCCCCAGCCCCACCCTCCTCCTACTACCCCGGTCCTTACTTAGTTAACTTTCTTCTTCTTCTTCTTCTTCTTTTTCTTCTTCTTCTTCTTCTCCTCCTCCTCCTCCTCCTCCTCCTCCTCCTTCTTCTCCTCCTTCTTCTCCTCCTTCTTCTCCTCCTTCTCCTCCTCCTTCTCCTCCTCCTTCTCCTCCTCCTTCTCCTCCTTCTTCTTCTCCTCCTCTTTCTCTTTCTTCTCCTTCTCCTTCTCCTTCTTCTCCTTCTCCTTCTCCTTTTCCTTCTTCTTCTTCTTCTTCTTTTTTAATACCTACTCATTTTTGAAAGAGAGAGAGAGCGCATGCAAAGGCCATCTGAAGCTGTGCATGGGAGAAGTACGGGGTTTTGGGGGGATGAAGGAGATTCAGAGACTGGTGCAGGGTTAGAGAATGTACATGACTGCAGAACCAGACAATTTCATGGGTGAGATTTCCCTAACTGGTGTCTTCCCAGCGTTGACCCCCTATTGAGAAATCCATCATTGTCTGCTGATTAGGTTAGCAGTCCATAGCCACTTAGAGTCCAAGCTGCTATGGTCTGAATGTTTGTCCCCCATCAAATTAGTATGTTGAAATCCTAAGCCCCAACGTGATGGTATTAGGAAGTGGGGCCTCTGGGGGTGATAAGGTCAAGAGGGTGGAGCCTCCATGAATGGGATTAACCCCAGAAAGCTCCCTCTCCCCTTCTACCATGTGAGGACACAGACAGAAGTCCGCAACCCCAAAGAGGGCCCTTACCACACCATGGGGGCACTCTGACCTCAGACTTTCAGCCTCCAGAACTGTAAGAAATGAGTTACTGTCGTTTACAAGCCACCCAGTCTGTGGTATTATGTTATAGCAGCCGAACAGGCTAAGACACAAGGACAAATCAAAGCTAAATTTCAAAATATTGAAGGTTTCATTCATTTCCTTCATTCCTTAAGGTTCAGCTGAGGTCCTGAAGTTTTCCCAAGCCCTAGCTACTACGAGCACTCAGAGCACTCTTTAAACCCTAAGATCTCATGGATAATTTACAATATACTGCCTTTTGTTTTTCTTTTACTTCTTCCTTCTCTCTTTTAAATGTAAATGCTTCTTAGAAAAATTATAGGAGCAATACAATCAGGTATTTTTATCATATAGTTCATGCCAAAGAAATAAAGAAGAAAAAGCAATCACTTCCGTGGAAGTGATCTGCGGAAATATTTTAAACACGTTTTCTACTGTTTTGAGTACAATTGATAATCAGTGCCCTGGCCTACCTAAATTAATTCTACATGACTTCAGAGGAGGGATTACACACTATCACTATATCACCTTTTACCTTTCACGGGAGCCCCTTAAATGTTCGTTCATGGGGGCGCCTGGGTGGCGCAGTCGGTTAAGCATCCGACTTCAGCCAGGTCACGATCTCGCGGTCCGTGAGTTCGAGCCCCGCGTCAGGCTCTGGGCTGATGGCTCGGAGCCTGGAGCCTGTTTCCGATTCTGTGTCTCCCTCTCTCTCTGCCCCTCCCCCGTTCATGCTCTGTCTCTCTCTGTCCCAAAAATAAATAAAAAACGTTGAAAAAGATTAAAAAAAAAAAAAATGTTCGTTCATGATGGAGACGATCCTCAATGGATTATGGGCTCCCAGCTAGTTGGGACCACAGGGCATGTGACGGAGGAGCGTGGTGATGTAGGTTTGCTTGAAAGCTTGTGGGTGGTGTGAAAAGTCCAAAGAGAAGATGACCAAGTCAGCCTTGTCATCTTCAAAAATACAGGACCGTCTTTACACACGTGTGGTTCTCTAGAGCGGAGACCCCCAGTGTCGTCTAATATCCCAGAGGGATGCCGGATCCACCTCTGGTGTGGGTGGCCAGACTACCACTGGAAAAATAACAAAACAAGCACCAGGTCGTCCTTTCTCTCTCCTCCCTCTGGGTCTTACAAAAGACTCGGCAACATTGACGCTTGATCTCGGTAGGGATCTAATTGTTAGTTTCCTGTGGCTGCTGTAACACATGATCACAAATTGGATGTTTTAGAACAAGAAATCTATTCTCTCTCAGTTCTGGAGGCCAGAGCCCTAAATCAAGGCCCCTCGGCTGAAATCAAGCTGTCAGCGGGGCTGAGCTTCCTCTGGAGGTTCGAGGGGGAAAATCCCCTTGCTGCCTCTCTGGCTTCTGGTGGCGCTGGCATTCTTGGCTTGTGGCCCCGTCATTCCATTCTTTAAGGCAGCATCTTCAAATCTCTCTCCGCTCTGTCTTCATAGCAGCTTCTACCCGTGTGGCTGGCTGAACTCTCTTTTTGCCTCTTCCTGATAAGAACCCTTGAGATTGCATGTAGGGCCCACCCAGATAATCCAGGATAGTTTCTCTCTCTCAAAACCCTTAATTTCATTACATCTGCAAAACCTCTATTTTCCATATATATATATATATATATATATATATTTTTTTTTTTTTTTTGAGAGAGAGAGAGAGAGAGGACACGAGTGAGGGGCAGAGAGAGAGAAAGGGAGAGAGAGAGACAGAGAGAAGTGGGGCTCACATGAAGTGGGGATTGAGCCCACCCAAAGCAAGGCCAGAGGTCACCGATGTGGGACTCGAATTCACGAACCATGAGATCAGATCATAACCTGAGCCGAAGTCAGATGCTTAATGACCGAGCCACGCAGATGCCCTAACCCTATTTTCTTTATAAAGAAACATTTACATTTCCCAGAGATTGGGACCTGAGATCTGTTGGGGGGTGGGGGAGGACATTATTTAGCCAACAGTACTAGTATTCCTCGGAGCAGTTAGTTTTGAGGCTGAATGGACTTCATGGTTCAGAAGAAGCTTCTTCAACCTCATGATCTGGGTTAAGGGGTGGAGATAGATTGTGGAGAGGGGCAGGAAATGAGTAAGCAACTCATACTTTCCCAGTCCTTTTAGAAAAAGCCACTTGCTCCAATTTATTCTGTTCTCTCTGCCTGGAACCCTTCCTTCCCTTGACCTCCTCTAAGAGGCCTTGCCCGACCTCACCTCCCTTCCTTGCCCATACCGCGTGGAGGAAATCTACACCCCCCTTGTCCTCTGTGCCCCCTTTATTATTGCGCAAGCACAACGAAAGGCATGGCATATACTTAATGCTTCCCTCCAGAGTAGAATGTAAGCTCCATAAAACTCCATGTGTCTTACCCAGAGCTGTGCCCTCAGTAGGTGCTTAATAAATGTCTGCTGAGCTGACTTGAATTGTATTCCAACCGAGATGAGAGGCATCCTGATAGCACGTGTGCAATTGCATTGTCTCGCTTCTCTGACTTTGGAACTGAGGCCAAGAGACTCCCTCTTCCACTCCACAGCCCTACCCTGGCTGGCCTGGCTCAGAGCCCTGGTCAAAATCTGCCTCCCCCTGCCTCAGTTTCCTTGGTGAGTAGACAGATCTTCATCCCTAGTTCAGCTCGCTGTTACCGAGAGTGCTGTGAGTAGACCAGAGGTCCGTCTCCTTAAAGCAGCCTTTCTGGAAAGGTCTAAGGGGCACACACCGGTAGTGGTGCACCTGTGACAGGAAGCTGGTAGAGGCCATAGAAGGGAAAATGACCCTCCTCGAATGGGCTGGCCCGCACCAGGAAGAGCGATGATATTGAAGCAAATCTCCGATGTTCGGTGGGAAGAATGGCTTGGGAAACACGTGTCTCTAAATGACAATGACTCTGTGCTTTCAGGCCCTGACTTCTACTTTAATCGTTGTCCTCCCACCAGGCTTAAGGACGGGTGCTCTCCGTGCCCAATGTCCAGCGGGAGCATGAACGAAACCTCCAGATCGCTCCTAGAAGTTTCTTTACGGCCTGTTCTCTGCTCCTTAGTTGGAAGCTCCTGTAAAGGGAAGTCAAGAGAGGAGGAAAAATCTAAGTCCAAATCAGTCCCTTAGTTAGAGACTTTAATTAAAGAGCTGGGGACTGAGTCTGTTCTTGAACTTCAATTATCTATGCTGCTTCTACCTACCCAAAATGTCTCACTCTTGTTCCCACTTAGTGATTACATAGCTCTTTACAATTTTCTAGCACTTTCAGGCATGGTGTCTTGTTTCATTATTATCCCTCTAAGACAACAAAATGCTATGAAGAAGTTACACTGAATACGTTTTTCTTAGGGACAAACAAAAAACAAAAAACCAAGACCAAAGCTCAGAAAAATTATGTGATATACCCACGGTAATACAGTGATGCAGGAGAGCAAATCAGTATTTAAAGTCAGGTTTTTCAGAAATGGAAGCCGTTCTAGTAATGTTCTTCTCTCTTTCTTGGCTGGGTCCAAAAATGTCTTATGACTTGGTATTTTCACAGGGTTCTGGCAAGTTCCTTAAAGCGGTGTAGACAAATATCTCTGGTGAGGCCAGGTGAAGGCTTGGATCACCCCTCAGCTTTTGAAAGGTGTCAAAATGGAAATTCTCTCGGCAAGAAGGGTTAATGGGCCTCTGGAGTCATGCTGTATTGCTGTCAGCTCTGCTAATGTCTAGGTGATACCAGGCATGGGTAGAAGAGGCCTAGAAATGATTGATTTCAAATTGCAACTCAAAAGTGCAGGTAAGAGCACATCCTGTGCATAGACTTTGATTGCTAAGTACCACTGCCCACCTAAAGGAACCAGGGCTCCGTGGAGAGATGTTAATTCCAGGTCAGAGGCAGACGGAGGACAGCATCTTGTGCCACAAAGTAGGGGACGGCCCCAAGATCGATGGGATTATTGAACAGGATACTGGAGCCAGTTTGAAGGAACTCTCACAGCCAAATCCAATTCGATCATTCCTCTTCCTGCCCCCAAATGATGATATTGGATTATAGGAGGCTATAGAATGAAAAAAAATCCATGCATCCATAGTGATATTTTAAAAGACAAAGAGAGCAATCCCTATCAAAATAACACCGGCATTCTTCACAGAGTGAGAACAAACAATCCTAAAATTTGCATGGAACCAGAAAAGACCCTGAAGAGCCAAAACAATCTTGAAAAAGAAAACCAAAGCTGGAGGCATCACAATCCTGGACTTCAAGATGTATTACAAAGCTGTAATCATCAAGACGGTATGGTATTGGCACAAAAACAGACACTCAGATCAATGGAACAGAACAGAGAACCCAGAAATGGACCCACAGATGTATGGCCAAAGCAGGAAAGAATATCCAATGGAATAAAGACAGTCTCTTCAGCAAATGGTGCTGGGAAAACTGGACGGCTACATGCAGAAGAATGAACCTGGACCACTTTCTTACACCAGACACAAAAATGAACTCAAAATGGATGAAAGACCTAAACGTAAGACAGGAAGCCATCAAAACCCTCGAGGAGAAAGCAGGCAAACACCTCTTTGATCTTGGCCACAGCAACTTCTTACTCAACACGTCTCTGGACACAAGGGAAACAAAAGCAAAAGTGAACTGCTGGGACCTCATCAAAATAAAAATCTTCTGCACAGCAGAGGAAACAATCAGCAAAACTGAAAGGCAACCGACAGAATGGGAGAAGATATTTGCAAACGGCATATCAGATAAAGGGTTAGCATCCAAAATCTGTAAAGAACTTCTCAAACTCAACACCCAGAAAACAAATCATCCGGTGAAGAAATGGGCAAAAGACACGAATAGACACTTCTCCAAAGAAGACATCCGGATGGCAAACAGGCACGTGAAAAAATGCTCCACATCACTCATCAGCAGGGAAATACAAATCAAAACCACGATGAGATACCTACCACCTCACACCTGTCAGAATGGCACAGCTAGAGATGAAATTGGAGATCCACGTCTCCCTAAGCAGCAAGAGCCCCAAAGCCTCAGAACCATTCTTGCTGCTTGGCTTCTTGTTCACGGACTTTTCCTCCTTCACGTCACGATTCAGGCTTCTCATAAATCCACAGATTTGGCTAGTCATCACTAGTTAAGAGCATCAACATGGTTGGCCTTTGAAATCTAACTAAAGTGGTTTTTCTTTTTTTAAAAAAAAATTTTTTTTTAACGTTTATTTATTTTTGAGACAGAGAGAGACAGAGCATGAACAGGGGAGGGGCAGAGAGAGAGGGAGACACAGAATCCGAAACAGGCTCCAGGCTCTGAGCTGTCAGCACAGAGCCCGACGCGGGGCTCGAACTCACGGACCGCGAGATCATGACCTGAGCCGAAGTCGGACGCTTAACCGACCGAGCCACCCAGGCACCCCTAAAGTGGTTTTTCTTCAGGATGCTCACAGACAAAGCAAATTTTCCTGTAAGTGAGGGCTCTTGAGACCATCCCCAGGGAAGTGCTATTCCCTGAAATGGGGTTGCCTCACTCCCACATTGGCCTTATTAAACACCACCCAACTCTCTCTCATTAAAGCTCGTGCTTTGGAACTTTTCTCTAGAGAAAAGAATGTTCTAGATATTTGTAATTCTATTTTTGGTCCCCTCTATTTTCAGGAACGTCACCATCCCTCACCTCCTGTGACTAATACATGTTGTCTGTCCCTCAGAGCCGATCCACTTCCCCATTTAGAAAGTAGCTGCTGGTGAAGTCACCAACAAGTGCTTCTCTGAGCACATGTGGCAAAAGTTCTGGGAAGCTGAGTGATAACTTGACAGGATTGCTGAATGGCCGCTCGGCAAAGTGGGGCCAGTGTTGGGGCTTGCTTCTCTATTGGTCTGTTTTGAGCAGTAATCACTCATTCACTTGTTTAGGATGAGTAACAGTCCATGATGGATGAATAACAACTTGTCGATTTCACTTCCTGTGAGCGTCTTCTGCACAGAGGTCTGACTGGTAGAGGGACGCATCCCAGAGATGGTGTGGGCAAACAGAGCATAGACAGGCGAAGTGGGTAGCTTCCCAAGATGTACTGCTATTCTGGGGCAGTGTTCCTTCCTGTACGTTTGCTTGCAATATCAATTTTGCTCTTTATTTTATAGTCATATCTCCTTTACGGGCTGGGAAAACCTCTATAACAAAGGGTAGTGGAAGGAGACTAAAGTTTACTCATCACCGACTGCACACCAGGTTGATGACATGGTCATCCTTATACATCCCTGTAAATAAGGTTTTCCTGTCTTCATTTCACGGACGAGAACAGTAAACGCAGAGAGTTAGGGGACTAAACCTAAAACACACGGTGAGGAAGACCAGATGCTCAAATTCATGCTCTGTCGGCCGTCGCCAGTAACTTACGGTCAACTCTAGCAGTTGCCTGACAGGTAATGGCCCGCAGATTTTGAGTTGCTAATTTCCTTTCATCCCCAAACGCACATCTGAGCCATCTTCTCCTCGTGACCAGTCAACATCTACTCTTGGTGAAATGATCTTCCGTAAAATCTATAGGGAAGAAGAGGCATTTTCAAGCCAGATATTAATGAGGCCCATATTGCTGCTTGCCTCCATTACTCTGAAAAATGCACTTGAATCGCTCCATTATCGTACCCATCAACGAAATCACCAATTTCAGTAATTCTCCATCCTCCTGAAGTCGGTAGATATTAAGATGTCCCCAATTTCCTTAAGAAATGTGGTGGAAGTGGGGCGCCTGGGTGGCTCAGTCAGTTGAGCGTCCGACTTCGTCTCAGGTCATGATCGTGCGGATCGTGGGTTCGAGCCCCGCGTCGGGCTCTGTGCTGACAGCTCAGAGCCTGGAGCCTGCTTCGGATGCTGTGTCTCCCTTTCTCTCTGCCCCTCCCCTGCTCATGCTCTGCCTCTCACTCTCTCTCTCAAAAATAAATAAACATTAAAAAAAAATTTTTTTTTAATAAAAAACAAGAAAAATGGAGACGTTACACATTAGTTCTGAGAATGACAATCACAACGAACACCCCTATGCTAAAAACAACCATTGGGCACATCGGGAGACCACACGGAATTTAAAAGTGTGACCTTTGCAATCAAATATCTGAACTTTTTCTTTATAAGTAGGCTTGCCACCCGGCACAGAGCCCAGTGCGGGGCCTGCCCTTGGGACCCTGACATCAAGACCTGGGCCGAAATCAAGAGTCAGATGTTTAACTGAGCCACTCTTCTATTTAGAGTAACTGTGCTATTCCCCTTTCAGCTCGGAAAGTAACCTCAACTCCACGAACTCCAGTTTTGCATGAGCAAGACAGAGACCAAAGTGTACTAGCTTCGTGAGTCTCTCGCGATTATTTTATTCCGGAGTGAAGGTCAATAGCTCACGGACTTACAAACAACACAGATGCTGTCAAACAGCAGTGGGGACGGGGTGAAGAACGTACACAGGTGAGTGGGGAAGAGAGTGAGGTAGGAGAGGACACTGGCGGGGTGGACGGGGAAGGCCTGGGAGTTCTGACCTGAATATGCAGCAGGAGGCAGATATGCCGGAGAGGGGCAGGGGTGCCCGGCTTCCATGGAGAGGCGCTGAGCCCAAGTTCCCGTGCTGTGACTTCTCGCTCGTTCGCCGTTCATTCGTCGTTCATCGTAGGCAAGTCTGGATCTCGCGGTCCTGGTCTGCAAAAAGAAACCAACGAGAAACTACCTCGAGGGCTGTGAAGGTTAACGTCAGGAGGCGTGTTTAGGTGCATCGCAGACTGGAACATCCCATAAAAGGGGAGTCGACACAACACTCCTCCTGTACTGACAAAAATACGGTGACTTTCATGTATTCACTCACTGGTGTTTTTTTTTTTTAATGTTTATATATTTCTTTTGAGAGGGAGGGTGGAGAGGTGCAGAGAGAGGGAGAGAGAGAATCCTGGCACTGACAGGGCCACGCCTGACATGGGGCTCGATCCCACAGACTGGGAGGTCACCACCTGAGCTCAAAGCAAGCGTTGGATGTTTAAACAGTTCTCGCATTAATTACACCCCCAGAGCTTTGGGAAGCCTGCCGCCCTTGCTGCCATTTGACGGGTGAGGACATCGGGAATCACCTTTAGGACACGCCTGGAACGACTGTTTACGCGTGAGGCAATTGCCTGTCTCCACTGCTGGATGGGAGCCCCTCAAGGGCAAGGATTTGGGCTGTGGATGTTCACATAGGCTCTTTTATCCTCTAAGCCGCTCCTCGTTGCTGAGGCCCCTACAAACTCTCAGGAGACGAGAGCACTCACCGTAAAAAATGAAGGCAAGGCGGACACAGCCAGGCTGCGTTCTTCCCCAAGAAACGTACAGTGGGAAAGATGCGTTGCTAGGCCCCAGGGCAAGGTATACAGCCACCTGCTCACGGGGTGACCGAATTTTCTGGACCCAACATCAACTAACAAGAAGACATGATACGTCAAGCCAGACTACCTCTGACGGGCGTATGGTTGGCAGATGGTTGCTGTAGACAGAGGAGTCGTGGCTTTGCAATGGGATCGGGTCCAGCTCACTTGCTGCCTTCCGGGAATGCCGGGATTAGACTGGGAGGGAGGACAGGAAGAGAGGAAACGAAACAAACAGGTTCGGGCAAACACAGAGTCGGGGGTCCATCCACCTGCAAATTCCTGAGTTTTCCTGCTCTTACTCTTACTGGTTAAAACCCCGGGGAGGATGGTTCTCGGTGGATTACTCATCCCGGAATGAAAGCTGGTGGCCGTCTGGCAGGAATGGTCTGTAAGAAATGAAAATAAGGAAGTGTCTCGAAACGAGTGGCGGCTTCAAATCTCCCGGGCCCATCAGAGGGGACAGAAGTTAGTTCCGGAAGCCCCCGAATTGTCGTCTCTTGCTGGTAGTCGGAGGGGGTTGAGAAGCCTTGCTGTGTTCAGAAGGCAGGGATGGAGGGAGCCTGTAGGGAGGAGAGAAGGAAGGAGGGAGACACAGCGGCACTGGCTCCTTTAACTGCTTCCTTTTGTTCTGGTGGCTCTTGCACTCCTAGAATCCGTGGTAGGATGTGAAGTGGAAAGTGTTTTGTGGTCACAGAACTGCAGCTGTGGGGGGTGGCGTGGCCTGGTGGGCACTCTGGAGAGACATAGCTAGCGGAGGACGGGAGGAGGGTGGGGAAGAGCCCAGGGGGTGGTGGCTGAAGACAATTCTCCTCCCCCCCTCCCCCGCATCCGGTCTGCTTATTTGTCTCCAAGTCCAAGGGTTTCAGATCAGTGCCTACGGTTTGGTGTCCTGGGGCTGAGTCACTGGGTTTAACGTGCGGTTTGGGTTCTCTGCTTTCATGCAGGGTGGCCTTGGATAAGTCACATAGCCCCTGCGCCTCAGATCCTTCCCCTGCGAAGTGGAGACGATACCATTTAGAGCATAAAGTTGTTGAAAATAAATGAAATGTCTTGAGGGGCCCCTGGGGGGCTCAGTCGGCTAAGCATCTGGCTTCGGCTCAGGTCGTGATCTCAGTGCTTGTGGGTTCGAACCCCGCGTCGGGCTCTGTGCTCACAGCTCAGAGCCTGGAGCCGGCATCCCATTCTGTGTCGCCCTCTCTCTCTGCCCCTCCCCTGCTCATGCGCTCTCTGTCTCTCTCTCTCAAAAATAAATAAACATTAACGAAGTTTTGAAAATAAATGAAATGCCTTGCAAACCGAAATGCACATGCATGTAAGCTACTCTTGGGGTTTTCTAGAAATGGCTAGAAGGCATGATGGTGCAAGAGAGCTCCAGAAGGGCAGCCTCTGGTGCAACAAACCCAGTGAGTACGCGTCGCTCCCCCCTCTGCCGCTCACCGGCATTTTCCAGCCATTTCCCTTTTATGGGCATCAGGTTCTCCACCGGGGGTCCGTCTGTGCCAGCTGTCGGCCTGCGGTCCCACTCATGTCCCTACTCGTCCCTGCAAGCCCCCTTCTCCCACCCTCTCCTTACCTGGCTGCAGAAATACCGGGAGGAAAATGCAATGACTGCTCTTCGATGGCATCCTTCAAGAGGGGCTGAATGGAGAGAAGGAAGGCACGAAGGAAGGCGGGATGGTTCCCCATTTATTTATGCCGCCCACAGCCTCTGCTCTGCTCGCCCCAGTAAATATCATCCCCAGCGCCTCCTCGGATCACTCATCGCCCGGTGGCTCCTGGTCCCTCATAGCACCTGAGCTATGCAACCACAGAGACGATCAAAAGGGAGAAGCGATGGCCACTGCGTGAGCGTTTGAACCCCGTGGGGCAGTTTGCAGTCATTCTGCATTCGTGATGTCACATGAGACCCCAGCAAGCCTCCTGCTATTGTCACCCCCATCGGATAGGTGGGGGACTGTGGTCCAATGAGGTGAACGGATTGACCTACAGGCACGCAGCCTGTAAGTGCCAGGACTGGGGCTCACCCCCGGGGACCCCTGACTTTTCCCCTCTTCTATGCCTGTCTTAGGAGTGGAGTGGTAAGTGTTGAGGGGATGGGGGGTGGACAGAAGGGGACAATTCCCTGATGAAACTTGCACCTTAACAGAACTGGAATAAGAATGATATACAATATAGCGGGAGAGTTCTACACGAACCACCCCTCCACCAACGTCCAACCCAAGCGCTGTCTCGCTTCTCAAGAGAATCCAGAGTCACACGTTTGGAAGCATCATAAGCAGTTCTCAGTGCCTCGTGCGCTTAAGGAGATCCCTACAAACTATCTATCTTAAGGGAACGAAGGTGTCTGGCTTTCACACTTGGCCCCGTCCAGAGCGTGAGGTGTGCCGAGGCACGGGGGTCCTGAATGTGTTAGCGCCTTCCCTTCTCCCGGAGGGAAGGACGGAATTGGAAAATGTCACCAGGTGACTTGGAATCCAATAGAGCAAACGTGAGCTCAGCCATCCGCCTAGGAGTCCACTTAAAATGGGGTTTTTGCACCTGTACTAAGGTAACCGGAATGTGACCCGAATCTAAGCAAGAGCATCGAACATTAGTAATGTTAAAAGGGCTTGTTATGTCAGTTAAATTGGGAATGGACTTGTAAATAATAGCGTACTAATTCAGGGTGGTCTTTTGAGAGGGTACGCAAAAGGGAGCCCAAACGGCAAAAATTAGCGTCCCCCGAGCCCTCTTTGGAAGCCAGGACATCTAGATCTCTAGGACAAATACTTTACTCACCTGGATCTCTGGCTTAGCCCCTTTCAGCTGCTGACAGACACCATAGACTAGGGGGCTTAGACACATCAGAAATGTATTTCTCACAGTTCTGGAGGCCGGGATGTCCAAGATCAAGGTGAGAGCGTATTCAGTGCCTGATGAGAGCCTTCTTCCTGGTTCCTACATGGCTATTTTCTCGCTGTGCCCTCATACAGCAGAAGAGGTGAGGGAGCTTTCTGGGTCTCTTGTAAAAGGGCACTAATCCCAGGGGAGCCTGGGCGGCTCATTCGGTTGAACATCTGACTTCAGTTCAGGTCACGGATCTCACGGTTCCTGAGTTCGAGCCCCGCGTCGGGCTCTGTGCTGACAGCTCAGAGCCTGGAGCCTGCTTCCGATTCTGGGTCTCCCTCTCTTTCTCTCCCCCTTCCCTGCTCTCTCTCTCTCTCTCTCTCTCTTTCAAAAATAAAAATATTAAAAATGTTTTTCAAAAATAAACAAATAAATAAATGGGCACTAATCCCATTCATGAGGGCTTCGTCCTTATGACCTAATCGCCCCCAAAGGCCCCACCCCCAGATCCCATCACAGTGAGAGTTGGGTTTCAACATGTGAATTGGGGGAGGGAGTGAAGTACAGATATTCAGTTTATAACAATCTCCAAACCTATTCTTTTTTTTTTTTATGTTTATTTATTATTGAGAGAGAGACACACACACACACACAGAGCATGAGCAGGGGAGGGGCAGAGAGAGAGGGAGACACAGAATCCGAGGCAGGCTCCAGGCTCCCAGCTGTCAGCACAGATCCTGACGCGGGGCTCAAACCCATCAACTGCGAGATCATGACCTGAGCCGAAGTTGGACGCTCAACCGACTGAGCCACACAGGCGCCCCTCTCACTCTGAAATCTTAACAGGGGATGTACTCCTGTCCTTTCCAAACTGAAAGACCATTTATTTTTATTTATTTTTAATTCTATTTTATTTTAGAGAAAGAGAGCACACATGAGCAGAGAGATGGGCAGAGAGAGAGAGAGAGAGAGAGAATCTCAAGCAGGTTCCATGCTCAGCGCAGAGCCTGACACAGGGCTCGATCCCATGACCCTGGGATCAGGACCTGTGCCCAAATCGAGAGTAGGACACTCAACCGACTGAGTCACCAAGGTGCCCCTAACCACCCTTTAAAAGGGTTCTTTACTGCCTTCAGGATGAAGTCAAATTCCTTTGCATGATATTCAAGGCCCACCTCACCGTGGCCTGTGTTTTCCTCCACAACATGCCGTGCGACCATTGCCACCAACACACGTGCTCTTTGCCCCAATTCAACACAACAGTGAGTGAAGCGATGACCCTGCTTTGCAGACGCGCACTGGTGCTCTGGAAGGAAGGCTGGCAGACAGGAGATTACGGCACGGACAGATGAGTGCTCTTATGCGAAGGGCCGGGTTTTAGGGGAACCTATAGGAAGGACACTTGGGCCAGATATAGGAGCTCAGGGAGGACTTCCCAGAGGGAGTGATATCTAAGTCTATCGCTAGGTGATGATAACAGATCAAGAGGGTAAGGAAGAGTGTCTTGAGCAAGCAGAACGAGATGCGTACATGCAGGGGGCAAGCAAGGTCAGAGTTCCGGAACCAAAGCAAGAAGGGGTGGTTGGAGATGGGGCTGGAGGTGGCCGGGGGGCCAGAGAGTGCTAAGGCCTTCTAAGCCCTGCCAAGGAACCAGACTATGCCCTGAAGCCTATGGGACACAAGGGAAGGGTTGATTTATTTATTTATTTTTAAAGTTTATTTTGAAAAAAAAAAAAAAAAGTTAGAGAGGGAGGGAGCCAAACGATAAGAGACTCTTAAAAACTGAGACTAAACTGAGGGTTGATGGAGGGAGGGGAAAGTGGGTGATGGGCATTGAGGAGGGCACCTGTTGGGATGAGCACTGGGTGTTGTATGGAAACCAATTTGACAATCAATTTCATATTAAAAAAAATAAAGTTTATTTTGAGAGAGACAGAGAGAGAGAGAGAGAGAGAGAGAGAGAGAGAGAGAGAGAGGGAGAGAATCCCATGCAGGCTCCACGCCGTCAGCACAGAGCCTGACATGGGGCTCAAACTCACGAACCATGAGATCATGACCTGAGCCGAAATCAAGAGTCAGACCCTCAACCGACTGAGCCACCCAGGCGCTGCCCCCCCCACCCCCCCCAAGTGAAGGGTTTTAAGCTTAACCTGAAGTGAACAAGGAATTGAAGAGAGAGAGTCGGGGGAGGGAGAGAGAGGGAGGTTTTGAGAAGAGGTCTCGCTGCTCAGTCAGTAAAAAATCGTTAAAAGAACCACGCTGCTCAGTCAATAAACAATCACACAAAGCTCTCTGTTAAACCTAGTAGGGAATATCCAGAAAAGAACAGCCAAAGCTTTCCCTTAAGCATCTCACGGTCTAGAAAGATAGGTAAGATAAAAATGAAAACAAAACAAAACCAAAAACAGAACAAACAAAACCCACAACCAGGCAGAAGAGTGAAACCGATAACAGAGGTAAAATCCAATGTTAGCTGAATTCAAGAAAGAGAGTAAATCCTCCTTCTACTTGTGCTCTCTCTCTTTCTCTCAAAAATAATAAATGTAAGAAAAAAAATTTTCAAAAAAAAGGGGGGGCGCCTGGGTGGCTCAGTCGGTGAAGCGTCCGACTTCGGCTTGGGTCATGATCTCACGGTTCCTGAGTTCGAGCCCCGCATCGGGCTCTGTGCTGATAGCTCGGAGCCGGGAGCCTGCTGGGGAGTCTGTGTCTCCTTCTATCTCTGCCCCCCCTCCCCCACTTGTGCTCTGTCTCTCAAAAATAAATAAATGTAAAAAAAAAAATTAAAAAAAAGAAAGAGAGGAAATGGATTTAGTTGGAACATTATTAAAGGTCTCATGGGGATTGTTGAGGCTGCGTTGAAGGGCAGGAGGGATTTCAGTCCGCAGTGTTGGGGAGTGCTAGGAGCTGAGTGTCCAGGCTGACCAAAAGGCCACCAGAGTGGGAAGTAGGGGGAGGGAGCAGGGGGTAGCCCCCTCAGACTATTTCCCTCCCTGATGGGGAGTGGAATAGCGAAAGATAAGCCTGGTGGACTGAAGCCTGAGGACTAAGGGTCCCAAATGCCAGGCCATGGAATTTGGACTTAACTGAGGAAGTAATGGAGAGCGCTAAAAGTTTTTAAGATCCAAAGAATCATGTTAAGAACTTGAAGATTGATTGGCGGGGGCATCTGCATACCAGTCGGCTGGGGGCTGTAGATGTAGTCTCCGTGCTCTGAAAATTCCACAGTAATTTTCAAAGTTTGTATTTTATCCTAATGAGAATCTTTTTTAAAAATGTTTATTTAGAAAAGAGTGGGAGGGAAGTGACAGAGAGGGGGAGACAGAGAATCCCAAGCTGTCAGCGCAGAGCCCAGCATGGGCCTCGAACTCACACACCGTGAGATCATGACCTGAGCCGAAATCAAGAGTGGGACGCTCAACCGACCGAGCCACCCAGGGTCCCCGATATCCTAATGAGAATCAAGGTATCGTAGCATTCTGGAGTATTTGAATGACTGTGCCGTAGAACAGAATTCTGCCACTCAAGTTCAATGTCCATGCCTTCACAGGAAGTGTTGCCTGAACATCTACTAGGTGCCAGGCATTGTTCTAAGCACCGGGTATGTAACCGTAGACAGAACTAAGGTCTTCCTCTGCAAATCTGAACACTAACTGGATATTTATCAATATTAAGAAATTATTGGGGTTTTCTTAAGGCATAATAATGGTAGGTGGTTATGTTTTAAAATATTTAAACACTAAATTTATATTAAATTATATATTTATATTAAATATATATTTAATTTATATTAAATACTAAAATATTTATATATGAATTTACCTGGTGTCTAGAAATAGCTTCAAAAGTATCCAGTGGGGGGGGGGGGTCAGGGTGGGGGAAAGTGGGTGAGGATACACATGGAATAAGATTGTCCAGGATTTGATGGCTGTGGTGGTTGGGCAAAGGGTGCAAAGAGACTTGTTATGCTATTCTCCTTACTTTTGTGTATGCTTAATATTTTTCCCAGAAGGAAGGAAAGGAAAGGAAAGGAAAGGAAAGGAAAGGAAAGGAAAAGAAAGAAAAGAAAAAAGAAAAACAGAAAAGAAAAACAGAAAATAAAGGAAAAGAAAAACAGAAAAGAAAAACAGAAAAGAAAGGAAAAGAAAACAAAAACAGAAAAGAAAAGAAAAAAAGAAAAACAAAAGAAAAACAGAAAAGAAAGGAAAACAAAAACAGAAAAGAAAAGAAAAAAAGAAAAACAAAAGAAAAACAGAAAAGAAAGGAAAACAAAAACAGAAAAGAAAAGAAAAAAAGAAAAACAAAAGAAAAACAGAAAAGAAAGGAAAACAAAAACAGAAAAGAAAAGAAAAAAAGAAAAACAAAAGAAAAACAGAAAAGAAAGGAAAACAAAAACAGAAAAGAAAAGAAAAAAAGAAAAACAAAAGAAAAACAGAAAAGAAAGGAAAAGAAAACAAAAACAGAAAAGAAAAGAAAAAAGAAAAGAAAAACAGAGAAGAAAAACAGAAAAGAAAAACCGAAAAGAAAAGAAAAACAGAAAAGAAAAAAGAAAAGAAAAACAAAAGAAAAACAGAAAAGACAAGACAAGACGTCTGCCCTTATGGAGTTTACTGTCTAGTGTATGAACCTGTGGTTATGATGGCGTTGATGCCAATTTAAGGCAAGTGAAGCAGGTTACATAAAGGGGAGCGAGGAGACATTCACCTGGCACAGGGAAGTGCGGGCATCCTGGATTCTAAAGAACTAGATGAATACCCAGAGCGTCTTGAAAGTAGAAGTTTCCTGAACATTCTTATTGTCTACATTTTCACTTGCAACTATGCATTAGCAACTAAAGAAGAAAGCATTAAGATTTTCATTTTTGAATTATCGGGTACACTATTATTTATTTAAAAAAATTTTTTTTAACGTTTATTTATTTTTGAGACAGAGAGAGACAGAGCATGAACGGGGGAGGGGCAGAGAGAGAGGGAGACACAGAATCTGAAACAGGCTCCAGCCTCTGAGCCATCAGCCCAGAGCCCGACGCGGGGCTCGAACTCACGGACCGCGAGATCGTGACCTGAGCTGAAGTCGGACGCTTCACCGACTGAGCCACCCAGGCGCCCCAAGAAGTGATTATTCTTAAACAATGTGACAGTAACTCAAAGTTAGTTTCACTAAAACAATACACTGCATTAAAATGAATGTTTCATTAGTTTTGTATGTCTATTTAATTTAAGGTAAAATGTTTTAATTTTACTGTATATGAACTACAGGTAAAAATACTCATAATAAATTTTATGTTGGCATCTATTTAAATTGAAATAAATATATTTAAATAATAATAAATACATTAAGTCAAAATAAGAATGAATTACATCAACACTGAAAGACCATAGGATTGTCCTCCCTCTGATGCAAAGTCAGCATCGTTTCAGGGATATAGAGAGATTGATCATAATGTTACAAAAACCCAAGTGAGGACATTGAATAGGTTGTTGGTGATGCAGTTGCAAATGAGAAATGAAATTCCAGAGCTAGTTTGGAGGTAAATCTACACCTTGTAGAGGATCGGAAACGACTTTGATACAGGGAGTGAATGAAAAATGTTTGAGTCTCAAAGACTCAAAGACTCAAAGACAGTGCCATTCTCAGAAATCGGATCCTCGAGAAGAGAAACTTAATTGGGGGCAGGAGGAGAGGGGTTTGTGAAATTAGTTTTGGATGTGTTGCATCTGAAAAGCCAGCGTGGTAGCAAGCTGGAAAGACAAAGTGGAGCTTGAAAGGCATTGATCCCTCTCTTCAGAACTAGAAGACACATCACCCGCACTTGATTACGTTTGGGACCAGGTGTCCCTACACTCCTCACGCCGCAGATCGGGCTGAGTGTGAACCCCGCAAGCAGGGCTGGTTCCCAGTCAGCCCAAACAAAGCCCTAAACTGGAAGGCTAGGGGGCCAGCAGAAGCCTGTGGTTAGCACCACATGTGGGGTGGGGCAGAACACCCCAGGGCTCCCCCTTACCCTGCTCCAAGCCAGAGGGAGTTGCTGGCATGGACTTTCAGCCATCCGTTCTGTGAGTTGTCACTTGAAGGCAATTGTATCTACCTCCTGTTTTTGGTTCAGATTACAAATGGTAAACAACCAAAAAAAAAAAAAAATTTTTTTTCCGGTTTGGAAATCAAAGACCATCTGTTTCTCATTCTATTTTCCCTCTCCTCTGGCTTTCTTTCATTCTCCCCCTCTCCCTCTCCCTCTCCCTCTCCCCCACCCTAAGAACACACAGCTCAGCTGGGAGCATGGTGACCTTATTTGACTATCTTTGCTTTAATGAGAATGTTGGGTTTGTCATTGGGCTTAACACTAGAACATGCCGTGTTCCCACTCCAAATAGGTGTCTCAGATTGTTTACTTACAAATCGTCTTTTGCATGAAAATGAAGTTTCTCTATTTAATCTAAGGAATAAATACATCTAAACAAAGTAAAATAATAATAAACTCAGGTCTGATGAAACCAAGGGTCGTTTTGGTGAAGGCAATGGTCACATTCCTTAATGTCTCATTAACAGACTCCTTTATATTTTACCCAAGGTTGATTGTTGACTTTTAAATCAGTTAAGGATAAAAAAGAAATCTTGAACTGGGCAAATTGGCGACCACTGTATCGCCTGGATTGCTTCTCTCCTGGGATTCGAGAGTGGGCAGGCGGTTTTCAGCCGGCTCTATTTTCCTGTAGTCTGGTGTTACAGGTCCCTCTTGTGTCGGTTATTAACATTGTCTTGTTTCCATCGCTAGAACCATGAGAACACAATGAATGTGCCACTCGGTTCATCAGCTTATTGCATCCCATGTCCTCCCCGTCATCGCCACCATCATCTCGATCACCACCACCAGCATCAGCGGTCACCACCGTCCGCATAATGGGAACACAGCGCAGGGTAGCTCTAAACCGTGTGCCAAACCAACCTGGTTCCAAAACCAGACAGATCTGAATTTGAATTCCTTCCTCCCCGCTTGGGCGAGTTGCTTCCGCTCTTAGTTGTCAGTTTCTGCGTTAAGTGGAGGTCGTGATGACACGCACATCACTGTTTTCAGGAGCAAGTAGGATAAAGTGTGTAAGGTGTCTGACGTCCAGGCTCAAAAAACATTACTCCCTTTCTCATTCATTTCTCCTTTCCCTAAGGAAGATGGACATTCTCGCCAGGAAATAGCTGCGATGTAATTGAGACAGATCGGATGTAATGGGAACTAATCAAAGGATTGAGTCATCTTTAAGTTGCCTACACAATAACAAAGCAACCGAACTTAAAAAATGAAAGCTTCGGGGCGCCTGGGTGGCTCAGTCGGCTGAGCATCCGACTTCGGCGCAGGTCATGATCTCGCGGTCTGTGAGTTCAAGGCCCGCGTCGGGCTCTGTGCTGACAGCTCAGAGCCTGGAGCCTGCTTCCGATTCTGTGTCTCCCTCTCTCTCTGCCCCTCCCCTGCTCATGCTCTGTCTCTGTCTCAAAAATAAATTTAAAAAAATTAAAAAATGAAAGCTTTGTCCGTGATGTTGTTTTCGTTCACTGTCATATCCAGAAGGGGACCCTTTGCTCACTTCCTGGTTTCCCAACCCCCTGCCTTCACTGTCACTACTCGTTAAGGCAGAAGGACTTACCGTTTTTCCTGCCTGTTTCTTCTGTCCTATAGCCTTGCTCGAAGCAAGGCCTCACATCAGAGATTAGTCTTGAGATTAGTCAGGAGAGCTGTGTGTACAAAATATTCACCAAGGCATTACCGCTTATACATAATTACGCTCCTGCTCAAATAAAGGATTTCTCCTTCTTCCGAATGCGTGCAGAACTCATGCAAATAACTCAGCCCTCAGCATACACCATTTTGTTGTTTTATACTGTTTGCTTTAATGTATGCATCTCTAGGATCCTTGGGGCTGTCTCAATTCCTCCCTGAATTTCTACAGACAAGCATGGGCTTCACCTCAAAGTCAGCTCTGATAAATATTTATAGAATTAAATCGAATTACGTATCTTGTTTGCCCAAGGATACTGCAAATATTTCAAAAGCAAATATTTCAACTATTACTCTCTGCTTCTTTGTACCCCCTTTCCTCTTACCCCACCAGGATACTCAAAAAGATAAGCTATAAAAAATGATCAATATTATTCGGTCATATTTATGATAAGTGATAGGACATAGCTGAAGCCCAATGCTGCAAGGAACCTTCACAAACATCCAGTTCCGGGCCTGAATTCTGTGACGACAGTCCTGCCAAAGGTCATCATTTTTTTTTTTTTTTTTTTTTTGGCCAGGGCAACTCTGGTGCTTGGGAATGTCAGAAAGTTTTCTGTCTGTTGAGCTACTTTGTCTCCCTTTACCTTTCATCTTGGATCTAAAATCCAGCCATTGGAAGAAACCAGAACACTCTTTTTTTAAATGTTTATTTCTCTTTCGAGAGACAGAGAGAGAAATAGTGTGTGCGGGGTGGAGGGGCAGAGCGGGGACAGAGGATCCGAAGCGGGCTATGTACTGACAGCAGAGAGCCCGATGTGAGGCTCGAATCCACGAACCACGAGATCATGACCTGAGCCGAAGTCGGACGCTCGACCGACCGAGCCACCCAGGTGCCCAGAAAGCAAAACACTTTTAAGCCCACTTGCCACATGACAGCCCATCACAGATTCAAAGATAGCTCTTGAATCTGTTTTTCTACGATGAAAACTTCAGTCCGTTACGTGACTTAATTTCTCTGGCCTCTAGTTTTCTCTCTCTGATTTTTCACTCGGTGCTTCATTTGGACTAATTACAATTAGCATTATCTTTAATTGAGAACTTACTCTGTGTCAGGCATTGCAAGGAATTGCTTGTGAATGTCGTCTCTTGTAATTCTCCCAAACTCATGAGGTGGGTGTTGTTACCACAGGTAAGCACACTGAGGCTTACTGGGGATAAGTAACTTGCCCAAACAGTAGGCGGCGGACCTGGGTTTGAATCTAGAAATGCCTGGTTCCCAGGTCCACAGCCATTTGTACTATACTATGCTGCCTCCCCAAGATGAATTGGTTCAGTCTGTTCAGCCCTGAGTTCATTTTTCATCTGGACTGGATTTTGTGTGTGTGTGTGCCTATTTTCCCCAAATTCCATTTCTTCTCTTATTTCTACTGTGAAAGAAATTTACCTCCCTCGCAGTGTTGATTTTTTTCCCCCTCTAGATGTTCTTCTTGATCCTTCCAGGTTTTAAAAAAAAATTTTTTTAATGTTTTTATTAATTTTTGTGACAGAGAGAGACAGAGCATGAGCAGGGGAGGGGCAGAGAGAGAGAGAATCTGAAGCAGGCTCCAGGCTCTGAGCTGTCAGCACAGAGCCCGACACGGGGCTCGAACTCACGGACTGTGAGATCACGACCTGAGCCGAAGTCGGCCGCCCAACCGACTGAGCCACCAGGGCGCCCCGATCTTTCCAGTTTAAGGCCATTTCCTTTTTTGCTCTCTATCTTAAATAAATAAAAAAAAAAAATCCTGTTTTTAGGATTGCATGGTGACATGTCCAAAGTATCAAGGTCATGTCCAGACACATGACCTGTTACCGTCACTGTCACATGGCATACCAGGCATAAACATGTCTACATGTTAACTGCCATGCTTTCTTGTCCACACAGCACGCGCCTAAGATTGGTTGGGCTGATGTTCCGGTTGCCCCGGCAACATGGCCGAAGAAACAGAAAAAGTGAGAAGGTGTCTTTCAGGCTAGGGGAGTCTGCCGGGACACTACTCACGAGTTCCTGGAAGAAGTACAGATCCCAGGTCCTGGTGGCCAAATGCTGGGGGGGAAACTATGCTGTGGTGAACGAGGCAAAAACCAAACTAAACCAAGGCGATGCCAAAGCCGTATGTGATGCCAAGGGTTATTACCCAATGATGAAGTGAGAAAATGAGACTCAAGCTCTAAATTCAGGAAGGCTGGGAATGGAATATACAGTGGGGAAGGGTGAGAGGTTCAGAGAAGAGACTATGGACAGGGAGAGGGGCCCCTTTCTGGGACAGAGGGGGACTCAGAGTCAGATGTGATTATCTACAGGCATTGGGTATGTCCCAATAGAAATAGGGGAACCGACGCTGTTTTCTGTTTACTGGTTTGACCTGTTTTTAGTCATAGACCTTTTTTGCTTTCTTCCAGGGCTATCCTGAAATGCCTACTCAAGGAGTTCATGTTTGCAACCGACTGCTTCATCTGGCAGAAAGGGTACTTACATGTTGCCAGGATGGAGGCTGAACTCTGTGACCTCTCCCCTGGGAGGGATGGTAGGTTATAAAGTTCATCCCTGGGTCACCAGCTCTGAAACATGGGGAAGTAGTAAGCCTTACTTTTTCTTGCTTTTTTTTTTTTTTTAAGTTTATTTATTTATTTTGAGAGAGACAGAGATAGCACAAACAGGGGAGGTGCAGCGAGAGGGGGAGAGAGAGGGAAGCCCAAGCAGGCTCCTCGATGCCAGTGTAGGGCCAGACGCAGGACTCAAACTTCCCAAACTGTGAGATCACGACCTGAGTCGACACCAAGAGTCAGACACTTAATTGACTGAGCCACCCAGGGGCCCTGTTTCTTGCTATTTAAAATCGTGACATCTTGGACCCACACCTGCGTATTTTAAGTGACACATATGTGCCAAACGTTCAGATTTAATGGAGAATTTGAGATGAGGTATAGGAAAAGAGTGAGGTGGGGGAGGGAGAGAGGAAGATTAAAAAAAAATTTTTTAATGTTTATTTATTTTTGAAGGGGAGAGAGAGAGAGAGAGACAGAGTGTGAGCAGGGGTGGGACAGAGAGAGAGGGAGACGCAGAATCCGAAGCAGGTTCCAGGCTCTGAGCCATCAGCACAGAGCCTGATGCAGGGCTTGAACTCACAAGCTACGAGATCATGACCTGAGCCGAAGTCGGACACTTGACCGACTGTCACCCAGGAGCCCCAAGAAAGATTTTTTCTTTTTAATGTTTATTTTTGAGAGAGAGACTGTAAGCAGCGGAGTGGCAGGGGTGGGTACACAGAGGATCTGAAGTGGGTCCTGCGCTGACAGCAGAGAGCCTGACGCGGGGCTCGAACTCACAAACTGTGAGATCATGACCTGAGCCGAAGTCGGTCCCTTAACCAAATGAGCAACTGAGCCAGGCAGGCGCCCCGAGAAAGATTTTCTGATTCATAAAATTATCAAATAAGTATAATATTTTTAACATGGTAAAATATACATAATGTGAAAGTTACACGACATAAAAATTTGGGAAGTTTTTAACCATTTTAAAGTGTACCGTTCAGGGGCACCTGGGTGGTTCAGTTGGTTGAGCTTCTGACTCTTGGTTCCGCTTCAGGTCATGATCTTGAGGCTTCCTGAGTTCAAGCCCCACATCCGGCTCTGCGGTGACAGCACGGAGTCTGCTTGGGATTCTCTCTCTCACCCTCCCTCTCTGCCCCTCCCTCGCTTGCGCTCTGTGTCTCTCAAAATAAATAAACTTAAAAAAAAAAAATAGAGCCTACAGTTCAGCGACACAAAATAGTCACATTGTTGTGTAACAACCACTCCCCCCACCTTTAGTTTGTTTTCATCTTCCCAAGTGGGACCTCTGTACCCGTTAATGTAAATAATAACTCCCCCCGCCCCAGCCCCTGGCAATCACCTGTTCTCCTTTTTATCTCTCTGAGTTTGACGTTCTCTGTACCGCATATGAACAGATCATACGGTATTTGTCTTTTTGTGACTGGCTTATTTCACTTAGCGTAACGTCCTCAAGGTTCATCCATGGTATAGCGGGAGTCAGGATTTCCTTCCTTTTAAAGGAAGATACGCACGTACCCCTTTTCATTTGTGCGTTCATCCACACCTTTCGGAGGCTTTTTTGAGGTTCGGCGTGGGCCCTGCGTCCCTAGGGGCTGGCTCACATTCCTGGAGGAGCAGGTCTCCGCCTTCCTGCGCACACTGCCGCCAGTCTGTTGGAGGCAGGAATCAAAAAGAACAGTCTGTTTGCCAAGGGAATGTGTCTGTGCAGAAACATAGAACTCCCCACAACTGCTGCACTGAGAGAAAATCCCAGCAGCTGCCAACCCACCAAGCCTGCTCACAGCTTTCCCCCTGCACTCCCTTCCGCTGCCGATAACAGCCCTATGGTTATTCCAAATCACAGTTAAAGGATTATTCGGGAAAAGAAGAGCACGGGCCTGGAACCGCCATCAGATCTAAGAGCTCATTTGTACTCGACCAGGAGAGGCAAAGTACTGGCTCCAGGGACCTCAGGGAATTGAAAGCCACGGGGTGAAATTTTCATGATGTTTACGTTTTCTAAGAGATTTTATCCAGGACTTGTAACTGAGGAAACCGGCCACAAGTATAAACCCAGATACATTAACATTCAGTGCTAAGGAAAACTAATGAAGCCCAGAGCAAATATTTATTGTATATCTATTATATTCCGAGGACTGTGCTAGATGACGTAGGAAAGTTAGAGCTGCTTTTACGGGGACCCGATTTTTCTTTTTAGCCTCTACTGAGTTAAAAAAACCGAATACTGGTGTTTCATTTGGGTTCTTGATGGATCCTGGTGCTGTGATCTGTTATTGCACTCAGGATCAGAACCAGTTGATGTGTATGGGGCTTAATTTTTTTTTTAAATAAATGTATTTATGCGTTTATTTACTTAGTCATATGCATTCATCAAACATATTTTGGTCTCCGTTTGCATTTTTTTTATTGTGGCAAGAATATTGAGCAGGAGATCTACCCTCTTAAATTTTTAAACGTATTGCACGGTGTCATTAACTGTAGGTACAATGCCGTACAGCAATCTCTAGAATGTATCCATCTTGCCTGATTGAAACTATAGCCACTGGACAGAGGCTCCTCGTTTCCCACTCTCCCTGGTCCCTGCAACCACCATTCGACTCCTTGTTTCTATGGATTTGACTATTTATTTATTTATTTATTTATTTATTTATTTATTTATGAGAGAGAGAGAGAGAGAGAGCGCGCGCACCTAAGTGGGGCAGGGGCAGAGAGAGAGAGAGAGAGAGAGAGAGAGAGAATCCTAAGCAGGCTCTATGCTGTCAGCCCAGAGCCCGATGCGGGGCTCAAGCTCACAAACCATGAGATCATGACCTGAGCCAAAATCAAGAGTCAGATGCTTAACTGACTCAGCCACCCAGGCACCCCTGGGTTTGACTATTTTCGATACTTCACATAAGCGGAATCATGTAGTATTTGTCCTTCTGTGTCTAGTCTATTTCACTTACATGTCCTTTAGGGTCCTTCATGTTGTTGCATATGGCAGGATTCTATCTAATATCTATCTATCTGTCTATGTATGTATGTATGTATGTATGTATGTATGTATCTGTCTATCTATCTACCTACCTATCCATCCATCCATCCATCCATCCATCCATCCATCCATCCACCTATCTTAAAAGTTTTTAATTCCAGTTTAACATACAGTGTTATATTAGTTTCAGGCGTACGATATAGTGACTCACCACTTCCATATATTACTTGGTGCTCATCACAACAGATGCCCTCCTTCCTCCCCATCTCCCCACTCACCTCCTCACTGGGAACCATCAGATTATTCTCTATAACTAAGAGTCCGTTTCTTGGTTTGTGTCTCTCTCATTTTTCCCCTTTGCTTGTTTGTTTTATTTCTTAAATTCCACGTATGAGTGAAATCATATGGTATTTGTCCTTCTCTGACTTGATTTCCCTTAACATTATACTGTCCAGCTCCATCCGTGTTGATGCAAATGGCCGAGATTTCATTCTTTCTTATGGCTGAATAATATTCCGTTGTTTATATATACCACATCTTCATTTTCCATTCATCAATCGATGCACACTTAGGCTGCTTCTGTATCTTGGCTATTATAAATACTGCTGCTATTAACATAGGGGAGCATATATCCCTTTGGAATTAGTGTTCTTGTATTCTTTGGGTAAATATCCAGTAATGCCATTGCCGGATTGCAGGCTAGTTCTATTTTTCACTTGTTGAGGCAGGATTTATAAAAGCCACTGTCCTAAGATCCATTAGGGAAGCCCTACTTCATTCCAGAGGAGGAGGTCTCACTTCTGGCTCCTTCCTTAGTCCTGTGATCTTTCTGTCACTCTGTGCTTTAGCCAGATGGGCAGAAAAGCTGGAGTCGGCCCAGTGTTGCGTATTCTAGGGAAAGGAAGAGCTTGGGTGCTATGGTTGGCAGTGCATATTGGTGCTTGGTTCATTTTCGATCTTTCCACCAGTGAGAATTGCTGTAGCCCATGGCTTCACTGGTTGACCAGTTACATAAGAGCCTTCCTTGAAGACAAACGTTAGATTTTTCCTGAAGACAGTACCATCCAAACCCACACGGGGAAAAATATTTCCCCCCGGTAGGCAAGGCTCTGCGTTTGTCCTTCTGTTCTTAAACCCTCGTCCCTGTTACGATACCAAAAACATTCGGATTTTTTTTTTTCTGCGTCAGTGGAGAGGCCTGGCAACGTCACAGAAGGATGACACTAGCTTTTAATGGTTCTCTGTCTCTATTTCTCAGGGAACGGCCCTTAAAAGTGCTCTAGCTTCAGAGCCTCACTTGGATGGAGGTGAGTGGCCATGGAGGGTGCTGCCATTCCTCTCCCTTCTCCCTGTTTCAGGAAGAGGTAGAAACGGGGCAGTGGAGCAGGGTCTCCTCAGACAAGGTTTTATTCGGGATTCCCTTTGGGAAGTGTTTTGAGAGAAGCTGGGCTTTAGAAAAAGCCGGAACAGCGTCCGGCTTCCTGCAGCAAAATAAGAATAAATGGTCTCGGATACGGACACGGAGGGACGTGGCTGGAGAACTAGGGGTTGATCTCTAGGGCCTGGTCTACATGAGGGGCTCAGGAGCCCCCTGAGGAAGGACTTACCCCAAGGGAGAAGGGCGGCGGGCTGGCAGACAGAAGTCAACACCATGTCCGCCGGGGTGGAGAGGAGAGGGTGCCACTCAAAGTGTCCTCTCCCTGCCCTTGGATTCTATATCCATGAAGAGAGGGCAGGGGAGGACAGGGCCTGCAGAATAACAATTTTATCAAAGACTCTGAAAATATCCACGGCATAAGTGTCTTGGAGCCCTTGCAAAGACAGTAACCAGGTGAGCAAAGTTTTCTCGTCCTGTCGTGGCATTGACGAACGTGGCATTCAGACGTGGTTCTGAACGAAGAACCTTCGTTCAGAACCTTCCGCCAACTGTCAAGCCAGGGGTCGTTCCATCACCCCATGCTGCCTCTTAAAACCACCCTTAAACCTCAGGTCCTTTTTATTTTCCTCATCGGGGGGACATGTGTGGAAGGGGAAGGCTTTTCTTCCTTAAGCCCTTTGTCCTTCTGCCATACATGCTCCCAGGCTCTTCCCTTTGCGGCCTGGACAGTAGTCTTGTGGTAGTCATGCGTAGGCCCCTGGAGATCTTTACAGAGCAGCATGACTTCTCCGGGGCTGCGGCTGCTCAATCTTGCACTCCCATCACCACATCCATGTAGGGACTGCTCCTGCCAGTGATGAGTGGCAGGGCTACTAAGGCAGATCTCTTCCTGAAAGGCCTAGAATTCTTGCATCTTCTGACTTTGGCTCAAGGCCTCCCAGTTGGTCTTCTGGAAACATCCATTAACCGCGTGGCAATTTAGGGGGCGCCTGGGTGGCTCCGTAGGCTAAGCGTCCGACTTGGGCTCAGGTCACGATCTCGTAGTTCATGGGTTCAAGCCCCATGTCGGGCTCCATGCTGACCGCCCTGAACCCGCTTCCGATCCTCTGTCTCCCTCTCTTTCTGGCCCTACCCACTTGCCCTCGTGCTCTCTCTCAAAAATAAATAAATAAACATTTATGTAAAAAAAAACCACACGACTGCCTCACAATTTAGGATGCTTCTACCCAACCTTTTCTCCCACTCTTTTCCTTCAATCATGGTCTGACAGTGTTCCCAGCCTCCTCCGGCTCCAACCCTATTTCCGTCACGAGTTTGGACTAACACAGTTCTATTCTACCTGGACCTGAGATCATTAGCTTAGGTCAGCTATGATTCTCGGACCATAGACTGAATCTCCATTGTTCCTCTCTCTGGACCCAAGGCCTCCGATGACAAATAATCTCTTGGGGAGAGGACACAACCTCTACCGATAGCGATTCTTACCTTGTAGGTGTGTCAGGAGTGTATGTTGAGATGGTAATTTCATTTTTGTCAGAAATGTTGACTGTCTTCATTCTAAGCAGGGAGACAGGCCCTCCATACTCGTCTGCCTGAAGAGAGGTGGGTGTTGTAGAATCGGCTTTTTGAGGCTGCTTGAGAACATCCTCTCATCCTGTCCTTTGGGAAAATCTTAACCCATTATGCTAGGCGTCTCTGGGGGAGAGAAGCAATATTTTGGAGAAGGGAGAACAGGAAAGAGATTTCGCAAGCTCAAGGAGGGAAAGTGGTCCATGGGTTTTGCTAGAGTGGGGACATGAGATTTGGCTTATTTAGGGCGCAGCTGTAAAGAACTCAGAGTGGAGTAGGGATGGCTCTGTGAGCTCTGAGAGGCACTAGGGTTCCAAGATGGTCCAAGATGGTCCTAGTGAGTGGGGGAGGGAAAGAGAGAGAGGGAGACACGGAATCCCAAGCAGGCTCCAGGCTCCGAGCTGTCAGCACAGACCCCGATGCGGGGCTTGAACCCACGAACCGCGAGATCATGACGTGAGCTGAAGTCGGACGCTTCACCGACTGAGCCACCCAGACGCCCCCTACACCTTTTTTGACATAAACAGTTGCATCGTCTTTTTTCTGTACTTTCCCCCCTTAATATTACATCTTCAAAATCTCTCCATGGCCATGCTATAGGCCCACCTTATTCTTTTAAAAAGTTAGATAGTATTTTATTATATTGCTGTATCAGCTTGTATATGTGTTTCCAGATTTTTACACTAACTAAAGATTCTGCAGTTAATATTCTTCTACCCACATATCTGGGCACACATATATCTGAGGGGTCACTCCTAGAAGTGAAATTGCTAGATCAGGGATATATGTCTTTTAAATTTTGATAGATATTGCTAATTTCTTTCCAAACAAACTATATCAAATTACACCCTCAGCAACAATGTGGAAATGCTCATACCTTTGCCAATAGATGTTAGCCAGTTTTTTAAAAATCTTTGCCAATCTGAAAAATAAAACATGAAATCTCATAGCTTTACTTTGCATTTATTTGAAAAGGTAATAATAACAATACAAACAACGGTAGCAGTTAAATAAGCACTTTCTGAATACTGTGTATACATTTAAACATCTTTTTAAATACTTAAAAGGCATTTGTACTTATTTTTCAAATCGTATTCTTGTCATCTGTCCATTTTCTATTAAAGAAATTGGACTTTGTATAGAATGTGAATTGAAAATACTTTTCCCCCAGCTATCATTTGTTTTTCAACTTTATGGCACTTTTAAAATGTAGATTTTACATTTATTTATCTATTACTTTAAAATGTTTTACTTTAAAAAAGGCAAGGACTGCTGGTTTCTGGTTCTGCATGTACAAGTCAAAAGCTCAACAGACTGAAAAATCAACAACTTTTCTGGGATCTGTAAGAGAGCTGATGACACAGGGCAAACCACAACCCCCAAGTTGGTAGAGACAGTCGGATGAATACAGAGAGTCACAGCTTCCCAGGGTGGAGACTCGTGAGTGGAAACCATCTTAGAAACCAGTGCGGGGGTAAGAGAACCTGAGCTGTTATTGACAAATCGTTGGAGGTTCTGTGTGGGCAAGTCTGAGAATGAAAACTTCAGGGAGACCCAGTCATAGGGGGACCCCCACAATATTGTGAGATTTTCCTCCAAGAGCTTGACCAGGTTCCTGCAGTAAATTTTGGAGAAAAATCCTTAAGTGCTTCTTGCAGGGAGAGGGGGAAAAGAACTATTCTGAGGGGCGCCTGGGTGGCTCAGTCGGTTGAGCTTCTGACTTCGGCACAGGTCATGATCTCGCGGTCCGTGAGTTCGAGCCCCGCATTGGGCTCTGTGCTGACAGCGCAGAGCCTGGAGCCTGCTTCAGATTCTGTGTCTCCCCGTCTCTCTACCCCTCCCCAACTCAGGCTCTGTCTCTCTCTCTCTCTCTCTCAAAAATGAATAAACGTTAAAAAAAATTTTTTTAAAGAAAGTAAGGGTGGCTCTATTTCAGACAGAGCAACTTCAAAATAAGGAAAGTTATCAGGGATTTTAAAAAAGGCATTACAAATGATAAAGGGGTCACATCTTAAAAAAATTTTTTTTAATGTGTATTTATTTTTGAGAGAGAGAGAGTGCACATGAGCATGCTTGAGAGGGGAGGGGCAGGGAGAAAGGGGGGCAGAGGGTCTGAGCCACGCTCTGTGCTGACATCAGACAGCCCGACGTGGGGCTTGAACTCATGAACTGCAAGATCATGATCTGAGCCGAAGTTGGACCATAACCGACTGAGCCACCCAGACTCCCCAAGGCATCAGATCTTTACTGTGTATGTGCCTAGTAACAGAGCATCAAGCTACATGAAGCAAAAACTGATAGAACTACAAGAAGGAATAGATGAATTCACTGTCACAGTGACTCATGGGACTTCACATGGGATGACGCAGGGGACTTCAACACCCCCCCCCCCAGAAGTGGACAGATCCAGCAGGCAGAAGACAAGTAAGGACAGAGTTGAAATCAACAATACAGGTCAATCATCTGGATACAATTGACGTTTGTAGACTACTTCACCCAACAACAGCAAATCACATTCTTCTTAAGCTCGCATGTGACATTCACCGAGATAGAACGCATTCTGGGCCATGAAACAGAACTTAACAAATTTAAAATAGAAATCATGCAGCGTCTGCTCTCAGACCATAATGGGTTTAAACCCATTATGTCAGTACCAGAAAGGCAACTGGAAAAATCTCAAAATATGTGAACATTATACAGCACCCTTCTAAATAATACATGGGTCAAAGAAGAACTTTCCAAAGAAATTGAAATAGACGTTTACATCAAAATTTGTGAGACGCAACAAAAGCAGTGCTTATAGGGAAATGTATAGCATTGACTACATTTATTAGAAGAGAAGATCTAAAATCAATAAGTTTGCACCTTGGGAAACTGGACAAGGAAGAGCAAATTAAATCCAAAGTAGGCAGAAGAAAAGAAATGATAAGAACTAAAGCAAAAGTTAATGAAATTGAAAACAGGAAATCAGTAGAGAAAATCAATGACACTAAAAACTGGTCCCTTGAAGATATCAATAAAATCAACAAGCCCCTAGCCAGACTGTCTAAGAAAGAAAGAGAACATAGATTGCTGAGATTAGGAATGACAGAGGAGACAGCACTACAGAGACCACGGACACTAAAAGGATAATAAAGGAATGCTATGAACAACCACATGCCCGCAAATTTGAAAATCTAGATGAAATGGACCAATTCTTCGAAAGACACAGGTACCAAAACCCACAGAAGAAGAGACAGACGAACTGAATAGGCCCATATGCATTCAAGAAATTGAGCCAATAATTAATAATCTCCCCAAACAGTACGCACCGGGTTCAGACAGGTTCACTTATGAATTCTTCCACACATTTAAGGAAGAAATTACACCAAGTCTCTAGTTTCTTTCCGAGGATGGAAGCTGAACTCTTCTCACCCGAATACCAAACCAGACAAAGACTTTAGAAGAAAACTACAGACCGGTATCTCTCATGAACACAGTTGTAAAAATCCTCCATAAAATATTAGCAAGTCAAAACCTACAATGTGGAAAAAAGATTATACACCAAGACCAGATGGGGTTTATCCCAGGTATGCAAAGCTGGCACGATATTAAAAAATCAGTTAATGTACTCCATCACATCCACAGGCTCCAAAAGAAAAAACACACGATCATATCAACAGATACAGAAAAAAGCATTTGACAAAACCCAAGACCCATTCATGATAAAAGCTGTCAGGAAACGAGGAATAGAGGGGGACTTCCTCAACTCGATAAAGAATATCTAAAGAATATCTAGCCACGTGGGTGGCTTAGTCGGTTCAGTGGCCGACTCTCCATTTCGGCTCAGGTCACGATCTCGCTGTTCCTGAGCTCTGTGCTGACAGCGCGGGGCCTGCTTGGGATTCTGTCTTCCTCTCTCTCTGCTTTCCCTCCCCTGCTCGGTGTCTATCGCCATCTCCAAAAATAAATAAAAAATAAACCTCAAAAAAAAGAATATCTGCAAAAAACTATAGCTATCATACTTCACAGTAAGAAACCTGGAGCTTTCCCATGAAGGTCAAGTACAAGGCAAGGACGTCCCCTCTCGCTACTTCCTGTTCTCATACTGCAGACTATCTCACAACCCAGGACCTGCAGGGACGCCCAGGGAGCTGGCGACAGGAAGCACACAGTATTTTTACATTTATTTTGCCATAAAGCTTCCCTCTGGTCCCCGCCAAGAGTGACTCACATGTTCTGTTAGCAGTTGTACTCAGAGTGTATTTGGTAGGTTTTTTGGGAATGTCATTTCTCAAGTAAATCATTCTCCTTGTGTGTCACACCATCATCTGCCCGTCATAGGTTGGAATTTTTTTTTTAAATGTCGCTCAACACAGTTTGAGGGACACTGCTCTGTAGTGCGCCCTGTGAAAGGCCACTTGTATACGGCACCCACCTCTGGCATTTCCTCTGATGCCTCTACTGCCACTGAAATTCCTTTTTTTGTAAAACTGTGGGAGAGTTAACCCCCCCACGGGGTGATCTCCGACCAATGGGAGACCGGAGGTTGGTGGAAGCTGGGCAGACTGGTTCCCTCACTGTCTTCTCTAGACAGCCTTCCTGGACGTATGCCGCATGCCAAGTAAACACCCCCTCAAAGATCTGCTCTGCCCCTTTGTGGCGGTCATGAACAGTAGCCAGCATGCTGATACATTGCCTTAAACCTTTCCTTGTCTCATTTTCCTTTTACCACAATTTTCCTGCCCTATATTTGTGTCTCACAAAGCATCAGGCTCTGGTTTCTAGAAGACCCCTCACTAAACACTGCTATGGATAGGTCATAGTGACCAAGCAGCTTTCAGAATGATTTTCTCATATGTAAATAAACCTAGAGAGAGAGGACCCTATATCTGTATGAAGTTATTTTTTTTTTTTTAGAGAGAGAGAGAGAGAGAGAGAGCGAGCACCAGGTGGGGAGAGGGGCAGAGGGCAAGAGAGAATCTTAAGCAGGCTCCATACTCAGCATGGAGCCCGACGTGGGGCTTGATCTCATGACCATGAGATCATGACCGGAGCTGAAATCAAGAGTCAATGCTTAACCAACTGAGCCACCCAGGTGCCCCATCTTTTTTTTGGTTGTTTTTAAGTTCAGCGCAGGGCTTGAAGTCACGACCCTGAGATCAAGACCTGAGCTGATTCCAAGAGTCAGACACTTAACCAACTGAGCCACCCAGGTGCCCCAAGACCATAGATCTTTATACATACATCCTTATATGTGTATATAAAGATATATATCTTGAGAATATATAATCCGAATTCTAAGCACCATGGTAGGACTTTTGAGGACTGTTGACCCTCATTCATTCATTCGTCATGTTTTGAGGGCCTGCCATATGCTGGGTTTGACAGAAGCTGATAGGCGTCGGAATAAAACCTGACCCATGTGCTGAAGGAGACCACTGTGTCCTTCAGGATGCAGGCAAGCCCAAGGCGGAAACACTGCTGGGAAGTAAGTGTGGTACAAAGACACACGTGTGTGAGGGGGCAACCGACGGGCTCCAGACTCCACAGGATGGGATGATGGTCAGAGGGCACCTCTCGGAGCTGCATTGTAAATGATTTCAAGTAAGCTGCGGGGGGCGGGGTGCCACGGAAAATGGGCGCACTCCAGGCAAAGGGGCATCCGGGTACAGAAGTGCGGGAAGTGGGCCAGGTCCTGGCACATTCAGGCAGGAACCCGAGAGTCATTTGGTGCGACTGGCGCTCGGGTAGGAGGTGGCGAGGGGCAGAGGCGTGGAGGGCTGAGGCTGAATGAAATCCAGCCAGTCAGCCAGCCGGCGTGCAGGTCAAGAAAGGCCCCGAGAGCCTGCCCGGGAAGCCTGAAAATTTCTTCTGAAGGCGATGGGGACAACGGATGGATATTAAGGAAGGGCTGGTGTCAAGAGTTTTAAAATGCATGTTCAAAGTCTAGGACCCTGTTGTGACTTTGCAAAATTAGTATTTGTTACGTGGAGTCCCGGGGTCTTGGATGGCGTGCTGCAGTTTGAAAACAGACCACGAGGGAACCTGAGATATTTATCACTCACAGGTCCTGGAAAAAGCGCGCAGCTCGCCTGGAGGGAGGTCGAGGCAGCGTGTAGGCGGAGAGGACGGCAGGACCCGGAAGCGTGCTTTTGTTAAGATCTGTGAAGGGAGTGCTTTGGGGTTCCCGAGCTACGGTGGGACTGGTCAGTTCAAAAAAGCGTGGGCCGTTGGTAAGTTTCAGGGCCACAGGAGGGGAAGGCCCTGGGAGTCTGGGGGGACTTGCTCACCAGGGCCGCTGGGCGGCTCACATCAGAAACTAGCACTTTGGGGGCGCCTGGGTAGCTCTTGATTTTGGTTGGCTCGGGTCATGATCTCACGTTTCAGGAGATCGAGCCCCGCGTTGAGCTCTGTGCTGAATGCGGTGAGCCCGCTTGGGATTCTGTCTCCCTCTCTTTCTCTCTGCCCGTTCCCCACTCATTCCCTCTCTCTCTTTCAAAATAAATCAACTTAAAAAAAAGAAAAACAACGATACCACCTCACACCTGCTTGTATTCCTGAGGGCTGCTGTCTAGGACATCCGCTTGCGTGAGGGACTAGTGTCAAAGGCCCCACAGGCCACTGGGCCAAACAAAACGGATGCTGAGGCAGCACCATCACTGAGGACTTCAGCTCAACTCTTTATTTTTTTTAATGTTTATTTTTTTGAGAGACAGAGAAAGAGAGACAGAGCATGAGCAGGGGAGGGGCAGAGAGAGAGGGAGACACAGAATCCGAAGCAGGCTCCAGGCTCCGAGCTGTCAGCACAGGGCCTGAGCGGGGCTCGAACTCACGAGCTGTGAGACCATGACCCGAGTCGAAGTCAGACGCTCAACCGACCGAGCCACCCAGACGCCCCGGCAGAAGCTCAACTCTTGACAGATGCTCGTCCTTGCAAAACATGAAGTGTAATTCTCCTCTTCGTGAACGTGGACCCAGCTTAGTGACTCACTTGTATTGAGGAGAAAGCGGTGGAAAGGACACCAAATGACTTTTGAGGCTCGGTTGGAAGAGACAAGACTGCTTCCAACAGCTGTCTCCGAGGCTCTTGACTTTGGAGCCCCGCGCTGCCCCGCAGCTGGCACACGGGAGGGCCCACAAGCAGAGACCGTGTGAAAACGGAGAGGGCTGCTCAGGGAGCGCCAGCCGCTGGGATCTTCCCAGTCAGGGGAGTCAGCAAGGCTTCAGGTGATGTCCTGGCCCCAGCTGTGGTCCGACTGCAACCCTGGCGGGACCCCGGTGACATCCGTGGAGCTGAACCCAGTGCAACTCCAGGACCACGAGCGATAATCATGGGTCATCGATACCATTTTTAGCCACTCTGTTACGTTGTTTACTGCCTGGGAGAGAGGCAGAGAAGAGGACAGCCATGTGGGAGAGAAATGCTGAGCCAAGAGATGCCAGAAATGACCTGTGGGGGCTCCAGGGAGTCCTCCCAAGACTGCAGGAATGCCTGCTCTGTGCCGTATCTACGGGGTCACTGAAAATCTATTTTGACCCAAGAAAAATCAGCCACTGGCGGCCCCAGGGTCCAGATCAGCTTGGCAAGTCGGGATGGATTGTAGTTTTGTGACTGGCCCCACCTGCTCTCCTGGAACCTCCAGTTTAGAAATTGGGTCTCGTCCTGATAGCTCAGGGCTCGTCCGCATCGCTGAAAATGGGGAATTATCCCCGATCGGCAGGTGCCTTGGCCCAGGCTTTGTGTGTGTGTGTCTCTTTCAGCCTCCCTCTTTCCCTCTGGCCGTGGGTGCCTTTTATAGAAGCTGTAGCCCCAGGTGGTGGCCACAGCTTCTCCAGCTGCCCTTTCCTGCTAGTGAGCCTGGCTCTGGCCCCCTCCCCTGCTGTTTGCCCACAGGGCTTGGACACCCTCTGTCCCTTCCCAAACTAGGAACAGTACTGGTCTTGTGCACAGTAGCACTCCGTAAACATTCATTAAATGAATAAATAAATCATGTTTTTGATAGCAGCTATGTCTGTTTTGGCCTTAAGAATAATTTTGTTGTTGTTGCGCCCGACTCGTGGTTTTGGCTCCGGTCGTGATCTCGTGGTTCCTGAGATCGAGCCCCGTGTCAGGCTCTGAGCTGACGGCTTGAAGCCTGCTTAGGATTCTCTATCCCGCACTCTCTGCCCCTCCCCCATTCACACGGGCACTCTCCTGCCCCCCCACCCCCGTCAAAATAAACAAACACTTTAAAAACAAGAATTGTTTTTTGTTGTTAAGCTTGGAAAACAAAAGGACATTTGAAGATGCACGCATCTTGACAACAGGTTGAATTCTATCCACTGAAGTACAATCGCTTATTCTTTGCTGACACTTGATAAGTTAACTGTTACTTAACAGTTAAGGGGAGGGGATGATGAGCTTACCGTAGTAAGACGAGGACACGGAGACTCAGGAAAACTTCTCATGATGCATTAGTCTGATTGAAATGCATACTGAAAGTTGTAAGATCATAGGAGTTGTAAAGAAACATAGATCGGGGGCATCCGGGTGGCTCAGTTGCTTAAGCATCCGACTCTTGGTTTCGGCTCAGGTCATGATCTCACGGTTCGTGAGTTTGAGACCTGAGTCCGGCTCTGTGCTGACAGCACAGAGTCTGCTTGGGATTCTCTCTCTCTCTCTCTCTCTCTCTCTCTGCCCCTCCCCTGCTTGTTCTCTCTCTCAAAAAAAAAAAAAAAAAAAAAAAGGAAAACAAAAAGAAACATCACTTAGAACAAACTATGACTAATGGGTGCTTACCCGACCATTTGAGTACTTTTGGTGATGCAGAGCTAATTATCCTCTAAGTTAACTCATAAACATTAGGAACATTTTGGGGGCTGGGCAAAAAGAAACCACCCCAAAAATATGTCCACCCATTGGCTTGCAAATTAATCCACTTCTGTGTGATGTCAAATATATGCCCTTGAGTTTTCCATTTTGGGTGAAATGCCCCCAGTTTCTTTGGCAGTATTGAGTAATGATTTAGAGCAGGGTGCCTGCAATTAGGCTTAGGGCCAATAATTTATTTAGCCCGGCGGCTGGCAATCTTCTCCTAAGAAGGGTCAGAGTAGTAACCACTTTAGACTCTGCTGGCCGTACAATCTCTGTTGCAATGACTTAGCCCTGCAATTGTAGCATGAAAGGAGCCACAGGCAACACGGCTGTGTTCCAATAAAACTTTATTAACAAGAACAGGGGCAGGCTGGCATTTGGGCAGTAGTGTATTGATGTAGCCTGATTTAGCCATTTCTCTCATGTTTTCTAGGCCCTCCTATGTTTGATCAACTCCCTTGTCCCTCTACCCGCTCTTAAAATGTGGCCTCCGGATTTAAGGAGGACGCTCGCGATGAGGGTGGTCAACACACAGTCCAACAGGCTTCTTGCTTTTCCTGTGAACATCGATACAGGAAGACAGCACCGCGCTGTGGGTTAATGCACAAGTACCACCTCCGCCACGTGCTAGCTGTGTGCCCTTGAGCTGTTCTTCATCTTGTTCTGAACCTTGGCTTCTGCATCCTTAAAATCAAGAGTCCTACCTACCCCGCAGAATCGCTCTGAAGAACTGGCATAAAGCACGTAATGTCCATAGCATAGTGCCGGGCGCTTAGAAAGCAGCTAAATGTATTAGCTGTTATCAAGGCTGGTGCGCCGTTAAATTCTGTTGTGACTGAGCGTTCTCAGCCCAGACTGAAGGAAGGAGCAGGAAAATTCCACTCTGTTTAAAATTAGGTTACGGCAGTCAGCTTCTGCCCCGTTCACTCTGCTGCTCATTCCACCCTCTGCGCTGCCACCTGTTACCCAATTAACACCCTATTATGCTGAACACCTGTGCGGAAGCCATTAGGGGGCTCCTTTCCAGCACTCTCCCTGCCACCTCGCTAACCCAGACCCCCTGCATCCACCATCAGGGCTCATAGGTGTTCGCTTGCAGGAAGGCTTTAGGGCTTGCTGAGCTTTCCCCAGGACGAGAAATTAATGTGGTAATTAATGCAAATGTCTTTGCAGTAGCTACTCTCGTGGGTCCTAATCAGAAGAGATGAGCTTCAACATTTCTTTACCTTTGAAAAAATCTGTGTGTGTGTGTGTGTGTGTGTGTGTGTGTGTGTGTGTGTGTGTGTGAGATTGGGAGTGGGCAGGGCAGGAGCACGTTGGGTGAGGGAAGGAGACAAGGAGAGGAGCCAGTAAGAAACATAGAAAGGACAAGGAGAGGGCGGAGGGAGGAAACCAGCTCCCTAATCTGTACCAGGCAGTGAAAAGCTCAGCGATACCAGCTTTTGAAATCTCTCCCTCTCCCCCATCCCCGCCCCTAAGGTCACACCGCTCCCATAACATGGGGTAACCAGCTACTTCCTAAGGAACGCCCACATACCTCATACAGTGCTGGATACTCTATAGTGGAGGTACTTGTCTTTGTTGACCCACATCTGTATACTGTTGGTGTCCAAGACTTGCACGGACTCCCCCACTTGCCGGTATGCTGGCCAAAGTTTGCCGAACAAGAAGGACTCACACGGTCGTTGTGGAACCTCATGGGTGGAGGGGAGCTCGGAGAAGGGCTTCTTAAGTAGAGTGTGCATGCACACGACTCACCTGGGGCCCTCGTTAAAAGGTAGATTCTGATTCAGTGCCTCTGGGCTGGTAACTGGTAGCGAGCCCCTGGGTGATATCCATGCTGCTGGGCTGCTTCCGGTTTCAGAAGCCCGTAAAGACCAGTATCAGTAGGCCCAGGGCTTGTATGTGTGTTGAGCACTGAGTCCTGAGTCCGACTTCGAACCTTCCCCACTGGTCTATGGTCATTGACTCCGACTATGAACCAGTTTTTGATCTTTGTCTCATCTCAGTGAGTCTACTTTATATCCGACAAATCTGAAACCCCACGCTGAGGGGTAGCTACGTTTCCTTCAGGCGGTAACGGCAATTGTTCTGAATTGAAATTGAACAGGAAATGAAGTCAAAAGACCGGAACTGGGTCCACAGAGACTCTGATATTAACTAGCAAAGCTAGACCCTTCCTGGACCTCAATTTTATCATCTGTAAAACAGGACAACATACTACATCACCTATCTTGAAGGCTTACAGACCAAGAGAACAATCCCTAAAACCATGAATGGAGATACTATATGGGAGAGAGCCCTACAAATAGTGTTATTTTGAGGCAAAATGCATGGATGCCTCATGTCTGCAGAATTAAACCAGAGAACAAGAATTCACGTAGTGGTCTTTGCAAGTCAAGGATGAGGACAGAGTCTGGGCATCCCGTACAAGTCCAGAAGATTTATGCCAACCCAGATCTAACTATCTCTGATCTAACTATCTGGGACTATAGTCTGACAAGAAAGATGTAGTTATGGGGACCCTGGGACAGAACAATTAACATTAAGATATGTCTTGGAAAATCTGAACTTTTGATTTCTCTGTAACCACACCACCTCTGCTCATGCATACCTTTCCCTGACATCAGATGAGGCGTATAATTCCCACAACTTTTGATGTTTATTTATTTTTGACAGAGAGAGAGAGAGACAGAGAGAGAGAGAGAGAGACAGAGCATGAGTGGGGGAGGGGCAGAGAGAGAGGGAGACCCAGAATTCAAAGCAGGCTCCAGGCTCTGAGCTGTCAGCACAGAGCCCGGCGCGGGGCCTGAACTCACGGACTACAAGATCATGACCTGAGCCCAAGTCGGAAGCTCAGCCGACTGAGCCACCCAGGCACCCCTAATTCCCACAACTTTTGAATCTACTCCAAGAAACTCAGTCAAGGTTATGGAACTCTAGGGAACTGCAAATTTCTGAGGCTGCCTGGCTCCGCGTGGCTGTTCTGTGAGTCAGATCATGGAATCTGTGAATCTGAGAGCTGGAAGGTTCCTTCAAGATGGCCCTGTCCGAGCCCCTCATTTTCCAGATGAGGAGTAGGCATGGCCGGCCAAGACCACACTGCTTGTTGGTGGAGAGCCAGGGCTGGGATTCATGGCTGGGGCCTGAGCAGGGCGCCTTCTTCCACACCAGGTTGTCATTGTTTAGGAACTTAGGAAAACCCAGCAGGAGGGGCTTCCCTCTGGGGGGTGGACTGTGTCAAAGTGAATGGCTTGTTTTCAGGACCACCCAGGCACTCAGGGCAATGCGTCACTTCCTACTGAGAAGTTTGTGGTATTATTATCAGGAAGGCCGATCAATCGATCGATCAATCGGGTGCTCTGGGGAGCGAGGTGAGGATGGGGAAGGTTAATGCAAGGATTTCTGGCAAGGGGCCATCCACAAGCCCACATTGGTTTCTTGTCTGTGGGCAGGGCTGTGGCCATCTCCTCGTCACTGTAAATGTTAGTGGTAGTCGTGAGTTCTTTGTCAGATGGTAATAATGGTGGGAGAATTGTGATGGCCCTTTTTTGTTTTTTAAAGTTTATTTACAGAGAGAGAGAGAGAGAGAGAGAGAGGGAACACGCGAGCAGGGGAGGGGCAGAGAGAGAGGGAGAGAAGGATCCCAAGCAGGCTTCACACTGTCAGCACAGAGCCTGATGCGGGGCTGAAAGTCACCAACCATGAGATCATGACCTGAGCTGAAACCAAGAGTCAATTGACTCAGGCAATTGATGGAGCCACCCAGGCGCCCCAGCACTTTTGACTTTCCTAAGCATTTCTGTAGGATTCCGGCGTTTTTACAGTTCTGGGTCTGCTATGAACTGACTGTATGGCCCTAGGACAGTGATTTCACCTTCCTGAGTTTCAGGTGTATCATTTTTACAGTGTAGACTCGACCTATTGCCAGGATCGTGAATTAAGTCCCCCCTCCTTTGAATAAGACCCGAGAAACAAGCAGGAAACTGATGTATAGCAAAACAAGGACAAGAGAAAGTGTGTTTACAAGGTTTGGCTGACGAATCCGCGTTCTGTTAGCCCCAGGGCTCCAGAACCAAGGTGGCAATGAGCCCAGGGGCCCCTCCCCCGCCCCCATGCTTTTTTTTTTTTTTTCCTGCTGAGCAGCTCAGGGTACTTTTTAGCTTTGTCTTCTTGATTTTATATTCATGCCAGAATGTCAATCTGAATTGGAGGCCACAGAAAGGAGAAAAGGCTCTGTTCTGCGGGACTTTCGCCTGGCTGTGAGCGTTCAAAAGGGACCCCCTCGGCTCTGAATTTCTCAGATTCTGCCATTCAGACAGAAGGTCATGTGTGGTACGGACACCATGTCTCATGCGTGAGGACAGCCACACAGTGAGGTAGCCCCAAAGTTTGCTGCTCATTAGAGTCTCTTCAGGAGCTTTGAGAAATCCTGATTCCCGGTCTGCCCTCCGCCACTCAGTAGATCAGCGTGGCTAGGTCAGAGCCCAGGCATCAGGGTTTGCTAAAGACTCAGGGAGATTTCAACGTGCATCGAGTTTGTGACTCACCAAGATTGGGGGAACACCCAGGTTCAGGAAGCAAAGCGGGACGGGATCCTCGGCCTTGTTTGGATTGATTTTTTTGATTGATTTTTTTTACGGAGGATGATAGAGGAGGGAAAAAGCTGCAAAAGGTACCCGTTGGAGAAACCAGAATGAGGAAGATGGTCAGATGGGAGAAGGTACAAAGGAGGAGGGAGGGAGGGGGAAACAGCAGGAGGGAAAAAGAGGGGGAGGACTCCAAAGGTGTCTGTTGCAAGAAGAACTTGGGATGTGAAGAAGGTGTAGGAGGGTGAGGAGAAGAGCGTCTCTGAGGGACAAGGTACAATGTGGGTGTGGAAACAGCCTGTGCACGGTAGGGATCTCCTGGGGTTATTTGCATGTCTGGGGACTCGTTCTTCGGAACAAATTCAAAGGAGGGAATCCTTTCTCAAACACTTCAGTCCCCCAGAAGGAATTTATACAGCAGGTACAACGTATCCACTTACTGTCAGACAAGTAAGATGTTAAGCTTTCGGTCAGTTTGACTGTGCCCTCCCTGGGGCTGTGTTGTCTAAACCTAGAGAGCAAATGAGGAGGCCGGTGCTCGGAGGCCCATCGGGGTCGGCTCTTCTGATGGAAACCTTAAAGAAGGGGTCGTCAGGTGCTCTGGGGAGAGTACGTGAGGTTGCACAGGCTCTCTTCCCAAATGGTTCAGCATCCGTGAGGATGACGGGCTGTGGAGCCAGGCGGGCAACCCCCTTGAATGGGCTCGTTGGCTCTCTGATGGCTCCCAAGACCCTCTGTTGGAACTGTCCACCTGTCTGTGTCCTCCATGGACCGCACGCCTGTGCAGGGGGCAGGGGGGCAGGGGGACGTTGCCCTTCTTGCTCCCCACGGACCCGGCAGGACCCAGCACGTGCCTGGCGTTCCATAGCCGCTGAATGCCTGTCTGTCGAATGAATGAATCCTGCTTCTTCAGATGATAGCTGAATACGCTGGGTTGGGTTACTCACCCTCTCTGAGCACTAGTGGTCTTTCTCTGAAAAACGAGGATAATAATACATGCCTCAGGGCTGTGTGTGTGTGTGTGTGTGTGTGTGTGTGTGGCAATTCGATGCACTTCACAAAAAGTGCCTTTCGCGAGTGTGGCCTCGAGCAGGTCTCGTGTGGATCTTTGTCCCGGTTCTTGTCCCACTAGTAGCCATGGAATTTCTCCGCAACCCCATTCCCTGCAAACCCACAAGTTCGCACGGGCCCTACTTCTACTGGGATTCCGAACATTTCCCTTTTAATCTGAATCACAGTGCACATGTGGACCGAGCTTGTGTATGAGTTTTCCAAACATAGAAACATGGTACAGAAGGTCAGTGTTCTACCGTGGTCTGTACGATGTTGTCACGTGCCAATGCTGGTAAGTGTTTTATGTTCTTTAGGTGCCCATTCATGTTTCAGTTTTCAAGTGCTAACACTGTCCATCCAAAAGAACCAACTCAGAAAAAGGTTTTTATGTCAGTGTAGGGCCGTGGGAGACTGGTTTGTGGACACTGTGACATATTTACATTCGAGGAGGGCCATTGGGCTCATTGCCACCTTGGTTCTGGAGCTCTGGCCAACAGAACATGGATTCGTCAGCCAAACCTTGCAAACGCACTCTCTCTTGTTCTTGTCTTGCTATACATCAATTTCCTGCTTGTTTCTAGGGTCTGATTAAAATTTTTTTTGCATTTATTTATTATTGAAAGAGAGAGACAGAGCGTGAGCAGGGGAGGGGCGGAGAGAGAGGGAGACACAGAATCTGAAGCAGGCTCCAGGCGCTGAGCTGTCAGCACAGAGCCCGATGCTGGGCTCGAACCCACGGACCGTCAGATCATGACCTGAGCCGAAGTCGGCCGCTTAACCGACGGAGCCACCCAGGCGCCCCTCTAGGGTCCGATTTAATCTCATGTTTTCTATCAGGAAATTCACTATTCAGGGCAGACATCTTTAGGGTTCACCTTTCCATCCTAGCTATTCGAAGGAGGAAAATTTCTTTCTCCAACTCTCGGACTTGGTGCCAGAAGATCTGAGCTCTAGCTCTTTCTTTGCACAAGTGGTTACCCCACAAGGGACCTTAGTTCTTTCCTCTGTTAAAGAGAAAGATTGGGCTGGAGTGATTGGTATACATACTGTACTTCAGAAGACCAAGATAGTCTGTAGAACTTTCAGGCGCCTTTCCAGAGAAAAAAGTGGAAGCTCAGTGAGCCCCCCTCTCCTTGTTTCTTCAGGCTAAGCAGTAATCCTTTTTCTGCTTTGCCCAGTAAGTAAGGATTCCTTTTTCTTTCCATATCTCTTTTTGCCTTCTATTCCTTCCTTCCTTTTTTTTTAAATTATGACTTTTAAATAAATTATGAGTTTTAAATAAAGTTTGAAAACACTGGACTAGGAGAATCTTTGCAGTTCTAACATTCTGTGGTTCGGATTACTCCTCATGTTAGCGTTGAATAGTAGTAAAACCCTAAGAGATTTGACAATCCATAGCGTCCTGATAATTCAACAGAGCAGGAAACTTTCACCCTTTCCTTCAGACCCTGTTTGCTACTGAGGTCCTCCAGGAAGAAGGATATAGATGGCTAGATGTTGGCATTATAACTTTTCTATTGTACTTCTTGTATATTACTTATTTCCCCTCCAATGTCATCTCCTCGAAAATAAACAGCTTCGCCTGTAATTACATAGAGGAACTTGGTTTTTTCTTTTTTTTAAAGATGGAATGTAATGGTATCTTCATACACCAAGGGCAAGACAAGACCCCTAGGCTAAGGGGTAACAGGAATCTGTTTCTGCTTCTGTCTTATATAGGCTTGTGTTAGGGTCTGCTAAAACTTGGGACCCCTGTGTCTAGTCCAAATCATAATTCAATTATTTAAATCACAATGAGGACATCAAAATATAGTGTCAAGAAATGCCTCTACATTCTGTGCACCATTCCTGCCCTCTTTCTGCAGGTGGATGTCTTTGATCACCCAAATGGCTCAGGGCCCCAGAATAGGTACAATTTACTTGGTCTTTGAAGGCAGATGACAGATGAGATGGGTGTTATATTTGCAGCCACGTCCCTGCCATTATAACCAGGGTCCACCTGGAAGGAGGGAAGCATTGTGACCCCTTTTATTGGGCTTCTCAGTGCAGAAATTGTAGGATAGTTGTGTTATTCAAACATAAGTCTCTTACATAATTTGAAGCAGATTTTACAGGGTCATCACATCCCAACTTGCTTTTTAAAAACGTCGTTTGGACACTGAGACATTTTTCTTCCCGATTCTTTAACAAAAGCTTCAGAAAACACAGTCGTATAATTTCTGGGCAAAGATGTACTCTTCACAGGAAATTTACAAACATGATATGTTCTTGTCTTTGTTGCAAAGCTACAGCTTCTCTTCTGGGAAGCATTCACAGATCCTTCTAGTACTTTACTTATGAACGATAGACAATTGTTAGAGTCTGTTAACCTGGACTAATTCCCATAAGAATGTACAACTGTCATATGATGATATCGATGAGTCTTCAAGGCTTCCTTCTAGTTGGTTTTTCATGGTAATAGAGGGCATGATCACGTAGGGTGCTGGGTCTTGATTCAACATGACTGGTATCCTTAAAGAAGGTGAAATTTGGTACAGACCTGTGGGTCCAGGGAGGAAAGGCCATGTGAGGACATAGTAAGTAAGAAGACACACATCTGCAAGCCAAGGAGGACGGCTTGGAAGAAACTAACCCCGATGACACTTCGATCTTGGATGCCTGGTCTCCAGAACTCTGAGAAGTCCATTGTTGTTGCTCAAGCCACCCAGTTTGTGGTCTTTTGTCATGGTGGCTCCGGCCGACTGAGACAGTCTCTAACATGTTCTTAGGCTGTTAGATTTTTTAAATTATAAAAATAAAGTGATCACATGGTGAAGTGTTAAAGACTAGATTGAAACGAATTCACCGCGGGATTCATACCTATTCAACAAACTACAGATAAGAAAATGTGACTCATAGGGCTTGCCTGCATTGTAGTGATCAGAGGTGGCCCTGTGGCGGAGTAGAAAATAGCCAGGTCTTGTAGACATTCAGATCCTGGTCAGAATCCTATATCCGCACTTACCACCCGTGTGGTTTTGGGTCAGATGTCTAAACCTTTCCGAATGTTATGCTCTTCGTTTGCGCGTCGGGGGAAAATGGTATTTGTGGGCAAAGGCTCCATGAAAATAAAGATTGTAAAGGCGAAACGTGGAACTCTCTTTCTGGCCGTAGAACGCGCTTAACAACCACTGGACATAGCGGCCATGGCAAAGACAGCATCCTCAACCGATTCTGGCCGATACCTCCTCGCTAGGATATTCATGAAGCTCTTGGTCAGGGGAATGGCTGGGGAATGTCTTGTTTCGATTTTGGCCGAAGTTCTCTCCTCCTTCCCTGCCTTTTTGTGATCATCCTCTGAATTTCCTCTGTGTGCCGCCCAACAGTACCCATCACACGTTTAGCATCAGGTCTGGACACACCAATTGCAAAGGGTCTTGGTTATTTACCCTGGAACTGCTTCAAGTTCACCACCTAGATTTGCATTTCTCTAGACGTTTCTGCTCTTCTCGCATCCCAACCCTCTGAGGATGTGAATTCGGGGGATTTTTAGATTGTTCGACATTTGGCAGGGGAAGAACAACTTCCCGGCTCAATTATTCCTGAGATTTTTTCATCCTACAACGAGAAACTCTTTGCCTCGCCTCTGCTGCCTATATATCCCTCTTAAATATCTGTCCCTCTGAAGCAGCTGGGCTTCAGAAATTTAATTTCTCATTAGTGTCTTGTGGTCTAACTATCTCATGGGCGCATATGTGCAGAGGACACGTGGACGTGAATTGTCTCTCCAGGAGTCAGGGTGGGTTTCTGCTGTCCCTTTCATGCTTGCTGCTAAAGACTCTAGCTATTTGCACACTTACTTCTTCCCTGCTAATAAATCCCTTCTGTCCAAGGCAGAAATGTGCACAGCCTCAGATTAGATCATCACTTTTCCAACCTCTCCTGCAGGTGTTAGTGGCCGGGTAACGCAGATCTGGGCAACAAATTATATAAGTGGAAATCTTTCCTATAAAGTATTTGCTTTCTATGAGGAAAAAGGATAGACATTATTCGTCTCCTTCCCGACTTGAGAATTGCTAGCATGCCTGCAGCTGGTACATTCATCTTGCCGCCCAGAAGCACTGGGCACGAGAGAGAGAGAGAGAGAGAGAGAGAGAGAGAGAGAGAGAGAGAGAAGAGAGAGAGAGAGACAAGGGTCCTAGAGAATTTGACCCTGACATCACTAAGCTCCTGAACCAGTGCTGACAGCTACTCCCCTTCAGATTTTTGTTGTCAAGAAATTGAACCTATGCTTTTATTTAACCATTAAAATACGAGTTTCCTGTTATTTGTAGGTGAATACTTCCTGCACAAGATTCCTCCTCTCTTCTGGCCCCCCAAATGATTTACTAAATCATCAAGAATTTACAAGTTGGATGCAAATGGCATATATATATTATATATATTATAAGTGTAATATATATATATATATATATATATATATATATATAATATATTACCCAATTATGTTTCTTGGAATAGCATTATATTATGAAATGTGGGGCACCTGGGTGGCTCTGTCAGTTAAGCATCCGACTCTTGGTTTTGGCTCAAGTCATGATCTCACAATTCATGAGTCTGAGCTCTGCACCTGCTCCGTGCTGGTAGCGCAGAGCCTGCTTGGGATTTTCTCTCTCCCTCTCTCTCTGCCCCTCTCCTGCTTGCGCACATGATCTCTCTCTCTCTCCCAAAATAAATAAACGTTAAAATATACATATTATGAAATGTTGATAGGTATTCCATAATGCAAGGGTTTGATAGCCGAGTAAGTCTGGAACACTGAGATCAACAAGGTTTAATGGGTTTTCTTGACAAAAAGTCTTCTTTTTCTTCTTCTTTAAAATTAGCACCTCGGGGCGCCTTTGGGGGCTCAGTCTTGGTTGAGCATCCGACTTCATCTCAGGTCATGATCTCACTGTCCGTGAGTTGGAGCCCCACGTCGGGCTCTGGGCTGACAGCTCAGAGCCTGGAGCCTGCTTCGGATTCTGTCTCCCTCTCTCTCTGCCCCTCTCCCACTCGTGCGCTGTCTCTCTTTCTCTCTCCCCCAAATAAATAAACATCAAAAAAAATAAAATTAAATTAACACCTCAATGTTCTTTTTGAATCTGCAAAAGAAGCACATGGTTTAGAATATTTCCCGAATTCATTTGACCATACAGCCCACATGGGTTACCTATTGCTGGGCAACAAATCACCCACAACGTCACAGCTGCAAACCGTGAGCCTTTATTATCTCGCGCGTTCTGTGGGTCAGGGATCCGACAGGGGCTTAGTCACGTTGTCCTGTCCCAGGGTCTCTCACCAGGCTGCAAGCCTGGTGTCGGCCAGGACCACAGTCGTCCATGGCTAGGCTGATGGCTTGCTCGTGTGGCCATCGACAGGCCTGTGGACTCCCACATCTCAGCCCGGTCACGTGATTGCTGGCAGGCGATGATTTTTTGCCATGTGGGCCTTTGCACAGGGCAGCTGGCTTCCCCCAGAGTGAGCGATGAGAAGAAGAGAGAGGCCAAGATAGAAGAAGACACAGTGTGTGTTTTTCTTTTTAAGTTACTTTTTATTATGGGGAAAAATATATAACATAAATGTACTGTTTTAACCATTTTAAACGTACAGTTCAGTGGCTTACAAATTTTTTTTAATGTTTATTTTTGAGAGAGAGAGAGAGAGAGAGAGGCAAAGCATGAGCAGGGGAGGGGCAGAGAGAGGGAGACACAGAACAAGAAGCAGCCTCTAGGCTCCTAGCTGTCAGCACAGAGCCCCACATGGGGCTTGAACCGTGAGATCATGACCTGAGCCGAAGTTGGACGCTTAACCGACTGAGTCGCCCAGGCACCCCACCATATTCTACTTAATAGAGGCCAGTCAATAAGTCAAGCCTGCCCTCATGGGGGAGGGGATTGCATAGGATGTGAATACCCAAGGTAGCAATCATTGGGGTCATTCCAGAGACTGTCTACCACAAAACACCTTTCTTTCATTACAGAACATCTACTAACCCTTCAGGAGACAATACTGTTCTGTCACTCATAATTTGAGAAACCATGGAGCAGGGACACCCTAGGCAGCCCCAGAAGGACCGTAGCATTAGCTTTTTGGTTTCCTCATTGCCCTACCCAAATCAGCTAGCCAGGGTGCCCGGAAATGGTGGGCAGTGGACAAAAACGATGACAGCTTTGTTGGAGGGACCAATGGCAAACGACACATAAGAAGAGTATTGATTGGAAAAAAAAAAACCAAACCCAACTCAACAAATATTCACCAAGTGCCAGCTAGCTGCCTAGCATTTTGCCAGGTGCCAGACTTATCGGGGACACATTCATTCATCCATAAGTGAGTCTCAGTATGCTGAGAAGCCCAATAAGGCGGGTGAGGCCACGCACAGACGTCACCTTGCTAAAGTGGCCTGTGAAGACCTTTGTAACAGAAGGGCGTGGGGAAAATGTTACGGGCAAGGAAAGTATCTCAGCGAGAGACATTTTGCCAACACCCCGGGGTAGGAAGTAATCTGTGTGCAGAAAAGAGCCTATTCACCTGGCTGAAGCGGGGAGCCTGTAGAAAAATGGAGGCTGTGTGGAGGCCGTCAGAGAGGCTTGAAAGCCTCGCACACATTGATATTCTAAGCGGAGAGAGCTGGCTCAGTCCAAGGCTCCGGGGACCTGACCTCCCCAGGCACGAAGCAGGACATCTCCTTTGACTGCCAGAATAACAGATAACCTGGGCCACCTGTCCTGTTTCAAATGAATGCTTGAAACATTTCATTAGTTTCTATATTTAGCAAAGTGCTACGGGTCTGTAGTTAAAAATCAAATGATTCGAAAAAGCTTATGTCAAAAGACCAGCTCTGACTCGAAAGAAAGAAAGAAAGAAAGAAGAAAGAAAGAAAGAAAGAAAGAAAGAAAGAAAGACCATCCGCTCCACACAAGCAGCTCATTGTAATCGGTCAGCTGATTCTTAGGTTATTTCCATCCCTATTTCTAAGTAATATGCCTATACAGCTATTTCTTTTATATCGTATCCATTTATTATTTACTTCTCTTAATTTTGACAGAATTCCCCTGGAAACCCCCTAGAGTCAGTTTCATCCCTAAAAGACATTTTTGCTGGATATGGAACTCTGGGTTTTCTAGTGCCTTCTGAAGTGTTTACGTAGTTTGCACTGCCTTATAGCCATCAGGGTAAACGCTGCACCTGTGTGGTTTGTTCATATAGTTTTCTCTCTTCCAGAAATTTCTTCCACCTGTTCTTACAGAATGACTCCTCTTTTAAATTATATCTTGAATGGGGATACTGGAGCCATTCTCTAAAGAATTTTAAGCACTGAAGTCTGGAAAATGTGAATGAGGTCTTTGAGCCACCTATGTGAGATGGTGATCATTAGAAAGGAGGAGAGGTGGGGTGCCTGGGTGGCTCAGTCGGTGAAGCGTCTGACTTCGGCTTAGGTCATGATCTCACAGTTCATGAGTTCGAGCCCCGTGTTGGGTTCTGTGCCGACAGCTCAGAGCCTGGAGCCTGCTTTGGATTCTGTGTCTCTGTCTGTCTCTGCCCCTTCCCCGCTTGTGCTCTTTCTCTCTCTCAAAATCAAATAAACATTAAAATAAAATAAATAGAAAAGGGGAGAGGAGAAGGCAATGGTACTTGGGAAGTGGACAATGGGGAGAAGCCAAGGAAAATATTCAGGATTAGAACCTCAGAATCGGTGTAGAATCCTGGCAATAATCTGGGCAGAGATCAGTACACCGAATCTATTTTGTTCCCGTCTGGGCTCTTCTGTGAAATACTCTGGGGCTTGGTCTGTCCATCCACTTGACATCGTCAAGATTCAGTAGCATCATTTGGAGAATATGGGATTTGGACCAGATGACAGGTGCCATCCCTCTTCCAAAACTTCCTGCAGTTCTAGAATTCCAACAGAGCATTATATAACTCTAGGAGGGAAAGGTCATTTTCACATTATTGTAAATTAATTCAATGAGCTTTCTCAGAAACTGGCATATCCCGACACTGAAGAGAGAGGAGTTTTGATTAGAAAGCAGGAATAGAGTGTGTGATTTGGAAACATGGCCGGGGGGGGGGGGGTGGGGTGTAGGTAATAGGAGAGGTTAGACTGAGGATGAAGCCCCACAAGAGGGCGCTGGTGAGGTTCTGTTAGCTTCATCTGCTGCAAGAGAAGGTCAAGTAACGTGGGTAATGTCATCCAGCTAGCAGGAGAGGTAGTCTGAATTTTAACACCAGTTTGCCAAATTCCAAAGTGTAGTAGAGAAGGGCTTTGCGGAGTGAAAGTAGAAGGCGGAAGGAGGGAAAGAGGATGAAAATGTCTCTTGTCCAAATTGAAGTAGGAGGAAGCACAGTGCCTTGTTTTTTCCTTCGTGTGCACCTGTGCACCCGGAGAGGGCCCTGGGTCCTTTCCTGGGCTCTGCTCTCCTGGCTTGGGACAAGGAGGTGATTTCCCAAGATGCTCTCAGGACGACTTGGGACTTTTTCTGCAGGCAGTCATTTTCTGCTAAGACAAAGCATTTGAGGGAGAATAGCAGATGTACTCAGGTTTTCTGAAATGGGGGGTTTTAGGGAACGCTGACCACATATGATGGTTAGGCATCTCTTGCCCTAGGGTGATGCTTTGGGTCTTAGCGTGCATGGACAGTCAGCTGTGATATTACCTGAAATTGCAAAACGCTAAGTCCAGAGACCGAGTAAGTCCTCACCAGCCCCTCATTCAGACAAACCTGCGACTGGATGGTCAAGGTCTACGAATAGACTGACCACTGGGTTCACGCCTCACACCTGCATCAGGTGCTGGCTGGTGACAGAAGAGTGGTGGGGACCGTGGCCTTGGACACCCATCCCCAGCCGAATGGGAAGATCTTCTTTGCATCAGTCTGGAAAGAAACAGTTCACACCACTGGGTGGCAGTATAGCGTTCTTCTTTGTTTCTCCTAAGTAGCTGTATTTTCTGGGACCTAAGGAATTCTATTTCCTCTGATCAACCCAACTGCCCTTTCCTGCCTTCGTCCCCCTCTTGCCTTATGTCCGTGTCTCTACACATAATGAGCCTCAGCTGTGTGTGTGTGTGTGATAGTGCATCAGGATGATGAACGTTAGGATCCATCCCGTCCCGTCCCTCCCTGATTCACATTGTCTTTCTAGATCTCTGCAAATGCTCCATTAGGTCTTTGTTTTATTAACAGAGGTTTATAATAATCAGAGAGAGAGAGAGAGAGAGAGAGAGAGAGAGAGACAGGGCAAGTCTAAACATAATACCTTAGGGGAAATTCATTTCTAGGCTGAGATGTAAAATGCTTCTGGTCACAATATTTGTTGGGGGCAAATATTTAAAAGAGAAACTAAGATATTATTCAGAAGATAAGCTCATGATGCTTGCCAAGGGCCAGCAGGCAGAGGTAGCACAGGTGGAGCCTCAGGAAGTTATGTGTAGAGCTGCTCTGCCATCTGGTGGACAGAGATGCACCTGCAGTTTGTAATCTGTAGTCTCGGGTTCCCAGACTTTGAGATTCTTATGAGTTATAAAACAGGAAACAAAAAAATCAAGCAAAAAAAAAAAAAAAATCCCTACCCACAAAAATGCTGAATAAATAAAGCCAAGACATGGTTGCCAACTTTTTATTTTTCCAAGTAATATTTTAAAAAAAATCTAGCATCTGTGGTTACTATCATCTTAGTTAAAAAAATTTTTTTTTAAAGTTTATTTATTTTGAGAGAGAGAGATGGCGGAGGGTGCGAGCAGGGGACAGGCAGAGAGAGATGGAGAGAGAGCATCCCAAGCAGGCTCCAGGCTATCAGCACAGAGACTGACGTAGGGCTCGAACCCACGAAATGCGACATCATGACCTGAACCAAAAATCAAGAGCTGAATGCTCAACTGACTGAGCCACCCAGGTGCCCACTATCATCTTATTTTTAAAGGGAAATAACCCCCACCCTCCCCTAAAAAAGGTGTTTTCACCTTCTCAAAAACAAAAGACAGCCCTTTAATTAAATATTTAGATTAATGGAAAGATCATTACATTTTCTGGTTTTGTTTTATAATTCAGTTACAAAGGGGTGAAAATTTTATCAAGCTTCAGCACTGTCTAAGGATTGATGTTTGGGAATCATCAGTCCAAAACACTTCATACAATTACTTAAAATTTTTTTTAACATTTATTCATTTTTAAGAGACAGAGACAGAGCACGAGTGGGGGAAGGCAGAGAGAGAGAGGGGGAGACATAGAATCCGAGGCAGGCTCCAGGCTCTGAGCTGTCAGCACAGAGCCTGACGTGGGGCTCGAACCCATGAACTGTGAGATCATGACCTGAGCTGACGTCAGATGCTTAACCGACTGAGCCACCCAGGAGCCCCTCATATAATTACTTTAAATCATTTATAATAAATAAATATGATTATCACTGAAATCTTTTCACATAGACACTTGGAGTTAACCACCATATTCATAATTGTCTTTAGTGGTTATTTTTTTTTCTTCTCAGGGGAAAGCGCAAATGCAGTCCCCACTACCACAAATTACACGGTCGAGTTTCCCACATTTGGGGGAATCGCAGGGGTCAGCACATCCGCAGTGCAATGGATAAGCCTGGCCCTGGGAAAATCGCCTTCGTGATTAGGGTGTCTCCCCTGCCAGGTAAGTATTTTAGTGGCTATCTTTAACAAAACAAACAAAACAAAATTGTCCTCATTTCAGTTTCTGAGTCTCTGAGATTCCTTTGGGTTTCTTCCATTGGTTCTATCTTTTCATGGTTTAGGAATAAATTGCCTGAATCTAAGAGTATCGCGGTTGCTTACTGGTGGTAACATGGTGCTTCTCTGACGCACTTGTGTCTAAATTTTGATTGTGAAAATAATCTTTCAATACCTACCGATTGTTATGTGTGTATTTATTTTATGAAGCTCATAATGTGCTGTTAGGCACAAAGCATGTTATAAAGCATCCACAGAACACAAAAAAAAACCCACGAAATAAAAAATTCAAGCAGAAGTTCCCATTCTATCTCCAAACCCTCCCATGCTCCCCAATCTCCATCCGCTCCGTGTGTACTGTTCTCTCGTCACTCCTCTGCTCAAAACGCGTCCATACCTTCCCTGTGTGGAGATCTGATTCTGCAACATGGCATTTCAAACCTTCTACAACCTTCTACTGAAATCAGTGAACTAAATAAGCATTTGTCTAGCCCCCTCAGGTCCAGTCCTGACCCACCAACCCTCTCCCCTCCCGTTGGGTACGTCTTCCTTCAAGATTCGTTTCAACTGCCCCCTCTGCTGGGAAGGGACTTCTGGAGCCCCAAAACACCTCTTGGGATCTCTCCTTTGAATTTGGATGGAGTTTTTGGTCAACACTGTTGCTTAAGGAAAAGCAGGCACAAGTAGAGAAGAAAAATGAAGCATAACAGCGGGAAAAGAGGCAATAAGATAATCTTCATTGGGGTAGAAAACGTTTGTTCGCTTTGAAGTTGCAAGAAAATCCATGGAAAAATTGTTAGAGATAATAGTAAAGGGACTGTATACCGAATATATATATAATCCAGTGATCTTCATATACACCTGTGATAATTATTTAAAACTATAAGATAATCTCGATCACACTACAATGCCCAAACTGAAGTATCTCGGAATAAAATTGATAAGCAGTGCGCAAGACCCATTTGAAAACAACAGTAACATTTTTACTGAAAGAGAATACTTAAGATGTGGATTCTGTACCCGATTTCTTGGGTTTGAGACCCAACCATGTGACCTCGGGCAAGTAATTAGCCTTCATGTACCTGTTGTACAATAAAGATTTTGACTAGGGGCGCCTGGGTGGCTCAGTCAGTTGAGTGTCTGACTTCGGCTCGGGTCATGATCTCGTGGTTCATGAGTTCGAGCCCAGCGTCGGGCTCTGTGCTGACAGCTCAGAGCCTGGAACCTGCTTCGGATTCTGTGACTCCCCCTCTCTCTGCCCCTCCCCTGCCCATGCTCCCTTGCTCTCTGTCTCTCTCTGTGTCTCAAAAATAAACAACAACAAAAAAAGAATTTGACTTACTTTTGTTCTTGGTTCCTGAGAAGACTCGAAATGCTTGGAATTCTTTCTCTTTTTTAAGTTTATTTAGAGAGAGAGAGAAAGTGCGTGCACAAGTGGGGTGGAGGTGGCAGAGAGAAAGGGAGAGAGAGAACCCAAGCAGGCTCCACACCCAGCCCAGCATGGAGCCTGATGGGCCCCATGAGACCACGACCTGAGCTGAAATCAAGAGTCAGATGCTCAACTGACTGAGCCACCCACGTGATCCAATCCTTGGAATTTTCTAAGCTTTGTTATTCCTGGTGGTCCCTTGGACCACACCTGAATTTATGCTAATGAGATGGCTCGGGGGAAGGGGGCTGGTCCTGCCGGAAACACCACCCGTGTGATGAGTACCATGTGACTTCTTCTGGGGAGGAAAGGGGACTGAAGAATTAGCTCAGTCTTATCACCAATGATTCGGTAAATCATGCCTACGTAGTGAAACCCCAGTGAAAAGCTCAGTGGAGCTTCGTGGCTGGTGGACACACCGTTGGGCCTGGCTCCCCAAACCTCGCCCTCTGGTCTCTTTGTTTGATTGGTCCTGATCCTTCATAATGAAACTGCGATCATAGATACAATGTGTTCCTGAGTTCTGTGAGTCCTTCCAATGGATTACGAGACCTAAGGAGATCAGGAGACTCCCTGAATTTGTATCCAGTTGGCCACAAGTGCAGGTGACCTGGGGCCCCCAACTTGGGGCTGGCGTTTCAAGTGAGGGCCGTCTTTCTGGGGGCTGGGCCCGTGGGGTCTTCGACAACTCAGGGTAGTCGGTATCAGAATTGAATGGGTGCTGACTTGCGTAGCTGGAGGAGGGGGCCCCCTGAACAGAAACAGGAGAAAAAGGAGGCGCTACTATTGGAAACAGATGAAGAGCTCAGTGGTAGCCGTGATTTGAGTCGCCAGAGAAATACTCAGCTGGGTAGAATCCAAGGGAGAGCTGGAGCAGGGCTGGGGTCTGATCCGGGCCATGACTCAGGGATGCCTGCAGCATCTGGGTGTGTGGACAGTGCCCGATCCTGGAAGCAAGAGGAGGGAGGGGAACAGCGACTGACCTAGTTGACAAGGTCTGCCTGGCTCTGCTGAGCACTCCTACCGGGATTGTGTTTCAGGAACATCGAGAGAATCACGTAAGACCACGCGATGAAGTACATTTCGCCCTGCCATACGCCTGGGGGTGTGGCTTCTGTTATTGAGACCGAGTTAACGAATAAGAGAAGAATCTGCAGAAGGCTGTGTGGGGAGAAGGGACTTTCAAAGACGCCGACTGGAAAAAGCCTTGATTGACACAGGGCTCCAACGTGCAGCATCACCAGGGCCACTGAGAGGCTCCCTGGCCAGTGCTCTATGCCCCGTCTCCCAGAAAGATTTACCAAGTGCTTACTGTGCGCTCGACCCTGCAGTACACTGGGCACACAGAGATGGGCAGGCCACTGTCCTTCCTCCTGTGGGAGCTGGTGGGTTAGTGCCCAGGGCACGTGAACCAGTTGCTGTAAAATACATGTGCTCCCGGCCAGAGTGTTCACTAAGTGCTCCCAGCCCACAGAGGAGGGACTTGTAACTTGTCCCGAGGTGGGGGAGGTGGTGACATCTGAGGTGGGTCTTGAAGTTTGAGTTGGTGTTACCAAGTGAAGGGAGAGGTCAGCAGGAAGGCACTCCCGGGAGAGGAAGAAGGTGCAGAGAAGCACAAAAGTATACATGACCCTGGCACGCTCAGGATAGGAAGCAACTGGCATGGCTACATTGTAGTGTGGTGTGGTATGGGGGTGGGTGTGTATGCGGCTGGCTGGTGGAACATGAAGCCGGAAAGGTAGTTTGAGGTAAGCACGGGAAAGGCCTTAGGATTCTACGGGTCTTAGAAACTTCTGGGGGTTTTGAGTTTGAATACATTTTGTTTTCTTTAGAGAGAGAGAGAGAGAGAGAGAGAGAGAGAGAGAGAGCGCGCAGGGGAGAGGGGCAGAGAGGGAGAGAGGAATCCCAAGCAGGCTCTATGCTCAGCACAGAGCCCGACGTGGGGCTCAAACCCACGACCCTGGGATCAGGACCTGAGCCAAAAGCAAGAGTTGGACACTCAACAGATTGAGCCGCCCGGGCGCCAGTGAGCACGTGTATTCAGGAACCTGACTCAGGGAATGGATACAGAGAGCCTGCCATTTGGACTCAAGGAAGGCACGGGTTCATCTCCACGTTCAAACTCCCTCAGGATAAACTCACCTGTTACAGTGGAACGGGTCTCAGGATACAAACCCAGGTGCGCCAAGCGTATCAGGTTTCTTAATTTCCTTTAAATCAGATTGCCTCTGACTCGAGAATCTCCAATCAGCTCGCTGGCAGGAAATTACACCTCAGTCGTTACTGGAGTCCCTCGCTCCAGGAACACGCGAAGGTCCAAAGGTCACCCGGTGCTCAACACTGGGGAGGCCTTTCTGGTTGATGGCTGGCGTCTCTGTGAGTGTGTCCCTTGCTGACCCGTGTTCGTCCCTGCTGTCGCCATACTGCAGGCGCAACACAGGGAGAGCTTACAAGACTTTCGACCTCCCTGTCTGAAGCCCAACTGCGTTAGGTATTCTGCAGAGGAGGCACATTAAGAGAAGCATCCAATACAGAGTCGGACATCACAGACAGCTTCTTGGAGGAAAGAAAGAAGGCTTCTTTCTGCCAAAGCATTCTGAATCATTTGTTCTTCTCCTTCTGGTGAACCTTCTGGTTAGATAACGTTTTCACTTTTGTCCTCCTCATCCTGCCCCACCTGTTCTGGTCCCTCTAGAATGGCCTTGTTCATCAGCTTGCTCTCTTTCCTGCAGATACCATAACTACCCAAGCAAGGCAAAACTGTACAATTTCCAACGGTAAGAGGTGTTAGGAAGCGCTGAGGAAGGAGCGTAAATATAGGTCCTTGTTTTTAAGGCTCTCTGAGTATATGACCTTCTTCTTATTGGTCTTAGGTATCCATCTGCCTAGAAGTAGATCGGGAGTCTTCTACAAGGAACGCGAAGAAGAAAAAGGGAATGAGGGAGGAAGAAGAGAAAGGGCTGACTCCCCCTTTTCATTTTCTCCCTCCCTTCTGAGGCTGAGACATCCAAGACTTCGAGTCTTTGCGTGCCCCATGGGGTCCAGCAAGCCACCCCCTGCCTCCCCACACTCCTTTGGATGCTGCTGCAGAGCAGAGCTGGGAGGCAGGCAGGAGACAGAGGAACCTGAGGGCACAGGCATTCAGTTTTTCATATAGAGATGAAGTATTCTCCAGAGGGACGATTTCGATTGCCGTACTGAGTTCCACTAAATCTAGGTAGACTCACCTTCCTTCTAAACCATTGCGTTGGGGCTGATGAGGAACACTGGCTCTGGTAAGACACGAAATAAATAAGCTTCATCTTCTCTCACAGGTGACTGTATCGTGAGTAGATCTCCAACCTCGTATGCCATACAAGAGGAGGGTTATGGGATAGAGAGAGGGAATTTTAGAGGCTGTAGCAGAAAAGCAGAGACAAGGAAATTTGGGGGGATGTTTGGAGGATAGTGTGCAACCCAGTTTGGTGGAAATGTTGGGCATATATTGGGTCACGATGGAATGTAGATCCAGAAATTTGGGGCTAATTTGCACCCTGGAGGGAGAATCTGTAGCTGTATCAGTGAGCAATGAGCATTAATCATCAAAGAAATTTAGAAGAGGGGATGTTATTATGGGACAACTGCCCACCTATTAGGCTGAATATTTGGACATCTTTGATGTATAAAAATATGTTCTTACATGGTTCCACCTAACATTGAAGGCAACTATCTTGAGTTCCCATGACAATAGGGCTAATCTTCATCTGTTGGCTCAGGATCCACCAACAGGAACCTCCTGATGGACGAATCTTCATTAAACTGATTCTTTGGAGCCTTAAAACTTTGAAGAGTTCATGATTCCATACTATGAGGCAAATTCATGTAATTCTCAGACACTCAATTTCAAGAAGAAAGATACACATTATTTATTTTGTAAGTAAGAAATTTTTAAGTAAGGAATCGGTAATGGAGGGGCTAAGGGTAGACCGCCTCAAAATGTACCACTTTGGCAGAGTGATTATTTAAAAAAAAATTTTTTTTAGTGTTTATTTTTGAGAGAGAGAGAGAAAGAGACAGAATGCGAGTGGTGGAGGGGGCAGAGAGAGAGGGAGACACAGAATCTGGAGCAGGCTCCAGGCTCTGAGCTGTCAGCACAGAACCCAATGCGGGACTCGTACTCACGAACCAGGAGACCAGGACCCTAGCTGAAGTCAGATGTCCAACTGACTGAGCCACCCAGGTGCCCCTGGCATAGTGAGTATTTTAAATAAAAGTTACTTAGTAAACAGCTGGTGCAGAACACTCATACCCTCCTCTGTCTCCCCCCCTCCAAAGAGGAAATACATCTTCCATTTGAAAGATACCCTCCCCTTACTAAGAAGTTAAAAAGACATCCTTATCACCAGAGACAGAGACTTTAAAGCTGAGAAAGGTGTGGAAACAAACGTTGTTACTTTTTTTTTTCTTTTATAATTTACTAACTCGGCCCAAATTCCACTTCATAATTCCTTGCTAATTAAAGCTCCCAAACATCTATTTTCTTTATCCTGTCAATTACTCACCAATTTGTTATCTCTTTGTCCGAAAAGCATAAAAACTGCTTCGGTGTTTCTTTGGGTCTCAATTGCATTATTAGGCCTCCACATGCACTGAATAAAACCTAGTTTTTTTTCCTCCTATTCATGTGTCCCGTGTAGATTTAATTCTTAGTCCACCTGGAAGACCTCATCTGAGTTTCATTCCAGCCAAATATTGGAACTGTGGTATACTGTGTGCTTGTAATAATTACAGTCTCTAGGTGATGATGTTGTGGAAGAAGATTCCAAAATGAAGTGAGCGTTGCAAAGAGAGTCATTCAAAACAGGGTCTGGAGGATACTGAAGCCGCGCCTATGCACCTGTCCTGTTGCAATTCTCAGCACGAGGTGAACTTTTGACTTTAATCAATTACATCTTGTCAATTGCACGCCCACCACCTCCTGGAACACAGATTCCGGTTCAGGTTCTGTCTTCACTCATAGCTGAGGGGAGCCTCTGTCTTCACCCATTCTGAGTTGGAGAGCAGGGTTTCAGGTTCTGGTGAGTACTGTTACAGGAAATAATTCTTCTAAGGGGACTTCTGATAGCTTCCTGCTGGAACTCCTGCCGGATGTAGGTTTGAGGAATATGGCCCTTCATGCTGTAAAATTTTGGTCCCGTCGGACACATTATCTGAGATGAGTTAGAACTCCATTCGCCAAAACGGGACAGTTTTGATATCCCCAAATTAGTTAATTTGTGTGCATAACTGGAAAAGCGTTAGAAGACCAAACAAAATGAGGGGGAAGCTTATTTTAATTGGTATCTGGAGGCCTCCAAAAGAAACACTGCGTGGGAAGTTTTACTTTCCTTTGGGTGGTTAATTCCAAACTCGAGGAAGCTGATTCAGACCTTCCCGGGAGCCTCTCAAATTTAGAAACGTTGGCTGAAGCCTCTCAACCCCTTCCTCCTCCTTCTCCCCACCTCTCACCATTGTTCCTACCCTGTCTCTACCACCTTCTTCTTGGTAGTCTTCCTTACGGGAACACCCCTCCTCCTCCTGAGACCCTGATAGCCTTCCGATCCTACAGGACCCGAAGCTCTGCTTGACACCCCATTTAAGGTTAAACATGAGGAGGTAGGGGTGCCCAAACTTCCTTCACTCCCTGGTTAAAAGCCGGGGCTGCCCAAATTCCTTGACTTCCTGGTCAAAAGCTCAACTATGTGCCATAGCTAAACAATTTCCCAAAGACCCTCGTAAATGTGTTGAGGAATTTAACATTGTGATGCAAACACATAAGCCCAGTTTCTGTGATTTATGTTAACCAATTATAAAGCTAGCTGGTGAAGGCCAGGCTAGAAACTGGATGCAACAAACTGCTATAACCCACTAACAAGACCTCTCCAAGCGGAGAGCCACTGATGGAACAGACGCCCCTAAAGTGGGAAAAAGACTGTAAAACTATTCCTAAGACTTTCCCCAAATCTTTTTTTTTTTTTTTTAATGTTTATTTATTTTTGAGACAGAGACACAGCATGAGCAGGGAAGGGGCAGAGAGAGAGAGGGAGACACAGAATGGGAAGCAGGCTCCAGGCTCTGAGCTGTCAGCACAGAGCCCGACGCGGGGCTTCAACTTTTTTTTTTTTTTTTTTTTTTTTTATTTATTTTTGGGACAGAGAGAGAGACCGAGCATGAACGGGGGAAGGGCAGAGAGAGAGGGAGACACAGAATCGGAAACAGGCTCCAGGCTCCGAGCCATCAGCCCAGAGCCTGACGCGGGGCTCGAACTCACGGACCGCGAGATCGTGACCTGGCTGAAGTCGGACGCTTAACTGACTGCGCCACCCAGGCGCCCCGGGGCTTCAACTCATGAACTGTGAGATCGTGACCTGAGCTGAAGTTGGACGCTTAACCGACTGAGCCACCCAGGCGCCCCTTTCCCCAAATCTTTTGATTGGGAAGATTCAGTAAGGTATTCAAAGGCCTGATGAATCTGATTGTAACTGACTAGAGACCGTCCTTGCCAAAACTCTGGCCTTCTGCCATCCATACAGCCAGCTATACCGTTTTACTTTTGAGAGTGTGAGCAAGAGAGGGCAGAGGGCGAGAGAATCTCTGGCAGGCCCCATGCCACGACCCTACGATCATGCCTTGAGCTGCAAACAATAGTTGGCACTTAACCAACGGAACCACCCAGGCACCCCTATACTATTTTTAATTATACCTTTGCTGATGGCTTAGACGAAGAACTATTGTTACTTGTTAAGCAGACTATGCAAACTCCTGATCTCATTAACCTAGCTAATCCAGGAGTATTACTGGAGTTGGGTTCTTGCACCTGAAATGGGGCTGGACCCAGAAGTCAACAGCACAGTCAAGGCTTTATTGGGGCTACAGCTAGAGCTGAAAGGAGACACAACACCAACACGGAGTAAACTAACTTCCACAAACACAGGCGAGGCGCCGCTTAAAGTTCCTGCTCAGGTGCGCATGGCGATTTCCACTGGGTTTCACTATGCTAATGAGGGAAAAGAAAAAAAAAGTGCCCCATCCTGATTGGTTGAAAAGAGCTTTGTCCTGATTGGTCAATATCGGCAGGCAACTCTGGCAGCTCATTGGTGCTTTTTGGAGCCAGGGTCCTCTTTTTAAGTCCAGCTTGTAGAAGGGCCCAATTTGGTTCCCCTCGTAATTGAAGGTTACGCGAGAGCAGCCAACACGAGGCACACTGGGTGCGTAATGTGTTTCACTGGTGCAGTCCCACGGTTCCTGTCGCACTGGCTTGAAATAACCAAAACAGTGAAAAGAAAGCCACGCACATCATTAGCCTTCAACTTGCAACAGCTAACTGTAAATCAAAGCAAACCCCTATTTCAGGGCTCTGCTGCTACTCCAAAGGGTACCTGTTATGACCGCAAAGTCTGGGCATTTTTAAAAAATTTAAAAGGACTGTCTGAAACTAAAAAGATCGGCCCAAGGCAAGGATAGTCAATCTCCTCAATCTCTCTCTCTTTTTTAAATGTTTATTTTTGAGAGAGAGAGAGAGAGAGAATGCGCTCGCGAGGGGGTGGGGGCAGAGAGAGAGAGGGGGAGACACACAAGTGGAAGCAGGCTCCAGGCTCTGAGCTGTCAGCACACAGCCGACCTGGGGCTGGAACCCGTGATATCATGACGTGATCTGAAGTCGGGTGCTTAACCCAGGCACCCCAATCTCCTCAATCTCTTAAGGAAAGGGTCCCTTTCAGCCATTCTCCCCAATACGGCTGCTACGAAGATTTACAGGGGATCTCCCCTTTCTTCCAGACCCATTCTTTGGGACGAATTGACCTAACGTTAGGAGGAGGGATACGTAGGCCCTGATGGAGACAAGAGCAACATTATCGTTTAAAACCTAACCAGCCTCTCCCATCCCCTTTCTCAAGAGTACTCAAACTCTGGAAATGGTTTGGGTTCTTATGGCCGTATGACTTCCCCATCCGGTTCCGACTGGGACCTAGTCAGGGACATTATCTGTTCCTGCTGGTCCCTTTGGCTCCTATGAATATATTGGGTCCAAATTTTCTTAAAACCCATCAGGATGTTCTTCTTTTCCCAAAAGGGGTAAATGTTTTTGAATACCAACTCCCCAAATCCAAAGCTTCAAGAAATCTTGGCACCTTAATATCGATCCCTGTTTTTTCTGTAAAATACTGTAACACTGAACCCCTCTTGGCTTTTATTCATGAGACTCTTTGGTCCAAGAAATGCCACCTATATTGGGTGTATTTATTCTGTACTGCCCACTAAAATCCAAATGGGTAAAAGAAAGCCTCTGGCCAGTATCAAACAATACCCTTTAAATGCTGAGGTAATCCAAGGAATCAAGCCTATCCTTGATGGTTATTCACACGTTATTCTGTGAGTGGCTCCTATAACACTCACATCCTCCCAGTCCCTGAGCCACATGGACGGAGGAATGTGATTTGTACAGGCTCTTAGGGCAATTAATACTGTATTTTCTTAAAAAGCTACAGGACCTCAAAATTAATTACTGAGCACAGGCTTACCTGTGCTACTGCTTTGGGTTTCTTAGTTTAGAGAAATTAAAAATATTTGGGTCTTTTAGTAAACATAATGAACATTTTATGCCACGTTGAGAAAGCATGTATTTATACATTTGCCAGTCCACACTTGCTTACTTCCTTTTTCTTTAATTTTTTTTAATGCTTATTTAATTTTGAGAGAGAGAGAGAGAGAGAGAGAGAGAGAGCGAGCATGAGTAGGGGAGGGGCAGAGAGAGAGGGAGACACAGAATCCCAAGCAGGCTCCAGGCTCTGAGCTGTCAGCACAGAGACCAGCACGGGGTTCGAACTCATGAAATGCGAGATCATGACCTGAGCCAAAGTCGGACTCAGCCACCCAGGTGCCCCACAATTGCTTGCTTCTTAGTTTTTGCTGGGAATTAAGGATTCCAAAGGTAAAGAATTCTAATTAACGTGTAAAAAAATAAAACTACTAAAAACAATAAGCATGAAAGGAAACGGACTATATATGAAAACATGCAAGGAAACAGGATGTGTGTTTTTGATAAAAGAAGATACGAGGAATTGAAATGCATTTTGTTGGGGGAAAAATGAAAGCGATTTTGTCCTAAAGTCCCATTTTGGAAATGAGAAGAACGAGGGACAAACTAAAATGGGCATAGGAAGTTGTAGAAAGTTGGGGGAAAAGGAGGTTTATGTTGTATGGTCAAAGCTGTCTAAGATTGAATTGACTTATTTATAGGGTTAAAAAAAAAATTAGCTCAATAGTGCACTGATACCAAATTAGTGTTTGGTTTCTTTCTGTTAAAACAACAACATTTTCTTAGATTGTTGGTCTGTTCTCAATAAGAAATTGTAAACAAAATTTCTTTAGCATGAATGTAATCTGCCTGGGAAACAAAGATCCTGTGTTTTGTCTTCTGTGTTTTTGTTTTTTCATCACGTATTTAATTACTTAGAAAAACTGAGACTTCTCTATTCAAAAAGAGCTGAGACTTCTGGAGCTACATAATTTTATATATTTGTCCTGGAAATCTTTTTTTTTTTTAAAGTGTATTTTATTTTGAGAGGGACCGAGACAGCATTAGTAGGGGAGGGGCAGAGAGAGAGGGAGACAGAAAATCTCAAGCAGGTTCCGCACTATCCGCGCAGAGCCTGTTGTGGGGCTCGAACTCATGGACCTGTGAGATCATGACCTGAGCCCAAACCTAGAGTCAGACGCTTAACAAACTGAGCCATCCAGGTGCCCCTGCCCTTGAAATCTTTTTGTTACTTTGGTTAAGTAAATAAGTATTGTTATAAAATTTTCCGTGATCTTATTTAGCCAACCGTCCAAGCCTTTTGATGTTTTTGACAAACTTCCCAAGTCGAAGTCTTGGGGAGTGAACTCATTTCAATCTGGAAGAAACTTTGGGATTTTTTTCCAGAGGGCCCTTGGAACATTCCAAAGGATCTATTGAACTACTTAGGCTTATTTACTATGTGAAATCATATAGGGAGCATTGTCAAATAAGTAATACTAAACCTTTTTAATATTGTATTTACATAGGTGTCTGTTAATGTAAGTGTTCCAAAATTTATATGAAATTCCTAAAATTCTGATAGACATTCGATAAGAATCTGTTCTCCTTGTAGCGGATGCCTGATGCACCTGACCCCTGCTTCCTTGGATCTACAGGTGACAAAAGGGGACATACTTCAGTTTTGCAAAAGCTGAATGAAATCCATAGAGAATAACCATACTTTGGTAGAACAGTCTTCCCATGGTATGTTCCTAGGAAATGAAGACATCGAACGTCACAGCCTTCAACCCAGAGACCTGGTTTATTAGAAAAGACCCCTCCACAAAGACTTCCTCTAGCCTTGCCAGAAGGGACCATATCAGGTATTGCTAACCAGTCCTTGCATTGCTAAACTAGAAGGCATTGACTCATGGATCCATGTTTCTCATAAAAAAAAAAAAAAGCCCCTCATTTCTCCAGGGGCACCTGGCTGGCTTAGTCACAACAACTGTTGATCTCAGTGTCATGAGTTCGAGCCCCAAGTTGGGTGTAGAGATTACTAAAAAAAAAAAAATAATAATAAAAAAGGTTCCAAAATCCCAACTGGATTACTAAACCAATGTAGACCTTAAACTGACCATACCCTGGAAAAAGAAGCAGACATTTGAGTAGAATGCCTTCCCGAGTCACGACCAGGCCAGTACAATAACTCTTTCATATCTGTCGGACACTTAGTGGAAACTCAAAAACTACTGAGATCTTTGGTCTACAGTTTCTCTGTGGGGGACTTCTGACGTGTTTCTGTTTTATATTCAGTAGGACTTCTTCACTGGTGATCACCAAATCCCAAAGCTTTCTGTATACCTATTGTTCCCTTCTTTTGTTTTTCCCTTCTTTACCTAGATCTCCAGCATTATGAAGGCTATTCATCTTGGGGCGTCTGGGTGGCTCAGTTGGTTAAACATCCATCTTCGACTTAGGTCATGATCTCGCAGTTTGTGGGTTCGAGCCCTGCGATGGGCTCTGTCCCTGCTCCGAGCCTGGAGCCTGCTTTGGATTCTGTGTCTCCCTCTCTCTCTCTCTCTCTCAATGCCCCTCCCCTGCTCCCACTCTGTCTGTCTCTCTCTTAAAAATAAATAAATCTTAAAATTTTTTTTAAATCCTATCAGTTTTTCTCCCTCCTCTTTTCTCCTCCCAAACCTGGAAGGATAATGTTTTGTTCAAATGTCCCCATTCTCAGCCTCATCTGGCTGCCTATTCAATAGATGGGTTTGCCATCATTTCCCCACTGAAAGTTTTGCAAAAAAACAATAGCCCAATACTTGTGCCTATCTCTAATTTTTAAAAGTATTCCCAACTTCACTGTAACTTTTTAAAATTAATTAATTATTTAATTTACATCCAAGTTAGTTAGCATATAGTGCAACAATGATTTCAGGAGTAGATTCCTTAGTGCCCCTTACCCATTTAGCCCATCGCCCCTCCCACCACCCCTCCAGCAACCCTCTGTTTTGTTCTCCATATTTAAGAGTCTCTTATGTTTTGTCCCCCTCCTTGTTTTTATATTATTTTTGTTTCCCTTCCCTTATGTTCATCTGTTTTGTCTCTTAAAATTCTCATATGAGTGAAGTCCTATATTTGTCTTTCTCTGACTGACTGATTTAACTTAGCATAAGTTCCATCCTGCGGTTCCATCCATGTAGTTGCAAATGGCAAGATTTCATTCTTTTTGATTGCTGAGTAATACTCCATTGTATATGTATACCACATCTTCTTTATCCATTCATCCGTCGATGAGCATTTGGGCTCTTTCCATACTTTGGCTATTGTTGATATTGCTGCTATAAACATTGGGGTGCATGCGCCCCTTTGAAACAGCATACCTGTATCCCTTGGATAGATACTTAGTGCAATTGCTGGGTTGTAAGGTAGTTTGATTTTTAATTAAAAACATTTTTTTAACATTTTATTTTTTGAGAGACAGAGAGAGGCAGAGCATTAGTAGGGGGTGCGGGGCAGAGAGAGAAGAAGACAGAGAATCAGAAGCAGGTTCCAGGCTCTGAACTGTCAGCACAGGGACTGATGTGGGGCTCGAACCCACAAACACGAGATCATGACCTGGGCCAAAGTCGGATGCTCAACTGACTGAGCCACCCAGGCACCCTTCTATTTTTAATTTTTTGAGGAACCTCCATACTGTTTCCCAAAGTGACTGCCCCAGTTTGCATTCCCACCAGCAGTGCAAAAGGGATCCTCTTTCTCCACATCCTCGCCAACATCTGTTGTTGCCTGAGTTGTTCATGTTAGCCATTCTGACAGGTGTGAGGTGGTATCTCATTGTGGTTTTGGTTTGTATTTCCCTGGTGATGAGTGATGTTGAGCATTTTTTCCTCTGTCGGTTGGCCATCTGGATGTCTTCTTTGGAGAAGTGTCTATTCATGTCTTTTGCCCATTTCTTCACTGGATGATTTGTTTTGTGGGTGTTGAGTTTGATAAGTTCTTTACAGATTCTGGATACTAACCCTTTATCTGATATGTCATTTGCAAATATCTTTTCCCATTCTGTCTGTTGCCTTTTAGTTTTGCTGATTGTTTCCTTTGCTGTGCAGAAGCTTTTTATTTTGATGAGGTCCCGATAGTTCATTTTTGTGTTTGTTTCCCTTGCCTCCAGAGACATGTCGAGTAGGAAGTTGCAGCCTAAGTCAAAGAGGTGTTTGCCTGCTTTCTCTGCTAGGATTTTGATGGCTTCCTGTCTTACGTTTAGATCTTTCATCCATTGTGAGTTTCTTTTTTGTGTCTGGTGTAAGAAAGTGGTCCAGGTTCATTCTTCTGCATGTCGCTGTCCAGTTTTCCCAGGACTGCTTGCTGAAGAGACTGTCTTTATTTCATTGGATATTCATTCCTGCTTTGTCAGAGATTAGTTGGCCATACATTTGTGGGTTCATTTCTCGGTTCTCTATTCTGTTCCCTGGATCTGAGTGTCTGTTTTTGTGCCATACCATACTGTCTTGATGATTACAGCTTTGTAATACATGTTAAAGTCCCGGGTTGTGATGCCTCCAGCTTTGGTTTTCTTTTTCAAGATTGCTTTGGCTATTCGGGGTCTTTTCTGATTCCACACAAATTTTAGGATTGTTTGTTCTCGCTCTGTGAAGAATGCTGGTGTTATTTTGATAGGGATTGCTCACTGTAACTTTTGATAAGAGGCCTTCCGCTATACCCACCAAGTCCAAGTTTTCAGCCCCCAAACTCTCATCCCATGCTTTATCTGGATACCATTCACCATGTCCACCTTCCCCCCTATAACAAACTCCTGGAAGGGGGGTTTCCAGGCTCTTACTTGTACTTGTAGTGCAAGTTCAGGGACCCACCTTTCCTAAGAAGAATTCACCAATCTGTGAGACTTCCTTTTATTTTTATTTTTATTACTTATAAATTTTTAAAAAAACGTTTTATTTATTTTTGAGAAAGAGACAGAGTCTGATCGGGGGAGGGGCAAAGAGAGACAGAGAGACACAGAATCTGAAGCGGGCTCCAGGCTCTGAGCTGTCAGCACAGAGCCTGATGTGGGGCTCGAACCCGTGAACCGCAAGATCATGACCTGAGCTGAAGTCGGAGGCTTGACTGACTGAGCCACCCAGGCATCCCTGTAAGACTTTCTCATGCAATCCTTTCCCCTTGACCATCCTTCCCCAAGCTTGCCAACTTAATGAAACTTTTGCGCACCTCCCCAAAACTGACCCCTGGCTTGAGCTTGCTTTTTCTTCATTGCCTGCTAAATAATCTATACTGTCAACCTGTCTGGTTTGCTCTGCCTGCCTAAAGGATATATTATTATTTGTGGATATGATCATCAATCTTGGGCATATGAAGATCTTGATAATTGGAGAGGCTTTGGGGGCCCATATTTTCAGGGGTCTTTGAATATCTCCCTTTTATTTATTCTCAAAATGGCTACAGCCACTACTCCCTAATTTCACCAAGAAGAAAAAGGGCCTTATCAATTGTAGATGATTACCCTGGTAAGGGCCCTTCTGAATATGAAGACAACTGCTGTGGCCACAGTGAAGGGTGTGACCTTCTTGCCGGACCTTCTAGGGATCAGTTTTACCAATACGTTAGAAGTCTAGGTTCGTGGCTTGGAGTGAGCACAGCAGGCTTAGAAGTTAGCATGAGAAATCTTACCAGAACTGGTAACAGAGTGGCGCCTGGGTGGCTCAGTCGGTTAAGCTTCCAACTCTTGGTTTTGGCTCCGGTCATGATCTTACAGTTCATAAGACTGAGCCCTGCATCGGGCTCTGTGCTGACAGTGTGGAGCCTGCTTGGGATTCTCTCTCTCCCTCCCTCTCTCTCTCTGGCCCTCCCCCACCTGTACTTTCTGTCTCAAAATCTATGAACTTAAAAAAAAAAAAAGACATGGTAACAGAAAACCGCTCGCTCCACCATGAGAACCATCAGAACCCAACAAGGATCTTTAGATTCCCTGTAGTCCTTGACAACAGGATTGCTGTAGATTTCTTGCTCACAGCCGAAGGAGGGATTTGTGCCACAGCCAATATATCTTGTTGTATTTATGTAAACACCTCACAATAAGTGAAGTAGAAACCACTGAGTTACTCAGACTAGCCACATCCTTAGAAGGACATTCGAGTTTTATCCAGGGTTGGTTTAATTTTAAGTTTTCTGATATTTTTAGCCGGCTTCCTTCAGGAACGTAAGAGCTCTCTTAGGTTATGTTCAGGCTTACAAATTATTATTGAATATTATTTTAATTTGTGCCCTCTCTGCTATTTCCCACCTGCTCATTTTGTGTATTGTTCGTTGCCATACCACTACTTAAAATGTCAAAGCCATGATTGCTCCAAGACTTAAGGCCATTCATCAGATGTTCGCTTTGACTAAAAGAAACGAGAACCTAGCTGACGTCTAGACCTCATTTCCCCAAACCGCCTCGTTACCCAAAAGTGGCCGTAAGACCGTCACCTAGCATGCTTGTTGAACATCTCAAATCCCAACCAGCTGTGAAACTGCCCCCTCTGAGGGGCATGATGGACCGGGAGCAGGTTGCCAACCATTCCAGCAATGGGATGGATACACAGTCATGAAATTGATCAGCGCCGCTCTCCTGCCAGAAATATCTTGATCGAAAGGGGGGGAATGTGAAAGCAGGTTCCAAAGTGAAGCAAAGACAGTCATTCAAAATGGGGTCGGAAGGATATGGAGGAAGCAGGGCCCACGTACCTCTCCTTTTTTAATTCTTAGAACTTTGGTCAGTTACAGTTTGTCACTGCCGTTCTACCACCTGCTGGGAGAATACAGCTCTGGACTGAAATAATGTGACACCTGTTAGCTAAATAGCCAGCCTTGTATTAGTTAGTCAGTGTAACTGCCAGCACCAATCATAATTCTTCCCAAACAACTTATGTAACCTTTGGTTTTTGGCTTGAAAAGCTTGCACAGCCCGCTGCTAATAGAAATTCAGGCTCAGTTGTGCACCATGTATGCCTCTGAGTTCTGGAGAAAGAAGAACTAAAACGTCAAGATGGGGAAATGGGGTAACTTCTGTAGGAGTGAATAGATACATAATTGGATACTGTCTCATCAGTCAGTGCGGCTTCGGCTTCCGGCCCACAGCACAGGCTAGCGGATCAGAAGTCTCAGGCTTAAATTCTGGCTCTGTTAATTTACTGGCTGTGTGTTCTTGCACAGATTATTTAATCTCTGTGTGCCGTGGGTCTTCACCGATAAAATTCAGAGACAGATTTTCCCCCGGTCTGCCTTCCAAGTGGGCGATTATGAGTACCACCTGGAATAATGTATTTTCAAGCATTTATAAGCATCAGGACACCAATGAATAAAATGAAGCTTTCTTTTTATATTTGAAGTTACGTGTTTGAAAAAGTTATCAGCCAGCACTCTCCTGGGTCTCGTGTTTTAGTTGCCCAGGAAACTTAAAGCCAAAAGGTTGAAGGTATATAATTAGGAAATTAAGTCTGTTCCAAAGAATTCCGCTGTGTCACAAAGTCCCATCAGTAGGACTGTGGCAAAGCATTGTGTGTCACAGTAGCCTTTTCAAGAAATGTATATAGTTTCTCACATGTTTTTTCTCTTTTCTCCTTTTTTTTTTAATTTTTTTTTAATGTTTCTATTTATTTTTGAGAGAGAGAGAGAGAGACTGAGCACGAGCAGGGGAGGGACAGAGAGAGAGAGGGAGACACAGAACCCGAAGCAGGCTCCAGGCTCCGAGCTGTCAGCACAGAGCCCGATGCGGGGTTTGAACTCATAAACCACAAGATCATGACCCGAGCCGAAGTTGGATGCTCAACCGACTGAGCCACCCAGGGGCCCCTCTCTTTTCTTCTAAAGCAGTGGGGTTCTTTAAAAATTCTTTTAATGCTTATTTATTTTGAGAGAGAGCACAAGCAGGGGAGGGACAGAGAGCGGGAGACACAGAATCCAAAAGCAGGCTCTGGACTCCGAGCTGTCAGCACAGAGCCAGATGTGGGGCTCAAACTCATGAACCTTGAGATCACGACCTGAGCTGAAGTCGGACGCTTAACCAACTGAGCCACCCAGACGCCCCTTAGCAGTGGGGTTCTTAAAGTGTGGTTCCTGCGGTAACAGCATCACCTGGGAATTTGTTAGAAATGCAAGTTCTTGGATCCAGGCTAACCATTTTAGACGTTTTGGGAGTTTCTATGTTTTAACAAGCTCTTTAGGTAATTCGGCTGCTTGCTAAAATTTGAGAATAATTATTCTAGAGAAATCTGAAATTACATGATGCGGGCTCCTAAGCAAATGTAATCTTTAATGATTTCAAGTAAAAATTAATGTATTTACTAACTACTAAATGCCAGGACTTTCTGTTTGATGCTTTCTATTTAGTTTTCTGACATGTGGGTTACTACCGTCATTTTAGAGATGTTTATTTTATGAAATTATAGATGTATAGATTTTAGAAATATAGATGTATAGATAGAAATGTATAGATGTATAGATTTTGTAGATGTCCATTTTCTGAAATTAAAGTTCAGAAAGTATGTAACTTAGGGCTGTGTCCACTATCCTAAGATTTATAAAATACAAAAAATACCTAATTAATAAAGGTCATGCTAATGTTGTTTAGAAATAACATATCTGTTGTTGCTGCTATCTTCATTTGAAACAAAATGTATGCACTGTTGTAAGTTTTGGAGTCTGTCACTATTACTGGGGTTGGTTGAGTTTTTTTGTTTGTTGTTGTTGGGTTGTTTTTTTTTTTTTTTTTGCTTGACTGCACATAATAAGCTGACTGGCACATTTAATTAACAAAACCTATCCTGTGAAAGGTGTAGATACAATTAAACACAAGTTGACATGTCAATGCACTTAGATAATGGAAAGATGAATGGGACCTTGTGTACGAGTAAACCTATAGAAATACGGTACGCATTTTGCGAGCTGCTTCTATATAAAATCTTGCTAATGAAACTGGTCTGTGGACCAGCTACATTGGAATCACCTGGGAAATAGAAATGACGGCTCTTAGGCCCTATCCCACACCTACTGAATCAGAATCTACGTGTTAAGAATAAATTCAGGTGACTCACGTGTGTATTAAAGTTTGGAAATCCCTCTTCTTTTTTGGGGGGGGTGGAGTGGGGAATCTCTGTTCTGAATAGTAGTTTCCTGAGAGGTAATACTAGTTTTCTTTTTTTTCAATTTTTTTTTAACGTTTATTTATTTTTGAGACAGAGACAGAGCATGAATTGGGGGGGGGGGGCAGAGAGAGAGGGAGACACAGAATCGGAAGCAGGCTCCAGGCTCCGAGCCATCAGCCCAGAGCCCGACGCGGGGCTCGAACTCCCGGACAGTGAGATCGTGACCTGAGCTGAAGTCGGGTGCTCAACCGACTGAGCCACCCAGGCGCTCCTAATATTAGTTTTCTGTAGGACGAGGGTACCTTTGTCAAGCTTGGGAACACCTGCATTTAACAGGTGGATTTGACTAAAGTCAAACAGGCATCCTATCCTGCGTTATAAAGCTCTGATAGAAGGTTGTAGTAGGGAGTAGTGTTTCTCAAGGTCGCTTTAAGGTCTCATACTTTCTGTGGTTCCCTAACCTGTAAGATAAATATCCCCAGGAGCAAGTCTACCTTTCCAATTCCATCTTCTCTTTGTTTTGATAGATAGACACTGCAGCATAATTTTATTGCAGTTACTCCATCAAGGCACTGGATGTCGCAGTGAACAGAGACCATGCCGTTTATTGCACAAAGGACTTACAAATACTACTCTTCTACAGGTATGTAAATGGAAGCACAGAGATGTTGATTAATGGGTTCAAGATCACACAGATTATAACTGGCGTGTGATAACTGGTAAAGAAAAGTAAATCGTAACAAAAGTTCTTAAAAGCTTGAAAAGCATTTGATTTTTTTAAAAAATATTTTTTAATGTTTATTTATTTTGGAGAGAGAGAAACAGAGTGTGAGCAGGGGAGGGGCAGAGAGAGGGAGTCACAGAATCCGAAGCAGGCTCCAGGCCCTGAGCTGTCAGCACAGAGCCCGATGCGGGGCTCGAACTCGCGGACTGCAAGATCATGACCTGAGCTAAAGTCCGACGCTCAACCGACTGAACCACCCAGGTGCCCCGAAAAGCATTTGACTTTTATATAGCGAATAAACCGTATTTTAAAAGCAATATGTACTTTTTGAGTGGTTAATGCGCTCATATGGTTCAAGAATCAAAACACAGAAAGCAGGTATCTGGTGCAACGTCTTTTTCCACCTCTGTCCCCCAGCCATCCAGGTCCCCTTTCTGGAAGCAAACAATGTTATCCATCTCTTGGGTATTGTTCCTCAAACATTTTAGCAAATGCCTGTATGTGTATGTTTATATCTATTTCCTCTTCCTACTTTTTGAGACAAATAGTAGAAGGCTACAAGTATGTTTTGCACGATGTGCGTTTAATTAACGATATATCTTGAAAGCACAGCCGACATCCGTGCACAGAGGGCTTCCTCACGCTGATGGATGCTTAATATGTTGGATGTGCGTACGATAATTTAATCACCTCTCTTGCTGGACTGGTTGTCTGCAATATTTTGCTGTTTCAAAGCTACTGTACTATATATGTGCATATTTTGCGCGTTCAGAAGTAAGTACGTAGAATGATGTGCTCTTCAGGTGTATTTTAAAATTTGCATCCTCAGTTATATGCAATTCTTGTTTCTTGGGTATTTGAGTTCTGCTTCCCAAGTATTTTAGGTCTCTGTTGCTACTCCTTCAGCAAAACTTCTAATGTTTGTATTTCTGAGTGTGAATCTGACCTATTTTTACATCTAAAACCAAATATGTGGGTTTTTTCCACACCAAAAACCAATTCTCTAACTCTCCAGACCCAACTGAGTGAATGATTCAAGTCAATTTTTAAAGATTTTTTTCTCTATTTTTATGTTATGTTAGAGCATGTGCAAGCAGGGGAGAGGGGCAGAGGGAGAAGGAGAGAGAGGGAGGGAATCTCAAGCAGGCTCCATACTCAGTGTGGAGCCCAACGTGGGGCTTGATCCCATGACCCTGGGATCATGACCTGAGCTGAAATCAAGAGTTGGATGCTCAACCAGCTGAGCCACCCACATGCCCCTCAAGTCAATTCTGATGCTAACTACTCAGAGTTAACTACCCGTCTGTCCTCGCTTCAGATGTCAGTTACATCTGGGGGGGGGGGTCCCTCATACTTCTGGCTGACTGGCTATAAATTGGGGTTTCCCCATGACTTCCTCCTCCAGTGCAGTAATTTGCTGCAATGGCTCACAGAACTCGGTGAAAAGAGCTCCCTCACCATTACTGTCTTATTATGAAGGATATTACAAAGGACAGGTACATGGGGCAAGACCAAGATGAAGAGGTGCATAGGACAAGGCGCATGGTGTGGGAGGTGTGGAGCTCCCAAACCCTCTGCGGGAACATCTTGCCACCATTTTGATGCATTCACCAATCTGGAAGCCCTTTGAATCTCATCATTTAGGGATTTTTATGGAGGTTCCATTACACAAACAAGATTGATTAAGTCATCAGCCATTGGTGATTAGCTCAATCTCCGTCTGGGTCCTCTGTCTTGAACTTAGGGCTGACAATTCCAACCAAATAATCACATGGTTGGTTCCTCTGGCAACCAGCCCCCACCCTCAAGCTATCTAGGGGCCCACCAAGAGTCACCTCATTAGCATAAACTCAGGTTTGGTTGAGAGGGGCTTATTTTGAATAACAAAAGATGCTCCCCTCACCCTTATCACTCAGAGTTTTAGAAGTTCTTGTGTCAGGAACCCAGATGAAGATCAAATATCTATTTCTTTTTTTTTTTTTTTAATGTTTTTAGTTTTTGTTTATTTTTGAGACAGAAAGAGAGACAGAGCACAAGTAGGGGAGGGGCAGAGAGAGGGAGACACAGAATCTGAAGCGGGCTCCAGGCTCTAAGCTGTCAGCACAGAGCCTGATGTGGGGCACGAACTCACGGACCGCAAGATCATGACTTGAGCCGAAGTCGGACGCTTAACCGACTGAGCCACCCAGGTGCCCCTCAAATATCTATTTCTTAATTATATCACAGTATTACAGCTATGGATTTCTGTACTCCCAATTAGGTACCCATCTGTTTTTCTGAATTTCCTTTTTGTTTATTAGTTTTATTTATTAGTTTTGTAGTTGATTCTTTTGGGCTTTTCAGATTTATAGGGTACAATTTGCAAACAATAATTTATCTCTTCCTTTCTAATATTTATACTTTTTACTTTATTTTTCTAAATAAGTGTTGGCTGGAAACTCTAAAACAGAGGTCAGCAAATGATAGCCTGTTGGCTAAATCCAGCCTGCCACCTGTGTTTGTAAGTCAAGTTCTATAGAATCCCACCCACACCCATTCATTTACATATTATCTGTGGCCTTTTCTCTAGAGCTGAGTAGTTTTGACAGAAACAATCTGGCCTGAGAAGCCTTAAATACTGTCCAAACTTTTATTGAAAAAATCTGCTCATCTCTATGCTAGAACGATGTCAAATACTAAATCATAATTAACAGTGGGCATTCTTTTTTTTTTTAATATGAAATTTATTGTCAAATTGGTTTCCATACAACACCCAGTGCTCATCCCAACAGGTGCCCCCCTCAATGCCCATCACCCAACAGTGGGCATTCTTTTTTTTTTTTTTAATTTTTTTTTTTTTAACGTTTATTTATTTTTGAGACAGAGAGAGGCAGAGCATGAACAGGGGAGGGGCAGAGAGAGAGGGAGACACAGAATCTGAAACAGGCTCCAGGCTCTGAGCTGTCAGCACAGAGCCCGACGCGGGGCTCGAACTCACAGACCGTGAGATCATGCCCTGAGCTGAAGTTGGACGCTTAACCGACCAAGCCACCCAGGCGCCCCTGGGCATTCTTGTTTTGTTTTGGACTTCCACGGAATGCTTCTGGTGTCTCCCATTTAAGTATGATACTATGATTTTTTTTTTAAGTTTATTTATATTTGAAGGGGAGAGAGACAGAGCATGAGCGGGGTAAGAGCAGAGAGAGACGGAGACAGAGAATCCGAAGCAGCCTCCAAGCTCTGAACTGTCAGCACAGAGTCCGACGCGGGGCTCGAACTCATGAACCGCGAGATCATGACCTGAGCTGAAGTCAGATGTTTAACCGACTCAGCCACCCAGGCGCCCCGATAAGAAAAACTGTGATTTTCTTAAAAACGTATCTATAAATTTTGGGGACTCTCTCCTAGTGGTGGAGTCTATGTCATGTCTTCTTGAACTAGGATAGGGCTTGATGGCTGTCTCAGTAGCCACAAAGCACAGCAACATTGCCTATTGGTTTTCCCAGCAAGGCTAGAGAGGACTAGGTCTGTTTTTCTCTCCTGGAACGCTCACTTTGGGGACCTTCAGCAGCCATTTAAAAAAATCTAGCTCCCCTGACGTCTCTACTTGGAGGTCTCACATAGAGAGATGCCTGAGGAACATGCCAGCTATTTCTGTCTTCACGGTCTGTGCACTAGGCATTGACATGAAGAAGTCTTGGAGAAGGCCTAGCCCCAGATGTGTCTGGCCACATCCCGGACAGACTTTGGCAAGAGCTGCCTAGTTTAGCCCGGGGAACCCTCGGCTTTGTGAGCAAAATAAGTAATTATTATGGTGTTAAGGCTACTGTTTTTGATTGGCTTGTTCCACAGCAATAGATGACCAGAACGCTGGCTTTTTAGTAAAATTAGATGTAGCTTTTTCACATTAAGGAAGAATCCACCTATTCTTAATTAGTTTTTTAAATAAAAAACTGAATTTTGGGGCACCTAGGTGGCTCAGTCGGTTAAACGTCCGACTTTGGCTTGCCATCATCTCACGGTTTGTGGATTTGAGCCCAGCATCAGGCTCTGTGCTGACAGCTCAGAGCCTCGAGCCTGCTTCGGATTCTGTGTCCCCCTCTCTGTCTGCCCCTCCCCTGCTTACACTCTGTCTCTGTCTCTCAAAAAATAAATAAATGTTAAAAAAAAATGAATAGTATATTTTAACTCATAGCTTTTCAGCAGCTATGAAGATACACGATTTTTCTCCATAGAGATACTATCATGATAAATGATATTAGTGGATTCCTGATATGAGACGATCCTTGCATTTATGAAATAAAACTCAGTCATAATTTTATATGTAGCTGAGTTCTTTTGTGTGTGTGTGTGTGTTTCAAGTTATTTATGTATTTTAAATTTTAGTTTTTTAAATTTACATCCAGGTCAGTTAGCATATAGTGCAACAATGATTTCAGGAGTAGATTCCTTAGTGCCCCTTCCCCGTCTAGCCCATCCCCCCCCCCACAACCCCTCCAATAACCCTCAGTTTGTTCTCCATATTTATGAGTCTCTTCTGTTTGTCCCCCTCCCTGTTTTTATATTATTTTTGCTTCCCTTCCTTTATGTTCATCTGTTCTCTGTCTTAAAGTCCTCATATGAGTGAAGTCATATACTTGTCTTTCCCTGACTAATTTCTCTTAGCATAATACCCTCCAGTTCCATCCACGTCACAAATGGCAAGATTTCATTCTTTTTGATTGCTGAGTAATACTCCATTGTGTATATATACCACATATTTTTTACCCATTCATCTATCGATGGACATTTGGGCTCTTTCCATACTTTGGCTATTGCGGATAGTGCTGCTATAAACATTGGGGTGCATGTGCCCCTTCGATGGATGCTGTATCCCTTGGATAAATACCTAGTAGTGCAATTGCTGGGTCGTAGGGTAGTTCGATTTTTAAATTTTTGAGGAACCTCCATACTGTTTTCCAGAGTAGCTGCCCCAGTTTGCATTCCCACCAGCAGTGCAAAAGGGATCCTCTTTCTCCGCATCTTCGCCAACATCTGTGGTTGCCTGAGTTGTTCATGTTAGCCATTCTGACAGGTGTGAGGTGGTATCTCATTGTGGTTTTGGTTTGTATTTCCCTGATGATGAGTGATGTGGAGCATTTTTTCATGTGTCGGTCAGCCATCTGGATGTCTTTCCAGAAGTGTCTATTCATGTCTTTAGCCCGTTTCTTCACTGGATGATTTGCTTTTTGGGTGTTGAATTTGATAAGTTCTTTATAGATTTTGGACACTAACCCTTTATCTGATAGGTCATTTGCAAATCTCTTCTCCCACTCTGTCGGTTGCCTTTTAGTTTTGCTGATTGTTTCCTTTGCTGTGCAGAAACTTTTTATTTTGATGAGGTCCCAGTAGTTCATTTTTGTGTTTGTTTCCCTTGCCTCTGGAGACGTGTTGAGTAAGAAGTTACTGTGGCCGAGATCAAAGAGGTGTTTGCCTGCTTTCTCCTCGAGGATTTTGATGGCTTCCTGTCTTACATTTAGGTCTATCATCTATTTTGAGTTTCTTTTTGTATGTTGTGTAAGAAAGTGGTCCAGGTTCAGTTTTCTTCATGTCGCTGTCCAGTTTTCCCAGCACCACTTGCTGAAGAGACTGTCTTTATTCCATTGGATATTCTTTCCTGCTTTGTCAAAGATTAGTTGGCCATACACTTGTGGGTCCCTTTCTGGGTTCTCGATTCAGTTCCATGGATCTGAGTGTCTGTTTTTGTGCCAGTACCATACTGTCTTGATGATTACAGCTTTGTAATGCAAAGTCCATATTTGAAGTCTGTGTCGCTGAGTTCTAATACAATTAGTTCTAAAATACAATTTTATTTAGTATTATTTGTATTGATATTCATAAGCGAAACTGTACTGTGGTTTTCTTATTTCTGTGCTGTTTTGATTGGGTGTTGATTTCAGCAGGGGCAGACCTAGGTTTTAAGAGGCATGAAGCTTGTACAATTTGGAAGGCACTCTAAGAAAAAGAATAGAAAACTATGAACATAAATTTTGCAGCAGGGTTTTGGAAGGAGCCTTTGTTAGTGAGGGATTCTGAAATTTAAGCCTTAGCTTCATTTTGTGTCTGTCTCCAGGTGTTAGTGTTATTCTTACTTTATAAAAATGTTGGAAGCATGTCTTCTTTCTTTTTGGGTGGGGCCAGAGGGAATAATATTTTAGATCACAAAACGAAGCACCTGAATCACTTCTATCATCATTGTACAAAACACTTTTTATCTCTTATGCTCTGTTATGGTCCTGATATTTACAGAGCCTTTTCAAAAAACATAGTTCACTCATTTATTTACTCATTTATTTATTTACTGAATGTTAAAGACATTGCACCAGGGACCATGAACTTGGTGGTTAAGGAGAGCTGTGGTGGTGGCAGACAGGCTCACGCTATGACACGGTGGGACAGGGGGTACCTCACTGGAAGGTGGAGGGCATCATGGAGGTACATGTGATTGTACGTAATTCCAAACCAGGGAAGGAGTTGGAGAAGGAAGGAGCATTCAAAGAAGGCTTCCCAGAGGGACCAGCATCTAAGTTCAATCACGGTGAAGAAATGCTTTCTTAATTCACTTCCTACACTGAGCTCAAGGTCACGGTGGACTCTCATGACCTTTGAGTGATACTAAAAGTCCTTCCAGAAGGCTTGGTTGTTTAGCTTGTAGGAGGCCTAGGAAATGTCTACTAGGGCATGAGCTGGGTTCGGAGGCAGGTCAGACAGCAGGTCGCTCAATGTTATGGGTGTGCTGAGAACCCCGGGGACAAAGCCAGGGCAGAGGCAGAAACATGGAGTAGTCTGGGGGCAAAGGACGTGAAGGGCTGCTCCCAGGTCTGGAAGCAAGATATTTCCATCTCAGGCCTCCTTATTCCTCTACAGTTGTAAGGCCATAGGGCTGATACTTTGTTTTAGGCGAACATGGGATGGGAGTGGGGTATAATTTCACTGGGCCAGACTCCTCCTGGGGAGAGCGGGTTTCTTGGGACTGTCTGATTGAGGCCATGTAGGGTCCTTATTGAATACCTCTCTGTGTCTCCAGGGGTTTCTCCAGGATTCCTGCGGACCAAATGTTGGCTTTTCCTGGTTACTTTCCTGTCCTGGGATTCCTTCATACCCATGACTCCACACACAGAGGCAGTGCTCGCCGACTTGGTTGGAAGCTATCACGTGAAGCAGAGATTTTGAGTAAGGAACCCTTCAGTGCCCTTGGGTGAGACCGTTGCCTCACCTGCAGTATTACACACAGTTAGAGGATGATTTTAGGATTAGGTCAGAGCACACGTTCTAAAATACTGCGCGAAGAGCCCTTCTTCTTAGAGCTTAGAGTTTCTTAGTCGTAGAGCTTAGGGAAGTGAGGGTTCGGCAAAGTTCTGAAAGGGGCATCAAGCCCAGAGAGACACATTGGGCTCCACCAGTTGACCAAATGGCAGGAGCTTGGGTTTTACCTTTATCTAGGCTGCAGAACACGTAGGGAACGAACTCAAACACAGACGCGTGGAGGCGCAGGCAGTTGTCACCCGGCCTTGGACACAGCACGCTACGTGTATTTTAGCAGGCATTTGTGGTGACATTCCTCTAAGTTCTCGGTGTCCTTCGGGAAAGCAGAACCCACAGCGAAGGTAGTTTCCAGGAGATGACAGAGAACCAGATAACGATGAGGGGGTGGGCGGGCTGATGCCATGGCAGTGTTGGCCATCAGCCTGGCCAAATAAATGTCCAGTGATTGTCTAGGAACTTCTCATTTTCAGTTTCCCCTGGGTTGGTTTTAGGAATCGATGCATCTGGCTTTGACCCTGATTACACATTATCGGTGTAATAATGATCCCACCAATAATCCCTGCTACCTTCCAACCATTTTAAGGTTACCAAACCCGTAGACATACATTACCCACGTGATTATGGTGGCACTGGGTGAGGTCACTTCCATATTCAGTGACCACACTGTGGCTGCGCATTTGTCTGAGAAAGAAGTGACCGTATGCCAGGCACTGCACCAGGCCTGGGGATACACTGTGCGACTTAACCCTCTCACCAACACCACGAGAGAGGAATTTAATCATGGCCTGACGGTCGAGAAAGTAAAATTGCAGAGAGATTAAGGAAGCCAGATAAAGTCACACAGCTGTCCCAAGCAAGTGGCAGATCAGCGGTTGGGATGGAGGTCAGTCTTCTGACTCAAAGTCCTGTGTTCTTTCCACCTTCCTCTTTAAAAAAAAAAAGAGGAACTCTGTCTTACCTCCAATTGTTTCCAAATGGAAGCATATGTTTGGGTTGGTTGTTGAGTCTGAAATAAATAGCTTCTTTTAGACTGTTGAGACAGCCAAATGCTTTCAATATGCTCCCAAGGCCGGTGATTGGGTCTGAATAGAAGCCAGATGTCCTGGATTCCAGAGCTATTTCCTTGTTGTACGCTTCCCCTATCCCCCAAACCCCCATTAAATGGAGGAAGGGAAGGTGGGCCCAGACTGACGGATTTTTTTTTTTTTTTTTTGCTTTTCACATATTTCTCTTTGGAAGGAGGAGGTGAGGGAGAGCTGAGGTCACAGTTGGGCTGGAGCAGGCTGTGGGCTTGGGGTGGGATGTGGACGGAGAAGAAAAATAGCCAGGAAGAATGTGCAATCGCTTATCCCAGGCCTGTAGAACCCCTTTGCCGCCTGACCTTTCTGTATTCCTTCACAGTTGACAGCCCAGACTGGGATTCCCACTAGGAGGAAGTGCCCTGCAGTCAGTCGGCTGATTGCTAAAACAGAACCATCATAACACTTGTCAGCTCGGCTTCCTCCACGCACTTTGGCGGATTTTTTTTTTTCTTTCCAGTTACTTGTTTTATTACTGTTTGTCAGACCGGGGAGCCTTTGAAGTTCTTTACAGATCTGACTTTTATCAGAGCACGTAGGAGTCGGGGGGTGGGAAGTGCGCTGGATGCAACCATCAAAATATTCTATTCGGCACCCAGCTCACTCACCCCCCCCTCCCCCCGCCCCGTCTTTGTCTGAAAAGGTTTTTGACATGGTGTTTCTATACGTGGCCTGCCTTCCAGATGAGAGAGTGACATCTATTGTCGTAATATAGGGAGGAAATTATGATTACTTAATGATAGGATGTCACAGCTTGTCACTGCTTTATTTTCCTTTTAAATACTTGCTGTCACAGCAACACACAGTTGGCCTTCCATCCTGGGGCTGGGTGGGACCTCGTGCGGTACAAGGTGACGCGAGGATGACTTCTTGGTAAAGCGGGAGAGTCGGAGTGAACCGGGAAGTGTTTGTGTGTGCCTGGCCCGGCCCCCCGTTCTTCCTACCTGGAGACGAAGCGGAGGCTTGTCCTTGGGTACCGGCCCTGGGAACACCACAGCCAGCTCAGTCACGTCTCGTGCATCCTTAGTCCCCCCAGATCCGAACGATCCTTTCTTGTCGGGTTCACGCCCAGCATCTGGAGGGCACTGTTTCTGGAAACAGGAAGCGAAAGGTGAAAGTGGGGGCCGGGTCTCCACCGGTTGCCCTCAGCTCGTGCATTCTCCGCCATGCCTCGACTTAGCTGCCTGATAGCAGCAATGACAACAGTCGTTTCAATCCGGTTGTGTGATCTGTGGATCCCCATTTTTGCTAGGACAACAAAACGCAGAATCCTCATTCCATCGTGCAGTGTCTTCCTCAGTCTGGCCCAGACCAACCCAAATCTACTTCTTACCCATTTCCTATCCTTTGCCCCAGCCGTGTACCTTTCTTCGTTCCCTGAAAAATTAATTTTAATCCCGGAATGTTCCAAGCGTAGGAAAAAGCCGGAAAACCCGTCGAACTTGTGTGTCTCTCATATGTGGGTACATGTAAAAACATGTTTGAGCTTATTCCTTAAACATGTTGAGTGTAGAAAGTTGAAAAATACATAACAGGAAAATATTATTTACGAAGGCTTTTCGAGCACTCGAAGCCTGTGCTGTCTTCACCTGGCAAGCGTCTACTGTCCTTTATGACACAGTTGACAGATCACCCTGCTTCTCAAGTCCCTGACTTGCTTGCTGTGTAGAATCGTTGTTCCTCCTCCGTGACTTCCCGCCAGTCGTTCATCCAGGTCTCCACTGCGTGTTCAGACTCCCTGAATTATAGTTTCCCTTTGCACATGGGTCTCCTGCATTCACTGTGAGCCCCCGAAGGACGGCGACTCAGTTGCTTTCTTCTTTGTACACTCGGGCTATGAACTTGGAAGGTTAGTGAGACTGAAAGACCATTACGTGACACAGGAGCTTGATGTTAACTGTGGGCACAATAGAGAACAATTTAAAGCGGGGTCCCTAATGTTAATAGCAACGGCTGTCTTTTACCGTGGACAAGATGCTTTCAAGTTCACGAGCTCCACTTTGTTATAACTCTTTAGGATAAACAGTGCAGGCGTGATTTCCATTCAGCAGAAGAGGAAACTATGACTCAGAGAGGTTAGGTGACTTGTTTGTGGTCACACAGCATGTAGGTGATGGGGCTGCCTCTTGTACTAGGACTTCTTGAATTGGAGTAACTCCATGAATCAATCCCTCCCCCCTCGCTGCTTTCCTTTCTATTGTCTTCCCTCTTTCCCTTCGTTTGGTCATGAGTTGTGTAACAAATAGTAATTGCGTCGTCTCCACGCACAGTGTTAGTCTCTGGGGATAAAATCATAAGCAAAACCAGTCTTGGCCATGGCCCCTCCGGAGGGAACAGTCCTTTGGGGAACTTGAAGTCCTCCTAAACAATATCCAGCATGCAGGCTGGTGAATGTTTGGTAACTCCTTGCAAGGCTGTGTTAGGCTGGAAGGGTGATCGGGAGATTAAATGCTTCCTGGTGCTTTGACAGAGTTCTGAGCACTTTGAGATTTTTCTGAAGCTAATTGGGAGGTGGGGGATTTAATTCACTTTGTTTAGCTCTGAAGAGCTCTTCCCTCTATAGTGAATTGCTTAATGGTGGAGGCTTTGATGCTGGCAGGTACTTTTAGTGGAATATGACTTTTGTTGCCCTCTCTTACAACCTGCACGGTTGTGTGGGCTGAAACCAATTAGACCTAAATTAATTAGCAAGAAAATGATGGGCCCACTTGCTGAGCCATTCACAATACCATGTGAAGAAAGAGGAACAGTGTTTGAAGGATGCGGTGTGTTTCTGCTCAACCCTAATGATTGAAGTATTTCCAAATATGGAAATATCCAGCCATTTCTCCATCAAGTGGTACACTTCTTTTAACCCGTGAAAGTCCTTTATTCAAAGGCAAATTAGGAAACTAAAGAACTCCTATGGGTCCTAGGACCTTTGATGAGCTTTGGGATGAATTGAGAAGATATGTGGAGTCATTACATAATTAGACTTCCTAAGACCCAAAGCAGATGAGGAAATTGATGGCAGAGAAATGTACGAGGATTGATATCCCAAAGCACTCTGTGCTACAGGCAAGAAGGCTTTCTTCTGAAAGACCAGCTCTGTTCTTCCTGCTCTCAGTTTCTTTAGAGTCTCCTTTGCTGAAACTTCTTCCACTGCTTATTCCTTAAATGAGAGTAACCCTGGGGCTCTGATTTCAGCTAATATGCGGCCATCTCGTCTTCTCCTCTGATGGTAACCACCATATCTGCACTGACTACTTCCAAGGCTAGCTGCTATCCCGATGCCTTCTTGGGCATGCGCCCTGGATGCCATACTTCTTCTGCTGGATATCCCACTAGCACCTTAAACAATTAGTTCTCGAATCTAGCCTCCTCTTACTTTTGCAGAGCAGCCAACTGGTCACCCAAGCTACAAACCCGGGAGTCATTCCTGACTCCTTCCTTCTTCCCCCTTAGTTCCCCCATCCAGGATATTGGGGAGCTCTGTTCATTTTACACCTTACGTATAATTCTCGATTCTGTTTTGTGCACTCCTTTCCAACCCTCATTTGGCCCAAGCCCCTGCTTCTCTGCCCCCTGACTTATTTTTCTGAACACCCTCAAGGGCTCCCAGTCCCAAGCCATCCCTTAAATGTTAGTTTTTCCTAGGCGTTTGCTGCCAGGATCCTTCTCTTTGAACACAGACCTACGTGCGGGGGACTTTTTACTCGTTTCATTTTCATGCTGAAGCCACCTGAATATGTTTCTGGCTACAAAGCATCTCCTGAGCTCCAAGTCCGCACATCTAGGGCAGGCACCACCGCATGGGATTCCACCCTCAGTGTGTCCACGAGCAAGTTCATGATCTTCTCCCCTAAACCTGTTCCCCTCCTTTCAATAGTGTCCCTATCCATTCAGTCACACAAACTGGCAATCTAAATGCCATCAGGGACTCCCAGCTCTCTCCCTCACTTCCGTTACACCCTTAGCCTTGTTTCCAAGGATAGTTGGATCCAAATTTTATTTTATTTTATTTTTATTTTATTTTATTTTATTTTATTTATTTTATTTTATTTTATTTTATTTATTTTATTTTATTTATTTTATTTTATTTTATTTTATTTATTTTTTGAAAGAGACAGGGAGAGCCCAAGTGGGGGAGGGGCAGAGAGGGAGAGAGAGAGAGTCCCAAGCAGTCTCCACGCTGTCAGCACAGAGCCGGATGCGGAGTTTAAACTCACAACACCATGAAAATGAACCATTTGACCAGAGCCAGAACCAAGAGTCAGAGGCTTAACCGACTGAGCCATCAGGTGCCCCAAGCTCCAAATGTCAAGACTCTCAAACGTGTCCACTTCTTATCATTCCCGTTGCCACCATTTCAGGAACGGTGCCACCGTCTCTTCTCTGAATTACTGCAAAGCCCCTTTTATCATGATCTTGCATATTATTCTCTGATTCCCTACTCCACATCCTGCATAGCCAGATTGATCTTTTTTTTTTTAATCTTTACCTATTTTTGAGAGAGAGAGAGAGAGACAGAGACAGAGACACAGAGTGCAAGCGGGGAAGGAACAGAGAGAGAGAGCGAGCCACAATTCGAAGCAGGCTCCGGGCTCCGAGCTGGCAGCACAGAGCCCAATGTGGGGCTTGAACTCAGGAACCGCAAGATCATGACCTGAGCCGAGGTTCGGAAGCTTAACTGACTGAGCCACCCAGGCACCCCAGGATCGATCATTTTTACGTGCTGAGTGGGTAACACCACTCCGAAACGTTAAAATGCTCATGGTTCTGCAGCCTTCAGGATGATGCCCAGTGCCTTACTTTGTCTTTGCTAGGCCTTTCACGATCTGGCCTTCTGATAGAATCTGGCCTCATGCCCTTCTGCTTCCCTATTGGAACTTCATGCTCTCTGGCTATATTACACTTAGTACTTTTCCAAATGTGCAGTGTTTCCACTTGACTCTGGTTATAAGAACTGTCAATGCCTATTTATCTTTCAGACCTTAGCTTAGATGGTCCTTCCTGTACACCAGGAAGCCTTCCCATGATTACGTGTAACGTGAATGCTGGCTTTGTCTGTCTTTCTCATTAAACTGGAACCTTCTTGAAGACTGGGACTATGCCTTGTTCATTGTTTTGCCTCTGGGCATAGGTTTGCTCTCTGTCTGCAGACAGAGAAGAAAGGTGATCCATTGCTAGTTGAAGATTTTGAATTTGAGTGATGTCCTGTGTGTTCTCCTCTTGGCCTCAACCTTTCTAGGGTGTTTTCCACACTGCTCCAGGATGCTCTTTCTGAAGTGAAAATCTGTCCGTGCTGCTTTCCCAGAATCCTTCAGCAGCGCCTTACTGCTACTGGACAGAATATGAGTTATGCTTTTTTGTCGTGGGCTCCCATTGTCTTTGCTACCCATGATGTATTAGCAGCACTTTTGGTAGAATTACAGTAATTTCCCCTCGATCTCAGATTCTAGAACTGCAGTGAGGTTGACTTTATCCTAGCCTTCAGGGTAGAGCATGTGACCCGGGCCGAAAGCAATCATAATGAATCATTCTCTTGTACATAGTGACTGGTTTGGGGATGGGCATATTAGTCAGTTAGGGACAATGAGAGTTCTGCTAGGAATTGTGGGAAAATGAGTCTTCCCAGGTCTTCCTGTCATGTGGAACCCAGGCCAAAACAATGGAGAGGATAGGCTAGCTATAGAGACAACCTGAGCCTGATTATTTCATCCTTGAGCCCAGTGGTAACTGAAGATGGCCTTTCCCTATGGTTTTAGCTTGCATAAGCCAATACATTTCCTCACTTGTTTAAGCCAGATGTTCCTTACACAAATATTCATTGAGTTCTTGCCTTGTTCTGAGTGCTCTTGTTGACGTTAGGGATACAGCAGTGAACAAGGCAGGCAAGGGGGTATTGCAAGAGACCTCACTGATACCTCACAAAAGAATGCCACAATTTCCAGAATCTGGCTTACCCTTCCCTCTCCAGCTGAAGCTGCTAAATTCAGTCTTGACCCTGCTGAACCGGAACTTCCATGTTCCTTAATCACAGTATCCCTCCATCTCTGGAATCAGAGACTTCACATGCTATTTGCTAACCACTCTTCCCTCTTCTTGGCACCTCCTTCCTCCTCCCTATCAAGATGTCTGATCTTGTTTTCCTTTTTTTAAGATGCTTTTTATTTTTGAGAGAGAGACCGAGACAGAGAAGTGAGCAGGGGAGGGGCCGAGAGCGAGGGAGACAGAAGATCTCATGTGGGCTCTGTGCTGACAGCTGAGAGCCTGATGCGGGGCTCAGACTCACGAACCGTGAGACCGTGACCCGAGCGGAAGTTGGACGCTTAACCAACTGAGCTACCCAGGCGCCCCAAGATGTCTGATCTTTCACCTCCTTTTTAACCTCTTCATCACACACCTGTTGACCATCCGGGCTCTACATTTCCCCGCGAGACCGACCTAGGTGCTGAGCAGATCGTTCCAGTCGCTCCTCCAGTTGCCTCAACCCCCTTGCCGTGTTCGTCTCTCCCTGCCCTGCCCTCAAAACCACAGGGAGGTGTCAACCTGACCACCCACCATCTATGGATCCACATCTGCTTCGCAGAGCGTGACTCGGGGGTGGGGTGGGAGACACAGAATCATGGAGATCAGTGCCACTGTACGTTAATGCACTCCAGACTCTCCTACTCCAGTCTTCAGCATTGCCTGGGATCTTTGTTTGCTAGTCACCAGGTTTCTCTATTCCTTCCAGCTGCTATTTCGGTCTCTCGCTTGCGTACCCAAGACCTCCACAGGATCCTCTGACTCTAATCTTAACCCGTACGTTATTGAATAAATACATGTTGAGGGCTTGCTACATAGTAGGCTATTATATTGGAATCACACTGATGAATGGGGTGGACGGTGATTTCAAACGCAGCGAGCGTTTGGAAGGGGAAGCAGGTGGCAGGCAGGGTGCCGTGGCGGGGCGGGGGGAGATACAGAACCTGGAAACGTGGACTGTTGGGAGGGAGGTCGGAGGCGGCTTTCCTCCAGCAGGGACCCTTGGTGGCAAAGGGAACATTCAGCCAATGGGAGCAGCATGTGTTGGGAGGCTCTGAGGTGAGAAATTGGCAAAGTCCAGTATGGTTTGGACCTTGAGCTCGAGCGGAACACGGCATGAGGTAAAACTCGGAGGGCCATCTTCTCATTCATTCACCGGTTACACTCTTCATTCAGATATCTTTGGAGAGCCATGTACCTGGCACGATTTTCTGTGCGAGCGATTTGAGATCTACGGTGGGTGCTGTGAGGGGCCTGTTCCGTTGAACCTCCTATTTCTGTGGGCTCTGTCCCACCTTCGCTTCCATTTACTGCCACTTGGTTTCTTTGCCGGGGGGCTCTCTCTGGCTGCTGGAGTTATTCTTCTTACATCTAGGGTGGCCCACGCATGCTGGGAAATTAAAGCTCTCTTCCCCCAGCCCCCAGATTTCCTCAAGTAGGCGGATGGACACCCCGTCCCCTTGGCCCCTGGGTGGGAAATCTCTGGTGCGTCTATTTCCCGCAGACCGACAAAGGTTCCTGGTACAATTACACATCAGTTGCCCACGGCAGTAACTGACTTAAATCCTCACTCTTTACTGTCTTCCTTCTCCACTCCCTTCCCCGCATTTTTTTTTTTTTGGATTCCCTCCCATCTCATCTCCTTGCATTCCCGTCCCAGTCTCAGGGTCTGCTTTTGTGAAACCCAAATGAAGACAGTGGCGAATGAGCTGTACCAGATTCCTGCCTTCGCGGCCCGTACGTTCTGTAAAGGGTTGCGGACAAGGCAGACAGAGACACCGTATTTTCAGCTAGACTTTATGGGGCGCATCAAGTAAAATGGGGTAGTAGAAAGTGACTGGCATATCAGGGAGGCAGATGTGGGGAGGGCGGGCAGCATAGATGGAGAGGTCGGGGCAGACAGGGTGGGTGAGGCTCTCAGTGGTTTTCCACTTACTGCTGCTTTTTGCGTGGCCGTGCTGTGCCATTTCTTTCCTCCTGGCCTCGCTGTGTTCTCTGGGCTCCAATGATACTCGTCTCCTATGGTTTTTCTTCCAGCCTTTCTGGTGATTACAACCCAAGTCCCTCGATGACCTTCTCTCCATCCGTCTAAAATCCTACATGTCAGATTTTTCCGGAGGCCTTTCCTGTTCCTCTTTTACTCTCCCTTTGATGGCTTCAGCCAACACCTCGTGGGGACGATTCTCAAATTTATATCTATTGTAGACCTCTTTCCTGAATTCCAAGTCCAGATGTCCGATGTTTATTGCGTATCTCTTCCTAGATGTTTCACAGACATCCTAAACTGAAAATGTCCAAACTCCACATAATCTCTTCTCTCCCCAGACTGGTCTTCGTCTGAAATTCCTTAAAGAGTTGTGTTGGGGAATGGCATCACCCAGGTGCAATTAGACAGCAGTCCTTTTTCTTTGTTGACTTTTGTCCCTACATCTCCAGTTGCATTACTGATCAATGTTCAGACATCATTCAGACCACTTCCTGGATTACTATGATACCTCTGAACAAACCTCTGCTCCCCCCCTGCCCCCCACCAAGACGGTAGCCCCAGTAATAGTTCTAAAATTCAAATTTGTCGATGTCACTGCTATGCTTAAGAGTCATCATGGGCTCCCATCTACTTCAGATAAAGTTCATACTCCTTCATGTTAATGATCAAGATGCTGCAAGGTCTTGGTCTCATCTCCCTTTCCAGCATCATCTTTGTGGCTCTTCCCCTCACACTGTTTGGTGCCTCTGTGTCCCTGCATATGTTGCCTCTCCCACGCTTCGGTGCCTGGTTTATTCTAGAGCATTCTGCAGGATTCAGCAAAAGCATTACGCCTTTTAGTAAAGATGTCTTGACCATCCTGAACAGGAAGAGATTTTTTCCCCTCTGAGCTCCCTTCGCTCCCTCTGTACGGGATTATCTATATATCCATAGAGCATTTTCATGGTTGGCTCTTTGCCTTACCTCCCGGCTCCTTAAAAGCAGGTAGTGGCTTGTTTGTGTCTGTATCAGTGCCCAGTATGTGCAGATGTGCAGTTAACCTTTGTCAGATAGAGCTTACTCCATGTATAGGTCCAGGACAACATATGGGCTTGAATCTCTCCCCTAAATCATACTGTGAAAAATTCTGTTTCATATAGAGATGCAAATTGTTAAAAAAAAAAAAAAAAAAAAGATCCCTCGCCCTCTTCCTTAAACCACCTGGACCTTTGCTTCCGATGACGGTGCTTCAAGAACAAAGATATCTTTACATTGACCGGCCCATTCCCTGCAGTTACCCTAGTTTATAACAGAGGGCGCTGTGGTTCAATCTTTGAATTCCTGTTATTTTTGTTCCACTTATGTGCTTATCGTCTTAGACAACAGGACGGAGAGGATGGGCTATTCAGTAATTCTTAGCTATGTTGTTTTTGAAACACGCTTTTGTTCTCCCTATCTCTATGCAAACCAATCCTCGGAGGCGGCCCGTGAAAAACAAATTGAAAAAAAAAGAAAGCAGATTTGATAAATTTCTGCTCAACTTCCTATTTTCATTTACTTTGGATCTATGTTGGCAAGGCCTCTCGCACATTGTTCCCTCTCATACAAAGCATTGCCCGTCTCCGCAGTCAGCCCTTTATTTAAGCATTTTCTGTGTTCAAAGTGCAGAAATAAGCACCTTACATCTATCATCTTATTGAATCGGCCCAAACAAACTTCGGGAGGCTTAGCACGTGGAAACATCTGGAGGCCGAGAGAAAACACGATAAATTTGGGGAACTGATAGCAGTTCTGTGTTGCTTTTAGCACAGAGATGGTGAGGGTGGAGGAGGGGTGTGGGGAAAGGTGGTGAAGTTCTAGGGAAGCAGAGGCTACATCTTATGGTCCTTGTACCACCATGTCCAGGGGACTGGGCTTGATTCCCAGAGTAATGGAGTATGAGTGGTGGCGACCTTACCAGATCCGTGCTTTACAAAGCTAGCTGTGGCTCCAGAGTAGACAGTGGACTGAAGGACCATAAGACTGAAGGGAGAGAGACCAGTTATGATAACCCAGTGTTCTAAGTACAGTTGACCCTTACACAACACACAAGTTTGAACTGCATGGGTCCACTTATGTGTGGATTAAAAAAAATAAATACATACAGTACAGTACTGTATTTTCTCTACCTTGTGTTTTTCTCAATAACGTTTTCTTTCCTCTAGCTTCCTTTATTGCAAGAACGCAATGTATAATACGTATCACCTACAAAATGTGTGTTGATTGACTGTTTATGTTATCGCTGAGGCTTCTGGTCAACGGCAGGCTATTAGTCGAGTTTTGGGGGAGGCAAAAGTTGTACACAGATTTTCAACTGGTCAGGCGGTTGGTGCCCCGAATCCCCATGTTGTTCAACAGTCAACTGTAAATCATGACGGTGGCCTGAACAGGTGTGGTGGGATTATTGAGGGAACAGACAGTAAGGAAGTAGGAATGCAGTATAGGAAGCCAAACAGCCCTCGATGCGACTCTCTCTGCCACGTATTAAAGTGACCTGGCACATTTTAGGCACCTTTGCCAAATCTATTTTCTCGTCTGTAAAATGGAGTAATAGTAGCCATCTCAGGGTCCTTGAGAAGATTATGAGATAATGCATGTTTTGGTAGCGAGAATACTGGCCCTCCAGTCCCAATCCCCAGGATTGGCAAAAGAGACTTTGTAGGTCTATGGCAAAAGAGACTTTGTAGGTGTGATGAAAAAGTAAGAGCCCTCGGGTGGGGAGATTATCCTGGAGTATCCAAGTGACCTCAGTCTAATCACATACGTCCTTAAGAGTGGAGAGCCTTTCCTGGCTGCGGTCAGAAAAGGGTGTGAAATGGAGATAGGCCAGAGGGATGTCTTGTTGGTGGCTTTGAAGATGGACGAAGAAGGGGCCATGAGCCAAGGAATGTGAGTGGTTTCTAGAAGCTGGAAAAGGCAAAGAAATGGATTCTCCGCTAAAGCTTCCAGAAAGGAATGCCAGTACTTTGATGGTACTCTGGTGAGATTGGTGTTGGATTTTTGACCTGTAGAACCATAAGGTAAGTTGCGTGTGTCTTATTAAACCTTTAAATTTGCAGATATTTGTCACAGCAGCAATAGAAAAATAATGCCTATGCAGAGAGCTCAGCCCAGTGCTGCCTATAGCAGGCACGGAAAATAGTCAATTAGTCGGACATGGTGACTGATTAGACATTGGGGAAGAATGGAGGATCAAGAAAGGTGCTTGGGAATCCATGCTGTTGCCATGGTTTAACGTGGGAAAAGCTGTTTTAGCAATATGAGTGATCTCTGAGTGGACATGTTCACTAGGTGGTTGGATATGGGGTCTGGACATTAGAAGAGAAGTCTGGGCTGTGGATTCACATTTGAGAATTAACATTGCAAAATGAATGAGATCGCTTCCCTTCATACCCAGTGGATAGTCGGGGGGACATTTATCCCTCTCCTGCCCTCTGATTCCTCAGATTGATTTCTAGGGCCTTCCATTCCGGATCGCCTAAGTCCATAGGGGGCATACCTATATCTTGGTCAGCCATTTTTGATTGAAACCAATGTCATAAATGTAGCCATTTGACCCAGGAAGAGTCTGAAGTTGGGTGTTACTCTCCCTGAAGGAACGAAAGCCATCCGAGGAGTTAGTTCGTATGTGAAAAGCAGCGCCAGGCCCCAGATTGTGGTGCCCCTAACTGAAGGTGGCTGATAGCCGGTGGTTGCTCTGACCGATTTTTAAGGTATTTGAACATCTCTGTGGTGTCATTATTTTCCCTACTGCCTTCTCTTATCACCTGTAGTCCCGAGAGCTAGTTCTGTGGTGCTGTTGCTTTGTCTTGGGTGTCAGAATACTTGTGTAACCCTCGCAAGTGATTCACTGTCAAGGATTTCCTGGCATACCTTCTCTAAGTCTAGCAACAACAGACTGACATATGAGACAGTGACGCTTCCATACTGACATGATTTCACGACTCAGAACAGAAAAGCCCCTTGGGGGGCCTGGGTGGTTCAGTCGGTTGAGCATCTGACTCTTGATTGTGGCTCAGGTCATGATCTCGGGGTCCTGGGAACAAGCCCCGCGTGGGGCTCCAGTCTGGGTGTGGGTCCTGCTTAAGATTTTCTGTCTCCCTCTCCCTCTGCCCCTCCCCACCGCTCAAAATAAAAATGGGGCGCCTGGGTGACTCCGTCGGTGGAGTGTCCGACTTCCGCTCAGGTCACGATCTCAGGGTGTGTGAGTTTGAGCCCCACGTCGGGCTCTGTGCTGATGGCTCAGGGCCTGGAGCCTGCTTTGAATTCTGGGTTTCCCTCTCTCTCGGCCCTTCCCTTGCTCGTGCTCTGTCTCTTTCTCTGAAAATAAATAAACGTTAAAAAAAATCTTAAAAAAAAAAAAGAATAGAAAAGTCCCTATTCTTGTCAGGCTGTTATGTGTACAAGCAGACACCTGTATGTCTCCACCATGCCGTCATGGACACGAGCCCTCCAGTTGTGCCATGGAAGTGTCTCCACTTCCCACGTCCTGCAGCAAAAGTGTCGGTCAGATGAGGCTCTTCACTAAGGCTTCGGGGGTTGTGTCCGTTCAAGGTCTGTCGCAAGAGGAGACGCCGTATCGTAATCCTAGCAGATACCGTTGGCCAGAAGTCTACACTTTGCCTCATCCTGCGCTGGGGGGCATCTTACATGGACGGTTTCTTATTCTGACCACGGTTTAGCAAGAAGGGTATTCATGAGGACTGTCTTTGTAACTTCATAACCAACGTTCCCCATCCCAGGTTTGCTTATTTATTTATTTTTAAATTCTAGACAGTATTTATGGAGTGCCATCTGTGCTAGGCCCTGTGCTAGTTGAGGAAGATGTGTTTGTTGCCCCTCAAAGAGCTTGTTTTCTTTTTTGGGGGGGAGGAAGAGAGAGAGAGCTGCACACATGAGGTGAGGAGGGGGGTAGTGAGGGAGGGAGGGAGGGAGGGAGAGAGATTCTTAAGCAGGCTCTACGCCCAGCCCAGAGCCTGACACAGGGCCCTGTCTTACAACCCTGAGATCAGGAAGTCAAGAGCTGGATGGACATTCAACTGACCGAGCCACCCAGGCGCCCCCAAGAGCTTCTTTTCTAATGGGACAAATAGATAAGTAACAGATACGTACTCTTTCCTGTGGTAAGTGTCACAATGGAAGGAGGCAGCTCACTATGGGGACGTGGATGGAGAACCATAATGTCCTCTTCGTCTTCATCATGGTATTTGCCTTTCCCTGGGGAGGCCTTGTTCTAGATTGATTGTGGTTCTTCCTCTGTGTGCGAGAGGTCTTTGGGAGACACACATATGGAAAGGCAGATACAGTCTCCGATTTCACTGTCTCCCACCTCATCGACCACTTAGTTTCCTGCCCTGCATGTCAAAGGACAGCTGTCTTCCCCCATTCAGGACAGAAGGAACAGAGGGACAATACCAAACCCTGTAACAGTCAGTATCTATTACCTGGAGGCCAAGGGACAGGCCCACAACCCTGTCGTCTCCCAGACACGGATTCGAGCCAAGAGTTGATCTCCGTTGGCCCCTTGGGAACAGGTCCTCCAGAGTCTCTGAACTGGACCTTTTAGGGTAGATTTATCAGACCCCTTGCCTTGCCATTCAAGGCCCCAGCCCTTTCAAGATGCTGTTCATGAGAAAAAAGTGGGACTTCTGTTTCCACCTGGATATCCCATTCTCTGAAACCTTGGCCTTGGTTCCTATTCACAGCTACACTTTGCTTGATTTCCCTTGTGTGTTAAAGTCTTCTTCTTTGATGTCCTGTGCCCCACCTGTCCTTTTACCCACTCACTGACTTTGCCTTAAGTCTCTCAGACTGGATTTGACTGACACCCGCAGTGTGACTGTCAATAATTAGCAAAAACCTGATTTTGATCTCTTTTTTGCTCGCCCCACAGGCTCTGGCTACTTTTGCCAAATTCTTCTTCCCAAATATCACCTTAATTCAAGAACCTTCAAAGATTACTCATTGCCACAGCAAATATTTTATTTTATTTATTTATTAAAAAAAATTTTTTTTTAATGTTTATTTTTGAGAGAGACAGAGGCAGAGCGTGAGCAGGGGAGGAGCAGAGAAAAAGGGAGACAGAATCTGGAACAGGCTCCAGGCTCCGAGCTATCAGCACAGAGCCCGACGTGGGGCTCGAACTCACAAACTGAGAGATCACGACCTGAGCCGAAGCTGGACGCTTAACCGACCGAGCCACCCTGGCGCCCATACCGCAGCAAATATTTTAAATCCTTGATCCTGCCTTCTGAAGCCAGCCTGTATTTTGGCCCCATATCCCTCTACTGCACAGTACTCCAGCCGATGCGGACCCCTTCCTGGCCTCGGCCCATTCCAGCTTCTGTGTCAGTTACTTCATGCCCCAAATATGCTTCATTCATTGTTTTCCTTCTGAAAATTCCCACATCTGCCTGGCTAACTCTTCAGACTCAGTCAAGGCCTCTCACTACGGGGGTGCGGTCATTAATTGCCTTTTCACAGGCTGAAGTAATGACCTCTGTTCTTCTTTTTTTTTTTTTTAAATATGTATTTTAAGTTTATTTATTTTGAGAGAGACAGGGACAGCGCAAGTTGGGGAGCGGCAGAGAAAGAGGGAGAGAGAGAAAATGGTAAAGCGACATGGGATTAGACTCATTTGGTGCATAACTCAGAGGTTGTTGGGTTGCTTTTTTAAGATGCTGCGCGTAGCTTTTCCAGAAGGTGGTTCCAAAAAGAAGTTGTTGTCCTGCATGCCAGCCTCCCGGAAAGATAGGGTTGCCCTCAGAAGGGAGGCGGGCATTGTCCTTCCGGCCCAGCCAGCCGCTGGAGGTCACTGTTGTACCACAGATGTGTGCGCAAGGCGCGGCGAGGCCCTTTCCAAGTTGGCGTCTGGGAAACGGTGAATCCGACATCCCCGGGGCAGGTCGGAAACTCCCTGGTGAAGGCATCTTGCTGTCCTGATCGAGGCCTGGCCTGCTGACCTGAAAAATGGGGCCGGGGAAGAGCTGTGTCTGAGGCAAGAGGGACAGAGGCTGGTGCAGGGGGGGGCTTCTGCAGTAATCAGATACGGGGAATTTCGCGTGGTCTGGAGTGCATTATCCTCCGTCTGGCGTGGGAGGGGCTGGATGCCCCTTTGGGTCAAGGCGACTTTTCTCCTGCTGCTTTTCTGGTTTGAATCTGGTTGAGGTTAGGGAAGGTTATTATTGTTCTACGGGTCTGTAGAGGCCAGGGGACGCTAAATGAATTGGGGGGGGGGTCTCAGACTCCACCCTAGGGGAGTCTGGGGATTGGAGGAGACCTTCCTTACCCTTCTGGGCTGTAACACCAGAGCCGCCAGGTAGAGGAGGGGAATGGAAACTGAGGCCTACTACTTAGACACCCTCCACCAACGGACCTCAGTTGTGGTGTCCAGGAGAACAGCAGAGAAAGGAAAGAATGGGTATTTCTGGTGAGAAACTCTGGGCCAGGTCTTTGTATATATTTTCTCACTTAATTCTCATAATAAATGTGTTTCGTGGGTATTATTTTGCCCATTGATTACTTGACGGGATCGAGGTTTAGGGCAAACATGAACCCATATTTCTTTTTTTTTTTTTTTAAGTTTTTAAAAATTTATTTATTTTGAGAGAGAGAGAGAGAGAGAGAGAGAGAGAGAAAGCATGCGTGCACATGCATGAGAGGGGTCAGGGCAGAAAGAGGGAGAGACAGAATCCCAAGCAGGCTCCATGCTGCCAGTGCAGAGCCAGAAGCAGGGCTCGAACTCATGAACCATGAGATCATGACCTGAGCCAAGACCAAGAGTCTGACACTTAACCGACTGAGCCACCCAGCACCCCAAACCCATGTTTCTTGGTCTATAAAAGGCGGAGATGATAAAGCGATTACTTGTGGGCACCTTGTGAGGATTAATCCAAGCTTGAAAACTTTGGGTCATGCGGGGGAACAGGGTCTCTGGCAGTAACTTTTGACAATAACTCCCTTCCGCATTGGTTGAGAGTAACTTCTGCTAGGAGTTGAGTATCTTCCTGATAAGTCATCGTTTGTTTATAACTTTACCCAGGCACTTCTACACATATTAACTAATTTGACCCTTATAATATCCCCATTTTTGTGGATGAAGAATCTGCAACCTGAGATCTGAAGGCTTTGATTTGCCTAAGATCACATAGTGATAGCTATGGGATTCAAACTAAGATCTTTTTATGCCGAATGGAGCACTCTTTCTACCACACTGTTATTATACTCCTGGGTACACTTTGATGATGGGAAAATATTATACCATAGCCTAGTTGGCCACAGATGTCCCTTACAGGTCGTGGGGCACAACCCTTTGTTTTTAGAGGTGACGGAATTTCAACCTGGAAAGATCAAGTGCCTTGCCCCAGTTCATATAGCTCTGGGGTGAAAAATGTTATCTTCCTAAGTTTGGGTTCCCAGGTTTAGGCACTAAAAATACAGGATTTCTAGTGTCGATGAGATGGGTATACTAGTCCTTAAAAATTATTCATGACTTATCTGAAATTCAGATTTAACTGGACGTCCTGTATTTTATCTGGCAACCTTATCCTGAGTCCAAAGAGGGAAAGCTAAGCTTGCTTTGAATTTTGGAAACGAAAATATTCTGCAAAGAGCACCCGAGTACCCTAAGAAAGTAGAAAGACTCTCTATGGTTATGTTCTGGCCTTGCCAACCACAACCACTGTGAGCTGAGCTTGCCCATATCACATCATCTGATGGGTTCATTTTTAAGGATATCTATGGAAAAGAAAAAAAAAACAATTACAAATCAGTTTGAAAATATAAAGGGCTTCAGGACAATTATAAAAGAAACCAGCCCCGTTAATCATACCAACTACTCAAGGGAAACCAAATCATGGAAAGAAATCCCCAAGGGGCATTGAGTGGCATACCCTTCCTAGGCACACCTGTAATCAAGATTCAAAAGGAAGACTGCTAGTTCCCTTTGGAAACTATTCTGTAATGAAATCAACCCTTTTTTGTACTTCCAGGCTAATTACTGGATTCATTCTTCTTACTCAGTTTATTTCTAGGTATTTGGATATTTTTCATTGATGCTCTTTGTTACTTTACCAAAACACACAACAATAAATCGTCATAATGATTTGACCTGACCAGGTGTGGGTGCCGATTTTAGAACTGATAGTAAGGATATAAATATTAAGGGAGCGTCATGCTTCTTAAATATTTTTATATTTAACTGGAAAGAGACTGTGTGTATCAGCATAGGGCTTGTAATGCTAAAGCTCTGTGTCTATATGGTGATCTTCCCCTTTTCTGGACAGAAAAAATTGTCGGTTCTTTTTTGTGGTTTTGTTTTAAAGTTTGTTTAGTTATATCGAGAGAGAGCGAAAGAGTGCATGCGCAAGTAGGGGAGGGGCAGAGAGAGATGGAGAGAGAAAATCCCAAGCAGGCTCTGAGCTGTCAGCATGGAACCCAGTGGGGGGCTCGATCCCGGGGACAGTGAGATCATGATCTGAGCCGAAACCAAGTGTCAGATGCTTAAGCAACTGAGCCACAGAGGCACCCCAAATTTGCTGGTTCTAAGGTTGCATGGTGATAGGGGAAACATCCACGTGTTGTTGTGCAGCCTAACACGGTGTAAACATTGGCAATTTGAACTTTTTGCTTCCACATCAGAGCGGTGTCTTTTACCTCTCACCACCTTTCCCATTCATCCGCCATTTGTATTTCCTTCTCATCACTCATTATTTCAATGAATATTTTGTGTGCACCAACTGTGAAGCATACGCTGTGGTAGGAGCTGGGGAAACGTGGGTGAAAGCCACAACCCTGTTCTCAACATGCTCACTGGCTATCAGAGGAAGAAGGCCTGTAAACAATGAAGCTGAGCAGAGTAAATCTGAAAACAAAGAGGAGAGGGCAGTTCATTCTTCCCTTGGTGGTGGGGGGTGGGGGTGGTGGGTAGGACAGGAGCAGAAACGTCAGAGAAGAACATCTACAAGGCGTGGGCGTTTGGAAGGACCTAATATGTTCAGTGAATGACAAGAAGTTTACAATGGCGGGGAGGAGAAGAAGGCTGAGTAGACAGTGGGGGTCCATGTCAGAAAGATCTTTGTTCAGGAAACGAAGGGGTTTGGATTTAATGGGAAGTCATTGGACACCTTTAGCGGGAGAGTGACAGCAGCTTGGTTTTAAAGGAAAAGACCTGTGAGAGACAAGTCTAGGATAAACGGGAGTGGGGAGAGATCAACAGAGAGGCCAGTTAGGATGTCACTGCATCCAAAGGGGTGATTTGGAACTGGTGAAGAGCTTGGGCTAGAAGACCTGGAAAGGAGGAGAATAGACTCTCTTTGATTGTAATCCTTTTTTTTTTTTTTTTTTTGACTCTTCTTATCTTCAAGTCCTGCAAAACTCAAAGCAGTAGTTGAAGTGGATGATGCTAAGTATGCTCCAATTAGAGGAAGTGTTGCCAGACTTGGGAAGGGTCCACAGAGAGCTCACAAGGAATGTTATTATGAGGATATTTCTGGAAATGTTGGTCCAGGCCCAGCTTTTCAATTATTTTTGTATTAATGGCTTGAAGATGGGAACCTTGGTCAAGGTTGTAGATGCTAGAGAGTTGAAAGTTGATAGTTAATACACTGAATGAAAAGAATTGAATTCCAAACAGATAACTAAAATATCCAGAGATCAGCTAAAATCTAAAAAGATGAAGTGTAATAGGGGTAAATGTGAGGTGCTGAAGTTGGATCAAAGAAATTAATGCATAATTACAGAATGGAGAAAATCTTCATTTAAAAATATTTTTTTTAGTGTTTATTTTTGAGAGAGAGAGAGAGAGACAGACAGAGAATGAGCAGGGGAGGGGCAGAGAGAGAGAGAGCGGGGGAGACACAGTATCTGAAGCAGGCTCCAGTCTCTGAGCTGTCAGCACAAAGCTGACGCGGGGCTCGAACCCACGAACTGTGAGATCATGACCTGAGCTGAAGTCGGGCGCTTAACCGACTGAGCCACCCAGGCACCCCGAAAATCTTCGTTTATGAAGATGTGGAATTAAAAAAAATTTTTTTAATGTTTATTTATTTTTGGAGGAGAGAAAGACAGAGTGTGAGTTGGGGGAGAGGGGCAGAGAGAGAGGGAGATACAGAATCTGAAGCAGGCTCCAGGCTTTGAGCTGTCAGCACAGAGCCCGACGCGGGACTCGAACCCACAAACCGCGAGATCATGACCTGAGCCGAAGTCAGCTGCTCAACCAACTGAGCCACCCAGGCTCCCCAATAAAGATGTAGAATTTTAAATGACGACTCATTGATATGATGTCCCTCCTTTCAAAATTAATGGTTTCTTATGCTATTGCAAAAGGTGTATGGTGTTATGGTAGGAGCTACTGTAAAAAAAATAGATCCCTAAATCTCAGTGGTATAATATAATTGAAATTCAATTCTTGCTCAGTTAACTAACTGTCCAAATCAGATATTCTGTGTCCTGTGTTACTTCCCTCCATATGGAGACCCACATCCTGGGGTCCTTCCATCTGGTGAACTCAGCAACTCTCTAAGCTTTGGCCTCAATGTCATTTGCATCTAGCTTGAAGAAGAGGAAAGAGAGTAGAGAGGGGACCTCTGAATCATAAAAACCTTGGCCCAGAGGCATCATAGGTCATTTCCCCTCATATTTCATTAGCAGGGGAGACCAGCAAATACAGTTCCTGGATGGGCAGCTGTTTCGAGTGACAAATCTATGGTATGGAAGTAGGAAGACACTCGTGCCATCCAGAATGGAGATATTTTTAGCTTTGGCCAGTTTCCAATTCTTGCATTAGTGTCCATTGAGAATGTCCTGTTTTAGGAAGGAAATTGGCAAAATGAAATATTTGGAGGCAACTGAATAGAAGACACAAAGATCTGTGAATGTTTCTTGTAGGAAAGAGAAGACCCAGGAGGAACTCCATGGCTATCTCCAGCTATTGGAAATTTTCTGAAATGTTACTGTTCCCCTACGTTCTGTGTTTATGCTTCTCCTTTCTGTACCTGGTTCTGTTCTGTAACTGGATGATCGATATAGTCTTAAGCTCATATTATTCGTTGAGATGCTGGGCTTATTTCTCCAACTCGATCTTTCCTCTGAGTTGACTTGTATCCAATTACTAACCATTCGTCTTAACTGGCGTTTTAAAGTGACATCAACAAATCTGCATCTTCACCTCACCCTGACACCTCCAACTTGGTGGACCAGCAATTGGCTGACCAACAGTCATTCAGTTACTCAAGTTAGAAGCCAAAGAATCATCGTGGAAGTGCCATCTCTCTTTTACCGTTTTCATCAAATTAATTTTCCAGGGGCATCTGGGTAGCTCAGTCAGTTAAGTGTTTGACTCTTGATTTTGGGTCAAGGCATGATCTCATGGTCGTGAGATCAAGCCCGGTATCGGGCTCCGTGCTGGGCATAGAGCCTTCTGAAGATTCTCCCTCTCTTTCTGCCCCTCCCCCACTTACGCTCTCTCTGTAAAAAAGAAAAAAAAAAGTAGTTTTCTGGGCGTGTCAGTTTGATTTCATAAATATTTCTGAACTGTATCCACATTAGCACAGAGTCAATTCAGGTTTTCATCATTTTTCACCTGGATAACTGAAATAACTTCTTAAATGGTTTTGCCTCTTCTACCCTTGTTTCTCTATACCGCCACGAGAATGGTCTAACAAAGAGGTAAATCTGATGTTATTATTCTCTTTTTTAAACCATATCACAGCCTCTAGGTATGACATACAGGTAAGTCTCTATCAGGTTCTTGCCTATGCCTAACCCCATTGTATGCCACTCCTTCCTTATAGCATTCTACTTGTAGTTCCTTGAATATACCATACTATTTCCCATTTCTGTTTCACTTTTCCTGAAAATTTTCCCTTTAGAAAATCACTTCCTTGGCTAACTCTTACTTGTCTTTACAAATTCCCTTAAGACTTTCTTTAACTTCCCAAATCGGGATCAAGCGCCCCTTTCTATGCGTCCGAACACGGAGTATACTGGTACATATCTGCCTCCCCATTACAATGTAATTATCTCTAGAGCAAGGACCCTGCCTCATTCATTCATTCATTCATTCACTCATTCATTGATTCATTATCTAGTACCCATCACAATGCCTGGCACACATTCAAAAATGTCTGTTGACTTGAATTGTCATGCGCAAGAGAGAACAGATTTATTTGGTCTCTGTTATCTCAAAATTCAAAACCGCAAAGCTACATGATAGCAGATTTTGGCTTCTATGAGGTGGTAAAGCATAAAATTGGTAGGTGGCTTTGGAAAATAGTATATTTCTTCTTGTGGTGTTCGAGTAGAGGCTGGAAGGCTCACTCGATAAGGAATCATGGTAGGGATTGAAGCAGCCAATGGAGGTTGGTAACATGCCGGTACACTGTAACATTTTATAATTTTGATTCACGTTTGATTTTTTCTATAAAACACATGTATTTTAATTATCTGAAGTGTGTTATGGAATGTAATCCGTGGTTTGGGAAAATGCTTTAAAGAAGAAACCAACGCAGAGATCTGTAGAAACCTGTAGAAAACCGGGGCGCCTGGGTGGCGCAGTCGGTTAAGCGTCCGACTTCAGCCAGGTCACGATCTCGCGGCCCGTGAGTTCGAGCCCCGCGTCAGGCTCTGGGCTGATGGCTCGGAGCCTGGAGCCTGTTTCCGATTCTGTGTCTCCCTCTCTCTCTGCCCCTCCCCCGTTCATGCTCTGTCTCTCTCTGTCCCAAAAATAAATAAAAAACGTTGAAAAAAAAATTAAAAAAAAAAAAAAAAAAAAAGAAACCTGTAGAAAACCTGTAGATCTGTAGGAGACCTGGTCTAAATAATATATATTTTAATGAGCTTTGGAAAAATAGAATTTTTTTTTTGAGTCAGACTCCTCCAGCTCACTTTTCTTATGTTCATGCATATTATAATAGCCGGGCCAAAAAGGGGGCTAAGACCTATAATTGATATGCTTTAATGAGCAATGTTTATTTTGTTATGTTACCTTCTGTACCCCAAATATCTATATATTTAGTTACTCATAAAGGATTCAACAGAGAAAATGACTAATTGCTCAAGAGTCCACGAATACATTCAAGGCTCTGAACTATCGCACCGATTTGATTTAGAAGTCATTTGGTCTAGCTTTTCTGGATGGCGACATTTAGAAAGGAAACAGCATTAGGCAAATGAAGTAAACATTTTCTTTTTCCAGGAAAGAGCTTTCTTTTATCTCCTGGGCCACCTATGCCTTCGGAAGCTGAAACTCCAGGAGAAATGTCGCTTTTCATTATCTGGCCTCTAAGCCTGCCAGTAAATTTTATTTTCCTAATGTTCAGGACGTTTATTTTTCTATCAGTCTTTGAGGAAGATGAACCCATTCTTCTCACAGTATGGATGAACATGCGCTTTTATACTTTCCTTGCATGAAAACAATGTTTGGGTTTTTTTTGTTTCGGGTTTTCGTTTTGAACACATGCAAGCTCTTTGAGGGGAGGCGTATTGCCATTATTTAAGAAAGAGCTGGGTGTGGTGGGACGAGCACTCGATCTGGAGTTAGGACCCCAGTTTTAGCTCCGGCTGGCTGTTATCTGGGAGCTCTGCTCCCACTCACAGAATGACGTCATTGGACCAAACAGCCTTTAAGCTCCCAGCTGCTCTAACATTCTGTGTTCTGAGATTTCCCATGGCACCTCCCTGATGCTTACTCACTGGGTCTGACCAACTTAAGTGAAGAAAATGACGTAAAGCTGGTGTTCAAACCCAAGGTCCTCAATTACATTTTTCACAGAATACACTCCTCAAGAAAGAATGACGCCATTGACTGTGGATTCCCTTTCATGGACACCCCCTGCCTGCGTACTGGGATGGTTTATCAGTGATTATTAAAGGTAGGCATGGGATTCTGTTTATAACAATTACTTCCAAATTTGCCTCTCTTTCACTGGTAGCTTCCCACTCCAGTTTATCCTACAAACTACTACAAACTTAATTTTCCTACTAATTTCCTTTCATTTACCTGCTCAAAAATGCATGTGAGCTCTTGATTGTTTATGGGAAAAAAACCTGCCATATTCCTAAGTATGTAGTTCAAGGCTCCATACTATGGCCCCAGTCTGTCTTTCCAAATTTATCACTGAACATACTCTAGGCTTTAAACCTCTGTTCCAAGCAGAACTGAAAACTTTATTGTCGTTTCAGGGTGGGGAGATGGGAGGCCTTCCTACCTGCATGCCTTTGTTGTGGAAGGCAGTCTCCCTGCTCAGACATCCCCATTCTTACTGTTTAGAAATCAATGGAAATTTCTTTAGAAATGTAATTTAAGTATTTCAATTAAAATTCAATATAAAATTTAAATAGAAATACTTCCCATTTTTTTTTACAGTCCGTTCAAATCCATTCCACTCTCTTGTTGCTGATCCCCAAAGCCCACCATGATCGTGCTCAGTTACTATGTAGGGTCACCATCAACATTTAGCCCTCAGCGTATTTTGGATAATTATACGTTTTGCATTTTAGCAGGAACTGCCTACCAGTGCTAAGGTGTGTGTTTCTTGTTTTCTCACTGGATTAAAATCTCCTTGAAAGCAAGAGTAGAGTCTTAACCCATATTTGGATCCTCTGTGCTTACTAGTCTGTATTCCCATATTATCTCATTCAAATCACCAGTAAGGTATTGATTATATGACTTAGTGGCTATTTACATTTCTGTCTTCGTAGGTAAGCTACGATTTTTTCTATTGCAAGAGCAACACCACCTGTGTTTTCTCCCTAGTGGTGAGCCCCAGTGCCTGGCACATGGTAGATGTTCAATAAATGTTTGTTGAAAGAATGAGTGCAGTCAGATTTGACTTTGCCAGAAAGAGCTGACTTTGTAAGAAGTTGATAAACTGAGCTGCTTTATGATCAGTCTAAAACGTAGAAGGTGATTGCCTCTGAAAATGGGATGCATCTTTTCTTTGTTTCTTGGCATTTTTCCTATTAGGAGTAGAACTTGAGCAGAGTAAATAGGACTCAATCTCGAATTCACAAATGACACCAAGCCTGAAATGATGCTGAGGTTGGAAGCGATTTAGTTCACTTGAATTTTATTTGGGGGATAATGTTTTCCTTCTGGGAAGAGAAATGCTAATGAAAAAATCGCCTCCCGACTACAACGCAGAAGTAATAGGAATCTGGCCAGAAATATGATCTTATGAAAATTCTCCAAGCAAAGCATCTTATACTCATGTCTGTGCCTTTGGATTGACATTCTGATGTTTGCCTTTCTCTGGTTTCCAGAGCTCAGGGTGGAGAGAGGCGCCAGGGTAACAAGCCAAATAGGTCTATTATGGGATGTCATGCTCACTGGGCATGAGTGCTGTCTCCTAGGACATTTATAGCGTTCATTACTCAGTCCAACTTTAATAACACATGGACAAGCCTGGGGCAATTTGTAAAGGATCTGAGAGTTTTTTGTTATGAAAGTCTATATTATAGAATTAGCGGGTCTCAGGATTGGACTCGATTGGAAAGATGATCTCATCAAAGGACCCATAGCTCTCTACTGGAGAAGAACTGCTTTCAATAACCCTGACATTCTAAATGGCCATGGGTATTGGGGGACCATTCGTAGGACTAAGTTAACAGATGGTGACTGTTATGTTGTAAGTTAGGATATGGCAAAATGGCAAATGCTGACTCTACTTTTTCCCTGCAGCCAAGGGAGCTATGAAGAGGTGGGACAGGGAGTGGCCAGCCATCCTAACCTTTTTGCTATAAACCCTAGAGAGGAGAACATGAGGGGGATCAGTGATGTAAGTCATCCAAGAGAGATTCTGGTGTCTTCTAGATTAGTGTTTCTGACCTGTTCACCAGCTTACTCGGAAGACTCGATAAAATTCAAATTCAGATTCAGGAGTTCTGCGGTAGGGTCTGAGATTCTGTATTTCTAACAAGGTTCCAGGTGGTGCCAATGCTGCTGATACATGAGCCACATTTTGAGTAGCAAGATTCTAGAATCTACCAGCCTGATCAGTCTGTTGGATACTGAGCCCCACGTTAACCACCTCAAATAGAGAAGAAGTAGACTCCAAGCAAATAAGGGTGAAAAGATTACTGAATTATAGGTGATCAAAATTAAAAAAAAAAATCTTGAAGATGATCCAGTTCATTGGTTTCCAATTTTTTTATTGTTTCTTTTTTAAATTTCTTTTTGAAAATCAAAGTTATATGAGGAATCTCAATGTATGAAATGGCTCAAAGCTTTGGTGTTTCGATTAAATCTGGAACAGAAGCTTGGAGCCAACCCCTCCTCCTATGAGTCTCCTCAAAGACTCCTAGTCTGTAGAACCCTAGGACTCTGAGTAGCACTGTTTGGAAACGACTGACCTTATTTATTGAATGCATTAGGAAATAATAAAATGGAACCCATATCCAAATCCTGATTGCTAGTCTGATGTTCTCTCTAATATGTAAGGGCAGCGTAACTTATTACCTTGGCTTAGAAGCTAATTATCATCGATTTGGGTCGTCTTTGACTATCTGAGCTCTGGTCGGTCTCTGACACAATACTTGGTACTTGCTACATCACCCTTAGCTAACTGTGTGGGCTGGGGGAAGTCGCGTAGCCTTTTGGAGCCCCCATTTCTGATCTATAGAATGAAAAAAACCCCAAAACCTCCTGTGAACTTCTCTACATATATCACCAGCATAGAGTATCCAGAATCTTAGAAGGACTAAAGAAACATGCAGTGAATGCAAATGAAATGAGGGCAACAACTGTACTTGTCTTATCTACCATCGTAACCCCTCTGAATGCCTTTGCCTGTCAGAAGCAGACACTCTATAAATATTTGCTAAACAAATGAAGGATGATGATGTCATAGGCAGGAAACTATCTTATAACTTATAAGTGTTATATGTAAATTTAAGGGACCATTAAGATTATCATCATTATCAAATAAGCTCGAAACTGAGGTGCTCTGCTGGGTGTTGACAAAAGGGAGCCACATTCTCTCTGTCTCTGGCATCTGGTGACGCACAACCTCTGACAAACAACAAGGACTGGGATATAAGGGGCTCAGCGAGAGTTGGAGGGAGCCCCAATCCTTTAAAAAGGGATGAGTAAGACGATTTTACATAATACGCAGATAATGGAAACGCATTGCACACTGAGGAACAAGGGCAAATATATTTCGGGTGGAAAGTAGTCACAGATAATTTTACTTTCGCACTAGGCCGCGCAAGAGATTTTGCTAGCCTTCCTCTGAGAAACTGGAGAAGGCATCATGAAAGAAGTGGCATTTTCAGCATCTTGCAATTCCCAATTCTTTTGGCAACAGGGTAAAGCATTTGTCAGAGCGGAAGTCAGACTATCATCTGGCGCGCTTCTGGGTAGAGGCCAGTCTAGAAAGCAATTGCACTTTATGTAAAGAATTGCATAGCAGACAAGTACAAACTCTGCTCCTCGTCCCGGTCTTGTTTGTTTTCCTGGGGAGCAAGACACTGGGGACACAGTGCCCAGATGGATGGCTTGGGGCTGGGCTGTGGAACGACACTCTGCAGCAGGCATGTGCACTTTAGACAACCGCCCCAGGATCAATTTATCTTCTTTTCTGATTTGCAAAAGCCTTGACGGAGAATATCCGCTGGTTCTGTTGGAGGAAAGAGACTTCCTGAGACATGATGTAATTTTTGCAAAGGGGAAACACATGTCGGGTCCTGCAGTACAAAACAATACCGAGGTGCTGATAGCCCTTCTGTCAGTCACATGACAGGATACAGGGTGGGTTGGGTACTGCTACCCAGGAGCCTTTGGAGCAGGGGGCTGGGGGATGGGAAAGGCAAAAGAAAAGGCTCCGAGGCTTTTTAAGTACAGGGACTCCATTAAGTTTATGAGAGTCAGAGAGGAATACTTTTCTGTTTTTAGTTAGAATGATCTTTGTCTTTGGCACAGAGCATCTCACACGTGTGCTGCTTTTTTTTCCTCCTGATACACAGGTACTTACAGTGTTTGCACAAAGAAAAAGTGTCAGTAGATCCACATTTTGTTTATTTCTATTGCAAAAACATTTCTTAAGTTGATTTATTTTGAGAGAGAGAGAGCGAGAGTGCACAAGCAGGGGAGGTACAGAGAGAGGGAGAGACAGAACCCCAAGCAGGCTCCAGGCCATCCGTGCAGAACCCGACGTGGGGCTCATGAGCTGTGAGATCATGACCTGAGCCGAGGTCAAGAGTGGGATGCCGAACTGACTGAGCCACCCAAGCGCAACCTGCTAAATCTGTATTTTAAAATTCAGCAAAATAAGTGACAATTTTATCAGCATTATCATTCTTTTTAAAAATTTTATTTATTTATTTTGAGGGCGAGAGAGAGAGAGAGAGAGAGCAGGGGAGGGCAGAGACAGAGGGAGACCCGGAATCCAAAGCAGACTCCAGGCTCTGAGCTGTCAGCAGAGAGCCCGACATGGGGCTTGAACTCGTGAGCTGTGAGATCATGACCTCAGATGAAGTCAGATGCTTAACCCGTCGAGCCACCCTGGCACCGCTCAGCGGTATCATTCTTGCTGAAATTTTCATGATCTTACGTAACTCTTGTAGCTCTTACAGAATAGTGGGTGACCCACTGGCATGAGGACTTAAAGTACACTTTAGGTTTTACCCCGCCCCCCCTACCCCCCAACACTTGAAGATTAAATACGTATCCATAAGCGGCAGGGAGAAGTCAGGGCTTGCGTAGGAAGCAGAAGATTGACTAAGGTAATACCTGTGTATGTTCGTTTCAGCCTCTCTCTGTAGCTGGTATCGACTTGTTGCATAGCTCTGTTGTATTTCGGTGCTGTGTACTGACAAAAGGGAAAGTCCCTCACTTTTCTTCTTTACGCAGTTATTTTTCTAGCTGTTGAGAAGGTAGACACACAAGCCCTTGCTACTCCAAAGTGGATTCCTCTCAGACCAGCAGCACCGACAGCCCCTGGGGGCTTGTCGAAGTGCAGAGATCAGATTCCACTCCGGGGGACTCACGCACACAGTCAACCTGAGAAACACTGGTGTAAGTAGTATATCGTGCCGGGGGCGCCTGGGTGGCTCCGTCGGTTGAGCATCCGACTTCGGCTCAGGTCATGATCTCGCGGTCCGTGAGTTCGAGCCCCGCGTCGGGCTCTGTGTTGACAGCTCGGAGCCTGAAGCCCGTTTCAGATTCTGGGTCTCCCTCTCTCTCCGCCCCTCCTCCACTCATGCTCTGTCTCTCTCTGTCTCAGAAATAAATCAACATTAAAAAAATATCTATATCGTGAGAACATAGAAGATGAAGACATGACTTCTGGAAGGATGATAGTGGAAGACTGAGATGGGTCTTGAAAAATGGATACCTGGAAGCACGCGCAAAGCCTTGGAAGTGAGAAAACAGTGGCTTAGAGAACAGGGATCATCCAGTAGGCAAACATATTATAGGGAAGATAGGAGGTGAAAGGTGAAACTAATACATCCTTTAGGGATGAATCCCATGCTAGAAGTTTGGGCTTTTGTAGTACAGATAAAAAAATGCAATCGCCTCATGCTTACACAGCAATACTTCTCATAGGAATAGTAACACTGACAACAATATTATATTATTAAAATTAAAGTTATAGCATGTAAATTTCTATTCAGAGAGGTTTTTTTTTTTTTTTAAATAAGAGCTGTTATTTCATTAAGTTTTTACAGAAACTGTGCATCACAGGGGCTATTCCTATATTCGTTGAGGGGCAGATTTGTGAAGAGGTGAAGAAAATCTTTCTTTTCCCAGCACTTTGAAGGTATAGTTCCATTGTCTTCTGGCTTGCATTATTCCTGGCAAGAAGTCTATGGGATTATGTGGCTCTGGTAATGTAACGTGCATTTTTTTTCTCTGTATGCTTCTGAGCTTTTTTCTTTATTACTGGTTGTTTTTTTTTTTTTTTTTGGCAATTTGATAGTGATGTGAGTTGTTGTATTTTAAAAATCAAATTTGGAAAATTTAGCCATGACTTCTCTGCTTTTTCTCTCTCTAACTACACATGTAGTAGATATTTGAGGTTGTTCTATAGGTCACCAGGACTGTCCATTTAATTCCCGGTTCCTTTTTCCCTGTTACGCTCTAGTCTAGATAGTTTTTATTACTATGCTTTCAAGTTTACTGATATTTCTTTTTTTTTTTTTAATTTTTTTTTCAACGTTTTTTATTTATTTTTGGGACAGAGAGAGACAGAGCATGAATGGGGGAGGGGCAGAGAGAGAGAGGGAGACACAGAATCGGAAACAGGCTCCAGGCTCCGAGCCATCAGCCCAGAGCCATACGCGGGGCTCGAACTCACGGACCGCGAGATCGTGACCTGGCTGAAGTCGGACGCTTAACCCGACTGCGCCACCCAGGCGCCCCTGATATTTCTTTTAATATGCCATAATCCCGGAAACTTTCCAGTTTGGATATTGTAGTTTTCATTTCTAGAAAATCCATATCTTTAATGTGTGTATTATATCTTCCATTTCTTTCCACATTTTGTTGATATTTTCTTCTAAATTAAGGGTTAGTCAGCTGTGGCCTGGGGGCCAAATCCAACTGATGACCTATGAGCTGAGAATGGGTTTTACATTATAAAGGATTATTTAAAAAAGTAAAAATTTTCCGTAGAGAGCATATGCGGTCCACAAAGCTTAGTGTATTTGTTATATGGCCCTTTACAGAAAAAGCTTACTGCTCCATCTTTAAGTCCCTGATTTAAATCATAGAGCAGTTGTATTAAAGTCCACGTGCTAATTTTGTTACCTTTGTCATTTCTGGGTCCGTTTCTATTGACTCATATGTTTCTCCTCGGGTGCTGCTTCTTGACAAGTCTAGTAATTTTTATTGGGAGTTGGGCATTGTGAAAGTTATGTGTTGACTGTTTGAATTTTGGTGTCTTTCTTTCAAAATGTTGTGGTTAAAAATAAATAAAGAAAAATGTTGAGGTTAGTTTGGCAGGCCGTCAAATTCCTTGTAGATCAACTTGATACCTTTGAGGCTTTATTTTGGGACTAGTTTAGCCATACTACCAAGGTGAGACTTTTCTGGTGTCTTTCCTCCCTCCCTTCCTTCCTTCCTTCCTTCCTTCCTTCCTTCCTTCCTTCCTTCCTATGTTTGTTTATTTTTGAGGAAGGGAGGGAGAGAGACAGACAGACAGACAGCGAGACAGCAGTTGTGGAAGGGAAGAGAGAGAGGGAGGCCTGGAATCTGAAGCAGGATCCAGGCTCCGAGTTGTCAGCACAGAGCCTCACGTGGGGCTCAAACCCATGAGCTGTGAGATCATGACCTGAGGTCAAGTTGGATGCTTAACCAACTGAGAGACCCAGGTGTCCCCTGGTGTCTTTTCTTAATGCTCTGCCTATTCAACAAGGTCTCTTCATTCTGGTCGATGGTTACTAGAAAACACCTGGGCATGTGTGAGCTCAGGGCGTCACTCATCTTCTAGCTCCCTGGAAGTGAGTCAGTTTTTGTCCTTATAGAGTTCCTTCCTGGACTTTCATAGCTTAGCATTTGGCCAAAGACTTGAAGGAACTGTTACGTAGATTTCTGGATCTCTTTCTTTGCGTAGGTTTTTCCTTTCCCGCACTCTTCCCTACAAGTCCCATCTTCCTTATTGTACCTGAACTGTTATTTCCGAGTCTTCAGCTCAGTTAAACCCTGGGGCTACGCGTGGGTTGCCACCCGGCACAGTAGCCTACACGTTGCATCCAGAGAGAAAGATGGGGCATCATCGAACTCGCTTGGCCATTGCCCTTCGTTCATGGATTGCACTCCCGTGCTGCCTGTAGTCCAATCTCTGAAAAGAGTTGCTCTGGGTAATTCGTTTAGCTTCTAGTTTACAGAGGGAGAGCAAGTCTTGTGCTAGTTACTCTTTCAGGGGTAGAAGCCAAGAGCATGGGCATTTGACTGGGGCAGACTTACTCTCTAGTTCTGACCCTGCACTTCCCATCTGTAAGCATCTGATTCCTATTTGTAGAACAGGGATAATAATAGGACATTTGTGAGGGTTAGATGGAGGCAGTGCGTATCAAGAATTAACAAAGTGCCTAGAAGATACTAACGGAGAATAAACACATGATGTGGTTATTATTCGCCGTCTTACTTTTTGGGGGGAGAGGGGCAGAGACACGAAGTCACTTGTGAAATATCCTGTAATTAGCAGTTGAATGGCTCTCCCTCCCAGGAACTAGGGCTCCAAAGCCCCTGTTTTCTGTCCGCGCTGACCATGTCTAACTCCCAAAGAGATGGATGAACCACAGAGACCAAAGAGTCAAAACGTCCAAGAAAGGGCCATCTTTGTGCAGACTGTCATGTGCGAAATGAAAGGTTCCGAACTGGGATCGGGTCTGAATGGAAGCTCAGCCTGAGACATGGGTTTGCCACGTGCTCGGGGCACGCTCTGCCCAGTGGGGACGCGGACGCTAACGTTTAGCGCAAGGACGTTTCTTCCTTTCTGAGCATCGGATTACGCTGTAGTCTTCTACTTGCTGATTCAACCAGTATGGTTCTAATTGTTCCTACTTCCCGTTTCCTTCCTCCCCCCACGTTCCTGGGGTGCTTCAGTTAGACCAACTCTACCTGTTGCAGCTGTCTACCGCCCCCCCAGCGACCTGTGTGACGTATCACTGTAGTGCAGGGAACTCCTGCACAGATGCGCAGAATGTGAATCTTGGTAAAAGTTTGAGTTGGATGCTCAGCTCAGCTCTGCGATTTCCTAGCTGGGTCACAGCGGGCATGCCACTTGACCTCTTTCGGCTCCTGGTCTGGGAAGTGATGAAAACGGGTACTCGCTGAGATTAAATAAGATAATATGTGTCACACACCTCAAACATAGACATAGCAAGAGTTGAGAAAAATAAGAACATTTTCCCCCAAATAATAAGGGTCTAGCCACAGAAATCTAACTTTTCCTGTCAGATGTTCATTCCACTTGATCTCCTCCCAGATTCCTGGACAGCCAGGAGCCCGGAGCCTGTGCTAATGTCGCTCTGAGAACCACTTTTGTTCACGGACACAACCCTGAACGGGGTTTAATCTGGAAAACAGAGACCATCCGCGTTATTAAACGCAGAGGGGTTAATGTTAGGAATCTGTTAAACAGCTTTTGGAAGAACGAAAAGGCAAAGAAGGAGCACCGAGGTGACACGGAGATAGGACGTGCGGGAAGAACCCCCTTCCTGGCACTGTTCCCCTGGGGCTGCAAAGAGGCAAGTGAGGGGTGTTAGGTCCCCAGACTTCGAGGCATCGCTCATGATACTGGACTAGGAGGAGGGCATTCTAACCTTGCTGGTGCCCCGGGAGCTCCGTTTAGGGATCCTGGGGAGCTGGGAGTCAGGCATCTGAAGAAGGCGTACCGCACACTGGTGCTGGTATCTCTGGGGGGATCCTGTGATAAGGGAGGGTGAAAAACCCAGACACCGAACCAGTTGGTCCTGGAACTGAGTGCCACCGCTGAGATGAAACGCTTACTGGGCACCGCTTACAGAAACGGCAAGTAAACAGGAAGAAAAAGCCCTCTGTCCCTCCTCTAGCCTTGCAGTGTATTGACCGAGCCCAACAGGGATCTGGCTGGCAAAGGAGCAGCGACGGTTTCCGAGTCTCTGCCCGGCGTCAGGAAGCAGAGTCCAGAGGGGTGGGTTCGGAGCTAAGAAACAATAGCCGAAAAACCCAGCGCAACTTGCTTTGTTCGCTGATCCCTGGCCTTTTCCTGATCTCCTTGGCTCCTGGCTCCCAGATTCGCTTCCTGTTTACAAGCTTGCCTCCATGCTAGAACTTGATATTTCATCCCATTTATGCAGCTCCAATCATTGGGATTCTCTCCTTGATTAGGATTTGTATTAGTTAAGAGTCTTTTGGGTACAAGACACAGAAGGGCAACTTGACCTAGCTTAAATACTTTTGTTTGGCGCCTAGATTGGATGACATCACCAGGAAGGACTAGGTGCCGCTTGGGGACAATTCAGACAAGGACACAGCACTGCGGGTGGGCCTCCTCCATCCCTGGTCTGATTTTCTCGACATGTTGGCCGGTTCCCTCCCCTTGGAGGCAGACTTTCTCAATGGATGGTACATGGTCGCCTTAGCTCTGGGCTCAAGACTCATCACTGTATAGAAAGAAAAGAGTTTTCACTCTCCCGCCTCAAGGGTGAACAATTCCAGGAGTTCTGATTGGCTGGCTTTGGTCTTAGGTCCTCCTCTTGGACCAGGGGAGGAGGTATTAAGTTGGTTGCTTAGCTGAAGTCTTATGCCCACCCCTGTGAATTAGTGTAACTGGAAGAAATGCAGGAGAGTGTTGGGAAAGCAAGATCAGCAGGTGTCCATGATAATTTTTATTTAATTATAGACAAGAAGTTCTTCATCATCCAGATGAAGATGATGTTTTATACATCATCATCCAGATGAAGATGTTTTATACAATGACAGACAATTGTATAAAACAATGACAGATGGAGATTGTGCCCTGATAGATGTGGGCAGCACCTTGGTTATATCGTTATATCTACTTACACTAGGTAGTCAAGAGTCTAGATGGGATTCTTACAGGGTTGCTAGGAACCATATTGTTGGATAATGGGACACTCAATAAATAACAGCCCCCTCTTATTTTTTTTAAGTACGAGTTCTGAAACAATTGGAGAAAGTCATAGGATCCCCTTGATCTGTGACCATAAAGACATGTAATTGGTCTCAGTAAGCCTTTCATCTACTACCTTTCTTAAAAGATGGGTCAAAAGAACGGAAGTAAGGAAATGTATTGATAGGTTTCCAAGGAAGGAATCAGTGAAGTAACCAATATATTCCAATTTAGGGGCAATGCGCCAGGTGTCATGGAAGATTTCAAAAGAAATCCGGAATATTCAGGCTTGGCCCCTAGTGATGTAATTGTATAAACGGGGAGACAGGATGAACACACAGCTTATGTTTTATTTATTGGGGACTCTCTCAGCGGCTGTCCCCAAAGAATCCCATCCTTCCCAGGTTCTCAGTACCTCTTCCCCATTCTTTCTCTTTCCCTCTCTCCTTTCTCCCTCTCCTTTCCTGCCTGTTTTACGGCATAAATGAAGACCACTGCATTCGTCAGGGCTGAGCAGAGAAACAGATTGGTAGGAGGTATATGGTAAGACATTTATTGCAGGGGTGCCTAGGTGACTCAGTTGATTAAGTGTCCGACTCTTGATTTTGACTCAGGTCATGATCTCACAGTTTGTGAGTTTGAGCCCCACGTTGGGCTCTGTGCTGACAGCGCAGAGCCTGCTAGGGATCCTCTCTCTCTTTCCCTCTCTGCCCCTCCCCAACTTGTTCTCTCTCCCCCCACCTCTCTCTCCAAAAAATAGATTAATAAACTTCAAGAAAAAGAAGTTTATTGCAAGGAATTGGTGTACTTGATTGTGGGGGCTAGCCAGGCAAGTCTGAAATCCATAGGGCAGGCTGTGAGGATCGTATACAATTGAATTTAGTCAGCTTTTCCTCATTTACTTTGCCCTCCTAATCATTTTTCTTCTGAATTATTCTTTTAGGCTTCCAAGCTTAAGCCCTGGAACTGCTCTTGATTTTTCCCCACTTCCCTATATCCTGTACCATTTATTAAAGACAGCGATTCTTTCTTGCTGGTAATTCTGTTTTGTTTTTTTATTTTTTTATGTTTATTTATTTTTAAGAGAAAGAGAGAGAATGAGAGTGGAGGAGGGGTAGAGAGAGAGGGAGACCCAGAATCCGAAGCAGGCTCCAGGCTCTGACCTGTCAGCACAGAGCCTGACGTGGGGGTTGAACCCACAGACAGTGAGATCATGACCTGAGCTGAATTTGGACACTTAACCCAACTGAGCCACCTGGACACCTCCCTTTCTTGTTTTTTTTTTTTTTTTAACGTTTTATTTTATTTTTGAGAGAGAGAGAAAGAGAGACAGAGTGCGAGCAGGGAGGGGCAGAGGGAGAGGGAGACAGAATCTGAAGCAGGCTCCAGGCTCTGAGCTATCAGCACAGAGCTCGACCTGGGGCTCGAACTCATGGACCAGGAGACCATGACCTGAGCTGAAGTCAGACGCTTAACCATCTGAGCCACTCAGGTGCACCTCTTCCTGATAATTCTTACTTACGTTGGTCCGTTTCTTCTTATCCATATTGCCACCTCTCTAGTTGGAGATCTTGATTCTCGTTTCTGAATTATTTTGTTAGACTTCTATTAAGAGATCTTTGACCTTTTTGTTCTTCAATTTCTCCTCCATAACACCACCATGTTATTAGTCTCAAAATACAATTTTTTTAAAAATTTTTTTTAACGTTTATTTATTTTTGAGACAGAGAGAGACACAGCATGAACGGGGGAGGGGCAGAGAGAGAGGGAGACACAGAATAGGAAGCAAGCTCCAGGCTCTGAGCCATCAGCCCAGAGCCCGATGCGGGGCTCGAACTCGCGGACCGCGAGATCGTGACCTGAGCTGAAGTCGGACGCTTAACTGACTGAGCCACCCAGGAGCCCCAAAATACAATTTTTAGTATGCCACACCTCTAACAAAATTTTTCTGTGAGTTAGAACTATGTGCATTGACCTAGAGGGATGTCCACGGTAAATTGTTAGATCCAAATGGCAAATACTGGATATACTGTGCATAGTAATATGCTATTTGTTGATATATTAGAATGTGTTTGTATATGATCGTATGAGCATAGAAGAAAGGGTGGGAGAGGTCAAACACCAAACTGTTAACACAAATTCATTGATTATCCAGTGCAGTCATTTTTAAATGTGACTTCATAGTGAAACTTTAAAAACTACAGAGATTTAATTAGACTAAGGTCTGGTATGGGCATCAGAATTTTTTTTAATTCACTGTTTTTTAGAATTCAAGTATAATGAACATACAGTGTTATGTTAGTTTCAGGTGGGCGTCAAAATTTTTAAAACTTCTTTATGTGAACCTAATATGTTGAGAACCATTGGTCTAGAGGATCAGCTTGGCTGGAGTGATTTAAAATATGTTTCTACAGGAACCCTCTTGCACCGTTGGTGGGAATGCAAACTGGTGCAGCCACTCTGGAAAACAGTGTGGAGGCTCCTCAAAAAATTAAAAATAGATCTACCCTATGACCCAGCAGTAGCACTGCTAGGAATTTACCCAAGGGATACAGGAGGGCTGATGCACAGGGGCACCTGTACCCCAATGTTTATAGCAGCACTCTCAACAATAGCCAAATTGTGGAAAAAGCCTAAATGTCCATCAACTGATGAATGGATAAAGAAATTGTGGTTTATATACACAATGGATTACTACGTGGCAATGAGAAAGAATGAAATATGGCCTTTTGTAGCAACGTGGATGGAACTGGAGACTGTGATGTTAAGTGAAATAAGCCATACAGAGAAAGACAGATACCATATGGTTTCACTCTTATGTGGATCCTGAGAAACTTAACAGGAACCCATGGGGGAGGGGAAGGAAAAAAAAAAGAGAGAGAGGTTAGAGTGGGAGAAAGCCAAAGCATAAGAGACTCTTAAAAAATGAGAACAAACTGAGGGCTGATGGGGGGTGGGAAGGGGGGGGAGGGGGGGTGATGGGTATTGAAGAGGGCATCTTTTGGGATGGGCACTGGGTGTTGTAGGGAAACCAATTTGACAATAAATTTCATATATTGAAAAAAATATGTTTCTACACATATGAGTACATATATTCAGCACTCAGTCAAGACTTCCATAATTGGGGCGCCTGGGTGGCTGTCGGTTGAGTGTCGGACTTCGGCTCAGGTCATGATCTCGCAGTCTGAGTTCGAAACCTGCATCAGGCTCTGTGCTGACAGCTCAGAGCCTGGAGCCTGCTTCCAATTCTGTGTCTCCCTCTCTCTCTGCCCCTCCCCCGCTCATGCTCTGTCTCTCTCTCTCTTTCAAAAATAAATAAACATTAAAAAAATTAAAAAAAAAAGACTTCCATAATCAAAAATGCACTTTGACCTGGCTTAGTCACATAAGAGAAAAGACAGCTTGGCTTAAAAATATACCATACATGATCTATAAAAGTGAGTGAATAAAAATTTCACATATATACTTCCTATGTTACATTGCTACACACATATACACATACATATATATATATATTTATTTGACATTTGATTATGGATTCCTATGTCCTCTTCCTATGAAGAGACTACATTTTTATTTTGGAAACCAGACATTTAAGTGTTTTTGTTTGTATTCTGTTTCTTTTCTTTTTTCATAAGACATCAACAGCAGGAGAAGGTTTCCCGGTGCAGTCCTGGTATTTGACACCAGAGGGATCTGATACAAAAACAGTATTTATGGAGCTTTGATAAAAGGGATATGGGTGGATGTTATCTGATCATCACTAATTAGGATTCCAGGTTCCCTTTCCCTTTCCTGCGGAATATCTAGTTTACTTGTTGTTTCTCAAAGCCAAACAACCCAAAATAGACATGGGACTGTGAATAGACGAACTTGAATTAGGTTTCATAAGGGGCAGGTTAACTGAGGAACTTAGGTAAGTGAGCCAGGAAGTCCTTGGTCTTGTCCTAGAAACCCTGGAAACCGTGGGTTAGGACCTAAGTTTGCTCAAACCTAGAGAACAGTTTAGGCTAAGGGACCGATGGCGTCTTCCTTCCCCCATTCCAAGTTTGGAAACTTCGCTTATTACTTCTCTGCTTTGATCTGGATTCTGTTTAGTTAGAGTCTGACTTGGTGACTCAACGGCGTATGAAACGTTGAGGTTGGGAGCCCACACCTGCACAAGATCTACACAACGATTTGAGTGATAGCAAGTATTGGCAGAGGGTAAATGTTCTGTATGGGAAAGGGGCAGGCTAGTCCCTTCAGTTTCTGGGACACTCCCTCACTATCTGATTTTCAGAGCCCTTCCGGTGTGCAATGTTACTAAGAAGTGGATGGGCACTCGGCAACAAAGCTGAGATGTATTCAGTGATGTGCTGGGCTGGCTCCTAAGAGATGACAGTTAACATTTTCAAGGGTTTGGCTTGTTTTCTTTTCAAATTAAAAAAATTTTTAGTGTTTATTTATTTTTGAGAGAGAGAGAGAGAGAGAGAGACAGAGCAGGGAGACATAGAATCTGAAGCGGTTCCAGGCTCTGAGCTGTGAGCACAGAGCCTGACGCGGAGCTCGAACTTGCGAACTGCGAGATCATGACCTGAGCTGAAGTCGGACGCTTAACCTACCGAGCCACCCAAGCGCCTCAGTATTTTGCTTGTTGATTGTCAGATGTGGACATTCTTACCAATTATGTAAACTTGCAACTGATTATATGAATTAAGTCATATTGAATTATATTAAAAACAAAAACAGGAAGTACTATTCCTTGTCACTTAATGATTTTACTGTGTTTGCCTATTAGCTGTGTGTCTATTGTGTCTGCATTATAGAAATACTATATAATGGTGTAACACTCACCTTTTCCTAACTGTATTCAGTGACATCATGTCGGTAGCTTGAAACTGGCTACTCGGAGCCATAAGGCAACAGGAAGGCCACCTGGAGGCTATGCAAGCCAGTCCCTCCCTCCCCAAATTCATACTATGGACCCTCTTCACCTACTTAATTGCCTGTAACTGACTACAAGAATGGCTCCGTGTCAGAAGATGGTTAGGTCATATGATTTGGCTTACTCAACACGGACACCTAGGAATGTCTGGAGCCCAGAATGGACTGCCTCTCCTAACAGCCATGGGTACAAGAGCTCAGCAAAAATCAGTGAAAACGTACTGAGAGTGAAAACGGACTCTCAGAGTATTATATATTCTGTCATCTGTAAATTCTACACTACGCATCTTTTGATCCAATAAACTCTTAATAAACACACACACACACACATACACATACACACATTTCTTTAGAGAGCTGTCAGCAGTTACTAGCATACCACTGGATGCCTTCCATTATAGAGTTTCTTCTTAACATAACCTGGGCTTAGAGGTAAGGGTTCAGGAACAGCATGGGAAGGAGGGAATTGCTCAAGGATTTCTGGATCACAAACCTTGAAGAATTCAGAGGAAAATGATCTTTGTAAGTGAGGCCGAGGCCCAACACGGGCAATAGAAGATCCTATTAGTATGTAGGAAGGCAATCTGAGATGTGTAAATTTCCCAACTTTGATATCCCTCAACGGATAGGGGGTCTCTTGGAGACATTAGCATAGATATCACTCTGAAAGCCAGAGCTGCCTGCAGTCATAGCCACAGGAGAGAAGCAGGGGGGCTGGATGAAAGAAAGTGGAGTCTCCCTTAATTTCCCTCCCTTTCCTTTCCTGCAAAATATCTAATTTACTTGTTAAAGCCAACCTCACATTGTTTATCCAGGCTGTCTATTTTTTGGTCCTAATTGATACTCATTAAAATCAAAATAAAATTACAACTGCAAAACTTGGCTGGGGTTTTGATTCGCTGCCAGCATGCCCGCAACCAATAAGACTTACTATATTAATGCTCACGTTTTGAAACTCCAGGTATTTTAATAGTGAACGAATGTGAAAAAAAGAAAAAATGGTGCCCTTGTTCTAAAATTTCTCTCCAGCTTCTATTACGGAACATAACAAAAATAGAGCCTAGTTCTTTTTTTTAAATTTTTTTAATGTTTACTTATTTTTGAGAGAAAGACAGAGCGTGAGCAGGGGAGGGGCAGAGAGAGAGGGAGGCACAGAATCCGAAGCAGGCTCCAGGCCCCGAGCCGTCAGCACAGAGCCCGGTGTGGGGCTCGAACTCACCGACTGTGAGATCATGACCTGAGCCAAAGTCAGGCACTCAACTGACTGAGCCACCCAGGCGCCACAAACAGAGCCTAATTCTTAATCGAGACTGAAGCTCTTTCATTAACAATCAAAAAATTAACTTGGTATGGGTGAATAACGGATACGAACTTGGAATGGCTAAAACAATTGTTTAGCGTTTGGTGCTAATGAGGCTAGACTCCTGGGTTCTGTCCCCCTGTAGACTGGTTACCTTTACCTGGATGAAAACTCTGATCCACAATTAGGAAGGCCATCTTGCAGGTGCAATAATTGGACACTGGGGACGGGGCAAGAGTTTGTGAATGGGTCAAGGCAGATCAACCACCACCACTCCTAGAAAATAATTCAAAAGTACATCTTTGACTGAGAGTAGGTCATTAACGTACACACCCTTCCGTTTGCCGTCATCCACCCAGCTGGGTCACTGAATTGAGCGAAAAGCTAAGTCTTAAATCTCATCCAAAGCAGATTGTTGGAAGAATCGAAAGTTCATGAGGTGGGGTAGAAAGAACATATTACTTTGATGTGGATGTGGGGCTTCCGCCATTGATGATTTCGTGTTTGTTACTATATACTAGACGTAATACTAAGTGCCTTCCATTTTCTCATTTAATCTTAAAAATCCTATGATGTAGATGCTTCTGCAGCTCCATTTCCTGGACAAGAAAAAGGTAAGCAGGGCACCTGCTATCCCACGGGTGAACTGGCGTTTGAACCCGAGTCTGTAGAGTTTCCAAACCTGCAGCCTTACCCATTCTACGATGCTATTTCCACACCAGCTACCTTGTGTTTAAGGGAGAGTTGATTAATGTCTCCCAGGTCTTGGTCTTCTCTCTTTTATAAAGGTGATAATAATGCCTGTGCTTCCATGGGAAGGGTACTAGGATCACGAGATAATGTAGATGCTTTGTAAAAAGTTACACAAGTGTAAAGTAGTATAATTCTAACTTTGGCATGAATCCTAAAGAGAACATTAGATAGCAAGACTATCATTTAAGTGCAATGTAGATAACTGTCAGCGTGTATCCTGGGCCAGTGTTTCTGATTTATTCATCTGTTCGGTTTTTTTGAACAGGTGTCGATTGGGCCACTAAGTAAGAGAAAAAGACTTGGCTTTGGGGTCGATCAGTTTGGAGATTGTGGGAATCAACTCTTAACTGTCTCTTGGTTGCTGTCAGAACTTGTCAGACAGATCACTCAAACTCTCAGAGCCTGAAGGACAACAGCGACTTCAGAGGGCTGTGGCCAGGATTCATCAAGATGATCTAGGTGCTCAATACACGTAGGTTTCTTTGCCTACCCCTAACTCTTGCTAAATGAGGGTAATATGAAGTTTACAAAGTAAATAAACGACCAAGCCCAGTATGATTTTAGAACTAGAGGAGAATTAGAACTCATCTAGTCCAGATTTCTCTTTTTGCCGGTGTAGAAGATGAGGGGGAGAGGGTCTGATTCAAGATTACCTAGCCGGCGAGTGACAGAAATAGGACCGGAGTCCACGCCTTCTAACTCCTAACTTTCAATTGAGTAAAAATACCCTGGCACCTGAGTGCCTCTGAATAATGACAGTGTGTGGTCTTCCTGTCCAAGCTTTAGAGGAACGGACGCGTAACAGTTTTACAAATGCGGTTTGGAGATGCAGTTGTGAATCGGGCTTTGCTGAATCTGGACAGATGACTTCACAGCCATTTTCCCATTTTATAATTGAGGTGCCACACGTGAACCATTCCCCTTGCAAAATGTCCTCGTGTTTATCGTATGAGCGTGCAAGATCTCAACCTGGCTCTTGTCCTCTTTGGCTTGTGGACACGTACAAAAGTTGAAGGAGGTAGAAACGTAACCTAGAATTACTCCGCGGTGAGTGATACAGAGAATGACAAAAGCATTTCAAAGAGAAGGCTGTTTTTTGGTTCTAGAAATGTCTCGGGGGAGATTGTGAATGTCCATTTGAGTATAATGAAAAGGAAGGACATCCTAGGCAGAGATCAAAATGTGAGCAAAGGTCTGGGTGGAGGAACCTGCAGGGCGCATTTAATTAGTAATTAGTCTAGCCGAGTGCTAGGGGCCAGTTGAAGACCTCGGGGAGATTAGGTTGGAAAGAAAGATTGGCATGGCACAGAAGGTCTTGAATGTCATATTAAGAGTTTGAATTTTATCCTACAGAGGACGGTGACCATCTGAAGCATTGGTAGCAGGGGAGTGCCATGAACGCAGAGGCGAGATTTATCTGTGGTGTGATAACAAGGAGAAAGACTGGAGCTAGGATACTAGTTAAAAGTTTATTTCAATAAGCTGATAGGATGATGGCCAAAAGGACATAAATCAGAGGTAACGAAAGAGGTAGGATAGAACGTTTTGGTGAGTTAGAGACAGGAAAACTCAAAGATGATTTTTCAAGTGGGTAGCAATTAGATTAGTGATAATATGACAAAAATGGAACAATAATGAAATGGAATTGGGGGAGGGAACTAGTAGGGTACTTCGAGATCGTGAACTTGCTTCTAGACTTAAGATTTTTCATGTAATGGTAGGGCACCTGGGTGGCTCGGTCAGTTGAGCCTCTGACTCTTGGTTTTGACTCAGGTCATGATCTCATGGACCGTGAGATAGAGTCCCCCCATTGGGTTCTGTGGTGGCAGCTCAGAGGCTGCGTGGGATTCTCTGTTTCCCCCTCTCTCTGCCACTCCCCAGCTCACACACACTCGTTCTCAAAATAAATAAATAAACATTCAAAACATAAAGGTGGCAAGTAGAGAAATCTGAATTATGGTGGTGTTTAAGAGCCTTGTGTGCCAGCTTGAAACTGTGAAGCTATGAGATTCTGAATAATTTAGACCCCAAACCCTCTAAAATATAAAAGCTAACCTGTCACTAAATTCTTCAGATTTGATTTTATTATCTTAATGAACGGGAGAAGGAATTTAATGTCTCATGTAAGGAAAAATAACGGTTTTTAAAACTCAGTAATGATCTCTGAACTTACCTGGTACGATTTTATAAAACTGAGGAATAATTCACATCCTGTAAAAATCTAATGATGAATTTTTGTGCGCACACTCCCCCCCCCCATCCACACCCACACGACCACCAAGATCAAGCTCACAGAACATTTCCAGCATTGCAAAACTGCTCTAGAAAGCTCTTTTCCAGACCATAACCAAGGATGACCACTGTTTTGACCCGATCCACATGGATTATTTTTGCCTGTTTTGAACTTCATAATAATTGGATCATAATCTACACACACACACACACACACACACTTAAATATTGTATTATTTATTTATAATTTTTTAAAATGTTTATTTTTGAGAGAGACAGAGTGTGAGCAGGAGAGGGGCAGAGAGAGAGGGAGACACAGAATCCGAAACAGGCTCCAGGCTCTGAGCTGTCAGCACAGGGCCTGACTTGGGGCTCAAACCCACGAACTGTGAGGTCATGACCTGAGCCGAAGTCGGACGCTTAACTGACTGAGTCACCCAGGAACCCCTAAAGATTTTATTTTTAAATAATCTCTACTCCCATTGTGGGGCTTGAACTTACAACCCCAAGGTCAACAGCCACACGTTCCAGTGACTGAGCCAGGCATATATATATATGTATATATATATACATATATATATACATATGTATATATGTACATATATATATGTACATATATACATATATATGTGTATATATATGTGTATATATATATTTAATATTTACATACTTTTGTTTAATATTTTATATTTATACACGTGTGTGCGTGCGTGTGTGTATGTGTGTGTGTGTGTGTGTGTGTGTGTGTATTCTTTTTCTTTTGGTCCAAATACATTTCCCCAACATTTTATTAACAGAAATTTTAAATATACACCAGAGTGGAAATAATTTTCCAATGTACATCCATATGCTTACACCCAAATTCTACCACTAACATTTTATTATAGTGTGTACTCTTTGAGGTTTAAATTTATCATCTTGCTTTTTGTTCTTTATTCATATCATCTCCTCTTTCATACTTTTTCTCTTCTCTGCTAGTGTTTTTGATTATTCTTTATGATTTTGTTTTACATTTTATTTCTATTATTGACTGATCACCTATACTTCCCTTTCTATTAGTTTTCCCACAGTGTATTTTCTTTTATTTTTGTTTATTTTTTTTAACATTTATTTATTTTTGAGAGACAGAGAGAGAATGTGAGCTGGGGAGGGGCCGAGGGAGAGGGAGTCACAGAATCCAAAGCAGGCTCCAGGCTCTGAGCTGTCAGCACAGAGCCCAATGCGGGGCTTGAACCCGTGAACCATGAGATCGTGACCCGAAAGGCTCAACCAACTGAGCCACCCAGGTGCCCCTCTACAGTGTATTTTAATATTTAATTTACTAAGTCTACTTTTTTTTTTTTTAACGTTTATTTATTTTTGAGACAGAGAGAGACAGAGCATGAACGGGGGAGGGTCAGAGAGAGGGAGACACAGAATCAGAAACAGGCTCCAGGCTCTGAGCGGTCAGCACAGAGCCCGACGCGGGGCTCGAACTCACGGACCGCGAGATCGTGACCTGAGCCGAAGTCGGCCGCTCAACCGACTGAGCCACCCAGGCGCCCCAACTTTTAAATAACATTAAACTAGTTCGTGTATAATATAAAACCCTTAGTCCAGTATGCTTCAATTTCTCCTCCTATTCTTTGTGGTATTGGTGTTACACATTTTACTTCTGACAATGTTATAAACCCCTTAGTATGTTGTTATTATTTTTACTTTACAATCAGTTATCTTTTAAAGAAGTTTAGAAAATGATTTTTAAATGTGTCTTTTTTATTTGCAGACATACTTAACCATTTGTGCTGTCTTCTGTTCCTTTGTGTATAGATCCCAATTTCTGTCTGGTATTGTTTTCCTTCTGCCCAAAGAATTTCTACCGAAATTTCTTGTAATGCAGGTCTGCTGGCAATGAATTAACTCAGTTTTGTTCGTTTGAAAAAGTTTTTATTTTGTCTTCATTTATGAATGGTAGTTTTGCCAAAAATAGAGTTTTATTTATTTTATTTTATTTTTTTAACATTTATTAATTTTTGAAAGAGAGACAGAAAGTGAGTGGGGGAGGGAGAGAGAGAGAGAGAGAGAGAGAGAGAGAGAGAGACAGAATCTGAGATAGGCTCCAGGCTCTAAGCTGTCAGTACAGAGTCCAACGTGGGGCTCGAACTCACAGACTGAGATCATGACCTGAGTCGAAGTCAGACGCTTAACCAACTGAGCCACCCAGGCACCCCCCCAAAATAGAATTTTAGATGAATAGTTCTTTTCATTCAGTATTTTATTTTATTTTATTTTTCCATTTTTAAAATTTGTTTATTATTTTTAAAAAAAAATTTTTTTTAACGTTTATTTATTTTTGAGACAGAGAGAGACAGAGCATGAACAGGGGAGGGTCAGAGAGAGAGGGAGGCACAGAATCCGAAACAGGCTCCAGGCTCCGAGCTGTCAGCACAGAGCCCGACGCGGGGCTCGAACTCACGGACCGCGAGATCATGACCTGAGCCGAAGTCGGCCGCTCAACCAACTGAGCCACCCAGGCGCCCCTAAAATTTGTTTATTTTTTAATTTAGATCCAAGTTAGTTACTATATAGTGCAATAATGATTTCAGGAGTAGATCCCAGTGATTCATCCCCTATATATAACACCCAGTGCTTATCCCAACAAGTGTCTTCCTTAATGCACCTTACCCATTTAGCCCATCCCCCCTCCCACAACCTCTCCAGCGACCCTCAGTTTAGTCTCTGTATTTAAGAGTCTCTTATGGTTTGTCCCCCTCCTTGTTTTTATATTATTTTTGCTTCCCTTCCCTTATGTTCATCTGTTTTGTATCTTAAATTCCTCATATGAGTGAAGTCATAAGGTATTTGTCTTTCTTCGACTAATTTTGCTTAGCATAATACCCTCCAGTTCCATCCACGTAGTTGCATATGGTCAGATTTCATTCTTTTTGATTGCCGAGTAATACTCCATTGTATATATGTACCACATCTTCTTTATCCATTCATCTGTTGCTGGACATTTGGGCTCTTTCCATACTTTGGCTATTGTTGATAGTGATACTATAAACATTGGGGTTCATGTGCCCCCTTGAAACAGCACACTTGTATCCCTTGTATAAATACCTAGTAGTGCAATTGCTGGGTCGTAGGGTAGTTCTATTTTTCATTTTTTGAGGAACCTCCATGCTGTTTTCCAGAGTGGCTGCCCCAGTTTGCATTCTCACCAGCAGTGCAAAAGGGATCCTCTTTTTCCTCATCCTCGCCAACATCTGTTGTTGCCTGGGTTGTTCATGTTAGCCATTCTGACAGGTGTGAGGTGGTATCTCATTGTGGTTTCGATTTGTATTTCCCTGGTGATGAGTGATGTGGAGCATTTTTTCCTGTCGGTTGGCCATCTGGATGTCGTCTTTGGAGAAGTGTCTATTCGTGTCTTTTGCCCATTTCTTCACTAGATTATTTGTTTTTTGGGTGTTGAGTTTGGTAAGTTCTTTATAGATTTTGGATACTAACCCTTTATCTGATATGTCGTTTGCAAACATCTCCCATTCTGTCGGTTGCCTTTTAGTTTTGCCGATTGTTTCCTTCGCTGTGCAGAAGCTTTTTATCTTGATGAGGTCCCAGGAGTTCATTTTTGCCTAAATGTAAGGTCTTTCCTCCATTTTGAGTTTCTTTTTGTGTATGGTGTAAGAAAGTGGTCCGGGTTCATTCTTCTGCATGTCGCTGTCCAGTTTTCCCAGGACCACTTGCTGAAGAGACTGTCTTTATTCCATTGGATATCCTCTCCTGCTTTGTGAAAGATTAGTTGGCCATACGTTGGTGGGTCCATTTCTGGGTTCTCTATTCTGTTCCATGGATCTGAGTGTCTGTTTTTGTGCCGGTACCATACTGTCTTGATGATTACGGTTTTGTAATACATATTGAAGTCTGGGATTGTGATGTCTGCAGCTTTGGTTTTCTTTTTCAAGATTGCTTTGGCTACTCAGGGTCTTTTCTAGTTCCATACAACTTTTAGGATTGTTCGTTCTAGCTCTGTGAAGAATGCTGGTGTTATTTTGATAGGGATTGTGTTGAATATGTAGATTGCTTTGGGTAGTATAAACATTTTAACAGTATTTGTTCCATTCTGTGAGCATGGGATATTTTTCCATTTTTTGCGTCTTCTTCAATTTCTTCCTTAAGCTTTCATAAGCTGGATTTTGTTGTATTCCTTTAAAGATTGAGGCTTTGCTCTAAGATGCATATAAATTACTTGGAATCAGGTAGGAATGATTTTAAGTTTTGTTAGGGCAGGTTCTAAGGAGTCACATGTTTAGGCTAATCTGACCCCACTACTGAGGCAACATCCTTTTGAGGATTCTCCTTGTTGCTCTGGTATTAGGAGTTCTTTTCCCTTGGGCTAGTTGGAAAATAAACTATTTCCAGTCTCATATGAGCTTTAAGAATTGTTCTGCCTACTGATTTCTGGTTCTTCATTTGGCCTCCGGCAGTTTCCTCCCTCATGTTTGCAGATCGGCACTCAAAGACTTGCGTGTGCCCCTCTATAGGTCTTCAGTGATCCCTAATCATTTTTCTAATTGTTTAAGGGGGGAGGGTAAATTTAATCTCTGTCATTCCATTATGGCTTTTACCTGTAGTATATCCCCTTCAGGTTTGAATACTTTCACTCGATACTGTGTCTGTGAGATTCTTTTCTCTTTCTTTATTCTTCCTTTTTTTGAGAGTCTAGAGAACTTTTATGTTTTATTTCTATTATTTTTATTTTATTTTGTGAACCTGATTGACACACAATATTGCGTTAGTTTCAGATGTATAGTTTGGTGATTTGACAAGTTTATGCATTATGCTGTGTTCATCACAACATCTGCCATCTGTCCCGTTATGTTGATATTGAAGTGTCATTGACTATATTCTTTATGCTGTGCCTTTTATTCCCGTGACTTACTCCAGAACCAGAAGCCTGTATCTTCCCTTCACCCATTTTTCTTAGCCCTCCACCTCTCTTCCTCTTGGCAACCATAAGTTTGTTCCCTGCATTTACAGTTCAGACTCTGCTTTTTGTTTATTTATTTGCTTTAGATTCCACTTATGAGTGAAATTATATGGTATTTGTCTTTCTCAGCCTGACTTATTTCATTCAGCATGATACTCTCCAGGCCAATCCATGTTGTCACAAATGGCACGATCTCATGCTTTTTTTTTTTTTTTTTTTTTACGGTTGCAATGGTAATCTTCGATTGTGTATGTATGTATCACATTTTCTTTTTCCATACTTCTATTGATGGACACTTAGGTTGCTTCCCTATCTTGGCTATTGTAAATAATGTTGCAATAAACACAGGGGTGCATGCATTTTTTTGAATTACTGTTTTCCTTTTCTTTGGGTGAATGCCCACTAGTGGCATTATTAGATCATACAGTATTTATATTTTTAACTTTGTGAGGAACCTCCATATTGCTTTCCCACAGTGGCGGTACCAATTTACGTCCTCACCAACAGTGCATGAGGGTTCCTTTTTCTCCAGCATCCTCGCCAACACTTGTGAATTTCTTGTCATTTTGATTTTCGCCCTTCTAACTGGTGTATGATGATACTTCATTGTGGTTTCGATTTGTATTTCCCTGACGATTAATGACGTTGAGCATCTTTTCATGTGTCTGTTGGCCGTGAGATTCATTTTTATTGTTGCACACATCAGGAGCATTTTTTTATTGCGTGATATTTTGTTGTATAAATACCCCACACTTTTAATTTCCTTATTTTTTCCACTGTTGATGGATGTTGGCATTGTTTCCAGGTTTTGACTACTACAAACAAATCTGTTATAGACATTCTTATACATGTCTTTGGTGGACACAAACACAAGATCTGTTTTTGAAAAGTAATTTCTGGAATCCTTTGGAAGACTGTGTTCCATCAGTCCTTAATACGTATGTGTTTTTACCAGTGAAGAACCTTCTGCAGAAATAATGACTTTCTCAATGGTTGGTAGGAATGAAGGAAGACCATTCATCAAATATATTTCTGTATGTTGTACTAGGATGTCTGTGTACTTCTATAAAACCATCCTTAAAGCTCAAAGGTAATACAACTAAAGATAAGGTCTCTGCCCATCTTATTTGAAAGATTACACGAACACACGCTCATCACCACAAAGGAATGTGCACATGTTCAGAATCCATTCAGAGGCACAGAATACTATATAGAATAGCAGGACTTTGATATAGTTAAGATTTGTTGGGGTGCCCGGGTGGCTCAGTCGGTTAAGCGTCCGACTTTGGCTCAGGTCATGATCTCAGGGTTCATGAGTTTGAGCCCCGTGTCGGGCTCTGTGCTGGCAGCTCAGAGCTTGGAGCCTGCTTCAGATTCTGTGTCTCCCTCTCTCTCTGCCCTTCCCCCATTCTCTCTCTCTCTCTCTCTCTCTGAAAAATAAACAGAAAAGAAAAATTTATTTTAAAAAAATGATTTGCTTGTGAACCCTTTTCTGGATCTTTCTAACTGCTTGTCCTTAAGCAAGTGACTCAACTCCTTGCCTTAATTTTCATAACTGGAGAATAGTGAGATTCTTACACATATTATAGATGCGGAGACTGGATGAGATAGCACAGGTCAGGCACCCAAAATAGTGACTTTTCTTGGGGGACTTGCTGAGTTCTTTAAGGAAGGTCAGCACACAAAAGCTATAGACCAGAAAGGAAGCATTCTGCCTAAGGAGTGTGTGTGTAAGCAAAGGCGTGGAAATGGCAATTCATTTGACACCTTCCTAAATGAAATATTGCCGAGTTTGGCTAGAGCGGCGTGTTTATGAAAAGTAGTTGTTATTGAAAGATTTGGGTGGAGAGGCAGGTTGGGAGCAGATTGAAACATTACTGCATGTCAGGATGAACCATTCAACCTTATCGTGCAGGGAAGTGATTTTTTTTTTTTTTTTTTTTAATAGGGAAGGAAAATGCATAAGTGTTTGGGGGTAAAGCAGCTTGGCCATGTTGAAAAGCTTGAAAAGAGGGGAGATTGGAGGCATTGAAAATCTGTGCTTTTCATGGACGAATGGCCTCTGTGGGACACGGCTACATTTTCCAAGAGAAGATTCCCATTCAGCCAGTCAGACAGACCTGTTCACTGTTCTCTTCTGGGTCCCTTGCTTTAGATGATTGCTTTCCATTTTCTCTCTGCCAACTCATGTTCCAATCTCCCTTCAGAATTTGGCTCAAGGTTCACCTCCATCAGGAGACCTATTTGGTGTCTGGTCTATAACTGATTTTTAATTTGGGTCAATGATCCATTAAAGAAAAATGGTTCCCTACTCTGAACTATATGACCGACTGCTGTGAGATATGCCAAGGTTTTGTAGACAGGATTGAGAAACTGGACCAGTAAGAGTCAGTCAGTGGCTCTGTAGAAGAAAGCAGATAGTGGATCGGATGGAAATGAAGTCAAGCCCTCATTATATTTCCCTCTTTGTGTACTTTTCTGGGATGATGCCCACGTCTGGAAAGAGGAGAATGAATATAGCTCCGAATAGGTTAGCTGTGAGTAAGCATCTGTGTTCTTGGATCTCTTAGCTTAGGGAGCAGGAGGAGGTCAGCTCGCTTAGGAGGGAAGGGAAGGATTTTAATTAATGCACAGATATGCCCAGCATGCAGGGCTATGTAAAATGGAAAGTTTTGCAACAAATTAACTTCTGAAAAATGTGTGAGGTTGCTCTGATACGTGCTTTTATTTTGTGACCAGAGAGGAGAAATGAATAGATCTTTAACAGTATTTAAGTTTGTATCTGGCTCAAATACATTTCCAGCTTATTGCTTGGTTATTTCAGGCCGTCTGTTTTTAAGTCAATTTTATTGAAGTATAATTTACATAAAATAAAACTCGCTCTTTTTAAGTATACAGTTAAATGAGTTTTGACACGTTTACGGTTATGTAACCATCATCACAGCTAAGATACAGAACATTTCCAAATCCCCTAAAAGTTTCCTTATTCTCCTTTGCAGTAAATCTCCTGCTTCCATTCCTGTCCCCAGTCCATGACCTCAGTGCTATCACTTTAGTTTTGTATTTTCCAAAATGTTATAGAAATCAAATCTGGCTTCTTTCCCATAACCTATGCTTTCGAGATTTATCCATATTGTTTCGTGTCTTGGTAATTTGCTTCTTTTTATTGCTGGGTGGTATTCCATTGTATGAAAATACAATACAGTTGACCCTTGAACAACCTAGGGGTCAGGGGGACCAACCCCTGCAAAGTCAAGAATCTGGGTATAAGTTTTGACTCCCCAAACCTTAACTACTAATAGCCTACCATTGACCGGAAGCCTTACTGAGAACGGAAACAGTTACTTGACACATATTTTGTATGCTATATGTATTATATACTGTATTCTTACAATAAAATAAGATCGGGAAAATGTACTGTTAAAAAAATCACAAGGAGAGGCACGTGGGTGGCTCAGCCGGTTAAGCGTCTGACTCTTGGTTTTGGCTCAGGTCATGATCTCACAGTTGGTGAGATGGAGCCCCGCGTTGGGCTCAGTGCTGACAGCGCTGAGCCTGGTTAGGATTCTCTCTCTTCATCTCTCCCCTGCTCGTGTGCTTGCTCTCGCAAAAAATAAATAAACATTAAAAAAAGAGAAAATCATAAGGAAGAGAAAGTACATTTACAGTAAAAAAAATCTGCATGTAAGTGGACCTGTGCAGTTCAAACTTGTGTTGTTCAAGGGTCAGCTGTAGTTTTATTTTTTTGTTTTTTGTTTTTTTTTGTGTTTTTTTTTTTTTTTTTTTTTTATCAATTCACTAGTTGATGAACATGTGGGTTGTTTCCAAGTTTTGCTAATTAAGAATAAAGTTGCTGTAAACATTTGCATGCAGGTCTTTATATAGATGCATATTTTTATTCTCTGGGGTAAATACCCAGGCATGGGTTGGATGGATCATATGGGAAGTGTATGTTTAGCTTTATAGCAAAGTGCTAAACTATTTTCCAAGGTGGTTATACCATTTTGCACTTCCATCAGCAAAGTGTAAAAATTCGAATTGCTCTGTATCCTTGCCATTACTTGATAGTGTCAATCTTTTAAGTTTTAGCCATTTAGTGGTTGTTTAGTGGAATCTTATTATGGTTTCTATTTGAATTTCCCTAGTGATTAAAAATATCGAGCCTCTTTTCATGTGCTTGTTGGCATATATTTTCTTTGGTGAAATATGACTTCTGATATTTTTTTCCTTTTTATTAATGGCTTGTTTGTCTTCTTATTGGATTTTGAGACTTCTTTATATATTCTAAATATAAGTTCTTTATCAGATAGAAGTTTTGCAAATATTTCCCCAATACGTATCTTATCCATTAATTTCTAAGGGTTGTTTTTTGAAAAGTAGAAGTTTTATAAACCATAAGAGACTCTTTTTTTTCTCTCATTTTTGCTTTATTTAGTGGAAATAATATATGTGTATGGGTTTGCACAGACAGATATATAGCCTACGATTCCTCTTGTCTTTTCTGCTTCCTTTTTTAAATTTAATTTATTTTTTAAATTTATATCCAAGTTAGTTAGCATATAGTGCAACAATGATTTCAGGAGTAGATACCTTAATGCCCCTGACCCATTTAGCCCATCCCCCCTTCCACAGTCCCTCCAGTAACCCTCTCTTTGTTCTCCATATTTAAGAGTCTCTTATATTTTTGCCCCCCTCTCTGTTTTTATATTATTTTTGCTTCCTTTCCCTTGTGTTCATCTGTTCTGTGTCTTAAATTCCTCATACGAGTGAAGTCATATGATATTTGTCTTTCTCTGACTAATTTTGCTTAGCATAATACCCTCTAGTTCCATCCACATAGTTGCATCAGGCCAGATTTTATTCTTTTTGATTGCCAAGTAACGTTCCATTGTATATATACCACATCTTCTTTATCCATTCATCTGTTGATGGACATTTGGGCTCTTTCCATACTTCGGCTATTGTTGATAGCGCTGCTATAAACATTGGGGTTCATGTGCCCCCTTGAAACAGCACACTTGTATCCCTTGTATAAATACCTAGTAGTGCAACTGCTGGGTCATAGGGTAGTTCTATTTTTCATTTTTTGAGGAACCTCCATACTGTTTTCCAAAGTGATTGCACCAGCTTGCATTCCCACCAGCAGTGCAAAAGGGATCCTCTTTTTCCGCGTCCTCGCCAACATCTGTTGTTGCCTGGGTTGTTCATGTTAGCCATTCTGGCAGGTGTGAGGTGGTATCTCATTGTGGTTTCGATTTGTATTTCCCTGAGGATGAGTGATGTGGAGCATTTTTTCATGTATCAGTTGGCCATCTGGATGTCTTCTTTGGAGAAGTGTCTATTTGTGTCTTTTGCCCATTTCTTCACTAGATTATTTGTTTTTTGGGTGTTGAGTTTGGTAAGTTCTTTATAGATTTTGGATACTAACCCTTTATCTGATATGTCGTTTGCAAACATCTCCCATTCTGTTGGCTGCCTTTTAGTTTTGCTGATTGTTTCCTTCAGTGTGCAGAAGCTTTTTATCTTGATGAGGTCCCGGTAGTTCATTTTTGCTTTTGTTTCCCTGGCCTCCAGAGATGTTTTGAGTAAGAAGTTACTGCGGCCAAAGTCAAAGAGGTTTTTGCCTACTTTCCCATCAAGTATTTTGATGGCTTCCCGTCTTACATTTAGGTCTTTCCTCCATTTTGAGTTTCTTTTTGTGTATGGTGTAAGAAAGTGGTCCGGGTTCATTCTTCTGCATGTCGCTGTCCAGTTTTCCCAGGACCACTTGCTGAAGAGACTGTCTTTATTCCATTGGATATCCTCTCCTGCTTTGTCAAAGATTAGTTGGCCATACGTTTGTGGGTCCATTTCTGGGTTCTCTATTCTGTTCCATGGATCTGAGTGTCTGTTTTTGTGCCAGTACCATACTGTCTTGATGATTACGGCTTTGTAATACATATTGAAGTCTGGGATTGTGATGCCTCCAGCTTTGGTTTTCTTTTTCAGGATTGCTTTGGCTATTTGAGGTCTTTTCTGGTTCCATACAAATTTTAGGATTGTTTATTTTCGCTCTGTGAAGAATACAAACCATAAGAGACTCTTAATGATAGGGAACAATCTGAGGGTTGATGGAGGGTGGTGGGTGGGGATGGGCTGGGTGGGTGATGTGTATTAAGAAGGGTACTTGTTGTGATGAGCACTGGGTGTTGTACGTAAGTGATGAATCCCTGAATTCTACTTCTGAAACCAATATTGCACTGTATGTTAACTAACTAGAATTTAAATTAAAAAAAAATAAAAGCATAAGTTTTAAATCTGGATGAATTTCAAGTTAGCAATTTTTCTCTTTTATGGTTTGTGCTTTTTTGTCCTTAATATACGGAATCTTTGCCTGACTCAAGATTGCAAAGATTTTGTCCTTTGTTTTATTTTGCTCTAGCATACTTTGTTTCTTAAAAAAAATTTTTTTATGTTTATTTACTTTAGAGAGAGAGAGAGGTGTGAGGCAGGGGAGGGGCAGAGAGAGAGAAAGAGACAGAATCCGAAGCAGGCTTCAGGCTCTGAGCTGTTGGCACAGAGCCTGATGTGGGGCTTGAACTCAAAGATCACGAGATCATGACCTGAGCTAAAGTCAGACGCTTAGCCAACTGAACCACCCAGGTGGCCATGTTTTAGCACACTTTGACTTTAAAAGGCTATCCCTACTTATAAAGCTTATCTCCATTAAAATTTTTTGGTCCCTTCAGTGAAAAGGGACCAATTTCAATTGATCACATATGCATTAGGCCTATTTCCCGTTCTATATGACTATCTTTATGCCAACCTATGCCAATCAATTACTGTAAATTTGTAGTAACTTTTGAGATTAGTGTAATTCTTCCAAAGTGTTTTTCTTTTCCAAAATTGTCTAGTCTATCCTAGGTCCTTTGTATTTCCATGTAACTTTTAGAGTCAGCCTGTATATTTCTAAAAGCTTGCTGGGGATTTTGCAGGGGATTGTGTTAAATCTGTAGATCAGTTTATAGGGAATTGCCATTTTAACAATACTGGGCCTTCTGATCTATGTACCCAGAATGTCTCTCCATTGACTTCAATCCTCTTTAAGACGTTTTAGCAACGTGTTGTAGTTTTCGGTGTATGAATACAGTATATGAATTTTGCACATGTATGTGCATCTGTGTGCACATGTGAGTGAGGGAGGGGGAGAGAGGGAGAGAGAGAACCCCAAGCCGGCTCCACACTGTCAGGGCAGAGCCTGACGCAGGACTTGATCTCACGAACTGTGAGATCAGGACCTGAGCCAAAATCAAGAGCTAGATGCTTACTTAACCCACTGAGCCACCCAGGCGCCCCAACAAAGAAAAATGTTTCAAGTAGATAGGCAGCGCTGAGACAGGGAGGTGGAGGCAGGCTTGGCTGTCTAAGATCTTTCCAGGTTCACGTTTCCAGTTCCTTTTTTAGACCCAGCCCTATCCTGGTTTCTGAGTTCTATTACCACCATGTCATTTACATAACAAATACCCTGACCCTACTTTTTTCTTAAGCTACCTCCAACTTGTTTCCATTATTTGTAGTTGGCTAATATGCCTTTTCCAGTTTCCCAAATTAGATGCTTTATCCCCCTTGGTTCCCTAAGGAAACTTCCCAAACTGTTCTTTCCAATTCTGTTGCTGCTTAATGAAATCCTTCCTTCAAGTAATATGGAGACTCCCTTTCTGCTTTTCGCTCTCTTCCCCTTCTTTCTTTTGCATGCTTCCTTGCTGTTCCTGACACTGACATTTTTCCCAAGGGTGATTCTTCCATTATATTCTGTTGCTTCTCGGCACATTTTTGGTCTATCGCAAATAGTAGCATTTTTTAAGTGTCCGTATTGCATAGAAAGTAAAGAAGTCAGATTTCTTCTGATATTGTCTACCCTGTTCACTTTGCAAGCTCCAGTTTTGAGCTCATTTCTACTATGAGCCCCTGTCTCACCATTTTCTTTCCTTCTGCTCCAGAAAGAATATAGGTAGCTCTTTGTGTATAAATCTATTATATCCCCTCAAGGCAAGGGATCATATCTTACTCATCTGCCTTACCAGTACTTTGCATTATGAGCACTTAAGCTATAGTGGTCATCAGCAGGTAGGTGTTGAATGAATGAGTGAATGAATGCAAGGCTATCTAGTTTGCTCCGTAGGAGACTGGAGAAACAGCCTGGTGATCACACGTATCCCTTGGCCATGGTGTTCCTCAGAAGGGTTCTGTTCATCCTTTCTCTTCCCACTTTCCCCTGTTTCTCTGCATGATCTTGGTTACCTCCAGGATGTCACTTGCCACCTGCCATATGTCAGTCCCTCCAGAGTCTGTATTTTTAGTCTCGATCTGTTTCCTTAGAGCCCAACTCATAATTTCAGCTAACTTAGTAGGCTCTTCCAGTGGGTGTTTCTGAAGCCACTTCAGACTCAGTTTAGTCTGCTGAATCTTTATTCATTAACTTCTCCACCTACTCCATCCCACCTTCCTTCTCTTCCTTCTTTTCCTCCTCTTCCTCTGATGCTTTAAACAGTGAATGGCAACACTGTGTAGTCAACTAAAGAAACCTGATGTGTCCCCAGTGCGTAGCACATTGCTCGGTCCTGGTGGCCACTCGGTATTTGCTGAATAAATAAATGCCATTCACTAAGAAGGCCAAATCAATTAAAAATGATAAATCTGGTGGTTACGTTGAGAAATGGTCTCAGACTCAACAGTAAAAAGCTAGAACGGGAGCGGGCTTTTCCACATTTCGCTTTTGGTGTCTTAGAACATCAAACAAGCCAATGTCACTCATGAGGTCTTAGTTTAAAATCAGACCTGGATGTTAATTACTCGTCATCCTCCATGAAACTGTCTGGAATGTTTTCCTCTAGGCCCGTGGGACTTTGTCTTGATGTCCTCTCATGGCCGGGACATGGACTTCTCTAGACAAGTCCCAAGTTAAGTTTTTCCGTCTCCTAGAGATTGGGGATATTTTGTGTTAGTAGCACGTTGGGAACAGGGCTCAGCACTAAGTTTTCACTCTTCCTTCTTCGGTTAATATTAGAGGCATCGAATGAAATGGAAGAGGAGGGGCTTTGGGGGTCACACTGATAGGAGTTTGAATTCTGGCTCCTTCATTTACTAATAGCTTTGTGACTTTGGACAAGCTACTTAAGTTCCTCGAATCTCAGTCTCATCATCTGTAAAATGGAGACACTATTAGGCACAGCATAGGGTTATCTGAAAGTTATGTGTAACAAGCTAAGCACAGTCTCTAAAACAGGGGAGTCTCAATAGGCCTGGGCTTCCTTCCATTCTTCTGTTAGAGGAGTGGTGTTCTCTCAGTTACGTATGTTGATTGCGTGTCTGTTTCCTCATCAGTGAATAAAATGATACCAACAGGATCGTTGTGAGGACTAAATTAGTTATGTTCACGTGGAGTGCATGATTATTTAAGAAATATTCGATGCCTTCCTTTCTTCCCTTCTTGTAAGACACATGGGAAATGGCTGAGTGTATTTCAAGTCTGTGAGAGCCTCTAGTCAACCTTCAGGCTCTTGTTATACTAGGAGACCCAGGAAGATATCAACATGGAGGAGCATTACCGCTTTGCTCATTTATATGATTCGGCGCTGCTCAACAGCAGTGGTTATGAGAGGAAACCTGCCGTCTTCTCTGTGACAGCAGCATGCCCCAGCCTACCTTACCAGATTTGCCTTGGCGGGGTCTTTCCTCCTGGTACATTTAAGCAAAAGAAAGTGACTAATGCCCTGAGAGCTCTTACAGATTACTTGTGGGTACCTACATTGGCTGATTGGTCTAAGCATCAGCCAATCCTTCTCCTTATCCAGTTCGGTTATTAATTAGGCAGTTAATGCCTTCAGCTACAGCAAGGTATATTTCCCAACCATCTGGACTACTGTCTATTTCCTCCTCCTCGGTTCTGCAAAATGCACCCCTCTTCACTCTCCGCCCTACATAAACTGATGGTAGTCCATTTTCTTCAAAGACCCAGAAAATTCTCTTCTTGCAGCTCACAACTCCAACGAAAGTAGTAACGGCACAACAACTATTTGTATTTCTCTAGAAACACGTAACTGTAGTGATGAGGGAACGGATAGCACCTGAGTGGGTATGTTTGTGTAATGGTGTGAGTTGGGTCTGCGGAGGGCACACGGAGGCAAGGTTTTTCTAGCAGGTGCCACACACTGACGTAAAGATTACAAAGAACTATTTTCCAGGATGGGTTGATAAATGGATGACTGTCACCAAATCTCTGCCTTTACTGTGACAAATCCTGTCACCCACCAGCCTACTTAACTAACTTAAAAGCCTCTTGGTTTGAATTTCTGTGGGTGTGGCAGGAGGGGAAGCCGGTAGAGGGAGTTTGACTAGTACGAAGAGGGAGCAGAGCAGAGGCCACGGGGATGGGAATTTCCATGTGGGAGACTTTTGGAATCTGGAAGCAAACAATTTATTACCCCAAACCTACCATTCCCCTTGATAGATTGCTCTTGGCATTGGCGTTGTTAAAAAAAAAAAAAAAAAAAAAAGTCCTTGTTTCTTAGAAAAAATTAGCGAGGCAAATACAGGACATTCAAATGCAGCAGTGGGAAGGAAAATAAGGGAAAAATGCACTTGGCAAGAATTCGGAGGCAGCCAATTGTCTTTATTGAAATGGCATTGAATTAAAAACTCAAAGGAGTTAGTGGCATCTTCTTTAGGAGAGAGATTTAAAAGAAAAAAACAACCACCAGGCCAACTCTACTCAGTAAACATTGTAGACAAAAAAATGTATGCAAGGTTTCTTTTCTTTCTTTCTTCTTTCTTTTTTTTCGTTATCTCCAAACAAAGAGATCAGTGCTTGCTACTGAAACGAGGCAAACATACTGCCCACATACCCTGGCGGTTCTAAGACTCTCTCAGTACGGCGACAGGGCTGTCACCCCACCCCCAACACCAGGTCCCCTCCATTCCTGGCCCGGAGTCCTGTCCCTCTGCCTGGTCCCGAAGCCCCCCGTTCACTCGGGCTTGTTTCCAGAACACGGACTTTCTCAACAACGCGCGCAGCATTTCTCCCACCACCGATGAATGGTCAAAAATGAGGTTGGGGGGGCGGGGGGGGGGAACAATTAGAAACTGTAATGACTCCCCGGACATCTCACAATATAAGCCGCATTCTTATTTTTCTAAGGAATTAGCTACAGATTGGGCAGCATTTGTCATGCGTTGAGACATTTCCTGTGTCTTTCTGGCAGGGCGACGTTTGCGTTAGAATGCGGGAGCTTCTCGTCTTCCCGCTTCCTCTCCCCGGCTCGCTCGCTCTCCCCCCTCTTTTTGGCTTGCCAGTTCCAGCACCTTCACATACATTACCCCGTCCTTTCATCTCCAAGATGACCTGAAGTGACCTTTTGCTTGGCACGAGACGTGATTCAACTGATAATAAAAGAGCTGGGGGAGGGGGTGGGAGGCTCTGCGGCTGTCTGCGCAGGGCTGCAGCCGGGAGGGGCGCCCAGAGGAGGGGGGGGGGGGGGCCGCATCAATTTAAAGGCAAATGCCGCCGCTTTTTTGCTGTGCCATTTCCTGTAATTAATTTTCCACATATCACCTATTACACGAAGGGAAAAGATTTTTTTTTTTTTTTTTTTTTTTTTTTTTTGAAGGCATACCACTCTCTTTGTTTAAATGGAGATCCTCTCGGGTTTGGCGGAGGCTGGGAAAGGGGGGCGGGCGGGGAGGCTGGGGAAGGAGGGGAGGCTGGAGTGGAGGGTCAAGGAGGTGGGGGGTAGGGGAGGCTGGAGGGGGGCTGGTGTTGGCCGCAGAGAACGGGGTGGGGGGGGGGGTAGGTGTTGCAGGGGAGGAGGGGAGGTCGGGCAGGGGAAGAGGGGAAGCAGGGGTGGGGGGTGGGCTGGCACCCCGCCCCCAGCGGGCAGGCCAAGCCCTCTGCCGGAATGTGGGGTCGGCCGCCCTGCAGCTTTCTTTCTTTCTGCCCGAGTGTTTGCTGCTGGGAGCCTCTCTCCAAAGCAACGGCTCCCGCTGAGGTTCCAGCACTCGGTTCCCTTCCATTTTACAAGCGTCTGCCTCGGAGGGGCGTGGGTTTTTTTCCGGAGGCTTGCTTTCTTTGTTGTTTTAGGAAACTAATTTTTCACTAACTCCAGAACTCCAAATAGATGCCCATGGCAAGTCTCATCGATCCTGTCTCTGTCTCTTACTTAGGGAGGGAAGAAAAAGAACAAACTATTTATTTGGATACTCAGCTGAGGGTGCAGAAGTTGCCACAGCAACAGCCCTGAACCTTGCACTGCCGAAGGCTCTTATTGTAGTCTGGTCCGCCTTCCAAAAGACCTCCTCTTTAAAGAGACACGCTAGCGATACTCTGTCGCTTGGGGGGGGTGTGTGTGTCCATTGACATATCATCGACACCATTGGAAGAGACAAAGGCAAGGGTTTTCTTGGTGGTTCGCGGGTTATTTTTAGCCAAGCTTGACTAGATGAGATGTCAGACGAGAAACATTGGGCTCCGGAAGTCACTGGGGACCTGAGATCAGGCAACTTCTTGTCTAAAGGCTTGTGAAATGCCTAGAACACACCATAAAGGTGTCCTGGCCCTCTTGAGGTTGTGGACAGCTTTCATATATAAGCCGACTGGGGTGATTCTGCAGCTCACGCAACACCCTCTCCTCTCTCTTGCCAAAGGAGAGGGGCTGGAGGTGCTCTGAGCTCAGGCAGGTGAAACTCCTCCTCTTGGGTCTGGGAAGATTCCTCTTCCTGAAGGACCCCGTTCGCTGAAAGTAACATGCAAGGCAAGGGGTTTGCTTCACATTCCGTTTTCTAGTTTCACCCCTTCTGGTTTTCCTTGGCAACCATTCATTTATGCATCACGGACATCTTGAATATTTGCTCGTAGGCACTATAGACATAGGTTGGGAAAGTGAAAGAGTGTTCTTCGCCCTTGCCCTCCAGAAGCTTACCATCGAGAAGTGGAAAGAAACAAGTAAATGGATAGTTAGATTCAGGGGCGATAAAGGGCTTGTAGGGTGCTGCCATTTCAGGGAAGGAGTAACTATGTGATGCGGCCGGATCCATTACAGCTGCCGGTGTGATTCCCATTAGTTCTTTAACTGAAGGACATACAGCCTGTGAAATGCCTGATGGAATGCTTGCCCCTCTCCTCTCTGCCAATCAATATCCCTCTTCTATCCTTCTTCAAAAGTGCCTTCTTAGAGGAAAAGAATTGCCATTCTGGAACACATGAGTGCCTGGAAGCTGACCTCAAGGATCACAGTGTGGACGAGCACTGCCGTTGTCTCTGATGAGAACCTCAGCTCACTTTCTTTCTAACCTGCTGGAGAGAGGCAAAGAAACCAGCACCTTCCATGGGCCATACATTATGCTGATTATTTATTTATTGCATCTACATTCTATTGAGTCCTCGTGCAGTCTTTCTCACCTGGTATCTGGTTGTATCTGAACCACAGAATATAGAAAATAATTTGAGTTTGACTGTGTTCTTAATGGTCCCAATGGATGATAAGTAACTAGTAACATTCTATAATTTTATTAATTAAAAAAAATTTTTTTTAACGTTTATTTATTTTTGAGACAGAGAGAGACAGAGCATGAACAGGGGAGGGTCATAGAGAGAGGGAGACACAGAATCCGAAGCAGGTTCCAGGCTCCGAGCTGTCAGCACAGATCCCAACGCGGGACTCGAACTCACGGACTGTGAGATCATGACCTGAGCCGAAGTCAGACGCTCAACTGACTGAGCCACCCAGGCGCCCCAATTTTATTAATTTTTTAATGTTTATTTATTTTTGAGAGAGACAGAGTGCAAGCAGGGGAGGGGCAGAGAGAGAGAGAGAGAGACAGAGAGGGAGACACAGAATCGAAAGCAGGCTCCAGGCTCTGAGCTGTCAGCACAGGGCCCGACGTGGGGCTCAAACTCAAGAACTGCAAGATCATGACCCAAGCGGAAGTTGGACGCTCAACCAACTGAACCACCCAGGCGCTCTGTAACTAGTACCATTCTAGATGCATGGAGAGAAATCGATTCATTGTATACAATGGATGCTTGAAGACATTAGGCTTAATTCTCTCCCAGACCTTCCCTTGTGAAAATTACCAGGTATCCTTATTTGATAGAAGAGGAGACTGAGGCTCAGGGAAGTTGCTCAAGACCACACAGCCAACAGTGATGGAACTAGGGATGAGAATCTTTCCTTTTTGACCCCCTAATTTACCATCTTTCAAGATGGCTTGAGTAGTTTGCACCGTGAAAAAGAATTGGCTACAACCCAGCACGTGCCTATTAAAAAGAAAAAAGAATGGAATGTTAAGGTTAAAATTTTCAGTGACTTAAAGTCGTAACTGACTTACAGCATTGGCTTGATTGGAAGCTCTACAAAGACCAAAATTGAGTCTTGTCTTTCTCTAACAAGATCTCTCTTGGAATTGTCTTTCAAGTTTAGGCCAAGGATCTCGCCCAGAAAGACACCGATCAAAGCGACAGGAACACCTTGTTTTTAACTCAGACCATTACCCCGTAGTCTGATCACTCAGGAGACCTGACCTCACATGACTTGTCAAATTGAATACCCCCTCAAAGGCTGGAGACTTTGTCATCAAAATCAATGACTAACTCTCTAGCTCTAGGGCCATTCTGGAAAAAGAGCTAGATAACTCTTGTCATCGATACGGGCATGTGTGGCAAAAGGGAACACTTTTAAAGGGGTAATGGTGATTTGCAGGTGTTTTTCTATGACCTTCCTTCTTCATGCAGTAGGTTCTCAGGTTATGCAACCTTGGGCAAGTTACTCAAGCCCTCTGTTGCTTACTTTGGTCTAAAAAGTGAAGTAATAGTATTTGTCACATAGGATCATGGTGAGGGTCACCCTGAGATTGAGCATACAAAGCAGTTAGCACAGTGCCAGACCCACATGAAGTGCTATTTATTACACTAGCTATTATTATGTTAATTATCATCATCACTTTTATTTGTATTAGAATTGATTGATTCAAGTGGATAGTTGGCATTTTTTTTTTCCCATGCCTACGGGTGGACTTAAGCCACATTATGAGGCTGATAAATCTTTTTCTTTCTGAATTCTTTGTCCCCCCCCCCCCCACCATGACACCACTTCTCGTGGTTTTAAACATCCATTTATCCCCGCACTCCTCCCTTCTTCCATCCTTAGCCCTCTCGAACAAAACAAAAACTCTTGCTTCTAAAATAGCTCTCTTGTAAATCATTTACACCAGGGATCAGCATTTTTTTTTTCCCCCTGGAAAGAGCCAGATAGTAAGTGTTTTCGACTTTGCAGGCTATATGATGTCTGTTGTGGCTGTTCAACTCTATTGTTGTAGTGCAAAAGCAGCCACAGATAATAGGTGAATGAATGCGTGCAGGTGTTCCGATAAAACTTTATCGATGAACAGTGAAATTTGGATTTCACGTGTCATGAAATATTATTATTCTTTTACTTTTTTTCAACCATTCAGAACTGTGAAAACCAGCTATAACTCCTGAGCCCCGTAAAAATAGGCAGTGGGCCCATGGTTTGCCGTCCCCAACTCATACTTTAACTAACGTGAGTTTCCGTCACTGTGGTACTGTTGGGAATATTGGCATTTTCTTTCTTTTTTTTTTCAAGTTCTAGAATAATGTACAGAAAACACATCTTGGAGGGGCAATGACTTGCATGGGGTACCCACATAATGGCAGCTTACCACCCTTGGTTCTCTATGGGAAAGATGGCGGGCACGGTGAGGGGCATAGCTTGGCCAGCTCAAGGTATTCATATACGGGAAAATGTCAAAGCATCCGGGAAGAGGCCGTAAAAGGGCGTTTGCCATCATGTCACATTTGGCTTCAACCAAATTTGGCTTCAACTACCCTTAGTAGTATTCTGATTTGGGCGAATCTCTTTAAAGTCTTTGAACTTCATTTTTCCTTTCCACCTTCCGTAAAAGTGGAAATGATGATGCCTACTCTAAAGAGTTCTTAATGAGACTAAGTTAGGTGCTCCCTGTGAAAGTATATAACAGGACGATGCGGACTGGAACGTGGTCGATATTCCATAAATGTTTGAACAGCGTATTAGCAGGCACTCAGCTCATGTTTTCTTCTGTCAGTCATCATGGGGGCAGAAGGAGTCAACCTTGGCTGTTGTGATGTGAAATATAAGAGGAGTAGTACTCGGTGGTATACTGGTATTTAAAAAGAGGTCTTCTGTGGGGCACCTGGATGACCCAGTCAGTCGCGCATCTGACTCTCGATTTTAGCTCCTGACTCTTGATTTTGGCCCAGGTCACGATCCCAGGGTGTGGGATCGAGCCTCCCATCAAGCTCCACACTGAGCATGGAGCCTGCTTAGGATTCTCTCTCTGTCTCTCTCTCTCCCCTCCCCCATCCTATGTCCCCTCACCCGCTTTCTCTCTCTCTCTCTCTCTCTCTCTTTTTCAAAAAAATAAATAAGAGGTCTTCTGACTTTTTTTTTTTTTTTTTTAAGTGTCAATACAGGGGCTGGTGAGAAGGCAGATTTGGGACATTCTTGGCAAAGAAAGAAAAATAGATCATTTGAAATGAGTGAAACCCAAGCTTGCAGAAGTGGCTGTTATCATCAGGTTAGGACTTAGCTCAAGATGCCACTGGTTTCTGAGAGAACAGTCAAGGCGTCAGGGCCATTTCTGGAACGGCATCTTCAGGCAGGGGAGCCATCTCTGCCTCGTTCCCACATGAATCAGGCTCTTTGAAAGGAGAAGCAGGGCTGTTTGAGAGAGCGTGTTTACACAGTCAGGATCTAAATCACTGATTAGGGATGTGTGTGTGTGCATGCATGCGTGTGTGAGAGAAAGAGGGAATGAGAGAGACGGAGAGACATGGAGAGAGAGTGAAACAAGCACACACACAGGGGCTGGGGGTTATCTTTGTACTCATTGAGGGTAAGCCTTGCTGGTGGAGAAAAACACGAGAGAGGTGGCCTAGGAGGGGGGAAACAGTGCAGACTCTTCATCGTATGGAAAGAGCTCTCCACTCAGCCTGGGGTTCTGAACTGAGGGACAGGGATCTCTTCTGTCCCGAGAGAGCTTACAGGTGTACTTTTCGCATATATGATTCTAGAGATTAGTTCCTATTAAAAGGAATGTATGTAATATTCCTGATAAACTGATACCTCTTAGATTTTGGAGATTGAACTTTAGCTTCAGAACCATTCTGTTTCATCTCCCTGGTTTTAGCAACATGTAAATGTAATATTAGCCCAGTATTTTACTTAAGACGAAGTTTGGATTCCATTTCTCACGATTTAAGGTTTTCTGAAGGTTCAAACACTCCTACCTAAATTCTACGAGTTCAGGAAGCTATCAAAATTACAAGAACATATTGGGGCGCCTGACTGGTTGAGTTGGTAGAATGTGCAACTCTTGATCTCGGGGTTGTAAGTTCGAGCCCCATGTTGGGTGTAGAGATGTTACTTAAAAATAAAATCTTAAAAAAATAAAATGAGATTGCAAGAATATAGGATCATATTTAATTGTGTGAACTTGTACAGGTGAGAAGAGTTGATCTTGCGAATTCTTGTAATGCTCCAAATCATATGGACATAATGTATTAACTTAAATTGTAATTTCTAGATCTTTAGTCAACCTTAGACTAATATTAATTCAGTTAATACATAAACTTTGGAGATGTGGGCAATTTTTAAGTAAGAAGAAGATGCAGATATTAGTCACTAAATATAGTTTTAATTCCCTTTGTTCTTTACTTTATGTGTAAATGACAGTACCTTAACAGGATATGCAAATGTCTTTAAGTGATGTAATGTATACGCTTTTTCTTTTTTTATGACAATTTTGATAAGTATTAACATTTTTTTTAATGTTTATTTTTGAGAGAGAGCGAGAGAGAGTGAGACAGAGCATAAGCAGGGGAGGGGCAGAGGGAGAGGGAGACACAGAATCCGAGGCAGGCTCCAGGCTCTGAGCCGTCAGCACAGAGCCTGACACGGGGCTCGAACCCAGGATCCATAAGATCATGACCTGAGGTGAAGTCAGACGCTCAACCCACTGAGCCACCCAGGTGCCTCTATACTTATTGTTTGATCTTAAAATTCATCAGTGATATAAAATGTGTGTGAAAAAATTAGCTAGACTGTTTTTGGTTCCTGCCTTCCAGTTTTCTCTTAGGTCTGAAAAACAAAAGATGCTTACTATAGTAAGGAAGTAATTAATATAAATTGTTGAGGTAATACGAGGTACAATAATTTTAGAGACACATAAATGTATTGCAAAATAATAAATATGGTTTGTTTGTCTTTTAAGGAGATAGTTATAGTTTATTAGGATGATAAATTCAATTATACATACGCAAATATACATATGCATAGTTTTATTTTATATGCTGATGAAGTTAAAAGGTTTAATTAAAATAGTCTATTGTCATGTTTATATAATTGTATATGTCTAAATACAAATAAAAGCATATTAAGATTAAGTTAAAAAGTTTAGGGGTGCCTGGGTGGCTCAGTCGGTTGAGTGTCTGACTTCGACTTAGGTCATGATCTCGCGGTTTGTGAGTTCAAGGCCCGTGTCGGGCTCTGTGCTGACAGCTCAGAGCCTGGAGCCTGCTTTGGATTCTGCGTCTCCCACTGTCTCTGCCCCACTTCTGCTCATGCTCTGTCTTTCTCTCTTTCTCTCTCAAAAAATGAATAAAACATTAAAAAAATAAAAAATAAAAATATTACTTGTAACTATTTTTTTGCCTTTAGATATGATGGTTTATCTTCCTCTTCTTTTTCCTCTGATACCTCTTCTTGATTTTTAGCTTTCCAAGGTACAGTTCCCAAATCAGAAGAATCACGCTGTTAAGGTACCTTTTAAACAAAATCTATGTTTGGATTTCCCGGTATGGCCATTAAGCAGCCCAGAGATGAACTCCTTCAATAGAAAATTAGGATGTTTTCGTATGAATCTGCCTTTGTCATCATGCTTTCTTAGAAATAGCGCTTGGGAATGATTTAGGGAACAGTGGTGTATTTTCGGACACTTCCATTTTTTTCTGGACCTTGTAAGGAAAGTTCGTTTCCTACACTGAACCCCAAGTTCTTTTGATTGAGTCATACCTAATGATCTCTGAACTGCAGATATCAACTCCTGGTGCTGAATGGTCCAACACTGTCTCAGACTATTTGATAATCCCACTAGAGTATTTTTTCCTGAAAAGAGATCATTGGATGGCCCCTAATCCCTGCTACTACCTTGGCCGTATAAAAGTCTGTTGACCGCTACCCACAGGTGGGATGTACATCTGTCATCTTGATCAACTTTTGCTTGAGTTCAAGACAGTCTCTGATACCATCCAGGATTTATCTTGGGCCATAAATTTTTTTTTTTTTCTCAGAAAAAGAGATCTTCAGATAATTTAAGGAGAAAAACGAGGTCTCATTTAGCGTTCAAAGGCTTTAGCACCCGAAGGGGTACTTTGGAAAGCTGCATCCAAAATAGGTACATTTTTAAATCCCTGGAAGGGATTTTACTGATCATGCTGACGTTCCAAAAGACCACCCCCAAAATTAATGGATCTAGCACAGCTATGTTTATTTAGATAGGTAGCAGCTTTCCAATTCCAGGTAGATATGTGATCGAAGCAGGTCTTTACGGAGTGGCCAGAGGTGGAGAGCTGAGTTCCTGCTCTCCAGGAGAGGGGACAGAAGAAGATCAGGTGTGGCCAAAGGCCCCATGTTTAATATGTCTTCAGCTATTTTGGTGGCCAAATAAGGAATAAAGAATTCTCGTCTCAGGAATTACACAGACATGTCAGGGGGTAAGGCAAAAGCCCAGAAAAGTTAATGTCTGAAGCTCGCTCTGGATGTAAGAGGCCAGGCTTATAGAGGAATCAGGAATCAGTTTCATACCAATTCTGTTGGGAAAGAAGGATATAAAACTATTAATCTACTTATGGTCTTGATCTGGTTTGAGTCAAAAAATAGTGCCAAGGGGCACCTGGGTGGCTCAGTCAGTTAAGAGTCCCTCTCTTGGTTTTGGCTCAGGTCATGATCTCACAGGTTCATGGGATCAAGCCCTGTATCTGGTTCTGTGCCGACAGTGCAGAGCCTGCTTGGGATTCTCTACCCTCCTCTCTCTGCTTGCTCTCTCTCTCTTTCTCAGAATGAATAAATAAACGTTAAAAAAAATAGTGCCAAGGGGCACCTGGGTGGCTCAATCAGTTAAGAGTCCCTCTCTTGGTTTTGGCTCAGGTCATGATCTCACAGGTTCATGGGATCAAGCCCTGTATCTGGTTCTGTGCCGACAGTGCAGAGCCTGCTTGGGATTCTCTACCCTCCTCTCTCTGCTTGCGCTCTCTCTCTCTCTCTCTCTCTCTCAGAATGAATAAATAAAAGTTAAAAAAAAATAGTGCCAAGGGGCGCGTGGGTGGCTCAGTTGGTTAAGTATCTGACTTCCACTCAGGTCATTATCTCACCATTCCCAAGTTTGAGCCCCACATCCAGCTCTGTGCTGACAGCTCAGAGCCTGGAACCTGTTTCAGATTCTGTGTCTCCCTCTCTGTCTCTGCCCCTCCCCCACTCGTGCTCTGTCTCTCTCAAAATAAATAAACATTAAAAAAATAGTGCCAAGCCTATACATTAAGAGATACAATACCTTAGATGACTAGGATTGATTTTTATAAAATTACGCGTGTGTGTGTGGTCTGGAATGATGTATTAGGTATCTATTGCTGTATGAAAAAAATTACCCCCAAACCTACTGGCTTGAAACCACACACATTTGTTATGTTACAGGTTTGTGGGGGAACGACCTGGACTCATCTTAGCTCATCTCACAGGATCTGTCACAGGCTGCCATCAAGGTGTAGGTTGGGCTCAACTTGAGAAGTTCTGCTTTCAAGTTCAGGCAGCTCTTGATAGGACACAGTTCTTCGTGTGTGTGTGTGTGTGTGTGTGTGTGTGTGTGTGTGTGTTGGACTGAGGGCCTCAGTTTCCCACGGGATGTTGTTTGTAGGCAACCCTCAGTTCCTTGCCACGTGAGTCACTCCCACATTCATCAAAGAATGCAGACTGAGAAGTCAGTAGAATCTAGCAAAACAGAAATTCGTCTTTTGTGACCTGATCATGAAGGCTACAGTCTACCACTGTTGATGTATTCTGTGGATTAGAATCAAGTCACTGGTCTGTCCCACATGTGAAGGGATGGGATTCCGCAAGGGTATGAATACCAGTGGAGATCATTTGACTGCTACCTATGAAAACTGCTTCCCACAGGTAATACTCATAAGTAAATTAAACAATACATCCCCTTGACCTCAGAAGCTCGACCATTAGAGTGAAGTTGTTTTTCTTTGGGGTAAAGTGAAGTGTGAAATACCACAAGTAAAGGGGAACTCTCAAGATATTTTATCTTGAAGTTCTGTAAGAGGCTAAACACTTAATGCACACGTTGGTTTTTAAGGTTCCAGACCTGTGTGAACATATTATTGCCCTTTTCCCAGACGAAGTGCCAGATGGTTTTGAATGAGGAGTATCCGCAAAGTCATGGTGCTTTGTATTTACTGTTTCTCTTGAAAACTACAAGGCCTGTGTTGTCATCAGCCTTATTCCGGTTAATTACCTGGGTTTGCAGGCCTCTCCTTCGAGCAGCGCCGCTGAATAAGTCAAAGGTTTTACACTTAGTGAAGCATCTCGGAACATGGGTAATTGTGGTGTTTGCTTCAGAAACAGGAGGGAGTATTGCTCTTTTTTTTTTTTTTTTTTTTTCCCATCCGAACTTGTCTAACTGTAGAAACAGAAATTTGGTTTGACCATATCTGGTAGATTGTCAACAGATATTAATTCATTCTCTTGGAAATGGAAATCTTTGATGAGTACAAAGTGTTTTCCGATGGATTAAGAATTAGATAAACATTTAAGAGACTGAGTCATAGAAGGAACAATTCTTGGCTATATCTGGAATGGCCTTTAAAACAACCTTTCCATTTTACCTTTGAAGAAATCGAGGCACGGAGAGCTGAGTTGTTTACCTAAGAAGATTTACCTAACTAGCTCTTAAGGGGATATTTTCAGATTGGTATCGGGTCTACTCTTTTTTTTTTTTTTTTTAAACGTTTATTTATTTTTGAGACAGAGAGAGACAGAGCATGAACGGGGGAGGGTCAGAGAGAGAGGGAGACAGAATCCGAAGACAGAATCTGACCCATCAGCCCAGAGCCCGACGCGGGGCTCGAACTCACAGACCGTGAGATCGCGCGTGACCTGAGTTGAAGTCGGACGCTTAACCGACTGAGCCACCCGGGTGCCCCTATTGGGTCTACTCTTGATCTAGTTCAACTCCACACTACGAGCACTGTAGTGGAAAGGGCACCGGACTGAGACCAAAGAATCAAATCCCATAGGCTTTGTCCATTTTGTTCCCCACTGTATCCTTACCAGAAACTGGAAACCTATACCTGAAACTGTAATAAAGTATATATCACTGGTACTTGTGGAACATGTAAATGGATGAATGAATGAATGAATGAATGGAATCCTAGTTCTGTGATGTACTGGTTGAGTGACTGTGGACAATTTGTGTTCTGTCTCTGGCTTTGAGCTTCCTCATATCTGAAGTGAGGCTTTCGGTCTGGTTAATCTTTACAATTCCTTTCAGTTCTAAATGTCCATGATTTAAGAATGATAAGAAGTAACATTTCCTGGGTACTCTTTCTATCCTGTACTACTGTTTACACAATAATGCCATTTGAATTCTTAAAACCACTCTGTGATACAACAAGCCTCTGAGGAAAATCACGAATAGCTAACAGTTGTATTGACTCTGAGCCAGACACTATTATTAACTCATTTTAATCCTCCTCTCTTCCCTATGAGGTACAAGAGAGGTTGAATTTGTCCAAGGTCCCATAATGGTAAGGGGTGGAGCCGGAACTTGAACTCCCGTGGTCCAATTTAGAGCCTACCTGCTTAAATATGTTGTTATACTGCATCGTAACATTGTAAGGTCAGAGGCTGTGGTTCATTCTGTTCAGTTAAACCCGAGTTCAAGCTTCCTTGTGGCTACCAACTTCTTTTTCTATTTCCCGTTCATAAACATGATCTGCACGCAAATACATCAGCCTTTACATTTCTTTAGCAACTCAAGGCTTCCGTTGCTAAATAAGCTGCTGATTCAATAAATTTGTATCATTACCCAGTTATTTAAGTGGTGGGCAGAAGTTCCTGTAACCAGCACTCCTCCTATTCAAAGACTGGAAACGAAGAAATATTTTCTGAAGTCATGTCTGGGGTATGGTGGGTGGATGTTTGGCTTGTTCTGAGAAGTGTAGCTGAAAACTCCAGAATTACTCAAATGTTTGCACTGGTGAGGCTTACTGTGCCGGCCAACTGGCCACAGAAAGACATCAATCAAACCAGTGGAGAATGAGGAAGATGAGGTTCAGATGGTGTGGATTCATTTGTTTTGTTTTTGTTTTAATCTCTTTAGACCATCAGTCAAGAACTCTGTGCTTGCATTCCTGAACACCTATTATGACTAAGATTATATTAGCTATGTATCTGCATGAGAAATTTACAGTAAAATTAGGGGTCATTTTTAAAAAATTATTTATTTATTTTTTTTCCTTTAGGAAAATTGCGATGTTCCTGATGATCTGGAAAGGTAGGTATTTTGAGATCGTTGTCTACTCTGATGGAATCTACCGAGCGTCTTATTAGTGTTTGCTTCTATTCAGCCAGACTGTGATTCACGGCCACATGAATGTGAATGGTATTGTTATGGGGTAATGTTAAAGAAAAAAATGCCAGGAGACCAAAGATTGAGTGCTTAGTAGGAACAGTGATTTTATCAAGCAGGGTACTCAATCTAATACAGGGTTTAGACTCTCGGGGGGATGAGATTTTGGAGAGAAGAGTGAAATGGGTCCTTTAAAGGTAAAAGATGTCAATGGTCTCTGTCTCATAGTAGGAGAGCAATGTCTTTGAGTGATGCTGATTGATTGGTGATGCCTGGGCTTGTCCCTTAGGTAAGTGGAGGCGAGGTGAAGGTACTCTTCTGCATATCAGGGTGCCTGCCTCAAGATAATGGTGGCCAGCTGCCTCTGCTCTGTATGTGACATATTGCGATCACATTATGCCACCTGCTTAGTGTCAGCGGTGGCCAGTGGCCAGGTCAAACTTACCAGGAGTGAGCCTGTGGAGCCTAATCTAGATTTAAGAAGTCCTGGGTTCTAGTCTTGGTAATGCCATTGACTCAGCTGTGTGACCTTGGACTCCCAAGAGAATTCTCTAGGCCTTAGTTTGCTGATTTGTAAAAAAAAAGACAAGGTGGGCCTAGATCTGTGAAAACCACCGTCACGTTCTGCTAGAGATTCTGCTGAAGGATTTCAAGAGTGACCACAGTGCCCTAACTTGCCCCCACCCAACTCCCACCCGACAAGAGAATCTCTACGCATCGCCTACTTTACGTAGGGGACTTCTGCCGCATTTCTTTAAAGAGCAGTTCTCGTTCTTCAAAATAAAAAATGATCTTTAAGGGATCTTGCAACTCAAACATTCGATAACATCTAGTTCAAAACTATTTGACCTAATTATTATTTTTTAATCAATTACATTCTGACTGGAAACCTCATTTAAGAGGATGCTGAATGGAAGGGTGGAAGAATTGGGGTTTCTTTTTTTTCCTTCCAGGCTTTTAAGATTGGCTTGTTGACACGACACCGTGCATATTTGGGCGTCCGGGATTATGTATGAATTCACGTTTGTGAATCTCAAGTTTAGCCTGGGAAATGTAAATGTATGGAAGACATCCTGTTCGCACAAAGAAAATAGCTTCGCATATGATTTCCTTTGGTAAATATTTTAAAGAAAGATGGCATCATGTCCTCCGAAAGGTCTCTCTTCTTCATTTCTCAGAGTGAATTTCTACTGAGCTCCTTGGAAAAAGATAAAAAAAGAAAGTGAAAGAAAATCATAAAGCGTATACCCACTTAATGTACCAAAGGTCCCATCCGAGGTTTCAGGGAGGTGTAAATACTCCTACACTACGCAGCGCATCCCCAAGATCTCTGCCCACAGCCAAGGTCAATGGTGCTGTTAGCATATCTGTGTTTTATTAAGGCAACTAAGTGGAATTTGTGTGCGTCGGGCGACTCGTGATTTGGCAGGAAATATCATGTATGGTGTAAAAGTCATCGACTATATTTCATGGAAACTAAAGTGAAAGTCTACTTTTCTGCCCAAATGCTTCATCCTTACGTAGGTAAATCCCATTGAGATGAATGTCCTCCGTATGCATTCTCCTGATGTCTTAACCTCACTAGACTCTCCTTTGAGGCTCTCTCTGGTGGGTTTGTTTGTATCTCCACAGCTCTAAAGGGGGCCTTCACAATTCTAGCTAAAGACCAGAGGGGCACTCCTCCAAATGGGATGCAAATCGGTATCGCATCAAGATGGCGTCATTCAGCTTCGTGCTGTCTTGGGTGAGTGCTGGCCTCTGTTTTCAGCGACTCTCTCCTGACTGGCACAATATTTGTTGGGCAATGAAGAGTGTCTGGGCACCTGTGAAACTCCATATTCAACGATCGTGGGGAAAAAGATGAGTTAGGCACTGTCTCCCCTTCAAGGGTCTTGTATGGATACTCTTGTTTTCTCGTGCTGCATACCTTGGTGACTTAAAACGATGATGATGATCGTCATTTATTTTGCTATAGCTCTGCAATTTGGGCAGTTTGGTGGAATCGCCTGGGCCTCCTCTCTGCCCCCCATAATGTCTGGGCGCCTCCACCAGGATGACACGAATAGCTAGGGGCTTGAAACAGCTCAGGCTGAATGGGCATCTCCACTTTATGTAATCTCGAAGTCTTCCTATGTGGTCTCTTTAGCAAGCGCTCTCAAGGTAGTTGAACTTCTTATATGGTAGCTCAAGGCTTCCAGAGCTGCAGCTCCACAAGGCCTGCATTGAAGCTAAAAAACTTATGACCTGGCCTTGGAGGTCTGTTCTTAAAGGCAAGTCACTAAGCCCAGACCATGGTCAAGGGGAAGAGAACCAGTCTCTGGCTCTCAACAGTATCCAGCATATCATGTGATATTATCACATGTATTCCCACCCCCCACCCTCGCCCCCGCCCGTGTTCACAGCTACCCCAGGATGAAAATGTAACAGATGAGAAATTCAGGTTTTGCTCAGGTGGCAAATGGCGAGTCAGGATCCAAACCTTGGATTCTGGTCTTGCTAGAGGAGAACCTCTCAGGTCTTTTATTCGGTCTGGGAGAAATGAACAAACAAAAAACAACTGAGGTCCAAAGAAAGGAAAGGAAGCCCGTTTGGCATCACACATGTTATCAGCAGAATTAGGAAAACCAATGCCTCGCAGGCTAAGCCAAGGATTGTGGCCTCACGATTCTAGGCCACTTAGCAGGACTCCGAGGGAGGGGCTTTGAAGAGTTAATGGAGGCCAGTCTTTCAAAGCCAAGTGACAGTACGTTGGCTGTTTTTAGACGAGGCAATGCTGTAGATGGGCAACAGACACCGGTGTTATTGGCTCCCCCAACCCTGGCAATTCCAGAAAACGAGAGGAACACTGGGAACAGATGTCCAGATGACTCTGATCTCAGGTTGAGGTACTTGGGGTGAAATTATTTTGTATTGTGGTCTAAAAATCTGTTATGTTGAAATGTATTTTATGTATGTATCTTCTAAAGTTTATTTATTTACTTTGAGACAGTGTGTGTGTGAGCAGGGGAGGGGCAGAGAGGAGAGAGAGAGAGAATCCCAGGCAGGCTCCACACTGTCAGCATGGAGCCTGATGCGGGGTTCGAACTCGTGAACCGTGAGATTATGACCTGAGCTGAAGTCAAGAGTCGGACGCTCAACTGACTGAGCGACCCAGGTGCCTCTTCAATGTATTTTAAATGAGTGCATTAACTGGGATTTGAAACTCAAAATGGGTAGTATCTCTTTAAAAGAAGGAAGTTTTATCCTGTCTCGTGTTAGAGCAGGTTGCTTAGGATGCCACTGTATTTAGATTCATCAACTCCCAACCATTGGGTGGGAGGAAAGGAATCTCTCTTCTAAAGGAGAATTAAGCTTTTTGATTGCAAAAGATGGACTGGCGTCATTCTGTTGGTAGGTAGGATACACTGTGGGTCTACGGTCCTTCTCTTTTTGCAAGTGAATGATGAAGAAAAGCAATTTCTTCCTTTCAAAGAAGGAAAGTAGAAGACTAGACAGTATGTGTGGGTACTGCAGGCAGAGAGATAAAGAGAGAAGAGAGAGAACCAGCCTCTGGTATCAAGTTACTTTTTTTGTGAGAGAGAGAGTGTGAGCAGGGGAGGGGCAGAGAGAGAGGGGGGGAGAGAGAGAATTCCAAGCAGGCTCCACGCTGCCATCGTGGAGCCTGACGCAGGGCTTGAGCCCACGAACCGTAAGATCATGACCTGAGCCCAAATCAAGAGTCAGATGCTTAACCAACTGAGCCACCTAGGCACCCCAAATGACTTCTTTTTAGGAGAAAAATCTATAACAGGAAAGATAACCCCAGAGTTTTCACACCTTATGAAGTTGTCGAAAACTCCAGTAACACAGACCATTGGGGAGGTCCAATCTCAGATAAAGAAATGTATTTGTAATTATTGTGTAAACATGGGGAAAATTTGGGATAGGTTAATCAGTGTTTGTAAGACTTACGAATTAGTGTATAAGATGTTCAAATGTGTGAAGGGGCTTTGTGGTGAGTGGGTAAAGGTGTATATGTATGTTGCAGCGTGTGTATTTCTTCCTATCTACCTTAAACTGTTGTTAATCTATTTTTTTTTTTTAAATAATTGATGATACTACTTAGGTTTTTTTCCATTTTTTCAACAAAATGCCAGTTAAGAAAAAGGATAAACAAGGAGGAAAGTAACCTGGTTGTCTTTAATCTCAGTGGGAAACCACAAAATTTGAACCCCAAACCCCAAGTTAATACATGGCTGGAGACCTGTGGTTGCCTACTCTTATTAGAGGCCACGTACATAAGAATAAATAGGCAACTACACAAAGCAAGCCCATGAAGAAATGATTATCGTTCTGGTTTTTTATAGGTCAGTCCCCATATTTATGTAACCCCAGAACACAGTCTCAGGAGATCGGTTACCTGCTTTAGGTGGGGCCTATGAAGAGGGCAGGGGTGGAAAGGGGTCCAGAAGAAGAAGATAAATGAGTCAGGTGTGAGATGACTACATGGAGAAAATTCACCTTGGTTCATATGACTTCTGGTAGGCAAGATAATTTTCTTTACTCTTTAGGAGAATCTGCACATCATTAGCGCTTGTAAGACTTCAGACTCTCTAGAAGACTCTTTGGAAGGTCTTCCTTTTGAAAACTGAGTTAACCTTTTCCTTCAGCTCCAACCTAAGGCGCTGCCCAGTTACAAAGTTGGGACACACTAAAATCTCTGGGGGACTGCAGATTTGTGGGTGTCTCCTGTTCTAGATATGGACGGGGCCATCTCAGGTTGTAGGAAACTGCGTGGCCCAGGGCAGGGCACCATTCTCAGCCAAACCTGACTTGGATGTCGGTTTCTTCGGCTCTTTTTCTGAGGGTGAGGTGCCTTCTGCCTTCCTCCATGGCCTACCTTGCCCCTCCCCCAACAGACGCATACACTCTGCCAACTCTCCGGCTTGGAAAACTATCGAACAAGCAATGCTATGAAACCGGATAACTGTTCTCACTGAACATTAGAAGAATTCTACAAAGACAACATTTTCATTATGTTTCTCCTTCTGTTTCTAAACACGGTGTATTCTGATGCGCCTGGAGGCAGGAGGTAGAGGAGGCGGGCACAATTTGATTTTCTGCTGTTTCATTCACAATTTTCATGCACATCCTTTTCCAGCACATTTGAATTTGGTTGGGCAGATATTCTCCCTTCATTTCCTTGTGTGAATCGTGAGCTATTCTTGTTCCTCCTTTGACCTTGAGATCCTCCTGGCCCTTAATTCCGTAGCAGGAATGAGAGAGGAAGGGTTAGGGCAGGAATTGATCTCTAGACTGTTCAATTTTGCTGGGAATTTCACCTGCCTTCCCCCACGGAAGGTGTTTTCTTTTTCACCTATCTTTGAAAAGCCTGGGGAGCTTGTACTCTGTGCTTTGAGAGCTACAATCTCTGCTTTTCAAAAAAACCTAATATCCAACAGGAAGCTCCCATCCACATTATTATAGGTGTATTTGTTTTTGCCTCTGGGGACAACACATCCTTTCCTTATGTCATATTCATGTATAATCCCGAAGTTTCCAGCAGTTGGTTCTCCCTTCTTCTGGTACCCAGAGCAGTGCCTTGAACATGAGTATTTATTATTCCTGGAGGAAAGAGATAATAGGAGTTTTGTACATTTTCCAATAGTTACTGAGCTGTTGACCCTCATTGTCTCCAGATGACCATTTAAGGCAGTGCTTGTACTCTGGGAATTAGGAAGGGGGGGTCTGTAATGCTTTCCCATTACCACATCTGCCAGGCAGTTTGTTGTTAGCTGTTTTTATAGTGTCTTCTAAGAAGCCAGCCAGATTACCCTCTACAGTGTCCCCAAAGGCTGCTGGGGTGGGGGACACAAGGAAACGTGAGCTGGTGGGAACTTTGTACCTCTCTCCTGCTTCAATCAGAGAAGACCTCCTTTATGTATTTATATATTTATTTGGAAAAAAAGAGGTTAGCTGTTTTTTTTTTTTAAGTTCAGAAACTATTGGAATATGAAATAAGTTTGGAATTCACAGCCCCTTGTCCCAAGGCTATGAGACACAGAATGGGAATGTCCCATGTGTCCCCTTCCCCAAGAGCTTCATGACCAGTTTCTATCGGAATACGAGGAAAGTTATCTACTGCCTGTTACATTACTTTTTGCCCCTTCCAGTCTCTTCTGACCCTATGTCTGCCTCTGTTGCTTCCATACTCCCTCCAGTCATGATGGGTAAGTATGTTAACCAGGTTCTGAGAATTTCTGGAACAGCTAAAAAGTGATTAGGAAGGATTTTACTGCAGTCAACTAATCATATAAAAAGAATTCATTCCGACCAGAGTTAAATGATGTGCCTCTGTCCTAGGGCCTTATGTGTCCCTTCAGTTGTTGCTTTAGGAGGAACCTGTTAACTGAATTCCATTCCTTGTAAGACTTTGAATCCTATACATTATTTAGGGGCATCCAGGATGGAAGAACACTTTGATCTAATTCCCCTTTTCCAGACATTCTAGTCAGTTTGTTCCTGATGGGCTTGACTAGGACACAATGGGTATTGCTGGATTAAAACAAACAAACAAACAAACAAACAAAAACAAATGATACATCTGTCTCCTCTGTTGGGTAATTGGATAGTTAGATGGTAAAAATTTCATCTCTGAGGTTTCTTTTTCCCTCCAGATGTATAATGTGAAGAGGCAGTTTAATGGATAGGGATTCTCTAAATTTCACGTGTAGCCCATGCCAAGAATTTAGCATCAAGCTGGACAGATCTTCTCAAGACAATATGAATTAAGAATTTCCTTTCTTGCAATATGTTTCTTTACCTCCTGGCCTCTCCAGAAGCCTGAAATCATCTTTGGCTACAGTCTACTTTGTCCCTTTTCTAATCGCATTATGTTTCCTTCCTTTTCCCCTACTTTCCATCAAGGGCCTGGCTAATGGCTAGGTGGCAGATTTCTGTGGATGTGTCAGCATGTAACTCACTGAGGGCAGCAGGTGTGAGGAAAAGTCTGGGTACCACCAGGATGAGCCATGTCCCAATGATGCGCTTTCCTGGCCGGTTTTGGACCAAGAATCTGGCTATATCTGGAAGAGAAATGCCTTTGAAGAGAAATACTAACTTCTACGTCTACGAGAGAGCAACATAGTTTAACCTGAAATCTTTTCAAACCTTTGACTGAATCTGTACTCCGTTCGAAGGAGGCCAAGAGGCTTCCTAAAGGCCAAGTCAGTTTTCTTAACAAACAGATCTGTAGCAGAACTTCTCCTATCCATTCTCCAGTTACCTGACTAGGCAGATTAGAGAATGTCTCCTGTACCACACACTGCATAGTATCGATGCAAATCTAACAGCATAGTCAGCTCATATCTCCATCAGTTGAGTACCCAAGAGCCAGAGGTCTCTGTTCCCATGTTTCTTCCCGTCTTACTTGTTACCCAAATAGATATCACGTGTTTGCACATGACGTGAGATGTTTTTTCTGTGAAAACTGAGTTGCATGCTTTGGAAAGAATTGGGAAGACAGTCACTAGAAATTGGCTCTTAAATTAAGTATGGTAAAGGGGCGCATGCGTGGCTCAGTCGGTCAAGTGCCTGACTTAATTTTGGCTCAGGTCATGGCCTCACGGTTCACGAGTTCAAGCTCTACTGGGAGCTCTGGGCTGATGGCGCAGAGCCGGCTTGGGATTCTCTCTCTCCCCCTCTCTCTGCCCCTCCCCCGTGCTCTCTCTCTCAAAATAAATAAACTCTTAAAAAAATTAAGTGCGGTAAAGACAACTAAGAAAAGTAGGGAAAATGTCCGAAATATCTACAACAATTCCAGGTGCTTTTAACAATTACTCCAGGGCAAAAACTTTGAACCAGGACTGTCCTGTGTAAATTGGGACATAATTGATTTATCAGACCAGGCACGTAGAGACTGAAGGAGTAAAGATGCGAAAGGGATGTGTGTGTGCACGCACACGGGTGTGTGTATAAATTTGCATTGGTGTTATAGTTGATAAAAAGTCATTGCAGATTATTGCATTCTAGGAGAAATACACGTACTTTGTTTAAACATTTTACTAAAGTACAATCAATATAGAAAAGGACACAGATCTTAAGCGTAGAGCCTAATGAACTTTCACCAAATGAATATAAACGTGAAACCAGGCCTCAGAATAAGAGACAGAATATTGCTAGTATGTCCAAAGTCCGTCTTGGCGCCATAACCAGTCAATATCCCCCAAAGGGAAGGCACTATCCTGAATCCAAACATTATAGATTAGTTCTGTTTTTGCATTCTATGTAAATTGAATTTTGTAGAATGCATCCTTTTTGTGTTGGCTGCCTTCATTCAACATCATTTTTCTGAGATATATCCATGTAGTTGCATGTAGTTGTATTTCGTTCATACTTGTTGCTGGTTAGTATTTCATAGTATGATTACACAAGAATGTATTTATTCGATTAGCTTCTTGCTGAGTCTTTGGGTTGCTTTCCGGCTTTGTATATTACAAATACAGTTGACTCTTGAACAACACAGGGGGTTAGAGGCACTGCCTCCGTGCAGGTGAAAATTGGTATATAACTTTTGATGCCCCACGAACTTAATTACTAATAGCCTACTGTTGACCGGAAGCCTTACCAGTAACATAAACAGGTGATTAGCACATATTTTGTATGTTAAATGTATTATATACTGTATCCTTACAGTAAAGTAATCTAGAGAGAAGAAAATGTTATTAAGAAAATCATAAGGAAGAGAAGATATATTTACAATGCTGTACTGTATTTATAAAAAAAAAAATCCATGTCTGAGTGAACCCGTTGTTCAAACCCATGTTGTTCCAGAGTCAACTATAATGTCAAATGAATGTTCTGGAATATCTCTTATTGAATATATACACATTTGTTAGGTCTGTACGCAGGGATAGCAATTACAGGTCGTAGGGGATATGTATGGGTAACTTTAGCTTGATATGGCAAACAGTTTTCCCCAAATGGTTGCGCTGATTTGCATCCCCGTCGGTAGGTTTTAGAGTTCTAGTGGCTCCGTTTCTGCACCATCACTTGGTATTTTCTGTCTTTTTTATTTGGCCTTTCTGGTAGGGTGTGCAAGAGCAATTCATTGTAGTTTTAATGTTTATTTTCTCAAAAATGAGTGAAGTTAAGTATGTGTTCATGGATCTACTGGTCATTTGGATATCTGCCTTCAAGAAATTTAAATTTTTGTTCATTTTCTATTGGACACGTAGATCTTTTTTTTTTTTTTTTCTGATTTGAGGAATCCTTTTTTGCTGTTAAACATTTCTATGCTGAAATAATTTTGGATCTACCAAAAACTTGCAAAAATAGTACAGAGTTCCCATATAACATTCATCTAGCTTCCTCTAATATTAAGATCACCTAACCGTGATCTAATAACTCAAACCAAAAAATTAACATGTGTGCAATACTATTAACTAACCTACAGACTTTATTAGAATTTTAGGAATTAGGGTTTCTCAGTCTTCACTTTCTGATTCATTAATGAAATGATTCTCAGCTTTGGCTACCATTGTTATCAATAGGAGCTATTTATTTGTTTACTAAAATTGTATATATTTAAGTTGTACCCCATGATTTGACATACATGTACATAGTTAAATGATTACTACCATAAATATAATGAACATATCTTCTTCCATAGCTACCGTTTTATGTGTGTGTATGTTGAGGGCACCTGAAATCTACTCTCTTAGCAAATTTCTGCTATGCTACTAACTATAGTCAGCATGCTGTATGTGAGATCTCTAGATGTGTTCATTCTGCGTAACCGCGAATTTGTAGCCTTTGATCAACATCTCCCCATTTTCTCCACCTCCTTGTCTCTGGTAACTACCATTCTATTCTCTACTCCTTTTTTTTTTCTTTTTCCTACTCTCTGCTTCTATGTATTTGGCTTTTTTAGATACCAGGTATAAGTGAGATCATGCATTCTTTTTCTTCCTGCGTCTGGCTCATTTCGCTGAGCATAATGTTGAGGAATTCTTTCTGTATTCCGATTCTGATTCCTTTATCTGGTATGTGTGTTTTGTATGTAGCCACTCTGTGACTTGCCTTTTCAGAAACTCTCTTAATGCTTCTTTTCATGGGCATAAGTTCTCGATTTTAAGGTTGTTCAACTTACCATACGTTTCCTTTTTGGTCCCTCTGTTTAAAACCTTTGCTTATCCCAAGATATTATTTTGGGTCTACTTCTTATGTATCTTTCCTTCTGTTTTAAAAGTGTACTGAGGGAAAGACAGGATTTTAAGTAGATCGAGGTGGCTTATGCATGCAGGGTGGCTTGGGAGGAGAGGTTGGGAACAGAAAGACTAGCCAGGAGGCTGTGGCATCCACCTAGACGCCAGGTATAAAATAAGCCCAGACTAGGAGAACAAAGATGGAAAAAGAAGGGGAAGAATAGAATCAAGGGCTCTGTTCATCTGTTGGGGCAGATCTTCTTGCCTGAATGGATGAGAGTAGAATGGATAGCTCGGAGGCTTGCTTGGATACTGAGAGAGTGTAGACATTCTGTTCTTGCAGGATCCAGTCTTTCCAGAAATATGCTTTGTGGAGATACCATGGTCTCTGTTACAATGAAGAAGATGTCGAGTGAGTATTTGCCATGGGCAGAGAACACAACAAGTAGGAATACCTTCCCGTTTAGGAAGTAGAATCCTGGAACAACAAAGGACTGGCGAAGCCTCCTGGGGGAGATGGTTGGACTTGATCTGAGAAACGTTTTAAGAGGAACCAGCCGGCCATCTCTTGGTGGAGAGTAGGTAACGTGCTGACTGGGGCAGGGAGTTGACACAAATGACCTCGTGAGCTCTCTGACAGCTTTAGTGAATCCTTGCCTGCCTTTCAACTCAAGGCTGAGTCACGGAGGCCATTTACCATTGTGAAGGCAACATCTGTTTAATGCCAAGAAGGGCTGGGTTTGCCAAGTTTACTTTTCCGAAGCAGTATGGTAATTAGTAGATTTTGTTGAAAGTCCCTCTCCTTCTCTCTTTGCTAAAATACAGATGTCGCGTTTGAATGGCTTATGCCTTGGGACTCTCTAATTACGCAGACTTCAACACAATCACGTCACAAGGGAAAGATCTGTGTAAACTTTTGAGAGAATGGAGCCCGGAGTTTAGATTTTTTTGTTACTACTTCATTTTCACTGTGTTCCAGCAGAAGATGTGTTTCTATGATTTAGGTAAACAGTTTTCTCCATCTGATTGGAGATTGAGGCAAAGGCACCCTGTTCTTTGCTAGGTCGGGATGTTGGGGCAGATTAAAAATTTCCACTAATTTCTACTAGCATTTTATTCTGAGAAAGCAAAGGCATGAGTAGAGCATTAGATGTGCAGAGACTCTGCTTTTTAAAAATCCTAGCATCCCTTCTGATTCCCTCATCCTTGGGTGTGCTTACCTGCCTTTGTTCCTGATATGTCCTCACAGGACTGATGAGGAATTGGGTTCCTTTTGCAGAAGAGTCTAGTCTAGTGGAGCTTTATTTATGGGTTCATATATTAGCTCTGTGGCACATCCTAAACCATCTATCTGGGTTATGACCTTCTGGAGAAGTCCTTGCCTTATTCTTTACACTCCCTACATATCCTGGTACATTGCCTTACTTATAGAAAATACTTGGGACTCCTGGGTGGCTCAGTCGGTTAAGTGTCTGACTTTGGCTCAGGTCATGATCTCGCCGTTGGCGAGTTCAAGCCCCGCGTTGGACTCTGTGCTGACAGCTCGGAGCCTGGAGCCTGCTTCAGATTCTGTGTTGCCCTCTCTCTCTGGTCACCCCCCCCCCCCCCCCCACTCCTGCTCGCTCTCTCTCTCTCTCTCTCAAAAATAAAAATTAAAAAAAGAAAAAAAAAAAGGAAATGCTTAATAAACAATATTGGAAAAATCAGTTGAATAGAACAGGGAAATAACGGTGAGAGATGTAGGTAATTGAATCTTTGGGTATACGGCCCAAACTTACATATATCTGTCCTCATCTCTGACCGCAGACTGTCGTATAGCCTGTCCTTTAGCCCCCATGGCCAAGTTGCCATTTCTTGAACGTTTCTTCTGTATATACCTCTAGTGAACACCTGTAATTGTACCTGAAAGTAGAGAGAGATTGGTTTAGAAAAAAAAATTTGAAATAACGATGGCCAAAAATGGTCCAAATGTGATTAAAAAAATACAAACTGAAGTTCCAAGAAGGTCAGTGGACCCCAAGTGAAAGAAGTATGGAGAAAACCACATTTCTTACCTCCGTGATTTGACACATTTCTGCTTCTTCAGCTTGGCTGAACTGTTCCCTTCAAAGCAAAAGCCGCCAGTAGGGGCTTCACCAAAAAGATATCCAAATGACTATTGATAAGCGTATGAAAAAAGTGCTCTGCGTTACCATTCACTGAGAAGCACAAGTTAAAATCATAAGGAGATGCCACTCTGCCTCCACAAAATGGCTAAAATTAACAAAATGACCATACTTAGTGTTAGTGAGAATGTCAAGTAAACGGAGCGCTGAGGCACTGTTGGTAAGTAAGTCGATACAATGGCTTTGAGGAAACTGGCGGTGTCTAATAAAGCTGAACACACGTCTTCTGTGATTCACTAGTGAATATACACCCAAGAGAAATGAGTGTTTATGTCTATCCATGGTCAGTTCCAAGAACGTTCACATAGTCAAACGCTGGAAACAATGCAAGTATCTATCAGTAGTTGAATGTTGGCGTGTGCTCTGGGTACTCTCAGAACGATGGATTCCAAACTCTTGTGTTCTAGTGCATTCCGTGCTGAGGTGGAAATACGCAGAGGAAGTGCACCTGGGCCCACTGTGTGTTCTTGATCCAGGAAAGAGAGTTGGAAAGCCTTTGACCCTCTCGCTGTGATTTTATTTGAGTCAGATAATGAATGATAAATCACATTGCGGGAAAGTGATAAGGGTCGGAGCTGGAGTGGGGGCTCCAAACGGATGGTCAAGGCAATGTTACCTGGGTTAACCGGGGGGACGTCATAGTAATCAATTACTGCGTCTATTTGGTCCCCATGACAGAGAACTTGGCAGAGAACCGGTGGCGTGGATCTCTGAAAACCACTCACCCTCCTAATTTCTATAAGACAATAACCTCATTTGCTCTCCCACCGTCTTTGGTGACTAAATAGCGCTTTGGGCGCGTCGTGAGCTCGCCATGTATGTGGAGGAAGCGTCAGAGTCCCGACCCTGCTAGCTGCAGAGTGGAGAATCCCCTATGCCTCTATCTCCATTCTGTCTCTTCTACCCCGGGCTCAACTTACAGCCTGGGCCTGGCAAGACTGCTCCACAGTCTGCAAAATTCCACGGAGTGAGGTCTGAATTCTCTTCGAGGGTTCCTGGAACCGTGAGAAAGAAGCCAGGAAGGTGGATGGCCAAATGTAAAATAATTAAGAAGACAAGGTCTATGCATTTCACTAACTCACTTTCCTTCTCCCCATGCCCTTCCCTGAAATGGAGGCGGGAATGCTTTCCAACTGGAATGAGAACCTGTCTCCATTCTGAGCCAAGGCAGAGTTAAATAAGCCATTGTGCCATGTGCTTATGGGTAATTAGGCATGAAAAGAATCTGCAGTCAGCTCCCTCCATTGTTCCTCGCAAGCTGTCCTTTTGCCATGTGCCCGAGCCCCGGGGTCTCGGTGCTGGCACCACTACAGAGATATGGATGTCGTTGTCATGGCAACTCCTCTGTGCTAAGCAACTTTATGGTCTAATATTATTAAGAGGGCAGGGGTCAAAAGCCACTGAGGGACTTTGTCTCTGAAGCCCAGGATCACTGTGTCAGGGATGGGGCAGGACTGCACGCTCATGGGAGAAGAGGGGAGCTCAGGAAGCACCAGATTGCCCCCACCACAGAGCCCTTTGTGGCGGTGAGATGGCCACACTGTGAGGCCAATAAAATACGTCTCTGAGGCTTCTAAGTTTCTGTCTCCCGTGGCTCTGTCTCCGTGGCTGGCTCTCCCTCTTGGGAAAGGACGTGCTTGCAGTAGTCTTCATCCGAATGTGAATTCTAGAATGCCACTTCTGTTTGTATTTGTGTTTCCAGTCTGACTGCCAACTGTGAAATGAAAAGCATTGACCAGGAGGTGGTAGAAAATATTTGGGGGGTGGGGGACAGATCCCTTTCCCTCGAACCCTACGCTTGCATACTGAAGGAGCTGCCTCTTCTTTCTGGTTTAACTTTTTATTAGACAGGAGTTCAAACGTTGACAAAAGTAGGGAGACTAGTATAATGAGCCCCCATGTTACCATCACCCCAGTTGCTTTCTCTCTACAGTTGTTCGCCTCGCCTGGCAGATCAATATGGAGCAGAAGGGGGTCCCTTATACCTCGCTCCCCTCCACCTCAGCCTTAGCCGGGGAGGCTCTGGCTCAACAAGCTAGGATAAAAGATTTCTTCAAGAGTGACACAGAGGAAAATGTGTTGGGCCCTTCCCAGGCTCTTTTAGAGCATTGCGTTAGATGCTGAATGTCAGGGCTTTCGTGGTGCCGCTGTCAGCCAGTCACAAGACCTAGGAATGCGTGGAGCACCCCCATAGCCAGCCAATCGGAGGCCAAAGGTGGCTGGCCTCTTAGCTATTACCTAAAAGACTGTTCCCTGCCTTTCCTGGGACGAGCTTCACGGACTGCGCCATCCAGTCATCCAAATCAGCAGATTGCCTCTCAGTGTTGACCAAGAGGAGGGTTCAAAAAAGGCTCCCCATCTTTGACTCATGCGGTGCCTTTCCATATGAAGTGGCAAAATGTATCCACTGTTCTAACAGAATCTGTAAACCCTGCTAGCACTGCAGAGGGAGTCACTGTACCCTGAGCCCCCTTCTGAATCCGTTCTCGGCCTCAGTGGGCAGGGAAGAGGGGGCCATGCTGTACATGAGACTGTGTTATAATAGGGTTATTCTGATCTGTCTGGTAGTGAAGTAGATTTATGATGCTAACAAATTCTACTGAAAGGTGACATGGCATGAAAAAACTCAGGTTTAAAAAAATGATGCAAGAGGGTTGAAGAGGGGGAAGCATTTTCGTTCTACTCTACTCGGCTCTTTGGCTGGTCTCAGAATCAGATCGACGATAAGAGCGACTAAAAGGACGACACCAAAATTAGTTTCCTATATAATTTTCCATAAAATTATGAGGCCCCAAAAGGCAGCCAGGTAATTGAAACTTTGTATCATCCTGACCTAAGGAAAGGGGTAGGGGTCAGGGAATGCAGAGGGGAGACAGGCCTTTTAGAGGAAGGCAGAGACAGTGTTTGGAAAACAAAGTTTGCCCGGGTAGGCGGGTCAGTTTCTTAGATTAAAAAGATACCTGGTAGCAGCTGTCTTCCTGGAAGAGACCCCCTTTCCAATATAACTTTAGGGGAAGTCATTTGAGGCAAGGTAAAGAGCTTCTTCCAAATCTGTTGCGTTTGGATTTCAGCGCAGAAGAAAGAATCCTTACGCCCAGTAGACATATTTTGCAGGAGTAAGATCTGTTTCCCTTCAGTCCCATCTTTGAAACTTCGGATAAGAAGTTTCATAATTTGGAAGCTGAGCTGGTAGTTTGCTTCGTCCCCTGCTTCATGGGATCAGCCTCGGTCATGAGACTAGGTTAGTTCAGTTAAACAGTTGGGTCTCGTTTTGGGAGGTCGGTAAGCTCAATTACTTTAATAGCTCTGCTTTTATAGAGAGAGAACAAATCTTTTGAGAAGTTCCAAGGACCCTCTACAAAATCCCAAAGCTAGTTCGAGATCAAAAAAACTTCATTTAGAATTTGATTTTGGGAAGTTTGTCAAAAATATCAAAAGGTGTAGACACTTGACTAAAAAGGATCTTAGACCATTATGAAACAATACTTAATTATCTATTTTACTAAAGTGGCAATAAAAGGTTTCAAACGCAAATACAGAAAGTTACATAGCTTTGAGTAAAACTTAACTCTTTATTTATTTATTTATTTATTTATTTATTTATTTATTTATTTATTTAAAGTTTATTTTTGAGAGAGAGAGAGTGAGGCAGAGAGAGAGGAAGAGAGAGAATCTCAAGCAGGCTCCGCACCATCAGCTTGGAGCCTGACATGGGGCTCGAACTCAAAAACTGTGAGATCATGACCTGAGCCAAAATCAAGAGTTGGACACTTAACTGAGTGAGCTGCCCGGGTGCCCCAAAACTTAACTCTTTTAATATTAAGATTCAAAATTACTCAAGATTTGGTTTTCTTAAGGAATTGAAGATCTGATAATGAAGATAACATTAGGCATAGGAAATTATTTTAATGAAACAAAAATCTTTGCTTTTTAGGCAGATTACTTAAAAGGTAAAGAAAAACTTTCACAGTCTTTTATCAGGAACAGACCAACAGTCCAAGAAAACTTTGTCGTTTTAGCACATGAAAGAAAATTAGTTCCCATTCAACGTAAGTTCACTATTGATATTAAAGCTTATTTTATTTTATTAAAAAAAATTTTTTTTAACGTTTATTTATTTCTGAGACAGAGAGAGACAGAGCATGAACGGGGGAGGGTCACAGAGAGAAGGAGACACAGAATCTGAAACAGGCTCCAGGCTCTGAGCGGTCAGCACAGAGCGCGACGCGGGGCTCGAACCCACGGACCGTGAGATCATGCCCTGAGCCGAAGTCTGACGCTTAACCGACTGAGCCACCCAGGCGCCTCTAAAGCTTATTTTTAAAATCTTTATAATAACAATTCAATTTTAGCCAGCTTGATTATCCAAGGTAAAATTCTTTTTTTTCCTCTTTCTTTCTTCCCAACTCGGTATAACATTTTGCCCTTTATTTTTCTCTTTCCTGTTCTGAAATAACCAGTTTTGCTTTAGGGCAAAATCACTTTCATTTCCCTCAACAAAAATTCATCTCCATACCTCATATCTTTCCCTAGTCAAAAACACATTCTAGAATTATTCCTTGCATGCAGATTTGTCTCCCTTCTTATTTCCTGTAGCTTCAATTACATATATTAATTAGAACGCTTAACTCTTAGAAACATCAATTTCTAGTGAAAGCTAAGAAGTAAGAAATTGTGAACCGTTGCACTGGCATTTAGATTGACAAATTTATGAATACATTTCATAATTTCTGGAGACATATGCTTCTTCAGAGTAGTCTTTCAACAGCACAAGACGTGTTTACCAACAGACCCAAATTTATCTTTTAGTTCCTCTGTAATAGGAAACCAAAAGTAGATAAACCTATATTCAGTAATTATTATTTCAACATTTTATTTTATGTCACAATGATCTAGATATTAAATGAATTTCCATCATTTAACTTAACTTCGTAAGAAATGCTAAGATTTCTGGCTACCGGAAATATTTGGGAAACTATTTTTCTAACGTTTGTTTATTTTTGAGCAAGAGCACAAGTGGAAGAGGAGTAGAGAGAGGGGGCACAGAAGATCTGAAGTGGGCTCTGTGCTGACAGCGGTGAGCCCAATGCAGGGCTTGAGCTTACGAACCCACGAGATCAGGACCTGAGCCACAGTTGGACACTCAACTGACTGAGCCACGCAGGTGCTCCAGGAAAATATTTTTAAATATGCATGCTACAAAACATTATTATTGCTAGAAAAAAGTTCACTTAAAAAACTGTTACCCCATTTACATCAATCTAAATCACTTGCCCCTTAAAGTAACGTTTAGAGTACCCAGGAAAACTTCATGATACGTTAAGCAAAGTTGGCCATCATCCCAAGCTACTTTTCTTGCTAAGAACATTTTTTTTTTAAATTTTTTTAATGTTTATTTATTTTTGAGAGAGACAGAGACAGAATGCGAGTGGGTTGGGGCAGAGAGAGAGAGAGGGAGGCACAGAATCTGAAGCAGGCCCCAGGGCTCCGAGCTGTCAGCACAGAGCCTGACGCGGGGCTCGAACCCACGAGCTGTGAGATCATGACCTGAGCTGAAGTCGGACGCTCAACTGACTGAACCACCCAGGCGCCCCAGGAAATTTTTAAGAGATAACATGAATTTATCAGAGTTAAACCCAGGTTGAATAAACGTTGCATGTCTGTATTTAATCTTGATAACTCCAAAGACATGCCTATTTTCTTTTCTTTTCTTTTCTTTTCTTTTCTTTTCTTTTCTTTTCTTTTCTTTTCTTTTCTTTTCTTTTCTTTTTTTAACATTTATTCACTTTTGAGAGACAGAGACAGAGCAAGAGCGGGGTTGGGGCAGAGAAGAGAGGCAGACATAGGATCCGAAGCAGGCTCCAGGCTCTGAGCTGTAAGCTCAGAGCCCAACATGGGGCCTGAACCCACCAACGGCGAGATCGTGACCTGAGCCGAAGTCGGATGCTCAACTGACTGAGCCACCCAGTCGCCCCAAGACATGCCTATTTTTAAATAAACCAGCAAACTTCTACTAGCTTTTATTTGCCAGAGTTTATCTTAGATCATATGAAATTGAAAAACATTTGGGTTGGTTATTCTTTGGAATTTTGGAAAACCCAGTCCTTACAAGTGCTTGTCTTTTTTTTTTTTTTTTTTTTTTTATGTTTATTTTTGAGAAAGAGACAGACAGCCAGGGCCTGGGTGGGCAGAGGCAGAGAGAGAGGAAGACACAGAATCCGAAGCAGGCTCCAGGCTCCGAGCTGTCAGCACAGAGCCCAATGTGGGGCTCAAACTCATGAACCGTGAGATTATGACCTGAGCTGAAGTCCGACGCTTAACCAACTGAGCCACCCAGGTGCCCCTCAAGTGTTTGTCTTTTAAATGAACCAAATAGAGCTCTTTTACAAATTAATTTTGGCAACACCATCTGGAGGTAAAAAAATATCACATCTACAACATATATATGGAGAAAGACACACAAACATCCAGACAGATGAAAACTGAGATCCTTTGTTCTAAAATTTTAGCCATGAGTCAGGAACAATAATACAAAACTCACTAATTTATAAAAGAACAGTTGTATTCCAGTTTTGTTTTGGCAGTTGGGATAAGTTAAATTCTTCTGCTCAGATTGCTAAAGCTTTTTAATAATATTTGTGGAGATGACACTTAAGACTTTTTATTTGTGCAACTTCCAAATCTCTCTCTGTCTTTTTTTTTTTTTTTTGTGATGAGAAACATCTCCCTAAAGTCTCTATTTTTTTAATTTTAATTTTTTTTTAATAATTTACATCCAAGTTAGTTAGCATATAGTACAATGATGATTTCAGGAGTAGATTTCTTAATGCCTCTTACCCCTTTAGCCCATCCCTCCTCTCACAACCCCTCCCGTAACCCTCAGTTTGTTCTCCATATTTATGAGTCTCTTCTGTTTTGTCCCCCTCCCTGTTTTTATATTATTTTTGTTTCCCTTCCCTTATGTTCATCTGTTTTGTCTCTTAAAGTCCTCATATGAGTGAAGCTGTATGATTTTTGTCCTTCTCTGACTGACTAATTTCGCTTAGCATCATACCCTCCAGTTCCAACCACGTAGTTGCAAATGGCAAGATTTCATTCTTTTTGATTGCCGAGTAATACTCCATTGTATGTATGTATATATACATATACGTATGTATATAATATATATATATATGTATATATACATATGTATATAATATATATTATATATATGTATATAATATATATATGTATATATACATATGTATATAATATATACATATGTATATATACATATATATATATATATATATATATACATATATATATATATATATATACACCACATCTTTTTTACCCATTCATCCATGGATGGACATTTGGGCTCTTTCCATACCCTAAAGTCTGTATTTTAAAGAATGGCTCTTAGGTCCTGTAAGAGGGGGCATATTTGCCTTATATCAGAGGTCTAGGGTAATGACTATTTAATTTTTCCTTTTTTTTCTTAAGTGTAGGACAATTGTACTTCCAATGTCCTGGTTATTATTATTATTATTATTATTATTATTATTTTTTACAATATTTGCAAATGTTTAAGGCAAATAGGAAAGGGTCTAAGTGGATATTGGGTTGCTTTCAGAATTATGCTTTTGTTTTAAGCTATTTTCTACAGATTGGGTAGTTGCTTCCATTATAATGCTTAAGAGATTGCCTAGCCCACTCAACTACACTATTTTGGATTTGCCTTTTTCTAGCAGGGAGAGAAGTTCTTACTAAGGTGAAAATTAAAGTATTTCTATGTTCTAAAGCTTCAGGGTTTAGTATACTGTGCCTCTAGACAACCTGAGATGTTCAACAAATGTGTCTGGCTGTTCTCTTTCTTTAGAGTGCACGATTAAGCTTTAACCTAGTTCATCTTAGGACTTCTTTCAGCCCCTAAGTGTCAGCCTCCAGCTGAGCCACCTCCTGGTCATTTAACGGAAGATCTGGGAGAAATTATGGCCATCTGTTTCCTCTGTGATATGGGGGGTGGGGGTGGGGTCTCCCCAGGGACCACCTGGCTTACCTGATGACCACAGTAGCATCATGACTGAAGAACACTTCTTAACAGCCAATCTAGGTCCCTGTCCCTGGGGTGGTGAATGGCCACAAGTTTTCCAACTCCTCTCTGAATGAGGTAGGATCTTCTGAAAGTGGCTTTATAATTTAGGAGATTTGTTGCTCTCCAAGAAACACGCTTTCTTTGTGGTAAGGGTCCAGAATACGTGTGCAGATGACATTATTTAGGAAGCTCTGAACCGGCAGACCTCGACTGCACAGCCTTGGAAATTAGGAGGAGTTATGAGGGTCAGGAGAGTGAACCCTATAGAGTATCTCAAGTTCTGCTAAATTCACTTCCTGGCTATTCGTATTTACATGAGTACCTTGTGAACCCCGGGCCTGAAGATCAGGCTGGAGTGCTTTCTGTAAATCTCATAAAGAAAGAGAAGTCCAAACAGGCAGCTGGGTATTTAAGGGATTTTCTGGGGAGAGTTGGAGGAGTAGGAGAATTTGCTGAGTCGATGGGGCTGGCTTCCGAGGGGGTGTTAAATGGGACCCAGAGATCCAAAAGATCTTCCACCCAGGTGTCCCGAAAGGGGAATTTATTTTTGATATGGACTTATTTTTGTTTTAAGTCTAACTTCTGTTCTTCCATTTTATTAAGGGAGTTCCTAAGGCCAGCCGTTTTACTCCTTTGTATCCATTTTTCAACTTGGTCTTTCCAAGGTACTAAGATGACAATTGTTAAGAATGAGACTCATCTAGGGGCGCCTGGGTGGCTCAGTCGGTTAAGCATCTGCCTTATGCTCAAGTCATGATCTCACGGTTTGTGGGTTCGAGCCCCGCGTCGGGCTCTGTGCTGAGCGCTCAGAGCTTGGAGCCTGCTTTGGATTCTGTGTCTCCCTCTCTCTCTTCCCCTCCCCAACTCATGCTCTGTCTCTCTGTCTCTGTCTCTGTCTCTCTCTCAAATACAAACATTAAAAACAAAGAATGAGAGCCCTCTAATTTTTTTTTTCTTTTAAATATAGCCAATTCAAAGGACTCATTATGTGGTCATTGACAAGTGGAGTCTTGGCTTAATCTCAATAGTGACTCAAACTAATAAGCCTTTTTATGTCTTAACCCTGGAATACAAGAGGCATCTCAAAGGTCTAGAACCCCTGTGACATAAGTCCAGTTACTACCTGTGCTTCTGACCGACCAGCTGAGGCTGCTAAGAATCCCAGTCTGTTCCACTGGCCATCAAACACACACTGGTACAGGCACCTTTCAGATGGCAGAGGCCAGAGACACAAAGCCAAGCTCTCAAGACATAGACTGAAGAGGAGAGGAAAATCTCTTTTGATTTTGTATTTCGTGTGCACATGCTCAGCGTTAGCTAAGCCTTGGGTCTTTCAGAGCCAAATTTATACCTCAGAGGGGTGTGCCCCGGGGTGGGGATTGTGTGGTGTTTTAGAGTGTACCTCATTGCACGGAGATTTCTTGAGGTTGGCAGGTGACCTAGTGTCAATCTAACCTGTTCTGTGACCAACTTACCTTTTGAGCCTTTGAGTTAGATGGTGAGCATTCTGTCAGCTTCTAAGTGCTTGACATTTGCCCACCAATTTTGTGGTTTTGCTTCTGATATTCCCATTAGCAATAGCCTTTACCTCATGTGCACATTAACTCACAGCAAAATTTGTCTAAATAGACACGGGTCTGGTGAGAACCATGAGCTCACCAGTCTGTGAGGCTGGCTTGAATGATAGGCTTATAGGACCAGTGCCTGCATTATACCCTATGGTTTTCCTCCTCATGACATGTGACACAAAAGGCAGAGACAAAGGAAAACAGTAATCGTCAACAGAAAGCAAAAATACTCATAACAAATCGTTATTAGAGTCTGTATACCCAAGGAACTAGCTCGCACAAATACTCTTCTGAGAATCTAAATCTAGGAAAGGGAAAAAGAACCCCTACCACCCTCACTTCCACCAGACCCTACAGGTAGAGCTCAGGGAGATCGACAGAGTAAGAATTCTTACCTTCTGCCAGATTTTTTAAAATTTCATTTATTTATTTTGAGAGAGAAAGAGACAGTGTGAGTGGGAGGGGGGCAGAGAGAGAGAGAGGGAGAGAGAAAGAATCTCAAGCAGGCCCCTCACTGTCAGCACAGAGACCAATGCAGGACTCGAACTCATGAGACAGTGAGATCATGACCCGAACCAATACCAAGAGTCAGATGCTTAACCAACTGAGCCACCCAGGCACCTCCCATTACCCTCTGCCGGTTGTTATTGGACGTCCCAGGGTCTCAGCTGCAGAAGCAGAGCAAAGAGTGTCCAGCCAATGTAGGTCCCTTCATGGTGGTCAACTGAAGGGATAGAAAAGTTTTCCTTCTATTCCTTTAGGTTCTTTGTCTGGTCCAATAATCAAATTGATATAAGACAGATTAATAGGAAAAAAAACCAAATTTAATTTCACACATACAAGAGCCCCGTAAAATTATGAGACCCCAAAGGCAGCCAGGTAATTGAAACTCATGTGACATCATGAGTAAGGAAAGGGACAGGAGTGTGAGCAGACAAAGGAGAGGTGGGGGGAAGACCGTCCATAGGAAGGTGAGAAGAGATGTTTGGAAAACAAATTGCCCCAGTATGCAGATCAGCTTTTAGGTAAAAAGAGAACTCTGATAATAGTTTCTTTTTGGTAGAGGCCCCCTTTCCAATGTAAATTGAGGCAGTTGATGGGGAGGTAAAGCGCTTTTCCTGAATCTGCTGGGTTTTGATTTTCCTTTGGCTCAAAATATCCTTTTGCCAAAGAGAAACATTTTGGGGTAGCAAAATCTCCTCCCGTATAGGACCAACATAGGTTTCTTTGTAAGATGTAAAGAAGGAAGGGTCAAGCTCAGTTTCAGGTTACCAAATACAATTTTCTACAGTATAGGCATGACAAAAATGACCACTGCTCCCGTATCGCCAAACATTCATCATTTCTAGAATGCTTTTCAGGTGAACAAATATGGTAGAGCTTTTCCAGGTGAGAGTTACTGAGTATTCAGTTCCTGGGAATTTGCAAAAATTCAGCCCGAAGTGAAAGATAGCAGTGTTGGAGCCCATCGAGAGCTTCAAGCACTGTATCAGAGACATAGAAACAAGCGGCGGGCAGGTGGATCGGGGTGGGCACCGCGCTGTTCAGTAAGTTTTGGGCTGATCTTACAAAGAGAAAACGTAAACATTTGCTTCTGTAATTGACAGGACTCACATTAGTCACTTGTCAAGGACACACCTAGTCTTTCAATACAGCCAACTCTTCTATGAGATAAGTAGGTAGATGCTTACGCCCCCATTTTATAGGTAAGGGAACGAAGACCCGAGGGAAGTTACCTATTGAATAATCAAATGAATTGGACAAGCCTTAGACCCTTTGCCTCCCAATCCAGAGAGCTTGAGGAGTAAATCCGTAAGACAAACCGACTAGCCACGTTCATCAAGGAAGCTTATTTCAGCCTGTTCCGGAATATAGAGCTCAAATGGCCCTTTTTTTTACATAACCGGGTTTTATTATCGCCTTACCTTTGTTTTGTTTGCTTGTTTCACAGATGATGCTCCCTTAAAAGCAACTTTAGTTAGGCTTGGTTGATTTCAAGGAAGAGAAATATTCAACTCAACATAACTTGAGGGAAAGGGAGCTTAATGTAAATGTGTTTTTCAAAGCACAGGGAAAGAAAGCCCCGTGGGACTGAGGGCGTTGTGGAGATGGGTGATTCCTTCTGCCTCTTGTGGTGGACCCACTCTTCTCTACTACTGGATTCCATTTCTTTCTCCACCAATGGGTTCTTTAGTCTTCTTAGAACTCAAGTCTTCTCATAACTTTGACCTCTATGTGGCCCCTTATGGCTCTTCTGGCCTCTAAAAGATGAGCTTTCTTCACCTTTTCTTCTACTGATAACTAATAAATGCTCATGATAGTTCCTTGCTCAAAGTCTCAGGAGAGGAAATATGACTAGCCTGGCATTCTGAGAGGTTAGGATTAATTGCCCTTGGATTAGATGTCCATGCCTGGGCCAGTCGAATGCAGCCTGTGTTGGGGTTCATATAGACAAAATGGTAGCTGGAGCCTACCCTTTCAGGGTGATCTCTAGGTGGAGATCCTGAGTTGGTGCAGTGAAACTACACTTGCTGATTCTACTTCCTTCTTTCTCATTTACTTTTCAGCATGGACAGGACTAGGGTGAAGCAAATGAGACACACAAGATTTTTTTAATGTTTATTTATTTTTGAGAGAGAGAGAGAAAGAGAGAGAGAGACAGTGTGTGAGCAAGGGAGGGGCACAGAGAGAGGGAGACACAGAATCCGAAGCAGGCTCCAGGTTCTGAGCCATCAGCACAGAGCCTGATGCAGAGCTCGAACCCGCGAACTATGAGATCATGACCTAAGCCAAAGTTGGATGCTTAACCAACTGAGCCACCCAGGTGCCCCTAAGGTACAAGATTTAAGGCTGCACTCACTCTCAGATGCTGATCCTGCCCTTGCACAACGTTGAGAATCAGTTTCACCTTAAATCTTGTACCTTGGATGCCTCTCTTCCCTCACCTCATCCCCATTCCTTCACCAAATATGTTCCCATGAAGTTCACCAATGACCTGTATATTGTTATATCCAACAAATATTTTCAGGCTTTCAAAATCTCTTTCTCAGCCTCTTTGGGTGTTTGACATTGCTTCACTGAAACTCTCTTCCCTTTTCTTCATGTTTTCCCCATGTCTCCAGATAATCGTAGTCTCTTGCATGGCTCCCTCTTTTCAATCAGTGTTCACATTTGAGCATACTATATTTGATTGTCTCTAAACATCCCTTAGAGCAATTTATCTATAACCACAGTTTCCACCTACACCGTATGTCGGTGTGATTCTGAAGTTTACGTCTTCAAATCAGATCGATCTCTTGATTGTCCATATTCCATTTGTCTTCCACCTTTGATATCTCACAGAAACATCAAACTCAGTATGTCCCAACTCAGAAATATGACTGTCCAATGCAAAACTTTCTCTGCATTCGGTATTACCCTTATCAGTAAATTCACGAGATAAGTCAAAACAATCGACCATGCCATTCATGACTCCGCCCCATCTCAGCCAATTGGTTGTGAAGTGTTTTTGACGGTCGCCCACATATATCTTGTATCTGTCCATTCTTGTCCATCTCTACGTTATTGCCTAACTCAGACTCTCATCCCTTCTCCGCTTGACTAATGCAGTTGTCGGTTGGTCTTCCGGAGCTCAGTCTTCCTCGCTTTCCAACCCATTCTCCACACTACAGCCAGACTTCTCTTTCAAAAATGAAATTCTGAATATTTTAATCCCTCGTGTAGGATTCTTAAATGGCTTGCCATTGTCTAAAAAAGATAAAATCCAAATGTTTTGGTATGGCCTTCAAGATCCTTCATAACCTAATCCCTTACTTTCTCTGAATTTCATCGACTACATACCTTTCCAGAGACTATAATCCAGCGGTGTCTATTACTAATATTTTCCCCCATCAGGTGCTTTCATGACTCTATGCCTTTTATATGCTGTTCCTTGTACCACTATCCCTTGTTTGCTCAGGAAACTCCTACTCAGGAAACATCCTTAAAGACCTAGCTCAACTTTTTGCTACTTTCTGACAGTCTCATATAACCAGAGTTGAACGTTGACGCTATATTGGAATGTGTTTCTACATCTGTTATCTGGTGCTTACCCTACCAGTTTGAAATGATTTCCCCCTTCTTAGACTTTGAGTTCCTTTCGGACCAAGGATTTGTTTTACTCCTCTTTGTAGCCATGATTCCTAATTCTTTCCCATCGCTAGCACTCAATACTCAATATACATTTGGAGACGCATTGACCTTTCTGGGCTTAGTGGATGTGTGTTGATGAATTAATATGCTTTCTGGTTTCCAAAGCATTTTTACGTCATTCATAGTGTGTGGCCCCTTCTTTTCAGCGGGCCATTCCTGTTTTGGATTTTTTTGGACCGTGGTTTGCCCTAGAATTGATCCTACTGAAGGACAAAGTGGAGTGGCTGGAAAGGAACCCAAAATTCCCCCAGGTATATCTTTGGAGACAGTATCACCCAGCTCTCCATTTTAGCTCCTTGGTAGAGCTCCTCTTTCTTCTCCTTAGATGTCCAGTATGTCCTTGCCCTTCTTTATTTTCTTCTCAAAGAGTAACCTTTCTGTTCTCAGGAAATAACCTGATAAGTTTTTTTTTTTTTAATTTTTTAACGTTTATTTATTTTTGAGAGGCAGAGCTAGAGCACGAGCGGAGGAGGAGCAGAGAGGGAGACACAGAATCCGAAGCTGGCTCCAGGCTCTGAGCTGTCAGCACAGAGCCCAATGCGGGGCTCAAACTCACGAACTGCGAGATCATGACCTGAGCTGAAGTCGGACGCTTAACTGACTGGGCCACCCAGGCACCCCTATGATAAGTTAATTCACCCTGAGGTGAATGATTAACAATGCTCAAAGCACTTGTTCCTTTAGAACCTTCCAAATTGCAGCAGTCAGGAATCCACCAGCCAGCACCTTCAAATGGCCTACTGGGGTCTCTGACCCTCAAATTTCTTCCTACGGAGACATGTTGCTCTAATGGCCTGGATTAAAAAACTTGTAGTACCTTTAAAATGTAATATTCAGTAGCCAGGCTATTAAATATTACTGGGAATCCTGACATTTATTAGTTTGTCATATTACCATACTTAGCAAAGCCCTGAAGAAATACTTGTCTGATCAGGGGTAGGAGGGTCCAGGGGAATGATCTAGGAACAGGGAACAGGCACCGTCTATGAAGTCTGGTCAGAGTGGGGTTCCTGGGTGATTTGGGAGCAGAGCAGTTAGCTGGCATTTTGGGCAGTGTTAAGGGGTCCTGTAAAAGGGAGGGAGGAAATGGAAAAAGAGCGAGCGCATTTGGTGATTCATTCGCTACATTTATTGAATTTTACTAGAGACCAGGCACCAGGGCTGATCAAAAAATAAATAAATAATAAGGTGATGATTTTGCATTATAGGAACTCATTATCTTGCGGGAAAATTAGAAACCGAAAGTCACAAAGCAGTATTTTAAGTCCAATGGCGGAGGTTAAATATAATATGCTCTTGGAGCCCAGAGGAAGGAGCAGCTACCACTGACAGGGAAAAGAGGGAAGCTGCAGAGAGAAGGTAATACTTGATTTCGGGCTGGATGGGTAAATATGTTTTCCAGGTGGAGAAAAGGAGGAGGAGCACCCCAGGGAGGAAAGATGTGGCAAAGGGATTCATTCCTCAGCAAGTATTTATTGGGCACCTGCTACGTGCCCAGTGCTTTTCTAGTGGCTTGGGATACATCAGTGAATGAACAGATGGGATTCCCTGCTCCTGGAGTTCGGTTCTAGTTGGGGAGACAGAAAATAAATAATGTGAATAATTAAAATGTATAGTAAATTGCATATGGTGAGTGTTTAGTAAAGACAAAGAATGAAGCAAGCATGAGAGATAGAAAACACTGGGATGGGGGCTGATATTTTAGATGGGGGGCATCGGGAAACCTCTGGTGGTCAGTAAACTTTTGAGTAAAGTTCTGAAGGAAGTTAGGGAACTAATCATGTGGATGTCAGGGATGAGAATACTTTGAGCAGAATAAAAGAGAAAGAGCCAAGGTCTGAGCTAGGGGCAGATGTGGAGTCTTTGAGGGACAGAAAAGAGATCAGAATGACCAGAATGGAAAGATCGAGTGGGGACTCATAGGCGATGAGATCGGGGACATAAGGAGGAGGCAGATAATTTGGGGCTTTGTGGGTCACAGTAAGGATTTTGGCTTTTACTCTGAGCAGGATGGGAAGCCATTAGAGGAGTCTGAGCAGAGGAGAAATACATTCTGACTTAGGTTTTAATAGAACCACTCTGGCGATTGTGTTGATAAATGACTGCAGGGAGTCAAGGGCAGAAGAGGATGACCATTTAGGAGGCTATTTCGACAATCCAGGTGAGAGATGATATTGACGCGACCAGAGTCGTGGCAGTGGGGGACAAGTGGTCAAATTCGAGACTGATCATGAAGGTGAGCCACAGAAGTTCACGGTACTTTGGACATGAGGGACAAGAGCAGAAGGAATCAAGAATAGCTCCCAGTTTTTAAGCCTGAGTCAGCCGCTATAAGTTGAGAAAGGAAAGGAACTGGTTTTGTGAAAAACATCAGGAACTCAGTGTGGGGCATGTTAGGTTTTGATGCCTCGTCCACAGCCAAGTGGTGGTGTTAAGCCGGTAGTTTTGGATATATGGGGAGGGGCTGAAGACAGCATAATACTGAGAGTCACCATAACCATATAGATGGCATTTAAAGTCATGAATTGAGAGGAGGTTATGTACATCACAGATGAGATTGTGTAAAGAATGAAGTGCAGATGGTAAGAAAGAAGACATTCTAGACAGGTCCTCGGGGGAATCTAACATTTAGAAGTCAGAGCGATGAGGGCAAACAAGGAAAAGAAAATAAACAGATGCAGCTGGAAACGGAGGAGGAAAACAAAGATAACATGTTGTCCTGGAAGCCAAGAATATGAAGTGTCTCAAGGAGACTTTTCACTTACGTCAAAAGCTACTGATAGGTAAACAATGATGAGGACTGAGAAATGACCTTTGAAGCCAGCAGTGTGGAGGTCACCGGTAGCCTTGGGAAGGGCCCTTTCAGGGGAGTGATGGGGACAAAAACTCGATGGAGTGTGCTTCAGAAAGAAGGGGAGCACGTAAAAAGATAGACGCCCGCCATCACTGGCCATCAGGGAAATGTGTCAAAATCCCAATGAGCTCCCACCTTACACCCACTAGGACGGATATAATACAGAAGGCGGATAATAACATGAACTGGCAAGGAAGGGATCTGGAGAATTGGAACCCCCATACACCGCTGGTGCTGCTACTTTGGGAAATGGCCTGTCAGTTCCTCGAAAAGTTAATCATGGAGTCATCGCATGACCTAATAACTCCATACATCTGCACGAAGATTGGCAAGATTGACTAGCCGAGAGTGAGGGTGGGAAAGGAGAGGCACGAAGCCGTGTACATGAAGGGTCATAGCAGTATTATTCACAATAGCTCCAAAGTAGAAACAGCCTAAATGCCCATCATCTGATGGATGGATGAACAAAATGTGGTATGTCCTTACCATGGGATATTGCTTGGACAGTGAAAAGGGATGCACCTCTGATACGTGATATGATATGTGTGGACCTTGAACACATCATGGTAAGTGAAAGAATCTAGTCATAAAAGACCACATACTGATTTTGGCTCAGATCTGTAGAGCCGAAATAGTCAAATCTATAGAGGCAAAAGTAGATTGGTGGTCACTAGGGTCTGGAGAATAGGAGACAGGGATGAACAGGGGAATAAGAGCTAATTGATAAGGAGGTTTCTTTTGGGGTGACAGAAAAGTTCTAAAATTTGATTGTGCTAATGGTTGCACAACTCTGTGAATGCTAAAACCATTGAACTTCATACTTCAAATGGGTGAGTTTTATGGCAAGTAAATTATATCTCAGTAAAGATAAAGAATAAGCGAGAGATAGTAGGAAGAACTAGTAGAGAATTCTTTCAAAAAGCGGTAGTATGAAGAGGGAGAACAATAAGGATGGATGGGGAAACTGGATTAAGGAAGGAATTTTTTTTTTCTTTAAGATCAGAGAAGGATCAGTATATTTAATGATGTGGCAGTTGATCTAAGGGGAAGAGGAAGTTAGGTGATACAGGAGAGAGGGGACCCAGTGGAACAGTGTCTGGGAGTAGACAAGAGAAAATGGAAATTTAGTGCGTAGGTGGAGGGATTTGCCTTGCTGGGAGTATGGATAATTTTCCACAATGGTAACAGAGGAAGTAGAATATATTCATACTGATTCTGGTAGGTAGGTAGATTTGGGGTTGGAGGTTTTGCAAATTCTCTTCTAATTTCTTCATTCCTACCTACCCCCCCCCCCCCGCCCCCCACTGTAGTAGAAAGGCAAGATTGACTAGCTGAGAGTGAGGGTGGGAAAGGAGAGGTTGAAAATTCGAGGAGACACTCTGAGATGGTTGTCCTGGAGAGTGAAAAGAAGCATGGATTAGGGAAGAAAAAGGATGATTTCTGGGGAGCGTGAAGGACCCATATGCAGTCGCATGAACGTGAATGTAAGAGGACATGAGTTGGCATGCTTCTGTATTTTCCTCCAGCTATCTTTGGTTGCCTGGGTTCAGGCGTGGAGTGGGTGAGAATTGGATTTAGCCAGGGTTTTTAGATTTTGCCAGATTAGATTGGGTTCCAAGAAAGGAGACTCTGAGATGGAGATCTGTGTGCGGGAAGTTTGTTGAGCGGTAACTCCTTTCAGAAGAAACATCTGTGAAGGAGGGAAGGTGGGAGGACTTGGAGGAGGAGAGGCTAAACAGCAAATGCCGTTGCAGCTGAGGTCTCAGACAGTCCTACGGGGAGCCAGGAACTCTCGGAGTTTTCCCAGATTGAGGCAAGGGGTCTGGGCATCTGTGCCCCTTTGTGGATACTTAGATCCAGAATTCCTCTGGGGAAGAGGCACGGCCTTGGGCAAGGAGGCTTCCTTTGGGTAAAGGGAATTCTCCAAGAGGGACTTAGCTATGAAATGGCAGCAATGAGTGCCTCAGATTTCAGTGGAGGTAACAGATAGCACACCACAGAATCCGCTACAGTTTACCCTTTGCCCTGTTTATGTTACTAAGTTTACCACTGGAAAGAGCTTCTCCAGGGTTCTGATTCATCTCTTTTCCTGGCCAAACGTATCAAAAGGCTAGTGGGACCAATCCCACCTCTGTAGCTGGTCTAGAGACTGCCACTGATACTTATCATCTCCCTAATCTATACCCATTCTAGAAGCTCTTCTCCCCTGGCTAGCACCTCTGCCTGTCTAGATGGCTTGCTTGGTGGGATGACCCAGGTTTTCATATATGACATGTCTGAGCTTCTGGCGACCAAGCCATTCTCTGGATTTGGCTGCTGCGCTTGCCCATGTACCATCAAAATTGGGCAGACAAGTACCAAGAGGTACGATACCTGATCACCCAGTTGCCAAACACAGTCTTCACTTTTCCCTTTTGGAAGAGCCGTCTTACCTCCTTCGGATGCTCAAGGTCAAGGTCTTCTGCCGGTATGGTGACACCCTTCCTCGACTGCCGGTATTTTGGTACAAAAAGCTTGGAAGTGTCCAGGTGACAGGCATAGCTTAAAGTTTAATGGGGCTCTAATGTGTCCCCTGGTTGATTTCCGTTCACGAATGAGGACCTTTAAATTGTGGAGCAGAACTGTGGGTACAGAAAGCACATATTCTCACGTGGGTCCCTGGGAGCGCTGGGCCACTTGGTGTCCAGACCCGTGCATTCTACATACTGGGGGCATGGGATCATAGAGTAGTCTTCACATTATGGTGTATACTGTGTCCTGGGGGGATAGCACCCCATCCTTTCGGAATATCGTCTCCAAGCTGACGCCTTAGCTGTACTTTTGAAAGGTCATTCTACTGCTCTATCAGTTTAATAGACTGGCGTGGTACATTAGCGGATAGGACTAGCGGTTCCTATGGTCAGGCGCTCTTTGTCATACCTCCTTTTACCTCACGTTTCTTGGTACAGGTCAACGCTACGTGGCATTTTGTGCTGGCGGATCAAACGTTTTGCATGCTCTTGGGTGGCGGTGCCGGCCAAGGCCTTTTGGGCAGGATAGGCAGACCCATAACTGGGTTTCGGGGTGTCCTGTAAAGAGGAATTTTCGCTCCTTGCAGCATGCAAGAGATTTGGTGTAATAAACTTGCCGCTAACATCTTGCTGGTCTTCTCTAGTGATAGGGTTACATCCGGGGTTCTCTGTTTGTCTCTGCGGCTGGCAGGCTTAGTGTTTGGCAGCATCGGTAGTTAGACCAGCACTAGTGAGTCGTACTCCGTGCTGCTGGGCCCGTGAAGAGCCTCCATCCAAGGAGCACCATTGCTACTTTGTTAATAAGCCTATTATGCTGGATTATGGTGACTGGATTCATTATTCTGTCCACTTGGTTGTTTAGTGTTTATTCCATGTGAGTGCCCTCTTGTGGGCACAGCCAGCAATAGAGAGTTTCATACTTGGTGATTTTTTCCCCTATACTCCCGTTCGCGTGCCCTTTCCCCCCAACCTCCTGTGCGGAATCTTCCAGACTTTCGATGTTCTAACCAGTAAGCCACGTCAGTCATTACTGCCCCAGAGTCCGTGTATATTTTCACCTCAGACCACGTCTCTTTCGACACAAAGCAGATGTACAGGCTCTTCACCTGAAGTCTATTAGGAGAATTTCCACCCGCCACTGTCCTTGGGTGCCATCTTGGAGTGGGGCTGTAGCACCACAGCTGCCCCTGCTTTTCTTGCAGCCACATACTGAACCAGCCCAGTCCTGAACCAAACTTAGCAGCACTGGCGGATGACACGGGGGTCTCGGCCACCTGCTCAGGCACCTTGTGTGTGCCTGCAATACCGTCGATGCCTGGTCCTGGTCTTCTGCTTCTGGCTTCCAGTGAAGGGCTATCGGGCCCTCCCGAGCTTACAAAACATAGATTCCCCCCAGTTCGTACAGTTGGCTGATAGAATCCGGTCCCTACTGGGTAGTCCTGGCCATATGGTCCCTTACTATCCTGTGGTCAGATTGTCTGTCTCCCAAATGTGTCAGATCATGCTGGCCCAAAACATGCTGGTTTGCATTTGGTCCAGTAGCCATGCAAGGAGTGTTGTGTCAAAGTAATGAGGTGTCTGTTATGGAAAGCATAGTCTTGCTGTGGATCCCTGAGAGTTTGTGTTGTGATTCTCCCATCCAAGTTTGCTATAAAGTCCATATGATGTCTTTTCTTATAGTAGATAAAACATCTAGTATCATAGGCTCTTCTGGGACATATGGCCAAGTGGTTGGTTTTTCCTGCAGCGTGGTCTCGATTCCTGTTCCAGGGCTTCCTTGAAGCTAGAAGACTTTTACGTTACCCGACAAATGGGTCAGAGCAGCATCCTAAAAGTAGAATATGCTGCCTGTGGAATATGGAAAGGTTTACTGGGCATATACTTCTTTTTAGTGGTGGAAGGCATACAGTGCAATAATATGTACTTTATTTATTAAACATTTTTTCATGTTTATTTTTGAGAGAGAGAGAGAGAGAGAGAGAACGAATGCGGGAGGGGAAGAAAGAGAGGGGGGAGACACAATCTGAAGCAGGTTCCAGGCTCTGAGCTGATAGCACAGAGCCCGATGCAGAGCTTGAACTCACGAACTGTGAGATCATGACCTGAGCCGAAGTTGGATGCTTAACCAACTGAGCCATCCAGGCACCCCAATAATGCCTACTTTAATTCAGAGAGGGAGTCCCAGCATGATCCAAAACAGTGTTCCCCTAAAAACCTCACTGATACGGTGGTCCCCTAATTCTCTGTAATATTTATTTCCAGCTGTCAGGAGCACATGTGTTGCATTAAGGCTTCCAATACTTGCCCTTTCTTGTTCGTCTAGCCAGACTAACAGGATGTCATCAATACAGTGGAACAACGTGGTGTTCTATGAAATGTCCAAACTGTTCGGTACTTTCAGACAATATTAAAGAGGAAGCGTAGCCTTGGGGCAAATGTGTATACATATACTTTGTCCATTGCACACGGATGCAAGTTGCTTCTGATCCTACCTTCTGATAGAGATGGAATGGAACACATTTGCCAGATAAGTGGCTTTCTGAATCCCATGTGCTTAAGGCTCTGCGTCTAGCAAAGATCCCACATCGGGCAACGTGGCTGCAGTTGGGGTATTTTTCGCTACCTGGTCAACTTTTCTGTACATCGTGTCATCCGTCACAATCCATCTGGGTTTTGAAGGGCCCAGAATGGTGGATGAAATGGGATATGATGGGGATCATCACCCCTGCAGTTTTGGGTCTTGAGGGTGTGTTTTCTCTGCCATTGCCCCCCGAGATAAAGTACCGTTTGGATTTACTGTCTTAGCCGGAAGTGGTGATTCCTCTTGGATTCCTCCCTAACTCTTATTTCACCGTCCAAGGAGCTAAGGTGTGGCTCCTGCCAATTTTAAAGTTCTGATTTACATTTGACTCTCTCGGTGGGCCTGTGAATAAATGGGGTTACTATAACTTGGACCTGGGAGAAGTCTCCGTGTATTTATTCCCTGTTCCCCAAAGCCCCCACTCCAACAGGGTAGCCATGAAGGCTGAGCTTTCAATGCGTTCTCAAAATACCTCCTCACTCCCCTTTTCTCAATAAGTGACTTTCGTCCTATCACTTTGCCTTTTGGGGAAGAATTGGGAAAGTTACTTTCATATATGCTTGCTGTGTTCCACAAGTTTTCTTCACGGGAACTTAGCCTCTCCTTCAATCAAAGGGTTCTGGATCGGGGCGCCTGGGTGGCTCAGTCGGTTAAGCGTCCGACCTCGGCTCAGGTCATGATCTCACGGTCCGTGGGTTCGAGCCCCGCGTCGGGCTCTGTGCTGACAGCTCAGAGCCTGGAGCCTGTTTCAGATTCTGTGTCTCCCTCTCTCTGTGACCCTCCCCCGTTCATGCTCTGTCTCTCTCTGTCTCAAAAATAATAAACGTTAAAAAAAAAAAAAAAAAAAAAAAGGGTTCTGGATCTATTCCAGAAACTGCTCAAAAGATTGTGATTTTTTTAGTAGAGTGGTTACCTTCAGTTTCCTGGTCATCCATCCTTGACTTTTTTTGTTCTATGAATTAAGCAAGTTCCTTGTTGGCTGCCCGTCACCTTTACCTTAGGGTTAATAAAAGGCACCTTTTATCCATCACCTCCGTGGCTATCTGTAGGTCCCGTAGGAAGCATAGATTCTTTTGCAACGATCAGCCTCCGAATTTCTTTCAAATGACAGAAAAATAAATCTGTAGGTGTTGAAGAGACTGTAATCAGGTTCCTATTAATAGCGAAACATAATTCCCAACTAAAAGCCCAACTAATTCTATTAATAGTGAAACATAATTCCCAACTAAAACATAACCCCCAACTATCCAGTGTAGGCTGGATATCGTCGTAACTCTTAAACTCAATATACCGCCATCCAGTAAACGTCTCAGCTGCCATGTGCCAGACATGACCCTCCCACCTCCCCGATTTTCTTGATCTCTGCTCAAGGTATCACCATTCTCAGAGCTACTGAGGTGGGAACTCCTGGATTTCCCCGTAAATGTCCCTTCATCCTCACCTCGGACCCAGTGAGCTGTCAAATTGTCAAAGCCTATCAATTCTGCTTCCGTATTGCTTCTCACATTAGCTTCTGTCGCTATTGCACTGTCCTCGATGAGGTTCCGTCTCTCTCATCCAGGCTATTACAAAAAATTGGTCTTTTCATGTTAATCCCCAATCTCTCCTACAAATGGCTATATTCTGCTAACATTTCAATTTTTTTTAATGTTTTATTTATTTTTGAGAGAGAGAGGGAGCAAGCGGTGGAGTTACGGAGAGAAAGGGAGACACAGAATCCGCAGTGGGCTCCAGGCTCTGAGCTGTCAGCACAGAGCCCTATGAGGGACTCGAACCCATGAGCCGTGAGATCATGACCTGAGCCGAAGTCGGATGTTTAGCTGACTGAGCCACCCAGGCGCCCCTAACATTTCAGGTTTTTAAATGAATAGGTGTACTTAGAATTTTTCCTCTAAAAATCCTTCAGTGGCTTCCCATTACACCCATATTCAATCCAAATGCCATAATCTTGCATTCAGGGCCTTCACCAAAACATGTCACATATTTTTCCCTTTAGTACCTATTGCGTTGGCCAATGATGATTTCCCCAGACATGCCTCCCGTTTTCCTGATTCCGTGGCTCCTTGCCCCTGACCCACATGCCTTGGTTTCCATGACTTACTGTCTCATGTCCCTTTTACTTCCCTCTCTTCACTTACTCCAGTTTGTGAATACATTTGTTATTATTTGTTTGTTTGTTTATTTATTTATTCATTCACATTTTTACCAGAGTGTAAGCTCCCTGAGGATGGGAACTATGTCCATCTTACCGGTGCCAGGGAAGTGCCTCGGTAGGGGCTCAGCAAATATTTGTCATTCGAATAGATGAGTGAGATGTCATTGTAAGACACCATCACAGCTTCGCATGGCATCGTCTTACAATTCAAGCTGGAAAAAGCATGACTGTTTCCATCAACAGCACGCTTGGATTCAGGGATGTGTGCCCGTCCTCATGGGAGAAGACCAAAAGGCAGCGTAGCCTGATGGTCCAGAGGCAAGGCTGTCTCTGGGTCAGAGCACCGGCCTTGAACAAGGGTCTCTCCCCTCCGTGCTGTGGGACCTCTCTGCTCTCCAGGCGATCACTTTAGGTCAATGTTTTAGGATAAAACATCCTTCCTATTTTACGCGTACTTTATGCCAGGCCATGAGGGTTATTTAGCCTTTCAAAACTCGGTTTCTCTTGGGCTTCTTGGGCTTTAGCTTCTGAAAAACTTAGTTTGCTCTGTAACAGTACAAATAAACACAGTTGGACGAGGGGGCTAAATTTTATTCTTCCCCTTGGCAAAGCATAAAAACAAACAACCCCCACGCCTAAACTCTCCAAAAACCGTATAATTACAGGAAGGAAAATATGTCTGAGGAAATTTTATTTATTCAACAGCAGGCAAGGATCTCAGATAAGGGGAACATGTCAGAGCAGCTAGCTGCGGAGAAGGTTGTAGGTACGGACAGGCAAGGGCTTTACTCATAAGGAACATCGACGTCCCTTTTATTAATCGAAGCAATCAATGCTGGCTAGGCAGGCTTTGCATCAAAGGCTGGGTGCACCATATTTCTTTGTACACTTTAGAGCATTGCTCTTGCCTTTGACTCTCTGTGACATCACTTCTTTTCAAACACAAATTGGTGTGTGTGTGTGTGTGTGTGTGTGTTGTGTATGTGTCTAGGCAAATACACACTTTAATTCCAAAACAGTATTTAATAATGTTTATGGTTTGCTATTTGATAGAGAGTAGAAACATGCAAATGTCACCCGGAAAATACGAAGACAACAAAAATATTTTATTATTATTATTATTATTATTATTATTATTATTATTATTATCATTACTTTAAATATAAAATGCCCTTCCATTCCTATGCTGTCTATATTAGGCCCTGTCCCTACCCCTCTCCCTTCTCTTCCTTAATCTTTTTCATTTGCAGAGTTAGAATCCTGCCTTCTGACTGTCCGAGGTGTCGTCTATTTTTAAATTTCCAGAATTACAGTTCTCTTATCAAAAAAGATGACAGGAAGAGTTAAGAAAAGGCAAAGGGACAGCACTGCTTAAAACATAAAACTGTTTTTTTGTGTCACCGACACAGCACGACGGATCAAATCTGGATTTTGAACATATTTTCAGCTTGTGCACTGGTGTGTAGCATTTTAGAGAGACATGATGCACAAGTTACCAGAAAGAATACAGAAATTTCTCGTGGGGAGAAATCTTCCAACAGTTTTATCCAGAAGCTAAACCCTCATGTTGTTTTAGTGTGCAAATGACTCTTATTCCAATCTGGGTTTGGAGGCTTGATCCGAGAGGCCTTTAACTGGCATTTAGGACGTGGTGTTCTTTAGCAAGAAAGCTGTCCATTTTTCTTCTCTCCGGGGAAACTGCAGTTTAGGAGAGGCACAAAGCTGAGAATATAACCAAGGGCAGAAAAAAATTCACCCCCGTGTTCTATTTGTCACACTGACCCCGCAGGTCACAACCTGCAAGTTTATGGATCGGTGGGGCCTTGCCTCTGCATAAGCATGTTTTCTGGACTTTGGCTGAAGCGAAATTCCTGACTTCTGAAAGAGGAGTGGGTGTGGACTTCCAGCAGGAATAGCCAGTGGGAAGGAAGTAATATTCATTAAGAGTGTCTCATGCAAGCCGTGCGGGGCTAAGCATGCTCAGTGTAAATTCTCCTGTAGCTTGTCAAGCTATGTTTGAACTCGTTCCAGAATGCTGGATTTACTTTTTTTTTTTTCCACCAGAAAGAATGCTCGATTAGACTGCATTTTGCCTTTTCTTTCTTTTCTTTCTTTCTTTCCTTTTTCTTTCTTTCTTTCCTTCTCTTTCTTTCTTTCTTTCTTTCCTTCCTTCTCTTTCTTTCCTTCTCTTTCTTTTTTCCTTCCTTCTTTTTTTCTTTCTTTTCTTTCTCTTTCTTTCTTTCTTTCTTTCTTTCTTTCTTTCTTTCTTTCTTTCTTTCTTTCTTTCTTTCTTCCTGCCAGAAGATTGGAAACAATGTTCATTTCTGATCAGTTCAGTAATACAATGTCCTTCAATGTCCACTTGAGCATTTCAGTGGCGAAGAAAAGAAACTTTGCTACCTGGGAACTGAAGACTGCTTAGGTCAGTGAATGCTAATAAAGTCCTTAAGGACTCATGGAACCAGGAGTTAACTTTTCTCAACTGTGAAGGTAATCTACAGCAAATTTAATTGCCTTTTCAACTGAGTGGGTATACACCAATTTTTTTTTTTCACACAAAGTGTATGTTTTTCATATGTTGGAGTGATTTTCCAAACCCAGGGAAAATATGTCTTTGGGTTAATTTGCATTTGAAAGGGCCTCTTTTCGTATTAGAAGTTCTCTCTCTCTGCCACAAATTATGTGTTTTTCAAACAAATATTGTGGTAAGCTGATGTAGCCATAATGGTCTGAATGTGGATGTGTTCTGTGTTACATTAATTCTTGGCGCGGGTTAGTTTGGTGAAAGTTACTGCTTTTGTGACTGCCAAAGATGAAAGAGAGTTTGTTTTTTGCTGCTGTTGTTTTTGGAACTTTTGGTGGGCTTTGAGGCGGCGTTGTGAGCCCCTTCTGGAGAGGAGAGTCCTCTCTTTCTGTGTGTAATGTGAATTTCTCACGGTGTTCAGCTGTAACTCTGAGAAAGGGCTACAGTGTTTTTAGAATCTGTGTAGGAGTCGAGTTTTCTTTTTAAAAATGTAGTTTTGGAGGGAAACAGTACTGGAGAAAGGCAGAAACAAGGTTTGTAATGCAGAAATTAAATCAAGACCTTCTTGGTGAATAGTAAGCAGTGAATGCAAAAAATAGTGCATGCTATATACTCCCTGGATTCGTTTAGATTAATAATTTTCCTTTCGGATTAACAGAAAGTACATCAGACTTTGAAGTGTGCTGTCTTCTATATCAATTGTGATAGCACAGAAAACTCAGATTGGAGAGATGTTAGGGTCTCAGAAGAAGCAGGTTAGCAAGGGCGGCCCCTTTAAAGCATCTGGGGGCTGAGGTTATGAAGCCACATGACCTCTTGAAGGAACGGTGCATCCTGGGCTAAGCAGTTCAGTTTTATTCAAGACTTTTAAGAGTAAGAGGGGATTTATTTCTTTTCAAAATAAGAACAGCCAGGCGAGGATTATTGATCAGCCAGGGATTAAATATTTGCTGGATTACGAAGCATCACATATTATCGATGTGTAAATCAGACTGACCAGCTAGCTATCCAGGGGCTGTAAATGAAAATACTATAGCTCCAGACGGAATCAGAGGTAGCAGCCCCCTGCCCGTCATTCTCCATTTTTATGTGGGCGAAAGGGATGATAGAGGTGGGGCAGGGTGTGAAATAGGACTTCACTGAGGAGCTGACCTTGCTCTTTTTTAACTTCTGTCCATCTGTTCTTACTGGGCAGCTGAAGCAGTGAGCAAAGTGGGAAGGGGCCTCAGGGGAGACGAGGAAGAAGAGGCCAGACCCCGCCAGGCCTGTGATCTGCTCCCCGTCCTGTGATTTAGACCTAAGAAGAGAAGCTAAGTGGATGCATCTAAATCCACTTCCTTCTGCTCCCAGAGCTTTGATTTAGTACCAGTTGTTGCAATTCTGCACCTGCCTCTGGTTTTCATAAGTAATAGCGGCTCCCACACATAGGTGGTGGTTTATCTGTTATAGATTGATCCCCAAGGAGATAGCCAGAGTAATTCAGGCTTGTTTTGGTTTTTCCTTTCTTCCCTAACATGTGGCATAGATCTTGATAAGTTTAATTGAAACAACAAATCCTTTCGGGGATGGGAGAGCACAGTTCTCCGTGAGTGTGTGTGTGTGTGTGTGTGTGTGTGTGTGTGTGTGTGTGTGTGTGCGCGCGCGCATGCGTGCTGTCTGGGCTCTGGGACAGCGCAGCTTGGAAGGCTTTCCACGGCCAAGGGCATTTGTCTGGCGTCAGGGACCCTTTCACTGCCTTGGCTCTGTCTGTATAGAAAAAGAGGAGGCACACATTCTGGAGCATTCTTTTCTCCGATTCCCCTTTCCTATCAATGCACCCCCTCTCCAATGCTGTTCCGCCTTCATGACCCTTGTCTCGAAAAATGGCACTGAAACCTTTTCCAGGCACAAAGGAAACCCGAAGGCCTCTTTCTGTTCGCATCTGGATAAAATTTAGATTGTGACAAGGGAAAGTGGGTGGGAGAAGAAAAGGCTGACGTCACAGTTTTAAAAATGCATAGAACAGACTTCCCAGAGGTTTTCTTGCCTAGAGTTTTCGGAGTGTTTTTGTGACCTGCCCACACCCTACCCACGGGGCTTGGGGCAGGCAAGTATTGTATCCATATTTTGTAGCGGAGCGCAGCGGGTCGTCCGAAGCAGAGTCAGACCCAGCACACAGAGCCTTCAAGCTCCCGTTTAAGACTTCACCTGCGCCCTCACGGGAATGATTTGAGATGCGTTTCTGCATCTTGAACTCAGTTTCCCCATTCACTTGGAGGGTTTGGACAATGACAGTTATTTTGTGCCACAGCCTCTCCAACTGGATCTGTTAGTATAATGGTTTCTTAAATTTGAGAAGCCCTTCAGACCTTTCAGGGAACTTTCTCGTCTTTCCTTTTATCTTTGACGCCACCTGTTAAAATCGACTGGGCCGGTGTTGACATCTTCATCTGCCAAAAGACAAAACCGAGAGACTGGTTGACTTGATGCCCCCCGGGTCAGAGGCTGGATGAGCGTCCAGGTTGCCCAACTGAGGGTCTGGAATTTGAATCTACGTAGGGGTTACGGACGTACGGAGGGTACGTATGAGTAGTCTCATGGTTCATGAAGGGGGAAAGTGTGTCAGGGGCTTTACGTACTGTTTGTCCCACGATGCAGGGGAAAACCCGGGCTGGAAGAGTTATGGATGTCACCCACAGTCACACTTAGGGAGCTGGGAAGCTGGCTCTGCATCCTAGCTGTAGGACCCCGACGTGCGTGCCATATGGAATCGTGACCAAGCACACACGCTTCGCTGGGTTTCTCTGCGTCTCGTTTTCCTTGTAGGTAGCATGGGGTGCTGGGTGGATTCTGTGAGATGACGTCTGTAAAATATTCAGCATGGTGCTTTGCGCGGCGAACCCCATGGTGTTCCGAATAGTGACGCGTGTCGTTTTTTTGTGTTCCGTGTCACCCGAGGTGAGTGCAGGTTACTCTTAGTGTGAACCCCAATCAGCTCTTCAGCTCAACTCCCGGATTCTCAGGGCAGTTGTGCTAAGTGAGTGACCATCAACCTGTGAGTAGCGCTTAAGGCGTTGTTATTGAAAATACAAAAACGGTGCTGACTGGCAGGGAGGTAGCGAGGGCAAAGGCGGTGTTCTTCGTCTCTGCCCAGGGAGAGGCTGGCAGGAGGTTATCCAGGCGGATGCGTCTGGGGTGAGCAGGACCGTTGAGTCAAATTGAGTCATCTCTGGTGGCCTTCGCTTGCTGCTGAGCAGACTGTTGGCGTGTGAGATGTCTCTCTGAAGGGAAGAGTGGCTAGCCAGGGGTTATAGATCCCGGGCTCCTAGATCCAGGTGGCATGGAAAAGCAAATGGGGGCACTTGTGCACACAGGCTGTAGAACTGCCACGATTTTGTATTTCTTGGCCCTTCTGACCGGGCCTTTGAGGTTGATGGAGTGTCTGAGCTTACACGTGGCATGATGTTAGAAAGATCCCCTTAGAGAGAGACAGCTCCAGGGTCGTCCACTTCTGACTAAATCAGTGCTTTGTAATTGAGGTTCCCCCCCCCCCACCCCATAGAGGGCTGTCAGTGCATGTCAGAGCCCCGCAAAACCAAACAGAGGGCAGAGCACTCGCCGGAACAAATGGTACATAGGAATTGAAGGGCAAAGCGTCAAAACAGGTGTGATGGTACCCGAGTATGAAGCCGATTTCAGGGACTGTGGCTGACGAATCAAGATTTTAAATGTCTATTTAACATTCTTAAACGCTTTAGAGTTTCGGTGCCTTGCCACGACCCTTCGGTCGCTTGTCCATGCTGGGAAGGGAAGGTCACCGTGGGGGGGTTGGGGACTGTAGGTGGGTGTTGGTTTCTTGAGCATCTATTATGTATCCTCCACTAGGTTTGATGCTTTACCAACCTTAGCTTCTTAAAGTTCACGGTATCCCTGTGGGGAGTTTAAAGAGGAGGAAACCTTCTGGGAGGGGAGAGGGTATATGGCCACGGAGGCAAAGAGAGTTCACCGGATCGGCCAACTGAGCATACAACACCATGTAGAATTAGGAAGACATCCGGGAAGCATTTTTAGGTGGAAAAAGGCAGTGGTGGTCCGATAGCCTCTCAGCCGTTGAGTAGTATTTCCGCGAGTTCCTTCGATGGGAGATGCCGGCCTTGCCTCAATCTGGGATCCATCACCGTGTATTGTCCAGAGTTGGGCAAGTCCGTTCCCACAGTGCTTAATTAGCTCTTTGCACACCACCTGCCTTTGGGGGAGCCACTCCACTTGAACAGCAAGTCGAAATTCTCCTTTTGTTCCCCCACAAATCAGTCCTTAAAAATTTTGCAGCTTCAGCAGTCGAAGATCCCTGTAATTATCAGGCAGTATCCTGTAACTTAAAAACAGAATTTGGAACGAAATGCCTGGGATTTGGGTTCCGGCTCTGGAGTTTCCAAGCTGTGTGACTTCGAGTAAATTAATTTCACTCCCCTGTACCTCAGTTTTCACACCTGAGGACTGGAAGACCAGTGAGAACTGCCTCAGGTGGGATCACCATTAAAGTGAGTTTTAAACATGTGGCCTGCTTTACCTGTGGTTATTCCTTCCCCCTCAGCTGCTACCGGAGAGTTCTCGTGCTTTCTGCTTTTCTGTTCTAAAAAAAGGCTTCTCCTTCACTTACTTAGATGGGAGGTGGTCTTGCGGGCAGTGCTGGGCAAACCGGTTTATATCGGAATATTGGAAACTCTTTTTTCTTTTTTTGCCCAAGTTAACTTTGTATTTGCCAGATTATTGGAAGGTGGACGTCTTTGAAAAGACAGGGGAACCAGACAGAAAACGTAGCCAGAGCAGAATTGGATCAACCATAGGAAGTTCCCAGATGCCGTGAGAAATGGATAACAAACCAAGGGTACCAAACGAATTGTTGACACACGTCTATTTCCACATACTCCCTGAGAAGTTGGGAGAACCGCCCCCCCCCACCCCGCCCCATTAAGATGGCTACTTAAAAGAAAATAACAAGAGTTGGTGAGGATGTGGAAAAATTGGAACCCCGTACCCTGTCGGTGAGAATGTGAAATAGTATGGCTGCTGTGGAAAACAATATGGCGGTTCCTCACAAAGGTAAACATGGGATTACCTGTGATCTAACAATTCCACTTCTGACCCACAATAATTGAAAGCAGGGTCTCAAAGGGAGATTTGAACACCCATGTTCATGGCTGCATTATTCACCGTAGCCAAATGATGGAGGCAACCCAAGGGTGTATCAGTGGCTGAATGGATAAACAAAACGTGGCGTATACATGCAATGGAATATTATCCAGCCTTAAAAAGGAAAGGAATTCTCGCATGTGCCGCAACATGGATGAACCTTGAGGACCTCACGCTATGGGAGGCAGACCGGGCACACGCACACAGTTACTGTAAGATTCCACTTATATGGAAAATGGGAAGTGGGGAGTTATTCTTTTAATGGGTACAGAGTTTGAGTTTGGGAGGATGAGAATGTTCTGGGCATGGGTGCTGGCAATGGTTGCACAAAATGCGAATGTGCTTAATGTCACTGGCCTGCATATTTTAAAATGAGCAAGGATGGTAAATTTTATAGTATGTATATTCCATCACAATTAAAACCAAAAGCCACTGAGAATGTAAACAGTGGAGTAGATAGTTTGTAAGGGCTTACCTACTGGAAGTATTTGTTTCATTACTGAAATTCAGCTGGTGGGAGAGGAAGATGAGGCTCCAACTGAGGAGGAAAAGAGAACCAAATCACTCAACAAACGCACTTCGTGGAAGCAGGGGAAAAAAAAAAGGACACGGGAGAAAAAAAGAGGGCTCTTGGTACAGAGAAATGCAATTTCCAGAATTTCTATGTGTGAGGTTCTTAGGGGCGGGGTTTCTTGGACACTGTGTTCACGCAGCAAGCATGCTACTTTAGATCATTCATTCGGGGTGGCATTTAGGCGCTGATACAGATGTGGGGGTACCGAAAGCCCATGAGCCACCTCTTCTTGCTAGACCTTGGATTTCCTATTGGATTACATTTTTACCAGAGGCTACCTCTGTGAAAGGTCTGTGGTGAGTAAAACTGTGGAGCTCAACAGAAATTAAACAGCTACTCATCATCAGGTAGAGGAGGGGAAAGAAAGCAAGGAGCATGCAGTGACTGCCTATTTTCTACCACGTGTTTCAATCCTTTCAACCCTCTCAGTTGCCTCTCGGTCCGTTTTCTACAGGGAGCCTCCCCAAGGTCCTTTGGCTGCAGAGTGGCGAGGCCGGGACTAGAACCCCGGGTCTAAGTGAGAGCCTGAAGCTTATTCTGTTTCATCACACTTCAGGCTTTAGGCATTACATGGCCTCAGTTAACTGTGTAAAACCGTCCTTCCCTGCCTTTGCTGTCAGCAGCCACAGAGGGAAGTTTTTCTGGAACCAGATATATGTCTCACACACACAGCTTCGGACCCTCCCAGGGGGCTTCCGGGGGGCGGGGGCCGGGGGGGGGGGGTGCTGGGGGGCAGCATTAGCATCCACGATCTGAACATCATTTTTAATTTTCACGAATATTCGCATAGCAACATTTAACCTTTCTGGGGCGGGGGGTTGGGGGGGGGGAAGCTCCAGGAGCAGAGGTGCCTGGGGAACATCTTTTCTTCGGTGTTCTCTCGGGTTCAGGTGTTGGAATAAATGAACCCGGAGGGCACCGGCCCCTCCCTGGAAGGCTGTTCTCAGGCTCCTTTGTTTGGTTTATGTATAGCCATCAATGCATCATTCCTTCTGCTTCAGCTGTTTGAGAATCCCATCTTCTCTATTGATTTCCCACAGAACGTTTACTGCTCTCCAAGGTGTGACCTGTACCTCTGGCTAATTTATTTCTGTCATGGCTGTAGGATTTAGGAATGAAGGGGGGAGGGGAGAGGGGGGGAGTGGGGAGAGAGTGATGTGTCCAAGATGTGGGAAGTGAATTCGGCATTGGAGCCCCCGACAGGCCTGCCCGCGGCTCTGGAGGGCAAGTTCTATGCACCCAGCAAGGGGACTTTGTTTGAAAATCTGCTCGGCAGGATGGAAGCCCAACCACGGGGTTTCAGGAGGCCAGGAATTAGAGCAGGGCCCCATGGGGATGGAAAAGCAACGAAAGAATGTGTTTGAAAATAACGTCTTGACTGTCCAGGAGCCAGTCACCATATTGAGCAGTATGTGGTCGTTTTTTTTTTTTTTTTTTTTTTTTTTCTTTTTTAATGAAATGATGGAAAACTGCTACTGGGGTCAGGGAGGTGACCAGCGAAGTCATATTCTCTTCTTCATGGGATTTTTCAACAACAGGGCATCCATGTCTCAGTCCCTGGAACTGGGATCGCACAGACCTACATGTGAGATATTAAATCGAACCACTTGAACATAAGCCCCCCCCCCCTTGCCCTCCATGCCCACGATGCACCCGGTGACCCTTTCCGTGGTCTGATTTTATCAGATCACGATTCGAATGTCCACTTCATTGTTGCCACCCATGGAGACAACTTCTGTCTTCTTAAAAACTGGTGATAACCTTCCGCAAGGAAGGATGTAGATTATTTCTCATGTTGGCCTGGATGGGGACTCACATTTGTTGAGTGAGTGGAGAGGTCATATCTGAAGAGCACTTTAACGTTTTCAGGATCGGGGCGCCTGGGTGGCTCCGTCGGTTAAGCGTCCGACTTCGGCCCAGGTCACGATCTCACGGTTGGTGAGTTCGAACCCCGCGTCGGGCTCTGTGCGGACAGCTCGGGGCCTGGAGCCTGCTTCGGATTCTGTGTCTTTCCTTCCCTGCTCACACTCTGTCTCTCTCTCTTTCCAAATAAAGATTAAAAAAAAATTAAGAAAGAAAAGTTTTCAAGATCTTTTTCATATACGTTATTTTATTTCATTTCCAGAACAAAGCTAAGAAGGAGGTATTGTTCTTTTCCGTGCATGCTTGAAGAAATGCTGGCTCACGGGCCAGCCTGTTGCCTCGCTGAGGTCACGTGGCTAATCAATAGCAAATACAGGATTCAAGTCCAGGGTGTCTGCTTCTAGGTTCCGCTGGGATTCCACGATACCTCAGGAGTGCAGGGGCCACGATATGTTACCAGGATCACCCACTGAGTAGTGGAAGCTGGGCAGTAAGTGGCATGAGGGCCAAAATTTGCCCAAACACTTAGAAAGCCACTAAGGGGACGAATCAGAGCTGAACCAAACATGCAGGCTACGAAACATCCACTCGTATGATTCATGCCTACCGTCAGTCCGTCTGAGGTGTGATAAAGCCTTGGGAAGAAGGGTAAACCATTCATCTCATATACCAGCCTCCAACCCCACCCCGACGCGCATGCAGCTTCTCTGTCACTCTTTGGAGGGAATAAAATCAACTATCTCCACATGTGTTATCATCAGTTATAATATACCCTGGGCTGGGCATTAGAATAGCAGTTTGCTGTGAGGCTGGCTAATGGAGTTCATGTCTATAAACTCCAGACAGTCCAGGAACCTAAAGAAGAAGGGAAAGGGGTGCCTGGGTGGCTCAGTCGGTTAAGCGTCCGACTCTTGGTTTTGGCTCAGGTTTGTGATCTCATGGTTTGGGAGATTGAGCCCCATGTTGGGCTCTGCACGTGTGGATCCTGCTTGGGATTCTCCCTCTCTCTCTCCCTCTTTGCCCCTCTCCCGCTCGTTCTCTCTCCCTTTCTCTCTCTCTCTCAAAAAAAATAAATAAACTTAAAAAAAAAAGAAGGGATAATCTTGGAGCCAAATTAAAAAAGTCCAGTGCATAGGACTAAGAGTAACTGTAAATATCCCTGGGATAGCTGAAGTTGGTTTGGTTTGAGAGGATCTGGCCTTTGAAAAGAATCTTCTTCTCTTCCTTTATATGTGGCAGACTGCATTCCCGCCACCTGTGAGGTAACCTTTGTCTCGGGACTTAGGATTTTTGAGAGGGGAGGGATGCGCTACAAAATAAACGCTCCAGAGAAAGTCATAGTCGCTTCCGCATCAACAGTGTGCGAGGCTGCGTTTCGCTGTTTCCCTCGCCAGGGGCAAGTTTTATTTCTCTGCTCCTTTCCTTTCTGCAAGCAGGTTTAGGATACCGACACCTCCCTTGAAGTTGGCCTGAAGTAGCATGTTGTTCCAGAGAGAACTCAGGACTCACAGATTGTTGTTTTTTTTTTGTTTTTTTTTTTTAATGTTTATTTATTTTTGAGACAGAGAGAGACAGAGCATGAATGGGGGAGGGGCAGAGAGATGAGACACAGAATCCGAAACAGGCTCCAGGCTCTGAGCTGTCAGCACAGAGCCTGACGCGGGGCTCGAACTCACGGACCGCGAGATCATGACCTGAGCCGAAGTCGGACGCTTAACCGACTGAGCCACCCAGGTGCCCCAACACAGATTGTTTTTTAAGAAAGCCTGAATTTGCGTATGGGTTCCACAGCTTATGAGTTGTGCGGCTACAACATGTAACTGTTAACAATCGATTTCTGCATCTGTAAAATGGGTCTGTTAGCATCTGTCCTAACTCACGGAGTTGTCGTGTTGAACCTCGAGAGACGGGGGGCGGAAAGGTGTTTTGTGAACTCAAGCGTACTGTCCGGGAAAGAATGTGCCCTGTATTCTTTTGAGCTCTTCGGACGTGGGGACAACTGGTGTTCTCTCAACGATCTATGCTATCAGAATGATAGAATGTTCCAGCGTGTTTCCACTTACCATCAAAACTTACTGGGGGCTATGATTTGGAACTCACCTACAGCTCACCACGAAAATGCCAGATACACACCTTGTCTCTGCTCTGTCCCACCTCGCCCTAACCCTTCCTGAACGTCCTGCCTCTGTGCTCTGAGAGTACGTCCAGCTCCCGTATCGGGTCCTGTTCTTCTTTGGAGACGTGCCTGGGAACCTCTTTGAGGGAAGCCTCCTCATCTCACTGCTCCTGGAGTTTCCACAACTGTTGGCACAAAGCGAAGTGGGGAGGGGCTGGCCTGTGTGCAGACAGCAACCGGGCTCTGAGTTGCAAATACCTCCACTCTCGGGTCGGAACGTAGCGTGTCATAAAGACAACAGACCATGTGAATTTTGAGTCTGATGATGCAATGGTGATGAAGATCTGCTACATGATGGGTTAGGTTTTTGCTGGGCTAATACGAAAACCTACAAACCGTTTATACAATTGGGAAAAGCTTTGTTGGGGAAATTGCCTTATGAACCGTAGGGGGCTGACTTACGAACATATATTTACAGTTCAGCTTGGTTAGGACTTGAGGCTTTTCTTCTCTTTTCTTTTTTAATTTTTTTAATGTTTATTTTTGAGAGAGACAGAGACAGAGCATGAGCAGGGGAGGAGTAGAGAGGGAGACACAGAATCCGAAGCAGGCTCCAGGCTCTGGGCTGTCAGCGCAGAGCCCGCCGCGGGGCTCGAACCCACGAACTGTAAGATCATGACCTGAGCCGAAGTCAGATGCCTAACCGACCGAGCCACCCAGGTACCCCGAGGCTTTTCTTGGCTCTGAATGTGCAGACCCTTCTTCCAAGTTTAGTTTTATAGAAACATTGTATCATCAATGGAGTGAGTTACGACCTGGTTAGTGTGGGTCTCTGGAGGACCTCCAGTGCTGGGTGGCTGGAGACGGAGGGGGTCCCGTCCTGCTTCCGCCACTTACCGGCTGTGACAGTGGATTCCTCACTTACAAAATAAAGACGGTGATGATAATACTCCGTGCACAGGGTCGTTGTTAGAAGTGGTTTGTGGAATAGAACAGGTTAGACAAAGAAAGTTGTGACACTGACTTAGTGCAGTATAAACACAGCTTCCCATTTTTTTTTTAAATGCTTATTCATTTTTGGGAGAGAGAGAGTGAATAGGGGAGGGACAGAGAGAGGGGCGGGGGGACAGAGGATCCTAACCAGGCTCTTCACTGACCGCAGAGAGCCTGTTGTGGGGCTCAGACTCATGAACCGTGAGATCATGACCTGAGCCAAAGTTGAATGTTCAACCCACTGAGCCACCCGGGCTCCCCAGGCTGTGGCCTCTTTTGTTGAACAGGGAATGACTGGCTTCTTTTTTTAAAAAAAATTTTTTTTCAACGTTTTTTATTTATTTTTGGGACAGAGAGAGACAGAGCATGAACGGGGGAAGGGCAGAGAGAGAGGGAGACACAGAATCGGAAGCAGCCTCCAGGCTCCGAGCCATCAGCCCAGAGCCTGACGCGGGGCTCGAACTCACGGACCGCGAGATCGTGACCTGGCTGAAGTCAGACGCTTAACCGACTGCGCCACCCAGGCGCCCCGGGAATGACTGGCTTCTAAGTGAGGGCTCTTAAGAGTGTTAATTGAGGGTGGGATGCTCAGAGAGCACTGGAGATCAAAAATTCCCACAGATACTTTACGTACGGATCAGGAGTTGGCAAAACTGTGCTACAGACACACAATGGAATATTATTCAGCCGTAAAAAGGAGTGAAGCACTAACACAGGGAACGGTGTGGATGAACGTCAAGGGCATTCTGCTGAGTAAAAGAAACCAGTCCCAAAAGATCATGTATTGTATGGTTCTGTTTATATAAAGTATCCAGAATAGGTAAATCCATAGAAACAGAGAGTGGGTTGGTGGTTGCCAGGGGCTGGGGGGGAGCGGGAAACAGGGAGTAGCAGCATAAAGGGCGTGGGGCTTTCTTTGGGGATGATCAAAATGTATTCGAATCCGATACAGCACCACATGGAGAATGTACTAAATATCACAGAAGCGTTCACTTGCATATGGTTAATTTCAGGGGCGCCTGGGTGGCTCAGTCGGTTAAGCATCCGAGTTTGGCTCAGGTCATGATCTCATGGTTCATACGATCAAGCCCCACATCAGGCTCTGGGCTGAAACTGCAGAGCCTGCTTGGGGTTTTCTCTCCTTCTCTCTCGGCAGCCCCCGCATTCTCTCTCTCAAAAATAAACTTAAAAAAAAACCACACACACACAAATAAAATAAACAACCAGAAAGAAAGTGGTTAATTTTATGTGCATTTTCTGTGCCTTTCACCTCAGTGAAAAGAATTCTGCAGAAAACCCACACCTGAATAAGTTTACTATATAGGAAAGCTTTCTGACTCTTTACATGGTCTTGATCATTGGCTGAGTTTTGTGAAGAAACGTCTCCTCGACTTCTGTACATTTTTTTCTGAAGGCAGTAGCGTCGTCTTGGTTTTCTGTACCTCCACGAGTCCTCAAGTTCTGTTTTAGGTGCTCTTTTCATTTATTCACTTGGTGTCCCGGAGAATGATAATGAATATGTGATCCCGGACGGAGGACTGCAACCTGGCTGTGCAACTTTGGCAGGCATCTTAACCTCTCTGGTCTTAGCGAGACACCAGTTAGATTATCTCTTGGGACTCGGAGTTTTACGGTGCTAGATTTAAGAAACGAGCAGTGCATTGTTAGGTTCCCTTTAAATATTCTGCCAGCTCATTCCTCTGGTTCTTTTACTTTGAATTCATTTATCAAACCTTGCTAGACAGACAGAAAAAAAAAATTATACTTTGAATTAGCCTTCTTTTTTTTTTTTTCCCCATTAAATCTCATTAATGAGGAAAACATTCATTTCCATATCTATGGTCAAACTACTTTTGACCACGGGGAAACTTCGCTTCGTGTTTTTTAAGAGAAAAATGCCCAAAGCGTGAAATTGATGTACTTTTAAGGTTGGAAAAGCCTCAAAAATGATTTTTATCTTTAATTATCATACGTATCAAAAAATACGCACTGCCATAACTTAATAGCCCATCAAAACACTATCTTCAAGGGTCATTTAGCATTTCCATGATAAATTGCTATTTTTAGACGCTTATGTAACCAAACAAAGAATGTGTTCTTGGCTATGGCCATGAAGACAAGTTATTATCGTGGGAGGGACAAAGGAATCTGAGAGGCCCATGAGAGACGGATCCAATTGCAGAGGACATTTTATAGAGTGCCCTTTCTCTTCAGTCTCCATTTTCTGCAATCAGAATAATGCAGTGCTTTTCAGAGCCATTTTCCTTTTTGAAGTGCTCTTTCCTCATTAGTTCATAAATACTCATCAATGAATTTTCCTCCTCGTCTTGGAAGTTGGAGTAAAAAGAAAGATAATCGCTTTCTATTTCGTAAGTATGATTCCCTCTGGGACTTCCCCTCTTGTGCTTTTAATGGAAACATAAGAAATAAATGATACCTCCTCGTTTGAAAGGACCAAAGACTACCATTCCTTCCATACAGAGCCAGTGGAAATTTACTGCAGATATCAATGACCTTTAGCAACTACCCGAGTGTGGTAACAGAAGGAATGTCTGTCTCCCATTACCAAGCTCTGTAATGCTTTAGTGTCTCCTGAGGACAGGGAGCTCGAAGGATGCCTTGGAGGGGGCGGGGGGTTCTTCGTCAGTGAGCTGAATATGGTAGAGTTGAGCTGAGAAGAGGTGGTCTTTGTCTGAGCATGGGTCTTCAGTGGCCGTCGCGTCTCTGATTTCCAGGGTCAGAAGGGAATGGTTTCAGAATTTTCTATTCTTTTTGCGTTCTCTGCGCTGTAGCAACTTCGTTCCATTTAGCCTTGGCTATGATTTTCCCAGTTTCTGCTGCGGTGAATTGCATTCCGCGTACTTAAAGCAGCTCCTAGACCATTGTAGCTGCACGTGGGTGGGGGAAGGGGTTCAGGGAAGACAATTTACAGCATAAGCTACGTCTGATTGGGTTTCTGCTGGCTTGTAGTTTATAGTAGCCTTACCCAATAGGCATGTAACACAAGCAACTAATGTGAGCCATGTGTGTTTTGTTAAATTTTATGGTAACCACATTAAAAAAAAGTAAGACTAAGTAAGTGAAATGGATGGGTTAATACATATTTTCTCAAAACTACAGTTCACTCTGGTGGTTACGTTCGGTACGGAAACGAACCACAGCATGAATGAATTATGATCTCTCCCCCTCCCCATTTTGCTTTCTGTTTTGCTGTATCTCGAGCACCAAGAAATGACAAGACTGTTGATGTCAGATAGTGGTTAGGATTTGACTGGGTTTCATCTGAGCCCAATCCTAGAGCAGCTGCGCTGTAAGTGGTTTTTCCACATACTCTTAGTTTTTTTGGTATCATCATCTCCCAAGATAATCTTTTGTGCTTATTTTTATGTGGTTGTGTTCTCACGAAGAAAAAGGCTCCTGCTTATACCTGTGGCCTCTCATCTCAGTTCAACTGAAAAAATTCTAAAGGGCGGCAGCCATGACCGAAGGAGACAAGTGTCAAGATGGCTGCAAATCCCCTTCCAGAGGCTTGACGTCCCATTCTTGGGCTAAAGACCTCCTTTTTTCTTTAGAAAAATGTCACAAATATTTGGTCTATCATTCCACCGACTGGACCTTTAGCCGTTGGCACTTGCGATATCTATAGGGGAACAATAATTAATGTTGGTAATTGGTTCTCTTTGAACAGTGACCATGAGCAAGGCACTGTGGTAGGTGCTGTGAGAGACCCAAGAAAGTAGTGCCACCCTCCCCTGTCCCCAAGGAGCTTAGCCTGATGGTGAAAATAAGCTCGATACACAGAGTCATGGTCAAGGTTCTTAAAGCGTTAGGGCAGAAATATCCGCAGGGTAGTCAGATGACCCTGATGTACGACGAGACAGAGTGAACAAATAAATATTTGCCAAGGCCCTACTCCAAGCCAGGAGGTTTACCAGATGCCAGTAACAATGAAGGTGAAGACGGTTTCTCTTTCTGAGGATCCCCTAAACTACTGTGAGATGGGGTAAAAAACAGCCACCTGAAACGCCATGCGAGCTATGATATAACGGGGAGCTAGGACTACAGAAATGCAGAGGAAGGTGAGACCAATGCCTCCAGTCCAAAGTTGGGGTGAGATCTTGAGGGGCAATGCTGATAGGGCTGGTTTTCCAAATAGGAGTTCGCTGGCCAGACAGGGAGAGGAAAACAGCCTGGAGAGAAGGGGACAAGAGTGAAGGTAAATGTGGTTCTAGGGCTGGGGAGCCTTGGAGAGAAGTCGTATACTTGAGGAAGTTCAGTTCTCTAAAAGACAGTGGATTCTATCTTAGGATACCCGATTCCGATTCTGCCTCTGTTGTGTTCCCTACAATTCGTGGATGTTTAAGAAAATATCGTAGGTTGCTAAGATTGGGTGATCTTTCACTTTTATTTAAAAAGTAGCCCATCAGTGACTATTAATCACTCTAATGAGAGGCACCATGCCACCGTGCTTAAGTGCTGACTCTGGAAGGCAGGCTACCCGGCTTCAAATCCCAACTCTTCCGCTAAAATCTCTGATATTTAGCCTCTCGGTACTTCAGTTTGCTCATCTGTAAACTGGGAGATCAAAATAGCATTTACCTCAAGGGTTACTGTTAGTAATGCAACGAGTTATGATTTGGGAAGGGCATAGAATAGTGTCTGATTCACGGGAGGAACCCTAAATGTTTCCTAAATCTAATGCAAGCAATACTTAGAGTTCCAGTGGTTCTGCAATGGCAAACCAGCTGTCTGGCTGTCTGTGTGCCTGTGTGATGTGATCGGGGAATTGTTGATTTGTTGTTGTTTGGTTTTGTTTTTTTTTTTTTTTTTTTTTTTTTTTTTTTTTTTTTTGAGGGAGTGAATTTGTTTGCAGTCTAGCTGGTCTGAAATTGGTCAGTGGTATACACTGATTGATTAAAGCAGATTGGAGGAGACATTCTTGCAGTAGAATGATACAAGCTTTCTATTTTATTTCAGTACATACCAAAAACACATTAAAATTTTTTTTAACGTTTATTTAGTATTGAGAGACAGAGAGACACAGAGCATGAGCAGGGGAGGGGCCGAGAGATGGAGAGACCCAGAATCCGAAGCAGGCTCCAGGCTCTGAGCTGTCAGCACAGAGCCCGACGGGGGGCTCGGACTCACAAACCGCCAGATCGTGACCTGAGCCAGTCGGATGCTCAACCGACCGAGCCACCCAGGCGCCCCTAAAAACACATTTAATTGCTCTTGCTATCGAAATTTCCACTTCAGTGAACTTGCATGTGAAATATCTAGAAACACCAGTTATTTCTAAGAGAGTATGTGAGAATATGTGTGCATTCATGTTGGATCATATATGAAAGTTATGCTTTTGTCAGTAAAGGCAGAATATTGTCACGTTGTAATGAGTGACTGCTTTGCATTCCTGTAAAAGTTGCTTATTTTTTTAATTTATTTTATTTTATTTTATTAAAAAAATTTTTTTTTTAACGTTTATTTATTTTTGAGACAGAGAGAGACAGAGCATGAACAGGGGAGGGGCAGAGAGAGAGGGAGACACAGAAGCAGAAGCAGGCTCCAGGCTGAGCTGTCAGCACAGAGCCCGACGCGGGGCTCGAACTCACGAACTGTGAGATCATGACCTGAGCTGAAGTCGGATGCTCAACCAACTGAGCCACCCAGGCGCCCCTAAAAGTTGCTTATTAAGAAAAATCCCAAACAGGCTTAAAAGTAAAGAGAATAGTCTACCGTATATCCATAATCTATCAATCATTTAGATTTTAACCTTTTTTTTTTTTGGTTAAAGTATTTTGAAGGAAATCCCAGATATCATAGCATTTACAAAGTGTATTTTCTTGGGGCTTCTGGCTGGCCCAGTCACTTAAACATCTGACTTCGGCTCGGGTCATGATCTCACAGTTTGTGGGTTCGAGCCCCGTGTCAGGCTCTGTGCTGATAGCCTGGAGCCTGGAGCCTGCTTCGGATTCTGTGTGTGTGTCTCTCTCTGCCCCTCTCCTGCTTGTGCTCTCTCTCTCTCTCAAAAATAAATAAATGTTAAAAAAATTTAGAAAGTGTATTTTTTTTTTTTTTACATAACACAAAGCCATCCCACCCACAATAATCTTTCTTTGACATATCCCATCCATATTCAAATTTTCCCATTTGTCCCCAAGTGGCTTTTTCAGTTAATTTGTTTGAATCAAGATACAAACAAAGTCTACCCGGTACATTTGGTCATCAGAACTCTTATGTTTCTCATCATCTAGGATGGTCTGTGTCCCTATGTTGGTTTGAGAGGGTTTTATTATGTGATGGGCTCAGGGTCTCAGACCGAAGGAAGCCCTGTACTGGCCAGGTAGTAGGTGGTGGCCTAATTCACCTGAGGCAGAAAACTTTTGGCCAAGAAAGTTAAATTGTAATGTTCTTCCCACAAGGTTTAATTTCAATTCTATGTATTGAGGCACTGAGCAAGGCACTAAAGACCCAGAAATGAATGAGACGCAATCACGAATCAGAGTTTCCGCTCTTTGATCAGGAGCGTTTCTGCTGTGTGACCTGTCAGAGGGAGAGATCTTGAGGTCGAGTGGGGAGTGTGGCTGCTTCCAGGGAAGCCATCAGTGTGCAGGTGCTACAGACTCTGGCTCAGGGCTTTTCTTTCCAGTGTGGGAGTGCATCAGACAGCTGAGAATGCTGGAAATTTTGTAGCCCAGTTGGGCAGGTGCCTAGTGATGAGACAGGAGATTCTGGGGTCTGCCTTCCTTCCTAACACCATCTCCCCTAGCAACATAGTGTCTGAGGTTTTATTCCTCAGTGAGTATAAATTACGTCGAACCTTCACACCTATGCCAAGCACTGGATAGCATTTGAGAAATGGTTACTATTTCCCAGGAAGTAGAATTCTTAAGAAGGCACGCGTAGGAAAAAAAAAAATTCCCCTTAGGTCTTTGCTTTAGATATGTCTTCTTCCTCCAAATTTGAAAGGAATTCCTAGAGGTTGGTCAGTCTACAGGGAAGAAAGGAAGATGCTTTCTTTTCCTCAGGATCCTGTGTGTTAGGGAGAAAGCCTGTTCTGAACACCAGAGGCGGACCAAGAGAGCGTGGAGAGAGGACTGTGTGGGGTGGGAAGGTCTCTGGACTGAGATGTGGAAAGACCTGGGATTGCCTCCTTGTACGTCACTTTCCGGCGACTTTAATTTCAGCACGTCTTTGAACTTGAAATCAGCTTTCTTATCTATAAAATGGGTGTAAGGATGACTTTTCCATATGAAAGATGATGGTTTTGAAACTTCTTAGAATTTGCAGCCCCCTCCTTCTCCCCACCCCCAGGTAGGAAAGGAATGTTGTTACTGCTGTCTTAGGAGGAAGAAACCTGTCTGAATTCTTTGGAAGAACGAACAGCTAGGAGGGTGCTGTGTGGATCTGAGGATGGTCAGCCAAGGTCTTTGGAACTCAGAATGAAGAATGGTTTAAAACCATTTACTTATTTCCAGAATGAAAAATGAAAGGGATACTGAGGCATTTTTAAAATGATGTAACTTTGTCTCTATTAGTGTAGTAGCAAGAAAAAAATTAAATTAAACTTACAGACCCTGAGTCAGGCTAAATGCATCCAGCGGTAGTGTTAATTAGGACAACTTCTGCTTCAATATAAAATAGGGTTATGACAGTGAGAAGTTGGTTTATTGAAGATAAGTATGAATTGGATAGACTGCTGGCCCTTCCATCAAGTACAGAGGGCACTGAACTTCGGGTTATGCGGTCAGTTGATTATGTGCACAAAAGTCATGTCATAAAGGCTAGTGAGAGAGAGAAGGGGAGATTAGGTATCGGACCTTCACACACCCGGGGGAGAGGTCAGAACACTTCAGGAAGGTGTGAGAGGAAGACAGATTCTAGAACCAGAGGAAGGTTTGAAAAGTATGAGTACAACCAGCAAATATCTTCTGGTGCCTTCAAACTAAACTGGGGGGACCAATTTTGTTTTTGTTAGCATTTCGGGTGCTCTGTCTATGGCTGCGTTCTAAGCATCCTTGGAGGGTCGGTAAACAAACCACACACATGCTGATATGCTCAAAGGAGCACTGGTGACGTCTCCAGTAGAAAGCCATTGAATTCGAGGATCAAGGTGGAGGGTAAAGAGTCATCAAATGAGCAGAGTGGCGAGTTCCAGAGTAACAAAGCGATTGCTCGTGTGACAGCGTGTCACATGCGTTTGTTTTAATAGTGTTAGTTGTACCATCCAGAATAAGGGACGGTTTAAAAAATGGAGCACATCTCACATCTCGAATATAAAAGCTGCCGTTTCTGTTTCTTTGTGTCATCTACTGTTTGGATCCTACACTGTATTTACTGAGCATGTACTAAGTGGAGGTACACCACAGTGCTGGGTGTATGCAAAGGAAGGGGTCATTAGAGGATGACGGAGTAAGATCAAGCCAGAGAAAAACTGCACAGTAACCAGGGGTTAGTAATTACTAAGGCATTTGTGGCAAGAGCCATTTCGGGTGAATGGGAAGAGGAAGGACCCACATAGTTTATGCTGCTCTTTTCTGGCAGTTGGGTTGTCACAGAGAGACTCAGGCCTCGGGAAGGTTCCACGTGGTGGGTGTTGAGGTGATCTAGAGACCGAGAGATGTGAGGAGGCCAGCTACTACATCCCGTTTCCAGGACAGGATCTCGTTGACAGATATGTTACAAACTGGCCTGAAGACATGATCTCCAGGAGGCTTTCTCAGTAGAATATAATCCCCATGAGGGCAGGACTGGGTCTCTCTCGGTCACAACTGATTTTCCAGTCCCTCACGTTGCGTCCCAAATCGAGTGGGAATTCAGTGAATAAAAAACTCTGTACTTGTTGGAGAATGGTCTTCCCCGAAGCAAAAACTTTCTTTGAAGCTTAAATGTATATCGTAAAACTCTGAGGCCGTTAGTTAAGGCTGCAAAAGATTTGGAAGTGAACGTTTGTTGAATCTTTACATTCCTTCCAAGAGACGGGATCCCACCATCATGAAAGCGTCCATGCACGTTATGGCCACACTCCCACGTGCCCACATAGACTCACTTCTGTCCACCCTTTGGTCCTCTGATCTTCGTGGTCTAGTTTAGAAAAAGAAGCGAGGAAAGTGACATGAATTGAAATTGTACATCGCAGGGTTTTGTTTTTTTTTTTTATGCCTTCAAAGACCGTATATCACCAGAGAAATAAAGCCATTCTTCTAAGATTGCCTGTAATTTTTTTTTTTTCTTTTTTGGCAAGTTCTCCCTGTCTTTTTTGTAGCTCTGTCTCTTCCTTAGAGGATTCTTTAAGTTCTATCCATCATCTCATTTACTGAAATGTACCTCATTTGGGAATGAGAAAGTTTTGGCATAGCTGAGAGCTTTTAATGGAAATATGAGAGAAGACGACTCTGACATATATAATACCTTCAATATGTTTCCATATATTGCACGATCTCTGATGCATAGCCTGAGACACATAACGACAGATGGGCCGGGGAGAAGGAGGAACATTCTCCAAGCGGGGATTTCTTTAGAAACCAGCACTCCTTCCAAGGTGCTTTGAGCTATTCTTAGCAATTGGGGTTCAACACTTTCACCCCCAACAGGAGCAGGTTTCTGCCAACAGGCTGCCTGTGGGGGCTCTGTTGCCTAGCATTTTATTCCAAACAAGAGTCAAGCCAGACAGAATAGTCTTAGAGAAACCTAGAGCCAGAGAACCAAGCCCCTGTTTTGAGCTGCGGGACGATGGTCAAGTTACTTGACTTCTTTGGGCCTGCGATTCTTCCATCATGTAATGGGGCTGAGAAGTAGTTTCTGTTCACTTCCAAACTCTGAAACAAGCTATGAGAAAATGTTTATGTAACAGTGGGGATTATGAAATTTTCCATGTTCTTTGCAACTATCTTTTTGACACATCTAGAGTGGAAATAATTAGGAGGGATGTTTCTTTTCCCTTCTTATTTTATCCAAATCTAATCGTTTGATGGCTCAGAATTTCCTCAAATGCAAACAACACATTCCAGAATAATGCAGAATTTCATTTTGGAGTGAGAGGACTAAGCAGTGAAGTGTTTTGACCACATGTTACGGGGTTGAGAAAATTTAAAAGCCACCTACACGAGAATGTGGGCTCCGTAACATTAGCGAGGCTTTACTACGGAGTCACTCTGAGAGCATCTTATTTTATTTTATATTTTCTACCCTGTCTGAGCCACGTGATAGCAGATTTGAATCGATGGAATATCTGATACGCTCTCTTTCTTAACTGTGTTCCATTAGCTTGAGCTATTTATCAGAAAACGCTTTTTTTTTTCTAATTTTTTTTTTGACTTGCACACAATCTGGTTGCCTGTGTTCGCCACACCCAGACATTGTGCTGACAGAGCCTTGTTTTTTCACAGCATAGTTTTCCCATCTGGGGCGTGTGCTTGTTATTGTAGTAAGATAGATAAAATACCTACGTAAAGACATACTCGGGCCAAACACAGAGTATATTCCCAGATGTATGGCTTGCCGGAGGGGAGGGATCTGAGAAGTCTTGGAGTCCAGAGGGCTTAGAGCAGTAAAGTGCCTGGGTGTTAGAGAGCTCATGGCTTATTGGGGAAACAAATGCCTGTGGAAGGGAATAGCTACCAATGAAAGAAACCCTGGAATGTCTCCTGGGTTAATTTAGGATTCCTTACTGGAAATAACTGGGGCCATTGGAAGTACAGAAAATTAAACCCATTGTCTTGCTTCTCTGAGCCAATAAGGATATTCTTCAAATTAGGAAAACATTATCCTGTAGCAGATTGCAAATCAGAAGATACCTATCCATGATCGATAACTCTGTGATGTTCAGGTTTTTTGAAAGCGTACAGTAGAATGATTGGAAGGAAAAAATGTCTTTCTCTTGACATCCTTACCCTGCCCACCCTACTGAACACTCCGTATCCCCCACTATAGACCTTCCTTGCCTCTGCCTCTTCATCCAGGCTTAACACCCACCGGCAACACATTATTAGCTGCTTTCAGCTGGGTTTTGTTCTGGTTTGATCCCAGTCCCTCGCCAAAGGGGGCGTGGCAGCCTTGCACTCCCTGCCTCCTATGGTTCCTCAACCTGGTGTTTGGCCTTGGTCTCTAGGGAGGTTAGATATTGATCTGTTTGCCGGATGAGGCAGCGAGGGCTGAATGAGAAGACCAGCAAGTCTGAACTTGCAAGTGGAAGAGGACTTTTCCAGTTGGAACGTGATGCAGGGACCATGCCATCCAGTACAGAATCACAGTGACAACAGGTGACCACACACGGAGTCCTCCCTGTGTCAGGGACCAAGGAGGATGTTCGAACTAGATGGCCTGCCTTAGGAATACTGTTCTCCACCAACGCCCAGTGAGAGGTATGGGACTTTCCTCCAAGGAACACCTCACCACATGTCCACAACTGGCCATTCTAGGATTGACAATTCAACACTTCCTAACCCTTGCCTCATCTTCCCCATTGACCTTGTTACCCATATCTGTGCTCTTCCTCTACTGAGCGAGCACACTATTCACCTTCTGTAAGTAGGGTTTCCTTCTGGCTTTTCTTTTGTTTCTCTTGTTCAGTTTGATCACTAAGCTTCCAGGTAATCCTTCTTTGGCTTCTAGAACCTTTTCCATGGCACTGCTCATTCAAGTGATATTTTACTCCACTCCTTTAGGGCAGATTCAGGAAACTATACAAGTTATTCCTTAATCAAGTAAACTGTTGATACTCTTTTGAGGTGTGTGTGTGTGTGTGTGTGCGCGCGCGCGTGCATGTGCGTGTCCGCGTGTGTGTGTGTGTTCAAACCCAACTGCAGAATAGTAATTTAGCTCCTGATTCATAAGAAATAGGCATGGAAGTCTCAGTGGCGGTAGTGGACAGAGTCCTTAGGGAATTTATTCTAGGAATATATGAGATTGGATCTCTTATCTATCAACTGCTGTGGTTTGGGGATCCCTGAAAGATTGGTTCAGTTGAAGGAATTGTACATGTTCATAGCTAGTAAGTAAAGGGAGAGAGAGAGAGAGAGAGAGAGAGAGAGAGAGAGAGAGAGAGAGAGACATAATACCAAAGGAAATACATTACTAGCCATTATGTAAGATATTCTGTTTCTATCTGTCTGATACTGTGGACATGACTTCCTAAGAAAATACTCTTTCTATAACATTTGACTGGCATGGGCTATATTTTTGTTTAAGATGTTTTACTCTTCTCACATAAACCAATTAACTGTCATATTTTATCCTTCCAGGAGTATCCAAATATAAGGTTGGCTGACAGCCAGTTTGCTAAGTCCTAGAGGATAATAGCTCATTGTCTATAAAGAGCTTTGTTTTAAAGTCTCGTCAATTCTGGCAGTCCTTGTGATGCAGAAGATATTTATAAGGCTGTGAAGAAAGGTCATATGTTGGGTGTTAGCTGCACTGAGTAGCCCAAATGATTTTATTTTTCCATTCAGCGGCTCTTTGTTGCTGTAAATGACCAAAACTTGACTCGCTTTTCACTATTTGCTGAAAATTTCACTGTTGTCCGACAGCTTACATAGCTGACTTGCTGAGTAGCTTGGAATGGCCCACCGCAATCTTAGATGTATCCTAAAAATATAGATAGATAATAGGAAAATGGATTTAGTCAAATCTGATACTCCCAATTCATAGGCAACAATATTGGCATTAGGAGGCAGCAATATCTTGGTGTGTTAACGTTTCCAGTCAGTAAAAAACGACCTCCATATTTAAGAGGAAAAACTGCTTTCAACTTCTTCAATGAAAGGGCAATTTTTTTCATCTTAAAAAGCTCATTCAAACCAGCATATGAATGCTTTATGAACAAATGAAGGGAGACTATAAGGGATTACATTTCTTTTGAACTGTACAAAGATGTAAAAAACTTGAAGCAAAAGGACTTGATTCAAGGTAAATGTTTGTTGAACTGATTTATCGATCCCTTCTAAATGCTCTGGGATGAAAAATTCAAATCTAAACTCCTTTTTTTTTTTTTTTTTTTTTATGTTGCTAAGCTTTCTAGAAGAGGGCTTTGAATCTTGAACGAGTGTAGGTTTAGCCATTAATTTCCAGCACTTGATAATTCGAGTAGAGGCCCTGGACGCTACCGTGTTAGTGCAAGAAAGGATGACAATCAGCTAAGCATCGTAGCCCCCCAAGAAAAACGAGTGCCACGTGACCAGCCTTCTAGGTGCTGAATCCACATTCGTTATCTCACAACTCAGTGTTTGCCGAGTGCCTTCTATGTGCTGGAACAGGGCTCCAGCCACAGTTGAGAGGGAAGAGATGGGTTCCCTCCTTTCGAGGAGTTTGCAGCCCCGTGGATGGGTCTGCACAAGAAAACTGAATAGTATAAGACCGTGTTCTCACCAGACACAAGTAGGGCAGCTGGATCGGGATTCATGGAGCCCAGTTGGGAAAGGCAGGGAAGACTTCTGGGAAAAGGGAGTCTGAGGCTGAGCCCTGAGCGGTGAGTAGGTGGTTTCAGGTGAAGGGTGGCGGTGGAGGAAGATTATTCAAAGCAGGGGGAGACGTATGGATGAAGGTCTTCGGGTGACAGGGCAGAGAGTGCAAAGGGAGAGAGGTCTTACCTCAACCGCTCTTCATCACCATGGGAAGAAAGCATTCCCTAGGGACCAGTTGTGTGTGGCTCTGTCTTCGCTGCCTTAGCGTGATTGCCGGCCAATGGTTCCCTCCTTGTGGAACATACCTTCACTTCAAATGTTTTTGGACGCATTTAATTTTTACGTTAAGCCCGTGAAGTCGATCACGTTGTCCCACTATTATAGATGAGGCTCAGGGATAGGGCGGCTTTGCCAAGATTACTTAACGACGAGTGAGCTAGGAGCCTCCCGAGTAGTACCCCCCCTGACCTATCTCATATTCTCTAGCTTCATCCTCGTGATCAAGGACACCATTTTGTTGAGCCTCTCCCATGGGTCAGATACCACCCACAAACATGGCGCCATTTAATCCTGGTAACAAACAGAATCATCTGGAAGGGAAGGAACACACGTTCTTTTCACCCCATCCTGTCTTCCTTTTCGTGAAGAACAGGGCTCACCCTCTTCCGCCTTCTGTTGCAGCTGGAGAGGTTCGCTCTGTGGGGAGAAGAGGCATCTTTAATAACAATTCCTTGTATATGAAGACTACCAAGATATTCTGTCTTCTGGATACTGGGAGTTGTATAGCTGATCAGGTTTTCCTCTTTGATTGACAGCCAGCCAGTTTAGAGCAAAACTTGAACCCCGCCTCCCCCACCGTGTCCCCTGCAGATGTAGAGATCTTTCACGTATGTCTTTTTGCATTGGCTTCATTCCTGTCTCCGTTTTATGGTAGCATCCTTATTTTTCTCCTTTTTTCTCTTCTACATCTAGCTTGTCTTATCATTTCTGGAACAAAGCAGGATCTCAATAGTTAAAATGTAATTAAAGTACCTGGCCATAGCATGGAATTTAAGTGTTTCACTTTTCTATTTGCCACTACAAATAGGGGTGAATTTGTACCAGCCCACATACTTTCACTCTGTCTTCCCTAGGACCCCAACTCTCATTTCCAAGTGGCTGGTCCAGAATTTAGGGTGTCCACTGCAGGGAGCAGAGGACAGTCTTGGCTTACAGTCTTCCCCAAATCTTTGCCAGTGACCTTCATCTATTCCACCTTGTGTTTCTTTCCTCTTGAACCCACTGTTCATTTACTGTTCAGGTCTGTCTTGTCTCATCTTCATAAATTACAACAGATTTTTGGTTTTTCTGAACAGAGAAGCTTAAGGAAGAATTCAAAACAGTGCCATGCTGCACGCTTTCACCCCAGAAAGATACACTTGTGATTTACTGTAATTTAGAGTGAAGTGATGGGATTTTCTCCGTAAGTGGAACATCAAAGGTATACTCTATCTTGTGGAAAATTGGGGGTTTCTCATATTTCTTGGAGATGGGTATTTAAATCTCTCAAATAAGGATGATTTTGGGGCAAAGGGCAGTTTGGTATCAAGAGCCTGGGGCCTAGAGTCACATCTAACTGTGCCACTAATTCTGTGACTTCAGGCCGATGGCTTCATGGTGCTGTTCTCTTATCCTTATTGGTTAAAAGAGAACACGAATTCTTTCTTAGTCTTGTGAAGATTAACATGGAAACACGGAATTGCTTGGTAGAATGCCTGATACTCGGCGAGTGTTAGGTGTTGCCATTAGCCTGGGTTCTGCTTGTCATTGTATCTACGCTTAGTTGTTACACCTTCTGGAAAGATTTTAATAGAAATAGTAGGGGCGCCTGGGTGGCGCAGTCGGTTAAGCGTCCGACTTCAGCCAGGTCACGATCTCGCGGTCCGTGAGTTCGAGCCCCGCGTCAGGCTCTGGGCTGATGGCTCGGAGCCTGGAGCCTGTTTCCGATTCTGTGTCTCCCTGTCTCTCTGCCCCTCCCCCGTTCATGCTCTGTCTCTCTCTGTCCCAAAAATAAATAAAAAACATTGAAAAAAAAATTAAAAAAAAAAAAAATAGAAATAGTAATTATTATTACAATAATCACCATGGGCTTATTTTATAAATATATATGTATACAAAGAATAGTCCATATAAATTCATATATATACATGTGTATGGTGTATAGACTGGACCTTTATACATATATAACATTGTGTATATATATATATGTGTGTGTGTATATATATGTGTGTGTGTGTGTGTGTATCCAGTCCATACACCAGAAACATGTATATATATGAATATATGAATATATACATATATATGTATATATGTATATGTGTACATATATACGTAAATATATGTGTATATACATACATATATACATATATGTATATGTATATGCATATATACATATATATGAACATATATGAATATACATATATATATGAATATATGCATATATATATGTAACACATATGCTTAGAGGTCCAGTGTTTTTGTTATTTCTTGCTGTAATTTTGCCATTTGCAAGAGTTCATTTCCCATTGGCTTTTCTGGTCCCTCTTCCCTTCTTTATTTTTCTCCAAATACTTCTCACCATCAGACTTACTACATATTCAACTTATTTGTTCACTGTTTGTCCCTGCTCTGCTAGAATGTACAATACAAGAGGGCCTGATGGATGTGTGTGTGTGTGTGTGTGTGTGTGTGTGTGTGTGTTCGTACTACAACAATCCCCAGCGTCTAGAACATTGCCTGGCATGCAGTAGTCACTCCAATCTATATTGAATCAACGCGTGATCTTCCAACATCATCAAAATTTCGTTAATATCAGTTCTGATGACACTTGAAGAAGAAAGGGTACTTGGTTGGCTAAGGGTGGAAGCTCTTCCCCCGGGAAGTGGGTGCTTGATAGGCCAAGGGAAGAATGGGTTTTGTGACTCTTTAAAGTGGTTGGTAGCTCAGAATTCTGTAACAAATTAGTTTCAGTCTTTTGTCACCAGCGAATGGAGTGCCCACTGTGAGCTGGGGAGAGACCAAATAGCAAACCTCCACATGCCCTCAGAACTCTAGCCTTTCTTTCTGTGTAGGGACAGGTATTTTTACAGGGCCAAGATATAGGAATATTCTAGTTGGGATTCACAGACGTCCAGTACTTTTCTTGTGCAGTGTCTGGTCTGCTGACCCATCTAGGGTCATGGAAGTTGACTATTTTGTATCTAAATACCGTTATCGGTTAAAAGCAATCTAAGTCTCGATGGACAGAAGATTTCTAAGATAAATTCCGCTCAACAAATATTCACATAGCACATATTATATGTCAGGATTTTGCAAGGTGCACCAGGGGACAAAGATAACACTCTGTGACTGCCCTTTTAAAGCCAACAGTCAAGTAGAGGGAATAAACAAATACCAACAGCCAGGGCTAAGAACAGAAAACTTGTTTTCTCGTCTCTATGCTTTGTGTGTTTTCAATTCTTCTGATTCCATTAAAGAAAACTTTCTAAAAATATCTCTCTTCATAGAAACGCTTACTTGAGGTTCATGTCCTGCCCACCATAGGTAAAGATGAATATCTGTGTATTCTTTGGGTTTCTGGGTTCCTCTGGGATAGATCATGTGCTAAGCACTGTCTGATCTATTATCTCATTTAGTCCCTAATTTCATTGTGAGTTGGGTATAATTATGCCCACTTCATAGTTAAAGAAGCCGAAGCTCAGAGAGTTTAAGTAATTAGCCCAAAGCCATAGAGTTACCAAATTCAGGTAGTAGTTGGCAACTAGATCTCAAAAATATTTTTATGGTTCAAATCCCATTTTTTCCCTTATTTACACTATAATTCACTGGATGTAGAGGCTCTCCTCTCTGAGAAGTAAGTGATATTATGGCATCAATTTTCCTGGTTCAAGTGAGACTATCACCATATACCATTTATATACACAGGAAACCTGCTTTAACCTATAGTAAATCTTACTCTGGTATATGAGCTTTTGGAGCATAAAGTTGCGCTTGAATTATTCATATGGGCACTGAGTTATGAAGACGTTTCTCAAATGTAAAGTGTAAGTTGGTTATGAAATAGCAAAGAGGCGAGTACTAACCAGGAAGAAATGTCATCCCGCGACTATGAGGACCCGCTCGATTCCAAATGGCAGAGATTGCCACAGAAATGAAGAAGGGGGGGAAGAAAGAACGTCATCCTCATCAAACTGTGTTTGCTTTGCCGATCTGTTTGTGCTCAGAGCAGCACCAAAGATAAATACATTCTTTTCGTCAATGTATGCCTCAATTTGCAGCCTGAAAGATGTGTATGTTGTTACAACAAAATCTTGTTAGGTTGAATTAATTGGTGGGAAGGTCAATCGAAACGACTATGAAATTTGACCGAAAGGAGGGATGTAAAAGAAATACATTTTTGGTATTCGCAGGAAATTTGTACCAGAGGCCTAAAAGCTGAAAGGCTCAAGAAGGTCTCAGGTCCCTGGGTAACATAAGACTAAAGTGTCTTTTCCCAGAGAAATGGAGACCCGGGGACATCAAGGAATTTTCTCCAAGAGTGTGCAGCTGGTACATGGCCCAAGAAATGCCGGAATCTGGTCTTCCTAGAACAAAGCTGTCTGCTCCCCTCTGTGCTGTTATTTAGAATTAGCAAAGCACCGCCATTTGCAGGTTTCATGTCACTTTTCATGAATGGATAAGGAAATGTATGACACGACATTTATTTGTGTGTAATTGGTGCTGCTAAAGTGCCTTAACCCGATTAGGGTTTTGTTTTTTTCTTCTTTGTACTAATTGACTTTTGACCAATAAAAACGATAACATCCTCAAAGTATGTAACCTGATGATTTGATAAACATACATCGTGAAAAGGTTCCCACCATCGAGCTGAGTAACACGTTACCTCACATATTTGCCTTATTTGTGTGAGTATTGAGAACACTTAGGTTGTAATCTCTTTGCAAATCTCAGTTCTATAATACAGTATTTCCCTATTTCCCTCACCTCCCCCAGTCCTTCATGACACCATTCTACTCTGTTTCTTGGAGTGTTTTGTTTTTTGGGTTTTTTTGGCTTGTTTTTTGTTTTTAGATTCCACTACCCTCCAGGTTCATCATGGTTGTTGCAAACAGCAGGGCCTCCTCCTTTTTATTTAAAAATCTTTTTAACATATATTTATTTTTGAGAGATAGAGACAGAGCACGAGCAGGGGAGGGGCAGGGAGGATGAAACACAGAATCCGAAGCAGGCTCCAGGCTCTGAGCCGTCAACATAGAGCCCGACGCAGGGCTCGAACCCACCAACTATGAAAGAGATCGTGACCTGAACTAAAACCAAGAGTTGGATGCTTAACCGAATGAGCCACCCAGGCCCCCCCGAGTTTTAATTTCCTAGGGAAACTCCATATTGTTTTCCATAATGGCCGTACCCATTTACTCCCACCAACAGTGCACAAGGTTCCTTTTTCTCCACACGCTCATAGCATTTGTTATCTTCTGTCTTTTTGATGGTAGTCATTCCAACAGGTGAAAGATGACATTTCATTAGCTTTTGGCTTGCATTTCCCTCCAGACTAATGACGTCGAGTACCTTTTCATGTATCTGTTGCCTGTTTGTCTTCTTTGGAAGAACTACTATTCAGTTCCTTTGACCATTTTTTAATTGGTTTACTTGGGTTTTTACTATTGAGTTGTATGATTTCCGTGTGTATTTTGGATATTAACCCCTTTCTGGGTATGGTTTGCAAATATTTTTTCCCACTCCTTAGGTTCTGTTTGCTCTTTTGTTGATGGTTTCCTTTGCTGTGCAGAAGCTTCTAATTGACTTTTCAAGAGATTTGTATATAAAAGTAAGTTTAGCTGTCTGGTTTGAATCATCCTCAATTTGAATTAGTGTGACCCAAATTAATGGGATTTTACTTTGATTCTTTTAAAAAGAGATTAGTATCACCATGGAGGAGATGTTCTGTTTGATATTATCCTAAAGTTAAGGAAGGTTTCAAATATACTTTGACAATCAATTTTCCATGTCTCTTTATAAAATTGTTCCCTTCTCTTTTATTACTTGTGTATACTATGACCTTCTAAAGAACATTTACTTAGTGTTTTCTTACAGAATGGAGTATTCATTTACAGCAAACATCATTTTATTTATTTATTTTTAAAACTTTTCTATTGGGTCTTATTTGAACTATTCTGTATGAAATCAAGAAAAAAAGGGTTAATAGCTATAAATGTAACTTTGTATCAAAACCTATTCAGTTGAGCTGAACAATCTGAATTGTGTGAACTGTCTTAATTTTTTTTTTTTTTTTTTTTTTTTTTTACCATTTATTTATTACTGAGAGGCAGAGAGAGACAGAGCATGAGCAGGGGAGGGGCAGAGAAGGGGGGAGACACAGAATCCGAAGCAGGCTCCAGGCTCTGAGCTGTCAGCACAGAGCCCGACGTGGGGCTCAAACCTACGAACTGTGAGATCATGACCTGAGCCAAAGTCTGATGCTTAACTGACTGAGCTACCCAGGTGCCCCTCAGTTGTGTGAACTTTTTAAAGCTGTGCTTATCTAAGGAAAGATGCACATTGCGCCTAAGATAGTAGTAAAGAAAGTGACTTTCTAAGTCTTAATTTCACACTGTGAAGGACAATTAAAATTAGACCACTGCCAGTTCTTGGGTGGGCATTGCTTACATACGATGTCAGCAAAATGCCGTGTGCTGACCTGGAACATTTCATTTGTTTTTCCTTCGCCCCCCTCCCCATGCCCCAGTTTTGCTGAGAAATAATTGACATACATCACTGTATAAGTGCAGATGATAATTTGATTTGTATATATTTTGAAGTGATTACCACAGTAGGTTCAGTTAACTTCCATCTTCTTATATAGGTGCAACAGAAACAAAAAGTAAGAAACAAATACTAAAGGAAAAAGATTCTCCTTGTGATGACAACGCTCAGGTTTTACTCTCTTACCAACCGTTCTGTATGTCACATAGCAGTGTTACCTGAACTTGTCTTGTTTGTCGTACATGACATCCCCAGTACTTATTTATCTTATAACTGGAACTTTGTGCCTTTTGGCCACCTTCCTCCAATTCCCCCTTCCCCCACTGCCACCTCTGGGAAACACAAGTCTGATTTATTTCTCTGTGAGCTTTTTTTTTTTATTCCACATATAAGTGAGATCACACAGTATTTGTCTTTGCCTGACTTATTTCACTTAGCGTAATGCCTTCGAGTTCCATATACGTGTGTGTGTGTGTGTGTGTGTGTGTGTGTATAACAACTTTATCCATTCCATTGTATATATAATTACATTCCATATATATTATATAGTATATATTATATATAGTAATATATATATATCCATTCCATATATATTCCATATATATTATATAAATCCATTCCATATGTATACTTCATATATAATAGTGTGTATATATACATATATATGTATATATACATATATGTACATGTATATACATATATATGTATATATGTACATGTATATGTACATATAATAGTATAATTATATGTACACTATATGTATAATATACACTATAAGTACACTATATGTACACTATATGTATAATAGTGTGTGTGTATATATATACATATATATACATATATATTACATGTATATATATGTACATGTATATATGTACATGTATATGCATGTATGTACATGTATATACACATATACGTATATATGTACATGTATATGTATATGTGCACATATGCATGTATATATGTACATGTATATGTATATATGCACATATGTGTACATATACATGTATATATATGTACATATATATGTGTGTATATATATACACACACACACACACACACATCACAACTTCTTTATTCATCCATCGATGGACATTTAGGTTTCCATGTTGTGGGTAAATGCTGCTATGGCGGTGCAGATATCTTTTTGAGTGAGTGTTTTTGTTTCCTTTGGATATATTTCCAAAAGTAGAATGGCTAGATTATACGGTAGTTCTATTTTTAATTTTTTGAGGAACCTCCATACTGCTTTCCACAGGGGCTGTAACAATTGGCATTCCCACCAATAGCACACAGGGTTTTCTTTTCTCCACGTTAACACCAGCATTTTTTATCTCTTGTCTTTTTGATGATGGCCATTGTAGCATGTGTGAGGTGAGATCTCATGGTGATTTGCGTTTCCCTAAAGACTAGTCATCTTGAATATCTTTATGTACCTGTTGGCCTTTTGTGTGTCTTCTTTGGAGAAGTCACACAAAGGTCCTTTGTCCATTTTGTAATTCATTGTTTGTTTGGCTATTGTGGTGTAGGAGTTCTTTATATATTTTGGGTATTAACCCTTTATCAGATATATGGCTTGAAAATATTCTTTCCCACTTTGTAGGTTGTCTTTTTGCTTTGTGGATGGTTTCCTTTGCTGTGCAGAAGCTTTGCAGTTGATGTAGCCCCACTCGTTTGTTATTTTGTTGCTTGTGCTTTAGGTGTCATTAGATCATTTCCTAAAGCCCTTTCCAGCTCTGGAATTGTCTCTACGATCCATTACTCCTCAATTTCAAGGATTCTGGCATTTCAGCTGGCAAAGTTGTTTGCACTTTGAATAATCTGTTGTAGGGATGTCATCTTCGGGCCTTGGGCTGATGGGAACTCTGTGCCAACGTACGCATACAACAAGACAATCTTTTTGAATATAGGGAGTGCCTAGAACTTTCATGCATCTCTACCTGGGCCTGAAGTCCAATTGTGGCTCAACAAAACCTGATTAACTCTTCCTAGACTCAGCAAAGGAAGATGTCAATATACAATCTGGGTCCCTGGGGTTTTGTGAATGCATGTTTCCCCCTTATATAAAGTGCAGATGATGGAAAGCAGCTCCTTGGAGGTGATCATTTTCTCAGTCTGTTTTCCTTGGCTTGAGTATGGAACATGGAGGTCTGTCTCTGAGCCCTTGGAAGATGGGCCCTGTGCACGTACTGCTCAGCTCCCAGGCCTGTGTTTATGGGAAAAAGTTCCTAAAGAAACAGATTGAAATTGAGCAAGATCAAGTATTCGCTTGTGGGTTTCCGCAAAAGTTGCTTTTTTTATTTTCCCCTTCACTAGCTTGTGGAAATGTCTCAGGGCTGCCTCATCTGGAGAGATTTGTGCATTAAGCCAAAAAAAATTATAATTCATATCCCTTCCTGTTCTCCCAGGGCTTCAACACACAGGCGATCTTATTTGCATTCTCTAGCATTTATCTCCCTGCTTCCTGCTCGTCTCGGGACTGTCTTAGGGAGTTATAACATCCTTTCTCTTCAGCCCTGCAGCCTGTGTCTGTGGTAAGTCACATATTTCATTGTGTTCAGAGTGGAAGAAAGCTGCACCGGCTGACATGTAAGGTGTCTTTCTGTACATCCACCAGCCTCTTTGCCAACATTTCAAATTATTGAATTGAGAGCCAGAAGAAATGGAAGGAGGCTGAAGGGTTCATTGGCAAAGCCTCAGTCCCAAGTCCCACGTACCATCCTCCCTTCTCTCTGGTCCAGAAGTTATTTCTAGCTTGATGATTTTTCATAAACATTGGCCTAAGTGTGGGGACAGATTCCCCCGGTGTAAAAGATGTTCTTTTTAGAGGAAGTTAATTTCCTTTAGAAGCAATGCTAATTCTTTCAGACCAAAGAAAGTCATTAAGCATTCTCAAATTTCCTAAGTGGAAATCTGTTACTCTGAACATTTTGGAAGCATGCAGAGATATGTGGAAGAATAATGCATGTCCTGACAAAGTCTAGATAATTAAATACTCTGATAAGAACTATTTCCCTCTGCCTCTTTGTCTCCGCATCAGCAAAGAGCCAAACATCAAACCCTCCTCTGCTATTGCCGCATCGAGTCCCTTACTAAGTCGGATGATGAAAATCAGCCCCATTGTCATTCAGTCTAGACTTCAGGGCCAGAAGGAAAGAGGATACCGCAGTCGGTGAGCTATCATTTTGGCCTCCAGGTTCCCATTGTGTCCTGGAGGAAGTATGGTACAGTACCGCAGTGCATTAATTCATCAATTAACCCACTTACTCATCTAATACACCGTCTAGGTGCTCATAGTGTGTGGGGTACTGAGCTAAGTCTTCATATTCAAGAGCTAAGAGTTTAGCTGTTCCGGATAAACATGTACACAAGAAAATGGACTGAGGTGTCATACATACTATAGTTGAACATATGTAGGAACGATGGGGAGAAGTGGAGGACGGGCTTGATGAAAGGTGCACTTAGCATTTCTTATGGCTGGTCACACCAAGGGATGAAGATAGAAATGGAGTCTGGTGTTCTCTCGGAAGCACTTTGCGCTTCCCTAGACATTCTCTTAGTGTTTTCTAGTAACTGGGACGAAAAGGCCCCATCCCACCTAGCTGACTTCCTGGTGCTGGGGGTCTAGAAGCATCCACTGCTGGTGGGCACCGCTGGTGTAGAAATCCGACCTGGACAGAGTCTGGCTTCCTATGAAGATCCATAGTTCTACATCACAGATCTCAACATGGATAAGTGAATGAATGGGCGAACCAATGAATCAATGACATGGGTCCTTTTCCTAGCTTTGTTACTAACTCATTGTGTGACCTCCTTGGGTTTCTTTTTAGTAGTTGTAAAAATGGCCACTTGGCCTTATTTCATGGGGGCTGATGTGAAAGATCCAGTGAGAAAACCAAGGAGACATGTCGAAATATGTCAAGTACTTGAAAAAACTTCACACTCGTAAGGAGATGCCATTATTCACTGTCATTTGGGAAAAACATGACATCGTGAAGGCAGGCACGGGAGAAGGAAGGGAAGGAGGGAAGGAAAAAAGCGAAGGATAGAATGGAGAGAGACTGAGAGGGGAAGGGAACGGAAGAGAAGAATAAAATGCGGTCTCTGCATAATGCCAAGGTATGGAGGGGGCACTGGAAGAAATGGAGAGTCTGCTCAAGAAGGATCTCATTAGGCTCAAAGGCTGTGACCTGCAAAGTTTGTTTGGACTCACTATTCAATGACTGAAACGGATCTTTGCTGCTTCCACTCAATTTATAGCCATCGAGGGAAACTCTTTGGGATACGTAAGACACGAAACCAGCCCTCACTTGCCCTTAACATCATTGTCTGTGTCTTTTCATGGCTTCAGACCTGATAGGGTATGAGGCTCATGGAAAGATACTAGCCGGAACATAGAGAATGCCAAACGCTGCACTAAGAGCTGAGTCAATTGTTTTCATCATAGATAAACGAGACATTTTCATTACAGATAGCCACCCCTGTATGGCAAGACTTCAAAGGTGAAGAACTTGAAAACTTTAGACAGGCGATCGCACGGCTTGGGCTTCTGCTGTCCACTCAGTGCGGTTCTGGGTCTTTTGGGGGTGGCCAGAGAGTTTGGGGTATGGACAGGGACCCCAAGAACTTCAAAGGTATGGAGAATTAGTTCTTGTTTTCGGTGCACTGTATGGTTTGGAAGGGATTACGTGGTATGCAGAGGAGAAGAAAAGCAAACAGCAAATGCTGTGGGATCTGATGGAAAGAGGATCTGGGTGGAAAGAGGATCTGCCTTCCGGGGTCACGTCAACCTTCTCTCCGGCAGACCCTCTGTAAAGTGAAGACACTGGAGTAGAGGGTCTCTGATGTTCCAGACTCTTTACAAAATAAATACAAGTTCATATAGTTCCTAGAGAGCATTGAGTTATAATAACAACATGATTGTTGTTATAGCCTATTAATTTATTACGTGCTAAGTCTTTATGCATTTTCAGTGCCTCCTCATGCAATCTTATAAAATAGGTATTTTCCCACCCTTTTTTTTAAGTTAAAAAATTTTTTTGATGTTTATTTATTTTTGAGAGAGACAGGACATGAGCAGGGGAGGGGCAGAGAGAGAGGAAGACGTAGAATCCAAAGCAGGCTCCGGGCTTTGAGCTGTCAGTCCAGAGCCCAATGCAGGGCTGGAACCCACGAACTGCGAGATCATGACCTGAGCTGAAGTCAAACGCTCAACCGACTTAGCCACCCAGATGCCCCATCTCACCCATTTTTTTAAATAAAGAAACTGAGATTCAGAAAGCTCCAGCACTCTGCTCTTAACCACTGCACTGTAACACCAACAATAATAAATAGTAGCTAACATTTATATAGAGCTCGTCATGTGCCCGGCACTGTTCCAAGCATTTCGCATATATTAACTCATTCAATTTTCACAATAAGCCAATGGGGTAGGTACTATACTTTTATGATCTCCCTTATACACCTGAAGAAACGGAATCATGGCGATTGTAAATCATTGGCCCCATAAAATGGCAGATCTGGGATTATAATCCAGGCAGTCTGGCTCTAGATGTCAAGCTCTTAACCATTAAGCTATCCTGTCCTTTATTGTATGCATAAATGCAGAAGGGGTGTGGCTTTAATAATGTAGTGCCATTACTTTCTACACCCGAAAGGGGTGTGTGTGTGTGTGTGTGTGTGTGTGTGTGTTATGTGTGCATGTGCGCTCCTGTTTTTGAGCAAGGTATCACAACAGAAAGTCTTCCCGCCATCTTGAATACAGCTTGGAAATTGGGGAAGGATATATTTTACAGGGGGAAGGCAAGAGGGCCAATTCTCAACAGGGATTGGCCAGCACTGCAAGAGGACACAATAATGTGTGGTGAGCACAGAGTAAGGAGGCTGCTGGCAGCAAGGAGATAGAGGGTCTTGATACGCTTATTGTCAATATTGAGTAGGACAGATAGTGACAGAGCATAAATCTTGGTCATAGGTTATTGTGATAGATTTAGGAAGCAAGGAAGGATTCAGGTCGTAGATGTAAACATCCAGGGCAGATGTGAGAAGAATAAGGCCCCAGAGGAAAGATGAAATTAATGAGAATTATTCATTTTGGAGAAGAGGACTGAGGGGAGAAAACAATTTTCAGAGATTAATTTTTTTTTTAATAATCAAAATTGTGAGACTGTAGAATGAGTTTTTATGAGATGCCATGGTTTCCTTGTCTGGGGGATCCTTTAAACAAGCTCATACATAGTGTGTTATCTGTCTTGCTTTAGGTTAATCTTGTTCCAAGAGAGTGTGCTGGCTATCAGAAATGACAAATACACAGTATGCCTGTCACCTGTCCCCCATGCCCTACCTGCGGCAGGCAGCGCTGACTGATCACCCTGGTCTGGTCCCAGATATTTAAGACAGTATTGCAGGAAATTCCAGGAGACTGCAAACAACTGAAGGTAGCATACAAGTTAGAAGCTGTTTGTCCTCTATGAATGGATGAGTGGCTTTTGGAATGTCCCTTAAGGAACATTCTTAAGGTTCTTCCTCCTAAATATCAACCCATCGCTGTTGGTTCTATTGCCCTGCCTTCTCATTTGTTTATCCCCGGAAAACTGGTAAATTTCCCTTAACAGCCTTCCCGTCTCCAACCTTGATCCTCTCTCGTCCTTTCTTCACAGCCTCGTCCGAATTACCCTTCTATACCACCACCCTGATCATGCCATCACCTGGCTAGGATGCTGTGATGGCCCCACTTCCTTTTCAGAAGCAGGTCTCAATAATTTTGTGTGGACGCTAAGGCCACTTCTCATTTTCCTCCTGCTTGCTCTCATTTGCCCAAATTCACCATTGGAACCGTGTGATCATACTTCTACGGAGAATCTGAAAAAGCTGGACTCATAGAAACAGAGTAGTGTGGTGGTTGAAGGACTGGGGGTGAAGGGCAGGAAATGGGGGGGATACTAGTCAGACGGTATGAAATGCCAGTATAAGATGATTAAGTTCTGGGGATATAACGTTCAGACAGCATGGTGACTATAATTAGCAATACTTTATTGTGTACTTGAAAGGTGCTAAGAGAGCAGATTTTAAATGTTTTCACCACACACAGAAAAGGTAACTGTAAAGGGTGATGGATATGTTAATTAACCTTATGGCGGTGATCATTTTACGATATACATACATCAAATCATCACGTTGTACACCTTACACTTGCACAATGTTTTATATCATTATATCTCAATAAAGCTGAAAAAAAAAAAAAACCCCAACCAAATTTGCCATTCTTCTAGCCCCACCAAATTACTTGGAATTCTTAAAACTCCCTATGCTGTTTCTGCTTTAATGTCTTCCCATATACTCTCTCCTTCTTTACAAAACATACTCACTCCTTTTTTCCTGTCAAACTTTCTACGCATGCTTCAAGGCTTAGTTCAAGCATCAATCCTATAAAGCCTTCCCTGACTTCCCCAGGACAGCTGCTTGCTTTTTCTGGAACTTTCCCCTGGCCTTTCAGAGGCAAGGACTTGTCTTTTTCACCCCCGGTGTCCTGATGCTTAATACAATGTCTGGCATGTATTCCATTATGAAATTTGATTAATAAAAATATACATCAAATGACATGGCCGTATTAGTTTTCCCCAGTCCATTTGGAAATGAATACAGTAAAAGAATTGAAACCAGATTTTCTGACAACAACTCCCTTTGATTTTTCTCCCTTTCCATCACTAGCTGAGGATCTTATTACGTAGACCCCTGAAATGGCCTCCTTATGGGTTTCCTTGGTCCAGAGTTTCTCTCCACCAGACCACCCTGCATCCAATCCACAAACAGATTAACCTTCCTAAAATTAATATTTATACCACTTTTCTGTGTGGAGCTCTAATCTCTCTGCCTCCTACCTAATAAAGCGCAAACTCCTGAGCCATATATTTAAGGCTTCACAATCTACCCATGACCTGATTTTCCCACGTTGGCTGATATTTCTTTTTTTTTTTTAAGATTAAAAAAAAATGTTTATTTATTGTTAAGAGAGAGAGGGAGAGAGAGAGGGCAAGCAGGGGAGGGGCAAGGGCGGGGGTGGGGGTGGGCAGAGGATCCGAGGGAGGCCGGCTCTGCACCAACAGCAGAGAGCCCAGTGTGGGGCTTGAACTCACGAACTGTGAGATCATGACCTGACTCGAAGTCAGACACTTACCAACAACTGAGCCACCCAGGCGCCCCTGGCTGATACTTCTTCCCAAGCAAAAACTTCCTGCGGCAGCCCTCTGTGCTGCTTGCTTTGGCCAATGGACACCTTGATTGCCTACCTGTATTCTTTGCCCACACCATCCTCTTTTGCCTGGAATGTCCTTCGTTTGCATCCTCAGAGGTACAGATGTTTCCCCATATCCTTTCACCCATTTTTACTCTTCTTTTTCACAACCACTTTTTGTGCCCCACCACTCAGAAGTAATTCTGCCATTTCTAGTCTTCTCCTACAACCCTTAGGTGATTTATCCTCCCTCCTTGGACCTCCTCACACACTGCATTATCTTGCAGAAGCCAGAACATTTGGGTTCTCATTCTAGCTCCGCCATTTATAAGCAAAAGTGGCGTATTCACCCTTGAACTGGGAATGGTGATAGATGCCTACCTGTCTTTTGTTATAGTGTGACAAAGATAAATACGGAAATGGCATTTATGTTAAAGTAGCATAGATCGTAACAAGGCTCTTGTTGAACTTTATCTTTTATATCGGTTGGCCAGTCTTATGAAAGCCAAACCTGCAGCTTGTAGGCTGACATTTTCCTTTGGTATCCTGAACAGTTTAAAGCATGATGCTTTGCTTCTAACAGGTGCTCAGGAAATATCTATGGAATGAATGATGAATCATCTCCACGAGGAAGAGAGTGAGCCAGCTCATTGTCTTTGTAGGGTTTGTCTGTTGACAAATGAGACCAAGTATCATCTGGGAACGTGAGATCGTGGAGATTTGCTGACACTCTCCTCCCAAGCTTCTCGTCCCTCAGCCTCCCTAATATACTCACACTTCCCTTTTCCCTGTTCTTCCTGGCTTTCACTGTGTTTTAGCAAGGGGAGAGCAGGACCAGGAACATCTGCCATTCATTGTACTTCAGTTCTTGTGTGTGGATAAACTGCCGGACCCTTTGCTCAAGCCAAAGACCTGGGACATGCTGTGGGACTGAGCATGTTTTCTTGGTTTACCATAACCAAGTGACAAAGACCAGTGAACTATTCCACTGTGTTATGGAGAGAGAATAAGAGAGCTGGAGTTAGATATTGGAAACAGATAGCTCCGTGGCTCTTACTTTTTTTTCTAATTTTTAAAATGTACTTATTTTTGAAAGAGTGAGACAGCATGAGCAGGGGAAGGCGGAGAGGGAGGGAGACGCAGAATCCGAAGCAGGCGCCAGGCTCTGAGCTGTCAGCACAGAGCCCGACGCGGGGCTCGAACCCACGAACCGTGAGATCATGGCCTGAGCCGAAGTCGGACACTCACCTGACTGAGCCACCAAGGTGCCCCTCTGTGGCTCTTACTTTTTAATAAGATGTTAAAGTAAGATGTTTAGTAAGATGGTGTTAAAATCACCATCTAAAACATACCCTCTAATGAACACCGGTGCAAAAATTAAAGAGTAGTTCTGGGCATGATTACGAAAGTGAATTGCTCCTCAAAATAAAGGACCAATGATACATCTGGTACCATCGGTGCAGAGGAGGTGCCTGAATAAGAGCTCGTTAAGGTTTAACTTTGTGGCATACCTGTGGCAGGTGTCCAAGGATCGCCTCAGATCTGTGCCAAGACATATTAGGACCTAAGTCAAAAAGACAAATCACTAATACTGATCCTGTCTTTTTTAAAAGGATATTTTGTATTGATTTTTTTTATAATGTTGCATTAATATATTCCATGTCTTGGGGCGCCTGGGTGGCTCGGTCAGTTAAGCGTCCAACTTCAGCTCAGGTCATGGTCTTGCGTAAGTTCGAGCCCCGTGTTGGGCTCTGTGCTGACAGCTCGGAGCCTGGAGCCTGCTTCGGATTCTGTGTCTCCCTCTCTCTCTGACCCTCCCCTGCTCACGCTCTGTCTCTCTCTCTCTTTCTCTCAAAAATAAATAAACATTAAAAAATTAAATATATTATATATCTTGATGATTGGGATTTTTGTATCTACCTTCAATCGGTGCCCCGGCCTCACCCATCTGACCCTAGTCTCAGCCCTCATTCATTTGATTTTAATGTGCGGATCTGTGTGTGCACTGCTAATGAGTGAAATTAAAAAAAAAATTGTCTCAGTCGTAGAAAAAGCGCACGCTTCCTTAAGGAAGCACAGACGAAAGAGTTAATGAATGTATACGACATAGCCTGCAGAGTCATAGAATAATTATTATCCTCATTTCTATCAACATTTCGTGACTAGTTGTTTTTAGATTTCTGCTAGATATTTTCTAGAATGCTGTGGTCGCTTGTGCCTTCCTTCTTGGAATTTACAATCGAGCAGGATATATAAGGGAACATTTAGATGCAGCTGACATTTAGTGAGCACGCACAACGTTCTGGGTGCTTTGGGAAGCAGGTGTACATGCTTTATTCCTTTGATCTTTTTCACAGCAACCGCATGTGATAATATTATAGCCCTTTTTGAAAAATTAACTTTGTTTTTTAGAGTACTTTCTGGTTCACAGCAAGATTGAGCAGAAAGTACAGAGAGTTCCCATGGACCTCCCTACCCCCAAGCTTGGCTGCCCCCACTGTCAACATCCCCCACCAGAGTGGGACATTTGTTACAATCTGTGAACCCCCACTGACACTACCCAGAGTGTGTGGTTTACATCCGGGATCACTCTTGGTGTTGTGCATTCTAAGGGTCTGGACAAATGTATAATGACATGTCTCCACCATTATGGATAGTATCATACAGAGTGGTTTCACTGCCCTTAAAATCTGTGCTCTGCCTCTTCCTTCCTCTGTCCTCAAGCTACGTAACTACTGATCTTCTTACTGTCTCCATAGTATTGCCTTTTCTTTCTTTTTAAACAAAATTTTTTTTATGTTTAGTTTTGAGAGAGAGAGAGACAGAGCTTGAGTGGGGGAGGGAGGGAGAGAGAGAGAGAGAGAGCGAGAGAATCCGAAGCAGGCTCCAGGCTCTGAGCTGTCAGCACAGAGCCTGACGCGGGGCTCGAACTCCTGAACTGTGAGCTCATGACCTGAGTCGAAGTCGGACAGTCGACTGAGTCACCCACGTGCCCCGACAGTATTGCCTTTTCTGGCATATCTCATAGTTGGACCCATATAGTGTGTAGCCTTTTCAGATTGGCTTCTCTGTCTTAGTTATATGTATTTAAGTTTCCTCTCTGTCTTTTCATGACTTGATAGCATCTTTCTTTTTTGTCTTGAGTGATATTCCATTGTCTGGATGTTGTTACGTCCGTTCTCGTATGAGGACAACAAGGGTCAGTGAGATAAAGCACCTACACAGAAGCCCACGTGAACACACAGCCAGGGTTTGAGCTCCACATCTTTTGATGCCATTTCAAATGCTATTTCTGTGAATCTCAGTTCCTTCAGGTAAGAAAGTAATGGGCAGTTCACGTATAAATGGATACCAAAGGAAAGTGCATTGATGGGGTCTTGAGGGAAGGGAGAAGTCTTTAGAACTTCATTTTTAGGTAAGACACAAGTGGGACCGGCCGCCATTTTCCTTTGGTGATTCCTGGCACGTTTCGTGGGGTGAGGAGTCCTCAAGAGGCATTTTAAAGGCTTCTTAATGGACGAAAGGGTGGACTGGGCCTGGGAATTTCCCAGACAAATGATGTAGTTTGAGAAACATGGAAGGACCTGTGGACAAGTGGACTTCTTGAAAAACTCCCCACACAAAGTAGTATAGCCTTAGATACCAGCTGCCAAACAATACGACTAAAACACAGCTCTTTCAGCAGAATCAAGTGTATATTCCTCTTGCTATTTTTCTCTCCCACCTAACAACGCATGTGAAGTAGGTATGACCACAGGTTGCATCTATTAAATCCTTAACTCTGTGTAAGGCTTGGTGCTAACTATGTCATATGCAATGATTTGTCACCATGTGTCTATAAAATAGGCTCCATTGTTCTGCCCATTCTACAGACAAGGAAGTTCCATGTCTAACGAGAAGTAACTTGCCCAACACTAGGCGGCCAGTATATGCTGGACTGAAATTTGAACCCACGAGGGTCTGATTTCAGAGCCCAGACTCTTCACTGCAGTCAGTAGAGTCTGTATTCAACTGATGTGAATTTTCTTCACCACATTGGATCATCCTCTTTAGACTTCTGAAATGTGTCATGCAGGAGAACTCAGTATCACCGCACACACCCCACATCCGTTCTTCACTAAGGATGGTCTAAGTACCTTCCAGTTGCCCGGATGTAGACTTGGTGGTTGCGATAAGGAAAGGAGAAATATGTTTGATGCCTCTGATGCACCTGTATTTACATGTGGTTATAGCAGACGCACGCTGTCACTTCTTAAAAGTAGAGAAGTAGAGTTATGAGTAGGCAAGGCGGCCAAGGCTCATCTTGTGCACGAGCACCTCGAATGAATCGAAGAGAAGCCAACACTGATGGCACATTGTGGCAAAGATTTTATTCCTGCAGGAATGACGCATCATTTGTTCATTTTCAGAGGTGAGAAAAACCAAAGCTCAGAAAAGTGGTTTGCTCGGTCACCAAGGAGCCGGGAAGTGGTTGAGTTAGGATTTCCACTCACATCTGTTTGGTGCAAAAGCCTTTACTCATTCTACTACGTCTTAATGCTTCTTATTAAGCTCAGTTTCCCAGATAAATGTTATTTTTGCCTTTTGTATGTTGGCCCTGTTGAATGTGGTACTCGTTGGATGCCTAGGACAGAGAGACATAGTCATTTTTTTATTAAATTTTTTTAATGTTTATTTATTTTTGAGACAGAGAGAGACAGAGCATGACGAGGGAGGGTCAGAGAGAGAGGGAGACACAGAATCTGAAGCAGGCTCCAGGCTCCGAGCTGTCAGCACAGAGCCCGACGCGGGGCTCGAACTCACAGACTGTGAGATCATGACCTGAGCCGAAGTCGGCCGCTTAACCGACTGAGCCACCCAGGTGCCCCGAGACATGGTCATGAAAAATGCCTCTGAGGAGAGATGTCAGGAGCATGTTGTAAGCTGAATGTTGGCTCTGAAATACTCAGGTGCTCTCTAAAGGGAACACTCAGATCCAACAGTTCTATTTTCTAAGCTTCATATTCATATCCATAAACTTCTGTCTACACAAGGTGGGCTATAGATAGTGTAGTATTGACTCAGGAGTCCTAGCCTATGTACAGTTGAGCTATGTGGCTTTCTGCAGCTTTGGACGTTGGTTTTCTACCATTACAAAATGAAAAGGGGTTGGACACATTGTGTTCCTTGGCTTCCGATTTTATAATACGCTTCTGATTTGGGAGTGTGCTTCAGCTGAGTCTTTTATATATATATATATATAATTTTTAAAAAACATTTATTTATTTTTGAGAGACAGAGATAGAGCACAAGTCGGGGAGGGGCAGAGAGGGAGAGACACAAGCACAGAGTCCAAAGCAGGCTCCAGGCTCTGAGCTGTCAGCACAGAGCCCGACACGGGGCTCAAACTCCCGAGCCGTGAGATCATGACCTGAGCCGAAGTCGGCTGAGCTTAACCGACTGAGCCATCCAGACGCTCCTCAGCTGAATCTTCTTAATTTGGGCGTGTAAGCTGGATCTTCATCTTGTAAAAAAAAAATCTTTATTTCTTACTTTTCATGATAATCACACAACATCCATGACACTTAGACAAACTTCATCGCTCTCTGTGACTATGGCGACGTAACGTTCGTATAACTCTCAACAATTTATAAAGCTCCTGTATATACCATGTCTCAATTTTGTCTCTCGGTAGTCTAGCTGAAGGGGGGCGATATCAAACGTGGGTTTGAGTTACTTAAATGCTTCATCTGTAAAATGTGCATGATGGTAATATCTGTCTCCCGGGTTGGCTGTGAGGAAACAATAAAATCATGCACATCACATGCTTAGCTGGGAGTCCACGGCATCGTCAGTGTTGAATGAGTGTCGGCTGTTTTTTGGGGGCTTGCTCCAGATCTCATACCTTCCTGATAATGGAGCTGGCCTAGAACCTGGGTGTTCTAACTCAGAGAGGAGGGCTCTTGCTAATAACTGTACTGTTCATCAAGGTCCGTGAGAAAACCAGAAGGAGCATTTCTTCAGGGGAAAGGGTGGACCGTTGGCTTTACTCCTGGTCTCTACGTGCCCAGTATATTCACTCAATATGCTCTTAGGGCCACCTGCTCTGGGTTAGGCACTGTGCCAGGCATTGAGGATGCTAAAATACAAGAGCGGTACAACCTTTGGGCCCAGAGAGCTCACATCTAGTGGGTGAGACAGATGTGTAGGAAACAATGTGTCAGGCATTTCATAAAAAATGTTGGTTGAATAATGAAAGAAGGTACAAGGAAGAAAGCACCTAAGTGGCAGGGGAGTTTGGTAGTTATGTGTGAGCTGAGTCCTGACTAATGAGCGGGTGTTAGCTAGTCAAAAGGCCAAAGGAAGAGAGGACATTATGAATAGAGGGAATGGTGTATAGACAGGAAAGAATCGTGGGAGAACACGGCACACTCAGACAACGCAAGTACTTCCGTATGGTTGGACCTCCGTGAGGGGTTGACAGAAACTGAGTCTGAGGAAGCGAGTAGGAGTCAGATTGCAAAGGGATTTTATGCCATGCGAAGGGGATGGACATTTATCTTAAACGTGCCCAAGGCATAGTGCATGATTTGAAACAACAACAAAATGGCAGGCTCATTTTTTGAAAGCGAACACTCTGGTGTTTACGTGGAGAAGGATTAGAGAATATGATTATCAGAAGCAGAGTTGCTATTGTCTAAGCAAGAGAAACTGCAGAGATGGATTAAGACTACAGCAGGGGACGGGAAAAGTGACCTAGGTCAGTGATGTGTTTGGAGATATTTGGGAGGACTTGTTGGGAGTGGGTAATTTAGAGGAGGAAGCCGGGGTGACTCCCAGGTTTCTGGATTGGGTCGCAGGGTGGATTGCTGGCCATTATTAGCACCGGGAGAAGTCTAGTGGAACTTCCACAGTATCTGTCTGGTGTTCTGGAGAGAGATCTCGATGGCAAAGGGAATGCGAATGAGCCGTATCAGTGAGAGAGACGGGAGTTGAAGCTTCTGCTCTGGAAAAGATGGCCCAGGGAGAATGGGTAGTGAGGAGCTGCTTTGTTTTGCCTGTGTTTACAGAGACCAGGGGGTTTCCCACATGAATGATAATTGTTGAATGAAACCTCTCTGAGAACCACAGTTCCAGGCCTTTCACAGGGTCCCCACACTTCTCTGACCGGCAACTCCTGAGTAATTAGGAAGTGATTAGGTAGCCAGCGGGTGAGTTAGGCTTTCTCCTCCCCACTACTCACCTTCTGCCTCGTCACTATTCCTCTGAGGCCGAATCAAGTAAAGGTGAGGAGGGGAGAAAACAGAAGAGGCCCCTTGGCTACAGGTGAAAGACCCATAGTTGATAAGGACTGGAGATGACCCCATTTGAGCGATTGGCTATCATGATGTTGTAGGGTTATTTTTGAATTTGTGTTGCCATACCCACGCCGTGGGGGATGGTGGAGAATTGACGGTCTTGATTACGGCCAACATTCAACTTTGCGTGGGCCATGCTTTTTAAAATTTCGCTTCAAAGAGTTTGTTTTTAAGGACCCCTTCTCCCCAAGGTTCTTTCTCTAGAAAGCTGCTCCAAGAGGGAGTCGTGCTCTGATATGTTTCTCCGCACTTCTGTTTCCAGTTCAGAATTTTACCAGTAATTCTTATGCTAAGAGGGGTCAGGAGAGGAGGCACTTCTCACAGTTACCCTTGAAAGTGCTCATGAATAATGGCCTATATCACCTCCATTGTCTGCCTCAAAACAGAAGCAACCAGACATAAAGGCAGAGGAGAAGTTAAAGATCAGTGAATCAGCCAGAAGAGCAGGCCGAGGCAGAGCTAGTGGGAGGAAGAGGTAAAAAAAAAAAAAAAAAAAAAAAAAAGCAAGTTAGAACAGATGGTTATGTAGGGGGAAACGTCTAAGTATATGGACTACTCAACAGCTAGAGAATGAGCCAGATTCCCCGGTTTAAAGACAAGAAGCACAACCGAGAAGTACTCGGAAATCTTCAGAGTGAGGTTAAGGGCATCCTGACCAGAGAGTAATGTGGCTAAAATAAATTAGGGGGTCATTTTTCCAGGCTGAATGCGAAATGGACTAAGAAGCCCACTGGGCTTTTTCCTGCCCCTTCGTATCATTTCCTGTGATTTATGCTGCCAGTTTTTGCTGCGTAGGGGAAATCTGTCTCTCTGAATACTTTTCTTCCTTCATCTGTGAATTGATTTCATTGAACTCCGACTGGATGGAGTTTAGGCTGGGGTGGGGGGGGTGGGGTGAAAGGGGGAGGGGGCACCGTGAGCACAGGGGTAGGTACTAAGCAGGACTAGAACAGTCCAAGGGAGCAAAATAATTCCAAACTGGTGGACCAGTAGGAGTCATCCCGGGAAAGCACATTCCCATTTCTTTGTGGGGAGGCTGCGTGTATTTTTTTTTTTTTTTTCCCTGCCTGCAGGTAGACAATAGGTAGGAAAGCCGTGACTTTCTCTGACTTGAAAGCCTGTGACCTGCCTGGCAGAAAACTCATCTGAGACTCCCAAGAGAGGGGCCACCATTTAAAATGAAAACTTAGCTGGGCTTCAGTTCTGTCCTGGCTGAGTTACTCTGAAGGGAGGGGAGGAAACAAAGAACACACCAACTGAGGAGGTCACGGAGTGTGACCAGGGGTGTGTAAGAGGCATACTGCGCTGCCTAACGAGAGAAAACCAAGCCCTTTGTGCTGGGGCACGAGTCCAGGGAGTGATGGATGCTTTCTGTACGGAGGCTCAGACCTTTCTCTCCCGCAGCCTGGCCGCTGCCGGACCCTGGGACAGGACTGGCCCTTTGTTTCAGCGGCTTCCGAGGCAGTGACATCGTATTTGATGGCTATCGGCGCCTTCAGAGAGGCAAGTTTTATGTTCCTGTGTGTCTTCCTAAAGCTTGTTAGAACTAGGTAGAAAGGAGTCCTTTAATCCTACCTGGGAATGAAAGAGCTAGGACTTTTAAATGAGAATAATCAGCTCCCCCAAACTGCCTCAAGAGGTTACCTGATGGGGGCGCCTGGGTGGCTCAGTCGGTTGGGCGTCCCACTTCGGCTCAGGTCATGATCTCCCGGTTCGTGGGTTCAGGCCCCACATCGGGCTCTGTGCTGACAGCTCAGAGCCTGGAGCCTGCTTCGGATTCCACGTCTCCCTCTATCTCCGCCCCCCGGAGCCCGCCCCGTCTCTGAAAAAATGAACAAACAATGGGGCGCCTGGGTGGCTTGGTCGGTTAAGCGTCCGACTTCGGCTCAGGTCATGATCTCACGGTCCGTGAGTTCGAGCCCCGCGTCGGGCTCTGTGCTGACTGCTCGGAGCCTGGAGCCTGTTTCCGATTCTGTGTCTCCCTCTCTCTCTGCCCCTCCCCTGTTCATGCTCTCTCTCTGTCTCAAAAATAAATAAAAACGTTAAAAAAAAAATTAAAAAAAAAAATGAACAAACATTAAAAAACATAGAATTAAAAAAAGAAAAAAACCGGTCACCTGCTACAGTACTTCTATTAAGACAGGAAGAGAGTAAAACAGCACGTGTACCTCGGCCTGAATCTTCCTTGTTTTGCTTTCAAACAAATTGTTTCGGGCAACCAGTTTCTCTTTCTCCTCACTCCCCCCCCCCCCCGCCCCATGTAAGCCCGGCGCCGGTGAAATTACCCCCCTGGCCGCACCCTGATGGTTTCTGAGAATATGCTTTGGTTTGGTGCTTGGGGGTGCTGGTGGCGGTGGTGGAGGCTCTTCCAGAGCCTAGAGGGATCTGATGTGTTCAGAGCATCTTTTGAGTGAGAAGGTTCGGGACCCTGTTCCAGGGTTTGGCTAACATTCACACCATGGACTGTTGGGATTGAGAGGGCAACAAGTCCGAACCTACAGACTCAGAATTAGAAATGGAAGGGCTTACAAAGGTCTTTCTTGTCCATCACATGTTGCTAGGTGAAGAGGCCCTCTAACTGCCCTAGATAGATGTCAATCTCCACATCTAGGACGTTATGCCCTCCATTTAAATAACCAATCCGCAATGTAACACACTCTCCTAAAGTGACTCTCTAGCCCTAGCCAGAGGTGGCTCGGTTTTGTTATACTCAGAGCACCTTCTTCTTTTTTTAACCTATTGAAACCTTACAGCTATATGGATTAATTAAACCATTCAGTTCTCCAACAGGCATTGATATGTTAAATGCCTAGATTGGGCACGATGCTAAACTGAGCACCTCGTGGAATACAAAGGAAGGAAAGGGATAGTACTTGTCCTTGAGGAGTCTATCATACTGAGCGGGTAAGAAAATAATTCATTAAGTGACTGGAGAACAATGCAGCACAGCGCCGTGGAACTAGGAGACCGCAGGGGAGACGATACGTGCTCTGGGAGGTAGGGAAGTCGCATGGAACCAGGCCAGTCTTGAATTGGCTCTTGGTAGGATGAAAAAGGGTTTGGAAGGAACATCTTAACTTCTGTGTAGACTATCTGGGAGTTTAAGATTCCATTCCTTTCTTCCTCAGAGGCTCCTCCTATCCAAGCTGCAGGGACCATCCCATCTATGTTATGGTCAATAGTCTCCACCCTTCCCCAACCACCAAGGCCTCTGTTATTCATGTTGACGGAGCTTTGGGCTGCCCGGTCTCCAGAGAGGACCCTGTCTATGAGATGCAGAATAGGGGCTGTAGGGGGAACTGGCTCCATGGAAAAGTCTCTGTGACTGGCCATCTTGTTTCCTCTGTGACCGGCCATCTTGTTTTCCCTTCCTCGTCCTAGGCAGTCCTGGACTGGCATGTGCTTTTACCTTTGTATCTTTTAACCGAGGGCTGGTAAGCGTAGGTAGTAAGGCTTCTTGCATTGCTAGACACGTGCTCACTAAGAACAGCATAACTTCTGGAGGGCACGATCAGTAATTTCCTCAACCTTGTGGATTGCTTCCTTCAAGCCAATGGATTTTTTTTTTAATGTCTATTTTTATTTTTGACAGAGAGAGAGACACACACACAGACAGAGCGTGAGTGGGGGAGGGGCAGAGAGAGAGGGAGACACAGAATCCGAAGCAGGCTCCAGGCTCTGAGCTGTCAGCACAGAGCCCGACGCGGGGCTTGAACTCACACTGTGAGATCATGACCTGAGCCGAAGTCGGACGCTCAACCGACTGAGCCACCCAGGCTCCCCCCTTCAAGCCAATGTTCATAAAAATTTTATTCTCAAAGCTGGTGTTGCTTCATGCTGCACATGAGCTTAGGCGCCACTTGCCTGGGGCGATCTTCCCCTGCAGATGCACATGATCTTGTACTTTGATCACAATTTGTAATTATATGTTTACCTGTGTGGTTACTAGATTAGCGATTGGCTCTCCCTCTAGAATGTAAGCTCCATGAGTCAGGAATCTGATTTGCCTAGCCCCTGGCCTAGGCACAGAAATAAATGTTTGATAGTTGGGTGAATGAATTTAAAAATAAAAGCGTGGGACGCCTGGGTGACTCAGCCGGCTAAGCGTCCGACTTCGGCTCAGGTCATAATCTCACACGATCTCAGCTCCTGAGTTCGAGCCCCACATGGGGCTCTGTGCCGACAGCTCGGAGCCTGGAGCCTGCTTTGGATTCTGGGTCTCCCTCTCTCTCTGCCCCTCCCCCCACTCATGCTCTGTCTCTCTGTGTCTCTCAAAAGTGAATAAACACTAAAAAATGTTTTAACAATAAACATAAAAGTGTGGGTAGAGATGCATGGTCTTGGGAATCAGGACGCTCAGGGTCTCCTCGGGATGATTATAATAGGCAGGGAGGTTTCCCGGCTCCTGGCTGGGAAACCACCCATAGGACCTCCAAGAGAGCAGTTGAGAGAGAATGCCTGCTGTCACAGTCTAGAGAAAAGACATCCCTGTGCCCTCCGAATGAACTCACTAGACCCTCGGAACCGTCATCCCAGCTGTTGTAGAGGGTGCTGCCTTGTCTGTTATTATATGCTGGAGGCCTCTAGCATTGCCACAGGAATCCGTTTTATTGCAATGTGGATTTCCCATTAGGGGTGGGAAAATCAACTCGGAACATCAGATTCGGTTATAGTGTATTTCCGGAGGAGAAGCAGTTTCCCCTGATTTCACGTTTTCAGTTTCTTACTGACTTTTGACCCCGGGGATTTCAGCCGCACGTCCTGGCTACTAAAACAAGAGTAAGAACAACAGCTGACTTTTACAGAGACAGGCGCTGTTCGAAGTGCCTCTGTGGATGTATCATTTCATTAAACCTTCGCTGCGGCACTGTGGAGTGTGGGTCGCGGTACGCGTATGCCCATTTGGTAGACGAGACGTAGAGGGATGTATCCGAACAAACAAGTAAGAGAGCTACCATTTGAACTCGGGGTTCGTTCTCTGGCTGGCATTCCTTATATCGCCTCCTAACTCAGCCCGATATTTATTTGAATGCTGCGACGTCGTCAGACTCACGTATCGTGTGTATAGACCACAGGGGCTTTCTTACATAGCGTTAGAACGACGCTGTGAGGTCAATACAATTACTGTGCCCACATTGCAGGGGATGGCGCTGAGGCTCAGAGAGGTCAGGGAACTTACTCCAGATCACACAGCAAGCTGTTGGTGTAGCAAGACTCACGCTCTGATCAGCTTCCTCGAAAGGCCATGTTTCCAGCCACAGCGCGTTGCTTCCTACGCGCTCCCAGAAATGCGCTTGTGTGACCATTCAGAGTGGTGGCAGCGGGGGACTAGTCAGTTGTGTGCCGTGCAGATGGTCCATCAAAACTGCAGGAGAAAGCTGACAGGTTTTTCCACAATTACGCCACAGCCTTTCGCTCCCTGCACCTTCGAAAGGGGAAGTGTTCTTTCTTTTGACAACCATGCATCGTCAGATTGACCCGTTCCCTCCCTCGGCACCTCTTCTCTTTTGCAGGACTAAGCACACTTCAGTGAGCTGCTTCGCCGTTCATGCTTTCCACTTGAATTGATTCTGCCGCTGCCTGGGAGAAGGTGAACTGAGGCAGGTCTCCCCTCCGTTCGTTGCAGTCAAAACTCAATCTTTGTACCAGAGAAAAAGAGGGGACTCTAAATGACCCACGTCGGTTCTCTATAATACATTCGTCATGTATTTGTCTGGGAGAAGTATAAACTTAGCAAGGGCACCCAAATGAATTTGTGCTTCTGGGCCTTGACTCACTCTGTCTATCCATGCAGAGTCCCTATGCCAGCTCAGGAGGTGAACTTGGATACCCCTCACCCCCCCTACCCCCAAACCGTTCCAACACTACTTTCCTATTCTGTCTTCCTCTCTTGGAGCTGCTTTGGCTCCTGTCTTCATCGAGTTCTGTGAGGATGAGCTCAAGTCCGGTCTGGTCCCTTCAAACTTGAATTTGTAAGTGGTCTTGTCAGTACCCGAGTCTTGACTCTCTCCTGCAGATGTTTATTTGATTAACCCCTTCGACTGTTGCCTCTCCCTGTTGCCTTAAGGTGGAATCTTCTGCCCTAATCTCAGCTCCTATGAATTCAATTTCAGCCCTTTAGCCATCGAGGCCAATCCTGAGACCCAGCTAGCTTTAGCAGCTGTCTTATCACAACTAAAATCAGCAATACAACTCAGCCCAGTCCTTAATAGTAGGTTATTTTTGTCTCTCACCCTGATAGAAGTCTTCCAGTCTGAGAGATGATGACATAGAAAACTGCTTTGACAGTTCATTTATTGGAAAGAATTTAAATATGAACATCTGAATGGAATAGGTAGCCCTGAAACAGGTTCAAACATATACACTATAGGACACTTAAAATATCATGGAGATGGGGACGGATATTGGAAAATTGCCAGTTGAAGGGAAACAAACCCTCAAGTTATATCCTTATCTTACAAAATGCACCAAAATATATTTGGGGCAGATGACGTGTAAAACGTCTTCATATAAAATAACTTGAAGACAGCGTAGGTGAATATTTAATTTTGAGTGAAAAGTACTTCAAGATGTAAAAGCATCTGATGATCCCACAAAGGAAAATATCAATACATTTGCATATATAGAATCCAAAAGTTTGGTAAACTAAAAAAGTCATAAGCAACTTGGAAAATGTATTCTCAATAGTTGACAATATGTGTGTGTATAAGGTGTATATATATATATATATATATACACACACATATATATATGTATGTATATATGTATGTATATACACATATATATGTGTATATATATATATATATATATATAAGATGTGTATATATAAGGTATGTATATATAAGGTATGTATAAGGTATACATATATATATGTGTGTCTGTGTGTATAAGTATACATATAAATACATATATATTTGTGTATATAAGGTAAAGGTACACACCTTTATATACACATATATAAGATGTGTATAAGGTATACATATATAAATATACATATATATGTGTGTATAAGGTATACATATATATGTATGTATATACATGACACAAACAGGTAATTAATAAAATTTTCGAGATGCTTAATGAGTTCTTAAAATATCAGTCCAAACTTACTAGAGTCAAAGAAATAAAAATTAAACAGCTCTGCTAAATAACTAGTAGCTATTAAAGTAAATAAAACTCAAGGCTTATGATACTGCAGAGAAATGAGAATTTCCTCCAGTAACTAAGTATGTGAATTGGCAAAAAGGTTTTGGAAAGCAGTTTTGCAAGACATAAAAAAAAAAAAAACACTTCGGTCCAATCTGATCCACTCCCAATCTGTCCTAAGGAAAGAGGTCAGATAGCTATGTAAAAAGATGTCTGTTACAACCTTATACATAATACAGATCCTAGATGCATCCTAAATTTCCAGTATTGGGAAAATAGTTAAATAACTTATATCCAGAGAATAGAATATTAGATAATGTGTTACAATGTTTTGAAAGATACTAAACGCCAAAAAACGCTCTTAAAATGATGTCGCACTAAAAGGGTAGGAGGCAGAGTTATTCACGTGATGACCCAAATGCTGTAAAACATACATAAACATATGAAAACATGAACATCCACCTATATAAGAGAGTAGAGGGAAATGTATTGAAATAGCAGACGTGGCTACCTTTAATTGCTATTATTATGGATAATTTTAATTATAATCTTTAGATTTTTGTTATTTTTCTTTTCAAAGTTTGGTAGCAAGCTTATGTTGCTGTTATAATCAGGAAAAGTAATAAATATTAAAAAGCGTATACCTGCATTATTTGAATTTTTGGGTTTTTTTTTTTTGAGCGTCTGTTAAACATCAAGGGAGAGAGGCAGAGAGGAAGGAGTCTTCCTTCCTTCACTTGTAGTATCTGGGATGGGGTAGGTTAAGAAGCAGACGACCCGTATCTTCAAGATAGTCAGCAGGGACTCCAGCTGAGGAACCCATAGCACGCGGGTACAGAGACAATAAAGACAAATTAAAAGAAGGGACTGTGGTTAGAACACCACCAGATGAAAGTTCTATTGAGATGTGTTCCTCTCTGAGAAGTTTCTGGATGCACACATTTCTGATCTCCTGGAAGTTATCCTGGGTGGAAAACAAATATTCTGATTTTTCAATTCTAGTTTTTCTAACCAACCACTTACATTATACTTGTTTTAGTGGCGGTCTCTTCCACTAGCCTGTAGGATATTATGGGGGGGGAACCTGCTTGGTCTGGCAGGTAGTGAGCATTTGCTGAATAAATGCACAAACGCATGTGCTTGGAAACTAAACTAGAGGAAAGAAGACGGGCTTTCCAGCAGCTTCACAGTGTTGTATTTTGCTTCTGGCCCTACATTTTATTTGACCGTGTGTACTATTTCTCTTTTTCTCTCAGAGCTCACCCACAGTAGGCTTGGCTTGCTGGCCATTCAGTCCCACCTTGTGCTGCACATTAGAATTGGTGGGAGTCTAGGGAGAGAAGAAAAGAAATCTGAGGGATGGCTGAGTGCAGCGGTCAAGAGCGTGGGCTCAGGCATTCCGTTGCGTGGGTGTGAAATGCGGCACCGCCGTGTGCTAGCTGTGTGACGGGGGGCAGGTCACTTGACTTCTCTGTGCTTTAGTTTCCTCATCCGTGTAACAATGATGATAGCAATAGGATGTACCTCCCAGGGATGTTGTGGGCATTAGGTGGGTTTTTAGGCCTCAAACGCTTAGCACATTGCCTGGCACTGCTTAAATGCTACTTAAGTAGAAGCTTTTCTTCTTATTATTAATTTTTTCCTAACAAGCAGCAGGCGTTCTCTTCAGTTAACCATTGCCGTAGTTTCCAGTTTCTCTAAACCTCCCGATGTTTTCCATCCAACCATGCATAGATAATGAACTTGATGTCTTTATAAAGCTGGATATTTTATAGCAACTATTTTAAGCTCCCTCATCTATTGTCTCATTTCATTAGTTAATAACTGTCATGACAAAGTGATAGAAAGGGTCCTTTAAAAATATTTCCAATACTGCCGATGCCAAGTATCAATTGCCACAAAACTTTATGCCAAGACGTGTAGTATTTTTCTTACTTAACACTTCGTAAATTATTTTCGTTTTATGATTTAAAATTTTTTTCCCTGGACTTCAAGCTCTTCGTGGGCCAAATCTTTCTTCCTATACCTCCCACACAGACTGCTCTCTGTGAATATTTTATTGTCATGCCAATATTAACAAATGAATAATTAGATCCTTTCTCTAAAAAGAATTTAATATTTTTGAGAGAGAGACCGAGAGCAAGTAGGAGAGGGGGAGAGAGAGAGAGAGAGAGAGAGAGAGAGAGAGAATCTGAAGCAGACTCCGGGCTCTGAGGTGTCAGCACAGAGCCTGACACGGGGTTTGAACTCACAGACCGTGAGGCCGCGACCGAAGCCAAAGTTGGACGCTTAACCTACTGAGCCACCCAGGTGCCCTGGTCCTTTCTCCTTCTATTACAAACACAGGGAACACTGAGTAGTGATAGGCGTACCTCTTAGCACAGGTGTCTCTGACACATTGCTAGATTTCGTCTTGGAATTTCATCGAGGAACTTCCAATCCTTATTTCTTACCTTTAAACAGTGTCATCCTCAACTAAGGGAGAATCCACTGAAGGCTGGTTGATGGTGACCAAGTCCTTGGCACGCCTCCATCGGTAGAAATGATAACTGAGATTTCTGAAATATATAATTGCACCCACGGTGAGATACTGGACTACATTATTCATCTTATACGTCTTGCACTGAATAAGGTGTGCAGTTTTAAAAAAGCCTGATTGTTATTTTATAATAATACTAATAACAATAATAATAATAATAATACACTTTTGTTATGTAGTGCTGGGCACTTTAGAGAGCACCCTAGACATTATCTCATTTAATCTGTGCAATAAGCTTGGATTTTTATTGCCGTGTTACATGTGGAAATTTGAATATCGGCAAGAGGGGGAGTTGAGGTGTCTCAGTCAGTGAAGCATCCAGCCCTTGACTTTGGCTCGGGTCATGATCTCACAGTTGGTGAATTCAAGCCTCATGTTGCTTGGGATTCTCTCTCTCTCTCCCTCTCTCCCTGCCCCTCCCCCACTCGTGTGCTCTGTTTCTCTCTCTCTCAAAACAAGTAAATTGAAATTTTTTTTAATGTTTGTTTTTGAGAGAGAGAGAGAGAGAGCACGCAGAGGAGGGGCAGAGAGAGAGGGAGACACAGGCTCCAAAGCAGGCTCCAGGCTCCATGCTGTCAACACAGAGCCTGATGCGGGGCTTGAACTCCTGAACCGTGAGACCGTGACCTGAGCCGAAGTCGGACGCTTAATTGACAGAGCCACTCAGGTGCCCCTCAAAATAAGTAAATTTTAAAGAAGTTAAAAAAAATTTAGCTAGCACGTGCACGTGTGTGACACACACGATGTCGTTCAAGCTCATAATAGCCCTTGAATTAAGCCATAATATCTCTATTTCGCTAACATAAATCTAAGGTTCAGAGTGTATGATACAATTGAGATTCAAACCCTAGTTTGGCAGCAAAACCTAAGGTCTTTCTACTATACCAGTGGTTGATTGGACCATATCAGAACCTTCATTTACTTGAGTCTGCTTCTTACCACTGAAGTTACTGGGGTTTTCCCCAACTTTATGAGGTGTAATTGACAAGTAACAACTGTATGTATTTAAGGTATAAAACGTCATGGTTTGATATATGTATACATTATGAAATGGTCACTATAATCAAGCTAATTAATACGTCCATCACCTCACATACTGTTTATGCGTGCGTGTGTGTGTTAGCAGATTTCAAGTGCACAATATAGTCTCATTAATTATAGTCACTACACTGTATACTAGGTTCTCAGAACTTGCTCATCCTGTAACTGGAAGATCGTATCCTGACTGACATCTCCCCATTTCCCCCATCCCCCTGCCCCTGGCAACTGCCTCTCTTCTCTCTGCTTCTGAGTTCATGAAGTCACTGTGTGCTCATCGCTAGTGACATCAGGGTCTGGACGTGCCCATGATTCTAGAGGACATCGGAGGACAGCCTTTTTTTTTTTTTTTTTTGCCTCATCCTTCCCACAGAGAATTCCTACTTGCCCCATCCTCTGTCACTCGTGGTAAACAGGGAGAGTGCAGACACTGTTGTATCCTTGTCTGTCTCTGTCCGCATGGTCTGGGACCAAGGCTAGCGATTGGGGAGGTGGCCGAGCTCCATTAGCCTTCTCACCGTTCTTTCCCCGTCCCGCTCTTTCTAAATCTAATTCCTCTATGCACAATGCCCTAGAAAACTAAGTTCACAAATTGGGCAGTTGGGCTGTCCTGGGAGGTAGAGAGCAATGGCTACCTCAGCCTATACTCTGACTTGCCTTTCAAGGATGTTTGTTCCAAAATTCCAGAAATTGACCGATTTTGTAAAATTTTGTAAAAAACAAAAAACAAAGTTAAGTTTGCTCCTTCCAAACAGTCTGATCTTTAGATCCTAATAACCCTGGCTGGAAGGTAGAAACTCCAGCGTTCACTTTTGGGTCAGGGTGTCATTGCTCAATATGCTAAGAGAATTCATTTTCCTTGAGTGTTTTTCCTTTCAAGTCACGTTTTACGGCTGGAGTTACTCAACGAATTAATAGGTATAGAAATGCAAAGCTCTTTTCTTATTACATTCTATCGATCTGATTGCAGTGTCATTAATTGAAAGACCAGGGAAATGTGATGGATAGTTCAGCTCAAGATTCTACATTCGTTTTGGCCCAGAGCTGTTGGAAAGAAAGCTGCATGAAACTGACTGAAAGAAGCCTTTTGGTCCGACATGAATTATTCTTTCTCTGTAAATCCTTGTAAGAGCATTCAGTCCTAGTGAGATTTACAATGTGAAATTATAAACTGTTTCTACTCTTAAAAGGCAAATCAAAACTCAGAATGCTTATTTGTGGAGTTGGAAATCATCCATCTTGCATGTATATGACATTGAAAAAAAAAACAAACCAATTCTGGCAGAAACAAATTCTGACTCAAAAACAAGGAAGTGGGCATTTTGCTCTTTATCTGAAGTAATTTCATTTGGAAGATTGTGGTTGTGAACCATTATTTTCATTCATCACCATTGCGTCCATCTCATTCAAGTGCTGTGTGAAACTTGAGAGAGAGGCTATGTGGTTAGGGATTGTTTTTTATGGCTATTTTCTTTTTGGATTGTTTGACCTAGTATCCCTTGAATTTCTCCCATAAATTTAAATTAACTTGAGAATTTTGTATACGTGTAGATATGCGCACATGTATATTTCACAAGTGTATTCTAATATGGAAAATTCAAAGGAATGTTTTTAAATACTGTAATCCTCCACGTGAAGGGAAAATTCTTAGGCTTGGACCAGAGCATATACTACATTATATCTGATTTGTTCACGAAGGCTGAGCATGTCTCCTTTACTTTCCACTCATTCTATTTTTCTGTTGTGTTTATTATTTTTAAGTATTTGAAGCTTCAAGTGAATGCGTAGGATACTCGGATGTAAAAGCACATCTAAGTCATATCCATTCCTTGCTTTTAATAAACATTTTTGTTTGGAGAAGTTTAGAAGTTTCGTGCATGTTCCTAATAATACATGTCCTACTACATATTTATTTTGCATGTATTTATTTTTTTATCCTTAGCCTATGCTGTTTGAATCGCCTTTCTCAAGGTGCGATCTCTGGTCCTGGTTGTGCTTTTGGATGGTAGCACAAGTCATTTGTGGAAAGATAGGAAGTGAACCAATTGCCACATGGAATGACCTCATTTGGGAACGCATCTTGAAAATGGATTTAACGCTCTCTGAGCTCAGAGACAATGGGTCAGGGCTTGGGGTGCTCCTCACTGACCTTCGGCTTGGGAAGAAATGCGGGCTGCTTCCGATGATCATCAGCTACTCTGAGAGTGAAAAAGAGAAGTGGATGCTATTGATGAATGCACAGGCTGCCTTACCCCTGATATTATGTCTAAAAATACATCCACAGAGAAGCAGGCATATGCTCGCGCCTTGGTGTGAAGGAGCTCTCTCTCTCCCTCCCTCTCTCTCTCTCTCTCTCTCTCTCTCGCCTGTGTTTCTTGCTATACCCATCTAAATTCTGGAGTGAGGAGTTAAATTATTCCGGAAGCCCTGCCAGGTTTTGATTTGCCATTGTCTCTGCTTCTTCGTTGCCTTTGAATGGGACCCTTGATACAGGGCTTTCAGAGACCAGCCGGTGCTGCTGGGGTCCGTGACTTGCCGATGGCGCCTGCTCGTTCCCGTTGTGTGTTCTGTCCGAGGCATGCTTTTCTTTCCTTTTTGGGAGGCAGAGAGCACTGGGCAGAGGTTGCACTTGGCACATGGCAGCTCCGTTTGTCACTGCTGTGGCTGTTATCCCCCTCCGCAAGCGCCAAGGAGCAAACAGGACGGTGGGTTACCTCGCCAGCTATTTAGCACTATTTCCCTTCTCCCTCTCGACCTCGCGAGGGTTTCTTTCTTTCTTAAGTGACGGGGTGTGCTGGGGGAGGGGAGGGGGGATCCTGAGCCTCCCTGTCTACCCCGGCTTTATCTTGCTGGGGACCCGGTGCACCCTCCTTTCTGACACGTCTCCTCCTTGTGGAAGGAAGCTTGCTGGGCTCACTGCCCTTCCCTGCGACTCCGCTTTCAGGCTCCGTCGTTGCGGTGTTCTCTTCCAGGGTTATTTCCAAATTGCACGGCTTGCGTAGTTACCTGCCAGATTAAAAGGGGGAAAAATGACTGCTTGAGCCATTTTGTCTATAGGAAGCAAGAAAACAGAAATTGCTCTTTAGGGTGGCAGACCCCAGAAGAGGGGTAAATAGCAGATGGAACTAAGGTGACACTGTTTTTGCAACCCCTGCCACCGCTTGGCTGTAAATGCATGCCTTCAGGCGAGACTTTTCTGTCTTGTTTATGGAGTTAGAGAACATGCGTAACTTCCAGGATGTTTACCATACCTTGTCTGCAAATAGTTTCGATTCTGGCAAGAAGTGCTGGGGGAAAAATGCAGCTCTTCATGGCCCAGACAAGAGGGAAAAATCACAGAGCACACAGAGCACACCCTTCCCTTTGAAATTATCCATATTCAAAAGTGAGTAAGATCAACTGTTACTTAGACCTCTCTTCTTCTGCCTGTGTATTCAAGTTAGCAATATTTTGATGTCCTTGAAAACTGTAAGGCAAAGCATTGTTTTTCAAAAGGGTTGGCTTTTCTTTTCTTTCTTTCTTTTTTTTTTTTGAGGCTTCTGCAAAATGAGATAAAAGAATTCTTGATGTGGCTTCAGATTGTTAGCACAGAATATATCCGGAGAAAGTTACCAGCGAACTTTCCACTGTATGCTGGGACTCCCAACGCGTACAATTAAAAAAAAAAAAAAAAATACACATGCACACACACCCCAGAGCAGACCACTCAGTGTTAACACCCAGACCTGCATTTTAATCAAAGTAATTTTATCTGTTATGGGGGAGAATTGATCTTTCACGTACGCTTTTCTATAGCTGAATCCCTCCCCCTCCTCTTTGTGTCACTATTTTATTAGCTTCTTTCATAAAAGCCACTGAAATGCACAAAGAACTCTACCGTATACTTAATTGAAGCTCTACTTACAGTTGTTAAAATGGAGCATGGATCAAATATGTCATAAACTCTGATTTGTCACTGGGTATTTCCTTTCAGTTCAGCTTAATGCATTTCAATGATGCCAAAGAAACATATATACCTAGAGGCGCTCCCATACCTAATTATGCAGCTGGATACATTAGTAACCTGTAATATCACATAGATTTGAGAGTTAAACAGAAAAAAAAAAAACCAGGAAAAGATGCCCCTATTTGTAGCCAGCAAGTTGCGTGATCCAGGTGCCAGGGTATTTGCATGTCTTTCCACCTTTGTTCCTTCAGAGGCGTTGAGGGTCTCTGCTATTGCTGACTAATTGATAGTTCTAGTAACCGCTATAGGCTCCTTAGATTAGAAATGCATGCGGACGTGGGTCTTGATTCAAACACCAAGGAACGCACACTCTCACTTACTTACACAGGCAGAAAGTCTTCATACTAATAGAGGTGTGATGGAGATAGCAGGACATAAAACAGGAGAGAGAGAGAGAGAGAGAGAGAGAGAGAGACAGAGAGAGAGAGAGAGAGGGAGAGAGAGAGAGAGGGAGAGGGAGATGGCTGGCAGCAAGTATACCCCTGCAAATAGTTCTAAAATGCGTTTGCAACATGCAGAAGCCTTCAGAACCATCCAACAATTCAGACACCCTTTTTATTTCTTCTCTGCGGGACGCCTCCATCCAGACTATTCGCAAACACACGGAAAAGGTGAGAGCCCTGCCATCGTAGCTCAGAATTCATCTGATCTCCTTTTTTCCCCCCTGCCTTGTATTCCTCAGTCCATTGTCCACGCATCCGATGGCAGCCACCCTTGCTCTTGAATGCAAGTGTCACAGCAGGAGCAGAAAGAGGGTTGAGGGAAGGCATTGTCAAAGCCATGGTTGTCTATTGTTTCTTCGCTTTCCCTGATCTGCCTTTTTTTTTTTTTTTTTTTTTCCTGAGGCTTTCCCTGACTAGTGGCCTCTGTCCAGGAGGAGGGAGAAAATTGCAAGAGTTCATAGAGTAGTAGAGTGAAGCCGATTTTATTGCACACTGTTTGATAAACAGCTCAGCAATCCAGTCCACGGAATTAGGAAATAAAGCAAGAGTGGAGGGTTCTGGTGGGAGAGCGAGGGGGGTGGTCTTTGGAGATTGTTTGCTCCAGACTAGATGCCAAAGGCAGTTTGTCTGCAAGGACTTCCGTGGTGGGATTTGTTTCCTGCTGCATTTTCGGGTTTAAAAAATCATGAGAAGAGTCTTATTCATCTGTCAAGGTTTCCATTTGTTTATTTTTGTTCCGTTCAACAACTAGATGGAAATTTTAAGTAAGGCCAGATCTGCTGTTTGTGATTTGCTCAAATGTTGAAATCAGTTCAGCCTGAGCCAGTGATTGTCTTTTTCAGATCATTTAAGCTTGCATGTGAAATGTGTGTGATAACTTGCCAATGTATATTATAAAAAAAAAAAAAAATGCTTTTGACCATCCCGGGTGTGGTTACGAATCTTGGGATTATGTTATTTTGCACCTTAATCAGAGAGCTGTTCTTTTGGGCGACATTTATGCAAAAGTGATTATCTGCTTTGAGCAGGCCAACTCCTCTGATAACTCCCAAACTTTTCAAAGGTTATAGAAGCATACTCTCAAGTAGATTTTTAGCATAGTATTTCAAATGGCCATTTGGCATAGGCATGAAAATGCTGGGAATTGTTTTCAGCCACTTTAACTTAATGTAATCCATATTTCTTCAAATGCATAAAAGCGATTAAACCGATTCTGCCTAGAATCAGAAAGCAGATTAAATTTGAACTCCACGTTCAAGCGATTTTGCCAAAAAGCAAACAAACTTCCAGATTCTTATAAACTTAGTTGTAGCCTGGAAAAATCACGTCTAACATTGATTCTCCATAGTTTTTTTTCTTCCTTCTAAATATTGTACTATCTGTAATTCTGTAGAAAATTATTCCAAATCGGTCATTTTTTTTTTTTTTTCTCAAACCATGTAACAACTTCTTACAGGAGCCCAGGACTCTACTATTATCAGGATTTGCTAACATTCAGCCTTCCCGTCCTAAAATGTATGTTAAGCAGAGGAAGACATTTTTTTCTTTCAAGGAACCATTCCATTTTGTAACACATGCTGGTGGGTTGATGTTCCATATGAGCTCATAATTTCTTTCTTTTCCAAATAATGATTGTAGCCTGTCTGCGAATGTAGGAGAGAATAACTTTTGGGCTCCCCGAGAAAACACCCTAAATTAGAAGTCTGAGCATCCATGTATTTGAACAGCTACTTTGACACCCCACAACTACACTCCCCCCTTTCTCTTCTCACTGCCTTGATTTAGGGGACTTGGGCCCAGCCACCCTGCCTCCTCCTTTTGTGAAGGAACATTTCGAAATGTCTATAGAAAGCAAAGTTCTCGAGGAAATGCAGCACAGGGCATGGTTTGAATGCAAGTCTGAATTTAATTGCGGCCACCCTGGTAGTACCCTGTTTAATTTCCAACACACATCTGCATGATCCCCACATCAACTCCAGGCCAGGAATTGTGAGCAAGGAAAATTTATCTGTGATAAAGTTACATATCCCTTGCCAAGGAACAGTTGCTTGGGGTGGATTCAAAAGTCAAATTTAAACAAATGTTCCCAAGGCCTTTTGTGCATGGGGAAGTTGGTATTGCTAACTTCTTCTGAGCGTTTTGAGCCGAGAGAAATGGAGAGTCCCATCTTCTGACCCGTCTACTTTGGCAACATTGTGAAGTGAGGGGAAAATGGCTGAAATATTACAAGGCTGGCTAGTATTTCCACTTTAAAATGCTGACGGCAAAGAGGTTAATGACAGGCTCAGGGTCTCCCTCTGGTTGAAGTGCTGTAAACAAGTTCCTGCTGCACTCCAAACAGCGTGGTTCTCCAGGGAGCTGGAAGGGATGTTCAGAGCCATGGGGGAACAGACTTGGAGGGAGCCCCATCTCTTAGCCTGTGCCCCCCTGCAGATATTTAATTTCTGCTGGATCTACTTAAAAGGAGCAACTGCTCTTGTGGCCACGGTCAGTCCCCAGACATTTTAAAGGCACAAGTTCAAGCAGTAATCCAAATATTTTACACAGCTGGCTCTAGCTGTTTCAGTAGACGTAGAACTTACAAATCAAACAGAAGACTTAACCTGGGCATTTCTGAAAAATGGACCGCCCATCTCTATTATCGTACATATTGAACACAATGTGGTTGGAATATTATTTGTGCCTTGTATCTTCTGGGCGCTGAAAGTACAAACCTCTTTAAAAATCAAAGGGAAGAATAGTTATCTGTTGGCATTTTAGAAGAATACCTTGCCAAGAATGAAGCAAAAGATCACACGTATGAGTGTGTGTGTGTGGAAGATAAAAGAAGGACGTAGCTGTTCTATTTCTGTTTGTCCACACGCCCTCAGGCTGATTTACTATAGCCACCAAAATGGCAGGGTTTGGCCCAAAATGCTAAGGAAACTCATGCTCAGTCCCCTCATTAATTCCAAACGCGTTCATTCAACTGAAAACATTTTTCCCCCCCAAAAGCATATAGTTTTTGAGACTCTGCAGTTAAGTACCAGACACACCTTTCAGGGTTACCACCTTTTAAACCCTTTTGGATTTCTTTTTTCTTTTCTAAATTTGTAGGTGAGCTGTGTTATCCCCTTCCGAATGAATAGTACACCTCCTACTCAACTGTATGAAGCCTTCGGAGATAAAGTCCCTCATTTAACTTCCTTTGTGACACAGGGTTCCTTGTACTCACAAGAAGCGTAAAATGAGGACTTTCTACCGGGATCATCAACCAGGACAACAAACTGTTCTTGTCATCTTTTGGGAGGCAAACCGAGAGCTTCTAATGGCTTGTTAAATTAGCAAAGAGGTGGTACTTGGATATGATGTTTTATGTTCAGGAGTTGGGTTTAAAAATAAGCAAATATGGAAAACGAGGTTTCCATGGACAAAGGATGCTTTGACTAAGCTCTCTTTTCTCCCCAGATTTATTTTTCTAGGGTCGGAGGGATGTAGGTACTATTTCATTTATATAGACTTGCTAGGGTCACTGCAGATATTTGGGATTTCCTGGAAAAATAACTATATTATTTTGACAGTTGACATTTTAAGCACAGCATAAGGCTCCCAACAGTATTCTAGGAGAAGTTAATGTGGCACTCCAAGGCTTTATTTTTTTTATTTTTTATTCATTTAATGTGGAATTCTATGTAAAAGAAACACTGATGATTTGGAGAAAATCCCTCCTCTACCAGCTTCTCTGAGAGTAGATCTGGAACGATGAGAACAGGAAATGTAATATTACCTATGCATATGCATGAGTATGTAATCCAGAAAATGCTTACTCCGGCAGTGCCGTCTAGAAAGTTTGTGGGAGGCCATTAAAAAGGGATATCTCGCTTTTAAATATGGAGACCAAACAGAGGGTTCCTGGAGGGTTGTGGGAGGGTGGGGGGCTAAATGGGTAAGGGGCATTAAGGAAGTTACTCCTGAAATCAGTGTTGCACTAGGTGCCAACTAACTTGGATGTAAATTTAAAAAATAAATTAAAAAAACAAAAGGGATGTCTCAAGCTAGCCATCCTTCCAAAAGTTAGCCATTTTGTAATGCCTCTCCGGTATTCCCCGATCCCTTTTACAAGTCCCCATCCCCTTGGGCCCTCTTGTCCTTCCCTCCTCGCTCCAATGACTGGCAAGGTAGGACTAAAATAAAGCCTGCCAGGAAATACCGGTGCCATTTGCCCAGTGAAACCAGGTCATCCAAGCATCCAAGAACCCCTAGAGTGAATGTAATTTATTGACTTTGTTTAGCCTTTCGAAGGAAACCGATTATTGTCACTGTTCCAAAGCTTATGTCTCAAAAAGCTGAAGTCATTTGATGACCACAGTCTAATGTGTCTTTATACTCTTGACAGGAGTGACTTCCCCCCACCTCACATACATAAGTAGGACCCAAGACCTGGCCTGCCCTTAAAAACTCATGATCGAGGGATGCCTGGGTGGCTCAGTCAGTTACGCGTCCAACTCTTGATCTCAGCTCGGGTCATGATCTCATGGGTTGTGGGATGGAGCTCTGCATTGGGCTCTGTGCTGACAGCGTGGAGCCTACTTGGGATTCTCTGTCTCCCTCTCTCTCTCTCCCTCTGCCCCTCCCCTGCTCGCCCGCTCTCTCTCAGAATAAATAAACATGAAACCATTTTTTAGAAATTCACAGTCGAAGAGGAAGGTTGTTTCAGTAAGATGCACTTTATTGGTTTCAGAGACCTATTCCCCGGTAAAGAGGATCAATCTTTTTGCACATTGGAGAGACATTTAAGATAGTTTTGAACTTTCTTTTCATGTAAAGCCTGGACAAAGTGGAACATCTAGGAACATTAGGATGGATTAAAGAAAACTTCTAAAAATGGTTCTTCTTGCCCACTCGTTGCTAATCTGAGAAATGACCTAAAATGGCAACTCAGCATGGGGATCTGAACTGGGGCCTGTCCTTCCCTGATTAGGACTGGTTGGTTGGACATTCCATGTCACTTTATTTTATACCAGTGAGTGTTGGTGGTATAGATGGTCAGTTACGATCCCATAAGCCAAGACTAATCTTTCTTTCTAGTATCAGATTTTATAAGACTAATCTGGACTAGTGCCTCAATTCTTGACTTCATTTTGTTCTTCTCAATGGGGCCTTAAAATACAGCACTGGAGCTAATCACACAAATGACTTCACTGCAGAAAGACAATCATCTGTCCTAGATCCTAGAAATTGAGAGTAATCATGACTCTGGGGACTTTTAAATACTGTCATAAAATGTGAATTAAAGTTCACCAATATCCCATGTCCTTTATCTTAAATAAGAAGTTCAGGGTCATTATTTTCTGCCTCCAAGTAATTTCACACCTAGACCCATCTGGAAGGAAACTCTAAAATTTTTTGACATCTCTGCTATTGTGATATGTTATGATGGCTACCGTGCTTTCTGCCCTCCTCCCTGTCTGTGTGCTGTGACTCATGGTGAGCTTTTCCTTTTTACTTAACACAAGTTAATGCGATTTCCCAACTTCTAGAAAAATGATCTCCTTGGTTGCTCGGGAGCTAACGATGTTTTGAATGATGGTGGCCACTAAGTTGTGCCTCAGCGTTCAAAATGGTAGAGCCGTTTATAAACTTGTATAAGGTTATGTGTATTATTTTATTTAAATATGGAGAAAAAGGGAGGTTTTATCACGTTTACGCTTTTAAAAAACAAGGTAGTGGGGCGCCTGGGTGGCGCAGTCGGTTAAGCGTCCGACTTCAGCCAGGTCACGATCTCGCGGTCCGTGAGTTCGAGCCCCGTGTCAGGCTCTGGGCTGATGGCTCGGAGCCTGGAGCCTGTTTCCGACTCTGTGTCTCCCTCTCTCTCTGCCCCTCCCCCGTTCATGCTCTGTCTCTCTCTGTCCCAAAAATAAATAAAAAAAAAAACGTTGAAAAAAAAAAAAACCAAAAAAAAAAAACAAGGTAGTTATTACTGCGTAAAATAAAACACACCATGCAGTGTCTCCATAACTTTTAATAATAAGGTGAGATTGAGTTTATGCTTATAAACGGCCTGGTATTTGTGGTGTATTTTTTAAAAACAAAATTTCAAAAATTCTTCAGTTGTGGGGAAAGTAATGTTAAAAGTTTTCATTACTCAGTAGGCCTGTGTACTCTGATTGCATTGAACAGTGACCCAACCCTCGGTTTCGAATAGAACTTGTCACATAAGTAGGCATTACTTTTAATTTATCTGAGAATTTTATTTCTGTGTCTCATCTAATTTTATTTTATTTTATTTTTACTCCTGGGAAAGGTTAGTATGATACGTGCCAATCTGGTGAACATATTGGGACAACTGGAGAGGAGCAAAGTGGCTGGTGTCGGACCATGTAAATGAGCCGGAAATGAGGACAGTGACAGATTCTCGTTTGTGGTGACTTGACGAATCACACTGAAATACCAGGATAGATACAGGACACCAGTGAAGGTTGGGGGGGGTGTAGTCCTGAAAGGCTCAATCCGTCCTTTCCTGGAAACACAGCTGAGAGGGACATGGCGTCCTCTCAACTTATTCTGGAACATTCAAGAAGGGTCTGCCACTTGACAGATACTTGCTAAATGCTTGCTCTCAGTCCAGGGCTGGAGGAGATGTCAAAACGTAAGAGTGGGGGAAGATGCGGTGCGTATGCCTGAAAAGAAACAACGGGAAACTCGGTTCCGCTGTTCTCGAACATTGGTCTCCAGGCTTAGTCAAGGACACCGACTCATCCGCAGATAGTCTCAGTTAAAGCTGGTATGCACAGTGTGCTGTGGTGACCGAAGCCCACTTCTTAGGGCTGGGAGAGGCTGACTAGGGGATGATGTCTAATTTTAATTTTGACTGAAGAATTATTTAGTGGCTACTAAAACTCTGTGCTCTCTCTTGGCGCGAGGGATTCAAAGAAAGATAAGACAGTATTGATCTTTGAGGAGATCGTGGCTTAATGTAGTAGACAGACAGGTTACGAAACTCAGTGCCCACTCACACGCACCCACTCAAGCACACACAGTGGAATAGGGTGTAAGTGTAACAGAGTTACTTGGTTACGGAGGAGACCAAAAAGAAGGGCCTATGTCTTTTTGGAGGGAGGCGAGAAAGGTAGCTTACCCAAACTGTTGGTCAGTAGGTTAGCCCCGTGAATAGAATGCTGGGAAGGTGTAGAAGAGGGAACAGCTAATTCTGCCTGAAAGAGGGTCGGCATTGGAGGAGCTGGCGTTGGCTTGGACATCGAAAGTTAAGTGGGTTTTTTTTCAGCGAGGTGAGTGAGCTGAGAACAGAAGGCGATTCCAAGGGGGAAATGGCGTGAATCGGGGGTATGCTGTGTCTAGGAGAACGAGGTCTGGTTGGTTTGTCTGGAACTTCCTGGGCATGGAAGAAATTGGAGGACACCAGGTCAGGAAAGCGGCCTGGGGCCATGTGAAAGCCAGGTTCAGGAATCTGTTGTCTGTTTGTTTGTTCCTGAAAGGCAATGAGGCGCCGTTGTTATTGGAAGTTTTGAAAAGTAAGTTGGGCAATAGAGGGAGAAAGGATTGGGGAGGAGGAGGGTTGAAACGCTGGTTCTCAGCAGTGATGAGCAATACACCGGAATAACCGGGGAAGCTTTGTGCAGAGGACACAGGCTGTTTTTTCCCCTCCCTGGTCTTCTGTCTTTTCCCTCAACCAAGTTTCTGATCTGATATGGGGTGACTGGAAGGTAAATAAGGATATTTTGAAAAGCTTGGCTCGGTGATACTGAGACATCCTGCTCTCTGCCATGCCATTAACCCAGTCGAGAAATGCTCCTGTAAGCCCGAGACAATGGAGTTGAGAAAGGATGATTTGAGTGATGCATGTAAATTGGGATTAATAGCATGGACTGGAGGGGGGTGTGATGGAGAGGAAACATGATAAGTACTTAGGTAGCTAGTGGAAGCAAGTGAGAAACTATTAACTGAAATGAGCCCTAGAAGAGGAACAGCATCTTTGGGATAGATTCGACTTGACACCTGTAGAATTCAAGGTCCCTGTAGGCAGTTAGTAGCATAAGAAGCTGGGGTTCAAGAATACTTACAACCATACACACCTGAGTCAATTATGAAGCCATAGAAAAGACCATACAAAGGTTTTAACAAGGCACCAAAAAACCCAGAGACAAGGGAGATTTGTATTGGCTGAAACAGACAGATAAGTCGGCCTGGAGAAGTGGAACTTGAGATGCATCTCAAAGCATTGATAGAAAATTCAACTTCAAGAAATGAGGCGATTAAAAATGGAGACGGTTTGCAAAACGGTCCGGGCTGAGAAAGAAAAATGCTGTTTCAGGAGGGCAGAACGGTAATATAAATGGCTTAGTAACAAAACTTCATATACCCTCATTTATGTCTCACTCCTAGCTGGAGCCATTATCATTCACAATTTACACATTACGAAGTAGGTTCAGAGAGGTTAAACAACTGACCCAAAAGGTTCCAAGGGAAACAGTGTGCCTTCACTCTAGAGCCTTTAATCTAGAGTCTTATTCTGATCCATTAGGTTGTGTGTGCTTAAAGGTAGGATTCATCTCTTACATATCCTTAAATACCTCCTCACTAGCGTGTTGCCTGAAAATAGGGCGGCTGTCAATAACTATCTGTTGAATTAAACTTCTCATTTTTGTGTGTGCGGTGGTTTAAATGTTTGCCGTCTATACTTAAGACTAAACATGGAACATAACATTGTAGGACTGGAAAGCACCGTGATGCTTTTCAAACCCAATCAGCTCACTTTACAGGGCAGCAAGTTACGTCTCGGGAGAGGAAGTAACTTGACTGCGATTTCACCTGCATATCGCAGCTCCTATTGTGAAATCTCACGTCTCATATCATCAGAGTGAATCAGTACCTTGATCTCCGTTGTTTCTTCAGCTAGGGCTTGTCTTGCATACCATTCAGTCCAAGAGAGTCATGGGTGCAAAGTGTGAGGCCGTCCTCCGTCCTCTGAGCTCTACAGAGTTAGTTGGAAAGGAGAAACATGGATAGGACGTAGGAGGAGTCACCTTTGTTTTGCTGTTTTTTAAATGGAAAAGCATAGTCCCGCCTGCCCAGGTCAGAGGAGAAGAAATACCATCCCAGGGTAGAGAACTGATGAGAGAGTAACGTGAGCCATGGTGGAAAGGGTCCAGAGCTGGGATTTAGGACCTCTGGGGGCACCAACAGGTTGTGAGATGTGAGGGCTCTCTTAGGTTCCTCATCTGGAAATCAGAGGATTAGATTAGATTTGTCTAGCTTTTGTTTGTCACTTGCCTTCTCGGCTAAACCCCTGCCCAAAGCGGATGAGCTCCTCCTTCCCAGCCAGTGAGGGGGAGAAAGAGCTTGAGACTGCTCTATGCTACCATGAATGGTTCCTAAGGGTGAACAGAGTCCCTTGGGGCCACGTGAACATTGATTAGTGGGCTCCTTGCTCAACCAACCCCGCGAGGGTCCAGACGGCTGATCTGGTCCCTTCAGCCTGATCTTCTGGGCCTGTCCCCATCAGCCCGTCCTCCTGGCTTGACTCTGCTTCTGGTCTTCTGTGCTTTACCTCAGCTCTACATCCGTGATGCCCGTGATTCATTGATCTTGCTGTCTGCTTGTCCCGTCCTTCCCCTCATGTTCTACACCTTTGATTTTTGAAACAAATTTTTTTTTATTTTTTTTTTAGCGTTTATTTATTTTTGAGACAGAGAGAGACAAAGCATGAACGGGGGAGGGTCAGAGAGAGGGAGACACAGAATCCGAAACAGGCTCCAGGCTCTGAGCTGTCAGCACAGAGCCCGATGCGGGGCTCGAACTCACGGACTGCGAGATCATGACCTGGGCCGAAGTCGGCCGCTTAACCGACTGAGCCACCCAGGCGCCCCTGAAACAATTTTTTTAACGTTTGTTCATTTTTGAGAGAGAGAGAGAGAGAGACAGAGCGTGAGTGGGGGAGGGGCAGAGAGAGAGGGAGACACAGAATCCCAAGCAGGTTCCAGGCTCTGAGCTGTCAGCACAGAGCCCGACTCGGGGCTCGAACTCATGAACCGTGAGATCATGACCTGAGCTGAAGTCGGATGTTCAACCGACTGAGCCACCCAGGCGCCCCTGTTCTTTTTTTTCTTTTTCTTTTTTTTTTTTTTTTTTTTGAATGCTGGGTGGTTTTCCGTTGTATGGATATACCACATTTGGTTTATTCATTCGCTGCTCGCAGGACATTTGGCTCGTTCCCAGTTTGGGGTGATGATGAATAGAGCTGCCATAAACATCTATGCACGAGCGTTTGCACGAGCGTAAGCTTTCTCTTCTCCAGGGTGAATACCCAGGATGGGGAGTGCTGGGTGGACCCCCTTTATATTGATTGCCTCCCACTAACGAGCCTGTTTGCCCTCCCCGGGGCTTCTGACGCCCTGCTCGCCTCGCTGCCTTCCCTCTCCCTCGGTTGAGCAGCCCCGTCTGCCAAAGCGCTTCTGGCAACATCCCACGCCACTTTCTGGCGAGAGAGCTCCCAGCATGTGCTGAGACTGGAGCCCGTTGCCATTAGTCTAAATCTCTCTGGGCTCTGACTTCTTTGCTGGGATTCGGCTTATTGCACCGGTACCTTAGTTCCCTCTGCTGGCGGATCCACAAAGCTGGCTTTCAGCCTGTGCCGGGGGAGGGGGTGGGGTGGGGGGAGAAATGGTAGGTGCAGTGGAAAAAAAGGAAAATCACCGGGGGTGGGAGTGGGGGTGGGGGGGGTGGGGAGGGAGGCTGTGGCGCGCTACCGTTGTAGTGACAGCCTGACAGGGACACTTCATGTATTTGATGCTACACATATAGATAAACGCTGTAATATTTTTGTGGAGCTTTACAATATTGTGCTTGTCTTCTCCATTGTAGGCAAAGATGGGCTGTCTGGAAAGCTGGACTCAGCCTGGAGCCTGCTACCCAGATTGCGATTTTGTGAAGACTTCCGCATACAAATGACTCAGATGCAAACATTCAGAAATGATCTTGGAGGGCCATCTGGTCCTTGCTGGTTCTAAAAGCTTCATTCAGCCTGGTGGATGGAGCCCGTGCAAAAGAGAGTGAGGGCCCCGCACTGAGGTTTAAATACGTTCCCCTGACCGAGGCGAGAAGCTGACTTTCGAAATAGAGGAGGCTCGAGGGCCGGCTGATGTCGCCTCCCTCTTATAGGTCAGTGCCAGTCTAATGAATATTTCACTGATGGTCATGGAGTTGCACGGAGGCTTCAACACACACACACACACACACACACACACACACACACACGCACACACAGAGTTTTGCGTCATCGGGGAGCATGTGTTAATTTGTTTGGGTGTCTGAAACGGGTGGGAATTAGGCTGACCCAGCATGTCAGGCGGCGAGGTCTATCAGAGCCGTGGGATCATGGGGATGTGTCATATTTAATTCGCGAAGACAGCCTTGCATTTGGGACAGTGGTGCTGATGGGCTCGCCTTGCGCACTGGCTGGCTGCTCGCCTTTTGACCCGAGGTATTATGACTGCATGTTCTGTGGCCAAGGGACAGGGAGCGTCTCCTTGCTGGGAGGCTACCGGGCTTGGATAGGGATGGAGTCCTGTACTCTCAGCCTCAGCCACGGGTTCCGACCAAGTCCCGGCAGAGACTGGGCATGTAGGGAGAGAGACTCTGTGCACCGGGGAGCATGGCTTTGAGACCGCCACCTCATCTGGCCAAGCTCGTGAAGAGACGCTCCCTGTCTATCCTCTTGTTCCTCTGGGCTTTCGTTTTCTTGTCTGACGGCGGCAGAAGGGGTGGGGGGCACGTTGGCTTCCTTTAGTTTCCGTAGACAGAGCCACAATATGTCGTCCAAGATGACAGGGTAATTCATGCTTTTTCGCTCCGTTGGATGTAAACTTGAGTGCAAGGGGCTGCGTCTCTTCTCCGCGTACCCCCAGCCTTAGCACAGCATCGAGCCCACCCAACACATGAAAAGGGACCTTACTAAATGCTGAGGAGAGGGGCACCTGGATGGCCCAGTAGGTTGAGCGGCTGACTTCGGCTCAGGTCATGATCTCATGGTTCTTGAGTTTAAGGCCCGCATCAGGCTTGCTGCTGTCAGTGTGGAGCCCACTTTGGATCCTCTGTCCCCTTCTCTCTGCCCCTCCCCCACGGGCTTGTGCTCCCCCCCTCCTCAAAAATAAATAAATGTTAAAAAAATTTAAGGGGTGCCTGGGTGGCTCAGTTGGTTGAGCGTCTGACTTCGGCTCAGGTCGTGATCTCGCAGTTTGTGAGTTCAAGCCCTGTGTTGGGCCCTTTGCTGACAGCTCAGAGCCTGGAGCCTGCTTCGGGTTCTGTCTCCCTCTCTCTCTGCCCCTCCCCTGTTCGAGCGCTCTCTCTCTCTCTCTCTCTCAAAAGTAAACATTAAAAAAAAAACAAACCTTAAATGCTGAAGAGAGAGGCGTGATGTTTTCAAGGCACCCATAAGCTGGGTGAGATATATGAATGTTGGGACCATGGGGAAATTATTTTCCTTTTCCCTCAGTTAATTTGTCTTTCTTGAATTCCCTCTCCATAAAGATGCTGGCGTTCCGCATTCAGTCGTTCCCGTCTTTCCACGACTGTGGTGCTCCAGGAGATCTGCCCTACAAGATCTGGAATACCGTCAGATGAAATAAACTGGTAAGTCCTTCTCTGCAAGTTGAATGTTTTGTCTCAAAAGCCGTGCCGGATACCTACAAAGATTTCCTCAGTCCCTAGCGCCCCGGCCCAAAGACAAGAAGCAAAACCTTGTAACGGTCAAAAGCAGAAGTTAATGGTTTAGAACTTTTAGGCCGTCCGGGGAGGTCTCGTCTAGCAAGATGGCGCCTTCAAGGGGTTTCTCACTGTTGAAGCAGAAGTTTAACGTTATTGGTTGTATGATCATCAGGTGAGGCTTATGGTTTGCGAGAGAGTAGGTAGGGCTCTGCCGTGTACCAGCTTTCTTCAGCAAGGCTTTCCCTCTTCTCCTCTCAGGATAACATGCTTTCACAGAGAATCTTGATGTTTCCCTGTAAGTGGTTTTATAGGGGCTTCACCTATAGCATGGGCTTTGCTGGGGCCCTAGAGACTTACGTTGGCCCCTGGTAAGTTCACTAATGGCAGTGCCTGTATTTCTCTTTTTTTAAATTGTTAAAAAAATTTTTTAATGTTTATTTATTTTTGAGAGAGAGAGACAGATGGCAAGCTGGGGAGGGGCAGAGAGAGAGGGAGACACAGAATCCGAAGCAGGTTCCAGGCTCTGAGCTGTCAGCACAGAGCCCGACGCGGGGCTCGAACTCACGGACCGTGAGATCATGACCTGAGCCGTCGTCAGATGCTTAACCGACTGAGCCACCCAGGGTCCCCCTATTTTTTTAATTTTTGGTAAAATATACACAACATAAAAATTACTACCTTTAACCATTTTTAATGGCGCTATTACAATATCATTGACTCTATTTCCTGGGCTGTACTTTTAATCCTTGTGACTTAGAATTGGAAGTTTGTGTCTCCTAATCCACCTTCCCTGATATCACCCTCTCCCCCTCGTGACTTTCCTTCCCTTTGAAAACTACCAGTTTGGGGGCGCCTGGGTGGCTCAGTCGGTTAAGCGTCCGACTTCGGCTCAGGTCATGATCTCGCGGTTCGTGAGTTCAAGCCCCCCGTGGGGCTGTGTGCTGACAGCTCAGAGCCTGGAGCCTGTTTCAGATTCTGTGTCTCCCTCTCTCTGACCCTCCCCCGTTCATGCTCTGTCTCTCTCTGTCTCAAAAATAAATAAATGTAAAAAAAATTAAAAAAAAAAAAAGAAAACTACCAGTTTGTTCTCCGTGCTTCTGGATCTATTTCTGTCTTGCTTGTTTGTTTATTTTGTTTTTTAGATTCACATACCATTTGTCCTCACAGCTTGTTGTTCGTGGCTGGCTGCTGTCACTTAACATAAGGTCCTCAAGGTTCATCCGTAGTGTAACATGTGTTAGGAATTCCTTCTTTTTTAAGGCTGAGTAATATTCCATTTCACTCATCCATTCATCCGTTGATGGACACGTGGGTCACTTCTACCTTTTGGCTACCTTGACTAATTCTGCTATAAACATGGATGTACAAATATCTCTTCAGTACCCTGCTTTCAGTTCTTTTGGATGTGTACCCAGAAGTGAGATTGCGGAATCACGGGTAGTTCTATTTTTAAGTGTTGGAGATACCACCATGCTGTTTTCCACACTGGCCGCACCGTTTTCCATTCGGCCAACAGTGCGCGAGGCTTCTGATCTCTCCATGCCTTCTCCAGTGCTTATCTTCTGTTTTTGGGGGGTAGCAAACCATCTTAAGCAGCACGAGGTAGTATTTCACTGTACTCTTAGTTTGCATCTCCCTGAGGAGTGGTGATGTTTTCGTGTACTTTTTGGCCATTCGTATGCCTCCTTTGCCAAAAATGTCTGTTCAAGTCCTCTGCCCGTTTTGGAATCGAGTTGTTTGTTTTCATTGCTGAGTTATAGGAATTTTTTTGTATATTTGGGATCCCTTGTCGGATAGATGATTTGCAAATATTTCCTTCCATTCAGTAGGTTGTTTTTCCACTCTGCCGATCATGTCATGCAATGCCCAGAAGTTTTAAATTTATATGTAGGATGATTTATCTATTTTTTTTTCTTTTTCTGCTTGGCTTTTGATGTTATATTCAAGAAATCATCGCCAAATCCAATGTCATAAAACTTTCCCCCTATATTTTCTCTTAAAATGTTTTATAGTTGGAGGCCTTACATGTGGGTCTTTGATTTATTTTATGTAGCACCTGTTTTTGCCCTTCCTTAGACAGCGAGTTTCTTGAGCATAGAGGCTGCGGCTGTCCACCTACATGTTCTTGGCACATAGGACATACCTGGACACGTGGTAGGTGATCAGTAAATCACAGCTGAATGAAACAACTTTATCAGACGTGATGAGACTAAACCAAAGAATGTATTTATAGTGACTTTCCATCTCCATAGTAATTATGGCAGACTGCCCTGGGGACCCGTAAAGAAATCTCTGAATTAAGAAAGTAATACTACTTGCGAGGGCTTTTTGGCATTTTACGTATTTACTTTTTCCTGAAGATGTATAACGGAATATCCTCACATTTGTCATCCTGGTTGTGTTCTTATCACACTTGACCTTGACCGCCTTCTTCATGCGCTCTGTGAGCAGTTAGCTCTACCATGATGAAACCGTGCAAAGAGATTGTTTCTCCCGTCCACGTGGGTCCCCAACACGCTGGGTGGGTCGGTGGAGGAGGTGATAAGTTAGTTTCGTGTCCTTGGGCAAGTTATTTCCCCATCTCAGAGCCTCCTTCAGTTCCTTCATTTATGAAATGAGCAAGAAACACATAGGAGAGTCCTTCTAGTTCGAAAATCATCCAGTATTTCAAACCGAAGTAGGAACTCAGCCTCCTCTGGGAAGAAACAAAGATAAGCTTCACCACAGTCTGGCTGGCAGAGAGGACCTGAGAGCCAGGTAGAGAGAAGGCTGAACCCTATCACTGGCGTTACGTTCCTTCTCACGCCACGTGTGCTCCAGGGAAGGGGACGGTTTGTGGAAACAGTCATACCATTGTTATCCTTGCACCGGGGACGTCTCCACGTCTCAGAGACTCCGGAGCCAATGGTCTTGTAGGTGGGCACGCGTGCGGTGCGACCAATTTAAAAGATAAGGGGCCTCTGGGTCACAATGTTAGTTACAGCTGTGAAGGTCACCCCACCTCTAACCCCACACATCCCACGTGTCTTCTGGTGAGTTTCAGCCACGTTTCAGAGACGGTTTCGACGCTGGCCCCCTCGTGGGCTCCTCTGTGAGGTACCCTGTGTATACTAGCATCTGATTCTGAGGTCTCCCTTCTGCCACAGCCCTTCCTGGACCTTTCTGAGACTGGGCACTGGGGCTTCTTGATGGTGCCAATCAAACAGCAAGGACTACGGAGGGCATTGGGGAAATCTGGATTCTGATCTCCACTCTTCCCTCTGCGTGAGCTCTGGGCAAGTGAATTACCCCTCACTGGGAATGGCTGTTGACAAGTGTCAAACAGAAGGGATTTTATCTACTGTTTTAAGCAGGGAATTGGGTTGTCGAAAGAGGGAAGAGTAGAAGGAACTACCTTTATCGAGCACCTTCTGTATACAAGGTCCTCTGCCAGCTGCGTGTACAAGCTATTATTCTGTTCAATACTCAAAACAGTTCCATGAAGGAGCCCTTGTTAGACTCATCTTAGGATGGGAGAATTGATGCTCAGAGAGGTTAGGGGACTTGTTCAGAGTCACACAGCTTGTATGCAGCAGAATCAGGATTCTTGTGCACACCTAGTGCACATTTTCTCCTCTTAGGGCTCCTCAGAAGGAGGATCGCAACCTCCTGAGCCTTCTGGCTTTTACCTTTGCTGAAGAGCAGATGCCGCCTATGTTCCCCCAAAGCCACATTTTCCGGAGAAAGAAGAAACTTTTGGTCAAATTGCCAAATGCGGAGTGTTGAGGGGGGCTGTGTCAAAATTGCCCCAAAGACAAAGATCCAAGTGTAAGCAAGGCTTCATTTATCTGTGATTCCAACTCACAGTCATTTCTTTTGCTCTCTCTTCCTTTTTCTGAACATATTCTTCGCAAATGCGTTTTCGCCGGGGGCCCTGGTGAGTGTTATGGGGTCCAGATTCCTGCTCTGGGGCCCTGGATTCACAAAGGCCAAGTTGACGTCCATTCTGCATCTGGCTTATTTGATTCCAGAAGAGTGCTGAGGTCCCCTGAGAGAGCCAGGAGAGATTTGCCTCCTGCAGAGGTTTGGATAAGCCTCAGCTAATCTCCGTGGCTTCTTAAGGGCACACCTGCTTGTCTGCGAGCCAGCAGCCTCCTCGCTCATTTCCCGTGGGACGGCTGGGGTCAGAGGGCCTCCAGAAAGCCTTTTATCCCCCACCGCCCCACCAGGCCCCCCTCAGCAGCACCTGGGTCCACACATAAGACTTTCTTTGAGGGGAGGTCTAGACGTTGCCCCTCCCAGAATGGGGGCCGGTGCCCTTTTCCCTTCTTTTCGAGGCAGCTTGCTTGTTCCTTCCTTCTAAATAAGCATTTAATTCAAGCTTTATCATGCATGGCTCAAACTTTATCCCACCGGGGCTAAGCTGATCTGAATTAGTTTCTGGGCTGCTGAGCTGTGAACGCATAGTAGGTGCTCAGTAAATAAAGATGCCGTCTGGTTATGATCTGCCTGGGACTCCACGAAACGCTGTGAGCTTTCCATCTGCTACATCGCCCGGATGCGATAGTAACGCTGATAATATAACACGTCAGAGAATTCAAGTCATTTCTGGTCAGCCTTGGGAGTTAGGGATTCTTTCCTCCCACCTTTCCCAAATCACATTGTCCTTCTTAATTACCCTTTAGAAGTAGCTAGTAGTGAAGTTGATTTGTATTCTATGAGCATTCTGCTTAAGATGGGCAGTCAGGGACTGTTGTTTGACATAGGAAGCTCTCAGGTGTTTGCCTTCTTGCTTTCTTTCCTTCCTCCTTCCTCCTTCCTTCCTTCCCTTCCTTCCTTCCTTCCTTCCTTCCTTCCTTCCTTCCTTCCCTCTCTCCTCCCTTCCCCCTCCCTTCCTTATCCCCATCCCTCCCTCCCTCTTCCCCCCTCTCTATTTTTTGTATAGAAAATGGAGGCATAGACCATTTTCGACGAGGGTGCTATGAATGGTAATCTGTAAGGGTATGGCTGAAAAGAATCTAATTTAAAAAGCTGTGATCCTCTCTTCCTTTGAACTCACCAATTGTTCTGCAGGTTTGTAATTCCACTTGTCCCTAATTCCACTAATATTTGTTAAGCCCTTATTCTAAGTCCCTGGGCTGAGTAAGAGGGGGATGAACCCAGCCCCATGGAAACCAGTTTACCTAGGAAGCTAGGCCATTGGAATTAACATGCTAGAGCCATGTGTGGGTTGGTGGCTTATTTGAGTATTAAAGAAGGGGGCGGGATAAATAAATATCAGTTCTTCTGGTCACGGGCACAATATCACAAGCTCACACATATTTCAGTTACCTTCCCCAAACCATGCCAGATAAACAGTGTCAACCCCATATTATAGATGAGGACATAGAAGCCCAAAGGCATTGAGCAACTTGCTAAGTTGGTTACAGAGCTAAGACTATAGCCTGGCTGATGCAACCACTACTCGGAAATCCAGGTGTGATTTGAACCCGGCCCTAGATCTGAACAACCCTCGGGTTCTAGCGTCTTCCATCTACACAGAAAGCCAGCTGCGATGGAGACAGAGAATGCTGCGTAGGGAGTCCCTTTAAAGAGTTAAGGCTCCAAAGTGACTTTTAGAGGGGAACGCATGTAAAGATAACTTACCAGCTAATTGCTAATCTTCCCTTTCAGTGTGGATGGTGTACATATCAGGGTGTGTGGTGACTTTCAACTGTGGGTTTTAGTTATTTTAGCTGGGGCACGCTACCTTTTCCTCTGCCTGCAGCATTCCGTTAGGATGCTGCTTCCTGCTCACTGAAAGGCTTTGGCATTGTCTCTCGCCTGGTATGTACACAAATGAATGTTCCACACCTCCCTTTTCCCCAGTGGAGTGCACAAACAGACAGACACTATCTAAGATTAGGCTGCAACTCAGGGCCCATAATATTGTGGCAGAAAGTAGAAAATAAAACAGCCAGTGCTGGGTGCAGGATAATAGCATAATAGGATAAGTGTGAGAGAGTCAGGAGGCGGTAATGGCCCTGGAGATGTAGAAATTCCGGGAAAGTAGGGCGGTATAAAAGCGGAGACGCCATCTGTGGGATCCAAGCAGTTGTGAGAGACTCTGAATGACACAATATGGAGATCTGTTACACAACACACAAAATAGTAGTAAAGTAATCATCTGGCCTTAACAATTGTCAGGCACTCTTTGAAACGCCACCTTCCTGGCCACCAGCGCCAGGGTAGCCGCGGATAAATGGCAGGGTTATAAATTGCCGCCTCCTTCGGCCAATTAAAATTGCGGAAAGCGAGAAGCCAAAAGATCGATGCCTCCTCCCTTCGCCAGGTGGACTCTGGGCTCGACCAGCAGTGGGCACAGCACATGCTCTCACGCCGTCTCCTTCAGGGACAATAAACAGGTAGATCAGAGGGATTGAGAAGGAAACTCCACTTTACTGAATGAACGCATGTATGTGCCAGGCGTGATGGCTGGCATTTTGTGTGGATGATCCCATTTGGTCCACAGAGCGCCACTTTGAGGTTGGTGGCATCGTTCCGATATGAAACAGGAAGACACTGAGCCTCAGAGAAGGAAAATGACTTGCCCGTCTTGACCTGGGTGGGGGGAGCCAGGATTCTCATTTGGGTCTGGATGACTCTCAGGTCCCCGCTCTTTCTGCTACCACCCCTGTTTCTCAGAGGTGGAACAGTCCGTAAGTGAGTTACGTCTGCTCATCGGAGATCCTTTTCCAAATAGACATTATCCATGAAAGTTTCTGTGGACAGGAAATGCGTCTCTTTAAGTCTCTGGGAATCTGGAATCAACTAACCAATCAACTAATCAACTTTCAAGTAATTGGAATGATCCTTCTGTATTGCGGTTTTAGGGGAGAGAGACAGAGGAGAGGCAAACCACTGAATGTAGGATTGTAGACAGAGCCTTAACTTCTTGACTTTACATTTATCTCAGTACAATTTTTCAGTTCAATATGCTCTACCTTCTACTTAAGTGACTTACGATGGCTAAAGTTGAGAATGATGACCCAGAGGGGTGGCAAGGACCTAAATCATTAAAGAGGACCAGAGAAGCGCATAGAAGGAAGAGTACTGGGGCGCCTGGGTGGCTCAGTCAGTTAGTTAAGCGTCCGACTTCCGCTCAGGTCATGATCTCCCGGTTCATGAGTTCAAGCCCTGCGTCAGGCTCTGTGCTGACAGCTCAGAGCCTGGAGCCTTCTTCAGATTCTGTCTCCCCCTCTCTCTGCCTCTCCCTCACTCACGATTGGCCTCTCTCTCTGTCTCAGAAATGAATAAATGTAAAAAAAAATTTTTTTTAAAGAAGGAAGAGTATTGATTTTGAATGTCTTAAGAATATAGGCTTGAGTCCCCGAGCAGCCACGTAGGTCCTGGCTCCAGGCAGACTGATCACTGAAAACTTCAGTTCCATCAACCTCCATGGAAGGTGGGTGTGGGGTACCTCAAAAGGTGGTTGTGAGAAATTGATAAGCTAGCATGTGGCTAAATCACCTTGCATAGAGGCTTATGCATCGGACCAGCTGAGTAAATCCTAGTTTCCTTCCGAAGGCCGAAGAGTAATTTTTTAATTGCAAGTAAAACAAAGTCGATATTGGCCGTATGATTTTTTTCCCTTTTTTTTTTTTTTTTTTCTATGAGTGCAGCATCTGTGAAATGGGTCAGGAGGGTTGGGGAGACACAGACCGCTGGCCTCAGCAGAAGGGTCCTGAGAAGTGTGCTCCCAACGTGGAGTTGAAGTCTTGGAAATCGACACTGCCTCCTGCATCCTGTGTATTTCTGTTAGCGTGGGTTCTTACAGCAATGTGTCATACGATAACAATGAAAATGTGGCAGTTTGAGCAAGCCACAATAGAATTTGCCAGTTTATCCTTAGTTCAACCACCCAAGCTTCTCTGAGGAGACTTGGCCAAGGGAAGCAAATGGCTTAGTGCCACGCTTCAACCTCCGTGCCCTGTGCATTTCCCTGTAAGCCATTGTTCTCTGCCTCCACCCTCCGCCCAGACAGCTCAGTGGCCTTTGGAGACATTTTGTCCTTGTTTCTGTGCACCAAGATAGGTCAAGGACACAACCACTGACCCCGACATGATGAAGACCATGAGGAAGAGAGGGGCTTTGAGAAACCCATCGAGTGGCATTTACAAGCGAGCCGTATGTAGAGCCGTGTGGCATCGAGTTAAGACCATTCTCTGACTTCGTAGTGAGTCAGCGCTGGCGTGAGTCCTGGGTTTACTGCTTACAATCCTGGGATGTGGGGAATGTGGCTTAACTTCATCAAGTCTTAGTTTCCTTGGTAGTAAAATGGACCTGGCTCGTGTGATAAGTCCTCAGTAAGTTTAAGTCATTAAATAGAATTTGCTTTCTGTTGATCCTACTGTTCCTGACTTCATTTAGCTACCTCCCAGTCTCTTCTGAGACGGAGGTGTGGTTTGTCCTCATCATTCTCAAAATAGCTCACACTCTCCGTGTTTTCTCCTTGAATTGGCCAGATGGGCGCTAAACTATTTGGGGCTTCTCAGTGGGAGACAACACAGCAACTAGAGGACCACCCCTGGCTCCTGCTCTTTCTCTCCCTGCCTCTCTTCCTCATTCTCCCCTCCCAGGGAGAGGGTGTCATAGGGGCAATGCCAGTATGGTAGATGTAGGGCTTCCATCAGGAGCCCTGAGCACGGAGAGCGTTTTATCTAAATTTGCAATGATTTGTTTCTCACTGCAGACACTGCTATTTAGCATTATTGATCTCCTGTGTCTACTGAGCCACGTCAGATGTCTTTGACCCTGGTTTGCACCAGGAGCAGTCAAAGGGCCGCCTGAGACCATCTGGCATTGTGATTGAATTCAGTTCCTCTTTATGTTTGCCTATGCCGTTTTGTTCTGCCTTGAAATGGTTTATGCCATTGCAGGTGGGGTCCAAAGTGCACATGACTTTGTGTCATGCTTTTCACTATAGTAATGGCTTCTCTGGGTTGGAATCGCTTTCCTGCATGGCTTCTACTGTCCCAGGGAGGGAAGAGCTCTCAAAGCTTGCATTTCTTCTCCAGGAAGTTGCCAGTATGCTTTCGGAATGAAACTAGGAGGGGCTGGAGAAGACATTCGTTGATCAGCACATAGAAACCGAAATGATAGGGTGAGAGAAAGAGGAAAAGGGGAGTCTAGACCAAAAGTAGGGATGCCATATTGTTTTCCGTGTTTCTTCTTTTTTTTTTATTTAAAAAAATTTTTTTTTAACATTTATTTATTTATTTATTTTTAAAAATTTTTTTTTCAACATTTTTTATTTATTTTTGGGACAGAGAGAGACAGAGCATGAACGGGGGAGGGGCAGAGAGAGAGGGAGACACAGAATCGGAAACAGGCTCCAGGCTCCGAGCCATCAGCCCAGAGCCTGACGCGGGGCTCGAACTCACGGACCGCGAGATCGTGACCTGGCTGAAGTCGGACGCTTAACCGACTGCGCCACCCAGGCGCCCCAACATTTATTTATTTTTGAGACAGAGAGAGACAGAGCATGAACGGGGGAGGGGCAGAGAGAGAGGGAGACACGGAATCCGAAGCAGGCTCCAGGCTCTGAGCCATCAGCCCAGAGCCCGACGCGGGGCTCGAACTCACGGACCGCGAGATCGTGACCTGAGTTGAAGTCAGACGCTCAACCGACTGAGCCACCCAGGCGCCCCTTCCGTGTTTCTTCTTAGAGTTGAAAGTTTTCCTGAATTACTTTCTCGGGCATTAATGAGAAAAGATGTCAGGAGAGTTTTTTCTTTACCTTTACCATTCAAAGAACAGCTAGCAATATTGGTCTCCCCAAAGTGTGCTTGCCCATCAAACATCTCTACTCCAGCTTGCCACATTTCATGAGCCCAAACCTGTTTCTTTTCTTTTTTAATTTGGATCCGAGCCACCTGCCCTTTGTGCTGTCTCACGATTATTGCTTCCAGACATTTTGAAGCCCTAAGGTCACTCAGAGAGGAGAGTAATATCCCGGGGGAAGGTAGACCAGCCCTGCTTGAAACATTTAATTTTCATAAGAGAGTGATGATAACTTGAATAAGGAGCAAGTATATTGCAGAGAATTAGGCTCCTGGTCCACAGAGAAGGGATCAATAAAGACTCTCTGAGCATGGTGAAGTAAATCAAAGAGTTGGGGTAATTACTTAAGAAATTTGCTCTAAAACCTCTGCTCAGGAGGGGCTTAATTTGATTGCTTACTTCCAATTTATTGTCCATTCAATTCATCAACTCAGTCGGATTTTACTTGTGTAGGCCCAACGCATGTGTGTGTGTGTGTGCATATGTATGTATTTTTCCAGAAGGGTGGAGATACAGTGGTGATCCTCTACCAATTGTCTCATCTTTACTCTAAAATCCATTTCGTTGTGGAACTAGCAGTACCGTCAAGATTGTTAGCAAATCGGTGCGTTCCATTATCGTTCCTAGAAGGCGAAAGACAAAGAGTTGGCTATCACACCATAACCCTTAGTAGAGTTTTCTCCGTACGATAGAATCATTTTATGTTTTTGCTGGCATGGCTAGCACCAAGCATCCCAGTACATCACATGCACTCTGTTGCTTTAACTTGTCGCCATGACAACCTCAACATTCTCCCACAGTAGCAAAATTTAAACATGTCTCTATGAATCTGAAGGAACATAAAAACCCTGCTAGCATCAGTCCGTTCCATATAGCGTTCTGAGATGATTTCCGTAATAATGATGAACTGGATGTCATTTCGTGAGATGCAGTCCCTGCTTAACCTTTCCCCTGCAAAGTACAAAATAATCAGGCTCTTTCATAGGAAAATGGTGGACTGCCCCATTTAGTTCTTCATTAGCTCTTGAATGGATATATATGCCACTGTATTAGGCTCAATGTATTAGTTAGGGTGTGCTCAGATAACAAATAGACCCTACAGTATGTAAAGATTTGTTTTTAAATAGGAGTCCATTTCTTCCTCTTGTCCTGGTCCAATACATTGCTTCTAGTCCGTAGTAGCTTTCTTCCATGCAGTGATTCCTGAGCCCTCATCAGGCGGGCAGCATCTCGCCTCATCAAGTTTTACACCTCGCTGGTAGCGGGCAAAAGAGAGTGTGGCTGTGTGGTGCGTTACAAACACCTCAAGGTCAACTACGTCCCTTCCACTCACATTCTACTGAGTGAATCTCGTCCTGTGGCCAATCTGGATGTAAATGAAGCCGGAAAAAGTAGTCCCTAGCTTGGCAGGAACTTCTCAGCAGCAACTCTGTGTTAGAGAGGGTGAATCACGAGGTTTAATAGCTAGGTAGCTCTGACCTCGTGTAGTTAAATAGAAAGAACGGGGCGGGGGGGCGCCTGGATGGCTCAGCTGGTTCAGCGTCCGACTTCGGCTCAGGTCGTGATCTCGCAGCTCGTGAGTTCGAGCCCCGCGTGGGGCTCTGTGCTGATAGCTCAGAGCCTGGAGCCTGCTTCGGATTCCGTGTCTCCCTCTCTCTCTGCTCCTCCCCTGTTCACTCTCTCTCTCTCTCTCTCAAAAATTAATAAACACTAAAAAAAAAAAAAAAAGAAAGAAAGAAAGAAGAGGGAGACGTGCTTCAAACACATGAAGGGGTCACAGTTTGGGGGGAGAATGTCACGTAACATGTATGTGCTGTGGTAAAGGCATGAGCTGAGTGACACGAGGGTGACTTCTGCCCAGCAGGATTGGGAAAGTTGGCGTCACCGCCTTTATAGTAGCTGTACCTTGGGCGGATAAAGAGAACTGTCTTATGGTAATTTTTAAATAATAGACTTGCTTAAAAGCATGTGTGTACGAATGGGAGGCTGGAGGAGATGGGACTGAAGAAGAATAATTAGATAATGTCGTTGTCCCCGTTGGTTCTTAAGCGATAAGCCTGTATTTCTCCCTCACTCTCCACTTGCCTTATCACGAGTGGGTGACCTTGATGAGACATTTTCAGCACAGTATCTTTGGTTCCTTTTAATCTCCTGTCAGTTGCTATCACTGTCAGCATGACCTAGCTCCAGTGAAAAATTCAGCTTTCATTGCAGCCTTACCAGGAATGCTAAATTATGAGGAAATGTCAGGATGGGAGGAAGCTATAAACACCGTGGACACATTACTTATGGGGGTGATTGAAGGACACAGATCTCTTCCTTCGACATTGCAAGGACTAAGAAGACCTGTATTTTGACCTTCTGGATCTTTCTACAGCCTGAGTTGATACGACTTGTCACTTGAGCACTGTCTTTCTCTAACGCTGATTGCTGTTGTACTCTAGCCAGGTGAATTGCAATGGATGTTTACTTGCCTGGAGTAGGAATGACCTACAGCTAACAGTTTACCAAAAGGCACCAGGCTCCAGGCATAACTTTCAGCGGGGCGGTTGGCAGGTTTGTGGTTGTAATGTTCTTTGAAGTCTGTTCACGAAGCAGACACCACAATGAAATGCTCTCCGTGAAAACGCTTTGAAAAGTTGCAGGGACTTCAAATACACACGAAAGAAGATACGGAGTAATTATTACTCACACTTTATTTTTTATTAAGTTTATTTATTTATTTTGAGAGAGAGAGAGCATGAGCACACGTGGGGGAGGGGCAGAGAGAGAGGGAGAGACAGAATCCCGAGCAGGCTCCGTACCATCAGCGCAGAGCCCGATGTGGGACGTGAACCCACGAACCGTGAGATCCTGACCCGAGCTGAGATCAAGAGTAGGACGCGTAACCGACTGACTTACCCAGGCGCCCCTGTTACCCACACTTTATTTTTATTTTTATTTATTTATTTTTAATTTTTTTTTTTTAACGTTTGTTTATTTTTGAGACAGAGAGAGACAGAGCATGGACGGGGGAGGGTCAGAGAGAGGGAGACACAGAATCCGAAACAGGCTCCGGGCTCTGAGCTGTCAGCACAGAGCCCGACGCGGGGCTTGAACTCACAGACCGCGAGATCACGACCTGAGCCGAAGTCGGCCGCCTAACCGACTGAGCCACCCAGGCGCCCCATGTTACCCACACTTTAAATGGAGACTTTCCTTAGTGACATTTATATGAAGCGCTTCAACCAATCTCTCTTACCTAAGGACAAGCAGAATTTGGATTCGTGTGAAACATTTTTAGTGATTCTATGGGATGCTAGTCGACCATGGTGAGCACGGCAAGAGATATGAATGCAAATAAAGACAATAGAAATTGAGGCAGATATTCAGACAACTGGATCAAAACCCCTTCCTGTGAATTACTGTACATTTTTATATATTTGCTTGGTTTTCAGATCTTGGCCCTTAGATTCTGGCTGTGGCTTCGCTTCTTCTTTACTCCAAAATAGTCACTTGAAAGCCGAAGCCTTTGTATAAACCTATAAGTGCATAGCTGAAATGATGTCCTGTATCCCAGTTTTCTGGAAGTCTTGGATTCTAAGGGTATGCACTGAGGATTTATGCTTTTTATTATGATTGCTTTTGATATACCTCACAGTTGATTACTTGCACGGTAGAATTTGAATCATGATGTGGCCCCTCTGGCCCCTCCCCCGCCCGACTTCCTTCCACCCTACTTTTTCTTCCCTAGACTCTAATCTTTCCACATTCAGTACTTGGAGTAAAACCTGTGTGGAGACATCAAGGAGGGAGATTTGAGGTCCTAGACCTCAAAAAAAAGACCAAAGATCTCCTCCACTCTTTTAATTTATGTCCGTTCAACACTAATGACGTACTGGTGGAACACTATTTTTTTTTTTACTGAGTGAGGCTTTAGTTTCTGTTTTGACGGCTGATGGAACAGGTGAGCCCAAATTTCTAAGGTATGGCGCGCTCTAAAATTACTTACCTCGACTTTGCCCAGAGAAGGACACCAGCTGAGGTTCCGCTAAGGACAGATATTTCATTGGATGGATGGGGGCCGAGCGAATTTATCATCAGGTCATCAGGGTGCACGGAGCAGGCCCTCAGGGCTCAGGCAGCACAGAGGGTCACTGCAAGGTGTGTGGGTCACTCAGAGTACAGTCGACTATTGTTTCAGAAGTTTCTCCATGCATTCAACAGGAGGTCTCTCCGGGAGGGATGCGATGTCCCGGTGATGTCCACATCACAGAATAATCTCGCGATTTGCCTGTGAGGTCATTGAATCATACAAGTTCACAGCTGTGAAGGGATATTAGAAGTCATTTAGCCGGACTTTCCAACAACTTCCTCATATGGTATCCTTGACTAAGGGCCTTTCCGCTTCTGTGTGGACCTTGAAGTCCTGTCGGTAGTAAGAACACGCCGTCATTTTCTCTCTCCAAGCTAATTATAAGTTTCCAAAGGAGCTCTGAGTGGCTAACGTTAAGATCAACTAGCTAATGTAGATACCAAGCAGACTTTTCATTAGAGCCGTCGCAAATTTTCTACATTTGGTGTTGCAGAACTACAGACAGTGATCTGCTTTGATACTAAGCAAGCAACCTGCAGTGTTAGAAATAAAACCTTCTGGGGCGCCTGGGTGGCTCGGTCGGTTAAGCGTCTGACTTCGGCTCAGGTCATGATCTCACGGTCTGTGAGTTCGAGCCCCGCGTCGGGCTCTGTGCTGACAGCTCAGAGCCTGGAGCCCGTTTCGGATTCTGTGTCTCCCTCTCTCTCTGCTCCTCCCCTGTTCATGCTCTGTCTCTCTCTGTCTCAAAAAAATAAATAAACGTTAAAAAAAATTAAAAAAAAAAAAGAAATAAAACCTTCTTCGGTGTCACATACATAGCCAATTTAAGGCCTTTCTCAAACCTGAAGTGCCCCCATTCTGAAGATGTCTGAACGTGGATTGAGAATCAGTCTGGAAAAGAATTGGGACCCCTGACTGACACAGAAATCTCGTAATAAATTCTTATTCTTATCTTTCTTTTTTGTGTCACATTCTTTTCTTCACTTCTAACCCCCATTCTTTTTTTTTTTTCTTCTACTATTCTTTCCAGCTCTGATCTGTTCTATATATAGTCACCTTTTGATTAACTGTGACAATTAAAAATTCTAGACTATCTTTACCCATTATTATCACACATATTACGAATATGGAATGTGGGTATCTGGGGGGCAAACTAATTATGAATTTATCTTCGGCAAAATCAATTTTAGAGGAGTGTGCGTGTGCCCACGTGCCTCTTTGTGTGTGTAGAGAGGAATTATAATATTACTCAAACACAGACGTTTTGGAATTATCATCTTTAAACTTTTCCATTGCAATGTTCCTCTACATTTAGGACCAGCCATCCAGAATACATTATGCCTTCTATTTCTCTGGCCTTAGAAATAAGTGTAAAATGTGTCAATCATAAATTTGTTGTTTTTAAAAAGCCCAGAATGCAAACGTGTCTTACGACTCAGCGTCACCTTGTTTTTGCAGCTTACCTGGAGTAGGCTGTATCACATCTTGGGCAAATAAGCTGGTGGCTGTTTTGAGGGCTTACCTAGGTATCTCTTTATCTAGCTAACACTTGGAAAACGGCAGTGATAAATGATCGTGTATTTCCTGGGAGCACGAGTGTGTTTCCAAGTGTCAAGCACATTGAGTGGCTTCTGTTGCTGCTCTAGAAAGGCAGAAATCGGGAGCCACAAGACAGAACAATAGAAAAAGCTGGAAGTTAAGTAGGGAGCAGATCGGCCCTGAGCTGGGAGGTGCTGAGTAGCAGGACTCTTGTGCTTTCTAACAGATAGTCTTTCACAGCCGTTCGTGAACTTGGTGAACACATAACCTTGGGACCTAGGGGCGCAGGGCCTTTGAGAGGGCTGTGAGTCCTCTGTAGCTGCTTATGTCAGAGCGAGATGTGGGGGAAATCCTGGAAGAAAGCTCCTCCATTGTCCCTCAGACGCATTTTTGTCATCTTTCTCCCTCAGAGGCATTTTCTGTAATTATCTGCTTTGCCACTTAAAAAGCCCTTTCCTGGCATTCACTAATGAAGCCCACAGTTCCATGGATCGTGCTCCCATTTTTCAGAGCTTGGGTTATTAGATGCAGAGAGGTTAGGGTAATTGCCCAAGAGCAGACTGTTTTCTATCTGAAACGAACCTAGACATTTAGGATGCTAGTTCGAAAACGTCACTCCCTTTCTGGGTCCGAATTGGAGTCCTTTTATGTATGGCTTATGGACTGATGTCTTTATTCGTTCGACGTGCCATTTACTGCGTATCTTTTAATACTGGTTAGGTGGCAGAGAAATTAAGGTAAGTGTAATGTGGTCTCCACCATCCAGGGCTTCAGACTGAAAGAAGAGAGAGACGTAAATGAAACTGATTACAAGACGGCACGACTAATGTAGTAAGGGAGGGATAAGTGAACGAGTGCGGGTGACCGAGCCCCGGCTCTGCCTTGGCACCTAGGAGGCCCGAGGAGGTGGTCAGAGTTCTGAAGGGTTAGTAAGAGTTTGCCAGCCGGCCCAAAAGGGGAAATGGCATCTCCATCGTGAGCTGTCCAGACAGCGTCCAGCAACATCCTTGCTTCATTTCCCAGAACTGTCCGTGCCGAGAAGGTTAGAACCAGCTCCTGGGAGCTGTCTCACCGCCCCTCCATATCAAAATGTCTCTCTGTCTCCTTCCGTCTCGTCTTCCCTCTTGAATCAGAGGCAGGAGCGCGTCCCTCTTGGCCGAGGCCAGAGCCCCCGCTGGAGCCACCCCACAGAAGCTGTGCACGTTCTCCGCTCATTCATAAATTGTCCACAACTGTCTCCCGCACCTTCGCTCTTTCTCTACGCATAAGTTCCATTCTGATAACAAACAAAGGACCCTCGTCTGGGAGGGGAAAAATCCTTTGAACTGGCATTCCTCTCTCGCCTCCCTTTTGTTACTAACCTTTTCAAAAGGGAAGTCTACAGCGACTGGTGTCGCTTCCCTACCGTCCCTTGTCATTTGGCTTTACCCTCCGCCCTCCGTGGTATCTGCTCTCTCCCTTAACTGCGCTCCTCGCTGTGCTACATCCTAGTTGTTCTGAAGGTTCCTCCACCTTTCCATCACTGTAGTACCTGGCGTGGCCGGCCACCGCCTACCCGCTTCTTTCTGAACTCTTTTCCTCTTGCTTCCACGACGCAGCACGCTCCTGCTTTCCTTCACGGTTCCCTTTCCTTGATGTCCCCGTTTGGGTTGGGTCAATCTCATCAGCTCTTCTTTGGGTACTTTGATGATTTTTACTTCTCCGGAGACTTATCATACGTCAGGTTGCCTTCCAGCATTCTTTTTGAGGGTCGTGTCTGATTCGTTGTGACAAGAAGCAGCACCCCAGGGTGGTTGGGAGTACAGCTTGAGCCACCCTCCCATCTGTTGGAATCCTGGCTTTGCTGTGTGGCCTTGGGCAAATTACTTAACTTCTCTGTGGCCAAGGTATCTTACCTGTAAACTGGGGATGATAACACCTTTCCTAGTGTCGTGAGAATCCAGTGAATTAAAATAAGACACGTAAAGTGTCCGGAACAGTGACTGGCACGTGCTAAGAGTCTAAACGTGGCCATTAGCTGTATTGTATCTACCGTGTCACCCAGCTCAGGAATAATATTACTTAAACGCATTTATTTAAAAAGTAAATAACTATAAGTCATAAGCATCCCGTAACTTTATTGTTATTATCGAGAGCTTCCTCTTGGTAGACCTTGACCCAGGCACTTTTCTTGCTTTATCTCAACTATCCTCACAACTACCTTAGAAAGCAGAGCCGTTAGGATCTCCATTTTGAAGATGAGGTGACACAGTCTCTGGGAGGTTAGGTGGCTTGGCCAAGTTCAAACAGCGTGTGGGGGAGCTGACCTGACTCCAAGGCGATGGTTAAGAACCATGTTCGCGACTGGGCTCTTTGTAGGCGTTCCCGTGGTGCCAGCTGGCGGTCACATTCAGGAGTGTTCCCGGCCTCCCGCTAACGCTTGGCTTCCTCTTACTGTGTCGCGTGTGAAACGTTAGAAGGCTTTGCAGAGTGGTAAAGCCAAAGTTGGGATTGTATCGCTATCACATCTTAAGTGTCCGGAGGGAGGGGGGACCTATCTCTTACTTATTTTGTGTGTCCTCCACAGCCTCTGAGGGAGCTCTGGGTTCCCATGATTCTTACTGATACGCACAACAGGCAAGAACGTTGGACGGAGCCAGATTTAGTCGTCAGGACCTCAGTCACATACTGCCTCACCCTCGTCTTTACCCGGCACCTCCTCTGAGAAGCCTTCCAGGATCCCACCCCCTGCCACCACCCCACTTTCTTCTACCTCCACATCAGAATTAGGCACCCCTGGCCTTCGCCGTCTTTCCCAGGGCTCTCCGGACACCGGTCCCTCAAATGACATAATACGGTCCGCTTCAGTGTTGACCACTTGACTCCTCCTCCTGCCACAGGTCAGGGACCTAGTCGATCCTTTTTATATTCTTTGTGCCTGGCACTTAGAGGGGTCTCAGTAAATACTAATCCAATAAGGAAACGAAGGAGGCTTCTAAATAAGCTTTCTGGGTTTCCCTAAGAGTTTGTAGATTGCAGGAGCACCGGATTCCTTGCGGGCGTCTTCACATAGGAACAGGGAAAGATTTAGAGCCTCTGTGAATGTATTTTCTGAGTATGGGAGGCAGGGAGTGTGTGGTCAGGCGTTCTCTGGTATGGCTAACTGGGTTGTGTCCCTCGGCTCTGCTCGCCCTCTCCCTGCGGCTAATGCAGAAGCACCGTCCACATCACCACCTGCACCCAGCTGAGGCGGCCGTGACGCCAGTGTCTGTAGACCTTTTGGCCATACCTCTTGGCCGCGCCGCCTTTAGAAATGAGCTCCCGTCCCCGACCCGCCCCCCGCCCCCCGCCTCCCCCAGGGAGGCCTCAAGCGCTATTGATCTCCACGGAACTTTCGAGTCAAGAAATGTTGTCCGTTATCCTGTGTGCCAGTTCCGGTCACCGTAATTAACTTTGCTGCGTTTGCTTTCGTAAAGCCTTCACTGACCGAAGCCCCGTCGCGTACTTTTCTTCATTTGGACGAAGCCACAGAGGGAGGTTGACAATTAATGTTGGCGATGCAAAATGAACGCTCAGTAATATTGCTGAGTGTCTTGTACCAGAATCAATACTTTGTATAGGATTTCACTGGCTGATAGTTCCCTGGAGTTTGGGCCGACTGGGTTTGAATCCCGCTTCACTTTCCAGCTGCAGGACCCTGGATAACTTACTTCAGGTTCCTACGCCTGTTTCCCTGTAAGAAAGAGGGGGCGTTGGATAGGAAATATTCCATAGGCTTGATGAGACACCATGTATCAAGTGCCAAGCCCAGTGTTTGGCACGTAGTGAGTATGGCACATATTATTATTATTTTTTTTTTATTATTATTATTAATCCCCACAGCGAACCTGTTACCACCTGTATTTTGGCAGATGAGTAGAAAGAGGCTTGAAGTCTGGATTCAGGCTCCATGGGGCTAACTACCATGCATCCCACCTCTTGGGTGTTGGCAGTCATACGTCCTTATCAGATTGGGCTTGAAGACTTGGGTCAGTTGGTCTTGAAAAGTCAATGAAAGCTTCCGGCATGTTATTTGATAGTTTGGAATTCTCCTTTTCCCAGGTGTATGTGCCAAGCCCTCTGATCTTTCTGCCTTATCCCTACCCCCCTACCAGACGATAGGAATAAACTTCTAAGTTTGCAGGGGCAGCACAGTCAACCCGCTACGGTTGAGCAGTCACATCCCAGCCGCCGACCTTCCCACCAGCTGTCCCACCCTCTACCTGCTGCCAAGTGGCCCTGGAAGAATCATCCAAGTGATTTCCTGCCCCGGGACACATCAAAGCCATCCCTCTCCCTCTCCCCATTCTTTCTACTGAATGCGCCACTGGTTGGAGTAAATGGAGGCAAGTGCTCAGTGGCCTCAACGACTGGGGGGGGGGGTGGGATTCGGGTCCACGGGAGGGGGGCTCAACGGCCAGGGCAGGGAGGTGAAGTCCCACGCAATGTCCGGGGATGTGGCCAGACACTCAGGCCCAAAAGGCAGCCAGTAGGTTAGGCGTGTAATCACAAACCCACATTCACTGCATGGGTTTCAACGGGAAGCCTGCTGCCTTGAGTTATGATTTCTATATTGTATAATAATCAGGCCACTGTTTTGAGATCGTGTCAGAGATAACAAAGCATCAGAAGCCTCTTCTGTTGCTGAAGAACCAATCAACCTAAACTAATACCTTAATGACCACTTTTCCCAACGAGAAAACAAATTCAGGCAAAAAAAAAAAAAAAAAAAAAAAAAAAAAGAAAGAAAAAGAAAAAAAAAAAAGCAGGGCGCTGAGAAGGACCTTGTCTGGTCAATGAAAAGAAGAAAGAGACGTCTGCAGCCATGGCAATGGAGTAGGGATTACTTTGATCTGGAAAATAGGTTGCTTTTTTTTTTTTTTTTTCCCTCCAGTGCTTTTTCTCAGGCAGCCAAGAGATGCTATTGAGCTTGACGAGTGAGCCCTTTCAGAATGAAGGGGCACCTCAGAGGAGAGTTGAATGGGTGCTTTCATGGACAGCTACTTTAATAGTCTTGTGTTTGAAAAATATGCAATTAAAGGAAATACTATTACAAATAGCCCCTATTTGCTGCTTTAAAAATGCTATCGATTAACTCAAAAATGAGAGAGAGGTGTGCAAGATTATTATGTTACGTGTAAACTGTGGATCGTAGGAGGGAAACACATACATACACAGACACACGACCTGTATGCAACACCCGAGGAGATGGGAGGGGGGGACGCGCGTCATGAGTCCCAAGCTCTTTATTCCTTTACGTATGAAAAAAATGACTTTCAGGGAAAAATCTTGCCCACCACAGTTTTTAATCACTTTCTTCGTGTCGCTACTGTTAATAGAAACGAGAGTGTTCTCGGTGAAGATTCAATTTCTTATAAAGTTAATCTGCGGCGGTTGGGGGTCTTTGTGGGTGAGGACGATGCTTTTGAGTGAATGCTCTTTGGGCATTTTAAATGAAACAATGCAGATCCTGGCAGTTTGATCTTGCGTTTTCCACTGATATTGCCTCTACCTCGCAGCCCCCTGCCAACTCTCTTTCCATCCCACCACCTGCTTGCTCACAACGTCCTGTCCTCGCTCCTCTCAGATGTTGCCCTGTGTTAATTGGGACACATTCAGCATACAAGTGCATTTTAGTGGAAGATAAAGAAAGATTATGTCCCTCCCCAAAGAGATGGAAACATCTCTGGCTCTTCTTTTAAGAGACTTCCAAAATCTTTGTCCAGGTAACCTGCCTCGTTGTCATGGCAACAGCAGGATGGTGCGTGTGTCTTTCTCTTTTTTTCTTTGCCTTCATGGATTTATTTAACACTTTTATAACTGACACGTAACTGATAGGTAACTGCTCCTTACAAATATTTCTGCATACTGGTAGAAAAGAAGGCTACAGGTGTACTCACTATTTTCAGGCCTTTGATTTGTTGTTGTTTGTTGTTGTTGTTGTTGTTCTTTCTGGAAAAGCTGACCAGAGCTTTGTTAGTCCCCAAATTGTGTACGGACCTGCAGGTGCCCAAGAGATTAGCTTTTTCACTTTTTAGGCTCCAATTTGGTAAGCGTTTATGATGAGTTAGGCACTGTGTGAAGTCTTTTGTCTATATTTCGTCCTCAGAGACAAGTAGGACTGTGCCCATTTTACAGATGAGAACCTGAATCACTGAAAGGTTGAGTGATTTGTCAGATGTCACACGGCTCGCAAGGGGTCGGGCCAGGAGGAAAATCCAGATCCCGGGGTCCAAGGGTGGCTGTGTCACAGGTGTTTGAGGCAGTCTTTTCAGAGGTCACCTACTGTTCTGCCACACACGAAGACAGAGCTGAGAAGCCAGGCTTTTTGAGCAGGAAGGAATCATATTAGACCCAAGGAAGTGTGTCTTCATAGAAAGGGTGGTTTGACATGGCAGGGGGAGGTCAAGGTCAAGGGAGTTGTGGTATCTTCCCTAGGAGTCTGACAGTACAGAAAAGTCCTTTCTGGAAGCAGAGAGATGAGCTAGGGTAGCTCTTGGGATCTTTCCGGATCCCTTCATTCCACGGGGCTGAGGCAAGGTCAGAGATCTGCTTGCTGATGCACAGCAGGGACCACACTGGGCCACGAGGACAGGCGGGCAGGGCGGACACCGCTCACAAAAGGCCTCTGTACGGCACAGCCCAGGGCTGAGTGGCTACACTGTTCCTTCATTGGAAAATGACGAAATGTCCATCTCAGAGGAACCAGAGCCTCACCTGGAACTGTCAGAGGCTTGTAGAAAGCTCCTTCAGCTTCGCTATGCAGGCTGCTTGAGCTTCTCACGTGTCCTTTACGTGTGCAGGGCCTTCGGCCCGGACCGTCCTTTCTCTCCCTCCTCAGTGACTAACCTCCCTGAGAGGAAGGCGGGAATACTGGTTAAAGCAGTGGGCTCTGGGAGCCAGCCTGCCTGGGCTTCAGTCTTCCTCGTCCTGCTTACCGATAACCCTGGGCTTAATTATTCTACCTCAGCCCCCAGTTTTCTTGTCAGCAAAATGGGATAACGATAGCATCTTCCTCACAGAATTATCGAGAGGGTTACGCGAGGTGGCACGTTTGAAGTGCCAGGAAGGGGGGGGGGGACACATTCCATAAGCATTTGTTGTTGTTACCACTACACAATCCTTAAAAGTTCAGTGTCGGAGCGCCTGGGTGGCTCAGTCGGTTAAGCGTCCGACTTCAGCTCAGGTCACGATCTCGCGGTCTGTGAGTTCGAGCCCCACGTCGGGCTCTGTGCTGACGGTTCAGAGCCTGGAGCCTGCTTCGGATTCTGTGTCTCCCTCTCTCTCTGCCCCTCCCCCGTTCATGCTCTGTCTCTCTCTGTCTCAAAAATAAATAAAACGTTAAAAAAAAAATTAAAAAAAAAAAAAGTTCAGTGTCAGCATCAGACTTGCCAAATAACCTTCTTGTGGCCCCAGAGGTTGGGGTGGCTGTGCCCCTGGGTGCCTAACACGTCTTTCGCCTCACACATTTTGCTCGTTGGTCTGTGTTCCCAATCACGTGAAGAGGTTGGTCTTGTTCGCTCGTGCACAGCGTGTCGTTTGGGCGTATTTGCCTGGAGTGGCGTCAGGAATGGGAAAGCCAGGCTGGACTTGAGTAAGGCCAATAAAAGCCTTGTTCATGTCTGCAAGCAGTTGTTTAAGAAGTGGTCTGTTAGGGGCGCCTGGGCGGTGCGGTCAGTCAAGGGGCGGACTCTCGATCTTGGCTCGGGTCATGATCTCGCGGTTCATGAGTTCAAGCCCCACATCGGGCTCTGCGCCGATGGTGCGGAGCTTGCTTGGGATTGCGTCTTCCCCTCTCTCTGGCCCTACCCCACCTGTGCTCTCGTTTTTTCTGTCTCTCTCAAACTAAATAAATAAACTTAAAAAAAAAAAAAAAAGAAAGGAATGTTCTATCAACCGAGTATAGGCTTAGGCACTGGTGGGGGGAGACGGGAGACACATCTGATGCCTTCACAGAAGAGCCAAGCTGGAGGACACATCTAAGACGTGATTGACAAATTAACGCAACAATAGACAGTGATCAGTATGAAATGGGATTTTGTTAGAGACACATACGCTCAGGCCAAGGCTCTTGGTGAGTCTGACAGGCTGCAGAGGATCCAGCAAGTGAGAGGAGACGAATTCAGGAAGAGAGAACAGGAGTAACAGCCCAGAGCTGCAGACAACCGGTGAGCAGATGTGGAATGGGGAGGAGGGTGAGGAGGCTGCCCTGGAAGGTGCTGGGTTAAGAATTCACAGCTCTGTAGGAGATCATCTAAACAGTCATCACAAGCATGGATTCTCCCCCGAGTTTTACCAAGAAACAATTGGCACACGTCACTGTATCAGTTGAAGGCATACAGCATGATGGTTTGATGTCCATATATTATGGAATGATTACTACAATAGGTTCAGCTAACATTCACCTTTCTGTATAGATACGATAAAGAGAAAAGAAAAAGAAAAAAGGGGGCAAAACCCTCCTTGTCAGGTGACCTCTTTAGTCTTTATCAACTTTCCTGTATACAATACAGCATCACTAGCTATAGGCATCATGCATCACATCCCTAGGACTTACTCATCTGAAAACTAGAAGCTTGCATCTTCTGACCCCCTTCCTCCATTCCTCTCTCTTCCCACCCACCCTCCCCCTCTGGTCACTATAAACCTGATCTCTTTTTCTGAGTTTGGTTTTGTTTTTAAAATTCCACGTATGAGATCATAGAGGATCCGTCTTTGTCTGACTTGTTTCACTTAGCATAACGCCTTCAAGGTCCATCCATGTTGTTGCAAATGGTAGGATTCCTTTCCTTTTTTTTTTTTTTTTTTTTATAGCTGAATAATATCCCATTGTATATGTCTACCATAGCTTCTGTATCTGTTCAACCATTGATGGACACTTAGGTTGTTTCCACATCCTGGCTTTGTAAATAATGTTATGTGAACGTGAGGGTGTAGATACCTTTTCAAATTCGTGTTCTCATTTCCTTTGGATATATTCCCCGCAGTGGAGTTGCTGGATGATATTAATCTGATGAAGATTCTCCATACTGTTTTCCATAGTGGCTGTACCAATCTACATTCCCACCAGTGGGGTACAAGGGTTTCCTTTTTTCCACATCTTTGCCGTAATGTCTTATCTCTTGTCTTTTTGACGATGGCCATTCCAACGCGTGTGAGGTGAATTCTCATTGTGGTTTTGCGTTTCCCTAAGGGCTAGTGATGTTGAGCAGCTTTTCATGTACCTGTTGGCCTTTCGTGTATATTCTTTGGAGAAACGTCCATTTAGGTCCTTTGCCCAATTTGTAATTGAGTTACTATGCTGTTGAGTTGTATGGGTTCTTTATATGTTTTGGATATTAACCTGTTACCAGGTATGTGGTTTGCAAATAGTATTTCTCATTCTATCGGTTGTCTTTTCACTTTGTTGATGGCTTCTTTTGCTGCGTAGAAGCTTTTCAGTTGGATGTAGCCCCGCCTGTTTATTTTTTATTTTGTTGCTTGTGCTTTGGGTGTCACTATTTAAAAAGTCACTACCTAGACCAATGACAAGGAATTTTATTCCTGTTTTCTTCTAGGAGTTTCGTGGTTTCAGGACATACACTTAAGTCTTTAATGCATTTCAAGTTAATTTTTGTGAGTGATGTAAGATATGGGTACAGTCTCATTCTTTTACATCCAATTATCCAAGTACCATTTATCGAGGAGATTATCTTTTCTCCACCGAGTATTCTTGGATCCTTTGTCAAATATTAGTTGACCATATATGCTTGGGTTTATTTCTGGGCTCTCGATTTTGTTCTGTTGGTCTATGTGTTTGTTTTTATGCCGGCACCATACTGTTTTGATGACTATAGCGTTACAGCGTAGCTTGAAATCAGGAGGTGCGATACCTCCTGCTTTGCCCTTCTTTTTCAGGATTTCTTTGGCTATTTCGGGCCATTGTGTATCCATATAAATTTTACGAGTGTTTTTTCTACTTATGAAAAAAATGCCATTGGGATCTTGATGGGGTTTGCATTGAATCTATAGATGACTTTTGGTTTTATTGACATTTTAATAATATTAATTCTTTCAATCCATGAACACGGGTTGTTTTTCCATTTATATGACTCTTCAACTTCTTTCATGAATGTCTTATAGTTTTTAGCATAGGGATCTTTTACCTCCTTAGTTGAGTTTATTACTAAATATTTTATTGTTTTTTAAAATTTTATTTTTTTATTTTTTTTTAAATTTACATCCAAATTAGTTAGCATATACTGAAACAATGCTTTCAGGAGTAGATTCCTTAATGCCTCTTACCCATTTAGCCCATCCCCCCTCCTGCAACCCCTCCAGCAACCCTCAGTTTGTTCTCCACCGTACACAAAAATAAACTCAAAATGGATGAAAGACCTCAATGTAAGACAGGAAGCCATCAATATTTTATTGTTTTTTATGCTATTGTAAATGGAACCCATTTCTTTTTCAGAAATTTCATTGTTATTGTAGAGGGATACTACTAATTTTTGTTGAGTTAATTTTGTATGCTGAAACTTTACTGAATTCATTGATTAGCTCTAACAGATTTTGGGTAAGTCTTTAGAATTTTCTATATATAAAATTATGTCATCTGCAAATAGAGATAATTTTACTTCTTCCTTTGTAATTCTGGTACTTTTTATTTTTCTTGCCTGATTGCTTTAGCTAGTATTATCCTGAATAAGAGTGGTAAGAAGGAGGGGTGCCTGGGTGGCTCAGTCAGTTAAACATCCGACTTCAGCTCAGGTCATGATCTCACAGTTCATGGGTTCAAGCCCCATGTTGGGCTCTGTGCTGACAGCTCAGAACCTGGAGCCTGCTTCAGATTCTGTCTCTCTCTCTCTCTCTCTCTCTCTCTCTGCCCCTCCGCTGCTTGTACTCTGTCTCTCTATCTCTCAAAAATAAATAAACGTTAAAAAAAAAGAGTGGTGAGAATGGGCACTCTTGTCTTGTTTCTGAAATGAAAGGAAAAGCTTTTAACATTTCACCACTGAGTACGATGTTAGCTGTAAGCTTGTCGTATATGGCCTTTATTATGTTGAGATATGTTTCTTCTATGCCTAATTTGTCGAGTCTTTTTTAAAATCATGAATGGATGTCAAATTTTGTTGAATGCTTTTCTGCATATATTGAGAGGACTGTATGTTTTTTTTTTAATTCAGTATATTAACTCAATATAGCATATTGAGTGATTTATGTATGTTGAACCATGCTTGCATCCCAGGGACAAATCCCACTTGATCATGGTGAATGATCCTTTTGATGTGCTGCTGAGTTCAGTTTGCTGGTATTTTATTTAAAATTTTTGCATCTGTATTCATCAGGGATATTGGCCTTTATTTTTCTTTCCTAGTAGTGTCCTTTTCTGGTTTTGGTATCCAGATAATGCTGGCCTTCTAAAATGAGTTTGGGAATGTCCCCTCTTCTTTAATTTTTTTGGGAAGAGTTTGAAAAGGAATGGTGCTAATTCTTCTCCATATGTCTAGGAAAATTCACCAGTGAATCCATCTGATCCTGGAATTTTCTGCATTGGGAGATTTTAAGTTACTGATTCAACCTTATCACTAGTAATTGGTCTATTCAGAGTTTCTATTTATTTTTTATTCAGTCTTGATAAGTTAGATGTTTCTAAGAATTTTTTCATTTCTTCTGGGTCGTCCAGTTTGTTGAAACAAAGTATAATTATTTATACTTCTTATGATCCTTTGAATTACTGTGGTATCTATTGTAATGTCTCCTTTTTCATTTGTAATTTTGTTGCTTTGAGTTTTTTCTCTTTTTTCCTTAGCTAAGGGTTTGCCAATTTTGTTTATCTTTTGTTTTGTTTAACTCTTAGTTTGGTTAATATTTTTTTCTGTTGTTTTTTTCTGTTCTCTGTTTCATTTATTTCAAGTATGGGTTTTATAGTCAGATTATCCAAGGCTCAAATGCTGGCTCAGCTACCTATTAGGGAAGTGACAGGGGGCAGAAACACTTAATGTGCTAAGCTCCACTCATATTTCCTAAATCAGGAGTAAGAGTATTTCACCCATATGTTGTACCTCTGAAAGTAACATCACATTGTACATCAACTATACTTCAGTTAAAAGAAAAAAGACTAGAACCAGGACTACAGTGTGTCCATCGGATGTATTAAAAAAAAAAAAGATAAGCCTAAAGCCCCAAAATAACAACCACACACACAAAAAAAGTCATATAAAAAACTGAGAAAGGGCTTGACTTATCCCCTATCAGACTGTTTAAAAAACACAGTTGGTTAAACATATGGAAAAGGCTCAGGAAAAATAAGTCTTCCTTTGCTTCATATAAAACACATACAACTTTTGTTAAAAAAGAGAGAGTATCTCCCTTGTAAGCTTCCTGTGAGAACTAAATGAGATGAGGCAAGAATGAATTAAATGTTCACATAGTAAGGGCTCAGCTATTATTGGCTTTGTTACCAGACATATCTCTCAGAATTAAAAAAAGAAATTTCTTGACTCTGGAGATTGAGGAGATATATTTGATTTCCAGGTTCACAAGGGAGAGATTTTTTTTTCTATTCTGCTTGTTTAAATTATCCCAATTTTATAATTGATTGATCATACATTCAGCTACATGAATTGAAATGAAAATTTGCAAAAGGAATATAGTTTTCACTAATCTTGTGAAGTAGGCTGAGGAAATAGGGTTATTCCCGTTTTCTAGCTGAGGCGACTGAGGCATGGAAATGTTGGAGGAATTTTCCAGGGTTTTGCAGTTAGTGGGTAGAGACACCGTTAATACACTTAGGACTTGTGACACCAGAACTCCTCTCTTCCCATCCCAGATGGGTGTGTGTTCATGGTGACTGGCTTTGATGAAACCAAAGTCCTCCTCCCTGATGTTTGCCATATCCTTTTAAATTTTATATCACATCATGGGTGCCTGTGTGGCTCAGTCAGTTAAGCATTCCACTTTGGCTCAGGTCACGATCTCACGGCTCGTGAGTTTGAGCCCCGCGTCGGGCTCTGTGCTGACAGCTCAGAGCCTGGAGCCTGTTTCAGATTCTGTTTCCCTCTCTCTGTGCCCCTTCCCCGCTCACACTTTGTCTCTCCCTCTCTCTCTCAAGAATAGATAAACATTAAAAAGTTAAAAAAAAAATTTCATATCGCATAATTTTAAAACTTGCTAAAGTAAGCATGTATAAAGGCATTTCAAGAACAGTGATTTTGCATACATTATCTCTGAAAGGACTATTGAAAGAAAAACGTATAGAAAGAAATCAATTTACTAGATATCAACCTCAAAAGTACCAAACATCTATTGGACCAGGTAGATAGAACCTAAAGGGACCAGGTGCTTGCTGCCTCTCCATAGACTGCAGGCATTATATACGTCACGTATATTCTGGGTCACTGTAGAGATTCTGTTTATTTTGAGATCGTGGAGTTGATGCTGTTACCTATTAGAGTTTTAGTTTGGAGTATCTGGCTCCAGTAAGTGATGCTGGCAGAAGACCTCGTGGCCCTTACCTACTTTTTAGCAGAGGATCATCCGGCGACCAGAAGAAAACCTTTTTAGGAGAGAGCTGGCAACGTCTGGTAGTATAAATCCTCTCTCGGGTACCACAAGAGCAAACAAATGCTGCTTCCAACCTGGAAACTGAGTAGCTCCTGTGTTTGAAACTACTCCGGGAGCCTGCTGGACATTTTTTTTTTTTTTAAAGCCCCATTTCTGGAATCTATGTGGTGATAGACTACTTTCATTTTGTCTTGAAGCAAATAAAATAAAAGATCTGAGGCCACAAGGGTGGCTTCGCTTCTGATGGTCTCTGGGATAAGAACACATGTAACAATTGTACCTGTCATTGTTCTTCTAAGACCTTTGATAATTTGATACACGGGTGGGATTACTGTAGCACTGTTTTGTTGTTTTTTTAATTCCAAGAACCATCAGTCTTTGTTCGGAGGCAAATTTCATAAGTGAAATCAACAATCTCGTTAGGATGTTGCTGCTTATACTGCATAACTAAGCCATCTGTCTCAAACTGCAAATTTGGGAATTTCTTTTAGATTTTGTTGTGGGGAAAGGGTGGCATTTCTTGGCGAAATCTTTGAAACACATGGTATAAGGTGATAGAATGATAAAATGTTGGAATGGGACAGGACCACGAGATAGCAGATAGCGCCGGGGTCCCGATTGTTTCCTCCTGAAGAATACTTTGTATAAATACCTATATAAATACAGAATCACAATCCAAATCGAGAAGGGATCTTTGCTCTTATTATAGGACTGAAGAAATTCCGCGTATGCTGTGGCAGCAATGGCTGCACATTTGTATTACTTTACAGTCTTCTTTGGGAGTTTCATTCAACGATGGGTTTTCATCGCATGTATAAAATCAACTTTGCATTTCAAGACTTTAATGAGTACACGTGGCCACACACTTCCCTACACATCTGGGAGCACTGTAAGACCAGTGCCCTGAGTCTTGGGTGCTGCTCTAGGTTTTGGTGCGTTTCGTGTATGTAACACATAAACTACATACTTTGGGCCTATGATGAGGCTTGCCAGCTTGCCACCACTAGACCATTCCTGACTCACCTTTTCCAGTTGATAAAATCGTATGACATATTTCCATATTTTAAAGGATCTAAGATTGATTGACCCCGAAAAAGGGGGTAGGCAAATGAACAATTCTGTGAAGAACTCCTCAGCAAGGAGAATGATTTTTCTGCCCGCGGTGTAGAAACTGCACTGTTATATTAGAAGGCAAACCATCCTTCCATTGGCTGAGCCATTTGCATGCAGTTGAATGAATTCAAATGAGAGCATTAATAGGTGCCTTCTGTGTTGATGTATAATTGGTGATGACGTTGGAAATATTGTCGATGAGTGTAACATATTCCGGGCTATATGGCCTATTATCCCAAAGGCTGTTCCTTCAGGGGAATGGATGGAGGAATCTTTGTCAGTGACCCATATTGTTTTGTGGAACTTCTCGAATGTGCTCATGGTAGGCACTCAAGATACATTTTTGAAACACACTCCGGCAGACTCCCTCAAAATGTTTTGCGATGCTCTTACTTCCATTGCACAACATTGGTTTGTGTGTTAGTTTTCTATTGTTGCACTTAACGCTGGGAAAGTTTTCTTTAGGGAAGGAGTACTTTCTAGAGCAGAACATCATTAGGTCCCAGGAAGAAAGGATTGATAAAGTTTACATCTTTGAGGTTACTTTAGATAATTGTTTTATTCCCGAGGAGTCGCCCTAGAAAATTCCAAGGTCTACGTATGGATAAATATGTTGGTGCTAATTAGTCCCGAATGAACATGAGGTTTACTTATGTCTTACTGAGTTCCTCGTTGTGTTCCAGTTTAAACCCATGTGCCCCTGACATGGACAAAGGTAGCAGCCATCATTTTTATCTGTATAAGAATGTGAATCATCGATGGATGAATGGATAAGGAAAGTGTGGTATACATATATACAATGGAGTATTACTCAGCAATCCAAAAGAATGAAATCTTGCCATTTGCAACTACGTGGATGGAACTGGAGGGTATTATGCCAAGTGAAATTAGTCAGTCAGAGAAAGACAAAAATCATATGACTTCACTCATATGAGGACTTTAAGAGACAAAACAGAGGAACATAAGGGAAGGGAAACAAAAATAATATAAAAACAGGGAGGGCGACAGAACAGAAGAGACTCATAAATATGGAGAACAAACTGAGGGTTACTGGAGGGGGTGTGGGAGGGGGGATGGGCTAAATGGGTCAGGGGCATTAAGCAATCTACTCCTGAAATCATTGTTTCACTATATGCTAATTTGGATGTAAATTTTAAAAAGTAAAAAATTAAATTAAAAAAAAAAAAAAGAATGTTAATCAGGGTGCCTGGGTGGCTCAGTAGGTTAAGTGCCCGACTTCAGCTCAGGTCAAGATCTCACGGCTCGTGAGTTCGAGCCCCGCGTCGGGCTCTGTGCTGACAACTCAGAGCCTGGAGCCTGCTTCGGATTCTGTGTCTCCTCTCTCTGCCCTGCCCCTTCTTGCGCTCGCTCTCTGCCTCTCTCTCTCAAAAATAAGTATATTAAAAAAAAAAATTTAAGAATGTTAATCAGCTGCCTTGAAAACACATCTCTAACCTTTTTGTTTCTGTTTCCACTCTACCACACTCCCACTCACCACTCTTTCTCACCTGGGCTATCATGTGAATACTAGTTAAGTACTAGAGGGCTAGCTGGACCTCTAACTTATAACCTCACATCTTCTCTTACCGCTTCAAGATCCATTCGTCACATGGTAGCCAGAGTTACTTTTTTTTAAAGTTTATTTATTTATTCTGAGAGAGAGAGAGAGAGAAGGGGGAGGAACAGAGAGAGAGGGAGAGAGGGAGAATTCCAATCGGTCTCCGCACCGTCAGCGCAGAGCCTGATGCGGGACTCGAACTCATGAACTGTGAGATCGTGACCTGAGCTGAATGAGAGCAAGAGCCGGACGCTCCGCCGAGGGAGCCACCCAGGCGCCCCGCCAGAGTTACGTTTTTAAAAGGCGTGGCAAAGCTTATCATTCGTCTGCCTAAAATTCTCCAATCACGCTTAGAATAAAATCCAAATTCTTTACTTGGGCCTACAAGGCTCCACCGCATTCGTGTGTATGACTGGGTGCTGGTATCTCAGATCTGCACACAGTTAAAATGGGAAGCTTCCTAGAGTCTTAGTTATCAGCTGGCTGGGAGAGGGTAGACCAGGTCTAGGAGAATAAACACAGCTGTAGGAACGTACCCAGTCACAGCATCAAGGCAGGTGGCAGATTTGGGTCCAACACAGGCTGGGCTCAGTATTCTTAGGGGGTCGGTCTGGGAGCCGGGTATTGCAATAAGGCTCTCAAAGCAGTGACACTACTCCCCAGGCTGATGCTTCCAGGCCTGTTAAGGTCAGAGTGCTGCTTCGCGGGTTCCAGCTCCCCAGCGACAGCCAGCAAATCACCTGTGCTCCAAACAGGACTCCAGTCCAGGAGGGAGCTGGTTTGCATTCTGGAATCCAGTGGTTGGGAAGTAGGGAGGAAGAAGGAAGGTTAGATCTTGGTAGACTGAAGTATACTCAGGGCGGAATGAGCCCCTGTGGGCCGCATCTGCTATGGAGCGTCACAGGGCTCATATTAATTCGGGGTCAGGCAGAGAGAAGCCCCGTGCTTGATGGTTTTCAACACCTGTAGCTGGATGGGGGCCTCTGGAATCCAGGCCTCGCTTTGAGCCTCAGATCATCCTCTTTCCCTCTGAGCGGGGACCCACTTGCCTCTTTCACTGTGGCCTGTTCTGCCATAGTGTTCAGTCAGTACTTGATATTCAGGGGGAAAGGTCCGAGCCAGAAGAGGGTTTTTACAATTGAAAGCTGTGCTGACCCACAACTGTCCCTTCCTCCATTCACTGTGCCAGTCTTCACAGGGGAACACTTAGTGATTTTTATTTTATTTTATTTTATCCTATTTAATTTTAATTTTTTGGCTAAGGCTGCAGGGCTTCCCCAATGTTTGATGTCTGGTGAAGATGTTTGCTAAGCCTTTGATGGTGACAACAGAGTCTACATTTCCCTTTGGGCTTAATGCAACCTGTCCCATAATTTCTTTAAGCATCTCCACGTTGGCCTCTACAGTCACCTCTTCACATTTCTGTCACTTCCTTTGTGTTTCTTTCATGAGCCGCATTCGTCGTAGGATTTGCCTCCAGCACCCTTGTGAGATCAGACCCATCCTAGTTTCTGCATTGCTTCATGTGTTTTCTTGCTGAGATCTGGTAACGCTTCCATCTGCATCCTGATTCTCTGTTTTCTGCTTAAAAAAAGAAATCAAGCCTCTCAAAACTCCGAGATACCGAAGACCATTCATTTTCAACCTCTGATTTCCTGGTGGAAAGAAAGACATGGGTAGTCCCTGGGAAGGTGCGTCAGACATTCTTCAAGGGACAGATCTCGTTCTGGAGGTGGACGGCAGAGAGGTGCACAGCAGGAGGTGGAGGTTGATGTAGCTCGTCTTTGAGAAAAGAGTTTTACCGTCTTGAGCTTCTTCCGTCTGAAAATTAGAGGTGAAGGCAAAGAAAGGAGAGAGCTGGATTGTTTCAGTGGAAACATTTTCGGTTATTAGCAATAAAAACGGTAGACCGCTTACGAGTCATTAGAGTAGCTTACCATTGTGGGTGCGGGGTTCTTGGAAATCATTGAGAAAAGGGAGAGAGGGTCACCTGCCTAACTGGTTCTGGCAGTGTGCTGCCTTACAGGCAGGTGGATGGGATACATTGGAGATAGAACAAAGAACAGCTGACAGGAGAAGGGAAGTCATAGGACACCTCCCACACGAAGATACGGGGCCATGTTGAGCATCTACTGGACCAGGACAAGCACATACTCTCATTTTCCTCCTCTCCTTTACCCTTGTGTCCAGCATATACAGACTTGGGATTGTAGTTTGAATTAATTTGATCGCCCCATGGGGCTCGGAGCTGCCATACTGGGGAGTACAGGATCCTAGGGGAGCACACTACCTGGAACAGAGAGGTAATCAACAAATGGTCATTGGCTGTCAGAATCAATGAAAGGACAGATGAACAGTGGAACCATCAAGATCGGTCTACTTGCCTCACGGGGTTGCCATGAGGGTCAAAGGGTTTAATATACATCTAAGAACTTTAACAAACTTTTCAAGCTGCCATTCTAGAGGAAGGTGGTATTTCAAGCACTACTTGCGAAATTTGCACACAGGTGAACTTAATTTATCATTTTGGGATGGAAATATATTAAAATGGAGAAAACACTTTGTTATCTTCTTAAAGCTTTTAACTTGGATCCCAAGTATTTTATCATTTGAGCAGGGGAGTATAAGCAGGTTGAACTTTGACTATTTTTAAGAGCATTAACTACTGGGAATAGTTGTGTGTCTGATGTCAGTTCTTCTTACCACATTATCAACTTTCAGCTTCTCCTGTCATCTCCTGCTTAACTTGAGAGCCCCTCTCCCTCCCTTCCCTTCTAGTTTGTTTATAATCTGATATGTTCTGAACAACCACGGAAAGAAGCTGATAAGAATTATATGCCAGTCGCTGAGTGTCGGGAAGGCTCCGGCCGACCCACTGCGTATGAGCAAGACATACGCGAAGACATGTGTCTCTGTATCCAGAGGGGACAGAGGTCAGGAAGGCATTCTTGTGACATTTAATTCAGAATTCGGACATTGTTGGCCCTTATTTACGGCTGGGCTAAGGCTTCATCCAGAGGGCCTTGTGCGTGGTTGTGATTTTGTTGTTTTGTGTTATTTCTAGGCACCGTCCAAGTTGGGTTCTTTCTAGCTACAGGCACCTTGCACTTTGTACAGGCCTTCTTTGCAAAGGGATGAAGTAAGGACTAGATTGAATATTAGGCGATATTGGCCCTCTTGCTGGCTTAGACAAAGCTTCTATTTGACGTTGAATACAGAGGATACATGCTTCATTCGTTGGGCCACTTTATTGTGCCGTTAAAAAGTTAAGTACTTTTGACAATCTTGATGCATATTAGCAAGAACTGTGTCCTGCAGGTTTTTCAGGAAAGGTTCTGACTGATGCATGAGGAAGTACAAGCATCGTCAGAATTGGGCCTGGCCTTCAGGCTTTGTGGTGCCCGGGACAGTGTGTGCCCAGCACTGAGGACAGAGATGGGCACAGATGGGAGTTCCATAAATAATTGTTGGGTGACTAGTGAATGAATGACGAGTGAATGAACCAGCGTGTGTATGAAAGAACCAACAGTGCACGTAAGTTGCCCCTCGGTTGTCGTGGGGTTAGGCACATCCCAGTTCTTAGCTAGTCTGAGGAATTTATGCTGACCTTACTCGATTGCCTGGGAAGGTTTCCCCTGGCACACTCAGACACAGCTGTCTGTTCAAATATTATCCAACAGCAGCCTGCTTTGTCAAACACCAGAAGCTGGTAGACTTGGTCTTTTTCATATCTTTAAGCAACGTGAAATGAATATTACAGAGAGTTGCTCTGAACCACCTGCTGGCAGTCACTGTTTCCCTAGGGCCAGCTGAGTCAGAGACATCCACTAGATCCAATTTAGTTTCTCTGATTTAATTGGCAATTTTGCTGGGTAGCTGGAGGGGGCTTGCCTTCATCTCTGGCAGATCTGGCTAAGTTGTACATAGCAAAGGGTCTGGAAGGGAGCTGCTCTGGGCCACTTGAGCCTCATTGGGCAGGCTGCTGGACTCCTACTCCCTCAGGGTCTCATAGAGGAGAAGCAGGGAGTGGACAGGCTAGTGCTGTCATGCCAATGGCTGGCCCTGAAACCAGGACAGCTAGGAGGGGGCGGTCACTGCCCTCTTCTTGCCCAGGGTCCCCAGTAGATGGGAAGCAGAGAGCCCTGGTCTTGGGTGTGGTCAAATTCACATTGCTGTCTGACCCCAAGCGAGAGACAACCAGTGGCCAACATTTTAATTTTTGTCCTTGGAGGGATGTAGTTTCATGAAAGTAACTGAAAAATCGATCACGTGAAATAATGCTCACATCAGAGGCACAATGAGAGACTTGGCTTTCTAAGACATTTTGTTTGGACTTATTGAAGCCATTCTACTGTTAGGGGAGGAAGAACCTTTCTTCTACCTTTTCTGTTTCCTTTCCACCCCAATCTTGCCCTGTGCAAGTTTTGAAGTATTCCAGACCATGTAAGGACCAAAGTAACTCAGAATCAGGGACCTCATGGAGGAGAGAAGATCAATGACAGTGGTGTTCAGCAATGAAATCAACAGATCCCAGGGCAGCCAGAATGGAGGCCATCAAGCAGGGGAGAGACTTGATCAGCACCATTGGAGGGGACCCTCAAACTTTCAGGGGGAAGAGTGAGCTATCCAGAGGCCCTGAGGTGGTCCTGGAGGAGCTGAGGCTCCCGCAGATTCACCAGAGGGACTCAGTGTACTCCTCTCCCCATGTTTGATTTTTAACTCTCTGGACCTTGAGGTCTGAGAAATTGAGTTATACTTAATTAGTAATTCACATGACTGCATTGTCACCTGCATAGAACTGAGCATCTCATCTTGGATTTTTTCCCCAATGTTTTTGGGAGAGACAGAGGATAGAATGAAAGAAAAAAAGACATACCATCATTCACTTCCCTCGGGGGGTTTCAGTCATGTCACGGAAGCCGTAAGTACAGTGTTGACAGAAGTGCAAAACGTGTCAATTCTGCGAGAGGAGACTGGATGAAAAACTGCTCTGAAGGCTTGCATGAGATTCTGACTCCCATCAACTACTGTTAGACGGGGCTCCTTCATAAAGCTATGCCATGGCACGCCCAAGGAGCACGACCTTCCGGAATGTAGACCTAGATATTTATTAGAGTGTACTTTTGCATGTTTTACCCCTGACTGAATATAAAAATCCACAAATAACCCCCCCCACCAAAGAACCCTTTCCATAAGACGTAGACAAAGCAGGTAGAGAGTTGATTGAAGGAGTAAGCATGACCCATGCTATTAAGAAGTCACACTTGACTAGTTGCAAGCTGATGAATTAATTGAGTCAAGTCAAAACAAAAGAAAATCACAGCATTTCAATGCACACACATAAAAACACACACACATACACACACACATCACTTAAGTCAAAGATCCATTAGCTTCTCTTTATTGGAAAAATTTAACTAATCAATCCATGCCAATCAGATGGCAAAACAGATTAAAAGAGAAACTGGTTTCATGCATCTGACATCAGAGATGGATTGAACACCGGAGAGGTGTTTGGAATATCAAAAATATGAGTCTTCAAACCAGGTAGGAACATGAAGCCTTGGGAATAAGACTTCCTCATACATTAGAACCATCGTTGCTTCCGGTTGACTGAAGAGTTCCAGCAAAGCCAAAAATGATGCTTTTGAGACAACAAAAGCAAAGCAGAGGCTCCCTAACCAACCTGTGCCTAAGAATCATGTGGAAGTTTATTAAAATTGCAGAGTCCTGGGCCCCACCAAGAGAGGGGAGGATTCAGTAAGCCTCAAGTAGGGCTTGGGAATCTCATGTTTTGACGAGTTCTTTGGATGATGCAGGACTATATTCTGAGAAACCCTGACCTATGGCCACCATCCAAGTAATAGAAAATACTACATTAGCCATTTTCTTATTTATTTACTCAAAACTGATTAATCTGAACCTCGCATGTGCCAAATGCTATGCCAGGGATACAGAGACCCGTATTACACAGAAGGTCAGAGTTGAGCGGAGCCTAAAAGTCTTAGAGGGCAGTCTAGTCGTCGTTATCGCTTACAAATAATCTAATGCACGAATAACACTAATGCCCCAACAAATGAATTTGAGGGCAGACATATCATTCTTATTCGTTTATTATATGGAAAAGCCTGGGAAGGGTAGAAGCAGTGTTATTTGGGATAAGCAATTAAATGTGAGCATCATATGACATACTCTATAACGGACACCCACCCTCCACTATACCAATTTTTCCCAAGACAATTTTGGCAGAATCTCATTTCCAAATGCGTGGGCTCCATCACGTCTCTCTGAATCCTTGTTCAAGCAGAAACGTGCAATTGCTGCCTGGAATAGGAAGTTGAGACCACCGGTCCACCACCTAGTAGAGGAAATTAGTACCTAGACGCCACAAGACAGAGGTTTTGACTAACCTAGGGAGAACCCGATAATCCAGTACCCAAGATACTACACTGTTGTGTGGGCAGGCTTAAAAGATTCACCTCGGTGTCACAGAAAGTGTTATTCTCTGGTCTGGGGCTACGGAACCCATGGCAAAAGTAGTTTTAAGTGATATTTTAAGGTTACACTGAAAATGAGTCGCAAAACTAAGAAGTGAGTTTCTGCTCCTGTGTGCTGTTCATTAAGGATTTGTGATAGAGTGTCCTTTATGTTTTCTCTTGACCGTGTTTCCCCGGGGGAGGTGGGAATGACTAAGATAGATGTCTATGAAAGAATGAATATTGATGATACATTATGTAAGGCTCAATGAAAGTTGTGAATTCACCAGATGCTTGGAAAGTCAGCAGCTTCTCTATTATGCATTTCCTTGGCCTCAGCTTGGATGTTTTCCAAGAAGCAGTTACAGAAGCAAGTGGAAGGACCTGGTGTGAGTGAGTGTGTGTGTGCATGTGAATTGGTGTGTGTGTAAACTCTAACTTGTTAAAATGAAGAATGTGTGAGCAACTTTCAAATCTTTCTTTAACTGAATGATGAGCTTAGATTTTATAGGAAATCAAATTAGAGGCTGAAAAAAAAAAAAAAAAAAGAAAAAAGAAACAAACCCAGGATCCTTACTTCTAAGCAGGCTGGCCTCTGGGCAATCATTTTTACGGGAACCAGGTCCTTACTGCTAAGTTTGCTTAGCAACACGTTTTCTTGATGACGGTTCTCAAAGCAGAGGGAAGTGAATGGAGGTTTGATTAACCACAGGCCATAATGGCTATATCAGTTTCTTTTGTAAGTGAAAGATTGTCTTTGCATATTCATAAGGGGGGTGTCTAACCAGCCCTGCTGGATCTGTCAAGGCCTCTAAGCTGTGTTGGATTAGTAAGTGTATGGGAGGCCTCCCAATGGGTGGCCCCGGGGACATTTTTTCACAATCAAGGAATTCAGATTGTACAGAATTTACTCACTGTAAAAGTTGTTAGGCGTAGAAGAAGGTTATAGAATTTATTTTTCCCATAGATCTTTAAGGACAGGACAGAAACTCACTGAATAGGTTGGACTCAATACAATGCTGAAGCCTTTGAAATTAACTATTACTGGGGTGGAAGGGGCTAAAGGAACCGCAGAAACCCAGAAGCATGAAAGTCAATCCAATTATCTCAGCAGCTGGGGGTGGGGGCTCGTATATAAATTGGGCATTGTGTGGGATGAAGGACAAATTTCGTATTTTAGGATAATTCAGATTCTCCTAGTAATGTGCTAACAGTAATGAGCTTGGCCAAATGGGTCTAACCTGTTAAAATTTATCTATCTACCAGAGTTATCTGAATTAGAAAAATAAATACAAGGCTCCTATTATTTATACCAGAGTCAACCAAATGCTAAAGTTTTATTTCATTTATGTAATAGTTTTCCTTTTAAAGTTACTTTCAATGTATTATTCTCCAAACAGGTTCAACTAAATGATCAGGACCTGGGCTACCTTATTTATCTTATCCTGTCTTAGAATTATTGGTTAGAATCCAATGCTCTTTCCACAAGATCATGTCACTTCCTTCTGAACAGTTCTCATCTTGGCATCTTTTAATTCTACAGTTTTTTTTTTTAATTTTTTTTAACGTTTATTTATTTTTGAGACAGAGAGAGACACAGCATGAATGGGGGAGGGGCAGAGAGAGAGGGAGACACAGAATCGGAAGCAAGCTCCAGGCTCTGAGCCATCAGCCCATAGCCCGACGCGGGGCTCGAACTCGCGGACCGCGAGATCGTGACCTGAGCTGAAGTCGGACGCTTAACCGACTGAGCCATCCAGGCGCCCCTTAATTCTACAGTTTTGCAAGAGCATTAATATGTCAAAGAGTATTCCATTCTAGAGATTTGAATCTAGAGAGGTGATCACAGGTACCTGTCTAAAAGTAGATAAAAAACAGATCTCTATATCACTGGCTCCTCTCTGCTCTACATTTCATAATATCTACAGCGAGACCATGTTTACCAACATTTTGCAAGAGACACATGTAAAGGTAAGACTTATTCACAGCAGTATTTTTTTTTTAAGTTTATTTATTTTGAGAGGGAGAAAGAGAAAGTGCGAGAGCTTGGGAGAGGGGCTAAGAGAGAGAGAGGAGAGAGAATCCCAGTCAGGCTCCGTGCTGTCAGCACAGAGCCCAACACGGGGCTTGAACCCACAAACTGCAAGATCGTGACCTGAGCCAAAGTCAAGAGCTGGGGGCTGAACCAACTGAGCCACCAAGGTCTCCCTCGCAGCCGCTTTAAAACAATTCCTACCCGAGATAAAAACTTAGTTTAGTGAATACACACGCTGAGTAGTAAATGCTTTTCAGAGACTTGGTTTTGCCTGTGAGCTCGTAGAGACCATTATTGGATCCCTAAATTCAGCTTCCAGGAACCTTGAAACAAATGTACGCTGCATTATTCTCATTATTCAATTATGACAGCCTTTCCCCCAGCATTTTAATTAGCACTCATTTACTGAGAATTAAACTGTCATTTTAGTTGAACTCAAAGGAGTACCCCAGGGACACGCATTCCACAAGATAATAAAAGCGCCATATAATTCTGATGCTTCCACAATTTAGATTGGAGCCACGACAGGACTTTTCTGTCAGCCATTTCTGATGGGACTTAATCATTACGCTTAAGCCGGGAGGGGGGGCAGGGAGCACCATGATTCTATACCTGAAAACGTGAGGCCAAATGATGCTGGATCAAGACAGTCCGATCTTTGGTTCCTACTTGACGCTGTTCAGCAGAAAAGTCAAAGGAAAGGATCAGCGTGTTGGACATGTGGCTTCCACCCTGGTTTTGCCCCATGACAGCTGTGTTTTCCAGGGAAGTATTAGGCTCTGCTTTCCCACAGGTGCGACGGATGCCGTAATGACTGGGCTGTGACTGTGGCCTTGGCTGCTTTCTAGATCTGCCCTTGCTTCTTCAGATCCACCCCTTTTCCTTGTTGCTCGTGGTATAAACCATTTCATGTCTGAGTGTGGCGGGAAACTCTGTCACGGCGATGAAATGGAGAAGCACAGTAGAATGTCCCATTGTTATGTCTGACAAATGCCATTTTCTTTCATTTCTCAACATTCAAGGTAGAACCAGTGGGTTTTTTTTTCTTTTTTTTTTTTCTTTTTTAGCCCACTTTGAGACCTGGTTCATCTTACAGACTTTCATGCTTTCCACTCCGTCCGCCAAGTAATTCACCAGTTTTGGAAAGCTGAATGACCTTAGTCGATTCTAACAAGTATAAATCACAGGACCACAATTAAAAGGCATAGACTTCCAATTATAAATAAGTCCTAGGAATATAATGTACAGCATGGGGACCGTAGTTGACATAGCTGTATTATATATTTGAAAGTTGCTAAGACAGTAGATTTCGACACTTCTCATCACACACACACACACACACACACACACACACACACACGTTGAAATTATGTGTGGTGATGGATGTTAACTAAATTTATTGTGGTGATCATTTCACATTATATACGCATTGAATCATCGGTTGTAAACCTTAAGCCAATGCAATGTTATATGTGAATTGTATCTACATAAAACTGGAAAAAAATCACAGAGCCGCAGGACTGTAGAAGAAACATGACCTTAGGAATCTGGTCGTATCCAGCACCCCCATTTTATAGTTGGGAAGATTGAGGGTCACAGAAATGAGATGACATTCCCAGGGCCAAATTAGGTGGCTTAATTTATGGGAAATTAAAACTGGAGCTCCGTTATTCTGGTTTTCACGTGTTTGCCTTCTCTATACATACCGTGAGGCAAGCAGTATCTTATAGTGGGGAAGACCAGGAAGTCTGGGCTCCACATGCCTGGGTCTGAGTTCCAGCTCCATCACCTTCTACTGAGTCACTTAGAAAATGCCTTAGTTTTCATGAAAGTCCTATCTCATTTCTAACATGCAGTAAGAGCTCAGAAATATTATCTCTGGTCTTTACTGTATCTCCCTGTTTTCCATGAGTCCTTACAGCCGCCGTAGCGTAGGAAGCAGGCCTTTGGGTTTTATCTGTCTGTCCCCCAGGCCTTAACTTCCCACCATGCTTTGTACCAGCTCTTTGTGCTTTGGCTCTAAACCTCACATGCAAGGTAAGTGGTATCAGTCCATCTTTAAGATGAAAAAAATAGGCACAAAGAAATAATTTGCCCAAGGCCCGTAGCGCACAGATTAGGAATCTCTTTGATTACAAAATCTAGACAACTTCCATGTAGGTAAGGTCATTATCACTTGTAGCTCTAAGGCTAGACCTTTCAGATGTCTAGCCTTAGACAACATGTTCAGTAGACAACATCTGAAATAAACGCAGAGTTTATTGTTGGTGGACGACAAGGCAGTGTGCCTCTTCCCATATCATGCTTTTGGAAGTACGTCCTATTGTTTGCTGGTGACACGGCTTCGCCTCTAAACCTCTTGCTCTTTGGCAACAAAAGATGAGTCTTTTCTCACCTCTGATTCCCTGCAAGTCATGTGCGTGGAGAAGGAAGTTGAGAAGTCCTGTGAGAAAGAAAGGTGAAGTTTTAATAAGAGTGAGAGTATCTTACATTTTTGTTGATTGGGGTTGTATTTGGCTTTAAAAAGACAGAAGCAAAGAAGAAGTCTTCTTGGGAAAACAGACGAGCACAACTTGATAGAGGAAAATGAGAAGACTCGTTTTTTTTTTTTTTTCTGCTTGTCACAAAATTCTCCAGGAATATTTGCTCCGCTCTTGCTGATAGCCTGCCATATTGATGTTCCCCGCACAGACCACTGAAGTACAGAGCCCTTACAAGACTTCTTGTTAAATCCTTGTTTCCTTTTAGTTCAAGTGAGCGCTTTTATTCTTGTGTGTGATTTTGAAATTTCTTGGCAAAGCTAAGGGGGGAAAAAAACTCCTTCTGAACAGATGAGCATCTCTCCTCCTCGTATCGATTTGAGAAAAGGAGCTTCTGCCAGATAATTTCATCAGGATTAAAGAGTTCTGATGTCTGCCCTGCAAATGTGAGATTGTAGGAAGTGGCCAGGATGGAATGATGGTTTGTTCAGAACCCAACCTGAGGCAGGCCGGCTATCCTCTTGAATATAGTAAAGATAACAGTCAGCCCATCAGCCAACATTTACCTATTTTAGAACCACCAGTGGACATAATGGCATCTTCGACCTTAGGAATATACCTCTTCGTGAGAAGAAAAGCAACAAACACATAAATAAATCCAGGATCAGACAGTAAGCTAATTGTACCGCATAGGAAATAGCAAGTTGTAGTTCACTAAATGCCCTTCTCTGCATCATGTCACTTAATCTTCACAAGGGTTGATTGTGGTTTTCGAGGTAGGCGCTGGGCACCGGGGTGGGAGACACATTCTCTCTGGCCGTCTCTCTCTTTTCCATTCCATTCGCTCTGGGTTGGTATCGTGCCTTGAATCACCCTTGCTTCCTGTCGTGGAGGTAAGAGTCTCTGCCTCTATTTGAACTCTGGGTCATCCTCTTGTATCTGTGACTACTCCCTCCCGAGGTGAGCTCATCCAACTCAAGGACTTTACATAGCATCACCATGTGGATGCTCCCAGATTTATATCTTCATCCAAACTCTCCTCTGAGCCCCACATTCACATATTTTACTTGATAACTAACTACAGAGGATGCTGTGATTAGATGGCTCACAGGAATCGCAGTGTTAAGATATCCAAAATGGAACTCTTGATTTTCTCCTGCTCTCAAACTCTTTCTTACCGTACCCTGCCTCCATCCCTCCTGGTCCTACATGCTCCCCCGTGGGCCCAGGCTGGAAACTTAGGAGTTACCCTTAATTTCTGTCTTTCCATCCTTGCCAACACGTGGTCTATGAGCGAGTCCCCTTGACTGGACATCTACGATATACTTCACGCTCTTTGTTCCTCCTCATCTTCTCTTGTCATCATCTCAGCTCACATCATCATCGTCTCCTGGCCAGGCTACTGCGGTGGCTCCCTTATCTATTTCCCTGTGGCCACTCTGCCCTTCCAACCACCCCTGACATGCCATTCCCTACATAGTATCTAGAGAGATCGTCTTTTTTTTTTTAAATGTTTATTTATTTGTTTTTGAGGGTGAGGGTGCACGTGCATGTGTGCACATATGCGTGGGGGGCGGGCAGAAAGAGAGAGTGGGAGAGAGAGAATCCCAGGCAGGCGCTCTGCTGTCAGTGTGGAGCCCGACATGGGGCTTGATCCCATGAACCGTGAGATCCTGACCTGAGCCAAAATCAAGAGTTGGACGCTCAACCGAGCCACCCAGGCAAGGCGCCCCTCTAGAGGGATGTTTAAAAAGCAAAACAAAACAGAGCAAAACAAAACCAATTCATGTCTTCCCCACGCTTAAATCTCTTAATGACCTCCAGTTCTACTCAGAAAACATTTAAACTCCTTCCCCTGCCTTAAATGCTATATGGGATATGGCTCCTGTCCACGTGCTAAACTCCCCAACCTCATTTGGGGCTCCTGTCCCCCTTGTCACCATTTCTCAGCCTTCCCTGGCTTCCTGACACTTTCTAGAACACACCAAGCTCTTTCCGACGCCAGGAGCTTTGCAACCTGTCGTCGTCTTTCCCTTTCTGGTTCTTAGCCTGGCTCCTCCTTATTTTCCGTGTTTTCATTTTAAATTTAACCTCGCCTGGTCACCCCTTATTTCTCTACCACCACACCTGGTGGATTTTCTTCTTAGAACTTACTTTTGTCTAAAATTATTTCAATCTGGGGGTGTCTGAGTGCGTCAGTCGGTTAAGCGTCTGACTTCGGCTCAGGTCATGATCTCGCAGTTTGTGGGTTTAAGCCCCGCATCGGGCTCTGTGCTGAGATCTCGGAGCCTGGAGCCTGCTTCGGATTCTGTGCGCGTCTCTCTCTCTACCCTTTCCCCACTCACGCTCTGTCTCTCTCTCCTTCAAAAATCAATACACATTAAAATTATTTCAATCTGGAAGTGGGATCCTCCATGTATTTCGGGGCAATTTTCCAAATGTCCCTACTTTGGGCTTGACTTCAAGTCGCCTACTTAACTTTTTGTACAGATGGCTCACAATGGCATCTCCCAGAATCCTGCCTTACCTTGATTTCTAACAAGGCCAACGGATTTATCCAAGCCACAGAGAGGCGAGTTTTTGCATTTTGCCAGTCAAAGCGCTTTGCACTTTACTGAAGCTTGGGTGACAGTGGTGGTTAATAATGGGAGGGTGGCTTTTGGAATAAGTGACAAAGAGTGTGTCTGGCGACTGCATATGACTGATGCATTTTCACGAAGGAAATTCCAAAACTAATTGTCAGTGATTTTCAGTTAGCTGCCACTTGTGTCTCTCCTCTCTTTAGTGGAATGGAAAGAAAACTCTGCTTACCCTCGTGTAGACACAAAATGAAGGCCGATGAAGTCTTTGAACTAGGAAGGGACACTTGTAACCTGGGCAGTTCATTCTGGCTTTATTCAAGGATGGTTTTAAAACCCCAAGAGGCAGCTTCTCGGGCCAAACATTTTGTATTTCTCCTTGCTTTCTTTTCTTGCTCATGGCGTTGTCATCCTTGTTAGGTGCCCACTGTAGAGTCACCTTTGCCGGAGAGAAAAATGAGTAAGACAAAGACGGAAAGACATGACACCAGAAGAGGGTGGTTGGGTCGGAGTGCAGGAGAGGCCAGTATGAACAATCTCTACTCCTACCTGTTTTAATTATCTCCCAGTTTAGTTCAACGCGTGCTTCCCTGTGGCTGTCATGGTGTCTGAGTATGTTGAAATGTAACACCGCCGACATTGGAATGATGCTCAGTAACGCACTCTAATTAAAGCCAGCCACCGGCGGCCATAGGAGCTCTATGTGAAGGAGGTGATGCCGTGAATCTGATGCCTGAGAGAGAAAGAAGTAGCAGGGAAGGGCAAGAAATCGGAAGTCTGTACGAGGAGCTCAGTGTTCAAGTATTGACCGTTGGCTACTCATGCGTCCTCCGGGTCTTAGGAGAGCCCCCCCTGCTCTGGTTTTGCTTCTCCAGAGTGAGGAGAGCTGATGCGATTCAGGTGGGAAATATCCAAAAATAAACACACACACAGAGCTTCATTCCATAGGGGGGAAAACCGAGGCCTGGAACAGGCGTGTAAGGACAAAGCCAAGTTTCACCCACATCACTTTTCACATGGCTGCTTAGAGGGTGAGGCTTGGTGATGATCAATGAGTTGCTAATCAATGTGCAATATTGGCAACTAAGCTCTGGTGATTTTTCCTAAGAGGTAGGCTACAGCTGGCTAGGCCATGAAGCTGCATCAACTCTACTGATAAATAGAGACCAAGTCAGGGTCAGTGTCATCTCCATTGACTCTCCCGCTGCTTCCTACCCCCAGTGGATCGTGATAAATGGCACCATTTCGCTCAGTTCCTTACGTTGAATCCTAGGGGTCGTCCTTCACCCTTTCATTCTTCTGCTGCTCACATTCAACCCCTAAGAGGCTCTGTCCACCTGCCTTCACAACAATCCCTATTCGTCCATTATCCAGCTCTGTCACCACCCCCACAGTCCAAGCCAATGCCGTCCCTCCCCGACTACTGGACATGACCCCTGAGCAGCCTCCTACTTCCACGCCTGCCTTTCTACTACCTGTCACCCTTACAGCAGCCGAGTATTGGTCTTCACATAAATCAACTCATTTTCACGCCGCTGCTTGAAACCCTACAATGATTTTCCGTTACAGTTAGGAAAAAAAAAATGCCAACACCTCACCCTGGCCTGTAAGTCCTTATATAATCTGGCTCCAGCTAATTTCTCTGGTTTCATCTTGTACCTCTTTCCCCTTTGCTCACCGCACTGCAGACACACTGGCCTTCTTCTGTTCCCTGAAGATGCCGAGGCCGTCCCTCCCGAGGCCTTTTGTACCGCTGCTCACTCTGGAATGCTCTTACCCCAGACACTCTCCAGGCTGACTTCTCATCACTCAAAACTCAGCCTCCAAGGTCTCCTTCCCAGAGAGAAGTTACTGGTTGCCCCCCTGCACACACACTGCCATACACGGTCCCCACCACATTATTCTGCTTTGTTTTCCTTGTGGCACTTATCCCTCTCTGAAATGATTTTATTATTTCCAGTGATCTTTGACTCTGCTCTCTAGAATGGAAGGCACAGGTATGCTAAGACAATGTGTCATTACCCATTTTATTCTCAATGCCAGAAACAATGCTGGGTGCATAGAAGGGGTTTGCTCAATAAACAGTTGTTGAATAAATACAGGAATGAATCCATGAAGGTCGCCGTCATTAATATCATCACCATAGCAGCTGTCGCTTTTTACATGTACTTATTATCCACCAGGGGCATTATCTCCATGAGCCTCCACAGCAACCACATGACAAGGAACTAAGGTTGAAAAGGTTCTGACACCTGCCCAAGGTTGCAGGTAGTAAAGAACGAAAGCAGTCCGTCTGGGTCCAAAGCCTCTGCTCTTCCAGTCTTAACACTGTGGTTACAAGGAGTGGCTGGTCCTGCTTTGCTAGGGTGTGGGCTTAAAAACATTCATCCATTCCTTTTATTGGGTCAGCTGTTAATTTGGGACCAGTTTGCTGGGCACCGTATGAGTGAATTTCGCAGTGAACAAGATAGAATTTGTGCTTTCGTTTATCTTGCACTCCAGTCATTATTTGGTTAATGGTCACAAGAGTCATTCTGATTGCATTCGTTTGCTGGGGCCGCCATAACAAAATCCCACAGACCAGGTGGCTTGAACAGAAGTGGATTTCCTCATAGTCCTGGAGGATGGATGTCCAAGATCCAGGTGCTGGCAGGGGTTGGATTCCTCTGAGCCTTTCTTGTTGGTTTGCAGATGGCCACCCCCTTGTTGTGTCCTCACGTGGCCTTTTCTCTGCTCATGCCCATCAACGAGGTCTCTTCCTTTCCCTGTAAGGACAAAAGTCACAGTGAAGTAGGGCCCCGCTGTCATGACTTCATTTACCCGTGCCTTTTTAAAGGCCATATCTCCAAATACAGCCGCGTCAGGGTTAGGGCTTCAACATACAAATTTTGGGAGGACACAATTCCATTGATAACACTGATCGTCTGGAAATATGAACCCTTTAAAGGCATGAATAAAACCTGAATTTCCAACTGGATTAATATTAGTATTGTATAGGTCCTAGATTAAACTCATTTATATTAGTATGTGATGCCTGTCCAAGGTTATATTTCAAAGTCCAAGGCTATATTTTACAACGATGTGCAAAATCAGTTATTTTTGAGAGAAAGACCTAAAGAAATCATATCGCAAATAAGAAGGGCACTCACGCATATAACATTCATACAGCACGGGATGGCCAGAGAGGAACAAATTTATCTTGAATGTAGCCAAGTCTCTTTCTTCCATCTGTGTCTTCATAAGTGAATGAGGGACTTCTATATATATTGGATTTTCATAACACATCTTCTAGCAAAGGTGTATAAAGAAAGTTTTGAAAGGATAGCGACTGAAGAAGGTATGAGGCAGGATCCGACTGGATTTGAATAATCTCTCCCAGCTGATTTTGCAGAACAGAGTGACCTAATGCTTGGCTGAGATTCGACTATATTTATGACTTTTGCCTGGAATACCAGCATCGATGATTAACTGATAGAGGGATACAGAGGCCCAAACACTTTAAAAAATAGTATCCATACAAGAGCGTCTTTGTATTTAGGTTTGAAAAAATTCTTTTGGGGTGCTTTGCCTGTATTCAAAAAATTAAAATTTTTATCTTCCTTGGCACATAGCCAGTTTAAGTTCTAGAAGCCAGAAGGGTTAGGGCAGGGCATAGTACTCCTATTTGTCTAGCTAAAGGATTTAGCAGAGAGGCTAGAAGTGGGTAATGTTCAAGAAAGGTCAGATATTTGGAAAGCTCAGTTAAACAACACAATCACAACAATAAAAATACTGCATCATTAATAGACAGCTTGGGTGGTGGGCGATAAAATGGGGATAAAACAGGCTGAATTCATGTCCAAACACTGTCTCTGACTGGCCTGGGTTTCCTCATATGTAAAATGAGGCCTTAGGGGCTGGTTCCAAGTTCTCTCTAAAATGTCCTGTTTTATGGTGTTGGATGATGATTCCCAGTTGGAGATCAGGTAAGGTTGCCAGATTTAGCAAATACAAATACAGGTGTCTTATCTGTCAACCCTAATATGAGAAGATGGCCTGAGAGGGCCCTGGAGGATACAAAGTCATCACAAATGATCTGTAGCGTTCATGATCTTCTGGCATTTAATAGACACCTGACTGCTTATGTTAAGCTTTGGAACTTGTAGCATTTTCAGATTGGTTTTGGACCGGTTGAAAATGCTCCTCTGCCTACTGATACGGCCCCAGGCACAGAACTCAGAGCAAGCTAGGTGACGAAGTGCGACCGAAACCACTAAATTCTACTCCTGAAACTATTACACTGTATGTTCAATAACTGGAATTTAAGCAAAAACATGAAACATAAAAAGAAAAAAGCAAAGAGAAAGAAACCATTGTAATGACCTTGCCCTAGCCTTGCAATGGTTCCCCAATGGGGCGGAAACCGGCCAGTAACACTCCTCAGGCAAGGTTCTGCTGGGGTCAAGACGGCAGGCAAAGTCTTGCTCTGCCTCTGTCCTTTTATAACAAGCCATACATGGGCATTCTGGAAGAATTTGCATGCCTAACAATGTACCGTCGTGGAAAATAATACATTACAACGGGTACTCTGGGATCCCGAACCAAATTCAGCCCCAGCCCGGCCACACTCTCAGAGGCCGGGGAAGAAATGAGTTCCTGGATCAGGGAAAATCATTGCCTTGAAGAACTTTGGAAGAATGTGTGGCAGCAGATCTGTATAGAAACCAGTCAGCTATTTGTTCCCCGTGCCAGGATAGTACTGCACTTCCGGCATTTTGAGAACTGACTTATGGTTCAGGCCAGACACAGCGAGTGAATTCGCCAGCCAAATTGTCCAACATCGTAGCAAAGAAAATGTGAGTCAAACAAAGCAAGACGGGGCATATGGGTTCTGGGTTTTGGGGTCGTAAATACAGGTTAGGAGCTTTATACCAATTGCTTCTGTCCCTTGACACATTTCCATTTTAAGGTTAAGTAGGTTTAATTACACAGCTCCTTTTCCCATCTTTCCTTCTTTTTGACATTACATAAGATATTTTAGGAACAGAGAAAGGTTAATGGGCCTATGATGGGCCCTAGAATTAACTTCCTTAATTAAGCCTCCAGAAGACATCTTTTCATTTCTTTTAATGACCTGTCTTGGTTAAAAAAGACCCGAAGCTCCTGAAGTTTTGTGCAGGTCCTGCTTGTATAAGACCCGCGCAACCTAGCACATGATTGCAGCTTTGTCTTAGATGATGTTTCTGGTTTAAGCAAGTGCTGTCATCAACAGGGGGGCCGAAGTTGATGGGCAACGAGAAGATTAATCCGTTCAGTGTTGTGACTTTGGAAAATTCACCTTTGCGGATTTAGACTCTTATTCAGGCATCGATTTATTTTTATAGAGCAAACAGATGAATATATCCCTCCTCACATTATGCTCATCAAATATTTGTAAATTAAACTACAATTTAAATGTACCAGCTAGTGGACTACAATCAAAAAAACCTTGCCATGAGTCTTTTCTAAAACTCCTCTATCATACTTTAATTTATCTCTTATTATTTAAGAATTTTTAATATGTTTCTCTTACACCAAGGCCTGCTATACATTAATTTCTTTCCTCTTCTTTCAAATTAGATGTCTTTGAGGAACCATCATCATTGATGAGACTTTTCAGAACCCATTTGAACATGACCAAATACTTATAGATTTAAGGACACTCCCTGTGTTCCTAGTTTTTTTGGTTTAATTTGTCAGTATCTCATTTACATTTCCTGACATTATTGGAGGAGAAAACATACATGCTATTAATGTTCTTGTTCTTCCAAAATGAGAATTCTAGCAGTACTTCCTAATGTTACTGATCATATCTATCTATGTATCTATATGTATCTATCTTCTATATGGCGGGCATCTATCTATTTCTGTATCTATCTATCTATCTATCTATCTATCTATATCTATCTATCTGGCTAGCAGATTCTGATTTAGAGCTCTGGACCAAGCCAATGAAATCTAATCTGTGTTTACCAAAGCTACACAGAGGATACTGATGGGCACCCCATGTACATATCTGTGTCTGGAAATGAAGTCTGTCTTAGAGCTCCAAGCCCAGGGCAGTGGGTGGCTTCTGTTCCTTCTTCAAGTCCTGTCTTCTACCTGATCACAGAACTTCCTGAAAAGGGAATGGTTGCTAAACAGCTTCTTGTGACATTGACCTCAGTGCTGAGCATGAAACAGAGAGCTGTTATTATCTAACTATGCAAATGTGAGAGTCAATGAATGTGCACTTGGTTGAAAGGGCGTGTGAGGGACAAAATCGGGAATCTGTTCCAGGTGTTTCCATGGTTCTCTCTCCCAGGTAATGGTTGGTTTCTTATGGTGTGTAGATCCTTCAGCTTGCTAATGGACATCCTGTGTTTCGTTACAAAAAGAGTTTGTAGAACCGAGATGGATTTCTGGGAGAATGTCTGCAAAATGGTGCCTTCTTAAAAATGGTGCCTTGTCTTTCCTCTTCCTCTAATTCAGATATCATGTGGTGTGGATGCCTGTCACCACTTGGTGTTTTATTCGTATTATATACCCTGAGTCTAATTCTTCCTATGAGTATTAATGTAGTATCCATATTCAATAGAGTGGAAAATAAATGACCTTATGCCTGTCTTTTGCTCTCCTCTTCGGGACAGGGCTGGAATGAGCAAATTAATCTGTAATGGGATGGCCAGACTGGGAGGTGGCAGGGGACATGTGGCATGGGCAAAGAGGGTGTGCAGATCCAGCTGCAAAGCTCAGAGCATAATATCCGAAGGGTAGGGCAGCCCAAAGTAGTTAACATCATGGACTCTGCAGTAATTAGACAGAGCACGATCAGGAGAGACCAACAAGTAAACAATCTATGGAGACTTTTCTGTGTTTCCCTCACCTGTAAAATGTAGGTAATTCAGTACTTAGTAAATTGGTTTGTTGCGAAGATTAAATTTGTTTCATACACATAAAGTATACCAAATGGTACCTGGCACATGGTAAGATTGAATTAACACGTGAAATAGTATTGTTGTCATGTTCTCATCAGCAGAAACCAGAGTAGAAGGTGGGTTCTGGGCTTTAGGAGTAGAGAATAGGAAGGAAGGGTGGAAGATAGGGTGCAATGTAGCTTGACCGCTGAGTGGAGACTGCTGAGTCGGAGCTCTTGAAAGCTTTCCCACTTGAGTCCCAAATCGATCTTGAAGGCCAGTTGAGCTGAGCTTGAAGCAGAGGCTCCCAAGAACCCCAATGTGGGGATATGGGGGAGCAGAGGCCGAGACCCAATTTCTACATCTGTTTAATTGGCCTCATCTCTTGACTTTCTCTCCTCCTGCCAACACCATCGGGCCCCAAGGGAAAGAGTTCTCTGACCATGTGGGAGAGTGGCTGGTGTCCATGTTAGCTCTCTTAGACTGACAGTCCCCAGAAGGTAGGGCTTGGTTGTACTTGAGGCTATAACTCTGCTGAGTTTATGTCATAGGCAATTACATGGTTAATAAATGATATGAGGTAGATCATTTCCCGTTAGGGTAGTGACCAAACTAACGTAGGTAATTTCATTATTAATATCAATTCAATTCCTTAACATCCGTCATTGGAGAATCACAAAGGTCAATCCGTTGCAAATATTTCCACTAGATCTGCGGTTGCTATGTATTCTTCACATATGAAGGAATAATGTGGTACCTACTTTGCACAGAGACTATATCCCTTTCATTATTTCCTTCGTCGAACATGCACTGAATGCCTACTATGTGTTGGCAGGGGTACTTGGTACTCAAGAAGAACAAGATGCATATGACATAGCTCCTGACCCCAAGGTGTCATAAACTGGTGCAAGGACAGAGACAAGTTGACAAACAGTTTATGAAAGTGCCGCCAATTGGGCAAACATGAAGTGCCGTTGGGATCCAAGGATGATCAGCTCTACTCAGTGGTAGAGAGTCATGGTCAAGAGGCGCTGATAGAGGTGATAAAAGGAATCCCAGAGCATCCTTGACTTTCGATGGGGTTACGTCCCAGTAAATCCGTTGTCGGTTGAAAATATGTTTAATACATCTAACCCACCGGACATCGTAGCTGAGCCTCGCCTACCTTAAACATGCTCAGGACATTTACATTAGCCTGCAGTTGGGCAGTCATCTCGCACGAAGCCTTTTTTGTAATAAAGTGTTGGAAAATCTCATGTAACTTAATGAATACTGTACTGAAAGTGAAAAGCAGCATGGTTGTGTGGGTACAGAACAGTTGTCAGTGTAATGGTTGTTGGCCCTGGGGATTGCAAGGCTGACTGGGAGCTGAGACTGGCTGCTGCTACCTGTCCAGTATCTCCAGAGAGGATTGTACCGCCTAGCGCTAGCCAGGGAAAAGACCCAAATTCAAAATTCTGTGTACGGTTTCTACCGAATGCAGATCCCCATCACAGAGTCAAACCATCATCAGCTGAACCATGATAAATCGGGGACTGTCTATCCAAGGTCTTAAAAAATAAGAAGAGGTTTATTTGGCAGAGAAGGGAAAAGGATTTGCAGCAGAGAAGCAGCTTGGGAAAAGGGAGAGGCATGTAACAGGTGTATTAGGAAGTCGGTGTAAAAGTAGAAAGTGGGAGAAATGGGTTGGGTGGCTAAATAAGAGCAGTATCACCAAAGACCTTGCGTGAAAAACTTGACAGTATTGACTTTATCAGAAATCATTAGAGTCCTTAAGAAGATAATGTGATCAAACTTGCCTCCGAGAATGTTCTTTCTGATGACAGTTTGGAGGAGGCACTGGATGAGAGCAAAATATTGCATAAGGGGACTGGGTGTGAAGTTGAGAGACTGTCTTAATGTGCACATCATATATGATAAGGACCTAAGCTAAAGCAGGGCAAGGGGGATAGAAAGGAGGATTTAAAAAATCATTTAGGAGCATCCGTGTGGTTGCAAATGGCAAGATTTCATTTTTAATGGCTGAGTAATATTCCAATATGTATACATACCACATTTTCCTTATCCATTCATCTATTGAGGGACACTTGGGTTCCTTCAATATCTTGATGATTGTGAATAATGCTGCAATAAACACAGGGGTGCGTATTTCTGAAATCACTACAACACCGTATATTAATTATACTTGAAATAAATAAATGAATATTTAAAAAAAATCATTTAGGAGGCACAATCAAAAGGACTTGGCAGCCAGCTGGATGTCTAGATGTGAAGGAGAAGTACTTAATGCCAAATATATTTACTGTTGGTTATCACAGTCTGTGATGTATAGTCCTGCTTCGGGTCCTTACTGGTGATCCAAAGCAAATTGTGCCCCAATAGCCCTCAGAGGAAAAAACCTCCTAGAACAAAAGACGAATACATCTTAAGGAGGTTTTGGATTTCATTGGGGTCCTTTCTCCATTTAAATTCACAGAAAAACCCAAGGAGGTTCACTAACTGAAAATTTATTGATGGAGCTAATGGTGCATCCAGAGAGTATTGGTCTCCATCTCTAGATCATTCCTTCCCACATTTGAGATGCACACCAGTCACCCGGAGATCTGCCTAAATTGTAGGTTCTGATTCATTCAGTCTGGGGTTGGGGTTTGACATCCCTCCTGTTTCACAAAGCTTCCAGGTGAGGGAGATGCCCTGGACCACGGTTTGAGTCGTCCGTGTCTAGACCGTTTCACAAGGAGGGAAATACAACTTGTTGGTGTGTCAAAATGGGCCCGACCTGACGGCAACAATTGGGACAATAGCACAGGTCTCGGGTTACGCTGCTGCTGTTGCTGCAGACCTTTCAAGTCTTGTCTGGGTGGGGCCTCTTGGGAGTGGTACCCGTCCCAGGAAGAGAACTGGTAAAGTCCTATACAGTCCTATATAGTCTGAGCCAATAAGGTTGTCCTCGTGTTCCACCAAGAGCCACAGAGAGTTTTCTCCCCATGCTGCCCCTGGCATGTCTCACTGAGTAATCAAACCCCAACTCAAACCCCTGGCCCACACACAGTCCCACCTAGCCAAAATGGGATAGCGTTGAGTTTTGTGAAGCTTGCTGTGGGGGTGAGGAATATTTTGGGTTAAGAGTTATAAAAGGTTCTTTGTAGCAATTGCAATATTTATGTACCTGTCACCAGAGACAAACAAGGCTGGAAATTAGGAAACTGACTCCTTCTTACCTTGTGAGTCAGCTTTCATCCATGCTTGACCTCTACTTACTGACCATGCGGTGCTCAGGTTACAGTTTGTTTATATATGCCAGCTCTTTAATTACGAGAGCATAAGTCCTAGGGACCAGGACCAGATGCTGGGGTTGGCATTGCCTGGTGGGAGACTGACAAATGGCCTTGGGTGGCTCAGACCCAACCTGGCCTGCTCTGGTTGCCTGAAATAGAGAGGAAATTTTGCTGTAGGGAGACTGCAGTAGGCTCTGAAATTAAGAGGAGTCTAGATGGAGGAAAAGCGCTACCTTGGGAATCAGGAAACTAGTTCTAACTCAGCAATAACTGGTTATGTGATTTTGGACGAGGCATTTTGTCTTTCTCGGCCTTAGTTTCTCTCTCTGAGAAATGAGGATGTAGGCCAGTGGTGTTCAGACTTGTTCTCTGCAGAACCCTACAGTTTTCATGGAGGTACTAGGAGGATCAGACTGGATCTACCAAAAAATTACCAACTCGTATGGCTCATAAGGGTTGGTAGCTCCCCAACATACACACGCCCTTGGTGTTTGGTGTGATGGTAACCTTTTACCATTCCACAGAAGTGTTTCCACTGGGGAGGCCATGGATTTAGAGTCTGGACTCCAAAAAATTTAACTCTAATGTTGCCCTCAGGAATCCTATGAGCATGTCACACATGGAAAATACTTAGAAAAAAAAGCACATCAACTACATGAAGGTGACAGCATCTATTGTATTTCTGGGGTATACTTGATCTTTTTTTTTTTTAAGCTTATTTATTTGAGAGAGAGAGAGAGAGTGCGCCAGCTGGGGAGGGACAGAGAGAGAGGGAGAGAGAGAATCTGAAGCAGGATCCGCCCTGTCATCGCAGCGCCCAACACGGTGCTCGAACTCACGAACCACGAGATCATGACCCGAGCCGAAATCAAGAGTCGGACGCTCAGCCGAGTGAGCCACGCAGGCACCCCCGGGGTATACTTTATCTTAAGAAAATGGATTGATTTCTGAAAAGCCAGTTTCCTGAATTAATTTTAGCAAGCCAAACCGACTAACCTACTTTAAAAAAAAATGCACTTATTCGGGGTCCTGGACCATAAGTTGGAGCTACATAGATCAACTGCTAGACTTGTCTTGATCGCAAAAATATTTCCTCCAAGGAGCACATCATCTTAGGAATTCATTTAAAAGAGGTTTACCCGTTTTCATTGTCTTGATTGTGTGTTTTCATGTGTTCAAATTCTTCCTGTGGTCTGTACTAAAGGGATTGTTGCTCTGCTCGTATTTTGCCGACTCTGATTTTCCCAGGAGGGTTTGCGTTCGGCAGGCTGAACAGGTTTACAAGCGCTGAAGTGCCTAGGAGCAAAGTTCAATCAAAGTGGCTATTTATATACAACTTGTACTTACAATGGAACATTTCACAAAGGATTTCCCTTTGTAACACTGACAACAGTGACTTGAAAACAGCAGGTATACTTGTTGAATGACCGAATGATCATTCATTCGTTTATTCATTCCATGGCATTGACCCCCATCACAGAGCTCTCTGTGAATTACTGTTTTCTACTTTGGAGAATTGAAATGAAGCTGAGCTTCTTCTAATAACTATGCTTTCATCTTGACCCGCTCAGCCAGCTGGGGCTTCGTATTCACCCGGCTTCCGAGGTCAGTCTTTTTGGGCCAGAGGCTACACACCGTTTTTCTACCGTTCTGTTTCCTCAGTGGGATTCTCCTCTTCGGCTCTTGCCCTTGACCGTAGAATTACCATTCAACGCAGAAACTACTGACAAAAGGGGGCATTTTTGTGTGTGTGAGTAGGGGCAGATCGTGATTACTTAATAGAAACTTGAGTCTCAAAAATACCGTGCAATCTAGGGGATTTTCATCCCGCTGAATGTTTTCGTTATTTGCTTATGTGAGAATATACAAGTTCATGTGCACAAATGTGTTTAGTCTTTTCATATTACAAGCCAATGCCTGATTGAAAATTTGACATCAGAGGACTGACAGATTGGACTCAGACTCCCATGGGGTTGGGAGCATCTTCAGAAAAAAAACATTATATTCCTACCTTCCAGAAGATGGGGACTTGGCTTTTTAAAGCATTGTGTATGAGAAAGATGATTAATAAGCTATAAAATAAGTGAGGCTATAGACTAGGAAATCGGTTCTGGAACTCAAAGGGTCAATGGTCCAATTCACTTAACTAAGAAAACTGTGGGTAAGATAGCATGAGACACCAATAAGGAGGGACTGAGAGAAGAAAGCAAGAGACTGCACTTTCCATTTCCTTACTTGACCTTGAGCCCCTCTGGAGCTAAGCATGCCCATCCATAAACTAAGGACAGATGAGCTGCCTCTCGATTTTCAGTGATCTTGGAGGTCTGTGCGGACAGTAATGGATCAGAGCATTATAATATTAAGAGTGTCATAGAGACTCTTTGAAGAAGGCACGGTTGCAGCTGAGAGTGGAGCTCTGGATGGCCCACTCCAGCTCCTGATTCATCACTGTTCAATCTGGCCGAGGAACACATTTTAAAGACCCTGGGAAGATACCCGGGGAACCTGAGGTGATGATTCACCAAATTAGAATGACTCTAACCAGCCTCAACGTGCAATCATTGGAGAAGGTACATGCTGACCTGCTCAGAGGCGCAAAGGAAAAGAATCTCGTCGTGAAAGGACCAGTTCGGATGCCTACCAAGACTCTGAGAATCACTACAAGAAAAACTCTTCGTGGTGAAGGTTCTAAGACTTGGGATTGTTTTCAGGTGAGGAGCTGCAGGCAACTCATTGATTTGCACAGTCCTTCTGAGATTGTTCGCAGATTACTTCCATCCGTCTCGAGCCAGGAGTCGAGGTTGAAGTCACCAGTGCTGACGCTTAAATCAGCTTTTTGAATGAACTGATTATGGGTTGTTACAAAAAAAAAGAAAGAAAGAAAAAGAAAAATCAGAGGGATAGTGCAGTGACTCATCATGAGATGACCATGGCAAAGGCACAGGTGTTGAAGCCATACAGACCACTGTTCAAGTCTGAAACTCTGCCACTTATTAGGATACTTTGAGAAAGGCATTCGGCTTTCCTGAGCCACACAACTGTGGCTGCACCTTTAAATTAGAATTAATAAAGTTGAGGGGCTCCTGGTTGGCTCAGTCGGTTAAGCGTCTGACCCTTGGTTTCAGCTCGGGTCATGATCTCACGGTTCGTGGGTTTGAGCCCCGTGTCGGGCTCTGCGCTGGCTTCCTTGGGATTCTCCCTCTAAAAAAAATAATAAAGTTGGGATAAAAAGATAATTTAAGTAAGTGAAATACTAGGCCTTATGGAGTAGATATTCACTTGCTGGTTCTCCTTGCCATCATCACAGGTAAGAAATAAGTTTATTTCCTGAGCATTAATTTATTCCCCAGGTATTTTGAGTGCTCACTATGTATGTTGGAAATTAGATATGATTTAACATCAGCTGAGGATGTCAGTGAAGACAAAATGAAATCACTTTAATGCATATGAAGGGACTATGTTGCCCTTAAATAAAATGTTTCAGCTTATAACTGACCAATTAGATTTCAGCTGCACACAAATTGCTTTTGTTTGTTTTTAGACTTGTATACTACATCATTCATATTCTCACCCAGTCTTTCTTGTGATTAACAATGTATTTGCAAGATGGCCACACAGGAAAGTAAAGCTGGAATCCAGCTCATGAACAGTGGACTCCTTGAGTGCAACTGTCTCATAGTTAACTGTGCCTTTCACTGCCTAGGAATAGCATATAGACTTTGAGTTTTATTCTGGAGGAAATGGAAGGCTTCTGAAAACTTTGATCAGAGGAGTATCATGAACTGACTATATTTGAAGCGACTTATTCTGCCTTATGTGGAGGACAGATGGTTAAGGGGGCAAAGGTGAAAGCAGGGAGGCCTTTGGATGGTCTCTGTGATAATAAAAGGGTGACATTACAGTGATTTGGTCTTAAACGGCTGTGGTGGGAGATGGTGAGAAATGATTGGGTTCTGGATCCGATCTGAAGCTGGCATGACAGAATTTGCTGGTGGGTTGTAGTGTGGTATGAGAAAAGGAGAAGAATCAAGCCCTAATCCAAGGGTTTGGGGACTGAGCCATGAGAAAAATGATGTCAGCACTTACTGAGATGAAGAAAACCAGGAGCAGGGGAAATCTTTTGAGGGGAAAGATCAGGGATACAATTTTATGTGACTTAAATTTGAGACTTCTATTAAATACCCAAGATTTGAATCTAGATTTCAGGACGAACCTTGAAGGAGGAGATAGGAATTTGACTATCGTTGGTGCCTAGATGGGGGTTCAGTGTCAAGTGACTGGGAGAGATCACCGGAGAGTGGACGTAGAGAGAAAAGGAGACGAGGTCTCAAGTGTGAGCCCTCAAACGCTGCAACGTTTAGCGGTCAAGAAGACAAGAAGGAATCAGCAAAGGAGGACCGAAGGAGACCGAGAAGAAGGAGGAGAACTCGAAGAGAGACTGGCGTCTCAGAGACAAGAAAGAGAAAAAATTAAGAGGTTTAGAGGAGAGGAAGAGGGAGTGGTTCACTGTGTCAAACGTTGCCAAGTAAGCCCAATAAGAGGGGGACTGAGGACTGATCTTTAGATTTGGCAACGTCTTATTGATAACCCTGACAAAAACTGTGATCCTGGAAACACTGGGAAGGTGACCACTGATTGGATGGCGTTCAAAAGAAAAGAGGAGGAGAGATAGAGTGAGAACAGACATCTCTTACAAGGGTTTTGTTTTAAAGGGGAAGAAAGTAATGGGGAAGGGGGTAACGACTTGAAATGTAGGGTGTGAGCGAGCACGCACTTATGGCCCAGGCACTGCTGAGTCAGACAGGATGCTGGCTATAGGTCTGGAGCAGGGTCTTGGAGGGCCCCGCCGATCAGACTTTAAGCCTTTGGTTGCTGGATTATGGAGTGCCCATGAGGTCCCGGGGGAGGGGTTGGGTTGAAAGAAAATGGGAGAGGAGAGACTTGGGAAGCTCAGGGCAGTGGTTGCATCCTGACGGGCCTAGAAGTGTCTCAGGACTTTATCAACCAACATGGTGGTACCAGTGTGTTTTAGTTGAACATCAGCCTGGATCCATAAAGAGGTGTCTTTCTTTATTATCTTCATTTAAAACAATTTTTTTTAATGTTTATTTATTTTTGAGAGACAGAGACAGAATGCGAGTGGGCTAGGGACAGAGGGCGAGGGAGACACAGAATCCGAAGCAGGCTCCAGCTGTCAGCAAAGAGCCCGACGTGCGGCTCGAACTCACGAGCTGTGAGATCAGGACCCGAGCCGAGGTTGGACGCTCAACTGACTGAGCCACCCAGGTGCCCCGTCTTCATTTTTTAAAGAAGAGGATATTGCAGAATATTTTCATGATGTGAAATGACCAGAAGAGCGGGGAGATTTGAAAAATCGATGATGTAGGAGAATGCAGGGAGAATTATAGGAATTCTTGAGCTGGGTGAAGGGGGATGGGGTAAGCACATAAATAAAATGGGTTGGTTTGATGAAAACACAATTTTTTTTTTGTTCCTTGTAGCAGGAGGGAACACAGACATGGGTGAGCTGCTGAGACGTTGTAGAGGGCATGTGAAATTTCTTTTCTGGTTGCTTCTATTTTTTCTTTGAAAGAGAGGAAATTTATTAACACCACAATTGTTCTATTATATTTAAAATTTTTTTACGTATTTCTTTCTTTCTTTATTTTGAGAGAGATAGAGACAGCATGAGTGGGGGAGGTGCAGAGACAGAGAGAGAGAGAGAGAGAGAGAGAGAGAGAGAGAGAGAGAATCCCAAGCAGGCTCCATCCCTGCCAGCATAGAACCTGAGGCCAGGCTTGAACCCTCTAAACTGTGAGATCTTGACCTCAGCCGAAGCCAAGAGCCGCATGCTCAACTGACTGAGCCACCCAGGTGCCCCAACACCGCACATTTTTATCTTCCTCAAGGTCACCATGCATCCACGTTTTATCTGAGATTTATGTAGAATTCTGGGGAGATGCTGGTCACTAGAACTACTTTTGCTTCCAAATCCGTGTCTCCTGCCGGGAGACACCCAGCTGCGGAATTTCGGTCCCACCTCATTCCATGAGTGATGATCAGAGCCCGGTTTCCTTTTGAGACGGTTTATAGAGCATGGTGACCCCTGGCCCTCTCATGCCCTGCTTTGCTATGGAGTAGCCCAGAAAGGAAACATTTCTTGTCTGGCACAGTGATGTATCCGGGGTCCCTAAGAGAACACGACGCAGAGTAGGTGTTCAATAAATATCTGTTGGATGACTTGAGGGAGGGAGGGAGGGCAGGCGGAAGGGAGGGAGGGAGGAAAGATTTCAATCTGCATCTAGAAGGGACACCACTAATCTAGCCTAGTTACGTTATGTTTTGTTTCTGCTCAGGAGATTTACATCTTGTTTATAACCAATTCCTCTGGTGCGTGTTTGTCGTTCTGAAATTTTTGCCAAGAGTCAGGAAAACATCCAAAATGGCTGAAGGATGGCAGTGTTTGATTGTTTGCCTCGCTCTCTACCTCCGAAGTTAATATGATGCTATCTGAGTGCAAAGGCACAGACAGGGAGGAGTTTAATGCAAATTTAGCCAGGAGTCTAGTGCCACTTCACAAAATATTGATTAGGTGTCTGATTTGCTCTCCCCTGACAATGGGCCATAGGAATAAACCAATGAGGTGGGCTCAACCCCAGCTCGTCATGGTCATTCGATAAAGCCAGGCAGCCAATGAGGAGCAGCTACCTTTTGATTGGGCGAGAGGCCAGCGAGGGGGGGAAACCGTCTTAGCAACAGCAGAAAATATTGCACACGCCCTTGCACGCACGCACAAACACAGACATCACGCTTTGCCACCCTGCTGCAGTGAACAGTTGCTGATTGTGTCTCTTAAGGCTTTTGTTTAAACCACAGTCCCGCTTCCAAAGGCCCAGTTTCTGTTCACAGATCACACTGCTTACCTGGTCAGTCAGCCCATAATCCCTTTTTAATGGAATGAAGGAACAACATTCCTGTCGGCGCCCCCACCCCACCCCGTCCCCCCACCCCAACACACATCTCATTAAGGGCGAACTTTGTTCTGCAGGTGAACAGCACAGGCTTTGTTCTGAGATGTACCGTCCTGATCCCTTGCAGGGAGCCGGGCCCACCACTGTCCTTCCTGACCCAACATGCAGATGGGGAAGGAGGTGTGGCGCGGAGGACAGAGGACGGGCCGCTGCCCGACTGTTGTTTCTTTGGCTTCCCGTAAGAACTGCAGAAGGCGTTTCACTGGGCTAGTGCAGGCGTCAGTGTCCGCGTTACTTTCCCTCCGGGCTTCCCCTTTCATTGTTCGTGGCCTTCACATCCAGGGCCCAGGAAAGCTTTCCCGTGTTCAGTGTGGCACTTGGCAATGTCTTGCTTTGCCGCTGGGTTCTCATTCAGAAGGCTCCTCTCCTCCGGTCTCCACTGTGTTTTTATGTGTCCTGGGCAGCTGCCCTTATTCCCCAGGTGCTGGGCCAGGGGGGCTGTCTGCCAATCCACGGTGTCCCCAAATCAGTAGCTGCTGTGGCTTACTTGCCTCCTTTCCGCACTCGCCCACCCCATATCCCGCAAGTGGCGATGGCAGGTAACTGGGAAGGTGCGTTGGTTCTCAACATCATTCTTTCCTCCATGAACTTCGCTTCTTTGCCCTCACGGCTGGCTGCGGCGTGAATCTGATCCAGGAGCACCTGTCCACGGTTATCCAGTCCTGCCGGTGGCTCTCACTCCTGTTCCCTGTTCTAGTTCTGTCTGGGTAGGAAGCCCGGCGGTTAGGACAACCTTCATTCACTCTCTGAGGCACGGCGGCTCTATTTTATACTCGAGAAAATGACACTGAGGTGTCGTCAGAGGAATTTTCTGGTCCGAGGAGGATGCTTGTCTAGGAAATGGTGACCGGCTGTTTTCCACCTTCCTACTGACAACACAAAAGTTTCCACCGTCCTCCTGACTTAACAAAGTAAGGCTTCAGACTTACTTTCCGAGTCGGGGACAATAGCCATCTCCTGGAGTTTGGGGAGGGTGAATTGGCTCACAGAGGCATCGGGATGGACGTGATGACCTACAGGGCAGCACGGTATGGACTTGGCAGTGAGCCTGGTCTGGTTTTAAGGTGTAGCTTGATTGCTGTCAAGCAACGTGGTTGTAGCAAATTTCGTAACGAGAATGCTCCGGGCGTTTTTAAAAAAATCTGTAAACTGGAAGGCACAGTATCAGCCATACAGGTTTAAATAAAATCATGTATGTCCTATGCCTGGCTCAGGGCTTCCCCCAAATGTCAAATCTTCCTTTCAATTCTAGAACTCTCAGAGCTTCGTTCTATCAGCACACCTCTGGATACGGTGTTGTTAATCCGTTTTTAAAAAGTGAGCATCTAGCTAGAGCTCAGCCTTGTGAGGTCCACACATGGCTTCTGCCCATGACGATTTACATTTTAGGCCAGAAAGGAAGCCAAACAAGTTATGTAATGGGGAGCAGCTGAGGCAAGGCAAAATAAACGCCAATTTTATACGGCCGGGAAGTATAAGATGAGCGGGACCGCTACCTGCGTTAGAATCACCCAAGAAAACACTCCGGGAAAGTTGGGACTTGATTAGGGCCTTCAAGAATGGCTACAGTTTGGATAAGTTGAAGGAGCAGAGGGAGAGAGAGGCAGCGTCCTTCCGGTTTGAGGTAACGTCACTGGCAAACTCTCAGGAGAAGAGATGAGCGTGAATGTTGAAGCAGGAAGAGGAGAGTGGATGGAAGGAACAGTTTAAACTCTCTTGGTAAGGGGTTAAGGCCCTGGAATTAGGCCTATCTTGGTTTTGGTTCAGGAACTACCGCTTACGCCTCTGTGACTCGGTTTCCTCGGCTGTAAGATGGGCGTAATAATAGCAAGGATTAAATGGCAACAGAAGCAGATTAAACGCTCCAGATACGTCTGACTGCGAAAACCATGCTTTAAGCAACACGCACACGGCCTTTTGTTAACAGGACAGCCGATCAAATATTTTGAATGTGAGACATGAATAGGTAAAAGATAACAGCTATAAATGATGGCTGGACAGAATTTCTTGTGCTTCTGCGGAACTCCGTGATAATGACCTCTGGTGTCCTCCCAGACAGCTGCTTATACCCACTCCTCCCTCGGTGAATTGTGATTCAGCACTTAAGCGTTTTCCCTCTTATCTCCCCATTTGCATGCTTATATTAGACATGGATTTGGTTAGACCTGCATCTGTTGAGACGGCCAGCCAATAATAGAAGCCCCACAGGGACTCGTGCAGTCTGGTTTCAGGAGTGGGTCTAGCGAGTGAGGTCTAGGTCAGGAAGCTATTAGCTGCAGAGTCAGGGAATATATTCAGCTGTCATCACTTTTTAATTAAAAATAGCCCGATGGTACTTGGATTCCACCACTGGGGTGTAGACGGCGGAGCACCACCCTCTCCCCCATAGCGGGGCCTCCCACAAAACACGACACGTATCTTCTCCTTGGTCCAAGGTTTCCAGGGCTTGTCCAGAGATCACGGGAAACCTGGGTTTTAGAGGGGAACAGACACAATGCACCCCTAACCTCTTCCCAACTCTACCTTTAGTAATGGTAGGTTGGTGAGAGTATTCATACCAGGGGAATCTGCAGATGCTACAGATCGGGGGCTTCTTCCTTGATGGAGAACGGCATGTCAATCACTGACCATCACACCCCTGGAAGAGAGGTGCAGTAAACGCCCAGCTGGTGATTCCAGAGCAACCCATTGTGACGTAGGATTTTTTTTCCCGCTCCAGGTTTGGTCTTCATTTGCCATCACATCAAGTCCATTTCTCCTATCGCTTCCATAGAATAAAACCTTGGGAAACAATATGCATTCACTTGAAGAGCCCACTCAGACTGAAGTTAAAATCCCTGCTCCTTAATTGCTTGCCCCGTGGCCTTGACCTTGTCTGCTTCACTGTTTGAAGCACTGGTTTTCTTCTCTGTAAAATGGGGCCAAGAATCGTGTCAACTGCTTAGGGTCATTGTGCACCTTCGGCGAAATCTTTCAGGTGAAGCACTTAGTACCGTCCTAGCGTGAAACAGCTACCGACCTAGCTGTCAGCACAGAGCCCGACGTGGGGCGTAAACTCACGGACCGCGAGATCATGACCTGAGACGAAGTTGGACGCTTAGCTGACGGAGTCACCCAGGCGCCCCTAGACTCGCCAAGTTTTATTAGGATTGGCGTAAATGTAGAAGTTTAATAAGGATGTTATGTGGTGCACTTAACCATGTAACAGTGAAGTGTACTAATAGGGTGCCACAGCACTTAATTAAAATGTTTAATTTATTACTCTGGTGTGTTTTGCACTTAAAGATATTTGTGCAAAACAAAATGCAGTGCAGTCCCCACTCTCTTAGATTGGCATAATACGCAAATTATATATTCAGCATCTTATAGCAATATGCAAATAAAACATCTACATATTTGCAGCTTCATCAACACAAAGCATTTCTTTCGCGCCTGTTTTCTACAGGCACGCCAAGACGAAATGATTCTTGACGAATACGGTTTCTCTTCTTTTGGAATTTATGGTATAAAAGAGAACACTGAGATCTCTCTCACAGACAGATAGATGAGAGAAAGAGACAGAATATTACTCAAAGGCAGAATAGAAATTTTTTTTAATGTTTATTTATTTGGGGGAGACAGAGAGACGGAGTGGGAGAGGGCAAGAGAGAGAGGGAGACGCAGAATCTGAAGCAGGCCCCAGGCTCTGAGCTGTCAGCACAGAGCCCGACATGGGACTCGAACCCACAAAGCGTGGAATCATGACCTGGGCCGAAGTCAGACACTCAACCGACTGAGCCACCCAGGCGCCCCAGAGTAGAAATTTTTGTACCAGGAGCTGATTCATAGAAATGTGAGCTTATCTACCTTCATGGTGGGATAGATGAAATTCCTTTTAGATGAATATGAGTTAGCCTCATTGGCATCTTCTACATGAGCCAGCAGACTTTGATTAAATCTAGTTGCCTGTGTTGACTCATTTTAGTTTGGTTTGCTTTGAAGTGCAGGTTTCTTTCTCAAAGTTAGCCAGACCAAGGTGAGGGCCCAGTTGAGCAGAGACCAGTGGCAAAAGTCTTTCACCCAACACTTACCAGTCTGTTTACTCCAGGAACCACCCCCTGGTTGCACTGTTTCCAGTGGTCGCTCTAGAATCAGTGGTTCTCCACAAGGCTCCTCCGTACGGCCAGTCCATACACTTGCCAGGGAGGTATCCCCAGTCAGCCTGCAGTGGAATCACCCAGAGTGTTTACACAAGCGAGATTCCTAGCCCCACGTCCAGTCCTGTAAATCATGCCAACAGGACCCAGGAAGTGCGTTCTATCACGGACCTCAGATCATGGTGATCCGACACTAAACCACTGCTGTAGACGGTACCCTCTTGACATACATCATCTCCTAGGCCTTCTTATTCCTTCTCTCGCTGCCGCCTTAGTTCGTATGCTCAGCGTGGCTGCTTACAGTAGTCTCTTAATTGGTCTCCTGGTTATCCTCTTTACTATAATCAATATACACTAAAAAAAAATTCAGATCTGATAGTGTCAGGTCCTTCATAACATCCTACAGTAGGTGCCTATTTCCTAGAGGATAACTTAGTCTCTTTACTAAGACAAGTGGGGCTCTCGCCAGCCTTGTCTCCTGCCTCCCCCACTCAGATGCCGCTTGCAGGCGGAAGCTTTTGCGGTTCTCTGAACACACTCGGCTGTGCCACAGCCCCAGGCCTCTGCTCGCGTTCTAGCATCTCACTGGAGTGACCTCCCCTCACCCTACCCCTGGCTCTCTGGCAAATACCTACTCATCTTTAACATAAGAGCTGATGAAGACCTCTTCCATGATGACTTACCTAATACTCCCAACTTTGTGGCACCTGCTACCTCCCTCCCATCTGTATTAACTTGGACGACAGCACTTGTGACACCCCACTGCAGAATTTGTTGACACGTCTATCACTCCCTTGAAGGCGCAGCCCATGTCCTACTACTCTTGGTATCCGGAGTCAGAACATATTCCTGTTTTCCAGAGGAAATGAATGAACCCATGAATTGTACAACAGGGAGCCTCAATTTATTCCCAAGCTAAATTTGCAGCTTGAAAGTTGGCTGGGTCATCTTTCAGTGATATGTATCTTGGGGGTTTTTTCGTGTTTAGAAGATCACACAAAAAATGAAGCAACTTGGAGTTTCCCGTACGCGAGCGGGTTCAATCCAGTTTGACTAATAAATACTAAAACTAGAGAAAGCCCACAAAATGCTCCTTCCCTCCAGGATAGGAAGATTTAAAAAAAAAAAAGACACAGAGAGGGAGAATCAACGAATGTCTTTGTTATATAAATCTCAGGGTACATTGGGTAAATGAGCAATCTATGTGGCAAATGTAACTGATCTTTCTGGAGAGTTATTTGATTTAATTGGTTGATTTAATTTCCCAGCAAATGAAATCTGAAAATACTATCCCTGAGAATACTTGCTTGCTACAAATCCCTTCTCTTATCTAAACCTCATTTATTTCAGTCAATTTCCCGTCATTCCTTCTCTTGGTCTACAATGTGATGTCGTTATTTCCCAGTTTTCACTCAAGGTTACAGTTCAAGGATCAAACATAAAAAGTTGAGGACTTTCAATGCCACCGTCCAAGATAATTTCAGAGTCAGTTGTTGCCCTCAAAGTCACATGGGTTGCAGGTGGGAATGTAAAATGGAACAACCACTTTGGAAAACAGGGTGGCAGTTTCTTCACATGTTAAATGGAAACTCACTATATGACTTTCATCAATTTCACTGCTGGGGATTTGCCCAAGGAGAAATGAATTCCGTGTCCACATAAAGCCGTATGCATGAATGTTCCCAGGAGCGTTTATGAATAGCAAAAAAGTGCAAACAACCCGAATGTCCATGAATTGGTGGATAGACAAAATGAGATGTGTCCATACAATGAGCTACTATTCAACGAACGATTCAGAGAAATGGAATGCTAGTGCATTCTCCCGCACAGATGAACCTCAGAAACATGCTAAGTGAGAGCAGACAGATGCAAAAGTACTCATCATGTACGATTCCATTTATATGAAATGTCTAGGAAAGGTAATTTATAGGTACAGTAATCAGAGTAGTGGTTGCCTGGGATGGGGGGTGGGGGTAGGAGCAGACACTGACTGCAGACAGGCTTGAGGCAATTTTGGGAAGTTTTAATGTTTTAAATTGAAATGTTTTAAACTGGATTGCGGTGACAGTTGCCCAATTCTATACATTTACAAGTCACCATTGAATTGTACAGTTATAATGGGTGAATGCTAGGATGTGTAAATTACACCTCAAGAGACCCATGAAAATGGTTGACATTGGCATTTTGTTACCTTCATATATTTAGTTAAGTGATATTACAGGTTTAAAAACCTTTCCCAGGTAACTTTTTTTTTTTTTTAAGTGTTTCATCACAGAATCTAGATTTTAAGTTGGTTTCTTTCCTCTTGCACAAACCCCCGCGACTCTTCACCTTTATACTGGTGGAGACATATCCCGACTGTACAAACTTTGTTCTCCTTCCAACTAATTAAGCTCTGGTGACATCAGCTGTATTTGCAGTGCCCCTGATTCAGGCCATGATACTGATTAAATTCCTGAGTGATTAGAAATGCAAATTACCAGGCTTGCTTCAGCGACAGGCATTGCTGCCTGGCTCTAGAACAGTAGAGGAAATACAATCTACCTCATCTCAGGTAATGGGATGCTTTTGAGTCTGACTTGAGTCTAATGGGAAGATAATATTAACTATGAATGATTAGGACTTACCTATTTCACATGGGGCAGTGCTCCATTTATAGAGGCCGCATGATTCTAGGTGGCTCTTACCGTGTGGTCGCATTGAGAAGTAGCAGTGGGATAAAAGAACCCAAGTTTTGAGGGTTGGGTGGAACCAAGTTCAAATTCTGCCTCTGGCACTGACCAGTCATGTGATCTTTGGCTAATTAGTTAATCTCTCTGAGCCTGTATATCTTCATCTGTAATAGGGGATTTGATTCTCTCTTCCAAAGGATTTGAGAGCTGATTTAATAAGATCAGTTAGGTCTCTGGGCCTAGCATACAGGAGGCATATCATAAATGGAATCTACTCGTGGGATAGCTTAGAGAAAGTGGGGTATCTTGACTCTTCACTCATTTGACAAATACTAAGCGCTCACCGTTCGTTTATTCCTTTAATCTGGCAAATATTTACGATGCCCAACATGCTATATGTTCCTGGTGGTATTCTTAGTGTGTAGGATACCTCAATGAATTTAAAAAGACAAAAATCCAGGGCGCCTGGGTGGCTTAGTTGGTAGAGCGTCCGACTTCAGTTCAGGTCATGATCTTGCGGTTCACAAGTTCGAGCCCCGCATCGGGCTCTGTGCTGACAGCTCAGAGCCTGGAGCTTGCTTCCGATTCTGTGTCTCCCTCTCTTTCTCTCTGCCCCTCCCCAGCCCGTGTACTGTCTCTCTACCTCTCAAAAATAAATAAAAACATTTAAAAAATTAAATAAAAATTAAAAAAAACCTCAAATCTGTACCATAGCAAAGCTAACTTAGAAAATAACCTATGAACATAATACATAACCAGATTTTTATGATATGCTACAAAGAGGAATGTTCAAAGGGGGATCCAGAATGATGGAGTTGGTGGGGGGAGGCATGGGCTGCAATTTAGGGTGATGAGGGCAGGGCTCACTAAGTAGGTAAACAATGAGCAAAGCCTCGGAGGAGATGTGGGGAGCTCGCATCGTGCCGCAGATATCTGGAGAAGAGCCTGCTGGGCCCGGTAAACAGCCAGTACAGAGGTCCCCAGGCGGAATGTACCAGCACCTTCAAGCGCCAGGAGGCCAGTTGCCACCCTGGACACTAGCTATACAATGGTAAGTGTAACAGCCAGAACTGAGTTCAAATTCTGCCCCCGCCACCTACCAGCTCTGTAATCGGTGGCTAATGATTTAATTCCTCTGAGCTTCTACCTCTCCATTTATAAAGTGAGATCCGAATAGCTCTTTCAAAGGATTATCGGTCCCAAAGGATTAGAACATTTACCCCAGTCGTCTCTGCAGCCAGAATTTGTAGACCGTGCTCCAGGAGAAGAGGAACTGTTTGGTTTCTGTCTGGTTCTGATCCATTTGGTTGCATCGGGCCTCCTTCGGCTCCAGCGTGGTTGGCGGGGCGGCCGGGGGATGGCACTGGCTGCAGTAGAAGGGCCATTTGGAGACGCAGAAAGGGATGAGAAAGATAAGCTTTAATTTATTCACTCAGCCAATAGATACGGGGCTTCCGCTTCGTGGGGAAGTAAATTTACCCGTGGAGGGTAAATGTGGCAAGGAGTTTTCAATACTGGGATGGCCATACATTTTATACGTATACAAGTGTGTCTGTGTATCTTAGAATCAACTGCGCAGAAAGGTGACTCAGGTGCTTAGGCGACTTTTATCAGAGACATCTGGCGAATGTGGGCTGTGAGCTGGAGGTTGACAGTTTCAACATTAGCCCCGCCCCTTATTATTCTTTTTTAATGTTTATTTATTTTTGAGGGACAGACACAGAGTGCAAGTGAGGGAGGGGCAGAGAGAGAGGGAGACACAGAATCCGAAGCAGGCTCCAGGCTCCGAGCTGTCAGCACAGAGCCCGACGAGGGGCTCGAACCCATGAAATGCAAGATCATGACCTGAGCTGAAGTCGGACGCTTAACCGACTGAGCCACCCAGGCGCCCCGACATCCGTCCTCTTGAATGTGTCTCTCGTAGTCTCTGGTGTTTTGAAAAGCATATTGGATTCTGAGTCAGAAGACCTTGCTTTGACAGCCGCCCCTTTACCTTTTAGCTGCATGGCTTGGGCTGGTCATTGAGCTTTATTATTTTTTTTTTCATTGATATAATGGAAATAAAACCTCTGCATCGCTGGCCGCCCAAATGTCAGAGGTCCAGTGAGGAAATGGATTTGGAATCATCTGATAAACCATAAAACTGAACACAAGATGGGGCAAGGTGCAGGGCGTTGCTAAAGAAAAGAGGCTGATGGGGACTGGGGAGTGGTCAGTTATCTGTTGCGGGAAAGAACGGTTTTGGCATTTCTCCACAGAGTAGACATTTGGTGCTAATTTATGCACATTAGTTAATTTTGTGCTGCTGGGCGCTCAGACGGGGCTCCCTGGTGGGTGTGCCATCCATGACAGAATGGAGAAAACCATGTGGCTGAGTACTGTGATCCTTCCAGGGACGGGACTGAAGGAGACAGGCGCTGGAGGGGCACGGGCTTGGCTGACGGTTTCAGTAAGTCCTCTGCTTGAGGACACCCTGTGGCGTCCTAGGAAGTGGGATGAATAGAGAAAAACCTACCCCCCCCCCAAAAAAAAAACCCCACAAACCTGTCAGGTTCATTTTCAACCCAGCTTTCTAATCCTCTGGGTTTTGCATTCCAGGCATGTAGGAATACAGTCACTCATGGTGACTGGTGGTAGTGTGCCCTTCTTTCCAAGCTCCAAAACCATCTGGGGTAGCTGCGAGTGAGAAGGGAAAAGTGGCATCCTTTTCAGTAGGAGAGAAACACTTTCAAGAGTCAAACTTTAGGCACGCTCTGGGAGGCAGGAGAATTATTCAGGAGAAAGGCAGCCAGGTGCTCCGTACGATCATGTGTCCGATTGTCGCTGAAACGGAGGGTGGCTGGCAGAGAGCCGCTGAATCTGAAGAATCATTGAACCTCCTCGTGGATGTGATTCAGGTAAACCAGAGATTCCCCTGCATCCCTGGGCCCGCTCTCCATCCTGTCAGGAGCTCGTAAAGAGGAGCAGGGGTTTTGCATCTTTCTCTGCCTTCCGGCGCTCATCCCAGGGCTTGGGCTCCACAGTGGGTCCAGACACGTGCTTGGATGGAATGGGAGCACTGGTCTGGTCCTGTCCACACACGGAGGCTGGCTAGGGAAGGAGTGCAGTCCCTGAGTTCTCTGTGGGTGCTTAACCTCAGTGTTCCGTAGTCTTTGATGTCTCGGGAAGATTTTCGTTTAATTCGGAGATAAAAATAGTTCTCTTCTTTGGTGCCCATTCATTAAAAAAACAAAGAATATATATATACACACATTGTGTATATACGTGTATATATATATATACATGTGTATATATATATGTGTGTATATATACACGTGTGTATATATATAGAGAGAGAGAGCGCATGAGTGAGCACCAGCAGGCGAGGGGCAGAGAGGAGAGACAGAATCCCAAGCAGGCTCCACACCATCCGTGCAGAGCCTGATGCGAAGCTTGAACTCACAAACCGTGAGATCATGACATGAGCCAAGACCAAGAGTGGGATGTTTTAACAGACTGCGCCACTCAGGCACCTCCCCCGCCTCCCCCCCCCCCCCGTTCATTCTGGGTGTGTTTGTTACACCAACAGTGGGCTAGGAACGGACCAGAATCGGAAGGCAGAGCTTCCAGGGGGCGCTAAGGCAGGCCTGCAGAGGCTGGGGTAGTTTACAGGGATTTCCCAAGGTGGTGGTAAGTTTCGCAGAGTGGTAAAAATATGGAAAAGCAATTTTGATGGCATTTAGACATCTTCAGTTCTATTTGAACACTCGCTGTATGGCTTCATCCATAATCTTCCGGACTCCTGTAATGACTTTTTGAGTGCCTGAAAGTCTTTGAATAGTCTCTACCACCTGAGTATACTGGGGCAGCTACGAACAATCCACTTCCCAGATTTACCTGTTACAATGTACTGGTATCTTAAAAACAAAGAAAAAAAGTCCTACTATTAGTTCAATTACATTTTAGCCTTGATTTGTTTGGCATCAGTGATATTCTCTGCATTGCCTGCAGTGTAAAATGTTAGGCTTTTTTTTTTTTTTAATTTGATTTGCTCGTATATTTTATATTTTTTCTAATGACATAGGAAGCATCTGTGATTTTAATCTTTACATCTTAAAAATCAGGTATTAGGTGTTGTTTAATAGAAAGTGATTTATTTTACTGGAAGGTGTTTTAAAAAGCCCATATTTAATACCTTCCATAACATTTTATCATTTTAAACATAATTAACGACTTTTAATTAATTTTCTCACTAAGTCTCAAACAGAGCCTCCTGAATTCTTTCCACCTTATCCCCGCCCCCCATGCAATTGCCATAATTTACTGTGTGTGTCATGACGTGAAAAAGGGCAACCACAGCTGTAAATGATCCTTGTTGCAATTTTTTTTTTGTCCAGTTTTTCAGACGGGATATAAGTGGCAGGCATGTTAATCTTGGGTGGAAGGAATCTGTTAGAAGAATCCAAGATGTTGCTATTTTCATTTTTACAGTTCCATTTGCTACGTGAAATAAAGAGGGCAAGTTAAATTCGAGGATGTCTCACAGTGATGGACACCGTCTGACGAGACTGGATGTGTTTCTGCAGCTTCTTGCCTTGCCAGCTGGATCTCCTTGCTTCTTCCAGGAGAGAAAAGGTTGAAAGAGCCAACGGGAACTGGGAAGGTAAATGTCACCGCATCCAGCCTGCCACCATAGGAAATTAAACATGGATCTAACAGATTTCAAAGTGTCATAGTCATACAGTTCATGCAATTCATTAAGCCGCATTTCAATGAAAAGTAAGTGATAACCCTCCTATTTAAAAATAATTGAGCAAGTGTTTTCATATTGAACTGAGGCACTTCGTTTCTGTTGAATAATACACCTAATATGGGAGTAAAAGCACGAAATGGATCTGAAACTGACCTTAGCTTACTCTTCCAGCATGCTAGAAGTGTGTGCAAGGCGTACCCCCTTTTCTTCTTGGAGGGTCGGGGCGAGAGGTCAGGGCTGAGAAAGTGTACCTGCAACTTTGAATGCCCTCGCCCCTCCCAGGGCACAGGGGTGGGGACAAGGCGTGAAGTCTGCGGTCTCAGGAGTGAGACAAGGTTGGGGTTACACTTACACGAAAACATGATTTGTTGTTTGTCTAAAATTCTAATTTAATTGGGCATTCTGTTTGCAACTGGCGACTCTGCTTGGGAGGAAGTTGCACAGAGAGGGATCTGGGAGAACATTAACAAGCAGAAAAGAAGGAGTCTGCGAAGTGGTGGGTGAATATTAGGGTGCGGGGGGAGGTAACATCATTTCTGTGCGGTGCCCTTGAATGAGGTTTGCACAGGACTTCTGAGGACACCACAGGGGCAAGGTGCTGGTCAGCGAGGGCATCCGGTGAGATCAGTGTGGATTCTTGAAGACCAGAAATTAACCCAGAGAAGGAAGATGGTGGGAGTTGAGGAAGGGTTTTCCAGGCAGAACAAAACATGTCCAAAGGCAAACAGGGATGAAACAGACCAGGATCCACTTCCATGAAGCCCTCCTGGTCCCACCCAAGGGCAATTCGTCCCTCCTTGCCCTGTGCCTTCCTGGACCTTGATTGGAGCCTGATTCCCCTCTCTCTTCTCCTTTCCGTTGTTGAGATACCTGTGATGTGGGTCCCATCAAGTTGCAGGCATGGGACAGACCCCAGACTCATGCTGAGCCATGCAGCCAACAGCGGACCTAGTTGAACAGACCCCGGTTTTTCAGAAGGTTGAAAACAAACACATCAGGGCGCCTGGGTGGGTCAGTCGGTTGAGCGGCCGACTTCGGCTCAGGTCATGATCTCGCGGTCTGTGAGTTCGAGCCCCGCGTCGGGCTCTGGGCTGACAGCTCAGAGCCTGGAGCCTGCTTCGGATTCTGTGTCTCCCTCTCTCTCTGCCCCTCCCCCGCTCATGTTCTGTCTCTCTCTCTCTGTCAAAAATAAATAAACATCAAAAAAAAAAAAAAAAGAAAGAAAGAAAAGAAAACAAACACATCAACTGTTTCCACAGTTTTTCAAGCAAGACAAAATCTGCATGTATGTATAGGTACTTAAGTAAACACAGAGAACTGATTTATACATCGGACCATAAGTATCTAGGATTCTTTCCCCACAAGAGAAGTCACACCATGAAAGTAAACCAAAAGGAAAAAAATAAGTCCAATTTGTTAAATTCTCTAAGATTTATCCTCAAGCCAACCCACACTGCTTAAGTGTGTGAAGTGAATTCTCTCTACTGCACGACTCAGCAGTCTATTGCCTTCGAATGTTATCTTTTGGAGGAGAGGTTGTCCCGTGTCTTGTGTGTGATTCTTTATCCCCGTGCTTATGGTCCTCGCCTGCCTAAAGTTCTGCAACTTACGGCTCTGTGTACATAGATAAGTAGGACCATGCTTTCTGCCCTTCAGGGCGCAGAAGCTGGGGAGGCTGGGGTGTATGTGAAAAGGAAACTTTCTGGCTGCCCTCTTCCCACGACTGATTCAGAGGCGTGCTGGCCCAGAGATAAGAACATCAAAAAGGTGGCTTCTCTGAGTAGCTTTGGGATGTAAATAAACTTCCCTTTTGTTTAAAAAAAAAAAAAGCTCCTTTCCAGGGTCACCTGGGTGGCTCAGTCAGTTAAGTGTCTGACTCTTGATTTCTACTCAGGTCAGGGTCTCATGGTTCATGGGTTCCAGCCCCACACTGGGCTCAGTGCTTGAGAGTCTTTCTCTCTCCCTCTCTCTGCCCCTCCCCCCTCAAAATAAATAAACTTAAGAAAAAAATGCTGCTTTCCAGGGCTTTACCAGCCAGAATAAGTGGTTGTGATTGTGGTTGTCGTTGTTTTTCATTTTGTTGGTGGGGGCGGGGCGGGGGGAGGCTATTTGGGGAATTCTACTTTGCAGAGCAGCTAAGAGTTCTGAGTGGTTGGAACCTTTCAACTCTAGGAGTGTTCATCTTGTCCCTGAAGTGAATATCGTACGTTGTTTTTCTCTTTCCTTTTCTTTGCGCATTTCCTCAAAGTGCTGGCCATCCAAGGATTTGACCTAGACTTCTGTGGACCTACCTTGGCTTTACTTTACCTGCGAAACGCCCATATCTGGCTCTACGCTCCGTCTGGGAAATTTGCCTTTTTCGGCACCTTGCGGAGAGCCTGGTCTCCTTTGCCGTTCTTGGCCCTCGTGCCTCTCTTCCGGGGGCAGAAGGAATAAATACCAGGCTTTCCTGCGGGCCCCACCGACGGTCGGTTTCTGCTCTCCTGCGCCACCTGCTGTCACCAGCTCCAAGCGCAGCCTTCCCGGTCTCCAGCCCCAGGCCCCCCACGGGAGCCGGAGCCAAAATCTCAGCCCAAGCTGACGTTACTTAGGCTGCCAGATTTCTGTCCTGGTCTTATCTGTGCTGCCTCCACTGGCTCGCTAGATCAGAATCCCAAATGTCCCCACATGACTTGCCTCAAGTCACGCAGACCCTGAGCTCCTTGGCCAGAAAGGAGGGAGCCTGCCAGTTCTGGGGGTTGGCGACTAGCCCCTCCAGCAGGTCAGTGGAGGCCAGCCTCTGCCCCCGCAGTGAAAATGCAAATGAATTTTTTTTTCTCAGTGTCAATATACACATGGCACTTATCCTTTAATGGGCTCTCTCCAGCATGTCCCCAGCACGCTCCCTGATTGGGCCACTAGGTTTTTCACCAGCTGCTCAGGACTTTGAAACTTTGTTTGTGTTTTAAGCACTCCGAACTTTTCCATGTTTTCAAAACTTCGTCATTCTAACCGAGGGACCCCAAAGCAAGTAGGGTGTTGCTTTGCATTAGCTAAATTAAGTGACCCCACGATTTCCTCTTCTAGGTTGAAAATCTCTCAATGCAGGATGTAGGTATTCGTCTATTTTCCATCATACAGAGCCTGGCATATAGTAGGTGCTTCCGAAAACTTGCAGAAAGTCCTTTTCTGTTTGTCTGTTAAAAGTAAAAACTGTCGGGTCTGAGATTCTGAGCGCTCATTCCCGATGTAAGCCTGGAAAAAATGAAACTGACCCGGTAGAAAGAAATGATGAGTGATAACAGTGATTTCTACTATTATTGTGATAAGAATGAGGATGTAAGCCATTGTGGTCTCATGAGGTTAGAAAAAGTAGCAAGATGGGGCACCTGGGTGGGCTTAGTCAGCTCAGGCCATGATCTTAACGGCTCATGAGTTCGAGTCCCGCGTCGGGCTCTGCGCTGACTGTGCAGGGCCTGCTTGGAATTTTCTCTCTCCGCTCCACCCCTGCTCTCCCGAGCTCACTCTCTTTCTCTCAAAATAAATAAATAAACTTAAAAACAAAAAAGAAACAAAGGTAGTAAGGCATGTGCGCAGTTGGGTCTGAGATTGAACTTCCTGACAGCAAAGTTTGCAGGATACTTGGATAAAAATACAAATGAGGGTTTATCCCAGCAACTAGGCTAAAGAGAGAGACACATCCATTTAGTTAAGTAAACATTTATTGAACTCTTACATTGTGCCAGCAGCATACTGGAAGCCGGGGTTAAGCTGTGCTTCTCTGAGCACAGAGAAGACTGAGACAGAGATGATTTCAATGCCATTTCTTCAATGCCGAGAGAGATGTGTACCTGGGGTGTTGTGGGTGTGTGATGAAGGGACACTAACTGCAACTCTGCAGCCAGGGAAGGCTTCCTGGAAGAAGTAGTGTTTATACTGAGTTTTACCACCGGGTGGGAGATGTCTAGGGGAATGAATGCAGTTAGTGCATTCCAGGAAAGGCGGGCAGCTGAATTAACTGATGTAGAAACATCTTTAGATCATAGAAGATCCTTCCTGTCATTCCGAGTCGAGTCCTCTGGGAAATGCTGTTGTCCCATAGGAAATGCCTTACAATCCTGGTGGCCAAAGGGGGCTCGGTTCTCTGTCCCGTGTTGGACTCGTCACCTCATTGGGACAGCCTCTCGTGGATTTAGGAGGGAAAAGGTAAAGGAAGGAATCTCATTGCCCTCTGCAGTCAAGGGTCATGATCCTTCAAGCAGCCTCTCTGCCCCATCGTTCAGGGCCCCCCAGAGCTGGCATGCCCGTGACCCATCACGTCTGGCGTATCTGAGGACTGCCCGCAAAGCCATGCCGTCCAGGAGGCTGCCCGGAGGAAGGCTAGGGCTGGAGCCTGACTGTTGGGTCAGAGAAAAGAAACAGACAGCCACCTAGCAACTCTCACAGCAGCTGCTTGTTGAATTCTGAAAGATTATAGCACCAGGCCCCATTGTACAGATGGGAAGACTGAGGCTGATGAGTGTGGAGCCACCTCCCAGGTCCTGGGAGTAACGGGCAGCTACTGTATACTTACGTAGCTTCTTGTTTCTTACGACAGCGCTGCAGCTAGGACCTCTGGGTGGGAACCCGGGAGAGGCATTTTTTTCCCAGAAAGGAGTGCTTTCGGAAACGGCAGGCCAGTGCGTAATGGCCTGTATCCACCGGATACCCTCCCTGCTTATTACGCTGGCATCGTGGGGTGGGGGTTCCCAGCCTCCGCCAGGGAGGTCATTCAGTCCCAGCCATGCCAGCTGGTGTCCTCGAGGCCCCGGACCACCACCAGAGAAAGGAATCTGAGGGCAAACAAAGAGCGCCGCCTCCGTGGCTGCGGACCTGAGCCCTCCACGCGCGCTTGCCCGAGGCGGGCCCCCGTGGGGCTGGTGCCAGGCTCTGGGCTCTTCTCCACCCCTTCCTGAGCCCCCCGGCTCATCTGCTTGCTTTCCGAACTGCAGCCATCCTGAATGGGTCTTTGTGTGCGCCCCAGGAGCTGGCTCCGAAGAGCCCTGCGAAATGCTGGACAGAGACGTCTCCTTTGGATCCAGGCACGGCTCGGCGCGGTGCCCGTCTCGTGGGAGGCGGCCTTTCTTGTGCCGCCCTGTTGCTCCCTATCTGGGAGCGAGCCGCGACCTGGATGAACGGGAGAAACGTTCCGCACCCTTGCCCAGAGGGGTCATCGGCAGGGCCGTGGGGATGGCCTTGGTCTCCTCCCCTGAGCCGTCTTTCCCACTGTCCCTCCTTGCCACTGCGCCCCCAGAGATGACTAGTACCAAAGAGACAGTTAAATGGCCACTCCTTATGTGCCAGGCATTGTGCTAAGGGTTGCATCCCATTCCGTCAAAGCTTCCCAGCAATCCTGTGAGCTACCTCGTCTTACCAGCCCCATTTTACAGGTGAGAAAACCAAGCTTGGAGCCGCTAAGCAACCTGCACTGGAAATTCTGGACGCAGATTGGGTGGCTCTCTGCCCCGGCTCCCTCCTTGCGGCTCTCAAGGCGTCTCTCCCAGACATGGGTGTCCTAGGGCCACTTCACGCCTGGCTCCCTGGGGAATCACCACGCTCCGGAGTGCTGGCCGCCTCAGGGGGCCCACGGGGAGGCAACGTCTGGTTCTGGCAAAGTGCAGACAGCCGCTTGGCCTTCCGAAGTCATTCTGTTTTCCACTGTTCCCCTTTGTGCCTTTTTTTTTTTTTTTTTAATCAAGAGTAACGTTGTGTTTGATAAGAGAAGAAACTAGGGACCCTACCCTCCCTCCCAGGAAATAACGTGGTATTGCGCGACAAACACTGGATGAGGGCTGGGGCAGAGGATTCCTTCCGGGGGCTCGTGGCCCTCGTTCGGTGACTGACTGCGCTGCTCTGGGCTCGTGTCTCTCCTGCTGGACACGAGGGGATAGAATGAACTCCAGGTACCTGACTCTGCAGCAGTCTGTGCCGGTTGAAGAGGAGGCACGGATCCTGCTTTCATTTTTTTCTCAGTAGAAAGAATCGGTGGTAATGAAAGCATCTGTATTCGCCTACCTGGCCTCCCTTAGCTTGAGAGGTGTGACCTATATAGCATTCTTATGGAGCCAAGCCCGGTGACCCTTTTGGGGGACAGAAATGTTAATCATGACCTTTAGAACAGCTCTGTTACTGGGGCGCCTGGGTGGCTCAGTCGGTGAAGTGTCTGACTTTGGCTCAGGTCATGATCTCGCGGTTCGTGAGTTCGAGCCCCGCATCGGGCTCTGTGCTGATAGAGCCCAGAGCCTGCTTTGGATTCTCTGTCCCCCTCTCTCTCTGGCCCTCCCCCACCCACGCTCTCTCTCTCTTGCTCTCTCTCTCTCTCTCTCTCTCTGTCTCTTTCTCTCTGTCTCTCTAAAATAAACATTAAAAAAAATTTTTTTAATAATAAAAATTAAAAAAAAAAAGAACAGCTCTGTTACCTAAGCCAAATGGCCAACTGGGAGGGGCTGTATTTCTGTTTGCAAAGAGGCTATGAGCAATCAGTGGTAAAACAAGCAAAAAACAACTAGAGAAATGCAGGTTAGATCTATTTTTATTTAAAAAAAATTTTTATGTTTATTTATTTTTGAGAGCGAGAGAGACAGAGCATGAGTGGAGGAGGAGCAGAGAGAGAGAGACACACACAGAATCCAAAGCAGGCTCCATGCTCTGAGCTGTCAGCACAGAGCCCGACGCAGGGCTCGAACTCACGGACCGCGAGATCATGACCCGAGCCGAAGTCGGCCGCTTAACCGACTGAGCCACCCAGGCGCCCCCAGCTTAGATTTTAAGAACCTCCCACTCGGGCAATGTGTTGGGGGTAATCAGGCAAATTATAAGTTGTCCTCCAAAATTTGTTTGCTTGCTTCCTGTTTTCTTTTATCTTTCTTTTCGTTTTAAAAATGAGTTCGGTCTTGACCTCCCTAAGCTATAATGACTATAGTCCATACATCTTCTGAGGATTGGGGAATGATTATTGTAGGCTGTCTATGAAGGGAGTTTCCTTTATGTTGATCATCGACACGTGATAAGAAACTCTAGAATTGGGATCCTCAGAAGTGTGCGTGATATGTATGGGGTGTTCCGCCCCTCGCTGTGAAGAGGTAACGCCCACCGGTAGCCATGGTCGCGTCAAGCCTCAGAAATGGCAATATTGTAATGATGGGTAACATGACCCATTTTTCTGCGCCTCATTCTCCAAGTTGCTTTCTTTAGTCTTCACGCACTGCTCTGATATCTGCCCTATTTCCGTGGGCACGTTCCTCCATTAAACCGTTGCTATCCTCACGGATTATTAGTAGAGTCTAATTGTGATGATATATGATAAATACTTGTTCTGAGTAACGGAAGCATAAGGACAGCAGAGGGATACCCCTCACAATCCAGGATAATAGCCTGTAGATGATTAAGGGCCTAAGATGCAGGGTGTTACACGCGCAAGAGTCACAAACATCTGTTTGCTTACCTTTCGGCTCCTTCCCCCATTTCCTATGTTGCCCTTCTTTGGTGTTTTCCTTGGGAGTCACTCGTTCCTTTTTTTTTTTTGCTTTGCTAGTCTCGTTTCTGTGAGTGGAACTCGCTATTAAAACAACAGTTGAAGGTAGCACATTCCAGAACCTGAGGGATAATTCAGGGAAGATGTCAGAAAGGGCTTCCTGACTGGGACAAAGAGCATAAAGAGGAGAGAAACCCATTTGGACAGCGCATGTGCAGTTCACCTCCAGTGCCTGGGCTCCATGAAGTGGGAGCAGTTTTCTGGGTCTCGGTCCTTTACTTACGGAGTGACCTGTGAGTCGCTGGAGAAGTTAATCTTTGTGGACAAAGCTGTCCGTTTATTTGTTGGACTTTGATCGGGAGGCAATGCAAAAGCCCTGTGTTTGGGCAGAGACCAGTAGGCAAGAGACTTTCATCAAGAGTTTTTGGAACAGAAGAGGGGCGTCAGGAAGACTCAACTGACAGTCACATGTGAAATGGATTACATGTGGGGAGACAGGCTTCCTGGGAAACCAATGGGAAGAGGTAGCAAAAGCCAGACAGAGGAAAAGGACAATTGCAGCGGGAAGAAAAGAAAGGGATTAATGCAAGAAGACGTGGAGAATGAGTGGTCAGAGCTTGGCGGCTCAGCAGCTGCGAGGGAGGGCTTGGCCAAAGGAAGGATGAACTGTGACACAGTCACTAGCTGATGTCCCCAGGGAGCCGCTGGGCACTTGTCCAGTGGCCAGTGGGAGTAAGTGGACTTTCTACACTTTCCTTGCCGAGGAAAAAAGAGGCATCAGCAGTGGCTTGTTGTTAGCTGTGCAGACTTATCCCCATAACCTATCATTATGGGTGGAATACGGCCTTGACAGAGGGTGAGGCAAGGTCAGAAATAGGGTGTTGGACATAGGTCTGCATTTCCATGACGGGTGATGCCATTGTGTGGGTCCCATTGCCACTGCTCTGCCCCCACTCTTAACGGTGATGCTAGCTAACGCTTGGCTTGCTTTTTGAAGAGTTATTGGGGCTCTCTACACACAGAAATGGGGAGAATTCCACAAAGCATTGGGCGGGGAAAAATTTAGCAGAGAATACCACGGCAACATCCCGTGCAAACAACAGTATTGGGTAGCTTGTGGTGTTTTAAATTCTTCCCACCCTCGGTTTCTTGTCACCCATTTCCCTACTCATACATCCAGGGCCCTGCTACCGGATTTCTTTGGCTTTTTCACAGTGAAATGGGGAACGACTTACAATTAAGTTCTTTGTTCGTTGCTGTTGTGCCGCCTGAAGACAGTAGGCCTTGGGAGGTGCAGTGAAAATGGCGTCTTGTTGGCCTTCACAGTTAAAGACTGTGGCATGGGACCCGTGGGCTTGTCACACTGGCATCTCCCTGTGGGCCTCTCAGATAACCTGGCAGCACATTCTTTTATGCTGACTTCAGGGCAAGAAAGAATATTCTTTGGATAAGCAAAACCCACATGACTAAAGCTCTTACTTTAACAGAAAGGCCGGGGGGAGGGTGCCTCTTTCTGTGACCCATGTTGGTCTCTGGCCAAGGACCTATGAAATCCCCTGAAGATGAACAGCTCATGAGGGTCCAGCTGTCTTCTTAATTAAAGAAACCAGACTCTCCTCATACCCCCTTTGGTTTTCCACATCGAAAGCTGCTTTTAGCCTAAGATGGCCTTTCTTTCCTGGGTCGAAAATGCTCGTATCTACTCTTCATTAGTTGATATAGGAAAACTAAGCATCCCTGTAGTTGGGTCAGGGAGACTTCAGTTTGGAAAATCTCCTCCAGAGCATGGGGTTGTGGTTATTTCCAACTGCTGGTCCCCAGGGGGGCCGGAAACTGCCGGAGAGCTTCTGGGTGAAGCAGAGCTGGGGATCCCAGGGACGTTCACTCCTTGGAGGGTGCCAGCCAGCATTAACACTCGTGCTCACAATGCCAGGCTTTTTGAGAAGGGCATTGAAGCCAGCTTAGGTTCCTAGAATGTATTTATCCATCTGCAACTGAGATTTGCCCTCCTGATTCCTTTGTCTTCCGAATTAAAAATGGCAGGTTTGACCTCAGAACCCTTTAGTTTCTCTCTGGGTAAGGAAGTTCGGTACTGAATGCCTGCTCTAGGTATCTCTGGACACATGTGGGTCATCTTGGCCCGTGCGAACACTTCAGATTTTCCTCTCCAACTTGACATGCTCCCATTAAGATATCCCTCAATGTCCTCCTCTTAGCTAGGGAGACTTAGGGAATGTTACGCATTCTGATATTAGCATAATAGAAAATAAACCGGGAGGTGAACTTATTGAAAAGTCATCATGTAACAGTTTCCAAATCAGAAACACCAACCCCAACAACCACAACTTTGGGGCAATTCCCTGTGGAATGGGATTACAAAAATGTAATTGCAATGTTGTGAGAAGGTATTGACACAAATTGTTTTGCCCGCTTGAGGTCCCATGGGGTCTACACTGAAATCTTCTCTAGCCCTTCCTCAAGAGAGTCTTCAAGGGAGCCGACCCTGAGCCCATCTTGCCCATTTTAAATAGCATGCGACCCTATCAAGCGAGTAAAACCAAAGGGCAAATTGGTTGTGCCTCGTCCTCTCTTTGGTAAAAGCATCCCATGCCTACTCCGCCTTAAAAGCAGAACGTGCCCTTTTTGTGTGCAGACTGTACAAAGTGGGCCCCCTGCCCTTTCCAGGGAGGGAATGTAAGCAGATCCCTGAAGAAACCACTTGGCTCAGCAATTTTAGGGCTTGTTGTAATTGGCCTGGCCTAAAAGAACTCAGCACACTGTACATGTGCCAAGGAAATGCAAATGCTTCCCTGAAACGGACGTTTAGGGTGGATGAGAAGAGCTGGGCTCATCTGTGAACCCAAGTAGAAGAGCAAGATGGACAGAAAGTTCAGGAAATCAGAGAGGCTCCTTAGGGACCGTTTTTTCACTTAGCCACGGGTGGTGGCCACACCAACTGAACTGGTCAGATAGGGCAGGGCGAGCGTGATCTGGAGGGAAAGATCTTGAGTAACAGGCTTTCTCCTTCCATCATGAGCCTGTTTTTCCTGAGGGGCAGGGCCAGTCTTCTTGCCCAGGCTGGCTCCCCACCAGTTATACCAGTGATCCCCAGCTGGGCTCAGCATCGACAACCCTCCTCTGGACCCTGGGGAGTTGACTGGGGATACTTCCTACGGACTGATTACTCCTGATTCCCTATTCTCACACCCCTTTTCTATAAAAAAATGGTTAGAAACTGGGAACCCAGTTTTGTATGTTATTTTTCTCCACAGCGCTCTAGAATTCTCTGCAGTCATTTTTCCACTTGGCTGCCCTCTCCTCCTTCCTCATTATTTGTGTGCTCCGTGAGGGCTCGCCTGCTAGTCCTGACTATATTCCTAGGGCTTACCACAGTCGTCAGCCCATAGGACTTACTAAATAAAGGCCTGTTAATTGACTAATAATAATTCAGCTTACCGTGGGACGTTTCATAGCATGATTCTTTAGTACCATTTTGATTTCTATTTCTGTGGCATAGCTGAGCATATAGAAGGTGATGAGTCAATACTGGATGGATTCGGATTTTTCTGATGGATTAACAATCCTCTCCAGCCGGGAAGGTGCTGAGCTCCGAAGCTAGGAAGGAATGAGCCAGTTAGGAACGGAGAAACTAACTCCCGTGATGAGTCCAGCTTCCTCTCTGCCTTTGTCCACTCACATCTTTCAATGCCTAGGGTCTTCCTTTGCCCCCATCGTTTACCCCCATCTCTTACCATCTCTTGAGACCCCTAGATGGTCTTGGAAAGAGCCCAGAGGCCTTGAACTCCCTAGAGGCTCTCTCTTCACTTCTTCCTGCCTCTCAATTTCCCTTAGTGATCTCACGTTTCTCCCTTTCCCTCCATCACTAAGCTTTGTGTCTTTTCCCTTGTCCATTTAATGCCCTCTGTCCCCTCTACTGAATCAGAGACCCGTTCTTTAACACACCGTTTCTTTCATCTGCCACCCTCGCCGGGTTTCTACTCGCTTTTACTGCCCTGCCGCGGGGTCGCACCATGCAAACAATTCAAGCACCAGCCACCTGCCAGCACCTCAGAGCTCCATACCGTTTCCTCCTCATCGACCATCTTTACCTTGTTCATTCCTCCTGCCCCTGTTCCTCCACCTCCCCGACATGCACCGGAAGGCTTGCACGCCCATGCAAAAGGTAGTGTCACACACAATTTCACCTGCACTTTCACTGCTAATGTGTCCGAATGCCTGGCCCGACGAGAGGTGGTATTTTGAAAGTTGACTATAATTCTGACTTTATAAAATCCCGATTCATTTTAGGTCCTTTCTTCCTCCTACAGGTGTCACTTTTCTTTTCCTTTGTTTCCCCTTCTTGCTGATGCATCTTGCGTGCGTACGTTTTGCTTACTTCTCCATTAGAATGGCCTGTGACGGAATTAGCTCTGGAGCTCGGCATTCGGACAGAGATCGGGCCATGCTCAATTGACTCACCTGAATTCAGAGATGAGGGGTGGGAGTATTCAACAAGACAGCTTCTAAACATCTCTTTTTAAAACCCGAGATCCTCTGGGGCACCTGGGTGGCTCAGTCGGTTAACCACCCGACTTCGGCTCAGGTCATGATCTCAGAGTTTGTGAGTTCGAGCCCCGCATCGGGCTCTGTGCTGACAGCTCAGAGCCTGGAGCCTGCTTCTGATTCTGTGTCTCATTCTCTCTCTGCTCTTCCCCCACTTGTGCTCTGTCTTTCAAAAATAAAATAAAAATGTAAAAAAAAAAAATTATAAAAAAAATAAATAAATAAAACCCGAGATCCTCCTTAAACTGAACAGAGTCGAGGAGTTTTACCTTTTCCTTTGGGTTGTCTGCGATGCCGAAGGGCATTTAAATGGTCCACTTAATTAAATACTGGAATTACCTGAGAGAGTAAAATAAACAATCGTGTTCGAGGGTAAGAGAGGAAAAGGCAGCAGGCACACTTTGGGCTTAGGTGATCTTTGATGAGCATATTAGACCATGAAATCCCTCAATGGGAGCTGAATGCTCTGTGTGAAGGGTTCATGGGATTCTCCATCCAACTTCTCCTTTTGGGCCTCGTGTTGTTCATAGGCCCCATAGAGGGATCCCGAAGGGTGATTTCATTCCAGTAGGTCTGTGCGCATGGGCGTCTCTCCTTGACCGAAAGAACTTCCGATGACAGAGCCCTCCTAGCCTTCTCCAGACGGGAAGTGGTCTTTCCAATTTTGGGTTGAGCTAGCAGAATATTTTTCTTCTAGTGAATAAAATAGCATTCTCTCTGAGGCTGCTCCCCATTGGTTCCAATCTATGCCCTGATGCTCGGCAGAGCAAAATCCCATCCCTTTTCTATCTGAGAGTCCTTTGGGTATTTGGAGACAGTCATTATTTTCTATATGGAGTTTCATCTGCATCTGCCTGAACGTTTCCAGGGTTCCGAATTCCTCGGGACATGATTTCCGGTCCCTTCTATACCTGGGTTGCTGTCTTTTCAGCGTATTGCATTGTGTCTGGTGTGGGGTCAGAATGGGATGCTCTGCCCAGCCCAGAGAGGAGCAAGTGTTTCACCCCAATCCATCGTCCTGTTTGTTCTCCAGCACCTGACGCAGCATCCTTCACGTGCTAAACCCCCTGATTCTTCTTCTGGAGCAGAATGTCCGGACTCGTATTCTAGCCTTCGCAGCATCCCTGTTACCAAAGATCCTCAGTTTTAGATCCATCTGCGCGGAAGAGATGTTTGTTTGTTTGCTTTTGCAGCTTGAATTCTCCAAATCCTTACTGCTGTTTTATACTTGACCCGAGTTGATATACCAAAGTTTAAGTGTCTTCAGGGCCGGTTGCCTTTTTCATATTTAGCCCAGAGCCCAATATAGGTCTGAGAGATATTTCTTGAATCTGTGGTCGGGAACCATGTCGTGAATCAACTTATCATCATCATTTTGGTGACACATAGCTCCTTTGGCCTAGGGTGTCTGTTTTGTTTTTACACCTGGAGTGTCTGTATTGCTTATGGACGGAGAGCCCATGAAGAAGCTATGTTTTTTATTCATTTTTTTTAATGTTTACTTATTTTTTTTTAACGTTTTATTTATTTTTGAGACAGGGAGAGACAGAGAATGAACAGGGGAGGGTCAGAGAGAGGGAGACACAGAATCCGAAACAGGCTCCAGGCTCTGAGCTGTCAGCACAGAGCCTGACGCGGGGCTCGAACTCACGGACCGCGAGGTCATGACCTGAGCCGAAGTCGGCCGCTTAACTGACTGAGCCGCCCAGGCGCCCCTAATGTTTACTTATTTTTGAGACACAGAGACAGCGCAGGCAGGGGAGGAGAGAGAGAGGGAGAGACAGAATCAGAAGCAGACTCCAGTCTCCGAGCTGTCAGCACAGAGCCCGACATGGGGTTTGAACCCACAAACTGTGAGATCATGACCTGAGCCAAAGTCAGGCCCTCAACCGACTGAGCCACCCAGGCGCCCCTGTTTGTTTTTTTTTTTTAATTATTTTATTATCATTTTATTTGTAAAGTTTATTTATTTTGAGAGGGAGAGAGGGAGGGAGCTGCATGCTTATGAGCGGGGGAGGGGCAGAAGTGGAGGGCGAGAGAGAATCTTAAGCAGGTTCCAGGCTCTGTGTGGAGCCCGACATGGGGCTCAATCTCACGACTGTAGGATCATGACCTGAGCCGAAATTAAGAGTCAGACGTTTAACCAACTGAGCCACCCAGGCGCCCCCATGAAGCTATGGCTTTTAAAACATGGAGTTTTCTGATTTTATCCCAAGCTCGGTCTTCTGTGTGACCCAGTACAGAGCTGCTACGAACATCAGGGAGATCGTAGAATTTAACAGAGGTCAGTGGGAACTGGCTTGAGATTCGCTTTGCTGAAACCGACAGGAGACGTTTTATGTTGACCCCTTGGCCAGAGTTCCCTTGCCAGGACAGCTAGAAGGGTCGCTGAGGCGATGTGCTAGGGCGAGAAGAGCTCCAGGCTTAAATAGATTTAGGTTTGCTCCTTGTCTCTGCCGCTGCCTCCACAGTCATTTAACCACTCTGACGTCAGTTTCTTCATCTACGAAATGGAGATAACCTAACTTCACAACCAAGGTCTCAGAACTGGTGTGGCAATGAAATGAGATAACGTATCACCACCCGTGTGGGGAACTCTGGCCAAAGCACGGTTGTCATTCTGCGAAGTTTCTTTATTCAGTCACTATCCGTTCTGGGAAATAAAGAGCATCCCAACAGACCATTGGTTGTTTCCCCTGCGTTCGACATAATGATGAATTCTCTCCTGCAGGCTCCGTCTGGGACTCTCTATCTGTGTCATACCCAGCACACTGTCCTCGAGGCTTGGGTGGGGGGGGGGGGGGTCAATCAATACAACTTAATGGTTCAGCTCATTGCCCTGCACTGAGGAAGGTCAGTGTCTTCTCTCCAGACACAGAGCATAGTCTAGACACATGGGACAGGAGGCAGTCAGGAAACGCGGGGCCTTCTTCGCTCCCCTGGTGGTTTTTCTAGTGCACGGGACGCCTTCCTTCCTCAGTTGCACGAGCCTCTGGAGTCTACTTGCAGAAAGAGTAAATGCGTTTGATTTCCCACCTGCCTGCCCGGGGAAGGGAGAATGAATGAGACTCTATCGCTCTGGAGAAAGATACTGTTTGGACACACCGTCTGTTTCCATCAGGGTGGGGAGCAGTAGTAAATTGCCAGGGCTCCGAAGGGCCCTGTGCCCACGCTGGCCAGAGTCCAGGAGACTGGACCTTCCTCTCCTTACTCAGACGGCAGAGACCACGCCTGTCTCTGCGGAACAGCCCAGTGTGAATGTCCGACTGTATGATGCGTTTGTGCCGGTGAGCGACCTGGGCACGAGGCGGAGGCACACGGTTGCCAGCCACCACTTCCCATGCAGAGCGTAGGCTGTGCAAGCCCCGTGACTCATGCCACACTCACCTGGACTCGGAGATCTCCAGGCACGGAGGGCTCCGTCTCCCCAGAACCTTCCCCTGATTAATTGTGAAGGGTCTCAGCCTGGCACGTCCCGCAGAGGCCATCCTTCGCCCGCTGTGGCTGGCGTCGGACTCCACACCCCTGGGGTGCGAGCGCTCGGCTCCCTGGCCCTCCTCCCACGGAGGCACGGTCCCAGCCGGGTCCTGCCTGCCATGCCCCGCATCTCCCACAAGGGGGAGCCCCCGGAGGGCAGTGGAATTTGGGAAGCTGAAGTTTTCTCCTCCTGTCCTCCGATTTTCGCGCTTGACCCAACTGTGAGGTTTCTTTGTTGCAATGTTGGGGTCTGAGATAACACTTCTGGAGGCTGCAGCCGGGAACCACAGCTGATGCCATCTTTTCTTGTCTGTTGTTAATGACCTAGCATTATAAGCTAAGGAGGAAAAGTAACAAAGAGCTTGAAGACTTTCATGGCTCCCAGGCCCTGGACACAGGCCGGCGGTCTCAGACAGACAGAACCAAGGAGGGGCCTGTGACGGCACAGCCCAGGTAGGTGTCCGCGAGAGGACGACGGAGGGGCTCCTGGGGGTGAGGGTCACGGAGCCCTTGATGGTGGGAGGGTGGATGGAGTAGACACGGGGTGTCAGGGGAGATTAAGGGTGGGGGGGGGGAGGCAGCGCAGAGAGACCGAGGAAGGGCAGAGGGAGGAACCCCCAAAGGGGTGCAAAAGAACAAAAACGCTTGTAGGATGTGATGCAAAAGGCTGACCGCGGGGCCGGGGCCGGAGAAGGGAGGGTTTGTGAACTGACTCAGAGGCTTAAACTAGTTTGAAGTTGGTTCCAACTCTGCCGCCCAGAAACTTCACAGGACTTCAGAGGCCGGGAGTCTGAAAGCCAGCGCTCAGCGGCGCAAGAAGATTCAAAGTGAGTAGGTGTGCCTGAAGGTCCAGCTAATCGGTCTGGTTGTGTGTCAGATAGCCACAGCCACTCCGGACTTGGGACTCCCTAAACTGGAAGGAATTCTGGTCGGCCGGCCTTCTCAGGTTCTCTCTGCTCCGAACCCATGTCTCAGACTTTCCCCCTCTCCTCTCCAGTCTCCTGCAGTTGCTGTCGGTAACGGACCAGGAGTCAGAAGTGCGCACTGTGCAGCTTAGGGAGATTAGCTGAAGCAAGGAGACGTCAGAATCCCCTTTTTCTTTGTCTATAACAGGGAGATAATAATATATTACTAATGAGCCTTATAGGATTTTTCTGAGGATTGAATAAGTAAGATAATGTGAATAAATGTTCCTAATAGATTATAATTGCTAGTTAAATAAAAGATGGCATTAATAATAATTAATCAGTTAAGATACCCTTACGATGCTCAGCGGGGCATGTTCCTGCCGAGCTTTGGAGGGACATGTGTGTTTACTATTTGCGGGAAAATCTCAGTACATAACCCCCAATTTCCATATCACTTTTTAGAGTAACCTCTTTGGCAGATAAGTGGGGAACTCCGTGTTCTTTCCTTTTTAGCCACCTTCCAATGTTCTCTTTTCTGGCCTCGGCTACACGTTTCTAGTTCTGAAACATGCAGATAGTGATTGATGGTGTCTGCTTCCCTCTCTGGAAGAGTGATTCGTCTGTGTCCTCAACACTGCTGCTCGAGTAAATGTCACAACGTGTCTCAGGCACATGATCAGACTACACTTGGAAGAAGCAAATAAGAAGGCTGTGTTTATAATCCCATCACCATATTCCCTGCCTGGAGTGTTCTTTCCAGACTATGTGTTACTTATTCACTAAAATGTCTCTGATGGGAAGTCGGGTTCTGCACTCTGGGGCAGGCTGTTTCTGTTGACCTATGAAGGCTGTAGTTGGCTTTGATACCTGTGGGCGCATTCACCCTTTCCTTAGGTTCCTGAGGCAGTGTGCTGTATGGGGAAGGCAGTGTAGACTATGAGCAAATCCCTTGATTTCATTGAGCCTTCTCTTTCCATCGTCAAATGGAGCTGCTATTACGTTTTCTTCCTGCATCCAGATGTAGATGTGAGGCACTCATGAGATTATACTTGAGCTCACCACAAGTTTGTAACTCTCTACAGAGTCATAGAATTATAAGAGCTCATCATCGTTGTTCTGCTGCGTGTTTCTTACTAGTGATCGACCTGTATCTCACAACCTTTTATTTTGTTGTATTATTTTATTTTTAATTTTTTTAACGTATATTTATTTTTGAGAGAGAGAGAGAGAGAGACAGAGTGCAAGAGGGGGAGGGGCAGAGACAGAGGGAGACACAGAATCCCAAGCAAGCTCCAGGCTCTGAGCTGTCTGCACAGAGCCCGACGGGGAGCTCGAACCCACAAACCGTGAGATCATGACCTGAGCCGAAGTCGGACGCTTAACCGACTGAGCCACCCAGGCACCCCATAGCCTTAATTATTTTAAAAATTGTCTTTCCCAGGTGTTAATGTATTGCATTTTCTTCTCTGCCAATTGACTAATAAATTAAATCTTTATAGAGATGCTAAGTGTAAGCCATATACCTACTCACCTTCAGAAAGTTTGTATCCTCTCTAAGTCATGTGTACAGATGCATAATATGTATGCAGACTATATTTTTCTAAAACCCTAAGCGCGCGTGCGCGCACACACACACACACACACACACACACACACACACACACACATATATATATTCCTTCTTTCAAGCAGGTACTTACTCCTCCTTTAATACAAAATACAGGGGCGCCCGGGTGGCTCAGTCGGTTGAGCGTCTGACTTCGGCTCAGGTCACGATCTCGCGGTCCATGAGTTCGAGCCCCACGTCAGGCTCTGGGCTGACGGCTCAGAGCCTGGAGCCTGCTTCCGATTCTGTGTCTCCCTCTCTCTCTGCCCCTCCCCCGTTCACGCTCTGTCTCTCTCTGTCTGGAAAATAAATAAATGTTAAAAAAAAAATTTAAAAAACAAAATACATGCAAATACACATTTGAGCAAAAAACATGCAGTGACATTCACACAAGACACTCACTTAGAGAGCAGACTTCATAGGGAGGAGGAATGAACTGTATCAGCATCTCAGCTATTTTAGAGTCCAGAAGTGACCACAATACACAATTCACGTGGTTAAAAAAAAAGTCATGGATCAATTTCTGCCCCATTCCCAGGAATGAATATCAATACCCTCCTCTTCCAGACAGACTCACGGCAGCTTCAGATATTTTTAAATGAGTTTTTTTAAAATACATTTGCGAAGTCAATTATTGTGAATCTCATCTGAGGCAATTAAAAAAACATCCTGACATTTAAGGTGATATTTTTTTCCCAAGTAAAATAATTATAAATAATACTAATTATGAACAAATCATTCAGTTACTCTCAGTCTGGTTCAACCTTTAGGTTAATAAACCAATCCATTAAAATTCATCTTGCTCAAAGGACCAATTTGTTAAAAAAAATGTAGTGACCTTTCACCACAAGTGTGATTGATATTTTCTGTAACAATAATCAGAGCTGTCTTTCCCAGAAGAGAGTGTGGTCAAGTGGTAGATGTAGAAAACTGGGGACCTTTTATGCCCCTCTCAGTAATACTTCTAGATTAGGGTACAAAATGAGGTTGATGGTGATGATAATGTACAAAACGAAAATTCTGGTTTCAAAAAGTATCTTAAGAGAGACGTCTGAAAGTCTCAGGACAGTTGCCCATAAAAACTGATTATATCATTCTTCACAGCAGGAAAGGTTTTAGATATGCCCCTCTGTCTGCCTCTGGAGTTTCATTCTCTCCCAAGATGTGAGGCAGGGATTTGCAAATACGGCCCATGGGCCAAATCCAGTCTGCCACCTGTTTCTGTGAATAAAGTTTTATCAGAACAAAGCACAGCTCCCACTTACGTATTGTCAGTGGCTGCTTGCCTCCTACCGAGGCATTCTAGGAGCCCCAACAGAGACCTGAAATTCTGACTCTTTGGCCCTTGACAGAAAAAGTTGGCCAACCCCAGTTGGAGGGTAATGAAAAAAAAAAGTTATCTTTGAATTTCCTGCACCAACTAATATTGGAGCTGCACTTTATGGTTGATAAAGTCTGACCGTGTTATTTTGCAAGAGATGTTACTCTCATTTAACTGATGGAGAAGGTGCAGATTTGTCCGTGGCCCCGTGGCCCCGTGGCCACTAACTGGTGTAGGTAGACCTTGGCCTCCTAAGAGGGAAGGGACGCTGCCCCGAGGGCCGATGTTAGAGAAGCAGTGACCGAGACGGCTGTCAGGCTGTGGTCACGGCTGCCTGTCTCTTTCATCCACCCAGATGTGGTCATGGCCAAAGAACAGTAGGGGAAGCAATAGTCTTGACATTCCGTTCCCTCTTTATCTGACCTTGGCCTGGGTGATTTTGCACTCGTTCTGCTTCTACGGTCCTATTCTCCTAAGCAGAGGAACACTAATAACCAGAAAGGAGAAAAAAAAAAAAATGCTTCGCAGTCAAACAAAGCTAAGCTTTATTGCCTCAACTCTCACTTATCCATACTGAAGGAATGTACCCGCCCTGAAATTGGCACTGTGGCGTGGATATTCTGAAACAGCCAGGAACAGAACCGTCTTTGTTTGGGGAATATGCTATCTTTTTAAAAGTTTGCTTTTTGAAATGGCAAATCCCCTCTTAATTATGTTCTGCTTTTACTCGGTTTATTATCAAAATTACACTCCCCCCGCCTCCCCGCCAGGAGCTCGTTTCATCTACCAGCGAGGTGGGCCATGAGGTGCTGGATATTAGGAGAGAGGAAGCCTGGAAGGAAGACTTTGCCTTTGATATAAAATGAGTTGTTTGCAGAGACTCAAGGTTTTCTTAATCTTAGGTTTTCTTGGAATGGGCGTACAGAATAGAACAAGAGAGATGAGAGTAAGACACTCTTTTGTCAAATCTTCCCTGAAGATTCCGAGCTGAAGATAAGGATTTAAACAATCGAACTTCCCATTTTTCCACTCAAGCAGCCTACCTTTATGTGGGTGTCCACTGGGGTAGGCACTGCTGGGAGTTAAGGTATATCACGTGGACTAAGATTCAGATATTCTAATAAGTGATTTACTAGAGCCATGAACATGTACCTTTGTGTCTATAATACAAATTAGAAAGAAGCAACGGAATGGAAATATAAATGAAGTCTGAGCACGCTCAAAGGAGAAGTCATTTTTCCTGATTAGACAGTCGCTGAAGAAATTGTGGAAGAAGTCGCATCTTGGGAGACCTGGGAGTGTGTAGGTTTTAGACGTTTGGAAACGGAAGTGAGTGGGCATTCTAGGAGCAAGCAGAGAGAACCAAGTCCTCAAGCCAAGTGTAGGACTCGTACGTGAACCTCTACAGGTATAGAGGAGGATTGGGGCGGGGAAGCAGGTCAGGGTCGGATTCTCGGGGGCCTCGAATTGTAGGTTAAGGAGTTTGTTCTTGGGGCACCCGGGTGGCACAGTTGGTTGAGCGTCTGACTCTTGATTTTGGCTCAGGTCACCATCTCACAGTTCGTGCGATCGAGCCCCACGTCAGGTTTTGTGCTGAACGGGGAGCTTGGCTAAGATTCTCTCTCTCCCTCTGCCCCTTTTCCCCACTCGCACTCTCTCTCCCTCTCTCTCTCTCTCTCTCAAAGAAAAATAAAAGACGTGCGATCTTTACTGGGTGGATGATGAGAATCCTTGCATGTTTTTCCGCGGGAGAATTACATGGTCATACCTGTGATTTGGGAAGAGATGGAACAGGTGTTTGAAAAGATCCTGGAGGCCAAGTCATCATTTAGCTCCTAGAGTTAATGGACCGGGCGAGATAGGTTATTACCTTCATCCTGTGCTCTCCTCACGAGACTGTTCCTCTGTAACCTGACTATCGTAGGTTACAGCACTGGCTGAGGGCTTCCTGAGGGCACTTATTTAATGGCATGCCAGTGGCATTTACTCATAAAACCAAAAAGCCATCGGGGCCAGAAATAGGGGTTTTGGTTACTTCCCCAGACAGGATGCAGTTGGGGTGATTATACATGTGATTCATCGAGGTCGGGAAACAAGTTCTCCACAAACAAACACCCCTCCCCTCCCAGCCCAGTGACTCACAGCTTCTTCAGTTTGGAAAGCTCTGGAGTCCAGGCAGAATTTGAGGTATGATGTTAAATCATAATTTTTCAGTGTTCACTGTTATAAGGGAAACGTTTTTATTCACTCTCTCGATTGTTCAAGCAACGAGCATTTATGGAACTCTTAATTGTGTTAGGCACAGAGCATGCACTTAACAAATAATTATCGAGCATTTACTACATGCTCAGCGCTGTTCTAGATGTGAGATGTCATGGTTTTGTAGAGCTTGCATTCTAGAAAGGAGATCCCAATATTCAATCCCCCTGGGAACCAAACAAGCAAATTTCCACCCTCGGGGAGTTCACGTTCTTACCGAGGAACGTGTCAGAGACAAGAAACTGGCACTTCGTTCCAAGAAAGAAGGGCAACATAGGCAAAAAGAAGCATGAATCCAGCCCTACGGGGAAAGAATGGAGAAAGGAGCCTTAGGTTTGGGGGAGGGGGGTACTCAGTATGACAAGAGGGCTTATTTATAGACCTGAATTAGGATGTGCAAGTTGCCTGGGCCTTCTTTGGCGGGAGTTGACAGAGGGATACCGCACTCACACCGAGACTCACAGAATCCAGTCCCCGGACGTTCTGAGTTTCCAGTGTCTATCAGGCAAATGGAGTCACTGATTCAGGACTCCCGAGTGCTGTGGTTTGGGCTCACTGGCAGTTTTTCCGTACCTTCAGTCTGACTGTTCCGCAGTGGCCCAGTGCCATGAAGATAAAAACTTAGTAGGCTGGCTTCCTCCTTGCTTAAATAATATTCAGGTCAAATGCTGTAGCAACCAGCTCTGGCTTGGAGGTCATACTTGATTCTCATTTTATCAGGTTGTCTAAAATAACCAGGCCACGAGGTGGTTATTGTTATGGTTCTCGTTGGAATGGGATTTGACCTATATAAGGAAAAGAACTAGGACAGGAATAGCTCTTCAGCCCATCACAGACTTGGAGAAATCCAGTATAAGCAATTGCAGAATCACAGAGCTGGAAGGGACTCAAGGTGACTTAAGGTGATCCTGGCACCTGCCTCTGGGCACATATGTGCCTGTCTAGAAATTTAATATAAACTCTAGAACTCATCATTTTAACAATATGTAAAAGTTTACCCATCCTGAAAATAGTTTCCTTCAGGGTTGTGGTGCTGCCTAGCCTTGGGCAAAACATCTTTGAACCTTCTATTTTACAGCAGACCTCAGAGCCTATAGCATATTGTTTTGCATGTATTTAGTAGGGGAAAATCATTGTCTTTGCAGGATGTTTTGCATTTCCAAAAAACCAAATGCCATATCTAATTGGCCCCGCTGAATGACACTATTTTTGATTAAAAATGAATTTAAATGCAGCTATGAAATTATGAGCTGGCATGTTTGCTCGGCTCATAACTGGTTCAAAAAGGACTTATCAGCAATTGTGAAAGAAGTAAGTCCTTATTCTCGCAGATGGCCAACTTGAGGACACATGAGCTCTGGGTGAGCCATACTGTTTCTCAGTCTCCTTGGTGAACTCCTTGAGGTCAAGGAGCACGCCTTGTTTGTTTCAAACCACCAACCCCTCGCGGAGGCAGGTGCACATCAGGGGCTATTTGTCGAATGAATTAAAAATCAATAATGTCATCACTTTATGTCCATATCACAAATGCTTTGTCCATTTTTTTAATGTTTATTTATTTTTGAGAGAGACAGAGACAGCGTGTGAGCAGGGCTGGGGCAGAGAGAGAGGGAGACAGAATCCGGAGCAGGTTCCAGGCCCTGAGCAAGCTGTCAGCACAGAGCCTGATGCGGGGCTCGGACTCACACACCGCGAGATCATGACCTGAGCCGAAGTTGGACGCTTAACCAACTGAGCCACCCAGGCGCCCCTGTCCATTTTTATTTGTTTATTTTATTTTTTGCCACATGGGAATCCCAAGATCACCTCTACTCTTAAGGCCAATTAGCCAGCAAATGGCAAGGGAGTAGTCTGTGGCAAAAAGAACACTTCTGGGAAGAGAGTTCGGGTTCTAGTGTAGACTCGGTTTTAAGTAGGGTGGGTGGCTTTGGAAAAGGGGCTTAAGCCTATTCTTAGATGGAACTAGGGGATGGAAAGGGTCCACCTGAGGAAGAAAATAGAGAGGAGCCACTTGGTACCTATCTCTGAGCTTGTGGTGCGAGATTTTTTCAAGGTCTTGGTGTTGATCAGGATTCTTGTGTGTTCAAGTGTTCTTGACTTAGTTGAGGTACAAAACCACACTCCAGAAGGGCAGGGCTGCACCAGACTCTGGAAATTACCAGAATCAGGGACTCAAGCCCTTGCACGACACACTTCCTCCGACTTTGTCCTCCGCCTCTCGCTCCAGGCCAATTTCATTCTCTCCGATCCGCTTTCTCCAGGAGGATAAAGAAATTCATAAGACTTCTGAGAAGTTCCCTGGGCCAGGAAAACAAGACACCATGACTGGTGGCTGCTCTCAGCGCCGTGAGGCTGGCTGGGGAGAGAGGCGGCAGCTCGCCCAGAGAAGAGGTTGCTATATAGCCAATGAAACAGAGCCCCGCTAAAGCCTGCTGTCGCCTCCCATTTGCCACCCAGTCACCCTCCTCCTCTCGCTCCACGCTCATCGGCTGCTGACCTTCTACTCTTCTTGAAGGCCCTGATCAACCTCACTGCCTCTGAGGGCTGGTTGCCTGGGCAGCACAATTCCTTCCTGTCTGTGCTCCCAGAGCACGTGGAACCCATCTATACCGGGAAATAGAGCTCCTCGTGTTGCTCGTCATGGTCGGTTGACAGGCTTTCCTCCCCTGGGAGATTGGAAACTCCTCAAAGGCACTAATTGGTTTTGTGGTACTTTATCTATTTATTAGATCAGTTATTTATTACTTATTGACAGCCTACTGCGTACTAGGCTCTGGGGATTCGAAGAGAAGTATCCCAAGATGGTCAAGGTCAAGTGGGAAACATATACACTTGCAGTGCGACGCATGGGATGAGTTCTCCATGGACATCAGTGGTGGTGCTGTAGGAGCCCATAACATACAGGACAGTCTCTTCCCTAACAAGCATGGGGTTGAGAAGGCCAGAGAAAATTTCCAAATGGTAGGAAAGGGCCGCCCCTGGCCTATACTGTGTTGAATAGGAGGATTGGGCTTGGTTGTGTAAGGTGTGGGGGTAGGGGGCGTGTTCTTTGGGGTAGGAACAGCCTATGAGAGGCTCCGGGGATGTCTGAAAGCGGAACATAACCAAGAGCTTATGTCTGAATGGCATAGATTCAGACATATCTGAATAGATAAGACGGATACGTGGGGGGCTCCTGGGTGGCTCAGTCAGGTAAGCATCCGACTCTGGATTTCAGCTCGGGTCGTGATCTCACAGTCATGGGATCGAGCCCCTCATCAGGCTCTGCATTGAGTGCGGAGCCTGCTTGGGATCCTCTCTCTCCTTCTTTCTCTCTGCCCCTCCTCTGCTCCCTCTTTCTCTCTCTATCTCTCAAAATAAATAAGTAGACATTAGAAACAAAGGCAAGGATACGTGAAATAATCGGAAAGTAAGTTTCCAGTGAAGTACTAATTTTATAGTACCATATGCTAGGAGTAAGCAAAGATTGAAATTACTATGGGCTTACAAATAAAATCCTTAAAAAAATGTGGGTATTGATTGACTTCACGGGGAGTTAGTGCTAAATCTGAAATCAGAGTCTGAGTTTCAGTCTCGCTCTGCCAGGAATTAGCTCGGCGATAATTTCTCAATCGCTGATTTCTCTGTCATAAAATGAACGTGCTCATCGTTATACTGAGGACAAAATAAGACACATAAATAAAAGTATAAACTGTAAAGCGCTATACAAACTGAAGTTATTCTTTAAACCTGACTATCTTTAAAACAGAGAGCTCTTAATTGACAAGAATATTTGGAAGATATGAAAAGGTGTGTAAATACAGTTACATGAGGGACGCCCGGGTGGCTCAGGTGGTTAAGCGACTGACTTCGGCTCAGGTCACGATCTCGCGGTTCGTGAGTTCGAGCCCCGCGTCGGGCTCTGTGCTGACAGCTCTGAGCCTGGAGCCCGCTTCGAATTCTACCTCTCTCTACCCCTCCCCTGCTCATGCTCTGTGTCTCTCTGTCTCTCAATAATAAATGAATGTAAAAGAAAAATAAATAAATAAATACAGGTACACGAAAAGATACTATATTCATGTTAAGAGTTGTATTAATTTTACTTTCTGGCTAAAGATTTTGGTCAATGCCATTGCCAAATGCATAACGTATTAACGAGTTGACTGTGGCTTTTTATACGTAGCTGACTCTGAGGATAAAGCAGAGAAACACTGCTTCAGGGGACATGGTTTGACTCAGCCAGACATGTGATGTGTTAGGAATTAAGTCACTTAGATGTTGTGATTGTCAGGTGTTCTGTCGACTAAGTGAACTGCATTTTTGTAGACAGAAGGTTTGCCTGAGGATTTCCTTCTAGCTATAGAACTCTACGAGGTAAAACTTCCCCTTCAGTACAACCATTTCCTCCTCTTTAAATGGTCATAAATAGGGGTGTCTGGATGGGCTCAGTCAATTAAGCGACTCTTTCTTGACTTCAGCTCCGGTCATGATCTCCCTTGCCTTGAGCTCTGCACTGACAGCGTGGAGCCTACTTGGGATTCTCTCTCTCTTTTTCCCCTTCCCTGGTACTCTCTCTTTCTCTCAAAATAAATAATAAGATAAAACATTAAAAAAATAAATAAATGGGCGTAAATAATGACGGCATTTTAAAAGAGTTGCACTTGGGGCACCTGGGCGGCTCAGCGGGTTGAGCGTCCAACTCCTGATTTCGGCTGGCGTCACAATCCCAGGGTCGTGGGATCCGCCACACAGAGTGTGGAGCCTGCTTGAGATTCTCTTTCTGTCCCTCGGCCCCTCTCCCCCACTCACGTGCAGTCTCTCTAAAGAAAGTAAAAATAAGTTAAATAAAAATAAAGAGCTGTATCTCAAAGATTACGGATGAAATACTAAAATTTAGTTGACAACATATGTTCAGGCAAACTGGTAACCATCTTTACTCCGTGTGCTGCTTCAGTTTTCCAGAGCTTTTGGCTATTGTGTGGAGAGAGACCCCTGCCTTGTCTCCCACATTTACCACCAATGCTAACTCTGAGCTGATCATTATGGGAAAGAATGACTAATGCTTTATGATGTTGCTGGGAGGGTGGCCCCAAGAAGCACGGAATAAGGCTTTGGAGATTTGTCACTCATTCTCATTCAGTGATAAGCCCACAGAACCTGGAAGTGGAGGCTCGTCACCCCCAGGCATGGGGTCAAAGACATGGCCAGTCTTTGGTGGCGCGTCCTCTCTCTCCACCCATGGTTCAATCTACCTGGACCTAATTCTTGTGATGGCCGTCTTTCCAAAACTTATTTGAGGAAGGAGAACACGGCTCCTCTCTTGGAACACTAGGTCTGTGATATATTAACACACAAGTTCCATAAAATAACAAGGTAGACTTAGGTCAAACAAACAAGTTGAGAAATTCTGAATATGTCCCTACTGGAGATTCAAAATGCACATTAACATTTCTAAGGCTGCAGAATTTGAGCTCTGCTTTCCCAGAGCTATTTGACTATCAGATTGTTTTACTTAGTAATGCCCATTAACATCTTGAGTACCTCCCCAGTACAGTTCGGAGAATGTTCTTAGAGAAGTTTCGGTAAATACTCCTATTAAAGACTGAAGTCTATGCGTTAGATTGAAGAAAAATTGAACGCAGCTTAGATACAACCATGTAAATAGAGAATACATGTTTGTCACCCCAAAGGTTCTTTTAAATATCCCATTCTTTATTAAATTAGAGGTTTGCAGGAAGGGGGTTGAAATAAGCAGTCAATCTTCTAGTCCATCCATTCATCCAGTAAAACTCCATTTCCAACATTAATTCAGAAAAAAAGTTTTTCTTCTTTTCCATTAGACTGGAGAGAGCTCATGAAAAATCTCTTGAAAATGTTCAGTTGACGCTTCTTCTCCCTCCCCTCTGCCCTTTTTCTTTTCTTTACAAAGAATGAGTCTGGGTGTGATTTTATATCTATTATAGTTTGTATTTGATGGAACCCGATGGAAACCTACACGCCAAGAGACAGAGTAATAGCCAGTAGTTTTAGTCATAATCACAGAAAATTCCTTTCTTCTTCTCCAGCCTTTCCATTGCTCTGTGATTATGAGCTGTATCTTTAATAGACTGTTTCTAAAAAGTGCTAAGACTGTGTTTTCTTTCCATAGGGCCTCCAAAGCATCTTCCCCACCCCCCCCCCACCCCCAAAAGAGTCAGGAAGATACTAGACAGTGGGGTCAAGGCCATGCAACATAAGTTTTATTCTATTCCTGCTCTCGGAAGCTTTTCTACATCAACTTTCTTCTCTTATCACTGCTTTCCATTTATTCCATTCATAGGATGTCATTTTACCTATGATGACGCAGTGCTTTGCAACTGACCTCATTCCAGTCATCTGCCAATAAGAATTTAAAGATTCTTGGGCTCAGGGGACAGTATATTCTATCTCACGTGCAGTGCTGTGTACCGAGTTGACATTTATTTATTTGAATTAATTTAAGAATACTTTACATGGGGTGAACGTGAGTGAGGCTATTTTCTCGTCTTTTGGGATTAATACCTACGTGTCTAGAACGTGAATGTTGGAGTCCAACTGACCTGAGTTCAAATCTCAGGCCAAAGAAGCATGAGTAATCGGTGTGTTCCTGATCAAGTTATCTATCTTCACTGAGATTCCATTTTCTTGTACATAATAGAGATATTATTTTGTTTTAATTTTTTAAGGTTTATTTATTTTGAGAGAGTGAGAGCGAGTGTGGGGGAGGGGCAGAGAGACAGAGGGAGAGAGAATCCCAAGCAGGCGCTGCACTGTCAGTGTGGAGTCTGACCCAGGGCTCGAACTCACAGACCATGAGATCATGACCTGAGCCGAAATCAAGAGTCGGACACTCAACTGACTGAGCCGCCCAGGGGCCCGGATATCATATTTTTTTTAAAAGATCAGATGAGGATAGTAGTCAGCAATTTAAGGTCTGGTGTCCTCCAGCTCTGGGTTTGAATCTCATCTCTGTGTCTGATTTGCTCCATCATCTTGAGCAAGTGAATTAACCTCTTTGAGCCTCATTTCCCTCATCTGTGAATTGGGGTCTATAACAGTATTTATCTCACCGAGTAGTTTGAATTCAACCGATTCAATGAAGTAACGCATGTAAAATCTAGATTGATAACTCCTACCTACTAAGAATTTAACGAATGCCAACCATCACTTTACAAAAGTGCCTAGTGTACCCAGTATGGGTGGGTTGCCATTGGCGAACACATTCTGCGGACCTGTTACAGCCTCAGGGAACTTAATATGTAACTTCCAGGTATGAATGACATTCCGACTCTTTTAGCTATCGTAAGTGGCACCAAATTCTTCTGAAGAAGAGGCTTCCTTGGAAAGATCATGAACATCTGGATTAAAAAAGAGCTTACATTCTCAAAGTGTAGTGGGTTGGAGATATTTTTTGTATTGAACACAGCCATCTTGTGACTTGATTTCCTCAGGATGTGAATCAGAGAAAAAAAAAAACAACAAAAAAACAACAACTGAATTTTTTGTTCCAGAAAAGAAGGGGAGGACAGGCAGAGGATTTTTCACTGGTAAGGCAATTTACACACTTGTCCTTTTCATCGTGAGTCATGCTCTGTGATACATTTCATAGCAATGTCTATGAATTTCCAAATCTGGACCAAGACACATCAGCCAAATAAGGGATGAAGAAGAAAACAGACTTTTAATCCACCTAGTTACCATTCACAGGATTCTAGAAGTGGAACTTCAAAAATGACTATGCTAGCACCCCACATTGAGTCCTTTCTTTGAAGCCACTGAGAGAGAATTAGCTAATCACTTTCAAAATATTTGGAGTAGAACAGCAGAGGAATTCAATCGCCAGCTCTACTGTTTTAGAAGAAGTTCCTTCTTCCTAATCCTTTCCCCAAACCGTGTTGTCTCCTGCTAGAAGTTGAGGCGAATTCTTCTTTTCTTGCTTTCATACTGGCTGACCTAAGTTCATCTTAAAATGACATTGTAAACTTTTTAAAAAGTTATGAAAGCTTACCCCTTAGTCTTTTTATTTTTCTAATCAAGCAAACTCATTTCAAAAGCTCCCTTACGTCCAATTTTTCCATACATCAGGTCATTTGAGGTTACTATTCTGAAGGTGTTCCCCAGATATTCTAATAATAGAATAAAAAACACCAACACTTTGGCATATTCACTTGGGCATCCCCAGGACCTAATGCCACTCAGAATTCATTATAGGTGCTTTAATAAAGTGTCGACTGAATGGATAAATATGGCCTCATGTTTATATAGCTTCTTATACCTTATAAAAAGCTTTAGCTTTCTCAAAGAATCCTGTCTTGGGTTCTCTTATTTTCTCCACCTCCAACCCCATCCTCAAATCTTTTTTTTTTTTTCCCCATTCTTTAAATTTTTTTTTTTTGACATTTATTTATTTTTGAGACAGAGAGAGACAGAGCATGAATGGGGGAGGGTCAGAGAGAGGGAGACACAGAATCTGAAACAGGCTCCAGGCTCTGAGCTTTCAGCACAGAGCCCGACGCGGGGCTCAAACCCACGGACCGTGAGATCATGACCTGAGCCGAAGTCGGCCGCTTAACCGACTGAGCCACCCAGGTGCCCCTCCCCATTCTTAAATCTTACCTGTAGTTGCAAACACAGTAAGTGTCGAAGTGGAGGTCTGAGCTTCGGTCTCCAAATCATGTAAATTTATTGACTTAACCTGAACATTTATTTATCAAAGCACAGGTGCTAGTGTTTTGAAAAAATATAGGCCTTCCCCCCACCCCCTCCAAACTTAACCATATACTCAGATAATGACGAGAATAATGGAAAGAGTACCTACCAGTTCTAACATGTCTTTGTCTGGAACGTCTGAACGTCGCGTTATTTTTTTAATTGTAAAATGTGATTTGCTCAGAGATGGCTTTTAGTCTTCTCTGACCGTGAGCTCCAGTTTTCACTGCCTTTCCGCAAGCTTATCAGTTTTTTTTTTTCACGCTTTGTTCCGGGTATGAAATATGAACAAGACATGACCAGGCACGTTTAAACTCTTCGTCACCGAGATGTCTCACAGTGCCTGGATTGAGTGTTGTGTGGTCAGTGCAAGGTCATGATGAAATCCGCTGCTTCTGTAGATTCTTTTGTGCTGAAATCAGTGTCTTTACCGTTTATTTCATTTGCTTTTCTAGAACAAAGGTGGGTATTATATGATCAGGGAGACGGGGTAGTTTGCATCCAGCTCTGCAAAGGCAGGGTCTGTGTCAGAAATTTTTTTAAAAATATTTATTTAGTTTTGAGAGAGAGACAGAGACAGAGCACGAGGGGGAGAGGGGCAGATAGAGAGGGAGACACAGACTCAGAAGCAGGCTCCAGGCTCTGAGCTGTGAGCACAGAGCCCGATGCGGGGCTCGAACTCATGAACTGTGAGATCGTGACCTGAACTGAAGTTGGACGCTTAGCCAACTGAGCCACCCAGGCGCCCCTGTGTCAGAAATTTTTATATCCCCATCTCCTAATCCGCGTCCTGGCACAGAGCAGGTACTTCATACATAGCTCTTATATTGAATTGACAGGTATAAGAAAATCCAAGATATCTGAGACTCAGTCTAGACTTTGTCCATTACAGTGTGTCCTTAGATAGGTCACTGAACTTGTTACATCCTCTATAAAATGAGATTTCTGTCCACTTTTGAATGACCAATGAGAGCCAAATTGAGCCTTACACAATATTTCTGTTCACCTTCACAGACCAGGTGGAGTTTTATCCTTCAAATAAATAACTTGCAAACTGACGGTCCTTGTGTGACTGATTTAATCAGAGCAAAGGGAATCTTGATGACTTACTTGGGGATCAGTATTTTTAATGGGTATGTCATTTTGGGGCAAATTCCTACAATCCTCTATAGCTGGTTTCCCCCCACCCCCCCTCAATTCACATTCCATTTGGATTATCTTTATTGTTGAAATGGAATTGTCAGCTCGAAGATATGTTCAGAAATGGTTTGCTTGGGTCCATAAATCCTAACAGGAAGAGCCGGGAATCCAGCAGCTGAGAGCGTTGTGAAATCCGTTAAATCAAGTTTCTGGAATATGTGAGCAGCCCACTGCCTTCTCAGTAATCTGAGGCAGAGTGCCCAGAAAGAGTATTTCATCAAGGGTAGTGCAAGAAAAGTCCACTGACTCATTGTTGGGTGTTGGATGACCCTAGGAACTTACTGCGTTTATCAATGGAGGAGATCTGTATTCTGATGCTGTCTTCCTAGGAAAGCTGTTGGAAACTTGTACACGAACGATTCTGCTGACTTCTCGCATTTTGTTTCTTCAGTGATTCTCCAGCTTGAGTAGGCATGACCATCACCTGGAAGACTTAGTGAATCGCAAGTGCCTGGATACTCCCCTCAAAGTTTCTGATGAGTAGATCTGGCGTGGCTTGGGCTTTAAAATTGGCAATTCTAACAAGTTCCCAGGTGGGGCTAATACCGAAGGTCCAGGGGCCACACGCTGCGAACGCTGTGCGAACATCAGATGGCCAAGACTGGTAAAAGTAAATATCCCATGCACCGCTGCTCTTTTCTGAGACTGCTTTAGTGAAAGGGGACTTAGATAACCGTCAGTGGCACAAACCACAAGCAGACATGGATGGGTCAGAGTGTCCGTATGGAACTATGATAAATACTAGAAAAAGGAAGCCAGAATTGTGTGTGGGTTTTTTTATTATTATTATTCATTTTGCGACAGAGAAAGAGAAAGCACCAGCAGGGGAGGGGCCGAGAGAGAGAGAGAGAGAGAGAAAGAGAGAATCCCAAGCAGGCTCCACACTGTCAGCACAGAGCCTGATGTGGAGCTCGATCCCACAAACGGTGAGATCATGACCTGAGCCAAAATAGAGTCAGACGCTCAACTGAGCCACCTGGGCGCCCCTGTTTTTTGTTTGGTTGTTTGTTTTTGTTTTTTTAAGTTAAAATTTCAGCTCATTCATGACTCTGTAGAACAGATTATTGTGGTCTATTCCAAACTTCTTGGTCATCTGAAAATATAACGCCTGAGTATTTACTAGCAAACGAGGGAAGATATGTCTCTATTTCCTCCCATATTGTCATTTTTGGCTCCATACGCTCTCTCAACAGATGGACCATGTATCCCAGGGTCCTCTCCTCTTGCTTATGATCTAATTAGATTCTAGACAATAATCCTCTATCAAGCTATTTTAAGTTGAGTACTTATTGGCACAATGTTATCCATTCAGGTTCTCTCCCTGGAAACCTATTTCGTTCAATTTCGTTCCATTCAGTTTAACACCCACTGACTGACTATATTCCAACACGATTCTAAATGACTGGGAAGAGGCATGACCAAGGTCTGCACCAGTTCCTGCCTTTATAGAGCCTGCATGGGAGCAGAGACAGACAGAGGGTAAACATGATGTATTAGTCGATCGATCGGTATTCCTGGTAGTGGTTCCTATGGAAAAGAGGAAATGAATGCAGGGTAATGAGGTTGAGAACTTTGGGAGCTATCAGGGGAGAGTTGTATGCACGCTTGCAATTTTAAACAAGGGTGCCATTTGAGCCAAAAGCTGGAGCGGGTAAGACAATAAGCATATACTTGGGGAAGAGTGTCAGAAGCAGAGGGAACAAGGCCAAAAGGTAGGAGCATGCCTAACACGCTTATGGAACACCGAAGAGGCCAGTGGGACTGAAGCAAAACGTGTGAAAGGAAGGCAGTGGTAGCCCTGAGAGGTCACAAGCAAAGTCAAGACCGTACAAGTAGGGCTCTATAGGTCACCGCAAAAGACGTCAGCTTTGATCTGAGTCAAATGGGAGTCACCGCAAGGTGTTGATTTCAAAGAAGGATCTGAGTGTTGTAGTTAGGGTAGACTGAGTGAGGCAAGGATAGACGCTAAGAGGCTGGTTATGAGACCGCGCCAGTAACCCAAGCAGAGATGATGTGGCTTTGGGCCATGGGCTGGTTGGTGAGTAGTTCAATTCCGCATTTATATTTGAAAAAGTAAAGTAAAGTTCAGCAGGGTTTCATGACCGATTGGATGTGGAATATTAGAGCAAAAGGAGTCAAGGTTTTGGCCAGAGAGACTCGAAAGATGAAATTGCCATCAAATGAGATGTAAAAGGTTACAAGAAGAGGGGCCCTGTCGGGGATATTGGGATTCGGGCTGGGGACAGAGTGAGTTTGCCGTGACTATGAGACACGTGCTCGGGAGTGTCACAGTGGTTGTCGATCATGTGGGGCTTATGAGAATACGGTGAGTAGGTCTGGACTACCGATGGAGTTGTCAACGTGTCGGTTCTGAAAGCTGTGAGGCTCGATGAGATTAACAGTGATTGAGTGTAGATACAGTAGTAAAGGCAAGGACTCAACCCTGGGAATCTCCAACATGAGGAGATAAAAAAGGAAAAAAAAAAAAAGGAACCACAGGAGAGATGGAGAAGGGGCGGCCATCAAAATTTGTAGGGTGCATGATGTCCCAAAACCCAAGAGAAGGAAGTGTATCAAGTAGAAGAACGTGAAGGATAGTGTCAAATGCCGATGAGTGGTCAGGAAGGTGAAGGCTGAAACTTGACCGTCGAATTTCACAAGTAGAGATCATCAGTGACCTTGGCGAGAACATAGTGGGTGCCGTGGTGATGGTTAAAGCCTGGTTTAAGTAGCTTAAGAGAGAGTGGTCGAAGAAGAATTGGAAATAGTGAGCAAAGCCAGCTCTTGAAGTTCCTGCAAAAGGAAGCAGAGCCCTGGAGTGGAAACAGGTGGGGAAAGTGAAGTCGAGCTAAGGGTTTGGTGGTGGGGTCTGCGTTTGGAGTTGGAAAACACAGCAATATGGCTGTGCGCTGATGGAAATGATCCAAAAGAGGACAGATTAATGTTTCAGGACAGATAGAAAGAATTCCTTAAGCCGTTTTGTTGGCTCGTCAAATGGTGATAACATCGAGCATCCAAGTGGAAGATTTAGCTTCCGAGAAATCAGATCTTTTCATCCACGGGAACAGGCATGTTTAGGGTACTGATGCTGATGGGAAAGGTAGATGGAGTGTTGAGACCCTGTGCAAAATCCATTTTGAGTGGTTCACTTTTCTCCAAGGAGTAAGAGCTAACATTATCTCATAAAATATCAAAAATTATTCAAAAGAAAATAAGACCCGAATCTATGCCTCTACCAATATTTATTCAAAAAATAATACAAAGCCAAACACAATATAAAAAGTACGCAATAAAATGTTTCATTTTAGGAGTTTTCCTAAATGAACCGAATTGAGTGAGGTTTTAAAATAGAGATGTAATGTCTTTTCAACGGGGGCCCCTTCTTCTCCTGGTAAGTGTCTCAGTATTAAGCAGGCATTCTTTATTGCTCTATTAACCTTCAAATTTATTCAAAATCAGGAGTATTCGTATAGAAAATTTTTATTTGCCAGTTCAGTGTGGATGAATGCCTATAACATTTTTTACACGGTAAGTGTGGGTGGAGTAATTTCCTTGGGAATTCTTCTACAGTTATTTCTTTTTAAGTCGTTTGTTTTTAAAGTTTATTTATTTATTTTTTATTTTTTTATTATTATTTTTTTTAACGTTTATTTATTTTTGAGACAGAGAGAGACAGAGCATGAACGGGGAAGGGTCAGAGAGAGGGAGACACAGAATCTGAAACAGGCTCCAGGCTCTGAGCTGTCAGCACAGAGCCCGACGTGGGGCTTAAACCCACGAACCTGGAGATCATGACCAGAGCTGAAGTCAGACACTTAACCGACTGGGCCACTCAGGTGTCCCAGCACATACAGGATTTTAAACAAAAGAGGTAGTAGGTCCTTTACATTACGTTTCCTTTCCAGGGTAAAACAAAAAGTCACTTTCTGGAGGATTGAAATTGTATCTTAGCGCTTTGGTTGAACGAAATGTACAAAACTCAATTCAGAAGGCAGTGCGTAAATATTTTGTAATGATAATAAAGCACGTTTAAAAAATACTTATTGGGGTTCTTCACATCGGTGAACCAAGTGTGTTTGAACCAAAGAAGAATGACCATGGTATTGAAGTCGTCGGATTGTAGGGAAAGTGAAATGGGATTGCCCATGTAAAGTGCTTATTATTACAGCACATGGCTCATGGGAAGTCCAATCAATTATGTGGTAGGTATAAGGTGATGAGGTTCCTTAAGAAAGGTACAATAAAATTGTCAGAATTAGGGGACTGTTCTTAGCTGTGCATTTTTCGGCAGAGGGGAAGGGTGGCGAAAGGTTACTAGAGCCCCACAGTACTTTATTGAGGACGAGCGTTTAACAGTAGAATCATAGAAGGGTCGTCACAAGAAACAATCACTCAGCATTACGTTCGAGGCACTACGGTCAGCATCTGATCTATACATTTTATTTAGTCTTTATGATAGACCTGCACAGTAAGTTGTATTAACTTCATTGCGTAGATGAGGAAATTGAATTGGGGAGACATGATGAAGTGCTACAATGGGCAAGCTGTCTGCAAATCGCTAAGTAAATTAAAATACTCACTCCATCTAATAAGCTGCCCACGAGAGATCACGGTGTGATTTGACTCCTAAGTCCCACTCTTCTTTCTACTATTTTTACTATTGACTTGCTCATCTAAATCCAACTCAAATTCAAGTGCGCGTGGCTGGCTGGCTCAGAATCAAAGACTCCGCGTACTTTGCCGTCCAACACGGGGTTCACTTTATGCTTCCAAACGTGTATGTAGAAATGGCTTACACTTTGGTATTGACACAGATTGGAGACAATAGGAGAATCTCACCTTTTGTCCCTTGAGAGAAAAAGCTCTTCCCATTCCTGAAAACCATAATACTGTTTCTTTAGAACCTGGCTGTGTTTCAAACTGGCATTGTTTTGGTTGATAAAAAAAAAAAAAAAAGACCATCCCCCCCCCCCCTTCCTACAGGAATGGCAAAATGAAAAAAAAAAAACCAGCAACAGGAAAAAAAGAAAATCCAACCTAATTTTTAAGATTTTTCTATTCAGGGGGCATCTGGGTGGCTCAGACAGTTAAGCAGCACCCGACTCTTGATTTTGGCTCAGGTCGTGATCTCCAGGTTCTTGAGTTAGAGCCCTGCATCGGGCTCTGCTTTGCAGGGCGGAGGCTACTTGGGATTCTTCTCTCTCCCTCTCTCTCTGCCCCTCCCCTGCTTGTGCGCGTGCTCTCTCTCTCTCTCTCTCTCTCTCTCTCAAGATAAACAAACTTAAATAAAAAAAGATTATTTTATTCAGAACAAAGGAAAATCAATAACAATAACTTTCTTTTCTTTTTTTTTTTTTTTCTTTTTAAGAGGAAAACCAAATGGTAGTCGCTTAGTTTTAACAGCTTTTTGGAACATTCTAAAGATGTAACACTGTCTTTGTTCATGGTAATCAGTTGTTTCAACACGGAGAAGCGCTGTTTATGAATGAAGGGGAACAGTTTGGCTGGCAGAAGAGCTTCCAAATATAATATTTCGTCCATGAATATTACGTAAATCCAGTAAATTCATTAAATGATGAATATGTACAACACGATATTTTACACCTCAGTGTATTCCAGAACAAAAAAGAAATCAATACAAGCATTTTGAGAAAAAAAAGTTACTATAGACATGTCACCTCCCCAGTTCTTAACCCTTGAAAAAATGTTTTTTGTTTTTCTTTCCGAGGATGTGACAATGCGAACTCTCCAGTCCATCCATGTAGTTGGCCACCTAAAATAAGAAAAACGATGCCAGGGCATCAAAATGGATTGTTGTTGTTGTTGTTGTTGTTGTTGTTGTTGTTTTCTGTCTATAACTTAGGTGGGGGATGGGCAGTACTCATTCAGGAAGGGACAGGAGAACAGCCTGACTTTCCATCAGGAGTTTCATATGAGAATAACTATGCAAAACCCTATGAAGGACTTGGACTTTTCAAGGGGAGGGGAAAAAAAAGGTTCCTCCGCGTCTACAAAGACCTGTTGAGAACAGGAGAAGCTGATGTTAATTGAAACACAGAGCTTAATGGCTAACGGGGTTGAGAAAGCTAGAACTTACTAAGAGGGAATGTGACTTTGTTTTTCTCCAAAGAATTAAAAAATCTGCTTAGCCTGCCTCTCTGACAACCTAGGGCTCTTCCACCGGGAGAGAGGCTTCTGTGCTCATCGTTCTTGCGACAGCACAGGGTCCCTCGGAAGTCCTCCCTCCACCCCGTCCCCATCTCGGGACTCGATTATGCAGCCTACACCTTCTGTGCGTTGCCCCGCAAGTGAACCTTGCTGGCAGTTTCTCATGCTCAAGGGCCAGCTCGCTTGCTCCTTTTGGCTGATGGCAGAAGGCCTGAAATCCCTCGAGGGAGAGCAGAAGAGAAAGAGGAAGCGGGCGGAGACCCCACCCGGCTTCTTCCAGCATGCATCTGCTTCATCTCAGGACTCTGTGACTCATCCCTGAGCCCTCCACCCCCGAACAGCTTCCACCAAATCGCAGCCACCCCCCCCCCCCCCCGCCCCGATTCGTCGTCGAACACTTCTTTTAGTGGTGCAGTCTCGTTCTGAAATTACAGGGACTGCTCATTTTGTTAGAGTTCTTTCAACAAACTCAACCGTTGCTGCCCCTTGGCAAGTGTGGTATCACCCTGTATGCTCCGTGGCATTCCGTGAACACCTCATCCTGTATTAGTGTCCTTGTTTCTTTTTTCTTTTCTTTTCTTCTCTTTTCTTTTCTTTTTGCTTTTCTTTTTTCTTTTCTTTCCTCTTTCTTTCTTTCTTTCTTTCTTTCTTTCTTTCTTTCTTTCTTTCTTTGTTTTTGTAAGTCATCCTTTTGTTTAGTTTTAGAACAAGTCCTCCTTTTTTTCCCCCAACAGACTTGCCTTGGAAAAGATTGAGAAGAGCCAGTAGACTTGGCTTCCTTACCTCTGCTCATGTGAGTATAATTTATATTTCTAACTATTGTGCAAGTGTCATTAGAGCCACGTATTTCCCCAGGTTTCTGTGGAAGAACTGCCTGGTTCGATCTTTGCGACGCTGGCACTCTTTTAGAATTAACCACGGAAAAACTTGATGACACTTCCGTGGTTCTTGTAAAATTCATCTTTGGGGTAATTTTACGCTGTGTGTTCTCCCCCTTGAATGTTTTAAAGAGCTGGATTCCTGTCTCTTTGCGGAGCATTCTAGCAGCTGTGTCTCATTTGCTTTGCAAGGGCATTGGAAGAAATTGCTATTTTGGAAGCTTCTTAACATATGGGATCATTGTAGAAGGCACTTTACAGTTTGCATAGTGCTTTCCCGTTATTTTACCCAGTTCATTTCTCAAAGAAGCCCAGGACGTGTTGTTTACGTTTTTCAGAGCGAGAAATAGAGGTACTGAAGGAATGACAGCAGCTTGGCAGGGCAATTTGTCTCCCTCTGGAATTAATCAACAGATTAAAATCTCTTCCTTCAGATCCCTCAATACCTGTGATCAGAAAGCCTCATACCTTTTGACCTAAACAGGTGGATGGACACGTCCGTTGCATCTGTGGAATGAGTGGCCTGGCTAGTCTTAGGTCTACCCTAGCCAAGAGCTGTCTGAGTGATTGGACATTGGCGACTGGGCTGCTTAGCTCTTTTATTAAAAGTGATATAGTGGATGGCTGAAAGCACGGGTTCTGGGGGTCAGACTGCCTGGAGTTAAATCCAGCTTCCAACTTGTATCAGCCGTGTGGCATCGGATGAGTCACGTAACCTTTCTGAGACTCATTTTTCTTATCTGTCAAATGGGGACATTGGTTACTACGGCGTGGAATGATTGTGGGGCTGAATTGCCCGAATCTATGTAAGACGGTAAGCACAGTGCCTAGCGCACAGTAAGCCCTCGGGAAGTGTTAGCTAGTGTCACATTATGGTTCCAAAGTTGGCCACCTGGTCGTTTTTTCTTAGGGTTCATTTCAGTTGATTTGTTTCATGAAATTACACCTACGGCCCAGTCAGGACTGGAGATCGTGGGTGGTCTTTTTTTTTTTTTAACTGATTTTTATTTTTTATTTTTATATTTGAGGGAGAGAGAGAGAGAGAGCACGTGACTTGGGAGAGGGGCAGAGGGAGAGAGGGAGAATCTCAAGCAGGCTTCACACTCTTGCGCAGAGCCCGACGCAGGGCTTGATCTCACAACCCTGGGATCGTGACCCAAGCCAAAATCAGAAGTAGGGCACTCGACCAACTGAGTCACCTAGGTGCCCTAGATGGTGGTCATAAGAGAAGGTTTAAGGGGCAGACAGAACTTACACTGGGATTTGCTCTGCTCTTAAGAGCTGTGATATTTAGAACGTCTGTCTCTTTGTCATTGTACTCTTTAAAACACAAATGGCAATGTTTTTCCTCCTGAATAATGTAGGAAATCCACAAAGGGTCTGGTACAGTAGTTCCCACAGTACCGCAGCCTAGGACTTTTGGAATGGGAGCACACAAAAATAGGCAAAAGATGACCTTGGTTTTCTTACCATTCTAGGTGAGAGTGGGATGTAGAGAGTAGGATGTTTGCTGGGTAAACTGAGCAAAGCACTTTGCTGCTATATGCCTCAGTGTCCCCCATTACAAATGGGAATTATAACACCCACAGAATGACCAACTGGTACCCCATTTGCGGGGGCTTTCCCATGGCAAGTGCCATGTCCTGAGAACCTCTTCAGTCCTGGGAAAACTGGGACGGTTCACACCCTAATCATTTGCCGTATCCGGAACAATGGATATAAAGGTGCTTTGACATTTCATGAACTGAAGAGTATAATCAACTCATTTCTGAACAGCTGAGGTCCCAAAATAGTGCCTTGGAAAGAAAAACGTGGTAATCATACAGTATATCACCTCTCAAATAAGACTATCCCACTTTAATTCTTTGTGCATCATTTTATAAGCTACTTAGAAATATATAGTGTGACTGGAAAATTCCATTAACGGATACCATGCTGTATTTTTCAATGTTTATTTATTTCTTTTGAGAGGAAGAGAAAGAGAGCATGTGCACACATGGGCGGGGGAGGGGCGGAGGGAGTGGAAGAGAAAGAATCCCAAGCAGGCTCCTTGTGGTCGGCGTAGAGCCCAAGGCAGCACTCGATCTCATAAACGGTGAGATCATGACCTGAGCTGAAATGAAGAGTAGGGGCCATAACCAACTGAGCCACCCAGGTGCCCCAGATATACCATGCTTTACATCTTTCTTGTGTGTTTAAACACATGTAAGTGAAGGCACACACAAGCTGATTCACACGGAACAGTTTAGGACAAGTACTTTCAGACCACGACAAAAATAATTTGCATTGGAAAGACCTCATTTGAAACAGACCCTGAGAAGTTCTGTTTTGCACCCGCGGCATATTTACGCAAACATTATCATTTGCGATAAATTGATTACTGATTTGTCTCGGAAAACTTCCAAGGAAGACACAATAACCTGGGGAAAATGACATAACTGACCATCTACTTGGCATCTGCAAAATAAGCACATACCAAAGGGTAATACTCCGTTGCTGGGAATTCACCTGAGGCACCATCCGTGTGCAACAGATGTGAAAAAACATTACCCAACGTGCATACAGGGGACTTAGCGCAGTTTCCCCCAAAATGACTCATTTCGTTTTCTTTCACAATTTATAGATTGCACTTGAGTAGAACTTCAAACTGTAAAAGTATGCATTTGCTCGAAAAGGCGAAAGTTTTGATGGACTTTCATTTGCGTTTTAGCTAGGGATATCCACCCAGAATTCAAGCCAGTGCAAGATCTAGAAATGCTAAAGTGAGGCTTCTTACAGGCAGGCAAAAACAAGATAAATAATACATAAATAGTATGTATTAGTAATAGGAGGAAACAAGTAAGTCCAGTCTACCTCAGTTGCTAGTATTAATACCGAGAGGCCGTATTTATTTTCAAAATTAGACTTTGCAAATATAACAGCTTGTTTTCTGCTGGACTTAAAGTGGCACATGTGAACGTCTGAGAAAACGTTAAGATACTTGAAGCCCCTGAACATGACACGTGGCTTTTCTTTATCCTGGACCAACTGCGGGCAGCCTTGGGTACGTGGCGGACGCTCAGTAAAATCTTAATACCTCGTACGCAGTGTTCTATGTATTGGTAATAATTCAAAATAACGTAATGAAACCAGAGTGAAAAGGGCATGGTCCGCTATCCCACATTCAACTTTTCCCCAAGGAATGGACTACTATACCTCTCAGACGGAAGCAAAGAACTCATTCAAAAGCAGAGCTGAAGGCTGGTGGGGTTATTGTTGTTTAGATTTCCCTGGACAGAGGAGTAATTATGTTGGCTTCAAAGGCCTTTTCTTCTACCTCCCATCATGGCATGCTAGTGCAGGAGGAAGGCTTCATTCTGCTCCTACATTTTACAAATGGAAACCCAGAAGAAGGAACAATTTGCCCAAGGTCACAGATTCAAACCCTCCCAGATATTTCTTAACCCGAATTTAGTTTTTGCAGATCTCCCCAAATAGAGCTATAGGTGATTTTCTTGGCGTGTTTGTTCGTTTGTTTTTGTGTTTGTTTTTTTACTTGAGGATACCCCGCCTGCCCTGTGTCTCACCGTCCTATCCGTTGTTACGTAAGCCCTTCCATCCCAATCCCACTACTTCTTAAACAACCCTGCTTCCATACATCACTTTCCAATGGCATTTTCTTTGCCCTCAGACAACACACTTGAACCTCCACTCTAAGGTCCCAGGCTAAAGGAAGCTTCTAGATGACCCAAGTGCTATGTAAATACAAGGTGTCTTCCTTGCACTTCTTCCTAGGCCCTCACAGCCTTTGATATAGTGATGCATAATGCTGGGCTTGTACCTCTCAGGCTTCGGTAATGTGAGTCAAGGCTTTGTTTCATGGTTAATTTAGCCGATGAAGAGAGCGAGCTGAAACTCATGAGGACAGACAGAAGCTGAAGCGAACCGAGGTCATAGCTTGAACAGAACCTCCAAGAAGACAGATTGCCTGTGGCTCTTAGAGCACCCTTCCCCTGACAGTGGTGATGCGGACTGGAAGTCGAAAAATGACCGTCTCTTATGAGGGGCACACGAGGGCACGACGATTATTTAAAACTCGGCCCCACAGAGAGGAAATCTGGTTGATGTTTATTCAGGCCCCTTCCTTTTAAATCCTGATTACCCTTGGCTCAGCCAGGTGCTGAAACTTCTGCCTGAGCGACAGGTGATTCTTATGTAAGAATTGGAATCTCGGGCGTGATAAATTTGGTCTTGAGAAATCTCAGCTCAGTTGCTGCAGATGGCAGTGTCATGATGGCAGAGTTAGAGAGAGGCGTCCTGCCGGGCTGTGGGCTGTCTGACATGGCTACTCAGTTCAGAACTGTCTGAGCCAATTCCTTGAGCCTCAAGGTCATGACCAAGGGGTACAGCCCAGCTGCAGGGTTGACATTCATTCTAGCAACATTCTACTCCCTTAGATGCTGCTGCTGACTCATTCCAACTCACAGGTCCGGCAAGAGTCAAGTTGTCACCTGTGTTCTTTGTGAACATCTTTATCATTTGGGGTCTCCGTTTACCAGAACGAGCCTCTGTTGGGGGCATATTTTGTGCTTGTAAAGAATTGCTTACACTATAGAATTTGCGCAGCCCAGGAGATATTTCTACCCACTCCATCCCTATCGGGTCCTGCAACTGTCAGGGCACAGGTTTTTAGCCTTAGTTCTGAGGAGTCTGGAAATCCCCCCAAAGCGCACACACACACAAAAACCGTGAACATATATGCCTCTTTCTAGGGAGAGCATGCACAGCTCTCATAAAATTGTTATGTAAGTCTGAGATCCATCAACTTGCAAGAGGCACCATTGTAGATGATGAAGGAAATATTCTTAAGTATCATTTGTTCTCTTTCAACTAGATTTCCCACTTTGAATTGTAGGTTGAACATGATCAGAGGTTAGCAACATAGGGTAAGCGTTGGAGTAAGACCCTTGATTCTGGCCTAGACCCTTGCTCTACACTTCCTGACTGTGTGACCTCAGACATGTCACTTGTCTGGGCTCCACATCTTTATTTGGACAATGGGTAAAATATCACCTACCTCATTATTGCTGTTGTGGAATTAAGTTGGAATGAATATGTAGATCTTGTGATGTGTGTGTGTGTGTGTGTGTGTGTGTATCTTGTGATGTACCTTGCATTACTGTTCAATAAACAATGGCTAGTATTGACAGAAGTCAAATGGAACTCATGTCTCTGGAGCATGTGGGAAACAGTTATTTTACCAGGCCTTCTCTTGTCCCTTCCTATTCTCTATTCTTTTTCTTCAAAGGCCACCGCAAACATCACTTGCCTTGGAAACTATGGAAAAGGATGGCTTTACGCGAGGACATTTATCATCCTGGAATTGGGTGCTGCTTTTCTGCTTGGGATTTGAGGCTGACAGTATCCAATCTCAGTCTCTCGTTTTAGAATCAATATTTCTGTAGCAAGTGTAAAATCATCCTAAATGGATTTTTTTTGAGATTGTCCAAAAAAAAAATTCTGAAGAGAGAACACGCTAAGAGTGAAAAAGCTATGTTTATGAAAATATCATGAAGGCTAAATGTGATGCACTAGGAAAACACGCTGGCAGATTTCACTGTATACCCATGAGATCTATATCCCAACTATACTGATAAATAGTATTCAAGGGAATGTGAAAATTCCTTCTATAAGTGCATTTCTGCTGGTCTAGCTCATTGCCTAATCCACAGAAGGTGGTTAATAACCATTTGTTGGGTGGCTGGATGTACGTTATGTTTTCATTGTAACATAAATACCATATCATTTATATCATATTTATATTATGCCAATAAGGAAGATGGAATAGTCATTCACGTGATGCTTTTATGAGCATAATATTTCTGAAGCTCAGCTGACTGATAAACCACTGAAAGAAAGTTCCTTCTACATCTGTTTTCTATGACAAGTGGGAATTTTAGAGACTGCGAGTGTAAGGCTTTTGAGTGAGCCTTTGTAAGGGTGCCTGAATTGCCATTTAGTTTGTTAGCGTTTGAGTTTTGCAATTACACCCATTCAGATAGAACAATGCGTTAGGAGCCCACGAGAATCTTGTGGCTGTGCTCCCTTCCCTCTTTCTCTCAACCTTACCTTTCATACAAGACGTAAAAAGCCCAAATCACAATGGCATCGACTTCCCTGACTTAGGGCTGAGACCACGTAAGGGCCTACATCTTCTGCACAAAGTCTCTAGAGCTTTCCTTCCAGCGGGAAGACTCACCTGGGAAGAAGTTAGGGGAAAGAGAGCTGGGTGGCCAGGATGGCTGTCTGCAGCAGCCGGCTTCTTCATGAGGGTAATTGAACCTGGAGCATTGGCATCCAGAAGCAAGTGGTCACGAGGGAGCAGCGTAGAAATGGGGAGGTCACAGGAGCAAAAGAGATGAAACAAAGAAAGTATCCCCCAGAGGGACAGTCTTCCTTCTTTCCTTTACGGCAACTCAAAGCCCTGTACTTACCTTTAATTCCTCAGTACTGTATCTCAGGTGTGTTTCCCACATCACCACATATGAGGCTCTTGAATCGTCCCTGTTTTACAAGAACATATAAGCATTGGTTCTCACCTGCTATTTCTAGTAGAGAATGAGAAAAAGTAATCAGCATCCATTGGGCATCTGCAGGTGCCAAGTAATTTTACTGTCTCTCCCACTCAACATGTTTTAGGTGCGAAAAATTGAGTATGCACCAGTAACTTATCCAGAGTGGCCATCTAGGTGATGAGACTAGGTTTGAAACCCTCGCTGTCAGCCCCTGCATTTCTACATGGACCTCCTCAGGATAGATAGAACATCCTGAGAAACTAAACAAAAAGACATGCTTGGGGGGTAAGACTATTCTGTTTGAAGACATATTTTCTCCCTTCCTTCCTTTCCTTCTCACTACAGACCAACACAGAGAGACAACCATTCGTCCACCCCCATACGTAAGCTCAGATTCTCTTCCGTTTTTCTTAACAACAGCAGAGGTTCCATTTCTCAGATGCGGAGACTGGGCTCCGTGACCGCACTTCTGATCGTGGGCAGACCATCATGGTGACAGGAGGAATGCATCTATACGTGCCACATCAAAGCATTGTGTATGACCAAATACCGGAACACCTTGGTCTTCCTCTTACCCATCTTGATGTTGGAAGTAATTGCACTTACACTTGAATTTATTCTGAGTCGATATTATAACTCGTTTTCTGGATCTGTTTTTCACGTAGCGTTACTTAGTGCTTAAGTGTCTGTGCTTCTATCTTGATCATTTCTCAAATGCCTTTCTCGCTCATCCTCATTACTGCCACTCTTCCCTACTGAGGTTGAATCCGTGGTACAAAGTAGTATTATTGAATGCCAAGTGCAAGTCAATAGATACCTCCGTGAAAACCAAGAGAAACAAAAGCTTACCACTTCCCAGTACTTGTTAAAACATACTGAAACAGCTCGTGCGCAGGTGCCAAGGTCAAGGAGGTCAGCCCACACTTGAGCTCAGGCATTTGAGTTTGTCAAATGAGTCAGTCAGATGGGAATGTTGGGGTTTCTTGGCTGGATGTGTGTCGCTATTGCTGTGCATGAGAGATGTCTATTTGCTGCACGAGCCTTTGCTATCACGCTAAACCATCAGTTTAAAGAATGACGGATGTCCTGAGTGCACTTGTCTTTACAAGAAGTTCCTTGCTTGCAGGGGCAAGGAAATTTTGTGGAATGTTTAAAAAAAAAATTTTTTTCATGTTTGTTTCTTTTGAAAGAGAGAGCGCATGCGTGTGCACCAGCAGGGGAGGGGCAAAGAGAGGGAGAGAGACAGAATCCCCAGCAGGACAGCACAGCTCTGTGAGATCAAGATCTGAGCCAAAGTCAAGAGTCAGATGCTCAACCAACTGAGCCACCCAGGCACCCCCTGTTGAATATTCTTCAGTCTTCTCTTTCCTTTCCTTGTCTCTCCGTGATTACACGCTGCTTCCTTCATGACTCCTCTGGACGCCTGCAAGAGGTAGGATACCCTCTCCTTGCTGATTGGCAACATCAGCACACACGCAGTTATTTCTGCACCATGTGTTTTCCCTACTAGAGTGGACATTCCGTGCACACCCGCTTTCCAAAGTCTTCTACATCGTTCGTCTGCAGGTTGCTACAATGGCTGGCATAAGCTAAGGCACTCAGTAAATATTTGTTGAATGAATGCAAGACAGAATGAACAGGAAATCACATTCGCTTATTTTGCCACATGTTTGGCTTCCCTGAAACACGTGGATTTTTTTCTTTTGAGTATCTTTCATTCATACGGCCTCCCTGCCTTCCTCAGTCAAGATGTATTGAGCATGTTTGATGTGTCAGGCACTGGAGCATTTGCCAGCACGAGCGACACATGGTCCCTACTCCCTTAGAAGGTCCAGAGTGGGTTGAACGGATCATGCTGGTTCTGAGTCAGGCAGCCATTCTGGGTGAGTCACCAGCCACTGTGGGTGGAGCCTCGAAGTGGCTGTTTGCGAGAGAATGCGGAGGAGGAAGTCATTACCCTGATCTTGAGACTCTCACAGCCCATGGGGTAGTGAATGAATAAATACTTGACATATATAATAGATGCCTAGCCTCTAAGTTGTAAGGTACATTAGAAATGGCTAAGCTGTCTTACAGCGATGGAACAATGACTTTCCCCCAGTATGAAATCTCCCTGATGCTTTCAGCTAGTATGTAATTTATATTACACATATTTCTTTTGTACGCCTGTGTGCTCAACACTAGGCCAGGGCTGGGCACATGGCTGTGCAGAAGGAAGGTGGGAAACTTGCTTCTAGAAGGCACAGGCCAATGAGAGTGAGTATGACTGAGCAGAAGGGAGGGTGAGAGAGAGGAAGGGAAGGGAGGGGACAGTAAGAAAGGTAGAGACCTTCTTCTTCGGTCCCCTGCCTCTGGGTCCAAAGGATTCCAAAGATAGATGGCTTTAAATTCAGGAACCTCAACTTTTCCCTTAGACATTTTTTTTTTCAAGAAAGAGCTTGATATTGTTGAAGTGACAGGATGTGAGTTCAGTAGAAATTCGAGAAATGTCTAAATAACTCCGGTAATCTAGGTTATTGGAGGCAGCCTATTTTCAGGTAACTTGCTTAATTCTGAACAAAGATTTTCTTTTTCTTTTTCTTCAATATATGAAATTTATTGTCAAATTGGTTTCCATACAACCCCCGGTGCTCATCCCAAAAGGTGCCCTCCTCAATACCCATCACCCACCCACCACCCCTCCCTCCCACCCCCCATCAACCCTCAGTTTGTTCTCAGTTTTTAAGAGTCTCTTATGCTTTGGCTCTCTCCCTCTCTAACCTCTTTTTTTATTCCCTCCCCTCCCCCATGGGTGTCTGTTAAGTTTCTCAGGATTTTCAACGAATTGTCAGAGTCTGCCCCTCCATCTCTACTATGTATATACACTATCAACATTTAAAAGAAATTGTAAAAAATCTGTCCCCACTTTTACAATGGCTAGAAGCATTAGATCTTGGGTTCAGTTAGTGCGTATTTGCTTGGTACTTAGTATGTGTCAGGCATTGTGCCAGGACCTCGAATTCATCACCCTCAAACCACTGACCTGGTGCTGCCATTGATAACGGTTGGTTTTCCTTTCATAAAATACATTTCAAAGCGCCGCTGAATGGGCCTCTAGACTCCATTTTTTTTTTTCCCAGCCGTTTCCCCCCCCCCCGCCCCCCCCCCCCGCCAAAAAAAAGTCCATCATGCATGTGTGTGATTTTGTTTGAATTACTAAAAGGAGTATGGAGCAGAGCTGGAATGACATCAAAACTAAAATTAAAACAATTTGAGAATTTCCAGAAACATGACCCTGTTGAATAGTCCTAAGCCACCACTTTCTCAGGCTCCTGTGGGGAAGACAAGCCAGGCCTAAAGGACAAAGATCTGCAGTGAAATCGCAGAAAGCAAGGTATTTTCATTTAAATATTGACCTAATGCTTAACGCCTAGCGTGTAAGGCTGGGCACCTTCACACCCGTTATTTCATTTCCTTCTCCCAAAAACCATGTGAAACACATCCCATTATTTTCATTCTACAGATTAGAAAATGGGAGCTCTGAGCGACTGAGGAAGTCCCCCCAAACCATACACAGTCCCCCCAAACCTGATTGAGACAGATAAATACAGATTCATTGACTTAAATACAGATTTATTGACTTCGAAGACCTTGCCTTAGGTAGAAATCTCTCTCGCAATATTCTTCTTAAGGCTTAGAACCATTTCTTGGTGACTTTAAGAAAGTCTTCTCCCTCTGAAGACTAAAGGAGGGGTTAATTTGGTTTTGGATTTTGTCCTAAAAACCTTTGGGGTTTTTCAGAGGATGCTATCACTTGCATTTTTTGGCTTGCTACACATTGAATGTGCTAGAGAGTCCCTCTTCGATTCAACCATCTGTGCTCTTGGCTTTTAAATTCCATGAAAATGACTGGACACATTCTTCTTATTCTATCCATACCCAAGGCCAGAGGGAGACATTCTATTGGCTTTCTCCAGTAATCTTTCCTCTTCTTTTCAGTATCTGTTCCAAGGTCTTCAAACCATCTTCCCTTTCGTGTGTGTATGTGTGTTTCCTATATTGTTTCTCATTGTTATTACATTATGTTAATATAATTATAACACAAATGTATTAAAACATAAAAGCTGTATATTTTAATCAGTAAGGACCAGTGCTCAGGGAACATCTTCACTGTCGATTTTAGTAATTAAAAGATATAAAGAGCAAGGGCAAATAACAAACAGCTTCTGAATCTGAAAAATATCCAATAAATAGCCCAGGGACCCTTAAACAGCCCAAGCCAGCTTTGAAATGCCCATCTTATATGGTTTATGTATAGGCCTACATAAAGGCAGGGAATTGAATTAGGCATGGGCATAGAATTTTGCACCTTTAAGGAGCATTTGAGATCCAGCCCTAACATTGTGGAGAAGGAAGTAAATTCTGCAGAGGTTAGCGATTTGCCCAATGCCAAACAGGAAGGCAGAACAGGATCTGAAGCAGTGATTCTCAAACTTTTACCTTTAGATTAAAAAAAGAAGCAGATTTGTTACTAGGCAGAATCACAGTCCCAGGTCATCTGCATCAGATCAGGGGCAGGGCCCAGGAATCTGCATGATTAGGAAGCCTCCAGGGTGATTTGGCAGCCGGTGGTCCTGAGGCCACACTTTAAGAAACACTAATCTGGAATCTCGGCCTCCGGACAATTTCTTCCCCAAGGACTCTGTTGCCTCCCTACCTTCAAAAACATTCCAAACAGCAACAAGGCTCTTTGTGATTCACATTAATGCTCTTATTTCAACAACTAATTCCTGGTTGCCTCATTCGTTGAGTAGTAATTCTTTGACTCAGTAAGCTGCCATCAGGTACCGTACAGCTGTGTCAGCAGCTCAAAATACACGGATTAGAACACAGCTCTGCCTCCAAGGAGCCGAGACTTCGCAAGAGGAGTAACAACTATGTCTTGAACATTTGCTTTGTGTGTGCTTCATATAGCGTATCGCCTGCATTCATCTCCTTTCTCACCTGTAGGCAAGGCTGTACAGAATCACAATATGGTTTGGGAGTTTTTCATATTTATAGAGTCATACCCATTCTCCGCCCTTGTTCTTCCCCCTTAATATGCCTTAGAAGTATTTTCCTCGTTCTTTCTTTGGATACGTCTAGTCTTTCGAATGGCTACGGAGCATTTCTCAGTATTGATGGACCATCATGCCTTTAATCATTCCCATATTGATGAATATCCGATTGTTTCTATGTTCTCTTACCGCAAATGATCCCGTGGTGGATTCCAGAGTAAACATTGTTACCCTCATTTTTCCTCGTCCAAGCTCTCTCGGCAGCAGAATTGGGATTCAAGGGGAGGCCTGTCTCAAAGCCTACAAAGTTTACTTTCTTTTCACTGTTATGCCTTTTAATAGTTTCGGTGGAAGGGCTTCAGTGCCGGATGAGGTGGGGTACTGGAGGATCACCAAACACCTAGCTGCTGAGGGAACCTCAGGCAGCGTCACCTGGAGAAGTGACAGTGAAGCAGAATCTAGAAGGCTTCTGGACAGAGAGGAAGAAAGCCACTCTAGGAAGAGGTGTTGGCTTATTACAAACCAATCAATCACCTCCTAGAGGAAACCTGTAATAACAGATTGGTGGGGAGGTTCGTAGAAAAAAGACATGATATGTGCACATCAGGATCTTACAGTATGATTTGTGTGTGTGTGTGTGTGTGTGTGTGTGAGTGTGTGTGCCTGTGAGCACGCACACACGTGTGAAAAAACACTGGAGTAATAAGCTACTGAGAAGAATATAGATAAATGCCTACCCCAGTTGGCAGCTTTGGCAAACGCTTGGAAATGAGGAGGCGGTGGGCCTGAGTACATGGCAAAGAAACTTACCCTCTTAATAGCTTCGTTCCTCCTCCTGAAATGAACAAAGTACCGTCTAGTCCCTGTCTCGTCCCTGCCTACTTGAAGGGGATGTTACAAGGCTCGGTTAATTTCCGTAAATGTTTTGAGCTCCTCTGAGGTGTGTGTTCTGTAAATAGGAGGTATTAATAGCAGCCGTCAGAGCTGAAACAAAAGTGAATCGAGCTACAGTCACTTGCTGAGAAGGAAACACAAATGCCCATAAAGCATGAAGCCCACGCTGGGTCCATCATCACACTGACCCTTCTTTAAAAAGGCAGCCTGGATCTCATAGAGGACATCGTGGCAGCTCAGGCCCCGATCTCAAGTGGGAAAATGCAGGAGACTGGCTGGATTTTCCACCATTTAATTTCCCAGCTGATTACTATGATTAAGAGCCCATCTGGCACAACACATTTGTGAGGTATGTGTGTGCGGGGAAGTGGGACTTTAGTGAAGGCCGAGATCTAACAGAAAAAAAAAGAAAAGAAAAGAAAACGCGCAGTGGAGCCAGTCCCATTTTGGAGCCCTCTGCTAAGATGTTTAAATAGGAATTTCATTGTATTAGTATTAGTGAGGCCGTGAGGCCATATGCCGTAAGAAAGGCAGTTAGGGAGCGAGTGTTTCTCTTTCTCGAGGCTTTTATGTTAGCTTAGCGCGGATTTGGTGGTGCCTTTGTCTGCCATGGGTCTGGAGGCTGCGAACATGCTAAGAAGAAAATCCAGCTCTGGGTTTCGGTGGCAGCACACCCAATATCTGTACCCATAAGGTCATGGCGACTACGTACGCGGTGGCTGGAGAGATGCACACTGACACTCGCGCACAGGGGTGGTGGTGATAATTTAGGACAGGGGGTACCCTTACTCCTATACCTCCAAAGAAGGCTCTGAGCAGGGGGTGGAGGGAACCATATGTTAAGCCCTCACATCTTCATGGCCCCTTCAGCGTAACTGCGCCTCCAAATCAATTCACAGGCAAGTCGGTCTCATAAGCACTAATAGGACTCACAGATGTGCAGAAAAACCAAGGTTATGATGCTCAGCTGAACTCCCGGATGGTACTTCCCGTAATTTTCTGTTACCCAGGGGGATCCTGTGTAAACCCATTCCAGACGGGGTTGTTTTTTTTTGTTTTTTTTGTTTTTTTTAAATTGTATCTTATTTCTGAGCTCCAACCAGGGCTTCCCTTTGGCGGTCAAGGCTCCAAGTCTCCTTGAAAATTCCTACCTCAAAGGTAGAGGCTCCTGACTCCTGTGGTCACCACTTCTGCCTGGGTCTGCAGGTCCACAAGGAAAACTCATCAGTGACTTGATCTTAATCCCTCACTGCATGGGCACAGGTCACGGAAGAACATCTGGTGGCCCCTGACCTTTCATGTCCGTTTGCCAAATGTATTAAAGCAGGGGTTACTGGAGGACCCATCTGTAGGCTTCCATGGTGGTGGAGGGCTAGGTGGTGGTCTGACTTCAGGAGAACCCGTAAGCCCTATCTATTTTGCTCAAAGAAGGATTGATGACCACCCCCCCTCCTTGAATGGTTGAAGATCTCCATCTTTACAGTAAGCCATTATGCTGAGTTTCTTTGGGCTGGGACTAGGAGAATGTCTGTCATCTCATCTCAGAATTGTGACAGTAAGTGTGGAGAAGTGTGGCTTCTCCACAGGTTGGAATCAATACCTAATTGCCCTTTGGGAGATTCCCACCCTGTCTCTCAAGAACGTGCATTTCCCAGCCCATGATGCGGTGTTGTGCAGAGAAAGCTAGATCAATAAGAGTGACAAAGTTTCTGATGGGGTCCCCTTAGGCTTCTGTTTCTGAAAAGGGACTTTTACTTTAATTACTTAGACCAGAGACTAATGCTTTACCTTCTTGTAGGGCAGAAGTCCATTAGCGACCCCATGAATTACAGTGAGATCTTGCTTACAATGATGAGGCTTCTTCAGGGCTCAGGTATTTCTGGTGAACTCTGTCTGTTGCTGAGTATCCCGAATAAAGGGCAAGTCTACTGATTTTAGGTCCCGTTCAGCCATAGCTGTCTAACCTCCTAATAGGAGGGAGGCAGGCAAAGTCAATGACGTGGGATGGCAAGTGTCCACATCTCATCATGGCAGCTTCTCCTTGTCCGTGATTTCCCTCATCTGGGTCCAGGAACCTCCCAAGCTTCCCAGGAGAAATGGTAATGCCAATCTAGACCAGTTGTATCCTCTGGGGAGAAGTCTGTGTTGTAAAATGGAATGCCTCACATGGATTCCAAGGAGAATCAGATTAGAATGAACGGACTTGGCATCCTGGGCTGCAAAGAAATTGCTGTTTTTCGTGATTTCTCTTGTCTTCAACAGAGACTTAGCGTCAGATTGGCATCTCTCAGTGACTGGGGGAAGAGGATGAGAGTCGGTTGTGTGAATAAAATGTGTTAAGATAAAAATCAACCCGAACTCCTTTATTAGCTAGAATGTCCACAAATAATATAATAAGAACGGTAATACTTTCCAGAAATCCTCAAATTTCTCACACACAGGCTGCTGAACACCACCTCCCCATTGTCATGAGGAAGACAGGGAAAATGTTGACCCAAGAGGAGTTTGGGGTCAGTCAGGAACGGCAGCTACTACTTGGTGTATGTTTCATCAACCTCCTTTCCCCTTGGCAGTGATAACTTACCAAATGCTCCGAAAACTCTTTCCTACTGAGATCAGACAGGATTTCAGAAGCCTTTTAAGTTTGTACTCCAGACAGCCCCTAACAGTCCGTCAGAGTTGGCATAAAGGGCTCAATTTTTCAAAATAAACATATGAAAAAGGTGACATCTTGTGTTCTTCATGGCATAACTAAAACATTGCAGGATGGGATTCTGGACTCAGTCTGTGGCTTTTGCCAGCCTTTTCTGCTTCCAAATCATTTAGATGGGATTCAAGATTCAGCTTTCTACCCGTCCCGCTCAGATTTGTCCGTCACCCCCAAAAAATCACACCCAAAAAATGGGAAGCAGGATCCTGCATTTATGAGCCATCCATGAGGTGATGTCTGGTCCATATTAAATGTCAGAAATAAATAATTTATGTGAGATGAAAATACAGAGATGTGATTATATTATGGATATTAATCCTACCCAAGAATAGCATCTTAACCACCGTGAATGCTCCCTGAGGGACACTAACACTTTTTCAATTATACTTTGGTAACACTTGCCTTGGGAATATGTGGAAAATGTGTAAACATTTTACACAGGACACTTTGAATTCGATGTCTTCTTCAAATCGTGAATTTATCCTCTCCTCAGTCCTGTCCCATGTGTGAAAACAAATAAAAATTAAGTGAACAGGAGCAATTACCCCCAGGTAATGGACAGATGGACTCCAGTGATAGACTAACAGCATTTTGCAGAATCAGGAGCCTGTGGCCTGTCACTCATGATCAGGGTTACAGGAATGCATAGTCAGATCGCCTTGACTAGAACACAGTGCTGGAGACCGTACTCAATCTTAATTGACTTCTGATGCCAATCTCCATTACGAGCATTTGGTGACTTACTCTTTGGTTTATCCAAGATGGCAGTCACTAGAGTACTTATGGCTGGGGTTTCCTACATCTCAGGGTTATGGGAGGGCACACCATGGCTGACAAGTCAGGCAGAATGAGAAAAGGGGCACCATGAAATTCCTTCGGCCCCATCTAGGACCCTCTCGCCGGTGTGGGGAGGGGAGGAGCATCTTCATTCCGATGCTGCCGTCACAAAAACACACGAGCTTTGGAAAAACACTTAATTTTCCTCTATGTCGGCTCTCTGCCGTAACGTGGAGTAATAGTACCAACTGGGCTTAGGAGACCATTACTGAACGATGCGTAAAGCGTTTTGCAATCTGAAGCATTAGCTCATAAAAGATGGAGAGGCAAAACATTCTGTTCCTTACCCTGTGTGTGGGGCATCAGACTGAATTTCAGGGTGGAGTAAGGGAAGGTCACTTTACAAAATGTGAAAAAGATGTGGTTTTTGAGCTCAAGGCTAGACATGAGAGGTTTGGATGGCGCTACCTGTGTGTGTGTGTGTGTGTGTGTGTGTGTGTGTGTGTGTGTTACACACACACGTACCTATACTCACGTGAAAAATCGAAGTTGTATTTCTCTTACTTTGAGAGGTGTCCGGGCGGCATTTGAGTTGGCCAGCCACTGTTAATAGGGCTACGTTTCTTCCTGCATCTCAAAGAACGGACTCATTAGAGGTTTTCCAATATGATGTGAAAATCGTGTTTTTTATCTGAGAGTTCTCTGATTGAATTCATTATGTACCCGATGCAGGCTGTCTTCCAGGCCAGCCCATCCGTGTTGATCATTTGTTTATTGCTCTCTTTCTTTTTCCACAAAGGATTGGCAGGGTTGGTGGGAGGGCAGGTGGTGCCGTAAATGAAAGATATCTAATATGTTTTCTGTTCTTTTGGGACTTTGAGAAAGCAGCAAGCCACCTTATAAAGGCAGGCGTGTTTTTGGCCATCTAGATGGAGAAGGGTCTCCTCCAACTGCAGGATTAGTGGTTACACTGATCCTGTAAATTAGTTCTTCTTCTCTTCGATGCTGTACGATCATGGAGTGGCCCAGCAAACATGTCTTCGTATCAGGGGAAGGTAACCTTCCCATTCCCAGCAGGCAGGACAAATAGGCCAGCAGGCGACCGGGCAGGATTTCCTGGGCTTCCCGAACAAATGAAAAAAAGGCAGGTGTCACTCTCCTGCCCCCGGGGCCAACCAGGTCACAGGGTAATTGCCCAGTTGCCTGCTGGGATAGGCCCACTAGGGTCTTCTCGCTCAAGGTTCATTTTTCATTTTGATTGAGTCATGATGGCTTAGTGCCACAAACATCAGAGGATATGCCTGGTAGGGAAAAGGTCATAAAGAACTCCAGTGATTCCCGCCCCCCCCCTTCCCTAAAACCCGGGGTTCATTTTCATGGAGTCGTTTGGAAGGGGTGGGCCAGCAGAGCTGGTTGCTGGGTTATGTCTTTCTCCGCGAATGGCAGCAGCGAAATCTCCATCTTGCTAGTTGAAGAGTCGCCTGGCTGCCTTATTTCAACTGAGGCAGCACAGCCTGCTTTAGCTTTGAAGTGTGAAAACCAAATAAAGGTTGGCAAGGAGAAGAGCTGGAAGCCGCATAGCCTTCTCGGAGCCTGAAGAGACACGCCCAGCCCTGTGCACTGAATGCAGATGCTTTTCCCCAACCCCTTACTCACCCCTTGTCCCGTGTCCACCCCCCACCCCCACCCCGGGGGAATTGTGGGCTCAAACAGCAGCAGGCTTGGTTGGTTGCCTCTTACTGGAGCTTTTCTGTTGTGGCTGGTGGACAGACGTTGTGAACTTCTCTAATTTGGGAAGGGACCAAACAGATGCTCGTCCTCCAACTCTCTTGGTGTATGTCTTCCTAATCTGCCCGTGACAGCGAGGCACGCGTGCACACGCGCACACACACACACACACAGACCTGACTTTGGTTTGCCCCAGCACCCTGAGTAATGCTTTAGGCTATTTATTGTCTACCCCCTCCATGTCCTAGGGAAGATTTTAGAAATTCTAATACAGGAGGCTGAGAAAGGAAAATATTGGCTTCCACAGTACAAACATCTCTGTCCTGAAAGGAAATGTTAATTTTCCCCTAAATCAAATGTTGACATAGATCAGCCGCTGCTAAAGATGTGTCACTATGAGGGAAGGGTCTCCGCTCGGGAGCCCGGATATTGGGCTGGGGTCTCTCCTCCCAAACGCTAACTGGTTTAGAATCTAAACAGGTTTGGCTTGGAAGTTTTGCGAATAGTTCCAGTTTGTTTTCGAAAGCCGATCTCTCTGGGACACCCCTCCTGAGCAGGGGAGCAGGGAACAGGGTTCCACTTTGTGGAACACACCGTTTCTGCCTAAGCCTGGGCCCCTGCCCTGGTCTCGGCAGTGGTTCAGGCGCTGCTTACCTCTGCCAGGAATACAGGATTTTAACGGGAGGTGGGGGCGGGGAAGGCTAAGGGCACCGAGCAAGGATGTGGTGCTGAGGCAAAGAGAAATTTCCAGCACTAGGTGTCTTTCCTGCTGCTTTTCTCCACTGCCCCCCAAACACACAGCCTCCGTATTCTCCTCTGTTCAACACCTATGTTTTGAAAATTGCAAACTGAGTTCCTCCACCCTCTCCCTCTGACTAGGCACACGCGCGCGCGCACACACACACGTGCACACGCACGTGCGCGCGCGCACCCTTTTAACTCGTGAAGTTTGAAAGATGATGATATATACAACCAGCGTGCTTTGCCAGTCTGCACGGTGAAGGCCAAGATTAATGCAGAAGGTTGGTGCAATGTTGCCGCAGAGCAGCGTGATCAGAATACAAGATGGAGCAGAGGGGGGAAGGCCAAGAAATATGTCTGCGCTTGGAGTTTACACGAGTCTCCTTAGCAACTTGTCTGAATTTATTTTTCCCTTAACGTGTGTGGGTTTCTTCCAAACCCGGAGTGAAACGGGAGTTGTAGCTCCTAACAGTCCTCGATTTCTAAGAGGGTGAAATCGTTTCAGTGGGTGGCAAGCCCTTCTCTCCCCTTGCCGGTTCCTCTCTCCCCGCCCCCCCCACCCCCCGGGGCCGCTCCCTTCCCCCCCCCCTCCCGACCCCTCCCTCCAGGAGGTGGCTCTGCTCCTTTGCATTGTGACTTTGTGGACTGTTGGGAGCGTTCCAGAAATTCTCATCTCCACGGGGGAAGGAGAGAGCCTGTTTCTGATGGCCACAGCTGTGCAGGTTTCTGCCACAGCCTCGCTGCTTCCTGTGCGTGTAGCTTATGTGTCACTGCGCCTGTTTCTACGCCCGTGTGTTGTAAAATAGGGAGAAGCCGTCCAGCTCCTTTCCTCTCGACTGTTTCTTGACATTTTTTTGGTCTTGCTCTTCTCCTTTTGCATCTCTTACCCCTCTCCCCCAACACACACACACACACACACACACACACACGCACACACGCACACACACACACACACACAGTGTCCTGTAATTCTAATTAGAATATAATATAATTAGAATATAAAGCTATTTGGCAAAAAAATTTGGCAAAAAAAAAAAAAGCCCTGACTTTTAGGAATCTGGTACGTTGGATTTTACGGGATTGGGTTTATTTCAGGGGAGACCACCAGAAATAATTACAGTGGTTTTACCTAAAATTGCTTTCCCTTGAAATAACTCTGGGGTAGTCACAGTTACTGCCTCATCGGCGCCGATATCGAATATAAATCTTAATATTTCTCCTTCTTTGCCCCCTCCCCTTCTAGAGTTAGGGGAAAAAAGAAAAATGAAACCTGGCCAAAAGACGTTAAGGTTTGATTTTGGCTCTTTTACAAACAGATGTTGCCTGTCATTCTATTGTTGTTAAGCAGGTACCAGATTGGAGCAAGCAGCAGTGTGTGTGTGTGTGTGTGTGTGTGTGTGTGTGAAAAAGAGAAAGAAAAAAAGGAAGTCCGGGGGAGAGAAGAGAGAGTGTGTTGGGTGGACAGGGGGCTGAAAGGCAAAAAGATTGATTTCAGGACAAGTTGACAGCAAGAAGTAGGTGATACAGATTAATACTTTTTTTCCCCCCCAAACTCCCAACGTGGTAGCAGTGGTATAAAATCGTGCTCTATTTGGCTGTTTGCTGTTTCGAAGAAAGAGGGAAAGGTGGAAATCAGTCGACGTGGAGAGCCTCAGCTGGGAAAACCTGGCCTCTCCTGGGCTGAAATGGAGGCGATTGGTTGGGTGTTCAGATGTTCCCTCTGAGTAAATGCAAACCCTCCAGGAAGGCAAAGGTCTTTCTGTTTGAGCTGAACTTAGTTTCTTGCGCTTGGTGGTTGTAGGCATCCTGGTAGAAGCTCCGGGGCTCCCTTGTACTTTTCCCAGAACAAGCATCCCATTGTTAGAGTCTGGGTTTTAAGGACATCCTGACTCTTTACATATTGCACATCTCTTTTCTCGCAGGATCCAAGTGATTTTCTTCTCGGTTCCTTACCAAGCCTCTCTGCACCCTCACTTAATTCGCAGCTTCCTAATCGAATTGTGGGCTGCTTTCTCAAGAGCAAAACATAGCTTTAAAAGAAAAGTGTTAACATCGGCTGGCATATAGGAAACCTTGTGCAGCATGCAGTTCATTTATCTGAAAGAAATGACAGACATCTGATTTTTAAAAATATGTATCTCCTGTCTCCATATCAGAATCCAGGTCTTCTGTATATATATTTTTTCAAATTGTGGTTTAAGAAACCTTCCTGGCTTTATTAACAATCTAGCTAGAAAGGAAGTTGTAGGCTGGCATCATTGTTTGCATTTTAAAAAAGGAGGAAAAATTGTCATCCTAAGCAAACTTCTTGCTTTCAAAAGTGAAAGTAGTCTCCTTAGCCAGCTGCACACGAAATAACTTGTTACTGGCAGCCTCTTTCTCTTTTGTTCCGTCGGGTGTGTCAGAAGCAAATTTGCCTCCACTTTCTCACCCTTAAATGGTCGATCTCTGTTACGCTTCTATCCAGGGCGAACCTCGAGTGGGTTCAAGATGGTTTGGGGAGCGGGCTGCTTTTTTGTCATTTAAAAACAACCTGAGGGCATCTTTTGTTTTTGTCCAGTCTTTCTTATTCTGTCCCACTACTTTCACGTGTTTGTTCTTTGGTGGACCTAGCCATACTTCAGTTTTCATTTTCCATAAAATACGAATTTTTTTTTTAATGCGGGGGGAGGGGTGTGATAGGAAGATTATCAATATCAATTTCTAGTTTTCCCTGCTCCCGAAAGGAACACGAAAACGAATGCGTTGCCTTGCCAGTCTCCTCCCAACTGCTCCCTTCTGGTCAGTTTTTCCTGGGCAGAGTAGAATTAATTCTACCTAAGCTAGCTGGCTTTGGTGCCGGCGCCTTTGCACCGCATGCTAGAGAGCCGCTCCCACGCCGGGTCTGGCGTCCTGGTGGCAGTATCGCAGGTGGATAGAGCGTGGTGTGACGCGTGGCACCAGTGAATTACTCTTGGGGCAGCAGTTGCTGGATGTGCCTTTTTTGTTGTTGTTGAGGTGATTGGATCCTTCCTACAGAAAACGAGGGCTGCAGAGGGTGAGAGAAAAGACATCAGGAAAACAGAAAACCCATAGGGAGACCAAAGACTAGCTGTCGCCCCTGCCTCATGACGAATGCCAAAGGGTAGATTTGAGTCTTTTTTTGTTCTTTTTTTTCTTTTCATTTCTCCCATCCTCTCTCTCTCTCTCTCTTTCCTCTCTCACTTTCTCTGTTTCATTCTCTTTCTTTCTTGTTCTGTTTCTCTTTTTCTTTCGCTCTCTGCCTCCGTTTCTTTCTTTCTTTCTTTCTTTCTTTCTTTCTTTCTTTCTTTCTTTCCTTTTCTTTCCTTTTCTTTCTTTCTTTCTTTCTTTCTTTCTTTCTTTCTTTCCTTTTCTTTCTTTCTTTCTTTCTTTCTTTCTTTCTTTCTTTCTTGTCTTCTTTCTTTCTCTTTCTCTCTCTTTTACTCTTTTTCTCATCTTTCTTTCTCTTTTTCTTTCTTGTCTTTTTCTTTCTCTTTCTCATCTCTTTTTCTTTTTTTCCTCATCTTTCTTTCTCGTCATTTTCTTTCTCTCTTTCCTTCCTTCTTTTCTTTCTTTCTCTTTGTCTCTTTCTCATCTTTTTCTCTTTTCCTTTTTCTCATCTCTTTCTTCTTTCTTTCTTTCTTTCTTTCTTTCTTTCTTTCTTTCTTTCTTTCTTTCTTTCTTTCCTTTTTAAAAGCTCAGTTGAATTTTTCTGTCCCCTCAGGACAAAGGAGGTCTGCAGAGAGTCTGTACAAGACGTACATCTTTAAAAAAAAAAAAAAAGGAGGGTGGAGGGCAGGGAGTCTTTCTGTTGGTGTCGTTCTGCTGACATCACCATGGATTTGGTGTTCAAGTCCACAGGCAGGCAAAACTCAAATACATTTTCCCTTTTGCAAGCAGCTGCACAGTGAGTTTGCCTTCCATTAGTAAAGGAACAATGAAGGAAAAGCAAACCCAGCGTCTAAAACATGGCCAATGAAAGAACGTGGGAAAGGAAGCCAAGAATCCTGCTGTGGTGGAAGAGGGGATAGACTCATGAATTCTCCACAATAAGATATTTTACTTCTTTTTAACAGCCCCATCAGCAGAGAGAAATAATGACTCCCGAAACAGTTCACAATCAAAAGTTAAAACGATGTTTCAGTGATGCTACATCATGCCAGGTAATGATTGCCCAACTTGATTGTACCTTGACCATTCTTAATTATTGATAGCCTGTCTCTTAATCATGTGTAGCAAACGAGCGGTTTGGTATAAAACATGGGAATTTGTGAGTATTTTAAGACCTCACATTCCTGTTTAATCTTTTTTTTCTGGTAGAATCGTTCTCAGGGTTTGTCGATAGCCAGGGAAATTCCAGGAAAAATGTGAAAGTGACTTATATGCAGAACCTTTGTGTCCTGTATAGTTCTGGAAATGAAGTAAAAATTAGGCTGCCCAGTGTTTTCCTCGGATTATTTTTATGTCAAGGTTTGGGTGCCCTTTTACTCTTATTCTGGTGTTCATTCTGATTTAGCTTTTAAACAAGATTCGGGTGGCAACAAGAAACGAACCAAAAAAACAAACAAAGAGCCTTGATCCAGTTAAAATAATTTTATTTTCCAGACGCAGGGCTAATGGTTGGAAGATACTGGCCTAATAAGGTGGCAGCGAACTTTAAAAAATAGGATTTCTAAGGAGTTACTTTTTTCAGGTAATAGCGTTTTCCTAGAACTTTCCCAAACCTTCCATTTCCTCAAGTACTGCCCATTTTTAGGGCATGCCCGAATGATTTAATTATGAAGCATAATTGCATTTTAAACTCGATTTTTAAAACTAGCAACTGGTTTTATAATACTCATGGCGAATGAGTAGAGCGGACATGGCATTCAACTGTATGGAATTCAGCGGAAAAAACGTAAAGTTATTACTTAACAGTGCTTACTTTCTTTTGACAATGATTTAGGCAGAACTCATTTGAAACCATCGGGCACTGTCCTTAAACTCCATGGCTATCTTGGGTAATTGAATATAAAAATGTAAATATTAGAAGATTGTCTCTAAAAAGCCTACCGTGTGCTCTGAATTCCTGGAAGATAGAGCTTCTGTAAATTGCATCATAACAATATTGACATTTTAACTTCAGTCCTAGATTGGTAATACTGTATGGCGTATAATGGAACTCTCCCTGTACATGTCTAGTGGCTAAGATTTGAGCTCAGCTCTCATGATATGGGTAGTTTCCTTATAGTGTTATTGCAGGACTTTGTGCCACTTAAAAAGGTTTAATAACATAAATGATATATCACTTGATAAATTACCTTACCCTGATTTGCCATTGTTCATAAGCATCAGCCTACATTTTCCAACTTAATTACGAGTATTAATATGTAAGAGAGCCCCACAAAACCTTGCTTAATAAAGCAAGCCAAAATTTCTTCTGAAAAGAACATTTCTTTTCCTCCTTAGCACAGAGAAGCTTCTTGAAGGAGGTATTCAATTCATATTTTGGAGAAGCTTTCTACCTCCAAACAAACCACACTGCTAGGAGGTCAGTATTTGACTTAATTCTTTTCCCCCTGCAATCTAGGCATCTTCTGATTTGTTTTTTGTTTTTGTTTTTTCTGAAATTAAAACTGTGGATTGTTTGGAAGCTAACAATACAAACCATTTGGAAGGAATAGCTTCTCTCTGTCCTATATTTACCAAAGAGAGAGAGAGAGAGAGAGAGAGAGAGAGAGAGATGCCCCCAATGAAAACATAGCATTGTGCTCCTTTCTGTGGGCTTTGAAGGTACACATTTATGAAGACGGCTCTAATTGAATGACTAAGTATAACACTTTGACAGATCGTCTTTCATTCATTGCTAACAAGTAGTGCATTACATCTTTGTAATGAACATGAAAATGACAGTTAGCCCTCATCACTCGGGAAGCCTGGGCCGATTCCTTCCTATCTGAGTGAGAGCTCCTATGTCACCCATGTTCCAGTAATCCTGAACAGTGTGCAGGGCACCCATCCTCAAATGCCTCTGGTCATTTGTGCCTTTGTCAGAGAGAGATCAAAGGAAGAGCAGAGGCTTAGAGTTTATTTTAAAATCTTTCATTTTAGAAAGGAAAGGAGCATATTAAGATAATAAAGCAAAGACCCCTCGGAGGTGAGTGGTTTGGATCCTAATTCTTTCCACTAGCTACTCTGTTGTTTCTTTGGATCTCAAAGTCAAACCATGGAACTGCAACTAAATTCTCAGTCTGGGTAACCTTCACGGCACCAGTGGGCTGCAAGTGGTCATACCCACGGTTCGGTCCTGATGAAACAGACAGACAATGAGGTATCTGTGAATGGTCGCATCTCAGTCCCTATTGGTTCTGCCATTGGTTTTATGTGGTCTTGTTTTCATATTGCAGGTCATGTACATAAGGGCCTGCTCTTTTCTCTAAATAGTCCCCAAATCCAACTCTGTCTTTTCCCAGATTCTTGAGAAAGGCCGGAATGCTCATATGTCGAGGCAAAGGAGAGAGTTTTTTTTTATGAGATCCAGGATCTATAGACACTGCTAACAAAAATTAAAAAGGCCTCTTTTTAGGTCATGCCAAGGATGGTGGCGTGTGTTTTTCCCAGTTATCTAGGGAGGGGGATTATTTTGCTTTCCATCATGTGTCCTAGAAGTGCTTATGATTAAGACCGTGTCTTCCATAAAATTCATAAAAGAAGCCATTAATGAAGCTTCGTTGCCTTGGATTCCCATTCTTACATGTGGAACATTGGTTTGGGAGAAGGAATGTTATATTGACAAATGAAATCATTTATATTTATAAGAAGGCCTCAGAAACAGGTCCGTTGTCACATCCTTGAAAAGTTTTGCGGGGGTCGGGGGGGACAATTACGCTATTTCTTTTCCACTTCAAATTTTATAAAATAAGCCCAAACTTGCTCTGTGTTCATGTTTGTACCAATAGTGGGGGTGGGGTGGAAACAAAACCATAAACTTTTCCTAAAGATGAGTCTTTCAATTTAACGTAGCTAGAAATCTCTTCCAGAAGACTTTTCAGAAAATACTTATAAGCCTGTTCGTGGTGCTTGCCAGTTTATTCTACCTGTTTTCCAGAATGCAAATAGAAAAGAAAAAAACTCATCATCCTTGTTCATGTGATTACAGGCATTTAAGAGGAAGAACTTCCATTGGGGATTTCATGTGTTTCTCTCTCTCTCTCCCTCTCTCTCCTGCTTATAATTTGGTACCACTTTGCCCAGATTTCGTGTTAAGGTCTGAATAAATGAGTCTTCCAAAATATTAAACAGTAACCTGATGAAATTTACCTAAAGCCTAGCGTATCTGTGGAATAAGTAAAAACAGAAGGACCTGCGTGAAGGATAACACTGAGGATGCTGCTTAGCCTTCACAGCAAAGTTTCTTTCTTTCTTTCTTTCTTTCTTTCTTTCTTTCTTTCTTTCTTTCTTTCTTTCTTTCTTTTTTTCTTTCTTTCAAGTTTATTTATTTTGAGAGAGAGAAAGCACATGTGTGATCAGGGGAGGGGCAGAGAGAGAGAGAGAGAGAGAGAATCCCAAGCAGACTCTGTACTGTCAGCATGGAGCCCGACGTGGGGCTCCATCTCATGAACTGTGAGATCGTGACCTGAGCCAAAATCAAGAGCGAACGTTTAACCGACTGAGCCACCCAGGTGCCCCTAAACTTTGCCCTTCTTTTTTCTATTATTTTTTAAAAAACCATTTATTGATTGGGGGAGAGTGAAAGCAGGGGAGAGGCAGAGAGAGGAGGACAGAGGATCCCAAGGGGGCTCTGCGCTGACAGGCTGACAGCAGCGAGCCTGATGCGGGGCTTGAACCCATGGACCGTGAGATCATGACCTGAGCCGAAGTTGGACGCTCAACCAATTGAGCCACCCAGGTGCCCCTGACCTCTGCCTTTTTAAGAGCAGGATGAATTCTTCCAATTTGGGGCATCGAGTATTAGAATGGCAGAATCTCTGGTTGGATTAATGGCTTTAACATTTTATTTTCAGACATCTCAGACCCCCAAACGAGAGAAGATACTGAGGCCTGTTGCCACAAACCCGTAGATCCGAACTTGTGGTGATAGTCCACACAAGCTTGTGTCTATAGGTATGTGTCTGTTAGGCAAACTCACAGACCGCGCGTGGGCTTTGCCTGTATGCCACTCGATTCCCCTTCCGATCCCTTTAATCCCCCCTCTTCTCCTTAGGGTCCTTTAAGGGTGGTAGAAATGGAAAGAAGGGCTGATACGGAGGAAAGAGACCTTTTGTTCTGAGATGGATGGGACTCTTCACCGGTGAACTTATAAGCTTGCGCTCAATTCCCTTAGCTCTTGTAACTCTCCTCAGCTATCCCATTAAGAGACCAGGCTTGCCGGTGAGGCAGCAAGAATTTGGGTGACTCAGACAGCTTACCGTTGAGTGGTGAGTAAATAGACATATAAAGGAGGGTCTCTTATTTTCTGGAGGCCTAATTGTTTTGAAAGTCACTATTATCTTGTGGGGAAACTGACAGAAGCTTGTGTACAAGACCCATCGCACCCTGGTTGGACTTGTACCTTGTGGCAACTCTTTCTTCCCCATTGTTCTCGAATCAGTCCTTATCGTTAAAAATAAAATTAATGGGGGGGGGGGCACAATGGATTGCTTAAGTATTTATACTTCTGTAAATAGCCTGCACTGTAAGAAAAAGAACTTTTTATAAAAAAAGGAATCGCCTGTTTAGGTCTAACTTCATATTTGGCCAGAGTTGTATTGTAAGTCTTCACATGTTTTAAGAGGCTGGAATGAAAATAATTTTATCCCCTTGCCTCTTAAATGTCACCATTGTGCCAGGATTGGAAAGCCAAACTGACCACAGATCAAAGCAAAAGTGGCTATATTTGTCTCATTCCAACAATGTGAGCTGAAGAGTCTGTAAACAGAACCCAGGGTGAAAAGTTGATCAGATTTGGATGACTCTTAAACTTTTGCATTCCCTTTTTGTCAAACATGGTGCCGAGAATTCCCTTAAGACTTGTGTGTGTGTGTGTGTGTGTGTGTGTGTGTGTGTGTGCGTGCAGACTCTTCTATCCAACGAGTCAATATAAAGCAGTTATTGATTTACCATCAACAAGAAGCTTGAAATTCAAATGGTAACATTTCATTTCATTAAACACTCTTTCCTCTTCAGATCCATACTCTTCCGGGATAGTAGAACTCGTTCTTCTATTAAGTATATAAAAATGAAATTTTGTATGTTGGAATTGGGAAGATCTCGATATAGATCACATATGTTTAAAGGGGAGAATAAACAGTTGGCCAGTGCTGTACCCAGAGGATATGGCGGACATGCATTTCCTTTGTGTTTGCTTGGCATTGCATCGAGGAGGGTTGTAGCCCTCAACTTCCAGCTTGCCAAGAAACCATTACTTTATTATGGAATGATAGACCATTATAGCCCGAAGAGAAAGATTGTCCCCATTGGTGTGTATCATGTCTAACTGTTTGCCCAAGGCCTTTATCCACTCATTAAGCAAACAATCTACTTGGTTGGTTTTACCTACTTCTTTGAAGTGGTTGACTTAGAACGGATAAGCTGCCAGCAAATTAAGCTTGTACCTTCCCTGGATAAATATGTATTTAATAAAGGCAAAATCACATCTCTACACATCATCCCTTTAACCTGCCATTAAAGTGTGTTACCAGGGGGCCAATGGAGTTCATGAACCCAAGGAGACATTAGCTGCCTATAGTCTCTGTAGAGAGACAACAGAAGGACCACAGGATGGCCGCTAGGTGACTGCCAGCTTGTTTGCTTTTTCTTTCTTTCTTTTTTAATTTTTTTTTTTTTTTACTGCTTATTTATTTTTGAGAAAGGGAGAGAGACACAGAATCGGAAGCAGGCTCCCGGCTCCTGGAGCAGGCTCAGCACAGAGCCCGACACGAGGCTTAAACTCACAAACTGTGAGATCATGACCTGAGCTGAAGTTGGAGGCTTAACCAGCTGAGCCCTGTAGGTGCCCCCGCCGCAGGTTGTTTCTTTTAAGGAGGTTTTTAAACCCCATTACCCCAAGTAAAAAGAGTACACAGAGAAGTCAGTCTATTCAAAGTTTCTAAAAGACTGACGATATTATTATTTGATTCATCGGACTAGAAAATATTCTAGTGGAAAGCCCAAAGCCCCTGGACAGTGGCCACAAGAAACAGGATATTAAATATTTTACATGATGATGCAATTCAGTGTTTTTCCCTCCTTCCATGTTCATGAATGAATGGTCCTGTAGATATTAATTATTCCTTTGGGTCTCCCTCAGAGTGGACCAAATATTGTACAGGAAGCTGCAGAAAGTAAAATAATTTCAAGTTTTCCCCAGAAAGACTCTAAAAATATATTTCAGTAGTCATTATTGCGTGGCGATATAGAGAGAATGAGTACAAAAGAAAGTAGATTTATTAAAATCTTCAAATCATCAGTATCCAGATATATTTCTTTCTTTTTTTTTTTAATTTTTTAAATGTTTTATTTATTTTTATTTTTGAGACAGGGAGAGACAGAGCATTAACAGGGGAGGGTCAGAGAGAGGGAAACACAGAATCTGAAACAGGCTCCAGGCTCTGAGCTGTCAGCACAGAGCCTGATGCGGGGCTTGAACTCACGGACCGAGAGATCATGACCTGAGCCGAAGTCGGCCACTTAACCGACTGAGCCACCCAGGTGCCCCACCAGATATATTTCTTAAGCTATATGACACCAGGATATAGTTTAGTTTTTAAAGAAAAACACAGAAAATTATAATTCTTATTACAAGAATTGCTTTTGAGAAAGCAACTCAACCCTCACTACCAGAGACTGGGGAGAGAGGGGGAGCTAATATTTAGTTTTAAAAGAGTTTCTTGTTTTTATTCCAACATTAATAGATGAATTTTTCTACATGGGAAGAACATGGTATTCTGGGATAGAATTAACTTTGAATTTTAAGTTAATATGATTTCTTATTTTTCAACGTGCCTACCAATAATTCCCTACTATTTCTTAGGTCCTGTGGATCTTTGTCTGCTGACTATGGTATTTAAATACCTCATCTGATGTCCCCTAGCCTCTCCAACTAAGATTTTTTTTTTTAAGTTTTATTTATTTAAGTAATCTCTACACCTAATGTGGGGCTCGAACTCACGACCCTGAGATCAGGAGTCCCATGCTCTTCTGACTGACCCAGCCAGGCACCCCTCTAATTTAGGTTTTTAAAGCTTCTCACGCCTGTCATAGTGCTGACATTTTTACAGAGAAGTCAATACGAATGACTCTTAAAACATTCCAAAGATTTATTAACACCTAACATGGTGCTCAATAAAGCATACGTTAGAATAAGGCACCTTGTTTATTTTGGTAGAGCCCAAAATTGGGAGATTCATTCACTCCTTCATTCAACAATCTTTTATGAATGCTTACTATAGTCAGCGTTCTGTGAAACGGTGAGGATAGGACTCTGACTTCACAAAAATGTTTATTTGGTCAGGAGCCCCTTTGTGGTACTGAATGTCAGTTATACTGATGCATATTTAATGAATCACATGGTCTAATCACGATAGCTGTCCAGCTTCCCAATACCTGATCGATGCAGAGTATGTTTACTAATGAGGGGCCCCTCCTTTGCCATCATCTCAGACACTTGTAACATTGTTTCAAGTTCATCCTCACTGTCATTTGAGGGGATTGCAGTGTTCAACAGACCGAGAGTCTGTTGGCGTGTATTCAGAATACCTTTGGAATATATTTTTTAAAGTTATAGAGTACTGTCGATTCTCTACGCCTAAAGATCTATAACTACTGTTCTTCTGTAAATGCCACTTTATTTTATGTTTTACTTCCTCTTTTCAATAAGACTTTTATGACATCATTCCATATCATAATTGCATGTTGTTATTGCACGCCTACAAATATTTACACTAATTATGTAATGAGCCATAATTGCACTAATACATGATAATGGGCTAAAATCAGTGTAAATAAACAAGGAAATTCACACAACCAAAAGAGCAGGGTATTGAAAACCATTAGTATTCTAGCAGCAACATCTTTTTGTCTTTGACCTCTAGAAAAATATGAATTTTTCTATCTCCAGATATTTAAAAGCTCTATCAGCTATACCTTTAGGCCAGTATACTAGCATGCTGGTACATTGAATCTTACCCTGTCTTTGTTCTATCACCTCTGGATAACTCTCACTGGTTCCTCCATTGCCTTGCTTCCAACTCATGAGGTTATACCTTGACAGTGTTTACGGAATCAGGCAAACAGTCAGTGCAAGGAAAATGAAAGAAATTCAAATGTAAACAAAAGAAAATGACTTACATTTTTTATAGTGTCCCAGTGAAGATGATATCATACACATAATTGAATATCTAGAGAGAGGACTCTCAGATACTCCTTGAATTTCCATATGAGATCCAGGACTTAAGGCAGACTGGCCAAATTGAATTCAGCCATTCTGTGATTTTATTTTATTTTTTAACCTTACTATGAAGTTACAGTAGAAGTAGAAGGACAAGAGACGTGACATAAAAATAAAAATCACCTGGCCCTTATCTTTAGGTTCATTCATACTCCCAACCCATTCATTCATATACTTCAGCTTATAAACATATTTTTAGGTCTCTCCTAAGTGCCAGGTAATAGGTGTGCAGGTAGGATTAAATTTGCAGGGGTGAGTAGAACAGCCCGTCTTCAAATAGCTCAAGGTATAGTAAAGGAGACAGATAGGTAAATGATAATGCAATAGTGTCAGGGTTAAATTAGAAATGTGTGTATGGAATTATGAATGACCCAACAAGAACGCTTTGAATTGAGGCTAAGGATGAGTGGGAGTTTGCTGGGTAAGACCAACTTCCCGGTCTTTCCTCCAAACCAGGTAGCACTGATCTAAGAGAGGCAGCCTCCTCCAAAAAGGCAGCCCCACTCCCTGATATCAGCATCAGGGAATGGGGCTGGAAAAATTGAGAAAATGGTCTCTCTCCAGGTCAGTGCCGCAGCAAGATGAAACATGAACTGTACATCATTTGGATCTTTGTTTTTTTTTTTTGAATCAGCGCCCTAGAATTATTACTCCTTTATTCCCCATGTGCTTAGACACTCCTCCATCTCAAAATGCCTGGGCCCAGCTCCTGTGTGGAACAACCTTTACCAGGCAAACACCAGAGTCTAGCTAAGCTATAAGGAGAGGTGGCCATCTACAGACCAGAGAGCAGCCTTCACGGGGACGTACAAACCTGATCAAACAGGAGTTCACATGGAAATGGGAAGCCATCGAGCTTGTAAGAGTCTTTCTTGCTGCTCTTAGCAGCAAACTGGGACTGAAGATAAAGGAAAGACCCAGTTTAAAAATTAAAAGCAAACAGGGAAATTCACTGTGTTCCTTTATAAAGAAAAAAACTCAGTCTATACATTGCTAAGTAAACTGTTGGGGACAGAATTTCTTTAAAAAAAAGTGCTGAGACAGTCAACTCTGGAAGGAGGGGGACTTTCTCAGATATGCGAATTAATGTAATATGATGAATACTGTTGAGTGAATATTCCCCGTAGCTTCTATATTATTTTCTCATCTCTGCTTTGCTCACAAACCTGTTTCCTGTAACTTTTCACCATGTTTTGGCTTAAGCTCTTTCCCCTTGTATGCTGACCCTTTAGAGATTTCCAGTTGTCCAGTTTCACGATAGAAACATTTGTCTTCCTAACTCTTTTGCCGGTTGTTCAAGTTTAAATATTGGTCTACTTTTATATTCTCTTAACAGATACTGGAGGACATTAGCTTGAGCAGAACAAATGCCGTTATGTAACATTACCCTAATTTTCAGGCACAAATTACAACAAGAAAACCAACCCTAAGTATTTCCTCCCTTCTTGTATGCACAGTAAATCTCAAGCCAAGATTCTTGCGTTATTTTCTCTAGCGTCAGACCCTTTGAGGTGTTGTCTCTTGTACATGGCCCAGAGGGATGACAACACGAAGAATAATTATAAGACTAACTTCTAATTTCATTGCTTAAGAGATGGTAGCTTTCCAGCCATTGTGACTGCATGTGCCCAGGTTGAGGTAGTAGGTTGTATAGTTTAGAATTACATCAAGGGAGATAACTGTACAGCCTCCTAGCTTTCCTTGGGTCTTGCACAAAACAACATGCCGAGAACGATCATGATTCCTCCGGGCCTTTTTTTTTTTTCTAGGAAAGCCTATGAAAGGTAAGATTGGGTACAGTTATTTTATTGGCATTTTAGGATTGAGGTTTTGTTTCATTCGCGTACCCATGCTGTATTTTCGTGTTCTGTTTCTTTGGGTTGGATTTTGTTTTACCAAAAACGTGAGACTTTGAGGGATGCAGCAGATCAGTTCTCCATCGGCACAATAATGCTGCATAAATAAACAACACAAGACCTCAGGGACACACAACAATAAACATGTTTAGCTCGTGAGTCTGGGGGGTCAGTGATGTAGAATGGGCAGTTTTTCTGGTCTTGGCTGACCTCATTCATTCTGTCAGCTGTAGGACGGGGTCTCTAGGATGACTGAGGCAGTTCAGTTCTGTTCCGTATGACCCATCTTCCAACAGGTTATTCCTAGCCTGTTCTCCCGATAAAGGCAGAGGAGCAAGAACAAGAAGGAGCCAAAAGGCTTAGGTATTTTGCCAACTTCTGCTCGCTTTATGTTTGGTAATATCTCATTGGGCAAAGGAAGTCACATGACCAAGCCTGGAGCCAGAGTAGGAGGCACTACAAAATTTCTTGGCAAAGGGCAAGAACTCAGACACGCACAGCGAATTGGGACCATTTTTGCAATCACACTGCACTTTCTTGGATTCAATCAAACTGAAAGTAATTGTGCACCCTGCATTCTTGGAAGCTCCAAAGATCGAGGGCCATGTTTGTGAATTCACATTTTGGACTGGGGGCTAAGCTGGTCTTTGTCTGAATGTTATGTATATCTCCGTTAATGAGATGTGCTCCAACCAACTTCTGTGGGCAATTGCCAAGACACTGGAATTGTAATGATGTGGGGATCGACTAAGCTGGATGGAAACAAGCTCGCAGTCATTTCATGGTGATAACCAGTGTCACGAAAGATGGACATTTTGCTTGACCTGGGGCGGACTCACACAATCTACACAGACTGCATGGGTGGCAAAGCAGCACTAGAATCCAAGTCTGTTGACCAGGATGGGGTTGCTCCAAGCCTAGACACTTTTAACACAAAATGCAAAGATGTTGTCAGAAGTGCTTAATGGGTTATTTCATCCATTTTATTACTTTCTGGTGTTTTAATATACAACATCTGTAAAAGAGAATGTTTTTTGCACATTTTAGCTCTCCCTCTCTACTTCTCAGCTACACTAAAAAAGAGACGAGACCCCTGTGTCACCATTTTGATTCCATGCTCAGATATTTTCATGGTGATTTACGGTGATTGTTACGTTACTAAGAGGTTCAAGGATAAGTAGCTCCAGTTTGATGATAAAGCGCAGCTAGCAACGTTCGTTTTAGGCCACCCTGAAAGTCTACACTAGAACTGGGAGCGATTCTAAGCCTCCAGTACAGTCTTCATTCCTCCGTTCGCCCATTCATCCTTTAGAAAGTCCTTTGGCCTTACTCTAGAAGACATTGCCATGACTTTGTTACATTTATAATGAGTTTGACATGAAACACAGGTATTACCTGTATCCGTATTGGCTAAGAGTTTGCGTATTAAATACCTGCAGCCACTTGACATGTGAAGACCTACTGAGTGCTGTTCATACGTTTATAAAGCTTTTTTTAAAAAATCAAGTTATCTTCCTGTATAAGGCAATAAGATCCTTTCTTTGCAGTGGTCAATAAACTTGAGCGGTCATGGTTACCCAAGGGCCAAGTAGTATTTGGAATCATGCTTTGAAAACAAGCTAACTTTCATATGATTGAATTTCTACTGACTTAGTAATAAGGTGATATCCACCTGAATTTACATAATATCCTCTTTGCTTTCAGAATAGCTGTGGTGTCTAGGAGGGCATAGTGTTGCGTGTTTTCAGCCAGTAGCCCCCATGGTAGGACAGGCTTTGGGAACTGCAAGGACAATAAATTATGTTGGAAGACACTTTAGACACATGTTAATGTCAGTTTCAGCGTTAAGAAATGGGTAAAATATTCTTCAAAATGAATCGTTTCTTATCTTCATTTTTGGTGAGTATGTGTTCTCTTCCCCCAGGGGAACTCTTTACTGACTTTTATGTCTAATAATCATTCTTAGTCCCAGAAGCCCTAAATACACCGTGATTTAATACAAATAAGCATGGCATCTTCTGAGAATTAATTTTAGGATCTAAAAGGAAAAAGGAAAGAGGTGCAACATGCTACATTTTTAAATATCATCACCAAATTATAATATTTCTACGGGTGGTGTAAATGTTACTCTAATTTTTCCATAATCTGGTAATTGAATCCAGCTGTTTTCCGGCACTCTGATAAACTTCAAAACATAAATGTGTTGCTGGCATCTTGACCTTCTTCATCAATCAAGGAACATTTTGCTGACACAATTTAAGGAGACGCTGGCCAGTCAGAATAGTGAGTTTATAAACTTTTCTGAAGACAGGTCGTTTGTACTTCTTTATTTGCAGGCGTCAAATCCTTTTTGACTTGGTGGATTAGTGGAGGCATTTAACTAGTATGAAATGATGGCATTGGTCCCCTCCTTGTGCTGGGTAAGTGTATACTTCCAAAGATGTTTTTGGAAGCACAGGCCCTAGACTTCTCCAGGCTGGCTTTGGCTCAGTGTCTTTCCTGAGCTTTCTTGAGACCCAGGGAAAATAAATAAACCAACGTTTTCTTGTTCAACTAAATATGTATATTTTGTAGATACTTCACACAAGTTGCGACTGCCATACCGTACCTCATTGCCATTCTTGTCCCACTGGACAATTTTCCCTTCATCTCTTGCCCTCCAAATTCTAACCCCACTGTAATACTTGTTTTTCCCTTCTGAGTAGAACCAATCTCTGGTGGTCTTCATAGCCTATTTCTCGAACAGTTATACTTCCAAGTTCTATTGAAAACTTCCTTTAAATAGTATTTATCAAACTTTAATTAATATGAATCCCCTGAGATCTTGTTAAAATACCAATTCTAATTCAGTAGGTCTGGACGAGGCCTGAAATTCTGCATTTCTAACCAACTCTTATGTGAAGCTGATGCTTTTGGTGTATAGGACACGCTCCTGGGTAGCAAAGTTCTACATAATCCAGTGCTTCCGAATCCCAGGATGTCCAGGCTTTTAAGCTAAGGGTAAGAGATTTGGAGACAGCTTTCCATCTTTAGATAAATACAGCAGTGTCTCCTTTAATTGTAGCCACCCAGCTTTCTCTTAAAAATATCTTCGCTCCTTGGGGCACCTGGGTGGCTCAGTTGGTTAAGTGTCCGACTTCAGCTCAGGTCATGATCTCACGGTTCGTGGGTTCGAGCCCCGCATCGGGCTCTGTGTGCTGACAGCTCAGAGCCTGGGGCCCGTTTCAGATTCCGTGTCTCCATCTCTCTCTGCCCCTCCCCCACCCGCGCTCTGTCTCCCTCTGTCTCAAAAATAAACATTAAAACAAATATATATATATCTTAGTTCCTTTCACCAACGCAGAACCCAAGATGCAGCCCTATGACGGTTGCATCTTGGAAATAGGGACTCTACGACATTGAGCCATAGTCCTAAAGATTTTTGCATTGCAGTGATCATTCACTCAGCAGAAACATCTTTGAATAGCACGTGTAAAAAGAATTCAACCAGGGACATGAGTGCAGATATCAAACCTGATTCTGCCGTACTCACATCATTTAAACTTTCCAACTTTCAGTGTCCAAACATCTAAGTCCATGGAGAACAACGAGATAATTTCTGAGATACCTCTATGATAGAATAGACTGCAGTTCTGGGACTGTCATTCAGGAATCTTAGATGGCAGTGACTAGAATCTTCTTCGCCTCCATATCCTTCTGTTTTATAACGTGGCAGGAGATATTCCCAGTTCTGTCTCTGTGCTGTCAAAGGGACATGAGCACCCTGGTAATGGCTGGAAAGTATGGTCACCACAACAAGCTGCCAACGCTGAAGGCCACATTAAAGCGATGGTGAAAGTAGCCTAAGAAAACAGTCACTATTAATCCTCTTGGTCCTTCCATGTTTGTAGATCACTGGGGTAAGACAGAGAAGTAAATTAATTTCTGCCTAGTTAATGTCTACAAGTGGGGTATGTTAGACCACTGACTATCATTTTCCAGTAGAAGTGATCTCAGTGGTGAACAGAAGGGGGGATGGCGGGATATGTGAAATTCACGACCTCCTTCCCTGGTTCCTGTTTGTGCTCTTTCTAAACAAAAATTATGTGCTTCGTGCTCCACCGCCAACTGCGGTATGGAGCACACGAGAGCTTCTGTGGCCCTTCTCAACCCTTTTACATCAGTCACAGAACTCCCACTGTTCTGTGCTAATGCAAAATGCAATAACGTTTAGCATCAGGACATCTCTGAGTCAAGAGGTTAACGGAAAACACATCTCCCATTGTGTTCCTGCGGCTCTGATACTGTTAATGGCGAAAACACCATGGAGACAAATAGATCTCTCTTTATTCAGGAAGCTTTGAGTGAAGAGAAAATATATATGACACCTTTACAACATGAGAACCCTCTCTATATGGTGCATTAAGGAAGGGTGGGGGGGGGGGGACGTCCACACAACATCATGTTTGATGTGGCTTGAGACTCCTCTAGATGGAAAATTCTGTCTCCTCCATTTTCTTTCTGTTGCTTTAGTAAATAGTTACTGTTCTGGGAGGGGGAAGTGAGATTTAACCTTTCAAGAAACAAATTCAGGGTAAGAGGCTTTATGGGGTACTTTCTACCATGTGACCAAAGAGACATGGCTGCCTCTTTCTTTCCTATCCTACTTTTGTGCATCTTGCCTTTATCTGCCGTATGCTTTAGATAGACTGTGGACCAATATGTGTATGGAAGGGATCCAAAGCAGTAACCAGCACATTGTAATTATGCTGAGATTTCACTTGAAAATTACCTGAAAGTGGATTGTTTTGGATGGCCATATAAAGGTCATATGTAAACATATTTTTATGGTCTTGTTTTCCATTCACTTGAGAATGTCTCTCATGAAATCTTAGTCAAGGTCACTTCTTGTTCCTGTAGAACATTTTATCCCCAGTTTTATTGAGATATAATTAACATACACCACTGTGTACGTTGAAGGTGCTTAGCATAATGGTTTGGCTTACACATACATTTTTTTAATTTTTTTTTTTTTTTGAGAAAGAGAGAAAGCATGAGTGGGTGGAGGGGCAGAGAGAGAGAGAATCCCAAGCAGGCTCCATGCTGTCAGCACAGAGCCCAACGTGGGGCTCAGTCTTGTGAACGGTGAGATCATGACCTGATCTTCTAAACTGTGAGATCATGACCTGATCCGAAATCAAGAGTCAGACGCTTAACCAACTGAGCCACCCAGGAGCCATATAACATATGTTATAAAAATGATTACATTGATAAGTTTAATTGGCATTTATTGTCTCATACAGGTATAATAAAAAGAAAAGCAAAAAACAAAAAAAAAAAAGAAAGAAAATTTCCTTGCGATGAGAATCCTATAGAACTTTAGAAAGAAATTTGTTCTGTAATTTATGAATTGTCATCGGATGCTAAAATTAGGATGTTCCATTTCTTGAGTATTTAAAGACTTCATTGCCTGGTAAAAATATTCTGGTTCAGGAATCCATTTAAGGGGTTATCCGCACAGTTTAGGTGCCCCAAATAATTATCAAATTTTCTGTGTTATGTGTAGTCTTTGAAACGTTTGGAGGGTATACGTTATTGATTACCACCCGATCCTGTCAGATGACTACACTGGCTTTGGTAGGGGGTGGAAAGAGCGGCATGAGCTTTCAGCTTTTACACTGAACTGGAAATTTTTAGACCTGGTTCCCAACCAGGCTGATACATTGCAATATTAGTACTCTAATTGTTGATTCAGTCACGTCAAGGGCAGCCAAACTTCATGTATAAAAGTTCACCAAGTCCAGGAAAGAGGGAAAGGAATTCCAGAATGACTCATTGTTTAATGAATAAGGCCCCAAGTGTTCTGTGGTTGCCATTTTTAAACTTGAATAAAATGTATAGAATTCAAATCATAGCTTGAATTCCGAATTGGGGCAGATTGGGGCTACAGTGTTACAGTGATATGCTGCTTCTAGTCAACTGCTAATAAGCAACTTCAAAACATACATGGGCACTCGTGATCTGTGCTCTGAATCCTCTGAAGGTTTAAAAGTCTTTTAATCTATTTGTAGCTTTTTATTATTGAGTAATGAAGTGCTGCTAAAATACTGGAACCAATATGCAAAACACATATTAAATCAAGCATCATTCAAGGAGAACAGATCCCCAAAGACTGAACAGAAAGGTACAAAATGAATTTATGGGAAGTAAACTTTTGTGGGTGGGGGGAGAGAAAACTTTATTACCTTTCATGACCAAGAAGCAGAGTTTTCTTTTTTTTTTTTTTTAATTTTTTTTCAACGTTTTTTATTTATTTTTGGGACAGAGAGAGACAGAGTATGAACGGGGGAGGGTCAGAGAGAGAGGGAGACACAGAATCGGAAACAGGCTCCAGGCTCCGAGCCCAGAACCTGACGCGGGGCTCGAACTCACGGACTGCGAGATCATGACCTGGCTGAAGTCGGACGCTTAACCGACTGCGCCACCCAGGCGCCCCAAGAAGCAGAGTTTTCTGGTTAATCAACGGGGTTTTTAACCAAATTGTCATATATAAGGGACACGAATGACCAGTTTAAGAAAGTAAAGGTTATGTTCTGCTTAAAGCTAAAACGGTTTTAAATCCAATGTCGTGTTTCTTTTAAGATTTATGAGTTATTTCGTCTCAGCTCACATTCTACCTATGATTTATCTTTAATCTCAATTACTCTCATAGCTCATGCATTGAAATTACCTTGTGCTTCAAGACCAGCACTGTAAAGCTAAATTTATGTTGTAACGTTAGGTGACAGAAATGCCAATTATAGACCGGTTTGGCAGAATACTGGTTAAACTAGAGTTTACCATTTACATTCTGTGGCTTACGTTGGAAACTCAAGTTAATATCGACTGTGATCTCATCTAATGGAAAAGTGCCAAAAAAATCTGTTGCAAATTAAACCCTACTCTTTTTTTTTTTTTACCATTGTATTTAATTTATTTTTTAAATTTATATCCAAGTTAGTTAGCACATAGCGCAACAATGATTTCAGGAGTAGATTCCTTAATGCCCCTGACCCATTTAGCCCATCCCCCCTCCCACAACCCCTCGAGCAACCCTCTGTTTGTTCTCCATATTTAAGAGTCTCTTCTGTTTTGACCCCCTCCCTGTTTTTATATTATTTTTGCTTCCCTTCTCTTATGGTCATCTGTTTTTTATCTTAAAGTCCTCATATGAGTGAATTCATATGATATTTGTCTTTCTCTGACTAATTTCGTTTAGCGTAATGCCCTCTAGTTCCATCCACGTAGTTGCAAATGGCAAGATTTCATTCTTTTGGATTCCCGGGTAATACCCCATTATATATATACCACGTGTTCTTGATCCATTCATCCACCTATGAACATTTGGGCTGTTTCCATACTTTGGCTATTGTTGATAGTGCTGCTATAAACATTGGGGTGCATGTGTCCCTTCAAAACAGCACACCTGTATCCCTTGGATAAATACCTAGTAGTGCAATTGTGGGGTCGTAGGGTAGTTCTATTTTTAATTTTTTGAGGAACCTCCATACTGTTTCCCAAAGTGACTGCACCAGTTTGCATTCCCACCAGCAGCGCAAAAGGGATCCTCTTTCTCCGCATCTTCGCCAACATCTGTGGTTGCCTGAGTTGTTCATGTTAGCCATTCGGACAGGTGTGAGGTGGTATCTCGTTGTGGTTTTGATTTGTATTTCCCGGATGATGAGTGATATTGAGCATTTTTTTCATGTGTCAGTCGGCCATTTGGATGTCTTCTTTGGAGGAGTGTCTATTCATATCTTTTGCCCATTTCTTCACTGGATTATTTGTTTTTTGGGTGTTGAGTTTGGTAAGTTCTTTATAGATTTTGGATGCCAACCCTTTATCTGACATGTTTTGCAGATATCTTCTCCCATTCTGTCAATTGCCTTTTAGTTTTGCTGATTGTTTCCTTCGCTGGGCAGAAGGTTTTTATTTTGATGAGGCTCCAATAGTTCATTTTTGCTTTGGTTTCCCTTGCTTCTGGAGATGTGTTGAGTAAGAAGTTTCTGCGGCCAAGGTCAAAGAGGTTTTTGCCTGATTTTTCCTCGAGGATTTTGATGGCTTCCTGTCTTACATTTAGATCTTTCATCTATTTTGAGTTTCTTTTTGTGTGTTGTGTAAGAAAGTGGTTCAGGTTCATTTTTTTGCATGTCGCTGTCCAGTTTTCCCAGCACCCCTTGCTGAAGAGACTGTCTTTATTCCATTGGATATCCTTTACTGCTTTGTCAAAGATTAGTTGGCCATACGTTTCTGGGTCCACTTCTGGGTTCTGTATTCTGTTCCATTGATCTGAGTGTCTATTCTTGTGCCAGTACCATACTGTCTTGATGATTATAGCTTTGTAATACAGCTTGAAGTCTGGGATTGTGATGTCTCCAGCCTTGGTTTTCTTTTTCAGGATTGCTTTGGCTATTCAAAGTCTTTTCTGGTTCCATACAAATTTTAGGATTGTTTGTTCTAGCTCTGTGAAGAATGCTGGTGTTATTTTAATAGGTGTTGCATGAATATATAGATTGCTTTGGGTGGTATTGACATTTTAACAGTATTTGTTCTTCCTATCCAGAGCATGGAATATTTTTCCATTTTTTTGTGTCTCCTTCAGTTTCTTTCATAAGCTTTCTATAGTTTTCAGTGTATAGATTTTTCACCTCTTTGGTTAGATGCATTCCTAGATATTTTATGGGTTTTGGTACACTTGTAAATGGGATAGATTCCTTGATTTCTCTTTCTGTTGCTTCATTGTTGGTGTATAGGAATGCAACCAATTTCTGTGCGTTGATTTTATACCCTGCAACTTTGCCGAATTCATGAATCAGTTCTAGCAGTTTTTTGGTGGAATCTTTTGGGTTTTCCTTATAGAGTATCATGTCATCTGTGAATAGTGAAAGTTTGACCTCCTCCTGGAAATTAAACCCTACTCTTAACCAATCTCCCAAAATCTTTAGTTCTGAATACAGCATGTACATTATCCTGTGAAATTGTGTGGTTCTAAATTTAGCCACCTCTGATGGCTGTTTTCTGCCTCGTCAGATCTTCTCTCAACCTTTTTTTCATCCTGTTCTCTACACTCAGAGATCGATCTTCAGGGGCTGCCTCAACAGTCCCTTTGGCCCTCTGGCTTCAGGATGTGTTTGGCCAATGGGGAGGCACCAAACAGGAGACAGAAGGGAAAGTGGAGAGAGAGGTACTTAATCCCCCTGCCTTCCTGCAGGCCTTGGGGTTGACCTGGCTTCGTTCCTTACCAAGAATGGGGGCCGCTCTGACTGACATCTCTAGTTTTCAGTCTCTCGCTCACCTGCTCTCCCTCTTCTGATAACCACTCCCCCTCCACGTCCCCTCGGGCTGAAGCTTGGTACTGACTTTCTCCTGCTGTTAGTACTTGGACACTTACACATCTTCAGTGTCTTTCTTAACTCCGCCCAATCTTCGCCAATAATCCTTTCACTAAACCTCCCCCAGTTTCCCCATCTGAGTGCGCTACTTTCTTGTGTGGACTCTGATTTTCTAGCTAAAGTTAACATAAGCTAGGTAACAGAAATTAGTCACTCCTGTGTGGGAGATGAGGGATGGGAGAGTAGATATTTATCTTTTCCATAATACTGTAAGCTCTGGAAGGGCAGGGACCATATCTAAGACCTCCTTCATAATTCTTTACAACACCTGCAAAGGGCTTAGCTCACAGTGCATGCTCAGAGCATGTGGAGAATCTTACTGAGTTCCACGGAAATCCTCAAATTTGTTATAGGCTTAAATGGAACGTAAGTCCTTGGCTTAGGATGTAGACTTCAAGAAGTCAAGGACCACACTATCTTTTTAAACGGCATTTATAATATAATATAATCTCCCATGACACAAATATCAAACCCACTCTGGAAATTCTAACTCCATAAAAATAGAAGATGTACATCATGGGTTATGTTGGTTTGTGTTTAGTAGATGAGAAATAACTCTAGTTAAAGCATTTGGATCTAATTTTCCTTTTACAGCACCAACTCACCCTTTACTATTTGTTACTTTTCCTATTTGTGCTATTTTTTATGTGTTTATTTATATGGCTTCCACCATGGTGTCAATACTAAAGAGCAGCATTAGCAATATTCTGAATATGATCTGGGTGGAAGGAACATTTGGATGTGTCTGAAATAGGATTTAAGAACTTCAGGATAAAGGGAATATTTACCAGAATAGGTATCTTCACTATTTCTCTGGGGTTCATTTTACCGATTTGCCCTTTGACTTTTACCATAATTCCAAATCTCTCCATACTTTAAATTTCAAAATGACTCCCAGTTTCATGAAATGTAGCCACTGGGAATGGAAAACACTTTGATCTTTAATGTAGTAAGTTTTTACTGGTATGGGAGTCTATTGTTTTTATTTTCTACTTTGAGCAAATCCATGCTTTAATATCTACTTGCTCTGAAACTTGTGAAAATAGATTAGGAAAAAGTTAAGAAGAACTTGCCTTTGGACTTTCTTTGCTGAAAGGAAACTCCCCAGCCAGTTCAAAGAGCAGATCCCTTACTGTTCATATTTTGCAAACAAGAGCATTTCTTCAACAAATGGAGGCAGTTGGAACATTGTCAACTCAGATAAGTTAAGCTTTGTGTCTCCCTGGTAAGTGAAACTGTTTAATGATAATTTTACTAGTCCACTTGGGAAGTGACCGAAGCACTCTTAGATAAGTTAAGATTTTTAAAAAGCCTGGAAAATACTTTTGCCAACTGTTTCTTCTTGGCCTCTTGGCAAAGATCAACAGTTACGTTCCCTATCTAGGGACTATCTCTTATGGGCCAGACCGGATGATCTAATAGGTCTTTATAATCTCTAAATACTGTGACTTTTATCCCCAAGTGAACTACACAGTTTATTTACATAGAAACACATTCACAGGCTTAAGGAAATGCAGTATGACTAATGCTAAGGAAAGTGAGCCAGAATGACTCAAGTGGCTTTTTTTTTTCTAAATAGGATAAGTAAATTAAAATCATAGACATTCTCTCTAGTTCCCTTCCAGCATCTCAATATGTAGATTTTAGATGTCAGAATTCCCCAGTAGTGAATTATTTTTCTGCCACCAGCAAATTATAAACATGTTGTCCTGTTAAATCAGTAAACCTTTGCCGTACTTCTCAAGAAAGCTCTTCAATGGAGATTTGGTTTAATTGTTGTTTTAATTTTACATTCTATCTCAGGCACATGGGAAATTAAAAATGTTGGGAAGGATAGAAAAATAAAAATTGCTAGAAAAATACAAGCATGATAAATAAAGCATAATCATTGTGCATTTCAACTTTATTAAGAATGTGTTTTTGTGCCTTGAGCTACATTTATCAAGACAAATGAAGCATTGGGAGGAATCTCAATTTTTTAATAAAAAAGTCGTTTCCTCGGGATTGTGTTGGCAAAGACCATGCTTTTAAGGAGTCTCCTCCCCCCCCCCAACCCCACCTCTGTGTTGTACAAACTTTTTATGCTTTCTCCATCAGGTGATACTTTGAATTGTCTATCTGGTACTAAAAATCAAACAGTTTTATTGTTGTTGTTGATTTTTTTTTAAAATCAAATCTCCATAGATGACACTGGACATTCTTAATAAATATAGGGACAGTCGAGAGGTCTTACTTCCAGAGGACTTCGAGCTTCTCAGCTGATTACTTGCCCAACTTACTCTGGCATACACAGGTGACAAGAATGTGGGCATGAGATACCGAATAAGAAGGCAGATGACAAGACCCTGGTATTACCCGTGAATTGTGTTCCTAAGCCAACTGGGTAAGCTTCAGGCCATTCTTTACTTTCCGGGGAAGTGTCTGGATGCTGATCCTTTCTGATAAAAACGGGTAGTAGTGAGGAATTCTGTCCGGGGGCTGGAGGATCAGTCCCTTCCGTTGTGCTTTCTGCTTCCCCAGTCCTGATTTATCATTTGGAAGTCAGTTCTAGTTCAGCACTGAGGAGAAAGGCCATATAAACACACTGCATTACTCTCCGACAGCCTGTAACTGACTACACAATTGATTATGTTGCTTATCCTTAAACGAAAGCATTTCTTAAGAGGTGATCATTTTTCTACGGGTTCTCTTATATAGTATATGCTACAAGTTCCAGTAAGTCACTCCCAGCCCCCCACTGCGTCAAGCGAAGATACGTCTTAGGTCACTCCCACAGTAAATTCAACATGAAATGTGGTGTATATCCCTCATCCCGCAGTCTTATGGTTTAAGGGAGAGTATCACTCTCCTGAACATAGCTCATTTTACTAACTTATCTCCGTTTGGTGTCTCATCACATTCTACCATGATTTATCTTTCCTCTCCATTACTTTCATAGCGCATGCTTTGAAATTACCCTAAAACTTAGATCCCCGCTGAGGGCCGTGTTCATGGTCGAAGATGCGTTTGTTTGGACTGTTGGTGTCCTCCGAAGTCTAGCTCAAAGGTCACCTTCTCTCTTTCTGTTTCCCACTCACCTCCCTCAGGCAACCCTTCCTTTTGTGCTCAACTAACACTTTGTTCAAACAGTTAGCATACCATTATATGAGTGTTACACACGTCTGTTTTACTGAGAGCTTTAGTGAATTCTTTGATGGGACAGACACCATTTCAGTCACCCTTTTGTTCCCAAGCAGACACATAATAGTTGCTTAATAAGTGTTGGCTCACTTGAACCAGATTTTCTTTTAGTAAACAATGTTGATAGGCCCGTGATTTAGGGAGTGGTAAACTCAGCTAACATTGGCACCCCACGTTTCCGTTCTGTTTTGCATTCTGGAGCATCTAGGGATTTTTTTTTTCTTTCATTCTGCTATTGTTTCAGTGCACAAGATTGACTCTGAAATACGTTTAATAGCCAAGTGAAAGTAGGATGCGGTTGATTGAGGCTTGGCTTTTGAAAAGTTTTCTCAGAATATCGGGAGTTCTCAGAAATGTAAGTGTTCAGTAAACTGTGGCTACGTAGAATCAAGCCCAATGCGAAACATTAATGCTTATCAGAACGCGATTGACCAAATTTTATTACTTAATTTTTATTTCTGAGGAATCACATGCGATTTCCCTGCAATGGGATGAAACTTCCAGGGGAGGAAATCTTCCTTGATGAAATCTACTCTTTTCTGCATTGTTTATTGAGTGCAAATAAAACCATCATGGTCATGAAGATGATGAATGGCTTTGCTTTGATGTTACTAACCTTCCACAGTTGTTGTAGCTTCCTACTGAGCCACATTTCTACTATAGTTTTTGAAGTTTTTTAAACCGAGGAATATATTTTATGATGGTGGTGGTAGTGATAGTGATGATGGTTATTTGTTTTGTTAGCATTCATTGTCCAAATGGAATAGACAGTAAATACTGAGTTACCTTTTTCACTTACCAAAATTAAAAAGTCTTCCCAATTAAGTGACATACTATTACGATACCAACTGCGTCTAGCGATGTCTATTCAATTTAAGAATTCAGTGAATACATTTTAATACATCTCTCTGTCTGAAAGGATTTCAGTACAGCCCTGCCCAGAGAGTTGTGACGATAGTTAACCACTCATTGGTTTTCCCAACCAATTTCATTTCACTTTATCAAATAATTGTTAATCTACTGATCTTCTGTTCTCTTTTCTTTTATGTCTGTTTCAAGTTTTAATTTATCAATAGTTAATCCGTAATTAACGCCAATAATATGGGCCATTCACAATGTATTGTATGTGCTCAATCTTCTCTGTTATACATAAATTATATATATGTATATATATGTGTGTATATATATATATATATATATATATATATATCTCACATTCACTCATTCAGTTATTAAATAGTGCTTTACTGAGCATTTATGCTAGGCACTGTGGTAAATGCAAGATAGATATGATATTTCCTGCCCTCAAAGATCTTGAAATGTAGTGAAGGGAATAATGTAATTACAAAATAATTACTTCACAAATACAAATGCATTACGTACAATTCCAAAATGCTGCAGTGAGTCAGAGGAAGAGGATATTTCCAACTGTAGAATCCATAGGAGGCTGCATGAAAGATACGTATTTTGTGCTGGGCTTGAAGAAGGGGTCAGATTTTGAGGAACAGAAATTAGGGACAAAATATTCCTGATGGAAAAACGTGAAGAAGAGGCTTAATTCGCAAGAAGTGGGACCTATTTGGGAATGGAAAGAGTCCATTTGGGCTTAGACATAGTAGAAAGAAGAAAAGACTTTACAAGCAATCTGAAATCAGTTCACAGAAGGAGTTGAGTGCCATGTAAAGGTGTTTGGAATTTTGCCAGGTAGCTATAGGGAGCAGGTAGGTTGATTAACTGTCCACTTTAAGATGATTAATTAGCGTATAAAGTGGACAGGACAGGAAGTGGGGAGACTAGTTAAGAGCTTATTACCATAGACTCAGGTGATCCCTATATCAGTCTGAACTAGAGTGTTGGCAACGTGTACAGAGAGGAGGGAATATTTGGCATATCCCGTCCGTGCAATGGGGATTCAACAGTAGATGAATAAGAATAAGGATGACAAATACTTGCCGAAGGTTGATTAAGTAAATTAATTTATTTTGGATTTAAACAGTATGGCGTTGTGCATTTTTACAGCAGTATTTGGCAGGCCGGGATAGACGCAGAGGAAACAAATGGCGACACTCAAGATCAGAGTTTGGAAAATGAAAAGGTATAGAAGATCAGAAGATTAAGATCCTGGGGTTCCAGTGAAAGCATCACTGAAATGTCTTCACAAATGTTACTGACTAAATAGAGATAGTTTAAGTACAGCTAGAAGACAGTGATTAACTGAGGGGATCAGAAGGAATTTTGAGGTTTCTTCTATCACAAATAGAAATTAAATACATCCAACACAAGTGAGGAGTGGATGTGCAGTAAGTAAGTAAGAGATTTCCTGAGGGTGGGGCCATTCCAGATGATGATGAAGTTCAGGTTATCGCCATGTGTACTGTTGACTGTAGTCATGGAAATGAAAGGGGATAAATATCGTTAGACTTAATGAGGCCAGGGTACTAGAAAGGCCCTCAGACAACAAGAAGGAAAAGGTAGTAAGCTGAAATAGAACTGAATTATGGAATTAAAACACCCCCAGACAGAATGGAAGTTCAGAGAGAAATCTCACGAACTGTCTCCATCTCTAAGAAAATTGTGATGCTCAGACTGGGCAAGTCTTAGTGAAGAAGCCCCATTCTTTCTGCTGGGCTCTGATGATTGAAGAATCCTTAGTTACTTTCTAATTTTTCAAGAATTCAATTTGTCATTTCCAATGCAACTGTTATACTCATTCTCTTATTCACTTAAGGCAGAGGTACCTCAGTTCACAATCACTCGATATGTTTTAGGGTACAGTCGATGCTCATTTATGAATTCCATATTTTCAAGTTGGCCAACTCACTAAAATGTAGTTATTTGTAAACCCAAATTAATACTAGCAATGCTTCTGTGGTCGTTTGCAGACACACACAGAGCATCAAAAATTTATGTCGCCCCATTCACATGTTCCAAGCTGAGGTCAAACAAGGTGACCTCCTTCTGCCTTCTTGTTGTGTGTTTGTGGCACCTCTACAGACATAACTACCACAAATAGCGAGAATCAACTGTACCTTGTTTGTGTTAAAGGTAGCCGTTTTGATTGTTTGGATCCCCACTCAAATTCTTTATCACTAATGACCATTTCCTCTTCAAAGTGTATAAGCTTTTCATCGACGCTATTCTCCGGTTAATCGGTTGAAGAAAACCAAAATGTGATTTGCTTAAATGTTTTATTTCGAAGGAATTTTAGACTTACGAGACAACTTACAAAATAGTACAGCGTGTAATCTAAATTTCCCTAACGTTAACATTTTTTTTTTTAATTTTTTTTTTCAACGTTTTTTATTTATTTTTGGGACAGAGAGAGACAGAGCATGAACGGGGGAGGGGCAGAGAGAGAGGGAGACACAGAATCGGAAACAGGCTCCAGGCTCCGAGCCATCAGCCCAGAGCCTGACGCGGGGCTCGAACTCACGGACCGCGAGATCGTGACCTGGCTGAAGTCGGATGCTTAACCGACCGCGCCACCCAGGCGCCCCTAACGTTAACATTTTTTATAACCATGGTGTAATTGTCAAAACTTGGAAATCAACGTTGTTTTAATAGTACCAACTAATCCATAGACTTTATTCGAATTTCTCAACTTTTCCCTTTAATGCCCTTTTCCTGGTCCAGGGTCCACACTGCATTTAGTGTCACGTTTCCTCAGTGTCTTTCATGTTGTGAGAGGGGTTCAGTCTTTTCTTTGTCTTCTATGACCCGGATATTTTTTTTTTTTAACGTTTATTTATTTTTGAGACAGAGAGAGACAGAGCATGAACGGGGGAGGGTCAGAGAGAGGGAGACACAGAATCCGAAACAGGCTTTGGGCTCTGAGCTGTCAGCACAGAGCCCGATGCGGGGCTCGAACTCACGGACCGCAAGATCATGACCTGAGCCGAGGTCGGCCGCTTAACCGACTGAGCCACCCAGGCGCCCCGACCCGGGTATTTTTAATGGTTACTACTGGTCAGGTATTTTGTAGACTGTCCCTCAGTTTGGATGTTTTCTGATGATTAGATTGTGGTTACTTCTTTTTGGCAAGAAGTCCGCAGGAGAGATGATGACGTCATATCGGAGCCAATGATGCCTTACTAGTCTTTCTAGTGATGTTAATTTTGATCACTTGGTTAAGGGAGTGTCTGCCATGTTTCTCCACTATAAAGTTACTATTTTTCTCTTTGTTACTGTATTTCTCTTTGTAATAAGACTTTTTTTCTTAATGTTAAAATTTTCTAGAGTACGTTTCACTCAACCAGCAAGCACTCATCAGTTATCACTCATGAGTTCAGTGCCGAGCACAGTGATGAGTGGGTGGCTTAATTTTTAAACGGTATCCTTTTGTTCACTGGGGACTGACGTCTAGTTGGGGAGTAAGGTATGGCGCTCATTAAACACACACAATACAAGGAAAGAAACGGAGAACTACATTGTGGCAAATAGTATGGCACAGAATAGAAAGCTGTAGGGGTAGGGGAGGTATCTTGCGGAAAGTGGGAACTCATGCCGGACCTTGAAGGGAGGATTTTCCTAGGTAGAAACTTACAATTGTTAATTCAGTGAAATATATTGAGTACCTTAGTTCCCTGGGAACTGTGCTAGAATCTGGAACTATATAGAACTTCGAGGAGTTCCCAGTCTAGTGAGAAGGACAAGACAGAGAGAGGTCTGAGCGGAAAGCGTGTATGATCAGTGTTGTATAGAGGTGGGTGAGCACAGTTCAGTTTGTTACCGGGGCTAGGGGGGAGCAGTACTGCACCTCAGGGGTTAAAAATCGACAAACTTCAGGTTGTCTAGGCTCTCCACACTCTAAGAATGTAAAAAAAAAGTTCCTGCCTTGATGTCACTGTCTACTACTTGAACACCTTTAGTCATAGAAGTTAACTTCCGAATACATCTTATTCCACCAGTGGGTCCAGTTCGTCCCTCTGTTGCTGCAGAGAATAATTCTATTCCCTTTTTTAAAAATGTTTATTCCTTTTTTGAGAGAGAGAGAGAGAGAGAGAGAGAGAGAGAGAGAGAGACCGAGCACCAGCAGGGGAGGGGCGGAAACAGAGGGAGACACAGAATCTGAAGCAGGCTCCAGGCTCTGAGCTGTCAGCACAGAGCCCGACGTGGGGCTCGAACTCACAGACCGAGAGATCGTGACCTGAGCCGAAGTCGGATGCTTAACCGACTGAGCCACCCAGGCGCCCCCTATCCCCTGTTTTTTTAAGGATAGTCCTAAAAGAAAAGACATTATATCTTTTCTTAATGTCCTCTTTTCAAGAGAAACATGGATAAGTCTACACACTCTATGCGATTTCTAGATCCTTCACAACTCAGTGTGTTGGCTGGGTTCGTATTTAAACCAAACCTTAAAAATAATCCATTCTCTTGTACCCTGTTCCTCATGTTCTCACCCTTATGCTGGTCTCCTCCCCTGCAAATATTTTAAAAGACTTGTTATGTGAGGTCTCCCCCACCCAGTTCAGTTGGAGTTTTGAATCTAGCATTCAAAACTTATTTATTTCTGTCATATTCGGTGCTCTTCATTTTGACCTCTTGCCGGAGTTCTCTTTGAACTTTGGTCTTGTTGGCTGGCATAGCTTTTATTTCCCCTCACCTTTGATATCGGAAGATTTGATAAGAATATAATCTTTTTTTTCCTTCAAGGATTTAACAAAATAAACAAGACAGGGTCAAGAACAGAGCTCATGGGCAAACCACGTATGTCTGGTCATTTCACCGTATAAAAAGCTCCCACCTTCACTGTCAGGAAGCTTCCAGGTCTCCCTCTGCAGGGAACACGTGATAAAGGTCATGCTTGTGGGCAGCGTGGAGCCTGACCCAACTAGAGCCCAAGGTAACGTGTTGGCCGGCAGTTTCAAAGCAGGTTACACTTCAAGGAAGATGGGTTACATTATGTCACGTCCTAAAAGCCAGGAAGAGTCATTATGGCTAATGACAGTGATTCTCTCGTGCTATGCTGCTTGTGAGGTTTTCTTAGATGCATGGTCTTACAGATACGAGATGGCATAAGTTGCCAATGAAGACTTTGGGTTAGAGAATGACACAATGAAAAGCAGAACTTAAATGGAGCTCCAGGTGGACTGGAGGGGGAAGAAACTGGAGAGAGGGAGGCCAGTAGGGAAACGGCTGGAAGTTACCCAGGAGGTGAGGAGGCGAAGAACTTGGTCAAAGACGATAGTGCGAAGTGGGGAGGAAGGAACAAATAAAAGACCCGGGTTCACAGAAGGGCGACAGACTTTGTAACTTTCGTAAAAAGCGATTTGGTGGGGGGGGGTGGTGGGAGGTGGGGCGGGGGCCAATCGAAGATAACTTTCACATTTTAAATCTGGGAGAATGATGGCTGGAACCAATAAGGAGAATCCTGTTTAGGGGAAAGTTGGTTTTCCTGTTTTTGTGTGACTCAGTGGTGATGAGAGGCAAGAGTATCTCAGACGGGAGCCTAAGACTATAGAGTCATCATCCACTAGCATGGAGAGCAGGGTTTCTGTGGAATGCTTCCTTTGTGGTATGGCAGAATCATAGGACCACAGTAGCTGTCAACTCCCCTTGGTTTTCTGGCTCATCGGTGGATGGTTGCGAAAGCACCAAATACCGTTTCTGATTAAAACAAGGATCCCTTAATTTTGCAGATCCTCTTGATATGTTGCAAATGGTAAATGTGGTTATGAACATCTTGGAAATGGAAGTGTGCGAAGATAGATTATGTCCACGTCATAGAATGAGTCCTGGGAGTAAAATCTTGGAAATCCTATTCTTTAACCATCAGCAAATATTCTAACAAAGCAATCCACATACTTCCAAATCGAACATTCTACTTTCTTCTTTCAATGAATGTTCAATTTGTCATCTCTCTACACCCACTGAAGTGCGAGTGCCAAGAGAGAATGAAATCATATTAACTTGAAGCCCCATTAATCAGCCTTTAGAGAAGACCCTGTTATTAAATTCTTGCTCATCATCGTCACCAGACATTCATTAAGCACCTGACTGTGCTTATGCACGGGGCCAAAGTCACATAGGCTTGCCCTCCCTGGAGACCCTACATGCAAGAGCAAGAGAGAAAAAAAAGGTAAGATGGCCCCATAAAAGGGCTAAATGAGCCCCTCGTCAATTATATCAGCAATTCCTCAGCTACCTGATTTTATCAAGGAACAAGGTCTGCCGCGGAAGTAAATTTTTATAAGAATAAAAGCTGACCTACCTGGGCATCACAACACTCTTGCCTGCTTAGCCTTTTAAAGCAGTTTTCTGCCCCTAACCCACTTGGTGGCTAAGGGTCACCCCTTAGCAGAATGGGCCATTGTTGAATTCCACACTCTCATCAAGTCTTTCTTCGCTTTTGCTTTTTAGTCGTCTTAGTATTGACGGTTGGCAGTTGCCCCTCCTGCTCTCTTGTGTTTGCCTTTCAACGGCTTCCCCATGCCACCTGCAGCTCGTTTCTCTGAAACATAGTCGGGCCTGGCGAAACAGTTAACCAAAATGGCGGTAGGTACACTATAAGTGAAATGAGTCACCACACGGTTACGAGGGGGGGGCTCTAAAATCAAGGCGTACGTAGTGTATCGTGGAGACATTCAGCTTGCCACACTGAGCGTCCAAAAGTGGGTGATTGGCTCACCGCTGTCTCCCAGGGTGGGCGCCAGGAGGTCGAGGTTGACAACATACTGACTGACTCAGAACTGGCGGGCGGGGTGCGTTGCTCTAGGTACCGTATAGATTAGGTCACGAGTTAGTATGTGCTTTAGGGATGGAAAGCAAAGTCTCGTGTCTGCAAAGTGGAGAAAGGATAAACTTTTCTGTAATCAAGCAGCGGCAAGAAAAATGTAGCTTACCGTGGGATTATAAAAATAAAAATAAGTATTACGCTGCCATATTGGGTGTCTTCTTCCAAGTATCCACATATGCACACACCATTTTGTCAATTTCACTGGTGGCCATTTTATTAAACCAGAGTAAAGTGGTGTTCGTTCACTAATGGGAATGCCGTTGTTTTCAAAGCTTCTGAAGAGTATTGTCCCTGGTAACCATGGAACAGCGCTCTGAGAGCCAAGCACTGAAGAGTACGCTAGACACACAGCCCTAGGGCAGAGACAGAAAAAGGGAAACAGTCACTTTGAAGATCACAACTATATTTTATTATTGAAAGGTTACGAAACAGCACGATTAGCTCAGAGCTTCAGGTTTTGTGTTAAGCTTTTGAGGATTATTTGTGAGTCTTCCTAAGTACCTAGGTGGGGGGCACCTGGGGGGCTCAGTTGGTTAAGCGTCTGACTCCAGCTCAAGTCATGATCTCACAGTCTGTGAGTCTGAGCCCTGCATCAGGCTTCGTGCCCGCAGCCTGGAGCCTGCTTCGGATTCTGTCTCCGTTGCTTTCTGCCCCTCCCCCACTCGTGCTCGCTTGCTCTCTCTTTCTCAAAAATAAGTAAACATTAAGAAAAAAATTTAAGTACCAAGGTGGGCTTTGCATATGTCAGGTGATATGTAGCATTCTTTTCTTTCTTTACTATTTTTAGCTTTTTCTAAAAATGAACATGTGGCCATACTCTTCTCTCTCATACTATTTTAGAGGAAAAGTATTTTAAGTTTCAAATTTGTGATAATTTCTAGATTGGCTATTTAAAAAAATTTTTTTAATGGTTATTTATTTTTTAGAGAGAGAGAGACAGAATGCGAGTGGGTTAGGGGCAGAGAGAGAGGGAGACACAGGATCAGAAGCAGGCTCCAGGCTCCGAGCTGTCAGCACAGAGCCCGACGCGGGGCTTGAACCCTCGATCCGTGAGATCATGACCTGAGCCGAAGTCGGACATTCAACCGAATGAGCCACCGAGGCGCCCCAAGATTGGCTATTTTTTTAAGTTTATTTATTTTTGAGAGATAGAGAGAACACACAAGGCAGGGAGGAGCAAAGAGAGGAGGAGAGAGAGAATCTCAAGCAGGTTCTGCACCGTCAGTGCAGAGCCTGAAGTGGGGCTCAAACCCACACACTGTGAGATCATGACGTGAGCCAAAACTGAGAGTCAGACCCTCAACTGACTGAGCCACCCGGGCACCCCTAGATTGGCCCTTTTAAACTGATGCAGAAATAGTTTGATTACAACCGTCATTTAGATTGCCTTTAATAATATCAATATTAAGATAATCTGGGGGTGCCTGGGTGGCTCAGTCAGTTAAGCATCCAACTCTTGATTTTGGGTCAGGTCATGATATGACAGTTCCTGAGATTGAGCCCCACGTCTCTCTAACCCTCCCCCGTTCATGCTCTGTCTCTCTCTGTCTCAAAAATAAATAAACGTTAAAAAAATTTTTTTTTAAATAAAAAAAGAGAATCTGTTATGCGTGCAACTTAGAATAGTGTTCGTATCTCCATTAGTGACCTTTCCACTTGTCTTTAGTAGATCTGTGCAGAGAACCTGAAAACATAGCATTCCCATTTTATACATGGTTGAACTGGAACCCAGAGAGGACTAAAGACTCAGGCTCACCCTGGGATATGGATAACATGAGACCAGTGCTGTCTGGAAGGAACCAGAGAAGAAGTTCAAAGAAGCAGGAAGGGTTTTCTGACAGCAGACTAGGGTTCAAGTACAGAGGAGTAATTCACAAAAGACGAACAAGTGGGAGCAAACAGAGTCTCAGGTTCTAAAGGTCAGGTGATAAGCGAGGAGAAGTTAAACAAAAATAAACATCAGTCTGAGGAATGGAAGGTGTCCTCTCTGTCCAGTTTTATGTTGTTTGCTGGCACAGGTGGTTCTGGGGCCTCAGAACTTAGTCATGGCCAGATAGAAGTCCGAGGAGAAATCCTGCCCCTCAATGAGACAACAGAGAAACGCACATTGCCTCCTAGTTGGTTCTTTGTAAGTGGCATCCTGAAACTGAACTTCTCTTTCTGAGTCCATTGCACAATTCTGCCCATAAACTTATGAGATGGGTGGCAATATTTGAAAAGCCTTTCTCTCATCTTAGCAAAATGGTTTCAGGCAAGAGGGGGGAATTCAGTTTTAAAGAGGATCCCACTAACACCATGAGAAGACAAGACTTTCCAGAGATCCTTTTAGAACAGCTCCCCTATTCTTGATATAACATCGATGCAGATGGTCCAGTATCCAGATCTAACTTTGCATTAGAACAGGAGGCCATCAGACTTTATCTAGAAAGGGCCGGAGAGTAAATATTTTGGGCTTTGTCGGCCATAGGGTCTGTGTTGCAACTACTCAATTCCGCCATGGTGGAATCCCACCATTTTTCATTGTAGTGGAAAACAGCCATATCAAGAGTAACCAACGGGAGCAAAAAGGTTCTAGTGCGACAGGAAGCAGGATGGATTTGGCTCAAAGCCTCTAGTTTGCTCACCCCTAGACTAAAAGAACGAAATTTGTGGGGCACCTGGGTGGCTCAGTCGGCTTAGCGTCCAACTTTGGCTCAAGTCATGATCTTAAGGTTCATGAGTTCGAGCCCCGTGTGGGGCTCTGTGCTGACAGCTCGGAGCCTGGAGCCTGCTTCGCATTCTGCGTCCCCCTGTCTCTCTGCCCCTCGCCCGCTCGCACTCTGGCTTGCTCTCAAAAGTAAATAAACATTTAAAGAAAATTTTTTTAAAGAATGAAATTTGCTTACCAACAAAAATGTATTAAAAAGCAACCCACATCTCCCTGTATGTCACGAAGAGTGTACAACAGAACGTGGAGAAATAAAGCTCATCAGAGGTGTTCAATCTCAGAATTTCTCAATGAGTATAACTGCTCTCATCTATAATTTGCCATTTCTATCAAACGGTCCTATGAATCAACCAGCCTTTGACAGTGTGATTATATTATCCATTTTATTTTGGGGACAAGGGATGCCTGTATGCTCCTTACCAAAAGAGTCTGGTTACTTCTTAAAGACAATCTCCTAGCAATTTGCCTCTTCTAAGCAACTAGGTTAAGGAGCCTCCTTCTGCCTTGATTTTCTTTAATCATATGCCCTCAATGTATCTATTATTCTAGTTTCTCCTTGAAACCTTCACACTGGGACCACATTTACCCATGACTTGTTTATCTTTTGTGTGTTTGGTTTTTGTTTAGACAATAGTTTGCTCTCCATTGACTGCAGTACTCAAAGCAGTGGCATAGAAAATCTAGAAACAATGCATAATCCCCAGTCACTTCTATTGTGGAATGCTTTATGTGATTTTTTTTTTTTTTTTTAAGGAACACATTTACTTTGGTAATTGTGTCCTGCCCAATCTAATACTAAAATCAACTCTAGGGGCGCCTGGGTGGCTCAGTCGGTTAAGCATCCGACTTAAGCTCAGGTCATGATCTCATGGTTCGTGAGTTCAAGCCCTGCATGGGGTGATCTTGAACCCTGCTCCATCCAGGTGAGCCCTGCTTCTCTCTCCCTCTCTCTTTCCCCCTTTCTCTCTGCCCCTCGTGGGATTCTCTCTCTCTTCTCTCTCTCTGCCCCTCGCTCGCTTGCACCCTCTCTCTCCCATAAATCAATAGATAGATAGAGAGGTAGAGAGAGAGAGAAAATCAACTCTAATTTCTCGAGTACTTCATTGACCAAAGTGACGTAAAAGTACGTCTCTGACTGGGAAAATCATTTGACATGGAAAACACGTATGCAGATGATAAGAGATTTGAGTATGTGAACAAGAAAATAACAGTCGGGATGTCAATCAACAAATATGTTTGGAAGCCCCACTGTTTCATGCATATGTAGCATGTACTGGAATATTGCTGGGGACTCTCGTAGGTATTATTTTAATCTTTACAACAACTGTATTGTGGGGATATTGTTACGTTCATTACGCAGGTTTGGCTTTGAGAGGTGAAATGACTTCCGCGGGTCTCAGCAGGATAAAGGACTGGGATTTCTACCTAGTCTTCTGGTAGTCGGCCTGTAGCACTCTCAAAACAGCTGCCTGTGGGCATATACTGAATAATTCCATGCAACTCAGATGCATCGTTACCCTCCTTATTTCTGGACACCGAGAGGACCGTAGATAAAATACAAGACAGGGTTGCTGCCTGGAGGGAAGTGTAAACTATTTTCCGAGATAAGGCATAGATGTCTTCTATGTGCCTTGTTCCTATGCTTCTCTCTGCATGCCCTGTCTTCCCCCCTGTCCAGCTGCTATCTTTCTACTCCGTATGTGTAGCAAATTTATTGAGATATAATTTACACGCAGCAAATTGTATCCATTTAAAATATACAGTCAATGAGTTTTGACAGACTCACATCCACAACACAGCCATGACAATCAAAATCCAGAACATCTTCATCACTTCCAAAAGTTTCTGTGTGTCCCTTTGCGGTCTTTCTCTCACCCTGGCCCTAGGCAAACTCTGATCTGCTTTTTGTCTCCATAGATTAGTTGGCAGTTTCTACAATTTTACAGAAATGGAATCAATATAGTATATACTCTTTTGTTTCTGGTTTCTTCCATTCAGTATAAAGATTTTGAGACACACCCATACTGTTACATGTGTAAGTCATTTGTTCCTTCTTATTAGTGAATTAATTAATTTCCACACAGAGCCCGATGCAGGGCTCGAACTCACGAACCACAGAGCCCGATGCAGGGCTCGAACTCACGAACCTCAGAGCCCGATGCAGGGCTTGAACTCACGAACCGTGAGATCGTGACCTGAGCCAAAGTCAGATGCTTAACCAACTGAGCCACCCAGGTGCCCCCCCCTTCTGGACTCTTGAAGGGAGAGTCTGTCCTATGCCTAGCTTCTGGAGTCTCCTAGGTGTTCCTCAGCCAACCTTTCTGCCTATGTCTTCACATGGCCTTCTCCTTCTAGGTCTCAGTGCAGTCTCCTTTTCCGTCTCTTATAAGGACTCTGTCGTTGGACTTAGGGGACAGCCTGTTGTAGGATGACCTCATCTCAAGATCTTTACCTTAATTACATCTTTAAAGGCCCCTTTTCCAAACTAGGTCACATTCTGAGGTTCCAGATAGTCATATCTTTTGGAAGTCACAATTGAACTCACTCTACGCATATTTTAGAAAATTTCCTCCTAAATATTGTGTTTTATGATGCTGTTATAAATGGTTTAAAATTCTTCATTTCTAATGATTTGCTGCTAGTACCTAAAAATATAATTGACTTGGATATGTTAATCTTGTATTTGCTAGATAATAATTTGCCAAATGCAATTATTCTGGCCATTGTTATAGAGATTATTTTAGGATTTTCTACTTAAACAAGCACACCAATTACAAAAAGTTACATCAGTTACAAAAAAAAAAAAGCCATGTTGCTTTTTCTAGTTATGCCTTTTCTTTTTCTTGCTTTATTACAATTACTAAGATGTCCAGTGAAATGGTGACTAGAAGTAATTAGAGCAGGCCTTTTCCCAATATTATGGGGAAATGATTTTATAATTAAGCATTAGGGATTTTGTTTATAATAAGTTTTTGTAAGATGTGTGTTATCAGATTGAAAAAATTCCTTTTTTATTCCTAATATGAGAGGTTTTTTAATAAAAAAAAGAGTAAGAATTTTTTTTCAAATGATTTTTCTGCACCTATGGAAATAATGGTGCTTTTTCCCATATATCCTACTAATATGATGAATTACTTTGATTATTAGATATAAATCAATCTTATGTTTCTGGAATAAATCCTAATGGGAGACAATGCTCTTTAATATGTTGCAAGATTTGATTTATTACAATTTTGTTAAGGATTTTTGCGTTTATGTTTATCAGGTATATTGGTCTGTGATTGCCTTATAATTTATTTGCCCAATTTTGATTTAAAAAAATCAGTGAGGGAAGTACTCCCTGTTCTTCTATTTTCTGGAAGAGTTTTGTCAGATTAGCATTATTTCTGACTTGGATATTTGATAGGAATCACCAGTCATACCATTTGGACCCGGAATTTTCTCTGTGGGAAAGTTTAGACAATGAATTTAATTGCTCTTGGAGATACGAGGCCATTGAGATTTTCTGTTTCATCGGTGTCCATTTTAGTAAGTTGTATTTTTTAAGGCATTTGTCCATTTTATCGAAGTTCTGACCTCGTTATTTTTAATAGGTCTACCCTAGATGTCTTCTCCTCTTGAAACTTTCCCTGACCCTTCCAACAGAAGAGATTTCACATTCTTCGTGCCATTACTTTACCTAGTAGCCCTTGTACTCCCCACTTTCCTATGCGGCTGTGTGCCCATATGTCTCTTCTTATGCTAAGTGAAGGGACTTAAAGTTTCACGATTGCATCCTCTTTATCTCTGAGTCTCTGCCACCTTGTGTGGTGCTTGGCACATAATAGATACCATCTACCACCAATGTTTCGTCAACCTGTTCCACTTCTCATGGTCTGATTTGTAGCTACGCATGCATGTTTCTGACTTCCTCAGTAGATTAGGAGCATCTTTTGCAAAAATGGCAAGTACCAGTCCATGTTCATATTCCTTCCATGTGTTAGAATAATTTAACCTCTAAAATAACACTAATCTTACAAAACCCTTCCAGAAAACAGAAGAACACGGAACACTGCCTCACTCACTTAAAAAAAAAAATGTTTATTTATTTTTGAAGGAGAGAGAGACAGAGCATGAACAGAGGAGGGTCAGAGAGAGAGGGAGATCTTTCTTAGTTCTTGCTGACTAAGAAATCGGAATCGGAAGCAGGCTCCAGGCTCTGAGCTGTCAGCACAGAGCCCGACGAAGGCCTTGAACTCATGAACCGCAAGATCATGACCTGAGCCGAAGTTGGACGCTTAACTGACTGAGCCACCCCAGGGTTTCTTCCCTCACTCATTTTTAATCAAAATTGGACTATTCAATCAATCAAACTGTATAGAAAGTCAGTGTTCTATAGATGCACAAAATAGGTTAAATGGAAATCAGGAAAGCATGCATCAAAAAAGGGAGAGAACTAAGGAAACTAACATTGTTGAGTGCTTACTATAAGCCGGACATTGTGATAAACAATTTCTATTCCTTATCTCATTTAACCTCAAAATAAATAGGCATAGAAAATACAATCATCCCCAATTTTACACGTCAGGAATCTGAGTTTCCAAAAAGTTAAGTACTTTGCCCAAGTCCACAGAGTTACTAAGTGGCAGATCTGGGCTTCAGATCCAAGCCTGAATGATTCCATTATCCATCTTAGTGGTTTCAACTATACTTTTGCCCATTTGATTTTCTACAAGGCACTTGATGGATTTTTTCCCAGCTTACCTTTAAATTTTGCCAGAGTAGAATATTATGTGCCCCCTACTTCCAACTGAGTGTTGGAATGACTGTAAGTTTAGAAAAACACCCAAGTATTCCCTGAATACTTGTTCACATATATATATTTTAAATTTGTTTCGTGTTTATTTATTTTGAGGGAGAGAGAGACAGCGTGCAAGCCGAGGAGGGGCAGAGAGAGAGAAGGAAACACAGAATCAGAAGCAGGCTCCAGGCTCTGAGCTGTCAGCACAGAGCCCGACGTGGGGCTCGAACTCACAAACCGTGAGATCATGACCTGAGCCGAAGTCAGACGCTCAGGAGCCACCCAGGCGCCCCTCTTGTTCAATATATCTTGATAGTAGATATAGGAAACACCAGATCCAATCGCATAGCCTCTCTGCTGTTGCTAAGATGCTTCTACCTTAAGTCTCTTGTCTCTCAACACAATAGTACTCTACAAATCACCTAACCAGGGTTCTCATGATAATCAGGCTTTTCCCAATGAGAAATAATGACTAATGCACCATTTTCCTAATACATTTTAGCCAAAGAACTAGGAAGGGGAGGCAAGTTTTTCAACGATTCCAGCCTATCAGTCGAAGCAAGATGTTCTGAGGTCTTCCCGGTGTGGAAAACAACAACAGCATAATGGCATTTGTTTATTTATTATTTGTGTACAATACCATGGTCAGGAACTTGCCGTTTCACCAGGGAAATATTGCAATACATCTTTGAGGAGATGACTTACTTCACACTGATCATTCCCTGTAGTCTGCCATGGGGAGGTTGATACTTTCATGCATTATAAGCACCAGACAAGATAGCTGGATAAATTTTCTCTCTTGAAATTCTAGTCTCGGTTGGAATGACTCCCTCAGGCACCCACAGCTCTAGGTTCTTGCTGACTAAGAAATGAAGCAAATACTCCCAGGGGTGTTCACATTTGGGAAAAAAAAATCCAAAAAAAAAAGTATCCCTGCTGTTTAGATGTCAGAGATCAACATGGGGAGATTTCTTACCTGTAGGTAGAAGATAGAGCTTCTTTGTAGTCTGAGCATCAAACTTGAGAGGACATCATCAAGACTTCGTATTAATTAGTAATGTTTATTCACACAAACCTAGATCAAATGATATTCTAGGTGGAGGCAGGTGAGAAGAGGTTAGAATGAATACGTGAACCCTTGGAAGCTATTATCGGCTGAGGATTTTTGATGAGTTGCCACTTGAAATCAAGGAAAATACCAAGGATAGTAGGAGTTGAGAAGAAGAGAAGGGCAGGATGTAATCTTTCTTCTTCCACTTAACACTGTGCATAAGGAGAGCCCAGTCTATATGAGCTGCCCTATAGAAACTTGCTGAATGAATGAATGAATGAATGAGTGTTTGATTCTGAACTTTCTCACACTGTAACTTAAAATTATGGTGGATGTGCTGTGCTCCATTTGGGTGTTGCGGGAAGCCAGGAGGGACCTTTCTATTCGATCTTGGAAACTGAGAGTGACTTTGTACTGCCTGGTTAGAACAAGCTTCTGGCCATTATTCCATTTATCCAGAGGCAGAAGGGACCCTCTTGCCTGTCACTAGAACACAGTTGCCAGTTTCAACAAAGAGCCTATATTGTATTGCCTAAGGAAACAGTGTTTCCTCTTACAAGGTACAATCTTGGCTCCTCTGCCACGAGGGGGGGTGTTCTTGAAAATGTGCTCCAGAGACCTTCCTATTTAACCAGGATGCAAATTGCATTGCTACCTAATTCCCCCTGCTGAGGCCCTATGAAAGGAAGAAGTTGGGACAGATACAGCAAGATATTAGGGCAGATTTTCCCCCATTCTTCCTGCTCTACTACACAGAAGTGAACTCGATTTCAACAAGATGACCCAATTCTTAGCATGCTTTTCTACCCACTTTTACCCACAACGCTTCCAAATCACTGTCTGATTCACATTGTGCAGAGAAACCAAATGGAAAAGAAAAGATAAACTGGCCACTAAAAAGTAAAATGGCATTTAATTAAAACTAAGCTTCCAAGTTAATGAGGGGGGGGGGGGGGAGTGGGAAATGGTATTTTGTTAAAAAAAAAACACACACACAAAACAAAACAAAAGCTCTGTGATTAAACCTCAGGACAGCATAGCACATCACTACCCTTTTGTGGTTTCGAGCGCCTTTTATTTGTGCACTGGAGGCAGATATTTGTCATGTTGTTAATAATTGCTCTACTAAATTGTACCCAACAGTGTACATCACTGTAACCTTGTTTATTCGCAGACCTTTCATTTTCTTCCTGTACTTTCCTTAAGCTTGTTTCTGACGGGTGATGCCTTCACAGGCGTTTTCAATTTTAAAGAACACAATCCGTTCATTTCACTAGGCATCTTTATTTGCTTAAAGTGGGGGAGGAATCAGATCGCAATTATGTTGTAAATAAGTCCATCCGCTTCCTCCCCTTTGCAGGAAAAGCTGGGGGTGACAGCAAAGAGAGCCCAAAGAAATAGAAATTCTACTAGGTTTTTATGAACTCAGGCCTTAGAGCAAATAGAACTAAATCTGTGGAGTTGGTGGAGGGAAGTGACAAAAATGCAAAGGGGGTTTTGTTAGAGCTTTTACTCTAAGGCATTCCAGTGTTTCCCTTCTCTTCCTTCCACTACCCTGACCCCACTCCAGCCCCATGGTCAGAATCGAGGGTGAGGGCACGGGGCGCTTCCGAAGCCAGAAGGAGAACAAGAATGAGGCTCTGGGTTAATCTTTCCGGGTCATCGTGAGAGGTGGAAGCAGAAAGGTAGCCTAGAGGGCCTCGTTTTTTGACCTCTCTAAAGCTGCCATCAGAGAAACTCCGAAACAACTTTCTGATTTTTAAAATACTGAATCCTAAAAAAATTTTTTTAAATTAAATCAGATACTTAATCTTGTTGCGAATCTTTTGAGGTAGGAAAATCTGATGAGAAATAAACGTTCGCTATATTCCTATGCACTGGGTAGGCTCCTGGAAACATTGGAGGGATTGTTCGCCAGAAAGCCTTGGCAGTTTTCAAAGCTGGCTGGCCAAGTCATGAGAGACGAGGAGAAGTGGTTTGTGTAGTATTGAGTCCAGCATTGTGTGCAAAACACAGGTTTCGATGTAAAGAAATCTGTTGCACAAAAACCTTGGAGAACCTAATCCTCCCTTGTCTTTACAAGTACTCTCTCCTTCTTCTTCAAAAAAAATCTTCTTTAGAAAATCTGAAAAAAATATAAGAGAATCAACGTGGTCCTAAAGGAAGCGTATCTCTTTGTTTTAATTTTCTTTTCTTTTTGCTTTTACATTTAAGAGTTAAGACAACATTTCAGCAGAGAAATGTGGAGAAGGGTAAAGGGAAATCAATAAAGTTATTCTGTGACTTTTCCCAGGAGGCGGCTGTGTTAATCGAGAAAGGCCTGCTTGGCTATATATCAAGTCCGAGGAGAGAGCAGGAGTTGATTTTGAAACAGATTTTCCCAGCTAGACTGAAGGAGATATGTATATAATATACATATATGTACATACATACATGTGTGATGTTTACAAGAATGGTATGTATCTGCATTACGCTATTCTATACATTCTAACATATATGAAAAGTAGATTTAAAATTTAATTTAAAAAGTAGATAAAAATAATTGCTTTCGATAATTAGTGATACCGATATCAACAATTCCTCTAACCGTAGTTTCTGCATGGTGATCTAGGATCGTCTTACACTTTATGAGTTTCTCTCGTAAGTTCTTCGACTCCCAAAGAAGGAGCGCCTAAGGTGACAAATGGAAGGGATGGAAACCGGATAGATTTCCTGACGCAAGGCCGGTGGAAGTGTCGTTGACCGTAGGGAAACTTCTAAAGAGCCTCTCTGGGTTATTCATGTGGTCACTTTCTCTAGTGATCAGTGCTATAGCAGGTGTGATTTCAGCAGAGTTTTTGAAAGCCAAGTTGGTCAGGACACTACCCAGTTACGCTGGGTCACAGCACCACATTCTCGAGGTCACTGGAAGCAGTGGTGGGTTCTTTCTGAACGGATTTGGGCAACATAATTGTGTGGGAGGCAGGATACCTGAGTGTCAGGCCTGACTTCATCTTCACAGTGATCTTGAGTGAATTACCTCTCCTTTCTGGATGTCAGTTTCCCTTTGTATGAAATGGGATGGATAATTCTTGCATCTTCTGGACAACTTCCTTATTGCCTAAGAATCTTGTCAAAACTTCTTTGATCCAGGCAATGCTCAGGAGATTTGGGAGACCGTTAAATGGGGATCTCCTTTTCATGACCCGATCTGCTGTGATTAATTCCTCCATTCTGAGACTCTGCACGTTTTTCTTCTTTCATTTTGGATGTCTGGATCCTATATTGTTTTTAACATCAGCTAAGATGCTCTATTTATTTTCAAAAGACAAATTCCGTCTGTATCATAACTGTTAAGAAAATAGTTTTGTAAGAAAATGGAATCTAGACAGAGAGAGGGACTGTGCAGTTCTAGAATTTTCCTGGAGGGGGTTTAAAAGTTCATCTAGTCTCATCCTCTCATTTTATATTCAAGGAGGAAGCTAATGATCCGAGAGGAAAAATGTCTTGTCCAAGGTTGCTATGACAACATTTTTTAAAACTTTTTAAAAAAATTAATTATTTTTTAATTTGCATCTAAATTGGTTAGCATATAGTGAAACAATGATTTCAGGAGTAGATTCCTTAGTGCCCCTTACCCATTTAGCCCATCGCCCCTCCCACAACCCCTCCAGCAACCCTCAGTTTGTTCTCCATATTTATGAGTCTCTTCTGTTTTGTCCCCCTCCCTGTTTTCATATTATTTTTGTTTCCCTTCCCTTATGTTCCTCTGTTTTGTCTCTTAAAGTCCTCATATGAGTGAAGTCATATGATATTTGTCTTTCTCTGACTGACTAATTTCACTTGGCATAATACCCTCCAGTTCCATCCACGTAGTTGCAAATGGCAAGATTTCATTCTTTTGGATTGCCGAGTAATACTCCATTGTATAAATATACCACATCTTTACCCGTTCATCCATGCTGTGACAGAATTAAGCGGAGAACCCACGTCTCTTTAACTTTCAGTTCTATATTTTTTCCATTGGTTCATGTGCCTTGAGACCACTATAATTGGAAACAGTACCTGAAGTTCAAGTAAGCAGACCGGACCAAGATTTGTCAACCTTTGGCTTTCCCCAGGGCCATATTCTAATTCTCTGTGCATAACCTGACCAACATGGCGTTAGCATCCTCATGGAGGATGGATTCATGGCTGCCAGAGCCTCTTCTTTGTCCCCTCCTGTCCCATAAGACCCAGCCTAGACTCTGGATCTAATTGAACTCCTACTTTTCCAAGCTTACTTTGGACATGGTTGCATTTGCACTTTATCTGACAGCTCTTAAATTTTATCTTTAAGTTGACTTTATATATTTTTTTAAATTTTTATGTTTATTTATTTTTGAGAGAGAGGGAGAAACAGAGCATGAGCGGGGGAGGGTCAGAGAGAGAGGGAGACACAGAATCCGAAGCAGGATCCAGGCCCCGGGCTGAACTGTCAGCACAGAGCCCCAGGCAGGGCTCAAACCCACAGACCGTGAGATCATGACCTGAGCCGAAGTCGAATGCTTAATCTACGGAGCCACTCTTGTGCCCCAACTTTACACATTTTTTATTCGACATTTACTGAGAGTTTACTGTGTGCCAGTCATGGGCAGTGGGCCGGAGATACAGAGCTGGATCCCACAGTCTCTTAAGTACAATCATGGTGTAATATGTCCTGCATGAGATATGCTCATATGAGATGTGCTGTGTGGCGGCAGGAAGTGATGAAGAAGGAGAGACTGGGATCATCTGAAGAAGTCCAAGAAGATGGAGATCTGGGATAATTGCCTTTACTCTCTCCTCTCCTTCTTTATCGGAGCCAAGAAGTTAATTTTAGACAATAGTATTTTCCAGAGCCATCTCGGCCTTGTGTTCAGCAAAAGAGAGGTAGCATGTAGGATTTTTCTTTTACTTCCTGTCTTAGATATTCTCACCTTCCTCCATAAATTCTCTGAACGAAGCAGGTTTCCTGATACTTCAGTCAATTCCTCCTGTGCTACAGAAAGCAAGTCCTCTGGGCCCAGAGATGCACACATATGTAGATTCGTTGGGGGGAGAAGATGTTATTCACCAATCATTTCCTCTCCAACTTTAATTTTTAAATCAGTTTTCTTGATTTGCTTTGCTTTTAAAAAGACCTTGACAGGTTGACACCTAGGTGTTTACTAGAAACACCCAATAGCTCTGTTAACGTTTTATAACAGAGCCCTAGCCGGATTTTGTTTGTTTTATTTTCAAAGTGCGTCTCCTCCTTCCTTACCTTCGAGTTGTTCTCATTTTCCCATCAATTTGAAAACATGGATTTTGAGTAATTGAGCACATGGCAGGAGAGGAAAATCATCAGTTGAAGATTGCTTGCCTATGCGTAATCCGTTGATTGGTCTGTGTGCATAACACTGTGACCCTAGATCATATTAAATTCCCAGAAGAGGACAGACAGAACAATAATTTGTAAAGCACCCATCATGCGGCAGGCACAACGCTAACCATAGTAAAATCATAATCAGCACACTTCACGCAGGAGGTATTAAGTATCTTAGCTCTTAGCAGAGCTAAGAGACCCACGGGCCCATAAACCGAACAATTTTCCAGACTTGTGGTAGGTCGTCATAATATCACGGCGAATCTTTGAAGACTTAAGAATGCCAGAAAGTTCACTTAACCTCCCTTCATTTGGGAGTGCAGGTTGGTTGCAAACTCCAGTTGGTTTACCCTGTCTGGATTGGAGAGTGTGCAGTCCAACATTCCTGAAGGGCAAAGCATCGGACCCCGGAAGGCTAGCGTGGCTCCCTGTGACAGAGTTCCCTGTGGTCTTCCTGTCATTGCTGTTTGCAGCATGGAGAGACTCTTTGATGAGTGTTGAGTGCGCCACATTTAAAATCTCTGAGTTAGCAGTTTCCACCTTGGGAATATTCCTGGGTTTCTCCCCCAGAGTGCTCCCCGTGCATCTATCTCCGTTTGAATCTTAGCAGGAAGTCTGGGGCTGCCACGGCACCTCGGTCCCCGAAATGTGTCTCAAACAGTGTTTCTGTGTTCTTTTATTAATTCTGCACACTCAGTGCTTTTGAAACTCATCTATTTCACAAACACTCAAGTAAATGTAATCGTATCTTTTTGAAGCTCTTCCTTACTGTGCTGTCATTAGTAAATAATGGGGGAAACCAGGCGGCATAGGGTATGATTATTAGTAACAATACTTTGGATTTGCACAAACTCACTCTCAATGAACCCTAGGCAGTTCCTACACATTAGCTCATTTTTCCTCACCACAGCTGGGCCGGGAGACCTAGATTCTATTCTTGGTGCTTCAACAACCTTCTTGGGAAAAGTATTTAGCCACTAATTGCCTCAGTTCCCAACTATGAAAAGGGAATAATGATATTAGGATATTTGCCTCTCCTTGTCTTTATCCTAGACCTTTAGAACCTAACTAGTAAAAAAAAAAATGTTTTTAATCTGAAGAGCCTAAAAAGCCTAAAAGAGAAGGAGTATGGCTTGACTTTATTTCCATTAATGAAAAGGTGAGATACAGTCTTAGGAGTTTGACTGGAAACCTTGAAATCTGAATTGTAATCCAGTATCTGCTTCCTGATAGACCATTGCCTTGGATACCTCTCTCCTTTATATTGGAAAGCACTTAGCAATCCAGCAATGGTGAATACTATAAAAGCGGACTGATCTTCTAAGGAGCATTAATTGGGTCAGCAAAGATGTCTCTATGAACCATGGCATCAATAAGACTGAATTTAAGATGAGAACACTCTTGGCTTCCAAAGCCTTCCCCTCCCCCCACCCCTCTCCTTTTCCTCACAACCTCCTGGCTGTGTAGCTGTTTCAAATATATAGACAAATAACTCCAGCCCAAGTCCCTGGCCTATATCTTTGGTCTCCTATCATCTCTAGACTCTTGGCCTGGCAATCTCCATCTTCAAAAGTTCCAGGGGCAGAAATAAGCCTTTTTGCTTGCCAGCCTAAACCTAATGACTGAATGGCAGGGAACCTAGACCAAATTAGAACTTGGCTCTTAGATGATATGCGTCAGCCAAGAATAATGCTTCTTTTTTAACGTCAGGCTCAATTCTATTAGTGCACAGGTAATAGGGACCTCATCCTTTAGAAGGGCCTTGATTTTCTCTATTTTTCACTCTCAGTTTACCCACTTATTGTATAGCAGTGAAAGCTGCTCTCTTTTACCTGCCTACATCCAAAAGGCTACTGAAATGTACTACTTACGAATTGGTCAAGTCAGACCCCAAGGCAGTAGGCCATAGAGTACCTTCCAGAGGGCTTCACAGACAACATGGGCTCATCAGATAAGTGACAGTCCTTGTATGGAGTTAATCTAGAAGCCAAGAAGAGTCCTCTGAAGCTCACCCAATGAAGGATAAGGAGGTAACAGAATTAGTATACATATTCATATCAAAAAATATTATTTATTTATTTTTTTAATTTTTTTTAACGTTTATTTATTTTTGAGACAGAGAGAGACAGAGAATGAACGGGGGAGGGTCACAGAGAGAAGGAGACACAGAATCTGAAACAGGCTCCAGGCTCTGAGCTGTCAGCACAGAGCCCGACGCGGGGCTCGAACCCACGGACCGTGAGATCATGACCTGAGCCGAAGTCGGACGCTTAACCGACTGAGCCACCCAGGCGCCCCCCAAAAATATTATTAAATAATATGCTGAAGACTTCTCTCACCATTGATTTCCCCTACTATCCTAAAAGGCGAAGGAAAGCGAAATAATATGTTTTTTCTTTTACTAGGCAAAAATTCAAGTCTTTAGCCTGACATTACTTAACCTGACACTTGGAACTCTTACAGATTTGGGGTATAAAATCTGCCAGATGACTCCTTTGGAGACCACTGGAGCTTCAGACTGCTTGCACCAAACACTGCTCCCTACTGGCTCAAAGTCTCGTTGCTTCAGGAAAATGGTTTTGCTGATCAATGCAGAAGGAAGCTTCGTCTTCCTCCCCTTCCTGGGAATATCTTTTTGTCAGTTAACGAGGAACTCTTGCTGAGGGAATTTAGATAGTTCCCATCTAAAGCATGTTTAGAGTTTAGGGGCTGGAGTCGGGGGGACTGTGGGTATGCATCCAGCTGTCCCTTGAGAGTCACGGTCAGCCGCCAAGGATGCATCTTTAGAGACTTGAGTGGTGTCAAAACTCTGAATGTGCATCAATGCCTGTCAAAGGACAGATTGAGCGCCATCATATTCTCCCTGCCCGCCCCTATCGCCCAGATGAGGTCTCGGATGGAAGCTAGCCTGCCAAGGATACCACTTGTACACGCTTCAATACTCTTTCCTTAGGCAAATAAGGACTTGTGTAACCTTTTTTCCGAATACATATTACGAAACTCTGGAGCCTTTCGGTCATATGGTCACGAACGATTTCTAGCTTCTCAACCTCTTTTTTCTGAAATGAGGGCATCTGAGCTCGGTTGCTTATCTCAGATCTGGACTTACCCACACTCTTTAAAGTGCAAGAGATCTCCCTCCCTCCCTGCGTGTAGCCCAGAATAGGCCTTCACAGCCACGTCACCCTGGACACTTTATCACTTGATATTACCTCCTAATCCACAGATCAGTGAGATTTCAGACAGAATCTGTCTGGCTCTCAAACAGAAACAGCATGACTTCAGAACATTTAGAATGAATTAAGCAGACCAATTTGTTATTTTTCAGAAACACAAAGGTGGCTCTAAGTGGGACCTCAGCCAGAGTATGGTCTTAGAAAATAAGGTTGCAGTTCACCCTTTATTGAATGTTATTTTATGTGGCATCGTACTAAGCGTTCTTCCAAGGGTTATTTAGACATGAGCTCTGATCACTCAAAAAGTTACAATCAAAGCCACATCAGCATAAACGTTTATTAAAAACTTTTGCTATGGGGGTACCTGGGTGGCTCAGTCCGTTCGTTAGGCATCCAACTTCGGCTCGGGTCATGATCTCATGGTTCGGTTTGTGGGGTCATGCCCCACGTAGGGCTCTGTGCTCATGGCTCAGAGCCTGGAACCTGCTTCGGATTCTGTGTCTTCTTCTCTCTCTGCCCCTCTCCCGCTCGCACTCTGTCTCTCTCTGTCTCTCAAAAATAAATAAATGTCAAAAAAAAAAAAAAAACCTTTTGCTATATACCAGGTGCTGAGCTATATACCAGAAACACAATAGCAATCATGTGACAACCACCCTCCGCGTTCATCTTGGAATTTGGAGCTAGAGACAACATAGTCTATGGATAGTGCCAACACCAGAACATCGAGTTCTTTCCTCTAGCTAACGGACTTATACTGCCGAGCACAGTGCCTGACATACGGTCAAGTACTCAATAAATATTCCTTGGCTAAAATGAGCTAATGAAAAGAATGAATGGATGTTAAAGTGAAGTAAGTATAGACTGCTATGGAAAACACATCGGAGGAGAAACCAGACTCGTGGGAGGGGATGAACTGTGTGGAAAGTGTCATTTACACGGAGACAAGAGTCAACACAATGATCTAAAGGAAAGACCGGGCTCATGGAGTTCGACCTGGTTCGGATCCTAGCGCTGCGCTCAGAGCTGGGCAGTTCCAACTATCCCAAACCTTTGAAAACACTGATGATGGCTTTGGAAGACAAAATGAGATATTATTTGCCTGTTAGGTGTCTGTCACATCGAAGAACTCAAGAGCAGCTAGTAAAGGAGTAACAGAGAACAGAACTGCAACGTTAAAGCAATAAAGACCTGAGGAGTAAGGTTAAGAGCACAAACACTTTGAGGGGTGGATGGCAATGACCAGCTTAATTTAAAGTCACGGTGGCAGCGGGGAGAGGTGCTCCCGAAGTTCTTAGCTTCTAAGCCCAGACAAGGCTGGGGGGAGGGTAGGTGTCTTACGGGATTTATCTTCCTCTTCCGATCCGTCTGAAGGCTTTCGAATTCAGCTTTTAGCTGCAAAACCACGTGGGCCCTGCCCGTCACTGTTTACGGTATGGTAAATGCCCTTTTCAGATCATCAGATCCTCTTAAAATATTGTGACGTGTCGAAGCTCGAGACAGACCATATATGTGTATATGTTTATATACAGAGACATAGAAATACACACATAAAAATATAACCTTTTTCTCTAGAAGGCCTTGCAATAATTAGCTTCTGTTGCTTTTATCTTAAATACCCACAAATATACCAGACCCCTTTCCTTCTGTGCTTCCTTCCCTACATGTCCATCAGGCCCTTTCCCACTGCATTCATATAGTTAGATCAGCGCGCGCGCACACACGCACACACACACACACACACACACACACACACACAAACACACACACACCTGTTATCTACCAGCTTCAGCTTTTTTTAGGTGAGCCTTTGGGAAGTGCCCTGATCTGAACTGGATTGTCAAATATGTTAATATGGGGGCGGGGACGGGGGAGGGGGAGGAGAAGATGCTGGCAGCTGACTTTGGGTTTCGGTTTTCGGTCCATAACAGGAGATACAACTATATTTTGACATGCCCCTCCCCCCCCCAAAAAAAAAAATGTCAGACAAGAGAATGTGAGAGACCAAAGAAAGGGAAAGGTGGGGGCCAAAAATGAAAAAAGCTGCTGGACAGGAGAACATTCTAGACATAAAAATTGGAGGAGGGGAGAACTAGAGGTGTTTCGAATGACAATGGGGGAGGGAAAGCAGTTGGTTGGGCCTTTGAAAAGGTGCCAGGAACCAAGAGCCAGGGGCAGTGGCAGAGGGGAAGGCCAGGTAGGACAATTAAAACGGAAATCTGGCTCCTTACAGCGCAGCTGGAAGCGGGGCTACAGAATTTGCTGCAGTGGGAGGTGGGGCCAGTCTGGCACAGTCTGTGGGTTTGAAAGGAGCTGGGCGGGTTGGGGAATGCCAGTCAGCCTTTGTAGTTCTGGGCTTGGGGAGGGGGTGCCGAATCCTGGGCTTCAGGTCAGAAGCCTGGCTAGGGTGGCTTTGGAGAAATTTTCCCTCTGCTCCCAAACTCTTAAAATGCGCTCATCCCTTCGCTGGCCTCCAATCACAGCATAAACACGTGTCCTGGAGGCTGTCCTCCAGGAGAGGTTCCAGCTCTGGTACCTGTTGGCTGACTGATGGGGTCCCTCTCCTTTCCGATTTCCCTAGATACCCTAAACGGGGCTGAATACAATATCTCTACATATGTCCCTTCATCCTGCCCAAATGCTTCACATCTCCCAGACTCCTAGGGTTAATCCCAGGGACAACCTTGCTTTGAAAGAAAAAAATGTGCTGAGCCTACTAGAAGATTTGGAACTCAGAGGCCTCTGTCTGTCCCTGCTTCAGCCAGACCCCAGACAGCCGGCTCAAGGAGATGGACATTTACAGAGAAAGAAGCAGTAAGTTTATGTTTGTTGCTGTTTGTTTTCAAGGCTTCGTCTCTCTCCCCAGAATTAAGGTCCCTGAAAGCATGAAGCTTTCTTTTTTCTTTCCTTTCCTTTCCTTTCCTTTCCTTTCCTTTTCTTTTCTTTTTTCTTTTTTCACCCCTCTCCTTTCGTTTCTTTTTCTTTTCTTTCTTTCTCAGCAGAAGTAAATGATATCCCCTTCCCATCTTGGGGGATGATTCAGAAAAGCAATCGAATTAGAAAGGGTTTCTTCACTGGTGTTCCTATCTTGGGTTAAAAATATCTGAAGCTGATTTGTGCGTGCTTATTCTCAACACTGTAATATTTTAATGTGTATCTGCATTTGTTCAAGTAATTTGTACTGATTGTTCTTCTCCAGAATAAATACTATATATCTGGCTGATTGGTTGTAATTAGGATGAATTTGTCCCGGCACTTGCACGGATGTCTTCTTTGAGGATTTTTGCGCATATTTGCTGCTCATCAAAGGGAAGGCTAGAAGGACTTTGGAAGGAGGGTGTGGTCCGGCTGATTCAGCTTCCTTCCAGGCCCATCCCTGACTTCTCTCTGCTCCTCCCTCTCCCCATCTCCTACCCCGGCTCCACGCATCCTTCCTGAGCCAGCTGTCAAGGAAATGGCATATACCTTTCTTTTCTATTACCGCCTGTGTTAGACGGCTAGGTAGGCGACCGGTCCCTGCAAACAAACTCACTGCATTTGTTATCTGAGCATATTTTTCCCAAGCAAGACAGAGACCGGGCTATTGAATCTACTCCCTAAGCTCCTCTCACCCTGGGATTCTTAGCCAACACGGTAATAACAATAATAATACTGTATTTAGAAACTCTCCAGCACATTTCCTCTCTGAGAGTCTTACAGATGTTAACTAATTAATTTTCACAACGCTCCGTACGAGAGAGGTAAATATTATTAACCATGATGGAATATACATATGTATATACGCGAAGGACAGCAAAACAGTTCACTTGCTTATCATGGTTCACTTGATATAGTAACTGGTATTTTTAAAACACCCATCATAGATACAATAATTAGAGATGTGCTTTTGTTAACAAAGCCACTACCCACTTCTAGCGTACCCTTGGGTACTAAATAATTACCCACTTTGTGTGGTTATCTAGCTCACTAATTACCCACAGAAATTGGGGTCAGGCGCTAACTGCTTGAAGTAAGGATCCTCCAAAGACATCGCTGAGTTGTGTAGAGAAAACGATGTGTTCGTAGCAAAACTTTCATAACTCATACATTTGTATATCTTTGTAAGCAGAGTGAATACAGACAGGGGCGGATTCGCTGGGCTTGTGACAAACCGCACTGAACTGCGGTTGCACACAGAGAGAGGTTTAGGGGAGTCTCAGAATTTCATTCTCTGCTTACCTTTCCTTTCTGAAGATGGGTGCACTGACGTGATTCCCATAATCTGGCCTTCGTGTGCAAGCACACTGAGACAATTGACGACTCTGGTTGGGAATGATTCATCTTGGCGTTACAGGGAGGCACCCAGTGAGTCAAAGATTTTTTTCCTTGACAGCTCCACCCTTTATGATTATTCTAGCATGTCTTTTTTTCTCATCAGTCTAGTGCAAACACACTATTAGCCAAATCTGAAAAAGATTCTAACCCAGTCCCCAAGCCTGCCAACCATGTCTTTCTCCTTCCCAATAATGACACACACACACACACACAAAGTATTAAAGGGAATCCAATGCTATGATTGTAAGTCTGTCTGGCTTTGTTTTTTTTTTTTTTGTTTTTTTTGCCTCTGTTTGTTCTCCCCCCCCCCCCCCCCCTCCCTTCCCCTCCTCTCCTCTCTTCTCCTTTCCCTTCTTCCTCTCTCTGGGTCTCCTCATGTGTGCTTTTTCTTCTCCTTTTCCTTGGCATCCAGCTGCGTTTCTGCAGGTCTCCCAGTGAGAGACAAAGCACAGTGTCTGAGTTGAGCACAAAGAAGCCACCTTTAAAAAACATCGACTTAGAGGAAACCTGTGTCCTCAGATATCTCCCTCCCTTCCCTGCTATTTACGGAACCCAGCGTTATACTTAACACAGCACTGCCTGTTGTCTGCGTGATTCCGGCCAGCAAACTCGGGTGGAGAAGGCAACATACCCACTGTGTGTGTAGATAGGTAGAGACCCCGATTTTCAGGAGCTACCTGCTTTCCAGGATCGATGTGTAGCCGAGCTCCGAAAACGCGTGCCACCAGAAATGATGGGAGACACTCCCCTACTCAACTCAGGATGTCTTTCATTTTTATCTTCTGCCACTTTTTTGTCATCTGAATTATTACTTATCATTACCAAGGGGCTGTAGGCTGATCAGTGGAGGGTGCGTGGATCTGATGGACATTGGAGGAGAAATACTTCAGAAAGAAGGAAAATGTCTGCGGTAGAAGTAAAGGGGTAGGAGAGGCCGCAGTGAGTGATGAGTCCATTGCAGAAGCCAAGTGGTAAATTAGTGCATATGGCAAAGATAGTCAAGGAGCAAAGCCTGCCGCTGGAAGGAAAGAGATTTTGAGCGTTGTCGTCATCTCATGCCTGAATAGAGTGCGTATTTTAAATAGGGCTTGGAATCACTGCTCTTCGTGCCTCTAAACGCCGATTGCGAGGAAGTATTTGGGGGCTGTTGACTTTCTGTCCGTAAAGAAAACCCAGCAAGGCTCACAGAATTCTCTACCTGCACGCATACAGGCATAGGTGCTCTAAATGCCCGGTGGGATGCGGAACCATTAGGCGGAGAACTGCGCCCTGGTCTCCTCTTCTTCACTCCTTTCTCTCCCCCCCTCCACTCCTCCCCTTTCTTTTACCCCTTCTAGAAAACGTGATACCTGATCTCTGGGTCTAGCAGGCTGAGGGTTGTTTTTTGTTTTTTTGTTTTTTTTTTTTTTCTGTATTCGTATAATACAATGTCTGGCCTTCCCCCTGACCTGCTGGTGTATTTTTGGTCTCATTAGCAGTCAGGGAGATGCCTTAGTGCATCCGGGGCTGCGAGTCAGGGATGAGACACTACAACGGAGAGAGAGAGCGAGCGCGAGAGGATATTAGAAGGGAGGCTTGTCTCCAAGATATGGAAGGAAGTGAGAAATGACAGGACCGCAAGCTTTGTATGTAGGAGCCTGGCAGGGCGGGGGAGCGGCGGGGAAAGCCAAGTGGATTCTCAGAAAAGGAGGGAAGCCGTAGATAGAGCTAACGGTGATTAGAGGGGGGATATTGATTCCTTATTCTGCCAGAGATTTAAGCAGGCATGCGAGGAATCTGCACCATGGTTGGCAAAAGGAGCCTCTGTAACCAGACACTCGGGCTTTCCAGGAGCCCAGGGAGAGAGCTGAGAAGAAAGGGGGCAGTGTGGTCTAGGAAAATTCAACTTGTCGCTGATTTGTGCCTGATGCTTGCTGTCCGTCAGCAGCCTCCCTTACAATCTTTTTTTCTCTCTCTCTCTCTCCCTTTTTTTCTTGCCTTCTCCTTCTTCACTGAAGCCTAAGGGAGCCAGCAAAGATTAAATGTGCTTTCTCAAAGGCGGCCACTTCACGCTGCTATGTCGAAAAGGCCATTATTATTATGATTTTTAATAGTAAAAGAAAAAGGGAGAGAGAGGTCGAGACAGGGAGAGAGAAGCAAGGTAGGTTGATGACGGACTAGCCTTTCTGAGAGGAAAAGGAAAGTGAGAGAGAAAGGAGAGACCCTGAACTGAACGGAAGATTGTGCCTGAGAAGAACCTACGGAGGTGAGAAAAAAAAAAGTTGTCTTGGAGATGGGGGGTGGGGGATGCTGAGTAGACCCTGTACAGAGGGAAAAGAGGCATCATCTAGTTGTCTTGCTGTTATGATTCTATTTTGGAAGAGTGGGGGAGAAGAGGGGAGAGCCTGGAGTTTTAACGGTTTCTAGTTGCATATGGAAACATCTACCAAATATTTAGCATTTTTACTAAGTGCCCGGGGCCCCTCCAGTGTCTTCCTTGGAGGGGGCTGCTTTGTCATTCTCTTTGACTAGCCAGCCATCTACCTTGCTTAGGCTGGAATAAAGGAAAAAAAAAAAGAAGAAGGAAGGAAGGGAGGGAGGGAGGGAGGGAGGGAGGAAGGAGAGAAAAAGAAAGAGAGAAAGAAAGAAAGAAAGAGAAAGAAAGAGAAAGAAAGAAAGGGAGAAACACAAGGAGGAAGAAAAATTTTAAGAGTCTTTCCACCCACTTCCCCTCCCTTTCCTTTCGGTTTTGGAGGCGGCACAAGAACCCCTGGCTTGGGGAAAACTCAGCTTCCAGGCAGATGGGAACAAGCGACTATCTCTCAGGTACAAAACCGGTAGCTTCTGCGACAAGAGAAGGCAATTATGCTTCTGATTCCTCTGAAATATTGGCAAGAGGCTCCAAAGGTTCGGCGGCGGCGGGAGTGGGGCGGGGGAGACGGATCTCCCCAGCCTGCACCCACCCCTTCCCCACCTCGCCTCCCAAATGACAGCCTGGTGCTGGCTCTGGGTGATTTGGCCTTGGCCTCAGCCAAGCAGCTGATGAAGACGAGGCCCCCGTTTGCAGGACTGGCAAAGTGCACGCTAAAGAAAGAAGCAAGGAATTTTTTAAAAGCAGCTCTTGGGAGGTTTCTCATTCTTAAAAAAAAAAAAAAGAGAGAGAGGGAGAGAGAGAGAATTAAAAACGTTTTTTTCACCGAATATTTTCAAAATTTGATCAGTCCCAGTCCCTCCCTCCACTTGCACCAAATTGCCTTTTTTTTCTCCCTCGTCAAAGCATGAGCTACAGAGTTACAGTCTCGAGATTTGGTGTATCGCTTCCTGCCCCCGCCTCCCTCCCCGCCCCGATGTCGGTCCTCTGTTGAAACACCTCGCCCAGGCTAGCGCACTGCGAGCTCCCATTTCCCCCCCTTGCTCGGAATGGTGTTGCACGAGGGCTGCAGCCCTGCTCCGCTTCCAATGGGTGAGTTTAAAACGCTATTCGTATTTGTACTTCCACGGCCTCCAAGCCCTGTGTCTTGGGTCTTCCTCCGAAAACCTGATTTTCTATGATTTTGCATGCGGCATGCTTGCCCAGGGGGAAAGAGATGCCTCCTATTTTCTTTACCGTCATCTGTGCTAGTTGTAAGTTAAAGCTCCAAAAGGACATTGGATCCTTCTTTTAGACCTTGGTTTTGAAGACAGGGGCGTTCCTGGGTCTATGCATATGATTTTCCTTGTAAAACTGGATTGCCCAAAGCGTCAAAGAGTTTTTTGTGTTTGTTTTTTTTTCTCTGATATGCTCGCGATCGTATGTTCAGGTACGTATATGTGTCCACAGGGAGTGCGTGTGTGCATATGAATGTATCGTATTTACGTGGGCTCTAAATTTTGTGACCTGAGGAAGCTTCGAGAGTGAGGGAATACCCTGCCACCTGTTTGTGGCCTTTTTGGTCATGAACCTGGACCAGAACCTGGCTGTGGTTCTTGCTTTGCCTTGCTTTGTCTCAAGAAAGAACAATTTTCCTGCGCTCCTCTCAATCCCTGAGACCCTAACTTGTGATGTTTACCGTTTAAATCCACGGGTTAGGCTCTTGGGAGCTGTGAGTCGTGCTTGTGCATCCTGGAAATTGGGTGGAACTTCTTTCTTTAAAGCAAAAACAAAAGAAAAGAAAGTTTGTCTGAACTGACGGAGCACGGCTCAGAGGTTTTCATTGTTAGATGGGGTCAGGTGAGCAGAAAGTGGCCGCTCTCCTGGATTTCTGGTGAAGGAGGTATACGTTCTGTTAGAGGAGCGTGTTGGCTGCTGTGCGTACGAATGTGTATCACTGATGCCCAAGGCTTGTGGAACTCATCTACCGTGGTCTGTTTCTTGAGAGCAACACGCAGTACTATCCGAGCGTAACAAGAACAGCTCAGTACCTGGTGCTTGACCTCAGAACATAGCAGCTGAAGTCCCAGCATGCCCCGTGCCTCCAACTTTGAAACTCAACAGTTAATCTGAAAATCATGTCCAATTAAAACGGGCATGTGGACATGTTACACACTCAGTCCTCACACGTATGTATCACATATACGGCCGGACAGTGAGCACGCAGACGCAGATGGGGGCAAACCAGGAGTTTGGGCTAAAATAGTAGTAGGCTAAAAATTCGACTCTTGCTACGCTACAGGGAGGATGAAATTGATGGTGTTCATGAGGATTACATTTGTGGTACTTTGCGAGATTTTAAAAATAAGAGAGACAGAGCCTGCGTGCCTGGCGTCCGTTTTAAAATGTTACACGCTGTGAGTTCAAGAGTAATAGGCGTTGGAAATATATTTTCTGAATGTATGAAAGCAAAGACATAGCAGCATGCACACAATATGCAATTATTGTATCTTTTAGGAGTAATCAAAGGGTGGAAAAATTTATCAGGATTTAAATGTAATCCAACAAAGTTACGTATAACACCAAACTGTACCTTTAAAATAATCTTAAGGTAATTTGTCAGCATTACCTCGTCTGCAGTTTTCAGAAAAACGGAACTTTCTGTGACAGAATAATTTTAGTGATTTAGATCTATCTCATAGCTGAAGAAGAGGAACATTAACTTACCTTTTCTTTGTTGTGAAAAACTCCAATATACAATTTTATTTAGACAGTTTTGGTATTCTTGGGCCAACACTTGTCTCGTATTTTTGGAAAACACCTAAATCACCCCTGACTTCTAATGCTTTCTTCTTTTAAAGACTTTGTATTGGCTGTAACCTCATTTTATACGTGTAGTCGAAGGTTAAGGAAACTGTTCTTTTCCTGTGTGTGTGTGTGTGTGTGTGTGTGTGTGTGTATGTATGGGGTTGTTTTTTTTTTTTTGAGTGTTTATTGCAATTTCAGTCATTGACTCCAAACCGTAGTCAAGAAACCATTTTGTACCAGAAAACTGAATCGAGAAAATGAAGCGTGCAACAATTGCACTACGTCTTTTGTTGCGACCTCTCGTGCAGTTGTACTATTTAAATATTACTTTCCAGCCTTGGGGAGCCTGAATGGGCTTCAGAGAAAAGAGTTATTTGATTTTCAAGTCACCTTCGGTTTCTCCACAGTGGATTAATGATTTTTTCCCCATCTTAAGCTGGTGTGTATGCATAGGTATTTGGAAATGATGGAAAGGGATCTATTTAACTTATGGATCTATATTACCGCATGATGCATATCAAATATTTGCAAAACATTTGGTGCTTTACTAAGTCAAAATCTATCTGCAGTCAGTTCTGTAAAGATGGACTCATGGGCCAATAAAAACATGCTGGATATCATTCTTCTATGATTTTAAATGGGAACAGGATAGTAATTTAATACAAGTGATACAGTTTGTATTCCAAGGCTCTCTTTTGGTTTTTGTTGTTTTTTTTTTTTTTTTTTAACATGTTTTCAAGTGGATTGCTCATGCCCTGAGGTTGCCATCACAACTGATCACACGGGCATTTAGCAATGCACAGCGACGCACAGGATTTTGAATTTCAGCAGGGGACTGCTCGAGTGTAAGGGCAGGTTTCTCAACACCCCTTCTTCCTCACCGAGCCCATCAGCGAAGTTCAGTGAAATGAATAACATAATTGGTGGTTGGTTCAATCACTACCAGTCTAGACTAGCCCAGACGCATCAATTAGAGAGAGCTGTCTTTTAAAGGGGGAGTGCAACCGAAACAAGCCGGGCATTATTGATACCGATCTTTAAAAGTGCAAATCCAGCTTGGCAGATAAAAAAAAAAAAAAAATAAGGCGGGGAATTGGGGGGGGGGGGCGCGGTTTGCGTTGCAGGAAGAAAAGAAAAAGACGTGAAGTGGAGCTTTCGGACACAGAAGGACAGGAAGCTTGAGAGAAAAGGAGCGGATAATGAGTGAAATGCAATGCAACACCTCGTTGGAACACACAGTTACAATTCAGTTCACAGGGCATCCTGGTTCACCATATTTTTAACTAGATTCTCCCCCTCCTCCTTTTTTTATTCCTTTTTTTTTTTTTTTTGCCTCTGTTTCCAAAGAAATGCCAGCTCTACACCAAGGCAGTTGGAAATTTAACAGCTTTAGGAAGCTCTACTGAGAAGAAGGCCAAGTAATACGAACCAGCCAAAACTCCTTTTGCAACATTTTTCCCCAAAAGAAAAACACACAAGATGTTTATTTTTGAGTCTCTAATTCTACCTTTAAAAAAAAAAAGAAAAACCCAACTGTACTAATGACCAGGACTCATTTTAAATCCTGCACCTGGGAACTAATTTTATGGGCAAGACACCTTTAGGTAAACAGCTCATAGTTTTCTGTTGAATACAGTAAAATGATGAAGAATGTAACAAAAGGCTTTGGTAATTTGGTGGTGGGGGGGGGGTTGATGGATAAATACCAGATGATTTAGAAAGCGTTAGGAACACATCAAGCCCCAGGGAAAGAAAATGTTTGATTGGTATTAATTAAAACACTGCTAATATATTCTAATAAAATCAAATTTAACATTCTAAACTAATCCGCTTGGTATGTCAAAGGAAAAGAAAAGTATTATCTTATTTGCATCTCTGCCATCCAAACGCATTTGCTCATTCAGCAGAATTAATTTTTATCACCAGCCTGTTTAATCTCCTCACAGATTTAGTCAAACTTATTCTTTCAAACTAAAAGGGATCAGGGGAGGGAATCCATGGAAGGTATCGGGAAGACTAGCGACTGTATTTAGTACTGGCTTTATATTTTACCACGTCCTTTCCTCTTCATTCCCTGGTACTGGGGTGTGGAGGAACCCACGATGCTGCAGGGTGGGGAGGGGGGGTGAGGGATGGTTAATTTTCCTCCCTTTCTCTTCTACCTACTGGATTATTGGGGAATTTCAGTTGCCAGATTATTTGAGTGGCATTTATTTCCACGACCGATGTTGCTCCGTTGATTAAGATCTCATTTATTTCTAATTTCAGAATCTATTTTGTTACAAATTCGTGATGCGTTGGGGCGGGGGGGTGGGGTGGTGGAGAAAAGGCTTTTGCACTACATGCCAATTTCCTCTTCTCAATTCTTTGCAACTGTAGTCCTCCTAGGAGAAAGTGGGGAGGTGGATGTAAAATTCTATTTACTAAGAGCTGAGTTCTTTGTTTCCTTTTTAAGTCGGAATGTCTACAGCAAAATGTATATTTTCTGAAACGGCGAGTTTTGTGCTCTTGATGGTTAAACTCTCACAATGGATAAAAACTGTCCCCAAATGACATCGCGGCCAAAATGTTTCTCCTCTCATTAGCCTCTCGTGACTACGATATCCTATGGAAAGATGTGCCCAACACAAAAAAATGAATGGGCCGTAAATATTGAGGGCCGCGTTGGCGTCTTTCAAAAGTGGGGGATTTTGCCCACTTATCAAGGGGATGGAAACTACCAGACTACAGTCCTGATGATGCTGCCTTTTTTGCTCCATTGCCTTTTTCAGTTCTTCAACGCAAAAGAGCAATCGCAGTTCGGTTTCACATGTATTGTTCTATAATCCAGGCAATAAATGCTAATTAGTAATGCTCAAGGATCCGACCATTCAGAGTAATTATCATAATTTACTTCTTCCTTGTTAAAGACATTCCTTGCTGATTAAAAAAAAAAAAAAAAAAGATTCAATCGTTTTACCATTGCACTGCAGTGGAAATGCAGTGGGGAGAGGTCCAAGGTATAGTAATTCCATCCTGGCTGCGTTTGAAGTCGCCGACATGTGCCTTTTAACTTCTTCCAAATGGAATTGCAACTTAATTTCTAAAAAGAGATTCATGTAAATGCATAAAGTTTTGCATGGGCACCAGGAATGTATGATTTTATTTTACAAACCCCAGGCTCCTCCTTCCCGGCCCACCCCCCTTCTAAAACCACTTACTGAGTGGAACAAAGGAAACTGCTAACTATAGAGGCATCATTAAGTGTGAACAGCAGTAACATGATAAAGTATGTGATATGACAACATATTTCATTGCACAAAAGTGCAGATAATTAAATAATTCAATAGTAACCCTGACTAATTAGCAGAAAGATCTTCGAGGAGGAATCAAGAAAATGGATCCAATCAACTTGAATAATACGCTCCACTCTCCAAGATCACAAATATGTATTTGGTTATTTGATAATTGATTGATTCATACAGCAAGCTGAGGACAAAAGCCTGTTCCTCAACATGGAGCTTTGATCTGGCCTCCTTTTTCGGACAGATTAATCATATGTTCTATAAGAGCGGAATTGAACGGAGGGCCCTCTGTTTTCAATCAAAGATATAATCCGCCATTCAGTTGCATAGTTCTCTTTTATCAGGTGTTCTAAAAAATCGTGAGCCCCTTAGCTTTTTATATCATTGCCTCAGACTCTACATGGGAAGCCTCCCCCATGTTTTGTAATGAGGATTGTGTTTAAGTTTGTTTCTTCTTGCTGGAAGCAAATAAGGATCCTATGCACAGAAGGCAGAGGATAAATAACCATGCGGAATATTATATTTGGTGGAATCTCCCCCCTCCCTTGGTTAATCTATCAAGGTAATATTCCCAGTTTCATTGTTCATTGGTCCTTTCAGGGAGAGCTTCAGCTTTTACTTGAGGGTTGTAAGCACATTAGAGGAATAATTCTCTCTGGATACTATGGAGAAGGAGCCACCTGCAAGATGTTGATGCTGTTATTGAAATCTCAAGTGGAGTCAGCTTTCAAAAAATTAGATATTAGATACATCCGATATAATTTGCAATGTGTAATTATACTAATGTGCATATAGTTGTGTGTGGCTTTACATGTTGCCTACTTGAGATTCCCACCCCCCCCCACCCCCCTTGGGTATTGCTCATCATTTGAAATGGCTCCTGACTAGAATGTTCTTAAAATCAGCTTTAAAAAAAAATTCCTCGCTAATTGATCTAAGAGAAAAAGGGCTCCACGGTCTGTGTTCCCATGCAAGAATGAATGGATGTGCGTGACCTTGATGTTGGAAAGTAATGGTCTCTAAGAGGGTTATCATTGTGGACATTGGGACGAGTTGTAAAATACTTGCTACTCTTTACTGATTTACTCTTCATCCAGACTGTGGACAATTTGTGAAGGGAATGGAGAATATTAGAATGGTAAATCTTACTCGTAAGAAATCCATTTCCTTTACTGGGATGAGATAAAATGCCAGGGAAATGGCTTTAGGCAGAGATAATCATTTTTGATTTAATCAGAGTAACCAAAATCATAACGATAATAACTTCTTTTCCATTTTTCCTCCATCTTGCGTGGCACACGACGAATACCTAAAACTCTGCTTTCGGTCATTTATGCACTAACATCAACTTCCCACCAAGGAGCTGACCCCCGAAGATCTAGCCACTAAGGAAAAAACCAGACAGTGCAACAGTGAGTTTGGTCAGCCTGGTGCGAGACACTTGCTCTACGCTCCGTAGGTGAAGGTGCTCTTGATGCAAATTTGGAGAATCATTACCATCAGATCACGGAGGGACCCTGAGCGAGGCTACGCAAACGTCCCAATTTATGCTTATATGTTCGGGAGACAAAAAGGAGTCCGAGGGAGGCTCATCTTGAGATGATATAAGAGATTACTCATTCCAATTAAGTAGGCAGAGGCCCCAAAGAAGGCTGACTTGTTAAACATTTGACTCATACTAGACACCAAAATACGGTGGCTCATATTTTTATACCATTTGTTCCTCAACAGTCATTTTAATAATGGGGCCCATATCATGAAGGAGGCGCTCTGCATGGGCCATATCTATGCAACACCAGAGCGATGCGTTGTTTTACTTCTCGTTTGCTCACGTATACAAGGACTTTCCCTTATTAGCTACCCCCAAAACTGTGCCAAGCGTCCTTCTTGACTCTAATAGCATTTTAATGTATTCACAAGTGAGTCCTGCACACGTGTGTCAGGGGCTTAGCGACCCCCGTCCCCAACGATGTTCACAAAACACTGGGTTCTAAAATACAGACCTCTGTAAGATACATTTTTAATTACTCTTCCGGGATCAGTTGCTGCATGCTTGCTCAGCACAGAAAAATACCTGTTAACGATATGTCATACAGGGTTATATTTCAGGTTTTAGGGGAAAAAAATATCGTACCTGCTATCTAGAGACCCATCGTCAACATATCCAAAGTGTTTTGGGCAGATATGTGGCAGTATATCAGTGATACGTGTTAGTATATCTCTTTTGCCGTGCCTAACTCATTATGCACCTTCATTGTGCTGGCATAATGAAAAGGCTGACAGTAAGGGCTTTCGTTACATCAAAATCCACCTGCAAAGTATATTTCATTCATAATAACTTTTGCAGCATAAGAGAAACACGAATACAGCTCTTCCCGAATATCCTTATCTGCAAAATGAGTGGGTTGGATGAGTTGGTCTCTAAATGTTTTTGCAGCCTTAAGGATTTTTGAAGTTGCTCTAAAGTATAGAAATAGAAGAACCATTCCAGGACCCTGGAATCCGGAGTCTGTTTTTACCAACAGTTGTCCTTTAAAGTTATATTTGATTCCACCTCCAGGTACTTTATTTACTAACATCTTTTGCCTTGCTGCTAAAACAGTAAAGTCTGAAGTTCATTTTCAGGAAGGGCAGAGACAAAAAAGAGGAACAGCTGAAGAATGAAAAAAGCTACACAGTGGGAGAAGGAAATTCTTGATCTGACTTCTAAGCCCATGTCCTTCAGCATTAACACAGAAGAAACCCAGACAAGCACCTGTCTTTCTATTTTAAGACCATAGTCTTTGGTCCTTCTGCCTTCATTTAATTTCTTGCAGCACGGTTTTGTTTTACCCCATTGGGTTGACGGCTTTGAGTTTCACATTTCCCTTTCCATTCGATTTATCTGAATCATGTTAATATTCCCTTCAAAACCCACAAAGTCACATTAACACACCACGTTTCCCAAATTAAATCTTAACATGTTCAGGACCTCCTGAAAATTGCCCTGCCCTATTTTCTAAAGCCACTCCGAATGTATAATCTCTCCTTGAATTAAGCAAGCCTGCTCTTCCTGGCTTCCCGGTCTTTGAATGAGCTCACACACTGCTATTCCTCCCCGCACACTCTGCTCTCCACCACTGGTACCTTTCAGCAACCTTTCTCTTCTTTCTTTTCTTTCTTTCTTTCTTTCTTTCTTTCTTTCTTTCTTTCTTTCTTTTTCTTTCCCTCCCTCCCTCCACCCTTTTTCTCTCTCTCTCCCTTCCTTCCTTCCCTCCTTCCTTCCTTCCTTCTTTTCTTCCTCCCTCCCTCCCTTCCTTCCTCCTTCCCTTCCTTCCTTCCTCCCTCCCTCCCTCCCTTCTTCAGTCTCTCCCTTCCTCCCTCCCTTTTGTTCTTCCTTTCCTCCTTTCTTTCAGTGGGCACCGTATGTCGTGCTCTGAGCCAGGCACTAGAAATACAAACACAAGAAACTGACATTAACTCCTAACAATTTCAGTGACTTCATTCACCCCTGCGTTGCTAAGCACTTCTGTATCCACAATTATTTTATTTTGCCTTTGGTCTTCAGATTTATTTGGATTTGTCCTTAATGTCCTGTGTTCTTTTGTTGTTTTCCTACGTGTCCTATTTCAGTAAGTTGCCTGTTGGATAACCCTGAAGCTTTTCTGACGGAGCTTTTTCTCCCAGAGTGATTAGCGTGGGGTGCTCACACGCTCAAGCAATGCTGTTGCTTGACTGGTCCTTGAGCGACGTGAAGAGCGAGAAAGTGCTACGTCTTTCTGGTGATGCAGCATTTCACGTGGAGTTAGAAATAGCATGGCCCCCAAAGTATCGTTACGTTTACTTATTTTTATCGAAGAGTCAATGTGATAACTTTCTGTGACATGTTCTGTTATTTTTTTAGTTGTGTCGATGTTCCTTTCAGCTGGTCCTATAGCCCCCCTCCTCAGGAAGGTCTCCCCAGGGAAAGGACAAAAACTTCAGAGACACAGCCGCACTGATGGACGCTCAAGCCAACAATGGAGTTGAAACAAAGAAAGAGATCGCCTGAAGACACCTTCCCTGCTAAGCAGCACACCCCAAATGGCGCAGTTGCAGGCAGTAGAACTCTCAGAACAGGAGACCATGTTTTCAAGAACCAGACAGAATTTAACAGTGACATCTAGATTTCTAAAGAGCCAAGGACTTTCCCTTCCTCGTGTGTATTCCTCTGTTCGTATTTAAATTCAGTGTGACATTCATTTCTAAAATATTTTCCCGGGATGAGTATGCTTATGAAGGCATCAATGTTTTTACAACAGAAAATTGCACACAGGTGTTCATGTGGTAAGGAACAATTTTAGTGCTATAAGAACATCAATTTTTAGCCACACACGGTTTGATCTTAAGAGTGACCTGAAGGAACATAAAGTACTTTTGAAATACCAAAGTAGTCAGAGGCAATCCAAAGGATAACATAGTGGACATTATCCCACCTGACACAGACCAGTCAACCATTCTTTTAATCCAGCAAAATAGGTTCGCTGAGACATGGTCCCTGCCTCTAAAGAGTTTAAGTTTAATGAGACCGAGACACACAAACTTTTGAAAAGATAGTAACCAATCAGGTGCATTGATGTTAAGACCACAGTAAAACTAAAGAGATAATAAGCAAAGAGTTCAGAGGAGGTCACCATAATCTGGGCAAACCTGGCCTGTTTAGGGAAGAAAGTTTCCAAAGGAGGAAAACACAAGATGAATCTTAAAGGGTAGTAAGATTTAGGGGCACCTGGTTGGCTCCGTTGGTAGAGCATGCGACTCTTAATCTCAGGGTTGTGAGTTCAAGCCCCACATTGGGCGTGGAGCCTACTTACAAAAAAAGGGGGGAGAGGTATTAAATATTTAGATAAATGGAAAGGAAAGAGAGAATAGATTGCTTTAAATGAATGCAATGTGAGCAAAGCCATGGAGGAAGGAATCTATGTGGTGAATTTGGGAATTATGAGTATACGTGTCTAGTTGACATTGAATGCCTGCATACATAGACATACACGGTAAGGACTTTGCACACACACGTCCCCTCTCCCACCTTGGGTGTCACCTAGAAATACCATCTTGTTTTCCACAAAAGCAAGTGGGAGTGATTGGTGGTAATATGAGAACTTATGATTTTACTTTTCACTTAATAACAATTAGTATTTATCGAGGTCTTAATGTATGTTAAGCATTTGACGTATGAACTCGCTTAAGCCTACAGCTCAGAACAGCCCTGCAAGATAGGTACGATTATCCCTGTTTGGAAGCTAACATTTAATGAGATTAAGCAACTTGCCAAACTGCCACGCACAGGGTCCGCACTCAGGATTGTGACCGTAAATCTCATGATCTGAAGCACGAAGTCCCAATATTGTGATCAGTGTTGCAGTGTTACCACTTCTGTATTCCCCGATAGTTCTTTATGGTGAACAAATAGCTATGACATTCAGTTATCCCCTCAAATTTTTCAGTTTTCTGCTTAAATGACATTAGAACGATCGAAAGACTTTTCATGGGAGAAAACTGACAGAATTGGGGAAGAGAGCTTCTCAGCATTTTAGGCTTTTGTTTGTTTTTTTGCCAGACGTTGAGGAAACGGTTCGCCTTGTTCTGCACAAAATCTAAAATTCCTGAGGATTAATAAAGGAGAGGGGAAACTCAAAGGTCATCTGTTGCAACGTGCTTTTCTACAGACGGCAAATCAAAGTGTGAGTGGCTTACAGGAAGCTCACACATTTGAGTGTGGCAGAGCTAAGTCCAGAAACCAGGCTGTCCAGTCTCCTCTCCGAGGCTCTTGAACTACCCCGCCCTGCCTACACGAAGTATGAACTTGAATTTGATCAAGGAAAGTGTTCTGTCTGGGTGATGGGGGGGTGGGGGGGGACTGCGCCTAGCAGGTTGTTTCCATTTTGCACCTGTTTTGCTTCCCACCTCAACGTGAAAACTAGCCAGTTATGAATTGACATCTTCTCATGCAGACATTGTCAATGGTCCACCCCCAAAGAACACATAATGGCTCAAATTATGTGCGCAATGTCTCCAATGCTATTCTTAAGTTATTTGGAATTCTTAGTTCACCTAAACCAATCGGATCTTCTAATGAGCATTTCCTTACCCGATTTTATGCGCAGTATGTATTTGTAAGTGCTTCTGCATGAATATTTATACACGACTGTTTCAATAGTCCTTATGTTTTTGAAAATATCAGTGGTTATTTGCTATTTTAATCCTCACTTATCCATGTAACTAACTCAAGAATACTTCAGCCATAAAAAGCCAGAAGTGAGGAAATCTCACTCTTTTTCACCGGCTCCTTCGCATTTAGTTGGCATTTAGTAATGATTAATAAAGTGGTCAGCTGGATGACACAGTTCCAAAATGCAATTCTGTCTTGAAGGAGTCAGTTAAGCTGCATCTACTTAAGGACACACATCTAGACATTTGGAAGCACCTGAATATTTGTTGTAAATTTCCACTTCAAAATCTGGCATTGTCAGACCTAGACCTCCTTGTGGCTCAGGCCGTCCTGTTTTCAAAATGATGATTATTGGCCATATCTCACACAGTTCTCATTAAGTGAGTAGCCAAGCACAAAATGTGACTTTGTTGACATTTTCTGAGACTTTGTCATATGTCCCTTGAATCCCCAAATAAAAGCAACGTTGCATCAACTGTGAACTTGTCTTGATTTCTTGGAAGAGCGTGCTCTCATAATTTGTTTGTTTTCACTAGTGTTTATCAAAGCTAGTTTCAGGATCCACGAGGAGCAATTAATCTGATGCGATGGGAAAACGTAAATTTAGAGACCGTTGCTAACAATCCCATATTGCCTTTCAGTAAACAGCCCTGCCATCTACCCAGGTCAGAAAGCAAGGTGTGGCCCTTGTCTTTTCTCCTTTCAATTGTCACGGCTGATCAATCAGGAAGGACATGTACCTTTTCCCTTCTTCTGGTTTCAAGTCCGTCTGCTTCTCTTCATCTTCTGCGCGACTGTAGTTAAGACAGCTCTCGTGTCTCACCTGGACGACGGCCGCATGCCTCCAGTTTTTCCCTCCACACCGCCAAGCAGCCGCCAGGGAAATCTCTCTAAATCACAAATATGGTCATATCACGCCACGGTTTCAAACTTTTCACGGCCTTCCCATTGCCCTTGGAATAGCGTGATGCCTAAAGCCCTTCATGTTCTAGATCCTGGCCCCAACATTCCTCTCTGAACTCATTGAGTGACTGTCTCCCACTACCGTTCTAGGTTCTTGCCATACCTCTTTGCCATTTCTTAACATTCTCTTTAACCTTCAGGGCTTCTCAAACACCTCAACCTTCTGCGTAGTACTTTTTCCGCTACCCTTTCCAGATCCATCTTTTGTCCTGCTGGTCTCGTCCTGGAGGTCATTTCTTCTTGGAAATTTCCACCCCTGTCATCCACTCCCCTGACCTAGGATGAGCTTCCTCAGGTAGGAGATTTCATAGCATTCTGTGCTCACTTCACCCAGATTATGATCATTTATGTGCCAGTCTCCTCCCTTTGGATGTGAAATTCTAGACCTCCCTCGTTGGGTAGTTGGATACGGTAGCCGCTTGCCACATGTGGGCTACATCAAGTTAAATGAACTAGTATTGAAGAAAATTCAAAATTAAAAATTCGGTTTCTCAGTTGCACTGGCCATATCTCAAGTGCTCGGTAGTCGGATGTGGCCAGTGGCTACCCTGTTGAGCAGCCCATATAGAACAGTTCAATCATTGATAAAGTTCTATTGGACAGTATGGTTCTGAAAGACAAGTATTGGGTTTTGTTTGTCATTTCATCGCCTAGACCTGCAGCCTTTTTAAACTTGTATTTGTTTAGGGGCGCCTGGTTGGCTCAGTAGGTTGAGCGTCCGACCTAGGCTCAGGTCATGATCTCGCAGTTCGTGAGTTCCAGCCCCGTGTTGGCTCTGTGCTGACAGCTCAGAGCCTGGAGCCTGCTTCGGATTCTGTGTCTCCCTTTCTCTCTGCCCTTCCCCCCCTGCCCCCCCCCCACCTCTGTCTCTGTCTCTCTCTCTCTCTTTCTCAAAAATAAATAAACGTTAAAAAAAAAAACTTGAATTTGTTTGAAATTCATCTGAACCACAGAGCAAAAAATCGAGTGACTGTTTTTTCCCCAATTTTCCCAAGGATGATATATAACTAAAATGATACTATATGCATAGGAGGGAAATTGATTCATGACATGTTAAGATGCCCAGGATATAGAGATTTAACTCTAGCATAAAATCCTCATCGAGAAAGTTGACGACGGGCTATCCTAGTGCGTGGCGCAATGTAAGTACTTCATAAATATCTGCTGAATGAATGCATGACACATTTGGATTCTTAGGCATCTCATCTTACTCCTTTTCACCTAGCTGCATGGACTTATGTAAGAGACACGTCTTTAGATTCCGGAGGGCCACTTCTCAGGAGGATGTGGTGACAGATGAGGTCCTCACTTTCATCTCAAGGATAGTTGAACTGTAGCAGGGCCATGGGATTGCCCGTTATTTCGCTTTCCTTCATTGTTTACACTGGCAACCAGTAGTAAAGAATTGAGTTCCTAGTCAGTGAATAAGATCAAAGTGAAAATGATCAAAGTAGATACCAGGTTTGATAAGCCCTCTTTCTCTTAGGGATTGGCCAAAGGGCACTAAAAATGTTGATCATTTCCTGAGCACCTACTATGTCTGAGACATTTTGTGAGGTCCTGAGGATACAGGAAGTGACAAGACAGACACCGTTCCTATGCTCAGAGTGAAGCATTAACGTTATTTCAGTTCCTCTCCCTGCCTTGTACCCAAAGCAGGAGTTCTCAACATTGACTGCGTATTGTAACCACCTGGGGGGTTTAAAAAATACCAATACCAGCGTCTTTCCCCCAAAAGGCTCTGAAATAACTGGTGTGGGGATGGCCTGGGAACCGGGAATTTCGTAAAGCTTCCTGGGTGACTGTCATGTGCAACCAAAGTTGAGAACTATTGATTTATCGGGACATAATCTTGGAGTGAGCTCAGAGATTAAGAGCTTTTGGTATTGATAACTGATAGCCTATTTGAATCAAAAAGGGAAACTGTAAAGTCTTCTGCCTAACATATCTACATTCTACCTTTCATGCCTCAGAATATAAGCTGGTACTTAAGAGTCACTAAGTTGTCTGAGTCAAACAGCCGGTTTATGACTTAGGTAAGACCCGATCCCGTGCTCCTTGATAACACCATGCTCTTTCTGCTCTGCTGAGCTCTCTCAGGGAAACAGAAAATATCATCATCTTCAAGTCAAGAGACAACCAGCACCCACCACGGCCATAATTTTTTAAAGCAAGAATTGAAGTTGGACCAATTTGAATCCCATGGACTTACAGCTTTCTGCTAATCAAAAGTCAGCACCATAGATTCCTTTGTTAGAGTGCAACATCTTTTTGGGGGGAAAACATACAACGTTCTATATATAATTGTAAAGTGAGCATTCAGGTTCCCAGGGGCCATGACCACAGTCTCACAAATTCAGAAAATCAATATGCATACGTTCAACTCCACATGTAACCACGAAAGACATTTTGCCTTTAAACTTGAACTACTTAATGGCAAACATGGTAGTAGGAGGAGAAAATAAGAGTGCATTGTGCTCCCACATTTTCTGTCTCCACCCACCTTGTTACCCCTCTTAGCTACCACCCGGTTTTAGATTCAACTCCCAGGTCAAGAGAATCCAGGAACCAGAGTCCCCTCTTCTTCGTCCGTGGAAGACCACAGAGTGAAAAATGTGCCTTTCCATTTTTTAAGGTTGTCAGAATAAAACTCACGTTCCCATACATCCTTCGAAACATATTTCAGTGTTTGAGAGCCTACACAGTTGGGAAATTCTCTTTTATTTCGATCCCAAATCCCTCACGCTGAAGTTTAATCCCATTTTCTGTTCCCTGTGGAGAGAAAGAACAGCTGGTCTCCGTTCTCTCTAAACTCAATTCCTTCAAGTCCTTAAAGACACCTACCACCCAGCCTTCTCTTCTCTGGAATAAATAATAACAGTTCCCATCAGGAAAATGTCTCTCTTGGATTGTGCATATTCGCTGCCATATCACATACATTCATGCTTCTCACATAATGTTCATAACCAAAACAAGCCAAGGCCAAGAGCAGAAACAAGCTAATGTATCATTGTTTTCATGAATGAAGTTACAGATCCAATAATAGATGCTGAATACATAGCTGTGAACGATAATCTTCCATTAATTATGTGCCCAAATTATCATAATTTCTTTTAGAAAGTATTGGCGATCTGTTGCTTTTGGAGAGGTGAATTAAAAATTCGATGATTAGGTTTCAATTTCTTTCATGCAAGTTCTCCCCATGCCCTGCAATGGAATATTCCATTCAGCATTCCACAGCAGGAGCCACCATTGCTTTGACAAAAATAGATACAGTATTGGAACGTTCAGTCAATGGAGTAATCCAATTGTCTGAACATTCTTTTCTGCTTTGTCATTTACATTTTAATAAATCCCAGAATATGTCAAGCCGTGTCGAGTTGTACCAAGTGTAGCTAATAACATGCAGTTACCAGATGCAATGAGGAAATCGTAACATGCAAGTCCTGAAATGCATCAACATTTGGTTTGTGTATATTTTTAGGTTCCGACATTTAAATAGGGACACTCTTAAAAATAAAAATGGATATTTAGCAAAATCCTTGCTATTATCAACATTCTGTTAGTATATTCACTTTTCATAAAGGAAGCTATAGGGAGGGGATGCTGTACTTAATTGATCTCGGAATGTTGGCATCTGGTACCCACAAGGGTGACCCCATATCACCAGCAGAATCTGGAATGTTAAATCGTCATCTTATGCCTATTTTTCTCCATTCAGGAGGCTCTCCATTCACTGCCTCTCCATTCAGGAGGCTCAAATAATCACATTTTAAAGTCACTTGACATTCCACGAGGCCAAGATTTGAGGCAAACCAGTCCTGAGAAAGATTGTGTGTGTGAGGGGGGGGGGGGCGATTAGTATTATTGTCGATCACACACAACTTATCCCATACCTATATTGACCACTGACTATTTCAACACTTTGAGAGATTTATTATCCTGATGGAACCCCCTGAATTTTATAATAGGGCAGAGCTGTAACGATAGTGGAGTGGGTCTCAGCGTATTAGGGATCCCTAGACAGGTATGTGCCTGGAGAGGAGGGTTCTTCAAGGATGAGACTGTGTGGAGTCATGTAAGAGACACGTCATTATTCAGATTATTCCATACTAGCAAAAACTCACGTGGGCTATGAGGCTAAAATTCAGCTCTGGTTATCTCCTTTGTATCTAATTCCCTAAGTCACTTAAATTAGCACATCACAAAACTCTCATGTGAGGCTTCTTCTCTCAAACTTCTGATACATACCTTGGGTTGTTAGTTGCCAAAGGGCCAGTGTTATTTTCGGACATCAGGTAAATCTGATTAGTGTTATACTTCTAATAAACTCAACAGTTAAAAGGAACCAGTTGGTTTTTGCTGATGTATAGAGCAGATTATATGCTTGCCGTAGGGACTGTGAGCAGTACACCCCCATTACCACATGGGGTCAACTATGGTGTTGAGGAGAATGATATCATAGCTTAGAGCAGTGCAATGGAGAAAAAGAAAATGTGTTGGCATTGCATCGCCCAAGTGAGGTCATCAGCATTTCCTGAGTCCCAGAGTTTTCTCTTACTCTGCCCACAGTGCGATAACTGATAGATTCAGGGGGAAAGTATGACCTAGCCAGTAGTAGAATGATCACAATACCTTGAAGACCCCTAGACAAGGATCCTTTACAACTTTCCCGTTCACTTAGAATATGACCGAACACTTGCTCTCATAAAATACTACATGATTATAGAATAATGGTTTACAGCTTTGGATTGCACTGGATTGAACCTATCAACTAATGATCTCAGCCAACATTAGGGAGAATTTTAGAAGGTATGCCAGATAGTGAAGGTTGAAGGGCACAGCTGACAGTTTTATTTTCTTGAATAAAGGTCCCTGTTCTAGATGGAACTCAGTAATTATTTCCTTCAAAATATCTGGAGATGACTTAGCTCTTCCATGAAATGAGACATGTGGTAGTTGGCTTGTTCTTGCTTTGCAAGATCTTGAAAGTAAATGTGGTAAAATGTTTTAAGAAGTCCTTTCTACTTTTAATATTCTCTCCTTCTCTATTAACTTTTGACACTGTAACTACAATGTGTCTTGATGAGGGTCTCTTTGGTTTCATCTTATTTGGAACTCTCTGGGATTCCTGGATCTGGATATTGGTTTCCTTTCCAACTTAGGCACATTTTTAGCTATTATTTCTTCAAACACAACTTCTGGCCCTTTTCCCCTCTCTTCTCCTCTGGGACCCCTCTAATGTGAATATTAGTCCATTTGATATTGTCCCATCGGCCCCTTAAGCTATCTCCACTTTTTTTTCGTTCTTTTTTTCTTTTTTGCTGCTCTGATTGGGTGAGTCCCACTGCCTTGTCTTTGAGTTGACTGATTCTTTCTTCTGCTTTGCCCAATCTGTTGTTAACCACCCCCTGCGTCGGTTTAGTTACTGTATTTTCAGCTCTGTAACTTCTGTTTGATACTTCCTTATATTTTTCGTCTCTTTGTTGAAGTTTTCATTACGTTTGTCTATTCTTCTCTTCAGCTCAGTGGGCATCCTTATGACCAATACTTTGAACTCTTTATCAGGCAAATTACCTATCTCTGTTTCATTAACGTTTTTTTTCTGCGGTTTTATCTTGTTCTTTCATTTGGAACACATTTCTGCTTCTTTATTTTGCTGGTTTCTCTGCCATAGATGAAACAGCCACCTCCCAGTCTTGAAGGAGTGGCCTCATATAGGAGGTAAACCTTGTTGTTCAACCCTACCTGGCTCTTTGTTGTCTCCCAAAACTTTGTGCTTGTCCAGGAGCCTATTATATTTTTAATAGCTCCAGAGGCCTCCTTTACAGAAAGACTGGGGAGAGAGGGGTGGTATACCTTAGTCTGCTGTAGGCACAGTGCCTGGGGATGGCATTCTGCCAAGAACCATCTCTCTGACTGCCACAGTCCTATGGGACCTAGGAATGCAAATCCCCTTGGCCACCAGCACCAGGCAATCAAGATTACATCCCACTGGCTTTTAACTCCCCAGGTTAATAGAGAAGAACAGGGATGCACATGTTATTTAAAAATTAATATGGTTTTACACGATGCACTTTTGATGTTTTCTTTGGCCAAATGTCCTTTTGGAATCAAGCTCTACAGACTTTCAATGATAAAGGAGCCACAAGGGCCATCTAGTCTATCTGTTGCTTAAATTGTCTCTGTTAGCCTGTAACGGACTACTTTGTGGATCAGCAGTTCCACCTGTGGACAACTTAGATCGTTTAAGTACCTTTTCCTTACACTGAATCACAGGACACTCTTCCGTCTTTCTTGGACCCATGGATCATAGAGTGCAAATCCAGTTCTCTTCCACCTGATTGGTCTAGGTATCTTCTACTACAGATACCTAAAGGAAGAAATCCTGTGCTTTCTAGAATCTTCTTTTCTCTAGGCCACATGGCCCTAGCACCTTCCATTAGCCCTCCCGTGGCATTATTTCCAACATCTTCATCATTCTTGTCAGTCTCCACACTCCCGTTTGTCTATCCGCCATTTAAAAGGAAGAACTGAATGCAATTTTCTAGCCACGCACTGGCCAATGGAGAGTGGAATGTGGTGATCGCTTTCCGAAAAACGATTTTTTCCCCCAAGTACGAGGTTTCTATGAATAAAGCTTCATATTAATCTTCCTGGCAACCATGTAGCAGTGTTGACCCATATCATCTAACTCTCTGTTAAAACACTTACGTCTATTTTGTACATGCTGCTGTCAAACACCATTTTTCTCATCCTTCGATTCAGCCCATTATTCTGTCTCATAGTATCTTTTTTTGATCTCAATTAAGATATCTGCTATGTTAGATATTTCTCTGAAAGTCATCGTACTTGCATATTTGACTCAAACTTTCCCAAAGGAGATCTCAGGAAGCCTTGTCGAGTGACTTGTGGAAGTTCGAATTCCCAGTGTCATCTCCCAAAACTATCAGTCTAATAAGTGTCAAAGAAAGAAGTGGAGTTAATCTGGCGCCCTTTAGACATTTTGTTGTTGTTGTTTGGTCTCATATTTCCATTATTATATTTACACGTTTTCTTAACAACTAGTGATGCTGGGAAGTAGCTATCTAGATGAATGATGAAAGGAAAAGGGAAAGTTGGTTTGGGATCAATATTTTGCATCAGGCAATCAAAAGAGGGACGTTTCATATGTGAAAATTTGAGCGCACTAATGCACGTGTTGACGTTTTAAATAACTGGCTTTTCTTCATTCTTGCTCTCTTTGGGTTGATAGACAACCTTCCTTGAGAGAGAAGCTTTTGGGTAAAAGGAATTGGAAATCTTTTGTCCGTAGTATATCAAGACATAAATATGTCAACTCATCTTTGCCTTTATGTCTTCCACATAATAAAGTAAAAGTAAATGTGACCAAAAAATACTTTGCCCCTCATTGTAGTAACAATTCTCTGTAAGACGAGAGGGAGTTATACAAGGTGAGTCTGGCCTGGCACTTATTCAGGAGTTTGGCTACCAAAGTGCCTAAAGATCCGTAACCAGGCATTTCAACTCAATTCAAACTGTTCAAATGAATTAAAACTCATGATAAAGCAGTTCCACAATCTGGCCCCAGAGGACAAAATTCTTAGCAAGGCTCCAGTACACTGTGCTATTGGATGGTAATGTTATCCAGAAACACTGGAAGTCTTCATTCTTTTTCTCTTTCCTTCTGTGTGGAGACTGGGAATTCTTTCTCTGTACTCCATTTTCTTTCACTGTTTCCTTTTTTCTTTCCCCTTCCTTCCTCTTCCATCTGTCCTTTTCTCTGTGTGTCTTTTTCTTTCCTGTTTTTTGGTTGGCATTTCTCTCTCTCTCTCTGTCTCAAACTGATTTTCTAAAAAGCTATGGCTCTTTCCACTAATTATGGACTATTTAAGAATCAGTACTACTTGAGTTTGGTGTATGTATGTGGCTTTATTTCTCAGGCTACTGTTCCCTTGGGACTCCATCTTTGAATAAACCTATATTAACATTTAATCTAAGGATACTACCACATGTAGTTGTCAGGGGTCTGAACTTTCCATGAAAGAGAAGGAAAGAAAGAAAAAGAAAGAAAGAAAGAAAGAAAGAAAGAAAGAAGAAAGAAAAAAAGAAAGAAGGAAAGAAAGAAAAGAAAGGAGCCTTCTCTGAATGGCTTCTGTGCTGTCTTGCCCCCAAGTTACTTTCTTATTTTCATCTATCACTATTTGGTAGCTTTGACCAGGGAAGGATCCACTCATCCCTTCTTTCCTGTTCCAAGGCTGACATCACTCATTTTCATTACTCTCTTTGAGACTACTACTCCTATTCTCTAAATGGTTCTTACCCTGCAATGTGCATCAGAATCATCTCGAAGGGCTGTTGAACCAGATTGCTGGGTCCCATCCCCAGAGTTTCTGACTCTGTAGGTCTGGGGCAGAGACCCAGGACTTGCATTTCTATCAAGTTCTCAGGTGCTGCAGATACTATTAGTCCTGGGACCACACTTTGAGAACCACTGCTCTAATCTTAAACCATCATTTCACTCTCCTTTGACCGTTTCTCTAATGGGATAAATAATACCAGTTCCTTTCATCTTCCTTAGTAGCATCTACTTCTAGAACTTTTAATTATCAAGTGGCTCTTCTTTAAACTATTTCCAAATCCATATTTTGCTGGATGGCCAGAACCGGATGCAGACTCTAGCTGATCGGGACATAATAAAAATAACAACCCTTTATATTCCGATGATGGATTTCTCCCAAAGGGTTGGAGCCGTACTTTCTCATCTGTTATCTTGTGCGTTTGCATAATATCCATGCATTCTTATCTCATTTTGGTAAAAGAGCCATTTGAGGGAACATATATTGGGCAATTCCTTATGAAGATATGTAGGACAAGACTTGAATTCAGCTTTCCTGACTCCTCGGTCACAGCTGTCTTTGAATTCGTGAAGGATTTGTTTAATTCCTAAAATCTAAAATCCACTTCAGCTCGTGGGATCAAGATACCTATTTGATCTATTAATACACTGTCCAAAAAATGAGAAAATTCCTTCATTTTGAGTAAAAGTTGTCATTGGCTGTTCGCACACAAACCAAGCCTAATTTAGAGAGTTGTATTCAACATGAACATTTAAAACTCTTTGACCTGGAGTTTAATTTTTGGGTTCACAAATAAAGGTTTTAACTGTGAACCACCTTTGGCTTTCGGTTCACTAAACTTACTAATTTTGGCGTAGTCCGTCACCCAGTTTTTCCTGTGGTAGTCAAATAGCCTTCTACCTGGTTCTGCAAATGGGTTATGACATTGTGTCATTGTTACAATCTTGCTATTCACAAGAAGATTGGGAATTTTTACTTTTGTCACTGATCTGGTTCTATGCGCTACATGTTTCCAAAACAAAAGTGAGAAAGAGATTAGAGGGAAAGCAGTTCTTCAACATACCAATTTCATTATTTACATTATCTCAAAGTCCTGTAGCTTGTTAAGCCCCATGGTCTTCTCTCGGCCCTGCTTACATCCTTTCCCGTCTTCCCATCCTGACAAAGAAAATGAAGAGTCTCACTGTTTATGAAACAATAAAGCTGGATTAGATGGGTTTTTAAGGGTCCTATTGTTTGCCCCTAAACCATTGTTGCAAAAGTGAAAGGCTCCAACTGTTCGTCTGACACACAAATTGCCATCAGCAAGGTATTAGAAGGAATCTCATTTATTACCACCAAGGAAATAAATAACACCAATGGACCGAGTGTCTTTCATCCGAATTAGGCTAACCAAATCAATTCAAATCATTAGAATACATTATTCCCAATTATTTATAAATCTGCCTTGTAAATAGCCACTTACCTGCTTGCCCAGAGCGATGTAACGCTTTATGCTACACCCACCGTTTAAAAAGTTGTAGAATTGACTGGCAAAACATTTTAATGGGCTGTTACATATTTTGTACTTAATGCACTCAATAAATGTTAATTGTGGACCTACTACATTTTGGGAATACAGGGATGAATAAACACGAGCTTGGTCCTCAAAGTGCTCACCTACTAAGGGGAAAGAGACATGTAAAGAAATGAATGCCCTTCTCTGGTTCTAAACTGCACTCAATTCCAGGAAAATCAATGGTCTGAGTTTCAGCCTGATTTATGCGTGGGTGAAAAAAAGATGAAGAGACTAGAGAAAATATCCAGAGGAAAGTAATAGATGAAAATTTACATAAAGGTTCATGTCCATTGCCATCCAATGACTTTCTCCAGTAAGTGCAGGTTTTGGGGTAAGCAAAATATAATAGGGAAGATGGGGCCATGCAGGTGAACATTGTATTCCAAAGTCAAATAGAAATGGTTTTTAGACTATCTAGAATGTTGTGATCCCATTCTGTCTGTTCTTATGGATAATTATGTACATTAAAAGTATTTGCAGGGGAATCCCTAGCAATGGGGAAACATTTATTCTTCGAATTATGTTTCTATCTCAAGAGAGTCCATTTCCTTAGGTAATAATACATTCTTTCCTCTATGTAGCAAGATGGTTTGACTGACTCACATTTAGCTGAACACATGTCAAGGATACACATGGGTCCACCCACACTTTCTTTAAACAATGTGCTCATCTCCTTTAAACAGTGGCATTTGCCAACTGGACCTAGGCTGGACTGAGATCATGGTACTGGTGAAGATCGACAAGACTTTGTGGAATAAAACGAAGTGGTGTATTTAGAGATTGAACTTACAACCTTATGAATACAAAGTCCAATCCAGCTGATTGTAGAGCCTGAAAATGAATAAGATTATCTTCTCAGTTTTCGTTTTCCAATATCTTCTTTAAAAAGGCACAACCCAGGGTGCCTGGGTGGCTCAGTCGTTAAGCATCTGATCATAAGGTGATGATCTCATGGTTCGTGAGTTCGAGTCCCACATTGGGTGAACATGAGCCCCGCTTTGGATGAGCCTTGCTTCTTTCTCTCTTTCTCTGCCCCTCGCTCACTTGCGCCCTCTCTCTCTCCACCCTCACACAACACACTAATTGAGATGAAATGCTGATTTTAAGACCCCCAAGGTGGATCAAAGAGACTGTCTTCAGACCTTTAAGCGAGAAGAGCTTCTATAGCCTGTGGGTGTCAAGTCTATTATATGTTCAGCTGGGGGACTCTGGAAAGGAAATGATAACCCTCTCTTTCTCCTAAAGTTTATTTTTGAGAGAGGGGGAGGGGCAGAGAGAGAGCGGGACAGGGGATCCCAAGTGGGCTCTGTGCTGACGGCAGAGAGGCCAATGTCAGGCTGTCAGGTTCACAGGAACCATGAGATCATGACCTGAGCTGAAGTCAGATGCTTAACCGACTGAGCCACCCAGGCGCCCCGAAATGATAACCGTCTTAATGCTAGTGCTGAGAAAAACTTCAGAGGTAGCTTTTGAACCCTAAAAGGGAGCCATACAGTAAACCAAGTCGCCTTTTCCCAAAGTCACTCATTTTTGCCTTTTCAAACATACAACTCGTTTCCATTTCCAGCCTTACTCATCATCTTACATTCTCCAAGATTTTTTGCAATCATGATTGTCATAATCATCTTTTTATTAGCTAATAACCACAAGTAAGTAATTCACCTTTCCTACTGATGGTTTTTGTTTCAAAGTTATGGTATCAGGAACTTTTACAGATTTGGTATCAGGCTCCAAAAATTGGCATTTCTTATGTGTGGGATCAGTTTGGGATCAAGGCATTGCTGAGTTCTGATTGGCCAATTTGCTTATGGTCTGATTGCCACTCAGTAATGCCCATTCACAAAAGCATGGGATGAGTTAATCATGCCCGCAGCGAGGCATGCTTGTGTGCTTTTTATTTTGTGTGTAGCTTATAATCACTTTTTCCTACATCTGGCTAAATATCGGACCATGGAAGCTCTGCGTGTGCCAAAGAGCAAATGCTCCAAATATGTGCACATTTATCTTCATTGCCTAATCGCCCCTTTATGAATAAAGCATTTGCATATATAGTGACTTTGTGTGAGACCAAGCACTGTTTATTGGGAGCCAGTAGAGCTCTGATAGAATTGTAAGCATCGTTTGTGAAGTTGGGTGGAATTTTGTCCAGTATTATCCCACTTAGTAGGGTCTGTGCCTGGCCCTTAGCTTTGTCACATGTCTCCTCTCTTTGGGACGTCAGGTTCAGCTCTCTGTACCTATCTAAAAAATAACTGATATATGACTGCTTCTTTAAGGTATTATTTAATAAGGTGGGTTCTTCCCCTGGGCTTTAGTGCTTTAATAAAGGAGCCTCGGACACGGACATGACTTAACATCGCAGAGAAGAGTTCTCCCATGATAGGCTTTCTGACAGCCTCGTGGGGTGAAGGCAGACTCGTGGGGTGAAGGGGGGAACTAGGCAGGCTAAGTCACTTGCAATCATGTCTCCCACCACCATTTGCCTGAGAATAACTGCTGAGCAGCTAAGCTTATGTCTTCTGTACCCACGGCTTTGACTCTCTACACTCTTTGTTCTCAGTAATCTGAACACTCTGTTTCTTCCACCTGCCTTCAAATTCAAAGCCACTGAAGCTTAAATAGTGCTGTCCCTAGAAACGGGGCCTGTCACTCCCGTTAGACATTTCCATCGTTGGGTCAGAAGAGCCACACGAGGTCGTTAAGCCCACGCAGAGAGGTGGAACAAATATGCTACTTGTTGGGACTGTACAGGACGTCTCTCAGAACCCAAGGATGCCATTCTGTACCTTAAAATGTTCCCTGTGGATATTGACTAGTCAATGCAGCGTCCTAGAAGTTCTCGATGCACCTTCTCCCTTTGCGTTTTCAATTTTTTAAAAGTTTTTATTTATTTATTTTGAAAGAGAGAGCAGGGGAGGGGCAGAGAGAGAGAGGTAATGAGAGAGAGAAGCCCAAGCAGGTTCCACACTGTCAGCTACGAGCCCCATGTGGGGCTCAAACTCCCAAGCCATGAGATCATGACCTGAACCAAAGTCGAGAGGCAGACGCTTCACCGAGTGAGCCACCCAGGAGCCCCTGCTTTTTCAGTTCTTAAGAGCTTTGACTTCAGGCATGGACCACCCAACTCAGCCATACAACTCCACCTGTCTTCTCCCAGAACCTTTAGCTATCCCATTTACTTTCATAAGTTCACCTGGAAGTATGTTTGTACATAAATTTCCAGCCAGAGCCAGAGGCCACAGACAAACCAACCTGAACGCCTCACATTTAAGTCCATCCAGCCCTTACTCTTCTTTGCTTCCGTCACATTGAGAAGGGTGACAACATTCAGGAGGGTGACATCATACCGGTCCAGGACCTAGGCACAGACACATGTAGTCTCATGAAAGGCCACGTCAGGATTGCCTTTGGTCACACCCGTTCGTTAACTTCTAAATGCAAGTTGTGTAACTGCAAACCAAAAATGCTTGTTGGCCGAAGATTTGTAGAATTTATTTGAGACATCCAGGATGGAGATTGATGGTAGACTCATCATTTCCTCCTTTTTGCCTTGTGTTTGTATTTCGCTACTTGTTCAGGTTTATTATTTATTCATTGAGCTATTTTTCTCCCCCTCTCAGCCATATCTCTCTTCTCTTTTATCATGTGCTTCTCTGGACCATCCTTCTTACTGTCTGCCTACTTTGCCGCATACACTCAAAATTATTAGCGCTGATGCTAGACCACTTGCCATCCTCACGCAGCCTGGAAACATCTGATTGCAGGGTAGAAATGCCTTTAAATGGCCATTCTATTCAGTCCCCGGCTGTCAAGTCACTACTCTGTCCATGATCAACTGCTATCATCATTCACATCTGAATAGAAACACCGATTCCTCAAGGAAGGCTTTCCTGACCTCCCCCCAATTAGATCCTGTCCCTTTGTTTGTGTTCTCACAACTGGCTTTAATGTTTTTCTTTATAATATTCATGGTTCGCGATTATATCTTTGGGCAATGATTTGACCACGTATGTCCTTTCCATAGGACTATGAGCCTCAGAGAGGAAAGATGTGTATGTCTCTCTCACCACAGCATCCTTCCGCCTTTGTTCGACACGTAGCCCATTATAGGCGTCGATACGTGTTAATTCATAGTTATTATTATTATTAATACTAAAGTCTATGGTAAGCCCTGGAAAACAAAAGCTGGCTATAGGTAAAGGATTGATAAATTTACGTACCTTTTCCATCACTCATCCATTCATCCATTTGTTCACTCATTCATTCAGTACAGGTGTCAAGCAAATAACACAAATATATATTGCTTGACCACTCTGTTTAAGTACATTTTCAAGCAAATAAGGGTAAGAGTTAAAAACCCTTCCTGTTGAATGTACCTGTAATTGCACAGGAAAGACAGGAAGACACAGAAAGGATTCTAATACAGAGGAGAGACTGCTAAATGCCCAAGAGCTTAAGAGTCGTAACGTGGAGGCCTCGGGACAGCTTCACAGAGGACGCTGCCTTTAGCTAAGCCTCGAAGGCCATGAACAACTTGCACAAGTAGAGGTGGAAAGAAATCGTGCTCTAGAGGGAGAGAAGGGTGAGACCAAAGCTTGTGACTCTATCCTTCGAATGCCATGAGCATGTACAGGCAACAGCTGGTATCTTAGTGATCTTGAAAGAGAGGTAAAGTAGAAAGTAGATTTTGAAAGAAAGTCCTGGAAGGACCTGTATGCTCAGCACAGGAGCTTAGATTTTATTCTTGGGCCAGTGGGAGTGGTTGGAGGCACGTGGGCTTGATGATCTCATCTGAATGATGTGTTGGGAAAATTAATTGGGTATCACTGTGTCTCGTGGTTAAGTTGGCTGTTGTGCTTATCTGGGCAACTTCCTCTTCAATGCTTGGGTCCCTGTCCCTGTGTCTCAGTCTCCGGGGGCCTGGGCTCCAACTCCTGCTGCCTGTGGGTCAGCTGCTGAGTTTCCCTGGTGCTGGTTACCTGCGGTCTGAAACTCTGCTTATCACCTGCAGGGGCTCAACTGACCCACTTAGCCTTGGTCTCTCAATAGATGGACTTCTCGTGACACATCTTATGAGCCAGATCTTATTTCCATGGTCAGATGAGGAATCCGAGGCTTCTAAGTGGCTGAACTGATTTTCCAACCCAGGTCTCCTGATCCCCGGTCTGTAGCTCTTCCCGGTCACAAGTTCCTAATCTCTCTTAACTTTAATGAAAAGGCTGAGTACAAATCAAACCACGACAGCTAAAATTTATTGAGATTTGATTTTACCTTCTATGTGCAGACACTGTTCTAAGAGCTTTAGAATCCTTTAATGACCACAAAAAAAAAAAAAAAAAAATCTTTGCGAGGTAGATACACCATTGTTCGTTTCACAGATGAGGCAACGGTAATAAGAGAATTTAAGTAACGTGCCTAGTTATGAAGCTACTAAGCGGAAGAGTCTGGACGGAAGCCCTGACAGTCTCTCGAGCCTGGGCTTTACGGCTGTGCTGCTGCCTCCAAAGTTAACAGATATACACACGCCCCTGAACGCACAGAGCCATTGTCCCATATACAGTAGGTGCTGCATAAATGCTGCTATCAGTTCGCTCTCAGAACTCAGCTGATGCTGTGTGCCCCCCACTGGTACCAATTTTGCGGCCTGTGATTTGTTCTCCGTATGCTCACACACAAGTGGTTATCCCGAGATTAATGGCCCTACAGCTGTGCATTCGTGTTGGTCCCTCACCTGCTGCCCGCGCTAAGGGTCTGTCCTCACTTCCCAATCCGGCCTTCCCGAATTCAGTCTTCCTTGCTGCGGTGAATTGTGGACGGCCTTTGCTCTTCTACTCTCGCAACAGACGTGGTCTTTGGAATGGATCCACAAAACCAGTTTCTGGAGAAGGAACCTTTCAGGAACCCCTACCTTTCTTGGCAGCATCATATGGCTTCCGAGAAGTCCCTTAAAAATTCAACAGAAGGTATTGCACGGAAAAGGGGAAGAGAAGTGGCCATTGCATACCTGCTAGAGTGTGCCGGGGACTTTGCATTTTTACCCACCTGTCTTGGAAAAGGAAAGACGCCCACAGTCACAGCGAGTACTCAGAGCTGCAGCAAAAGCCTAGGCGCGTCTGACTGCAAAGCTCATCCGTTTGATCACCAAATACGTCTTAAGGGCCTCCTCTGGGTGAAACACTCTGTTAGGCCAGGGAGATGGGTTAAGCGAGCAAGATGGGCTCAACCCCTGCCTGACAGGAGCGCTCCGTCCGGCAAGGAGAACAGATCATCGAATAAATAACAGCACGGTGTGTGCGAGATACCGGGGCGGAGGAAATGCAGTCGACGTGCCCCTTCTCCGTATTCCACAGGTGGGGAAAACGCAAGCCTTACATTTAACACATGGGTATCACGTCAAAAAAAAAAAAAAGCATTTTCTCCCCTCCAGTCTCCATTCCTCCCCTTTTTCCTCCAAGTTGCCAAGGAGTTTATTTGAACAACCAAGTATCCTCGTGGTTTGCAAAAGCACCATGACATCTACTGTTGGAAATTTTAAAACTCTGAACGGGTTGTAGTCCCAGGACAGTAGAAGCTTGGGAAGAAGGTCGATGGCAGTCGGCAAAGTAGATGATGCTAGAAAATTCCAGGCAAAGCTTGCAAAGAGGGTCAGTCTCAATACACCAAGTTCCCTCTGCATGAGTGGTCAGGGAGAGCCAGCAAGCATGGGGTGGTGCCTTGGTGAGGGCAGCGTCGAGCCGCGGGCCGTGAGAGGGGTTTGCGCCCTGGTCCTGTTTACAATTTGTCTGAAGCTTCTTGAGCTCAGCCCAGCCAGATGGACTCTTCCTCTCAAATATCAGACCTGATCTTTTCAAATAAAACGGTACAAAGCACATTAAAAGCTTTGATCCAAATGTTTACTTTGCATTTGTATGTGTTGGGGGAAATGGGGACAAAGGAAGGATTTATTAGGCCTTGCTGTGGGTGGCCACACAGCCACTGGGCATGTCAGAGGGAAATGGAGAGTGCTCTGAGCTGACACGTACTGGGTACACGTCAGTGCTCAGATACTCCGATGCCCCAGCTAAAGTCCCTGGACTTGCTCTGTGGGCCTCCAACATTTCAATCTTCTTGTCCACAAGGGGGGAGGTCTTGAGTTAGGAGCCCTTGGGGTATAGCTGGTCAGCCCATCCCTCTGCCTTAGGGCAGGTCAGAGCCAGACACCTTTCTTGAGATGCTTCTAGAAGTTTCTCAACATCTGGGTGGCACCCCCTTTCTTTTTCATGAACATCTCATGCTTTAAAAGTACTTCACATAGGGGCGCCTGGGTGGCTCAGTCAGTTAAGCGTCCGACTTCGGCTCGGGTCACGATGTCACGGTTCGTGGGTTCGAGCCCCGCTTCGCGCTCTGTACTGATGTCTCAGAGCCTGGAGCCTGTTTCGGATTCTGTGTCTTCTTCTCTCTGTCCCACCCCTGTTTGCACTCTCTCTGTGTCTCTCAAGAATGAATAAACGTTAAAACAAAAAAAGCATTTTACATAAATTCACTTATTTGACCTACAGCCTTCTGAAACAGGTGGCTAGGACACATAGCCTCTCTCCCCCTCTTCCTCCTTCCCTCTCTCGCTTTCTCTCTCTCTCTCTCTCTCTCACACACACACACACACACACACACGCACCAGACAGATATTTCTGCTACACAGATTAGAAAGCTGGAAGTTTTGACTGCAGGGAGGAGGACCACTTTCAACAAGTGATCTCATTAATCTTCTTAAAAGTCCCATGAAGTAGGTAAGAAGTGCCCATTTTATTTTATTTTTTAACGTTTATTTATTTTTGAGACAGAGAGAGACAGAGCATGAACAGGGGAGGTGCAGAGAGAGAGGGAGACACAGAATCTGAAACAGGCTCCAGGCTCTGAGCCGTCAGCACAGAGCCCGACGCAGGGCTCGAACTCACGGACCGCGAGATCGTGACCTGAGCTGAAGTCGGACGCTTAACCGACTGAGCCACCCATTTTAGAGATGAAAAATACTGAAGCTCAGAGAAGTTGAAAACTCTAGGGTTCATTCCTCATTGATATGGATACCTATTGTCATATCACCAAAGGGGTAGAGCTAGGATTCAAATCAAGGCCTGTTTGTTTGTTCTCTCCCCACCCCCGCCCTGGGCTAGCCAACCCCAGGTTGCAAAGCTGAGAGCCTCACAGGACTCCTGGCTTCTGTTTCCAGCTCAGTGTTCTTTGCTACCACCAATATCCACGGCAAAGGGGCTACTGCTCTCAGAACATCCTCCTTTATATCTGTTTTCTGTTACACATACATACAGCAGAGACAGAGACCGTCTAAAAGGAAAACTGCTGGCGATGCTTTGTTATCGGTAAATAAAAGGAAATCATATGGGCAGAATAATATACAGTGTTCTGAATGGGAGTTCAGGAACCTTCTAATGTGAGGAATGAGAATATAGCAAAGCATGGCAGCTTCATTTTAGCTCAACAGAAGAACAACTATGACTCCTTAGCAAATGCAGTAGATGGAGTATGTAAGACCACCGTCAGATAAAACTGTTGCACGCCAAGCCCTCAGTCGCTGCATAGTTCAGGGGTAGGCACTAGAGAGGAGAGGGATCGAGAAATTCCAGTACAAACACAGTGCGTCAGGCTTAATAAAATGCGGTGCGTGGTGAAATTAAATGCCTCTTTGAAAAAATATCAGCTATTCCTAGGTTTCAAAACAAATGAGGCATTTTGAAAAATAAAGATAAGACACGATTGTTGCATGTTTGTCAAATAGCATTTTAAAATATCTGGTCGGGGTGCGTGTGCTTGCGTGTGTGTGTGTGTGTGTGTGTGTGTGTGAGAGAGAGAGAGAGACAGACAGACAGACAGAGACAGACACAGAAAGAGGGAGAGAGGGAGAGGGAGAGGGAGAAAGGGAGACTAGGTACTGTAATTTTAATTGCTTGTAATCTAACTTGCCTTTTTGTTCCTTTTTTCCTTTCTTTCTTTTCTTTTTTTGTATCAGTTAATCTGTTGGTTACATTTTCAGCTTTTCTTTGCTTCTGGTTTCATTTTCAGATGAAAAAATGCTAGGCACACAGCGCTGCTGTCTGGTTGCCATGGCGACCACAGCCTATTATCCTGCCTTGTCATTCATCAAGAAAGAATTGCACTTGACAGAGGGAGAGGAAAATGCCTGCAGTCTGCAGCATAGGAGGAAAAAAAGGTTTTCTTTTCTTCTATGTATGTAAAAGGTCTTTAATGCCCGTTTAGTTACATGTTTTATTTAGCGTTATTTATTACTTGTAACGACAATAATTGATACCTGTAAAAATACGTCCCCTCCCCCGAAAGTATTTAACTTGCAATTTGTTCCTTTGCCTGGCTTTCCCATTTTCAAACCTATCCCTGGTGTTGTACCCCTGCCCCCACCCCTACAAACATCGCTTCCACTTTCCTAACAGAAACGGCCAAAAGATTATATTCTCCATGGAGAATGATCATTGTAAGGGTAGCTAAACATACCACTTCTCCCGAAAATTGTGTTTCATAACCAACAGTTCTCTTGTGCTGCTCTTCTTAAAATGAATTCGTGTGATACACCATCAATCAGTACGTGAAGATTACTTTCGATTAAACAAATTCTCCAAGTGTGCCGTGCCTATGAAATAGAGCGTTAGCAAAAATAATACGAAAGTACAGCGCTGTTTCCATTACATAACCAACTATCAAATCATGACTGCTCTTTATACATTTGGATCCATCCCAAATCCATTGTTCTTCAAGGCAAGAAAAAGTAATTACTTGTTATTTGACTACTCCTCGTCGTGGCCATTTGAATTAACTCTGCATTACTTCCCCAAATAAATGGTCTAAGAAGTTCTATATGCTTAAATACCTAGGCTCTCATTTATCATTTTTTTTTTTAAGTCTGGTATTTTCCACCTCGCCATTCACCTCTTAAGATATCTGTAGCCAGTGGGCCATTGCAAACAACTTTGCTCTGCTGGTTGCTTTGCCGTTCTGGAAATTGTTTGATTTCCTTCTTAAGGTGGACAAAGTAGTTGTAAAAGAGGCAGTATGTTAAGCGGGTATCTTCTGAGCTTGGTGTTTGAATACCTGCTCGATCTTTTGTCTCGGGGACCGGAGAGAAGCTGGACAATGGTGGTACTCCATCCTGAGCTGTTTCAACAGCAGCCGTAAGCACCACTGATGTTGGCTGTGGTGGAACCACGTCACCTTGAGTGTAAGTGGGCAACTCGGCGGAGAAATAAAGAACTTCTGAAGTTCAAGTTCTACTCTGTTGGGAGACAACTTCCCTACCAGAGGCCTCGCTCCACTGGCTGACACGGAGACGCCGAAATCATATTTCTGCGTTGTAAGTGAGGCAGAGAGTTGGATAATTATCTGGCCACTTTTGGTATGGAGATGGTTCAGATTCTAACCTTCCCACCACTTCCTTAATTATCTGGATAATTCTGGCAAGAGGAGGTTTGGGGGTGGAGAGGGAGACTTCTAAAAGAATTAAACAGCTACAGCTGTCAGGAAATTTGTCCGGGGTTTTAGATATTGCTACGTAAGCATTCAAAACCCCTTGATTGTCAGCACATCGAAGGTAACTTCCATTAACGCAGACTTCCCAGCATCCTTTATGTACCTTGGCCATGTAAAACTGTAGAAACCATGGAATGTTTTTCTTTAATCTTGACATTTGGGAGAGCAAAAGGAAACAACGAGAAAGAGGAAAGATATATTAAGTTTAGAATTGTGGCTATTTTCTATTGGTTCTAAACTTTTACTTTAATAATGCAGCAACACCACTGTTCATTTCCTGTTAAACTTCAAGCCTACCTTTTGATTTTCAAATGTCCCTTAGGCTAATGTTTTCACTGAAGAATGAAATGAACAGGCAGAAACAATTAAGCGAGCAGATACAGTGAAAACGAACACCACACTGCACTTTCACAGCAGAAATGGACGGGTATGAAGGAATTCTGCTTGGAATTTGATCCTACAGGAGCAAAGTGCTTGCTTCTTGTCATTTTTCTTTTGCCCACCCCCAATACACACCACTTCCCCTTTATGAGGGCGGGGGGGGGGGGGGGCGGAGATCTAGGCACACAAAGAACTCCTAAATACTCACAGGCATGGGAAATATTTTCTCTGCCTGTTACTCGTACAGGATAATCTCCAAGAAAAAAATAAAAGAATTCATCTAGATATTTTACACTGCAAATGTCTCCCAAAGCCTGTTAAATGTTCACATATGTCTTTATGAAACTTGTAATATAGATTGTTTATACACTCTTGATTAAGGGCACGAACATCATTAAAAAGGATCAAGTCAGTTTCAAGATGGAAAATTATGAAACCAGATAGAATTGTAACCTACAAGGATAAGTGTGCACTAAAAAAAAAAAAAAAAAACCTTAATAATCCGTGACTCTTTACCTAAAGAGATAAATCAATAGCCAAAAGTGAGCTGTGAGAGAGCCTTCTACGTTCTATCAGGAATTAACAAGGGAGTAATTAACTCTACCTCAAACAAATCTGCCATCACATGTTTATAGCAATTCTGTCACTCTATGAAAGCTATATCTTCTTTTTTAGCACTAAACTGAGAAATTTTACATGGCAGGAGCTTGGCATGCCTAATTTTGGATTTACTTTATTAAAACAGAACTAAGTCATACACCGTGATACGTAAGAGACAGATTATAAGAAAGGTGAGGGAGCTAAGAACGGGGTAGCGTTGCATACACTTTGGGAGACTCTGTCTTAGCATCTGACAAAAGGCCTGTGTGACAGCTTCAAGGCTGGTTCCCATTTAAATTCAAACATTATTTCTAAGATGGTATGCAATGGGAAATTGCCTTGTGAGAGGATCAGCACACCAACGACACAAACGAAATTTAAACCTGTGGGTGTCCTTTGTCGGGTAAAACAACACCTCAGGAACGAATCTGGACGAGGAAGGTCATCCATAAGATTTTACCCAGTGGAAGGCGTGGTTTTGTTTTTTATTGAATGCATCCCTCAGTATTTTCCCAATGAAACACCTCTTGTAAACCAGGGACTTTGGATTTTTGTTGTTGTTATAGGTTTTTGTTTTTTTTTTTAATACCAGTAAAATTAGTTTTACTCTGCAGTAATGAAGATCTGAAGATGGCCGCCCTAAACATAAAACCAGCTACAGAAGGGCATTAACGTGGATTTTTTTTATTTGAGATTCCAAGATGGGATAGATTTGCTACCCTAACAAACGATGGGTTGTATGGGAATTGACTTCATATACTAGGGAAAAGGAGGCAACTTACGTTGGTTAAAATCCCAAACACTGACATACTCCCTCTTCTTTGTTACTTATAAACACGATAACAACCACAAAACCCCCACCTGTGTGGTGTCCTGACATGAGAACTGTTCCAGTAAACCATTCTGCCCGGTGTTGTGATACTAATCTTAGAGAGCTTACAAAAGCACAGATGACTTTCCAGCTAGCTACGGAAGCCATTAGTGGGATAGGACATTTCCTTAACCTTATCTACAGCTATATGTCGCTAACAGCATTCGAACTAAGCGAACTGAGATCACCTGGTCATCTTTCTTGTCTTTGTAACACAGGAAAAGAAAAGGAAATGTTTTACGACACAGTGTTATTTTTTACATTACGGTGTTGTGTTCGTTAAATGTCCAAATGACCTTACAGAAAGAAAAATATGGGCAGTGGTGGCAGGTGGGGAAAGTATAATTAAATGTATGAAAGAATTTATGGAGGTGGTTATCACTACGTTTTGAAACTAATTGCTATCATTTGGGATTCTCTTTGTCCAGAGGTTCATATCAGCCTCCCGCAAAGTCATGTCCACCCAGAATCTGTGAACGTGGCCTTATTTGCAAAAAGGGACTTTGCAGACATAATTAAGCTGAGGAGATCATCTGCCTATGGATGGGCTCTAAGTCCAACGACAAGCTTCCTTGTAAGAGGAAAGACCAGGAGGGAACACATAGAGACACAGAGAGAGGTCATGTGAAGACAGAGGGAGATAAGGTGGAGGAGTGGTGAGTTGACAAGGCACGTGATACCGAGGACTGCCAGCAGCCAGTAGAAGCCAGGAGATAGAGGGGCGCCTGGGTGGCTCAGTCGGTTGAGCGTCTGACTTCAACTCGGATCATGATCTCACAGTTCATGAGTTCGAGCCCCACTTCGGGCTCTGTGCTCACAGCTCAGAGCCTGGAGCCTGCTTCAGATTCTGTGTCTCCCTCTCTCTCTGCCCCCACCCCCCTTGCTCATACCCTGTCTCTCTCTCTCTCTCAAGAATAAAAGTAAACATAAAGAAAACATATTTAAAGAAGCCAGGAGATAGACGCGGAACAACTTCTGTCAGCCTCGAGAAGGAGCCAAGCTGGCCACCACCTTGATTCCGGACTTCTGGCCTCCAGAACTGTGACACAATATGTTTCAGTTGTTTTGAGTCCATCAGTTTGTGGTGATTTGTGACAGTAGTTCCAGGAAACTCACACAAGGTCATTCAACAATTAAAGCAGAACAGAGGACATATTAGCCCACGGAATGCAAGGGAGGACAGAACGACCGAGCCGTTCGAAGGCCAAGGGTGCAACTGGACCTCGCGAACGACCAAAACTCAGGATCCAAATTCCGCCAGGACGCTCCATCTTTCCCCTCTGCTTCGTCGTCTCACATTGACAAGGGGCTTTCTTCACTTGCAGGAGACATGGCTGCTAATACTTCCTGAGTTTCCCATTTGATGGCCTTAATTACCTCAGACAGACCAATTTTCTCTCACATTTCCAAATTCTGTGGAAAGACCCTACTTTCCAAATTTCGTTCGTGCCTATCTCTGAGCTAATCAACCAAGACGAAGCTTCCAAGATCTCATAAAATATGGCAGTTCCTGACGTGGAAGTGTTGGCACCCAGGTGTCCAACTCACAGAACCTTTTCTTTTCTGCGTGTGACGCTATAGCCATTATTCTTAAGTACAACAGTGCGGTATTTGCAAAGACATTTGTTCTGTGGATAAGATCTGGAGGTGAGTCCGGCTCTGCCATTTACTAGAGGTGTGATGTGAGCAAGTCACTTCACTTTTCTGAGCTTCTTTATCTCCTTTTGAAAAATAAGGATAGAGTCCCTGTACAAATAGAAGGATTCCAATCATGTTGGTTAAGGACGGTAATAGAAGAATAGAACTTGAATGGGCCTTAAAGTCAGACAAGGTCAATCACTTCATTTTTGTAGATGAGGTTTCAGAAGTTAAGTTGGTAAGAAAACCGGGGCAAGAATTTAGGTTACTCAACCTCCAAGTTAGGACTCTTTTGTTATTTTATAGGACCTGTCCCCATTCCTGTGGATATAAAACAAGGTCTCATCTGAAGGGGGTCATTCAGCAAAGTAAAAAGCACCTGTCTGAGAACAGACACTGATATTATGCTTTAGATTAGATGGTAACAGACGGCTAAAGATGTCAAAAAAGAAGGTGCAAAGGAGTGGGTTGGGAGTTCAGATGTGAGGGGCCCTGCCTAGGTACTTGCAAAATTTTGCCCGCCCTTCAGCTCACAGAATGTAGTTATTCTGAGGCAGCTTCCAGAAAGGAGACAAATAAGCCATGGTAGGATCAGAACCCTCTAATTTTTAAGCCATTTTTGTTTATATCCCTCTCCCCTGTGTTTATTTTTCTTTTGCCATCCCTTATTACACAATGAAAGCATTTTGCAAAGGCCCACTTGTTTCAATGTTGTGATGAGGAAATCAAGAGAAAGGTTCTGCCTTCGCTGGGCCGAGGTTGGGCCAGAATAAGAGCATCTACGAGCACGTCTAGTGACTGTAGTTCAGCTCAGTTTGTAAGCTGAGCACAACCTGACGTTCATGCCTATGTTTTAAAGTTTCCTAAGATCGACTACATTGTCAGCTTGCTCGCAGCCAGAAAGATCTACTCCAGTCTCTGCAGGAAACCGTAATCATAACCAGCGAGACCTGAGCCATCCTGTTGCGCAGATGTGCACACACCTACGTTACAAGGGCACACAACGTGGAACACGTGGCATTCACAGAAAAGGGTATGCCTTGTAAGGCCCTGTTCTGTACGAAATACTGCTTCACATGACCACCCCGAGCCCGAGAATATTACCTGCATTTGCTAACAAGATCCACTGTTCGCATAGCCCTCTGCAGGGCGATTTCAAAGTTTTCTTTTTAACACGGAACTTTCTGAATATAATTGAAGGATTGTTTGAAAATGGTGGAATGTACACCTCGGTACGAAGCCCACATTGAATTGAAACCCATATTTAGGTGTCCTTACATGTCCAACAAATGATAAATGATTCAGTCTAAGAAAGCGATCATTAAATTCCGGCCCCCTCTCACTAGGTTTTGACGAGACAAACATTAACCAGGCCCTTTCATAACGACTTGATCTAGTCTGAAACCTATTCTATTCTTGTCAGTCATCCTGTTGCCCACTGTCCCTTGCTACCTTGGCCCCCGTGACAGTCTGTGCTGAAATGGCTCCCTGGTCAGCGCATTTCAGGTAAATTTCAGTCTCTCGGTCTGCAGTTTCTCAATGCTCAGGTTTTGTAGATAGAAAGTCATGATTATTTTCTTTCTAAGGAATTTACCTTCTTTCAGTGGCCATTGCAAAATTAATGCCATTTTATTTTCGCCAAAGAATGGCTTCTCTGTGTATGTGTGCAGCCCGGAAGCCTGTCTTTGCACGCGTCTGCAACGTTCTACGGCAGAAAGGAGTCTTATGTGTTCAGCCATTCATCCAATTCACTCAAGTATTTATTGAATCCTTACTGTCTCTCAGGTAATGCTTCTAGATTCTTGGGATATATTAACATACAAAACGGACAAAATTAATAGGCCTTCATAGTGCTTATATTCTATTGGGTAAAATAAACAATTTTTAAAAACCACAGTAAGTGTAATAAATAGGCTATGGGAAAAAGAAAAAAATAACAATAAGGGCAATCAGGAGTGTTAGCAGAAGCAGGGGTACAGGTTGCCATTTTGAATAGGATGGACAAGGGCGGATCTCACTGATGCAATGTTTGAGCAAAGACGTTAAGTACAAGAGGAAGTTAGACATACGAATACACGGGAATCACAGAATTCCAGGCAGGTGATACAGCCCTTGCAAAGGCACAAAAGAGAACGAGTACTTTGCTTGTAGTGGTAGGCAGAGTCATGCCCCCAGAGGTGTTAGGCGATCCATATCCTAATACAAGGAAAATGTGAATATCTTCCTTTCCATGGCAAAAGGGACTTTGCATATGGGATTAAGTTAAAGATCTTGAGACAGGGAGATTATCTGGGTGGGTCTAGAGTAATCACAGCTCCCTTATAAGAGGGAGGTAGGAGAATCAGAGATGTGTGATAGAAAGCAGAGGTTCAAGTGCTGTGATTGCTGGTTTTGAAGATGGAAAAAAAAATGCCATGAGCCAAGGAATGCAGGAAGTATGTAGAAGGGGGAAAAGGCAAAAAGAAAAAGAAAAAAAAGAATTCTCTCCACTAATGTTTCCAGAAGGAACAAAGCCATGCCAATACCGCTGAGACCTATTTTGGACTTCTGACCTCTAGAACTATAAGATAAAAAAATTTGTGTGTTAAGCCACTGATTTTGTGCTTGTTATTTAGGAATGGGAAGCCAATAAAATAGTTCAAGAACATTCATTCATTTATTCAGATAATTTTCAGATTAAATCACTTTATGCATCCAACACATGCCAGGCACTGAGCAGGAGTGGAGATTCAGGGTTTAAACACACAATTCTTAGTTTGAAAGCTATGATCTCAAAGCAGTGATAAGTAATTCCTAAAAAATGTGGCAAAAGCTCTGATAACACTAGGCACACAATGCTGCAAGAGCACATATGAGGCTCATTTAATCAGACTGAGGGGAAATGATAACCCGGAAGGCTTCCTGGAAGAAGTGATATCTGAACTAAAATGTAAATGATTTGTAGAAATTAATCTGGCAAAGACGGAGGGAAAAGAATATGACAAATATAAGTAATGTTGAGTTGGGAATGCCATAAGAGAACATGTGACATCCAGGGACTGTGAGTAGTTTGGTACTTACTGGGAAGTAAAGTGAAATGCACGAGAAACCACGGACCAACATACTCATAAGATGCAGACCTTAAATAGACAAATGTGTGTAGTAATATTAATATAATGTCATTATCCTTTTACTGAGGCACATTCACCTATCAGGAAGTGCACAGATTTTAGGTGTTCAGTTTGATTAGATCTGACCGTTGAAGTCACTTGTACAACCCATACCCTAACAGGGTCCGGTCAATTCTGCTGCGGTGCAGAATAGGCATTGCCCCAAATCACCACTGCCATGCAAAGCCATGCAACAGACACTCCCATCCTAACTCTACAAAAAATGGAACTGGGGCCAGATCAAACCTTTGTCGGTGACGTGTAAAACAAGTAGGAGCCTACTAAAAACGGCAGTGTAATTTTACACGTTAGGTGATTAAGTAGTCCATAAATGCTATAATAAATATGGCACTTTTCCTTGAAAAAGACCTGAAATGCGCTTGTGGAAGCGAACATCAGAAGTTTGTGCGTTATTGCGAAGTGGAGGGAGGAGGGTTCCTTGGAATGAGCAGAAACATGTAACACCTTATGTGGATGGTTGTGTCTCCTAATGCGTGAGATCAACTTAGGTAGCTAGTAGATGTTTGAGGTGTATTCCCTTGTGTGAGGTTTGTGTTTTCCTACGCAGCTCAATTTGGCTGGATGCACTTTTCTGCATTCACCTAGGTTTCTTGCAGACAGAATCACACGTAAGCGAACGAAAAATCAAAAATTTCCCTAATGTATCAATGGCAGTGGAACAAAGTCACGTCTTCAAAACAAGTGTTTAGCGAAACGAACTCTATAGAACATTTCCATCACCCCCAAAGATCCCTCATACTTCTGCCCGATCAGTTGCCAATTCCCACCCCAAAGGCGAACGCTGCTCTGATTTCCATCACCATAGATTGGTTTTGCCCCTTCTGGAACAGTCATACAGGCTGTACTCTTTGGGATTTGGCTTCTTGCGCTCAAGTATTTTTGAGGTTCATTTGTGTTGTTGCTTTCATTTGTAGGTCACGTCTTTTATGGCTGAGAAGTATTTCATTGCATGGAGATACAATAATTTGTTTTTTGTTTTTTGTTTTTCATTTTCTTACTGGTGCTCATTATGGTTGTTACAAGGTTTGGGCTCTCACGTATAAAGATTCTATGACCATTTCGTACGTATCTCTTTGTGTGCGTATGTTTTCATTTCTCTCGCTGGGTCATGGGGTAGGTATAGGTTCAATTTTGTGAAAAGTGCTCAAACTTCCTAAGTAGCTGTGCCATTTACACTTGTATCGATAAATGGATGAAAGAGTCAGTGACTCCACACACGCAGCAACATTGGAGGTGGTTCATCTTTTAGTTACTCTATGAGGTGCAGAGAGGTATCTGACTGGGACTTAAATTTGCCTTTCCCGGGGCGCCTGGGTGGCTCAGTCGGTTAAGCGTCCGACTTCGGCTCAGGTCACGATCTCGCGGTATGTGAGTTCGAGCCCCGCATCCGGCTCTGTGCTGACTGCTCAGAGCCTGGAGCCTGTTTCAGATTCTGTGTCTCCCTCTCTCTCTGACCCTCCCCCGTTCATGCTGTGTCTCTCTCTGTCTCAAAAATAAATAAATGTTAAATAAAAAAAATTTGCCTTTCCCTGACAGCTAATGATGTTGCACACTTTCAAGTTTTTTGTGTATATGTATAGTGCCTTATATTCATTTTATTGGTTGTTTGTCTTATTATTATTGAATTGAAGGAGTTGTTTATATATTTTAAAAACAAGTGTTTTATCACATACGTGGTGTATGAATATGACACCCACCGATAGATAGATGATAGATAGAAACATAGATAGACGACAGATGCTTAAATTGATGTCCAATTTAACAAATGTTTGTTGTTCTTTTTTTATATTTAGAACTTTCTGGATTGTACCAAAGAAATTCTTGTCTATCCCCAAATCATTAATATAGTCTTCTGCTTTCTTATAGAAGATTCAGAATTGTAGCATTATGATTTGGGGGGCTTAGGTCTGCAGTCTATCCCAAATTAATTTTTGTGTATGTATGAAGTTGGGGTTTCAATTTTTTCATCGTCCTCCATGTAGAAAGCCAGTTTTCCAGCACTATTGTTTGCAAATAATTTCCTTACCCATTAAATTACTTTGGCACCGGGGCGCCTGGGTGGCGCAGTCGGTTAAGCGTCCGACTTCAGCCAGGTCACGATCTCGCGGTCCGTGAGTTCGAGCCCCGCGTCAGGCTCTGGGCTGATGGCTCAGAGCCTGGAGCCTGTTTCCGATTCTGTGTCTCCCTCTCTCTCTGTCCCTCCCCCGTTCATGCTCTGTCTCTCTCTGTCCCAAAAATAAATTAAAAACGTTGAAAAAAAAAATTTAAATTACTTTGGCACCTTGGTCAAAAGTTAATAGATCATATCAGGATGGGTATATTTTCTACTTTCAGTTCTATCCTACTAATCTGTTTGTTAATATTCATATCAATACCACGCTGCCCTAATTTTTACAGCTTCATTATAAGTATTAAAATCAGGTACTGTGCACCCTTCAACTATGTGAGGCTTTTCAAAATTAGTATGGCTCTTCTAAATTCTTGCGTTTCCAACTACATTTTAGAATCAGCTTCTACTTTTTAAAAGCCTGGGGATTAAATTGAGTCAAATGCTTTTTCTTCAACTAATGAAATAAGCAAATAATTTTTATTTTTCCTATCAATATGTTGAATCACACTGATTTTTTTTTTGAATATTAAAATGCTTTTGTGTGTCTGGAATACCTTCATTAGTTCATGATGGATTCATCCATTTATGCATTGCTGGATTGGGTTCTTACTATTTTCTTTTTTTTAATCTTTTTTTTTTTAATGTTTATTTATTTTTGAGACAGAGAGAGACAGAGCATGAACGGGGGAGGGTCAGAGAGAGACGGAGACACAGAATCCGAAGCAGGCTCCAGGCTCTGAGTTGTCAGCACAGAGCCCGACGCGGGGCTCGAACTCACGGACCGTGAGATCATGACCTGAGTCGAAGTCGGACGCTTAACCGACTGAGCCACCCAGGCGCCCCGGTTCTTACTATTTTCTTAAGGAATTTTGATCTATGCTAGTGAGAGGTATTGAGTGGTAATTTGTGTTTTGTTTTGTTTTGTTTTTTGTGATGCATTTAAATGGTTTTGGGATCAGGGAATACTGGACTCATAAAAGGAATTGGTAAGTGTTCCCTCTTCCTATATCTTTGAAAGGGTTTGCATCCAATTTGTGTTATTTCTTCCTTGATTGTTTGATAGGACTCACCAAGGAAGCCATCTGAGTTTGGAGTTTTCTTTGTGGGAATATTTTAAAATTATGAATCAATTTCTTAATGGATATAGAGCTATTATGATTTTTTATTTATTCTTATGGCATCCTTAATAATTTGTATTTTTTGAGGCCTTTTTCCTTTTTATGTAAATTATCGAATTTCTCTTCATAAAGCTGTTCATATTACACATCTACCAAGTTTTTAAGTTTGAATGACCTTCTTTCATTTGTAATACGGATAACTTGTGTTTTCTCTTTTTTCTTGATGAGTATGGCTAAAAGCTTATGGATTTTATTAATCTTGTTAAAGAACCGATTTGTTTTTCCATTGTTTTTTTTTCTCTGTTATTTGCCACTTTTCTATTTAATCGATTTCAGCTCTTATCCTTCATGATTTCCTTCGATATTCTTCCTTTGGGCTCATTTTTCTCTGATATTTTTACTTCTTGAACTGGAATCTTAGATCATTACTTTGAAATGATTCCCATTTTCTTCTTTTAATTAAAAAAAAGTTTTTTAAACTTTATTTATTTACTTTGAGGGAGACGGAGACAGTGCCAGTGGGGGAGGGGCAGAGAGAGAGGGAGAGAAAGGATCCCAAGCAGGCCCCAGGCTGCCAGCACAGAGCCCAATGCAGGGCTCAAACTCACAAACTGTGAGATCACTACCTGAGCAGAGCAAAGAGTTGTATGCTTAACCAAGTGAGCCACACCAGCACCCCTAAACCATTCCCCTTTTCTAACATAAACATTCAAAGGTGTTGTTTCTTTCTAAGCACTGCTTTAACTTCATCCTACAAATTTCATGTTATGTTTCTATTTTTATTTAGTTCAAAATATCTTCGAAGTTCCTTTTAATTTTGTCTTATACCATTGGGTTAATGAGGAGTATCTGGATCGATGTCCAAATATTAGAGGATTTTCCAAATGCCTTTTTTTTTTTGGTTATTGATTTCTACTTTAATCCTGTTGTGGTCAGAGAACATACTGTAAATGACTTAAATTGTATTAAACGTGTTGAAACTTGTCTTATGGCTGGCTCAGCATAGAGTTTATCTTGGTTGTGTTTTATGGTCACTTGAAAAGCATGTGGATTCTCCAATTTGTTGGGAACGGTGTTTCATACATAGTAAAGTTGTGTTGGTGAATAGGATGGTTCAAATCGTCTATATGCTTGTTGAACTCCTGTCTACCTATTCTATCAATTGTTGAGATAAGAGTGTTGAAATCTCTGGCTATAATTGTGAATTTGTCTGTTGCTTACTCCTTTAGCATCCGTTTTTGATTCATGAATTTGATGTTCTGTTATTGGATGCATACCCTTGTATCATTACAGTGTCTTCCCCATGATTTGATAACTCTATCGTTATTCTCTTCATTTCTGGTAAAGCTACTTTTTCTGGAGTCAGCTTTGTCTAATAGCAATAGCCACTCCTTCATTCTTTTGATTAGTGTGTTCAGGGTGTATATCTTTTTTGTTTTTTCTTTTAAAATTATCTGTGTCTTTACATTATGCGTGAGTCTGTTACAAACAGGACATATTGTGTCGTGCTTAACAGTATGGCAATTTCACCTTTTAATGAAATATTTAGTCCATTTACATGTAATGTAGTTACTGAAATGGTTGGATTTAGTATTGTTATCTTGCCATTTGTTTTCTATTTGCCTCATCTGTATTTTGTTCTTAGTTTTCCTATTTGCAGCCTTATTTTGGATTAACTGAGTATATCTTACTTTTCCATTTTATATTTTCTGTTGTCTTATTATTTACACCTCATTCATTTGAATCCTTAACTTATTGTGGTCTGTCTTGAATTAATATGAGTCCATCTCATGTAAAACATAGAAACTTAAAAGTTTTTTTTTTCCTGGCTTTTGTTTTCTTTCTATTGCTGTCATACATTTAACTTCGAACACTGAGACTTTTTAAATTTTGTTCAGTCCTTTTTTGTCTGTATTTCAGTTTAGATCATTTCTATTTTCCTATATTTCTTTCTTTCTTTCTTTCTTTCTTTCTTTCTTTCTTTCTTTTTTATTAAAATGTTTTTTTTTAACGTTTATTTATTTTTGAGATAGAGAGAGAGACAGAGCATGAACGGGGGAGGAGCAGAGAGAGAGGGAGACACAGAATCGGAAGCAGGCTCCAGGCTCTGAGCCATCAGCCCAGAGCCCGACACGGGGCTCGAACTCACGGACCGCGAGATCGCGACCTGAGCTGAAGTCGGACGCTTAACCAACTGGGCCACCCAGCCGCCCCAATTTTCCTGTATTTAAATTCACTGATTTTCTTCTTTTGCCATTAAGCCATCCAGTGAAATTTTTACTTCAGATCTTTGTCTTTTTAAGTCCTAGGATTTCTCTTTGATTCTTTTATGTTCTTTTATGAAATTTTCATTCTCTATTGTGTTTCTCTACCTCTTACCCCAGTTTGTCCATATTTTTCTTTAAGCCCTTGAACATATTTATACTAGTTGTTTTGGAGCTCTTGTCTGTTAATTCCATCATCTTTATCATTTCTGGGTCTGCTTTTATTAGCTGTTTTTTCTCCCAGCTCTGGGTCACATTTGATGGCTTCTTTATATACAATAGTTTCTCATTTGATGCTGAACATGCTAGATCTTATGTTGTTGACGGTCTGGCTCCGGTTGTCTTTTCGTAGCGTTGAATTTTGTTCTGGAAGGCAGTTAAATCAAAGCAGTGCGATTCTTTTGGGTCTTATTTTTAAACCTTGTTAAGGCAGGTCTAGAGTAGTCTTTACTCTAGGGATAAATTTGCCCTTCTCCTAAAGCACGGTTTTTTCTGGGTTCTCTACCAAGCCCTGTGGCTTCTCTAAGAGGTCTCTGCACTCTGGTTGTTGGAACGAATGTCTGTCTTGTGCAAGCTCTAGTACCTGTTCTAGTCACGGCTCCTCAGTAGTTATTCTTTCTCCAGTAGTTGTCTTTGCTCAGTAGTTGCTGTTCACAGGCCCTCATGGTTTCCTGCCCTGCACGCGTGAAGCTTTATGTTCAAATACTCAAGTCCTCCCTGTATAGATTTCCAAACTTCCTCTGTACGGTACCCTTCAATCCGGTATCCTGACCCACAAATCCCTTGCCAACACAGAAACTCCAAATTCTGTTCCCTTCCTCCCTAGCCGAGCCACGCCATCGTTTTCTGGGTTCCTTTTCCCTGCGCCCCTGTTCAAAAACCGCGTCGAGCTGAAAGCCAGGGAGATTACGGAGCTCACCTAATTTAGTTTCTTTCCCACAACAGTCACTCTTCTATGCTGCCTATTGCCCAACAACTGAAAATGGTTACTTCATATATTTTGTCCGGTTTTGTTGTTCTATACTAATTCTTTGGTTATCACTGGTAAGCAGGTATTTTAATGCCAAATCATTTTGGTTGCCAAGTTCTTTGAAGAAAAGCCATGCAATGCCTGTTGCATCACAAGGCTTTTCTTCATAACAATAAATACTACCCTAGTAATTATACTGTACTAAATTTGTTTCATACGTGTGTGTGTGTGTGTGTGTGTGTTTAATGGGATTTCAGTCATCACAAGAGGCAATAATCATTTAGTTTTATGCAATGCAATCTCCTTATCAATTTTCTTTTTCATATCAATTTTGGTTAGTGTGGACCTTTTGGAGACCCATGAGAATTATAGCTGAGAATCAGAATGAAAGTGATTTTTGCCATTTTCTTTAATACCAACTATATCTCTTTTCAGAGTATTATTCACCTAAGGTAGAGAAGAAGTCTATTGGTGGGAGAGCTAATTAGAGTCGATTACACCTTAATATACCTGACCGACTTTACATGGAACGGCAGCGTAAAGTGGATTTGTCCTTTGTAATCACAGGGTTGATTCAGGGAGAACATCGTTCACAATATTTGTGAGACACCAGAAGGAGTGTCCAGGTAAATGGAACAAAAATGGATTCCCACTGTTTAGATCATAAAAATCCATGTGAACTCACATGTAAGCAACTGGAACCAAAAATGTATGCATTATGTTGAATCACATGTTATCTGGTACTTTTTAAACCTGATTTCTATGATACAGACACGTTTAGCAATTTTTCTGGAGATTTTCTTAGTAAGGGTAGCTCTCAGGCCTTGTAAATTTTGAATCCCTAGTAATACCCTAGTAATCATGGTCAAAACCAAAGTCGCAAATACACAGACTTCTTTGATAATGCAAATGAATATTGTAAATATGTATGAATGTGAAGATGCATATAAACTAATATTGTAAATACGAATATTTATTGGGTGCCATTAATTTAATTAGTCCCTTAACAAACACATTTTGAGTACCAGGTACTATGTTAGGTGCAGGAAAAACCATGGTGAACTGTTCTAGGTGCATGCTATAGAAAAACCTATGTATGTGTCAAGATATGAATATAAATGACTATGTTCATTATTTACACATTGGAGAAACCAAGAATTTGAGAACCCATCTTCCCAATCTGCCGGTCCAGGAACGTGAAAGCTATCACTCGTTTCATGGAAAAAACTCACCTGACCAGTGAGAGCTTTCTTTTTCCCGAAAGTAGCGTTGCACTGTTAGTGACCATTTCTGCATTTCACACCTGATACCCTTACAATCAATCTCAGCGGCGAGTAGAAACTATAGATTGATCTTTTTCCCTTTTTATAAAAAAAAAAAATTTTTGAAGCCATAATGCCCTTGGCCTAAATAATGGATAAAAGGGTTTCCTTCTTAGGAATCTTTTTTCTAACTGCTACATGGACTCACGCTCAGTGTCTACATAGCTTCCAGAATTATCGTTAAGAGCGAAGTTAATTTTCCATTGTGGTTGGCAATGAATCACACCGCATGCAATTGAAGATCCCTCTGGGTGATAGACTATGGGATGGTGTAGAGTCCTCAATCAGATGCATCTGTTAGTTAGTTAATGTTTGTAAGGCATTTTCAAAATTAAAGAAAGAAAAGCATTCATTTTTATCAGCTCTGGAGTCTCTTTCGTCATGGAGATGGAACACTGAATCATAGTCACAGATCTCATGGCGGCTGGCACTTGAGACTTGTACGAGAAGCAGATGCCAATCAATTTCTGTGATGCTCATCTAAAAATACATAAAGCCCAAGTTGTACTCTGGAGATTAACTGGCTTTATCAATAGCAAATGTTCTCCTTCACGTGAGATTAGTAAGAATTCAGACCTGGTCAGACTGTTTTTATATCTGTCCTAGATGACACCTTCAACAGACGCCGTATAGCAAAAACTGCAAACGTGTATTTGGCATTTAATACTTTTTTTAAATGGAAACTTGCATCTAGACATTTTAAAGGTAGCAACTATCGATGTAATATGTATTCCATATCCTTTCTTTTCTTTGGAAATAATTCATTGATATCTGGGGATGAGCATATATAATTAATGACAGATACATAATACATGCACAAATATAAACGTACATATTTTAAAATTCTGTTAAATATTAGTTTGCCCTTGAGGCTCCAAATATCCAGGATATGTCATATCAACATGAAGGAAACACAATTAATTTCAAAGTAAATGTCTTCAGTAGTCAGTTTCATTTACACAATTTCATTTGGCCGATCTTGTTTATAGACCTGCTCGATGTTTTAAAATTTATTATTTTTAAAAATTTTAATTCCAGTGTAGTTAACATACAGTGTTATCTTCATTTCAGGTGTATAATATAGTCATTCAACAGTTCTATACATTACTCAGTGCTCGTCATGATGAGTGTACTCTTCAGTCCCCTTCAACTATTTCCCCCAGCCCCCCGTCTCCCCTCTGGGAACCTCAGCTCATTCTCTATAGTTAAGAGTCTGTTTTTTGGTTTGTCTCTTTTTTTCTTTGTTCGTTTCTTTTTGTTTCTTAAATTTCACATATGAATGGGATCATATGGCATTTGTCTTTCTCTGATTGACTTATTTCGCTTAACATTCTACCATTTAGATCCATCCATGTTGCTACAAATGGCAAGATTTCGTTCTTTTTTATGGTGGAATAATATTCCTATATGTATATGTATATATGTATATGTATGCATATATATACATATATATATAAGAATATTATTATATATAGGACATTTTCTTTGAAATTAATTGTATCTCCTTCATGTTGATATGACATATCCTGGATATTTGGAGCCTCAATAATAATATTATTCCTATATATACACACACATATATATAGGAATACTGTTATATTATTATTATATATTTCTATATTATATATATAAGAATATTATTATATTATTATACACGATATTATATATTTATATACATATACATATACATATACATATACATATACATGCCACATCTTCTTTATCCATTCATCTAAGGATGGACATTTGGGCTGCTTCCATATCTTGGCTGTTGTAAATACTGCTGCCATAAACGTAGAGGTGCATATATCTCTTGAAATTAGTGTTTTTTTATTTTGGGGTAAATGCCCAGTAGCAGAATCTGACCAATTGTTTTGATATTATGTAGACATTTTGAAGAGGTATGTCTGCCTGTAATTATTAAATAATTAACTTTGTATGTAACATATGCTGTTTTTATATTTTTTAAAAGACTAGACGCTTAAAAGACAACTTGTTAAGTTATTCATCCAGCTCCAGCATAAGGACTTTATTTAAAATCAGTTAAGGCAGCATGATACTACCTTAGTCTTAAAAGGGTAAATGAGGCCATCTTTGGTCTTAAAAGGATAACTAAGCACAGACTTATTTCAGTTTGGTGTAAGGAAGAATTTCCCAGGAACCCGTAGGGCTCCAAGGAGGCTCTCACTAGGTATGTTCCACACAGACATGAAAAAATAAAAATAATAGAAGGGACACTTTCTTTAGAGGACATCATCTTCAGAATAATGGAGAAATTACAGTTGGCTCCTGGATACCGAAGGAAGAGGCAGGCCAAAAAGCATAGTAACATGGGATTATTAATCAGATGTTGTTCAAAATCCTCGTGAGAATAAGCACCATCAGAGGCTCACGCTAAAGTTATTCACAAACACAAAAAAAGATATACTTGATGTGCTTAGTCCACATTTCCTTTCTTTTGCTCTATATTTTAACAAATCTATAGATTTTTTAAAAACTCAACATATTTTGATAGTATGCTTTAATTTTAAAATAAATATTACATAAATAAAATAAATATTATTTTAACATCTCCAATTTTCTCAGAAGCTAGGAACAAGGTGAAGTGTGTGTGTGTGTTTTTTTTTTTTTTTTTTTCAGATTCCTTTCCCTTTAATCCTCAACCCGTAATAGCTTTGGTGTAGCTGCACTCATAATTTTGTATTTACCCACTATCTTGCAGACAGTATTTATAAACAGTAGTTTTCCACTGATTCCCATCTTTTCATCTTTAGAAGCTTTCCAATGGTGATATAGGAGGTAATGACTATTGGCAGTTTTCAAGGATCCTTCGTATATGACATAGGGTGACCAGCTGTCCTCATCTGCCTGGGACTGAGAGGTTTCTTGAGACCTAGGACTTTTAGTACTAAAACTGGGAGAGTCTGGACAATCAGAACAACTGGTCACCCAAAATGAGGGACCCTGACAAAAGGGGCTGATTCAGGTACAGCCAATATTCATTGAGAACTGAAATATCAGGCTTCCTGGTAGGCAATTAACTTTTGTTTCCTCGTTTAATCCTCATGAACGCTCTTTAAGATTGGTATTAAGTTTCACCTTCATTGTATAGATGAGGAAACAGCTTAGATGATGTAATGCATAGTTTTAAGTAACACATAGACATTGAATAAACCAGAATATACGCTCCTTTAAACCATGTCTTCTTATGTCACAAGCTCTTATTGTAATACTATTTATACAATATTGTCTTATAGAAAGCTTGATGGGTGAATGAATGCAAAGGTAGACATTAAAAAGAATTGTTTAGTGTAAGAGGGCCATCCATTGGATCAATGTACCTTAACTCCAACAGAATGGAAACTGTTATTTATTTATTTATTTTTTTTGAGAGAGAGAGAGAGAGAATGAGTGGAAGAAGGACAGAGGGAGAGGAAGAGAGACTCTCAAGCAGGCTCTAGTCTCAGCGTGGAGGCTGACACAGGGCTTGATCCCACGACCCTAGAATCATGACCTAAGCCAAAATCAAGAGTCAGATATTCAACCAACTGAGCCAGCCACCCAGGAACCTTGGAATCTGTTGTTTAAAAAAAAAACAACAACTTTAGGGGCGCCTGGGTGGCTCAGTCGGTTAAGCGACCGACTTCGGCTCAGGTCATGATCTCGCGGTCCGTGAGTTCGAGCCCCGCGTCAGGTTCTGTGCTGACAGCTCAGAGCCTGGAGCCTGTTTCAGATTCTGTGTCTTCCTCTCTCTGACCCTCCCCCGTTCATGCTCTCTCTCTGTCTCAAAAATAAATAAACATTAAAAAAAATTAAAAAAAAAACTTTAATAGTACATTTTAGTATATTATACATTTAGTATATTATATATATAGTATATTATATATTATATATATTTAGTATATTATATATACATATACGTACATTTAGTATATTATAACCCAATATATTCAAAGTATGTAATCAATATGAAAATGTTAATGAAATAGTGTATAGTCTCTGTTTTTGTATTAAGTCTTTAAAACCCAGCATTCGCCTTACACCTACCAGCACATCTTAATTTGGGCACTATATTTTCATCAAAAATAGTTAATTTAGATTTAGATTTCATAAAATTTACAGTTGAAAAAGTAGATTCACATATCCAAGTTGTTCCAAACATACTTAGAAATTTTCCAACACATAAGCAAAGTATTTGTTTTAAGGTTTATATTTAGGGGCATCTGGGTGGCTCAGTGGGTTAAGCATCCGACTCCCGCTCAGGTCGTGATCTAGCAGCTCGTGAGTTTGAGCCCCGAATCGAGCTCTGTGCTGACAGCTCAGAGCCTGGAGCCTGCTTGGGATTCTGTGTCTCCCTCTCTCTCTGCCCCTCCCCCCCTCCCCCCCCCCCCCCCCCCGCTGTCCCTCTCTCAAAAATAAATAAACGTTAAAATTTCTTTAAATAAATAAAATAAAATTTATATTTAAATCCATCAAATATATATCCAATTTAGAATTCAGTTTCTGGGTTTCACCAGCCACATTTCAAGGGCTCAATAGCACATAGTCTGGAGGCCACCCTTTGAGACAGCCCAGCTTTAAAACCTCCTAGGTCTGACCATCCCACAGTTCCCCATTAAGCCTCAGCCCAGTATAAGCAGCAAAGCTGAGTCGCCCCAGAGTCTGTCTTCCCTCTCCATCGCCTTCCTGCTCTGGGAAGAACTCTAATGAACTTGGCCCCTCTCCCACACCTGCTCTTGCTGCTGCTGTGCCCTTGGCCACCCCCTCTTGCCACCTGTGACTGATGGGCCTCCTGGTGGCCAGCACTGCCCATTATGGTGGTGGTGGCAGATCCCACTGCCCCACCCCCTCCCCCCCCCCCCCCCGCCCCGCCCCGCCCCTCCTCCTCTCACCCCACCCCACTGCCTGCCACCAGAAGCGACTCCCGGTGCTGAACACTGTTTCCATAGTATTAAGATGAATGGGGGTGAAGTCAACCAGCTGTTTTTAAGAACCTGAGGCCAATTCATGTCTGTGTGGAAGAGTCAGAACTGAAGCTTATGGGGGCACCTGGGTGGCTCAGTCTTTAAGCATGACTTCGACTCAGGTCATGATCTCGCGGTTCCTGAGTTCGAGTCTCGCTTCAGGTGAACATGAGTCCTGCTTCGGGTAAGCCTCTCTCTGTCTCTCTGCCCCTCACTCACTTGCACCCTCTCTCTCTCTCTCAAAAAAAAAAACAAAACACAAAAAACTGGAGCACACATTCACCATGAATGTGTCACGTGTCTTACTTTGTTTCTTGTGCTTCGGTTTTTTGAAGGATAAAGGAGAGAGGACTTGATTTGCTGAGGCATGGCGGGAAGGGGAGAATGTGCAGTCCCGCATGAGAGAAGAGTGGAAGTCGGGAGGGGAGAAGGGCGGGAGTAGCTGAAAGTGTCGGAGGGTCTAGAGCGAGGGTGATGGAACCACAAGTGTCGTTCTATTCTACTCTCTGCTGGAGCCCAGCAGTCTGAAGGCCATGGTCTGGCTCCTCTCCCCCCTTCCCCCTAAGCCCTAGCAGAGTCTGGTACTTGAGCTTAATGTCTAAAGGTGTTGTGGCTAGTAGTATGTGGCTATACATCAACCACTTAAGTACTTGGTTGGGTAGCAGGATTGACCAAGGAAGTGTTGAAACCCATTGTAAGGCATGAGGTTTCTCACCCCGAAGCCTGAAAGGGATCCTCACCCAAACCCTTGTAGACAGGGTCCTGCTCTCTGCCCTGGCTGTCAGACAGACAAGTACAAGAGCAAAGAAATGGACTTGGGAAAACACACTCAGATTCAGGTCGCCAATACAGATGACCCTTCGAGCGACGCAGTTTCGAACTGTGAGTCCATTTATATGTGGATTTTTTTTTTTTTTTGGTAAATACAGTACTATAAATGTGTATTATCACTTCCTTATGATTGTCTTTTTTTTTAATTTTTAAAAATGTTTACTTATTTTTGGGAGAGAGACAGAGCGTGAGCAGGGGAGGGGCAGAGAGAGGGGGAGACACAGAATCTGAAGCAGGCTCCGTGCTCTGAGCCGTCAGCACAGAGCCCTGCGTGGGGCTCGAACCCACGAACTGAGATCATGACCTGAGTCGAAGTCATACACTTAAGTGACTGAGCCACCCAAGTGCCCCTGATAATGGCTTTTGTTAGACAGTTAAACAAGTCCCTGACTTGACTGTTCTTTGGGTTCCTAATCCATAAAATGGGGAGAAAAATCTTTTTTATTGTGCAAGTGCTTGTTTTGCAGTATAATTGGACTTTCTCTTAAAGGCCAACTGAATAAAACCCATCTCCTCTTTTTCTGCTGTCCCATTCCCAAAACACGAGGAAGGAAGATTTATCATGAAGCCAGAAGGCGGTGTTGTTCTCCTATGATTCCTACTTAGGGACCATGGTAAGGACAGACGAAATGCCCTGTGTGACTGGATAGGGGTAGAAAACTGTACTAAGGCTCATAGTACGAGTGCCTCCCGATGATCAGGACATCTTACTGGACAGCTTCTACTCGCCATGAAAAGGCTCGAGAAATGCGATTTCTCCACAACCCCTGACTTCGCTTCTCAGATCCTTTTACTAAACCTCGCATGTGGCAGGGTCCCTGTATCCTCATCCCAAACTGTCTCCTTATTTGAAAATCAGCCACCAAGGCAACGAGTGGAGACAGTACAGCAGAGTCATAAAGAGCTGCGGAGTCCGGAAGACCTGGTTTTGAATTCCCGTCATGCCGCTCACTAGCTGTGGGTCCTCTGCTACATTGCCAAGCCTCGAGAACCTTCATATCCTCGCGGGAATATGGCGATGATAGCAAGCTACCTTTGGGAGAGGTTATAAGAATGATGTCACAAATGTCTGGTGCACTTAGTATGCCAAAAGAGTTCCATGTGTGCCACCATCTATTCATTAAAATTACTTCTGAAGTAGGAAAATGGTGGCAGAGAAGATTTTTAGCTATGGTGCCAGACTCCGGTTAAAACACCTTCCTCTGTTGTCTGTGATCCAGACTCTTCCACTAATGCTCCTTAAACACACGGTTGGTGTCTCCACAGGCTCCCCATGCTGTTTTATCCCGTAATGCTTTCTTCATATCTGCGAGAACTCCTCGTGTTTCCTTTTCTTTACCTCTTAAAAAATATCATCAAAGGTTGTGATGAATCGCAACAGTCTGGCCTGAGGATTGGGCAATGTATCGATTCCAAATCGAATATGGCCTCAGATGATGTTGGGAGTGAATTGTTCATCTAATCCACTCCCGGCATCTAATTCGTCTCATGAGGAATGTGAGAGCATTTGTAGTCAACTAACAGCTTTCTCTTGACCGACAACGGAGAGAGATCGCGGTGATCTCACTTTGCCAGATGGGGAAACCAAGGCCCAGGGATACAAAAAGGACCAAACCAAGGCGAACAAACAATGTAGATGCAGATGTCAAAATGCTTCTATTGGGGCTCAAGATTAAATACGAAGTCCCAACCCACTCCCTCTCCTACCCTGATTTCCTATAGGAAAAATTGTATTTTTTTTTTTTTAAGAGAAACCCACAAGTGAAAGAAAGACACAACTGTACAAGGACACGTGGTTAACCCGGTGCTAACATGCACAAGCTCCACTGGAATGGTGGCATGAGAAGCCTGGTAACATGAGCTACAGCCAGTTCCGATCTGTGCTTCCTAGCCTGGCAGACAAAGCCCTTTGTGATCCAGCCCCAGCCTGTTTTGCCAACCCTGGCGTTTTCCACTCCCCAACTGGAAACTGAAACCCTTTGTAACCTCCATACTCAACTCCCCAAACTCCCAGTATCTCGTAGAGAGCTGCCTGACTGTATATCCTTCCCTTCCAGCACTCTGCAGTCCCGTCTTACTTCTTATCCCTCCATCTGGCCTGAGCATCAGTGCGTCTGGGAATACTCTCCAGCCCTCCTGGATGATTCCCCTCGTCTGTGTTTCCACGGTACCCTGGAAGCACTCCTGTAATAGTACCTCGTACTGTCCTCACCGGACTAAGAGCTCCTTTAGAGTGGACCCCGTTGCTTTGTATCTTAAGTGCCTGGCACACACTGGGCCTTCGAGAAATGCCTGTAACTCACCAAAATGTAAGAACGTCTTCCTCGATTTCTTTTTCTTTCGCTAATACGTAATAAGCCCCCTCTCTTTAGAGTAAGGATATGGCCTTAGCAGACTTGTTATATGGACTCAGTATGACTCACCTAAATTGAAAAAGAATGATAGGTTGCTGGCCTCAAAAGTATGGTCAGAGGTCATCGTATACATTCCCATCAACACCAGTGTGAATATGAGTTTTCTGGAAACCTGGAAATATTTCAGTAATGAAAAGCCACAAAAGGCAGCAGTCTGCATTAGAAATAAGGGCACGTTAAGCTTCAAGTGGGCTCAAATGGCATGTTCAGATAAGTTCGGCTTTCAAGAATCAAGAACAAAGCTTCCAACGTGTTACTCCTTCATGTTGGAACATGTAAGTGCATAGAAAGTAATGTAATTCATATGCCTCTGATTCATTTGCTTTTCATTCATCAAAACGCTTAGCTGCAAGAGTGTGCTCGATGCCTGTTTAAGCTTCCTTTTCTTGACAAGAGAGTTTGTTTTTTGGGAGATAACTCACATCTAAAAATTTGGGTACTTATAGGGAAATTCCAAGCCTATTAGGTCAGAGTCTTGTCAGTTGGCCCCGAAACTTTCTCCCAGTACAGGTTACTAATCTGGGGTGGGGGCGGTGGGGGGGATCAGGGGAGTAATAGTTCTGTAGATGAAATAGGTCACTGGCTAATTGAATTTCCCAAGAGATTAGTGATCAACATCAGAACTTCTAAGCTTTTCCCAATTTGCTGTTCACTCTTAATTGGTTTCAGATTTATGGCACGAGGCTAAAATGTGTAAAAACGGTCAAAGGCCTTTGAAAAGAAAAACATTCAACTAAAATCATGATCATCTTGGAAAGTGGTAAGAATGGATCCATTCAAATCATGAATTGTACTTATCACCTATGTGAAAACCCCATAGCCAACTTTTAACGCCTTGAAATCCCTTTGTACAAGAAAGGGCTGAGATCTTTCTTTTTGCTTCTTTGTGCGGTGGAGTTCAAGATCAAGTATACTAAAATGAAATCTTCAAATGAAAGCATCCGTCAGAAGTCGGTGTCAGATCGCTAGCTACGACTGAAACAAAACAAAATACCAGGCTGTGGGATAACGCTAACACTTCGAAATAAATGTGATGTCCAGAACTGAGGTCTGAATCACAGGGCTAAGTCAGGAACAACAGAGGTCGTCGACTCATGCTGAGGACAGAAAGCGCTGCACTTCATAATTTTGGGCTGAACCACAGGTAAATCGGTAGATTCAGATCAGTTAGAATTACAAGGACTCTAGACATCTAAGAACCCACCTAATTCTTGTATCATCCCATGCCTGCTTCATGATACTCTGACCTGGGCTTGAATCTCTCTGGACTCACACAAGCCCTTCTCCTCAGCTGGCCCATCACACATTATGACTCTCAATGTTACAAGATTTCTCCCCATATTGAATCAATGTCCACCTTGGTGTCTCTTCCACCCATGGTTCCTTTTTGAGGTTATGCACAGTGAATTGAATCCTTTCACCCACATAGTTCTGTGAGTTTTAGGACCTGGTTGTTGAGGTCTTCTAGATTCTTCTTTTCTCCAGATGAAAGCTTCTCAGATCCTTCCACTTGTCCTTATGTGAGGCACCTTCAAATCTTTTTCGCTTACGTGGTTGTTTTCCCTCTGAAAATCCTTCTCTCTGTCACTAGATCCCTTAAGTGCATCAATTAGGATAAATGTATGGGACTCTTTGTGCTCAGACCTTGAAAAATCCATGATGAAGTGATAGTATCTTTGAAGTGAACAGTAGATACATCTTATTTCATGAGATTTCTCCTTCTGTAGTCAACACAGGTGATACTTCTGTGCCTATCACATCCAAGAAGCATGTTTGTAGGCATTTCTTTTTTTTTAATTTTTTTTTTCAATGTTTTTTATTTATTTTTGGGACAGAGAGAGACAGAGCATGAAAGGGGGAGGGGCAGAGAGAGAGGGAGACACAGAATCGGAAACAGGCTCCAGGCTCTGAGCCATCAGCCCAGAGCCCGACGCGGGGCTCGAACTCACGGACCGCGAGATCGTGACCTGGCTGAAGTCGGAGGCTTAACCGACTGCGCCACCCAGGCGCCCCTGTAGGCATTTCTTTACTGGAAGATTCCCTTCTCGATATTTTCAAATCCTTACAGACCGTTGAATGAGAAAGATCCTGCCTGAGACCACATTTAAATCCTGACGTCAAGTGCCGGCCATGCATTTCAAAGACAAACAAACCCCACATGAAAATAAGGAAGAAGGAGACTGTATGTCATTCAAAAGCAACATGAAACATCACTGTTTTTTGTGAGTGTAAGTGGAAGATGACAGGAAATTCAGGGTAGGAATCGTGAAGGAAAAAAAAAGCCTTATTGGTTTATTTTTCCAAACAGAAAGCCAGATTGGGTAGAAATAGGGTATATACACATACAGAATTAATCAAGAAGAGAATGCACAACTATATCAATGTGCTGTTATTTTTATGGTTATTTATTGAGCTTTATTTGTCTATGCAACAGAGAACAGTCCATAGGTTCCATGGCAAAGGTTTGCATGACATAAACTGTAGCAGAAAACAGATGGTCATCTGATCTTAATAACTGTGTTTAAACAGAGCTGAACCACTTATTAGTGATACCATCAATGATGATTTATTTGGGAAGCATGGTAAAGGGACTTTCACCCTCATGGAACATTTTCTCTTTCAGTGTTTGAGATGGCCCACACAACACTGGAAACATCCGGCTACGGACCAAACCTTTCGGCCCATCCTCTGCGTAGCTGGGACATAGGCAATGCCAAGCAACTAAATGCTAGGAAAACAAATTGCAACTGACTATATTATTTAGAGACATATGGATGGCCAGATCTGAGTAATTATTCAGTGGTTGGCCAGTATAGACATCTCACTGGGACAAATTCCAAATCCAACTCAGGTAATTCAGCCTGTTAAGACCCTACCTGGTTCTACCCTGCCTACAAGGGTCTAGTTCAAATGCCCTAACAGGGCATCCAAGTCACTTTGTTTTATGATCTCAGCTTATCCTCTCAGCTTCATCTGCTGCCTTTTTTTTTTTTTTTTTTTTTGCTCAATGGATTCTACAATCCAGCTACACAAAAACTATGCACCAATTTAAAAGCACTTATGCTTAAAGAAAGAAATCGTGAAAGTGCTTATGTTTTTTCATGATTTCAGCCTGTCTTTGCTCATGTGCCTTCTCCCTGATATGTTTTTCTTCCAGTTCCTCTGTCTGATAAACTCTGTACTCCCCTCCATCGTTAGGACCACACTCAAGTATTAACTCCTTTGGCGAAGGAGCCTTTGCTGATTTCCCATACTGAACTAGTTGTTTCCTCCACTAAGAGGGCACCTCACAAGAGGTGCTAACACACTTACCGTTGCCGTCATCTGTCCACACATCTCTCTTTCTTGTTGGACAATGAACACAGGGAGAGGCGTGTCTTTTTCATCTTTGACTCCCTTGTGCCTGCAATGGTGGCTGACTTATCATTGGCACTCCACAGATGATACTGGAATGAGTCTATTCCGATTTAAACCCTTTCCTCAGTGAGAGAACTTGCATCTGCATAATTTTGAATCCTCGTTCAACAATTCCCTCCGGCTATATAGATCATAGCTCAAGGAATATATTTCAACCCGATATTGATTTGATTACATGAATTTAAATAATAACATGTTCAACCAACTTTAATTCATTGACTGTAAATTTTGCATTTCACTTTTTTATGCAACTGCATGGGAGAAACATTTGATCATACATGAATTATGATTCACAAAATGCACTTCAGTATGTGTGTGGCTGTGATACATGGCTTATGAGGAGGCCTGAACTCTCTTTAGGAATTTTTCCATCTCCCTAGAACACACGATACCAAAAAAATACAGTGAATGTTAACTACTTAGTAACCTTCACAGAAGCTATGCTGGTAGCATGAAAAGCTATAAAAGGATTATAGAATGTCCTATTCACCTATTCAATTCTGGGCATTAAAGAAATTTCATCATGTCTTTTTTGCTTTATATTTCATTATTTAGTAAGATGACAATTTCTCATGTTACCGTTTGGAGTGTGTGAGGGCGCGCGTATGTGTGTGTGCGTGTGTGTGTGTGTGTGTGCACGCCGTGCTCAGTGACATACATATCATATATTTATATGTATATTTCATCTTTAGTGAGAATAAGTATGCATAGATGCACACGTATACATTTATATACATGTATATACGTGTAAATATACATTTATATTCGGGGCAACAGAAACAACCTCCTTGCCCCATTTTTTTACCCAGGGCCCCCAGAATGCCAACATTTTTCATGTCTTCACCGAAATTGCCGGTATAAAATGGACACTGTGGAATGAAGGGTGATACAGGAATACTTTCACCAGGCTTAAGGGTATAAGATAATGAAACTAGCTCCTGGGATAAGCATATTTATGGGGTTTGTTATGTATCAAATGTAACAAAAGAAGAGGATCTGAAGAACACCGTGTGTGGTTCTTTTCACACCCTTTGATCACACAATTCCTCTTTAATTCAGATGCAGTAGAGCTTAAGTGGCCTCATTGATGTGTTAAGTGTGGAATGATTTTTGTATAAAATAAAAAAGGCTCCATTATGTGTCCAGAAAAGCCTGTGTGTGCTTGTTTATTGAGACAGGAAGTTGGTTTCCCACACAGAACAACAGTTCTGCAACGCTGAAGCATTGTGTCTGAAGAACAGTAAAAGGAAACTTAATTTTCTACCTGGCAGAAATCGGCTTCTGGAGGAAGGGACAGACAATGCGGTTGGGCTCCCACTGAATGAGAGGACTTGATTGATTTTCAGAAAACGCGCCATGCCACGTAGAGGGAGGTTGCCTCCAATACTTTTGTTAGGAAAACGTACATTTTATAATAGGCGCCTCTTTTTGTGCCATGGTCAAAGCGATGCATTCCAGCGAGCACTTGTGAACCCCTCCTCGAGTCAGGTGGCGAGGGGAAAGGCATTTTCTCTCCTAGATTTGTCTCTGGGCTGTTTTTTGTCGTCGTTTGCTCCTTAGGTCGATGGCCATTTGCTTTTGCACTTTGGGGTGTGTGTGTGTGTGTGTGTGTGTGTGTGTAAGTAACAGGGAGGGTACTTCTGAGACTTTCTCAGGTGAAATTTTAGAAGTTTAAATATTTAGGTACGGATATGGTTCTTATCTGCTAGGAATGCATCTTTGTCTTGTTGTAAAGCCATGGAATAAACCCTACGCTGTGGTCACAGGATGAAGAGGACCAAGATTAGAATCCGGCTCAGTTTTGTATTCCAAAGCCCAGCTGTTTTTCTCTACACGGTGCTGCCCCAAGCTGTATGAGGTAGCTAGATTCTAGGATCCTTCCCATGGCTCCTGTAATCCCATTGTCTACCCTCCTGCTTATTGTCATTGTCGCCTTCCTCTCCAGTCTCATTATGAACCAGTGTAAAGGCTTATGTTTCTCAGCTGGGAATTGTTCTAAGAGAATATATTACATAGTTGTTTCACTGAATGGTTTTCTAATCTGAAACAGACAACAGGGATGTGGGCCCAAATGAGAAGAGTGTATGTAGAGTAGAATGAGCCCAGGGAATTCTTCCATTGGTAACATTTACCTTATTAATATTGCAGAGATAAGTGAATTTCCAGGGTGAAAAGCTCAGAAGAGGATAGTGATAGCCCTTTCATGTTTAAGATAGCCATCATTAGGCTACATGAACTGTGTTGGGGGGAGCAGGGTAGAAGGGTCATTTGACTGAGGCTTGGCAGGCGGAGTAGAAATGGTCAACCTCCTAGGCACAGTGGAATCTTCCCAGTTGATTCTTTGATTCTTCCTTGTATAATCGTATCTTTTTTTTTTTTTTGCTGATTCTTCTCTACTTGTTCCAAACCTGAGACTGGTACAACTTCCACTTTTCTCCCATCACGCATTGGTGGATTTTCACCCTTAAATTTGATGTCACGATATCCTTTCGAGCATTAAATCTGTTTATAAAAGAAATTCAGAGTCAAGGCATTCTAGGGGTTAAGTATTGGCACAGAGCAAGGAATATTCTTCGAGAAGACACCAGACTAATCGTGACACCCGCTAACTTTTTTCCCTTTGGCGTTCAGAATGAATTCTTCATCTTTGAGTCTTTTATTTGCTTATTCTATTTCATTCCAACTCACAGGCACTCTGCATTGGTGTTACCCCCAACACTTAATGCCCCTTCTTCATGAACTTCTTATATTCCTATCATGCGTTTCTCATCAAGCCTCAACTCTCAGCCCCGCCTTCTGTTTGTGTAATGCTTGGTATGTGACTGTTGCCATGAACAAAAGGCCCTGACCAAATCATGTGCCATTTATCATGTCAGATATCATTTTTCCTGGAGAGAATTAGTGGCTGCCCTCAAGCTAATTCTCTTACCTCAACACGATACAATTTCTGATAACCAAGGATTAAAAACAAACTTTTTAAAATCTCACTTGACCCATGTTTATATGAAAGAAAGAGAGAAAGAAAGGAAGAAAAAGAAAGGAAGAAAAAGAAGAGAAGGAAGGAAAGGAAAGGAAAAGAGAACAAAAGAAACAAGAAAAGAAAGGAAAAGAGAAAAGAAGAAAAAAGAAAAGAAAAGAAGAGAAGAGAAAAGAAAAAAAAAGAAGAGAAAAGAAAAGAAAAAAAGGATATTGGGCCTTTATCACAAAAGTCAATAATGTAGTAGAAAGACGGTAAAGTCAGGGAATCCGTGAGCTGGATTCTGCTCCTGATACTGTAACTGACTTCATGCAACTCAGGACTAGTTGCTTACTCTCTCCTGACCTTTAATTTCTCCATCAGAAAAAATTGTCTCTTCCTTCCTTCCTTCCTTCCTTCCTTCCTCCCTCCCTCCCTTCCTTCCTTCCTTCCTTCCTTCCTTTCTCTCTTCTTTCCTTTTCCTTTCTTTCCTTACCTCATATTTACTGAATATCTCCATTCTCAAGGAGAAAACATAAAAACTACATGAAGCCTTGAAATGGCAGCACAAGGCCCTTGTGATTAAATGACCAAGTAAAAAGGAAGAGACTCCGTGCGCATTTGTAAAGCCCTAGATAAAACCAGGGTATTATCGTCAGGAGGGGGTGGCACTCCTACGAAGACTGGACAATGTAGAGGTTAAGAACGGGGCTTTGGAACTGGAAAACATGAGTTCGCCTCCTACTAGCTGCACGGCCATGGGCACAGTAAAGCTTTCAAGTCGCAGTCTCCTCGTCTGTAAAATACCACGCGTTAATCAAAGCACACAACTCAAAGAGCTGTTGTGAAATGCTCAGCACAAAGGCCTGGCATCTAAGACATGCCAAACAATGTTGGCTGGTACCATTTCTTAGGGAAACACCATGGTTATTTTTGTTGTTTAAATAATCCCCCAAGAAGTGAAGTTCCCTGGGGGCCTGGAGGAGGCAGGATTTCTCCTGGGGGTGTCTGTTCCTCTGGAGGAAGGAGTTCACGAGAGGGCCAGGAGTGTGAGGCTTATGTCTTCTGGCTTGCCTGCCATCCACCTCTTTCTATCCCTCCTGAGCATCCTTCTCTCAGTCCTTTCTGGAACTTTTCTTGCCTTGTTCTCTCTCAGCATACGGCCCCTGGGCCAGAGCTTTCTCTGGGGAAAATGAGCTTAAAAGTCTCACCTGTCTTCCCATACCTATCAGAAATCCTATTCATTTTCCATGGCTTGGTTCAAATATTATCTCCTCCATGAAGCCTTCCTGGGCTGCTCTAAGATGTCATTCTAGCTTCCTTCTCTGTTCTCCCACTGCCCACTACACTCTTAGTAACCAATAGTGTATGATTGTGTTTGAGATTGTGGGTGCGTATCTCTTGTGAATATCTCCCTGTGCCACCTTCTCTTGTATTAGACTGTGAGCTGTTTGAAGGCAGGAGTTATGTCGGATTCACCTTCGCACTCTGTATCTTAATTACTCGTGCTTAGTACAGCACATAACTAGGCAAATGAAATTGAATTGTTTATACTGAATTGAATTCGGTCTTGCAAAAAGCAAGGAGCAATGGGTCTGCTTTCCTAGGAGTTTTAAGGTTTTTAAGGTTTTTTTTTTTTTTTTGTTTTTTTTTTTTTTTTCAGATTGACTTGGGGGCACACAGCCAAAGAAAGAGCCCAAGGGCCCTGAATTCCAGCTGCTGACTAGGTGGCCATAGGTCCCTTGAAGCTGGAATTAGAGATAACCCATGTGTAATATTTGGCCTAGTGCCTTGATGACATGGGCTCTGGAGATCACAAGGCCACGAGAATGTTCCATTTAGCTTATTTTTGCTGCGGGCTTATCAGAGCACAGTCCACATGTCCAGAACATTCAGATGGTTAGGGCTAGAATGATTAAAGGGTGTGGAGCCTACATTTGGCTACATGTTTTTAAAAAATTCCTTAGCTAAGAAAACAAAAAACAAAAAACAAAAAAAAACACACAACTTTCTTTTTTAAAATTTGTATTCGTTGCTCTAAAAAAAAAAATCTTTTCAGGGTACGATGGAGTTTCTTTTTCCTTCTCTGTCTTGGGGGCCTTATCTGATTTTAATCAGCACTGGCCTAATATGATTTGAAACAGCTGAGGCTGAAATGCCCCGAAAAAAAGAGATATCTTAAGTTGGAAATGTTGGAACCACCTACGTACTCCCCCTGTCCAAGGCTGTATGTGCTATCAAGTGTAAATATTGGGGATTACGAATTTACCCGTAAAACATTTCAGTGCCCTGCAGAGTTTTCTCAGCAATTTTAAAGTCCTGTTCACCACGATACGGCCAGTTCTTGATTATCCACAAAAAAAAAAAAAGGAAATGAATAGTGGCACAGATAATCCGAAACAGAAAAACAATCAAAATGTTTCTTATATTTTACTTTGGAATGCTTTGTATGGCTTTTGGGGATTCAGATTTTCCTTCCCAGTGATGTTCTGCTCAGGAAAAAGTTGAAATGAGTTTGCATTCCCTAAGCCCACACTAAATAGCTGAGGCGGTGGGGGTTGGGGGGGCGTGGGGGGGGGGGGGATGTGGTCCAGCCACATGCTGGGTGGCAGAGAGAAGACAGCTTGAAATCCGCGAGGGGCAAGAATTTCACTGATAATCTAGAAGTGGAAAATGGCCATATGAATGATGAAGTACTAGCTGGAATATAATTCAGTCTTGTAAATTAGCGTGGGCCATTTTCCAGCCCTCATTTAAAAAAAAAAAAAGAAACTCAGGTTATCCTCTACGGAGAAGTTACACTGATAGTATCTGACTCTTTTTTTCTTTTTTTTGACAAGTTACACTGATAGTGAAAACAAATGACCTCAACATTCTTCATTGCTCACAGTTCATTGACGCTGGCATTGTGCGAAGGAGGCAGGACCGTATTGCTGAGGCTCCGGGGAGTAGCTTCATCCTACAACTTTCTTCAGTTGAACGCGTAGGTTTATAAAATGCCAGGCTATGTACTAGGTATTGTGTCGTCGGCAAAGCAAGTTACCATTTTTGGCCCTGTTCTACAGAGGAGAGAAGTAAGGCTCAGACAAGTTCGTTACTAATTTAAGGTCACAAGCCTAGTCACTGGGAGAGGCTAAATTTCAGCCCAGGACTATCTCCCCTAATTTGGGATAGGATGGGGGAAAAAAAAAAGCCCAGAAAGGACTTTTTTTTTTTTTTAACGTTTATTCATTCTTGAGAGACAGAGAGACAGAGCATGAGCGGGGGAGGGGCAGAGAGAGAGGGAGACACAGAATCTGAAGCAGACTCCGGGCTCCGAGCTTTCAGCACAGAGCCCGACGTGGGGCTCAAACCCATGAGCTGTGAGATCATGACCTGAGCCGAAGTCGGACGCTTAACTGACTGAGCCACCCAGGCGCCCCAAAAACCAGAAAGGATTTAAAAAAATTTTTTTTCAACGTTTTTTATTTATTTTTGGGACAGAGAGAGACAGAGCATGAACGGGGGAGGGTCAGAGAGAGAGGGAGACACAGAATCGGAAACAGGCTTCAGGCTCCGAGCCATCAGCCCAGAGCCTGACGCGGGGCTCGAACTCATGGACCGCGAGATCGTCGCGGGGCTCGAACTCACGGACCGCGAGATCGTGACCTGGCTGAAGTTGGACGCTTAACCGACTGCGCCACCCAGGCGCCCCAGCAGAAAGGATTTTTAAAAGAAGGTTTAGTGATGGGGTGCCTGGGTGGCTGCGTCCGTGAAGCATCTGACTTCGCCTCAGGTCATGTTCTGGCGGTTCGTGGGTTCAAGCCCCGTGTTGGGCTTTGTGCTAACAGCTCAGAGCCAGCGGCCTGTTTCAGATTGTGTGTCTCCCTCTCTCTCTGCCCTTCCCCTGCTCATGCTCTGTCTCTCAAAAATAAATAAATGTTAAAAAAAAAAATTTTTTTTAAAGAAGGTTTAGTGAATGAATGAACGTAAATTAGCGGGTAATTACAACGCAATATGCGTGATGTTACTGAAGGGCCAAGTACATGGTACCACTGAGATGGGCCATCATGATCAGAGAGCTCTTAATCAGATTTTATTAAGAGCTCTGAAATGGACCGGATGGGATTCTCAGTCATACAAGCAGGTTAGAAAACATCACCCACGTTCAGAGAACCATGAATTGATCTGAAAAAAGAAAGGAATAGAAAGAAGTGTCTCAATAGCATAATAGTCTTGCCATAAAAATCAGTGGGGAGAGAAAAAAAAAAAAAGGAAAGAGGAAAGCCTGTTTTTGAAACCCCTCGTGTTTTCTCGGGGTTTTAGAAAATGTAAATGCTCTCTGTGATCTAGTGCAGGATAATGAGTACCTCTTCCAGAGTACAGCTCTGGTACTAGGAGGAGACGAGGAAAATAGGTAAGGATACAGAGTCGGTTAGATCAGCATCACCCAATCGGCCAAGACGATCCCCAGACTCTGGTCTCCCGACTCCTCTCCTAGAGCTCTTTCTCGAGCCGGGCCGGTCTGTGGTACCACGTAAGCAGGAAGCCTCCAGGAAGCCTCAGAGGGGCTTCTGGGGAGCAAGAAAGCAGAGACTCGCAGAATATAAGTCAAGGCTTCCAGGTTTTCAATTAGTTGTGGAAATTTCCACAGTCATCTCAGCTGAATCATATTCTTTTTCCCAGACAGACCGTTTGGTCTGCCCCTGATCCCTTCTTTGACCTCTCTGCATCATTTACTCTGTCAAACTTGATTTTATCCCCAGCATAAAAATGCCAGGAGCCTTAGAGTGGTTTACCTCTACATATCATTATCATCTCCTGAGTCTCTGTGTCTTTAGTCTCCGGGGCTTTAGAGGTCTGTGGGCCGCATTCCTTGGCCTAGGAACAATTTCACATCACGGCGGACATGACCTCTATGAATCTGGCCTCAGAGCTCTGGGTTCTCACCACGAGCCCTACCCCTTCCTGTGGAGGAAGTTGCAGTTTCCCATCGCTCTCAGGACCAATCAAGGTGCTTCGGCTGCCACAAGTGTTGACTGCTGACCTCCCAGAGCTGAGCCTTCCCTGGAACGCGCTCTCTTGTCAAAGGAAACTTCCTTGCCCAAGGCCCTGGCCCTTCCCCAGAGGTGGCTCATAGTTAATAATCGTCCGGATCCTTTACCACAATCCCAGACAACTGTGAAGGGCCATCAGAGCTCTAGAACTCCCCAGGAGATCAGGTAGGCTCTGTCTTGTGAATGTTCAGCCTTTCCCTGTGCCCAGTCCTGCTCCCCTCATCCTCTCAGGAGTATTGTTCCTGAAAGTGCCCCTAAAGAACTCCCTGTGTGCGGATCTCAACTTTACAGTTAGTTTCCCAGCGAAACTGACGTACGACATTCCCATCACCCTATACTTATCGTGACTTCTGTGTCGTTGCTGTCGTCATGTGCCCTATAAGGAAAGAAAAACTTGCAAACTTTGAAGGTGTTAGAGATCCTGGCTTTGGTAGATTATGTATTAACAGTATTCATGGAGTCAGGCCCTTAGCCCAGTCCAGCCACCTTCTTACTTCTTGACCTCAAGTGGGAGATTTATCATTCCTACAAACACACTGGCTTCCTCTGGTTCAAAATAGGTAGTTGCTGGGGTGCCTGGGTGGCTGAGTCAGTTGAGCATCTGACTCTTGGTTTTGGCTTGGGTCATGATCTCGTGGTTCGTGGGTTTGAGCCCTGTATCAGGCTCTGCATTGACAGTGTGGAGCCTGCTTGGGATTCTCTCTCTTTTCCTTTCTCTCTGCTCCTCCCTCTCCCCCCCACTCTCTCTCTCTAAAAATACATAAATAAACTTTAAAAAATTATAAAAATATATAATTTCCTAGATGATGGGGTGATGGGGACGAAGAGTGAGCAGATGGCTAAGGAATCACTAAAAGACCGTTAAGTGCTGAGAACACTTAAACCCTGTTGTAAAAGCTCTGAAATCTAGAACCCCAGAAGACCGAGACTCTACAGAGCCCATTTCCTCGGAGGTAGTTTTGAAAATACCCTTTGCTTCATTTCCTGTGGATTATGCAACCACAAAACTCCTCTGGAGACTCAGCCACACCCCAGATCTGAGCCTAAATCACTGAGTTTGACACGGATTCACAGGAATTTGGCAAGGAGCTCACCCAATTTCTCTATCAAATGGGATCCAAATGTTGCCTAGGTTGGCTGAGAGTTCAGACAGAAGAAAAGGCGCGGGCCGACCAACTGCTAAACGGTGACATTTGAAACTCAAATGAGTTTGGCTCAGCTCGAAGACAGGGAGGGAAGTTTTGAGCCATAGTGTGTGGAATAAGCCCTGGCCCAACTCAAAACAGTTTCCACTTTTTCTGGTTGTGGTTTCAGATCCGCGTCTGACCCCACCGACGTACCCAGGTCACCGTGCTCGTTCCACACGCCAAGGCCAGTTCCAGGGAGCTTGGGGCTCCTGTGGGGTCCACGTAGGGAAGCAGGCTCTCCTCACCTGCTTTAATTCCCTCTGGACCAGAGCAAGCCCTGACAAAGAGTGGAGAGAGGACCAGGGGAATCCCTGGTTCAGCTTCTGTGAAGCGTCCAACAAGCTCTGTGTGTTGCTGCCCTAACTGAATTCTTTCTCTTTCTGGGTCTTCAGAACGTGCTGGCCTCCTGCTTCCTGGAATAGCATCAACGGCCAGCACTGGTTTGGATAAAGTTACAAGTTAGAGAAAGTTCGATTTTGCCGCTCACATCAGACTTTCTATCACAAATTCTCCTTAAATCCTTCTTTTCCTTACTCTACTCCCCCCCCACCCCACCCCAAATCCTCCACCAGCATCTCCACTGTCTTCAGGCCTCAGTTACGGATGCTCCAGAATCCCCCATTGGCCCAGGATCCAACCAGCGAGCTAGCTTGTCCCAAGCAGTGTCACGAGCTCTGGGCCCTTCTGCCTCCCCTCTCACTTATGTGTCTCCCCCTGATCCCTGTCCCCACCCCTCCCTGTCCCACCACCATTAAGATTCCTCTTTCCTAGATCCTGTCTCCTAAGACCCTAGCTGCTTAGACGAACCAATTGGCTATAAAACATATATTTATGGGAAAACCCATTAAAACTGTCAACGTATGCTTGAGCCACGACTTGGGCATCCACCTGCCAACTAACCTCAGGGAAGACAATTAGAGTCTTTGGGCCTCAGTTTCTTTACCTCTGAAACAGAGATTCGAAATACTTATTTTTTAAGTCTATTTATTAATTTTGAGAAAGAGAAAGGGAGAGCACAAGCAGGGCAGGGCCAGAGAGAGAGAGAATCTCTGTGCCCCAAGATTAGAAATATTTAATTCACAGGGTCTCAGATTAAAGTTAACTTCCATCAAAAAAACATCTCTTGGGGGACCTGGGTGGCTTAGTCGGTTAGGCATCCAACTCTTGATTTGGGCTCAGGTCATGATCCCAGGGTCTTGGGATCAAGCCTCAAGTTGGGCTCTGTCCTGAGCTTGGAACCTTGTTGGGATTCTGTCTCTTTCTCTCTCTCTCCCTCTGCCTCTCTCCCCATCTCACACTCTATTCTCCCTCAAAAAAAAAAAAAAAAAAAGATAGGTGCCTGGATGGCTCAGTCGGCTCAACGTCTGACTCTTGACTTCAGCTTAGGTCATGATCTCACAGTTTGTGGGATTGAGCCCTGCATCAGGCTTTGTGGTGACAGTGTGGAGTCTGCTTGGAATTCTCTCTCCGTCTCCCTCTCTGTCCCACTCTTGGACTATAAATAAGCAAACAAACAAACTTAAAATAAAATAAAATAAAATAAAATAAAATAAATAAAAAACATTTCTTGCTCCTCCAAAATAAGATTAAGTGTCCCTCCCCTGTGTCGCTATGTCACCCTGGGATTCTCTATCACGAAGCATAGAACTTTGCATCCAAATTCCCTGTTCCTTTTCTGATGCTCACTAGCCCAAGGCTCCTGAGGGCAAGGACTATCGTTGATCATGCCTGAAGCCCAGTGGCTAACACAATGTCTAGTATGTAGCTGGTACTCAAAATACGTGCATTGAATGAATGGGCCATTGAGAGCATTTATAAATAGTAGAGATTGCTTCTCCCAGAGAGCATATTTATATTGGAACAGTGTCTTTTTTAGACCACGTTTTTCCTGGAGGAGAGACTTTAATGGAAATGTCAGGTGCAGGAAGATGTTTTGAAACAGGTGGAGTTCATGGTGTCCCTCAAATAACTCCATGTAGGTGGCCTCTTGCTCTCCCCAGACGTCCAGCTGGCCCTGGGCCCGTGCACCTGAAGGGGAATGTCAGAGGCTTTTACCATTTCCTGCTTTATTCAAGTGACACCAGTTTGGCTCGATTCTTCCCTCCAAACTGGGATCAAATGTTCCCCAAATGTGGAGAGAAGGGGAGACGCGTCTCGCTCCCTCCCTTGACTTCCTCCCCTCACCTAAATCCTCTCCCATCACATTTTTCATGAAGCTTAAACTAGGTTCCCAGGGAAAAGCGCTGTCCCGGTCAGGCCAGCAGCCTACGCAGCTGTGGGCTCTGACACAGCTCTAAGCAACTCCACATGGGACAGAAATGTCCTAATGGGGTGTTTGAACCATGATATAATAGGGAGAAGAGGAGCGGGACACAGGGCATAAGTGATGCGGGAGCTTCCCACGGTCAGAGAGCAGAATGATGGTGCGCAGAAAGTCCGCCACTGCTAATGAACCTGGAAAAGGGACAGGAAGAAAATGCATCATTTCTATGGGGCCTTTTGGGAGACTATCTTCTATGTGTCTCACATTTTTACATCTGGCGAGCAGGAGCACTGACTGCCCTTGTGCTGGACTGTCTTTTCAAGGATGTTTCCAGAGTGAACACGCTTGGAAAAAACAGATGCTCTAGAGCACAGGGCAGGTAAGCTCACTGCCCCTTATACAAAATTTGGGTTCTCTGAGCTCAGGGCTCCTCTCCCATAATGCACCTCGGAGTGCGACCAGCTGTCACCTGGCTCTCTTCCCACTGCCCCCGTGGAATTAGGTGCCATTATGCTGATGTTCCTGGAGCTTGCTGGGCTAGGAGTAAGCAAGGGCTTTGTTTCCAATACAGGAGTGTTGTGTATTCATCCATGAAACTGTCAGGTCAACTTGTTAGCTTAACAGTAGCATAAAGTTTCAGACCTTTCACAGTTCTTGACAATGCTCTGTCCTCTTTACCTAAAGGCAGCTGATGAAAGAATTCGGCCCTCGGTGGGGGTTTGTGAGCCCTGTCTCCTATGGGAAAAGAGGAGAGAGGAAAAGAGCACCTATGTATCGAATGTCCTCTGTTTGCCACACTGGATGAGGCTGAGCTGAGCCTTTCATACAGTAACTCACTCAATCTGCACGATAACCCTCGGAATCGACCTTCTCCTACCCAGTTGACAGATGAGGAACCCTAGGCTCGGTGAAATGAAGTGACTCTCTAAGGTCACACTCAGGTGAAGTGTAGGCACGGGGTTTACATCTAGGTCAGTAAGCTGGGAGAACCTCTGACTCTTCTGTTACACCATTCTGGAAAGTCTGCCCTCTCTGCGTGCTGAACAGGTGACCAACCCAAGATAACACGACAGATGCTAGCAAGTCTAAGATCGTTTCCCTTACTACTCTGTTATCTGCCTCATGATTTTGCCTCGTTCTATCCCTGAACATGCTCCCAGCAGGGCACTTCCGATGGTTTTCATCTAACCTAGACTGTTGCCTTCTCTCTTCTAGAACCCCAGCCTCTAGCCAGTGTCACTTCTATGGCTTAACCTCGATTTCTCGAACCTCTGGCTACTGCCCTGGGTTTTTTTTGTTTGTTTGTTTGGTTGGTTGGTTTTTTTTTTGTTCTGGTTTTTTCCTACTCGGAAGGAAGGATGTGAAGCAATTTCTCTGATATCACCACAGAACCAATAACACTCTCCAGACTTCACAGTTCTAAGGAATCTTGTTTGGTTTTCAGATGCGACTGGAGTGATTTGCACCCGGATGCTTAGACCCGCCATCTGCTCAGAGACTACTCAGAAAGATCCACCCCTGCACTCTCCGGCTGCATACCAGCCTGCCCTGCCTGCAGCTGTTATTTCCCAGGACTCCGTACCTATGCCACAGGGTTTGAAGCCGTGCTTCAAGGAATCACGAAAACACTTGCCTGGACCTGCTACACAGCCTAAGTATAGCGTAGGTTGACCTTGTCTTACAGGGAACGGGTCAAGAAATGGGCCTCTCTTTTGCATACTACCTGTTTGTTTCTCAGTGGAAAGCATCAGGCAGATGGGCTATGCAAGGGAAGACAGGGGGACAGAAAATGAGCCGTCCTTTCCATCAAGACTTTTCCACGAAGAGGGTTTGCTGGGGTCTTGGGCTCTTGAACAGCACCGCCAACTTCTTTCTCTGAGGCGCGAGTCCACTAGATGATCCAATTTCTCGTGGGAGCTTTGGTGGGGGTTTCTATGGCGCACATAAACGGAAATTTTGCGAATAACCTGAATGTTCGACCCATGATATACGTGCTTCCTTATGGAATAGACTTAGTTTAGCAATGAACACATACAGCTGACGTGCCTGTAATTCCCTGGGGAGGGAGGGAAACTGCCACCCACCCTCCAGTCCTCCAACAATTACCCAAATACGACACGAACGGGCCAATGAGCCGTGAGTATTTTCTAATACTTATTAGCAATAAGTGTTGCCTAGACTCAGCGTAAGCAAATTTCGAAGTAGACGGGAAGGGATGATGAACACAGACCGTGCTTTATGGAGCTCAGAACCGAGCTGAAGAGAGGAACAGGAATAACCTGTTGAGAAAGGAATAACCTACACCAGCCAGTGGGTGAGAAGACACATATGAGCAGATACACCGATGTTGCAGATGGTAACCGGTGTCGGGGGATGGGTTAAATAGGCAGTGGGGATTAAGGAGGGCACTTGTGATGCGCACGGGGTGATGTATGCAAGCGTTGAATCACTCCGTTGTATACCTGAGACTAATATTACTCTGTATCTTAACTAACCACAATTCAAATACAAACTTTAAAAAAAAAGCACCACTTTAATCCTTTTCCTTCTCTACTCAAAAAGTCTCCAGGATGCTAATTTCCAACTGAAATAAGTCAAAACTTGAGGATTGACATAAGAGGAGGCTCCAGGTTTGGGATAATCTGGGGGTCAGTTCTAGGATGGTAATGGTGGAAAAGGACAAGAAAGAAAGGAAAGGGGAAACGAGACTTGATGTTGGGAATATAGGGGATAAGAGGAGGCAACATCACTAAGAACCGTGGGCTTGATCCTTGAAGACTGGAAGATGGGCAAGGGACAAAAATAGAGAAGAGCAAAGAAGTAAGGACATTCAGGGCTTTGGTCATATCATCCGCCACTGGACATACACTCCGTAGGACACAGGAGACGTTAGTATGTGTCTGTTGAACAGACAAATGAAAGCATGAATGAACCGGCCTCTTAATCTCATTACGCCCATCATTTTATTTTATCTCGACAGCGACTCTACTTGGCGATCCTATAATTACCCCGATGTTACTGGTGTCTAAACCAAGGCCCAGAAAGGCAGTTTCATCCTTCTAAGATCCCACAGCCAATGAGTGGTGGTGGCATTGGAAAGTGAAGCCAGGTGAGTCTGATGTCGTCGTCCATCTGTCACCTTGCCCTCCGGAAACATCAAAGAGTCCAACACATCTGAGCTGAGAAGATAGGTCACCACTAGAGAAATCGCTGTGGGACTCATTTGCAAAAGGTGCCTGTTCATAACTGAAGCTGGAGACACGAACGACACACCAGAGGGATGTAGAGGCCCTTGACGGGAGCAAGGAGGGATGCCACCATCTTGGAGAGAGGTAGAGCAAAAGGAACTCTTGAGAACTGCAGAGAAACTAAGAGGAGAGCTAACAGGAGGATCGTGGGACTGAGACAGAAAGCTTTGTCAGCAAATACATGGCCAAGGACACCAAAGGTGCAGAAGTGTCTTGGAAGGGAGGGACGGGGCAGCAGGATAGGAGTAAAGGAAAGTGTGTTGAGTGCAGTAGATTGCTTGGCTTTGGACATTCTTCTCTTTGAACCTCAAGCAAGCTCCCCAAACCATGGGAAACGTGTTTCTTTTTTGGGTGCTCATAATACACATTTGGCAGGAGTGAGTGAGATAACGGAATGAAGGGACTTAATGCCAGGCCTACTATGTAGCAAATAACAACTAACATTTATTTTTTATTTTTTTATTCTTTTTTAGAGAGAGAGAGAGCACCAGCACGGGAGAGAGCAGAGGGAGAAAGAAAGAGAGAGGATCCTAAGCAGGCTCTATGCTCAGTGCCAAGCCTGATGTGCTACTCGATCCCAAGACCCTGGCATCATGACCTAAGCTGAAATCAAGAGTCGTATGCTCAACCGACTGAGCCACCCAGGCGCCCCAACCGCTACCATTTATGAGGCACCAAGTATTTGCCTAAACATTCAACGTGCGTTGATTCATTTAATCCAAGCCAACGACCTTGTTAGCTAGGTTCTGTTTTAGCTTCAGTTTGCAGATGACGAGACACAGCCTCAGAGAGTTTACGTGAATTCCTCAAGGTCACACAGCCTGGGCGTGGCAATCGCTGGGATTTAAACCCAACGGCTCTGTTCCCAGAGCCACCATGCTATGCAAAATTTTGTTGAACAAATTATGCATAAATATTAGTTTCTTTCCAAGAACAAGTGAGCTATATTATTATTTTTTAAACAGGAGAGAATCAAATTTGATAGGTGTACCTGTGGGGAATCCACATAGATGTGAAATTCCTCCTGTATTAATCTTTTTTAAAGCTGGTAGATTAAAAGTACTTAAACCAGTTAAATAAGCTAAATATGGTGTGTGGCCTGCAAGTTAAGGATGGCTTTTATGTTGTTAAATGGTTGAAAAAATATATGTTTAAGAATTTTTGTAAAATGCTTATTTATTTTGAGAGAGAGAAAGAGAGGCGGAGTGCAAGCAGGGGAGGGGCAGAAAGAGACGGAGACACAGAATCTGAAGCAGGCTCCAGGCTCTGAGCTGTCGGCACAGAGACCGACAAGGGGCTTGAACTCATGAACCACTAGATCATGACCTGAGCCAAAGTGGGAGGCTTAACAGACTGAGCCACCCAGGTGCCCTTGAGAAAAGATTTTTTTAATAATATTTCGGAACGCTTTAAAGTTATACAAAATTCAAGTGTAATTTCCTCAAATAAAGTTTTCTTGGAAACCAAACATGTCCATTTGCATATTTTACCATAAGAGCAAAATTAAAGAGTTGTGAGAGAAACGGCACGACCCACAGAACCTAAAGTGCTTACCATTTGGCACTTTCAGGAAGAGTTTGCCAACCCCCTGATATGACCAAAAACCCTTTGGCAAATGGAAGAAAGGTGGATGTGAGGACTTGAATTTCTCAGGAATGTTGCTGCCCTTCACCCCTCCCGAGGCCCCCTCCTCCCATTCTCGAGGGGCTGCGGGTGCACCTGCACTTCATTAGGGGATGGTGTTGGGTGGAAAGAAATTTCTGACATAGCAGTTGGGTGAATTTCTCGCGTGGAGAAAGAAGGCGGAAGGAGGCTTGCTGGTTGGGTGAAGGTGAGGGTCTCTTCTCAGTCCTGAATTACAGCCACATGAGTTTCTCTCTCATCTGTAGAACTATAACTTTGAATGAGCGTAGGAAGTGTAGGAGCTCAGCAGTCCCGGGAGAAGACGCTATGGCCCCATCACATCCTGGGTGTCTTCTCCCTGGCACCGGTCTGTGATCAGCAAAACAGTCTGCTCAGACCCCTTCCTAGCGCCTACCCGGTCTTCACTGGGAAACTGCAACGCCTCTGGGGCTTTTGCACAGGGCAAAAAGGGCACAGGGAGACTGTTTGTCTAGGTTCTTTGCTGTCCTTTGTCAGCGGCCCTCCAGGGTGGTGATCGCGGGTTGATTCCTTCCTTTCTGTCTTGCAAGTGATCAATAGGGTAGTAACAGAGAAATGTCTGCATGTTTTTTTTTAATTTTCTAAAATTGTGGTAAAATATGTACAATATAAAGTTTACTATTTTAACCATTTTTAAGTGTACATTTCTGTGACTTTAAGTACATCCACATTGTTGTGCATCCGTCTCCAGAACTTTTTATCTTCCCAGATGATGATACTCAGCATCCACTGGACAATAACTCCCATGATCCCCTCCCCCTAGGGCCTGACACCCACCTGTTTCTGCCTCTATGATTTGATTTCTCTAGATATTTCATGTCAATGTCACCATGCAATATTTGTCCTATTGTGTCTGGCTCGTTTCACTTAGAATGTCTTCAACATCATCCATGTTGCGGCATGAGTCGGAATTTCCTTCCTTTCTAAGGCTGAATAATATTTGATTGTATTTTATTTTGTTTATCTATTCATCTGCTAATGGAAACTTGAGTTGTTTCCACCATTATTTTGTGAATAATGCTGCCATGAACATGAGTGTGCAAATAACTGTTCAAGTCCCTTCTTTCACTTCTTTGGGATATGTATATACACATATGTGTGTATATATATATATATATATATATATATATACATACATATATATATATCCATCCATACACACACACACACACATAAAAAAAAAGTGGAATTGCTGGGTCATTTGGTAACTCTATTTTTAAGTTTTGGAGGAACAGCCATACTGTGTCTCATAGTGGCTGTACCATTTTGCCTTCCCATCTTCACTGCATAATGGTTCCAGTTTCCCCATATCCTTGGTAATACTTATCCCCTCCTTCTTTGTAATAGTAGCCATCCTAATGGGTATTCAGTGGTATCTCATCGTACTTTTGATTCACATTTCTCTAATGGTTTGTGATGAGGCATCTTTTCATTGGCCGGTTGTCTGTCTTTTTTGGAGAAATATCTGTTCAAGTCCTTTGTGCATTTTTTTTAACCAGATTGATTTTGTTGAGTTGTAGTTCCTTATGTATTTTAGATATTACTCCCTTATCAGATATATAATTTGCCAATATTTTTTTCCTACCCCGTATGTTGCTTCTTCACTCTGTTGATAGTGTCCATTGATGCACAAAAATTTTAATTTTGATATAGTCCGACTTATCTGTTTTGTTGTTGCCTGTGCTTTTGGGGTCATAGCCAAGAAATCGTTGCCAAACCCAGTGCTATTGAGGCTTTTCTCCTATGTTTCCTTCTAAGAGTTTTACAGTTTTAACTCTTAACGTTTAGGTCCTTGTTCCATTTGGGGTTAATTTTTATATATAGTGCATGGTAACGGTCCAACTTCATTCTTTTGCATGTGGACATCCAGTTTTCCCAACATCACTTGTTGAAAAAACTATCTTTTCCCACACATTGAGTGCTCTTGGCACCCTCATCAAAAATCTTTGATCATATATGTGAAGGTCTATTTGTGAGTCGGCTGGAGTTTTGATATTAGCAGGCATGCTGCTCAAGTCTAGACCTAAGTTATGTAAATGCTCCATAGATGATCTAATTAAAGAGTCAATGCATTCATGCTATTAGACCATTGGTGACAACTTATCTTGTGCTACAGTTTCTGATGCATAAATCTGTATCACCATAGGCTTGCAAGCTCCTAGAAAGCAGGAACTCTCTTATAATTCACATATAAACTTACTCTATGTGTTTTGTGCAACTATTATGTGTCCGGCATCATATAGCTCTAAGGATGCAGACATTTTTATCCAAGAGCTTGCAGATTAGTGGAGAAGCAAACACGCAGGCATACGAATGTCTTTTTGTGAGAAGAGTGCTCTAGAAGGTGAACTAAGGGGACAAAGAAGAAAGTGGTAAAATCCAACGAGAGAGGAGGGACGAACTTCTCAGAAGCGGTGACGCTTCTGCTGAGTTTTGGAGGATGATTCAGAGTTTGCCTGACGAAGAAAAAAGGGTGGAGGTCATAGGGACATTCAAAGCAGAGGAGCCATGTGATGGAGGGAGCTGGAGGAAGGCCACAATATGCCACTGGAGGACTATCCTGGAGCATATATTACAAGGCCAGGAGAGTGGGTGAGGAGCTTGGTAGGCAGAAGTCATGTCCCAGAATGTGAACTTTATTATGCATGTGACTGAAAGGATTTGCGTGTCTATCCCTTAGACCAGTCTTTAGCACCTGTAATTGTCTCTTCATTTGATTTTAGTCTAGTAAAATAATTATTTGTGTTTCTTTCCCTTCTCCCATATTGCCTCCTTTGCTCCTTTTTTTTTTTTTCTTCTCTCTCTTTGTTTTCTTTTCTCTTCCCTCTTTGGTGGCTTTCCTATTTTTTCCTGGAGGTACATCTCAGCTACAGAAGAACATAAACAACACCGGGGCATGAATTCAGACAAAACAACCACCACAAAAAAGGGAACTCATACAAGAAAACATTGAAGCTACCTAGGTTAGGCTCAGTTGAACTTCCAAATGTGTTTTAAATTAGGTCATCTCAACCATGACTACAAGTTCAAAACATTCAAAGCAACCTTATTGGAACTGGAACAAGGCATATTTGGTTTCCTCTAAAGGATTTTTATAAGTGTAGCTAAGATCAGAGCTCTCAAATGTGAAAATACATAAAATGAAAGCCCATGAGCAAATGGTCTTCATAATAAATGGCATTAAAACTTCCAAACTACCAAAAGTTGTAATCCCTTAGTAACATATTACTTATAGGAGTAGTGCTTATTCAGCCACCTCATTTATCTGGGCAGGGCCAATCTGACGAAAGTGAGCAGAGGAAGCATTGGGAACAATCAAAACATATGCCGAGTCCATAAACTCAGACAGGATTTGCTCTCCTTTTAACCCAATACAAGCAAACTTGGTTGCCTAGTTTCCTAAGAGACAGAATATGACCAGTAAGTTACAAGGGCACCAAAAGAGAGATGGCTAGAAACAGGTACAATGTTCTTCTGAGAAAAAAAAAATACTATTGGTTTGATAAGGAGAAGACAGAAAAAAAATATGAAAAGAAAGATCCACAAACTTCAAAGAGAAAACCGATATACAATATATATATATATATATAGCATCTTGGGATTACTTAATAAGGACATGGAGACCTGCCTACCTCAATAGGCTACAATGTATCTCTAAAGGAAAGCACAGAATCAAAGTTCATGTTCATAATAATCCCTTCCACCCGTATAGTTTGGGTGCACAGAGTAGCAACAATAAACTATTTGGGAAAATTCACTTCTGCAGAAATAACTGTATCTTGGGGCGCCTGGGTGGCTCAGTCGGTTGAGCGTCCGACTTCAGCTCAGGTCACCATCTCACGGTTCGTGAGTTCGAGCCCCGCGTCAGGCTCTGGGCTGATGGCTCAGAGCCTGGAGCCTGCTTCCGATTCTGTGTCTCCCTCTCTCTCTGCCCCTCCCCCATTCATGCTCTGTCTCTCTCTGTCTCAAAAATAAATAAATATTAAAAAAAAATTAAAAAAAAAAAGAAATAACTGTATCTTATTCTGTCATGATGCCAGTTAAACGAGTTATCAGACCACCTCACCTAACTTCAGCCTAATTCCCAGTTTCATTACCATAATAGCAAAACTATATATAGTTAGAGAACGTATACAATTTTCCTTTGCACTAAACATGACCTTAATCAAGACTCAGTTTCCTTATCTGTAAACTGATGATCATAATGTATATATCATAGATCTGTTGTAAGAGCAAAACCAGAGAATTCATGTTCGGCACCCAGCGTTTGACACACTCAATGCTTCTTAAATGCGAAATACTACCATATTCTCCACAGCCACCATCACCATTGCCATCACCACCGCCATTATTGATCTTGTACACTTTACAGTAGAACCTTGGTTTGCAAGCATAATTTGTTCCATAAACATGCTTCTAATCCAAAGCACTCGTGTATCAAAGCAAATTTCAAGTCCCATTGGCTCAGTCGTGTTCATGTGATGCTTGATTGCACGTACTGCTCGTAGTGCAAGACATCGCTCGTTTATCAAGTTAAGATCTCTTACATATGTTTGCTCGTCTTGTGGAACACTCACAGAACAAGTTACTCGCAATCCAAGGTTTTACTGTACCTGCGTTCCTATTTATGAGCTATGGGATCTTGGGAAAGTCAGCTAGCTTTTTCCTGCCTCAATTTTCTGATCTAGAAAACGAAGAAAATCTATATAATACCTCCCTCCTGGGGTTGCTACAAGGTTAAATGTGCTAATATATGAAAAAACACAAGCACAGAGTAAGAATTTGAGTACTATTGGCCATAATTACTATTGTTGTTATTACCCTCCATTTTACTTTTAAGGATGGTCGTTCTCAACGTGTGGTTTGGGGACCCCGGGGTGGTCCCTTTTCCAGGCTGTCCATGAGGTCCAAACTATTTTCAGTGTAATATTAAAATGTATCGTTTTCACTCCCACTCCCTTGAAAGTACAGTGGAGTTTACCAGAGGCAACATGAACTGTGATATCACTACAAATGGAATGCAGAGGCACATTTGAGGCTCCAGCTGTCTCCTATTAAACAATAAAGAGATTTACAAAAATGTAAAACAATGTTTTTTTTTAATTTTTGCAAAATGTAGTTATTTTTCTGAAAAGTATGTTTTTATGGGGTTTATTGCTATTATTTACTTAAATTAATAAGTGGGGTTTTTTTAAAGTTTATTTATTTATTTTGAGAGAGAGCGAGTGAATGGGGGAGGGACCGAGAAAAAGGGAGGGAGAGAGAATCCCAAGCAGGCTCTGCACTGTTAGTGCAGAACCCAACATGGGGCTCGAATTCACGAACAGTGAGATCATGACCTGAGCCACAATCAAAAGTTGAACACTTAACCACTTGGGCCGCCCAGGTGCCCCAAAATGAATGAGTGTTTTTTTAAAGATTAGTTTTCACTTCTAATATGGTAAATATCAATAGGCATATCCACAAAACCCAGAAATTCTTTGGGCTTCTCAATAATTTTAAGAGCATGAAGGGATCCTAAAACAGAGAAGTTTGAGACCTGCTATTTCGGTGTAGAAAGCTTCAGAGTTATTGACATCCTCAAGGTCACTTGCTTAAGATCTGAGTATAAGTAGAGTCAAGTCTCAACCAAAGTTTTCTGGTAATGAAACCTACTGGTTATTATAATACCTCACACCCCAAAGGTCATGGAGCTCCCACTGGGGGAGAGGGGCCACTGGTATCACAATGGGTTTACAGCTGAGTACTGTTGCAGGGCTCTGTCTGCTCTATTTAGTAGGACTCTAGTCTTCACGTGGCATGCAAGGTAAATAAATATTCTCCGACACCTTAAATTTTATTCCAAGTGGCTAATCATTGCAGAATCAAATCCACACGCAGTTCTTGCCTGGTGATTAAGAGGCACCTAGTGTTAATACTCTTAAGTTGTGGTTCCAGAGTCCAAACTGATTCCCATCACGGGTTTTCAATCTCAAATATCAGGCAAGAGTTCTCACCCATTTGTAAGCCACGTTAAATACGCTTTTCAGGAGTTCAAGAACTAATCCCTGAAGGAACTGGGTCAAGTTCTTCCCAATCCTGTCCCCATACTACGGATATCTAAGCTTCAGTTTTAAGGCCATACTTTGGGATGCTGGGGCATACTTAAAGGAAGGGAAATAAGCAGGGACAGTCTTCCGCAGAAAAGACATATGTGGTCTCCCTTTGAACAAACATTTGATACTTGAGTGTATTTCACTGGAACAAATTGGTTTAAGTATGTAATATTCTGATTTAGGGTTCCCACCATTGTCTTGGTGCAAAGTTGACACCTGCTACATTGTTTAAGATCTTTTGTCTCCGAGGCTTCGGATTTTCACACACATATACACACGCATATATAATGCATTTGGTCGGGTTGGATTGAAATCTTCAGCAGTAATTCAAAGAAGTGGCTTACCGGGCAATGTCACAGGTTTGCATGCATTATGCAGGATTTTCTGCTAAGTGAAATGGGCTTTTGGAAATTAAATTGGTTTATTTCAATCCAATGCTTATTTGACATATATGTCACATTTATGCTGAGGAATCATACCATTCTTCTATTTCTGCTCCAATAATGTTAATTCTTAAAACGTTACCCTACACGGGCTGTTATTACACAATGCCAAATATCCATCTGGAAATGATGAACTTTTATTTTATTATCCTCATCTTCCCAAATCTAAAATTTGATAAGATGGACTTAAATTACCTGGATGTCTAACTGTTTTCATTTATAGCTAGATGCCACAGCATTGTAGAAAGCCAGAAATAAGCAACGTGAAACGAAAACCATTTTTGATCAAACTATATAGCATCCCAGAACAAAACAATCCTACTCCAATATTTGGCTAAATTTAATAATTTCACCCAATCGCTATCAGATCAGTTTGTGTGTGGAATACAATGTGCCCAGCAACACAAACTATTTTACCATTGAGATAATGTGGAAGGAGGACGGGGGCCTGGAGAACTAAACACGAGACACGCTGGGCAAGGCAAAGGTTAGATTCTCTCCTTCTCCTCCTTGGAGGGTCTGGGCAGAGCTGGAGCGGGAACGCTAGTCCTCTTATCTTTGAGTCTCTATAGAGGAGGCCACTCCTGTTATGTCTTTATCCCAACCAGCACTACGGTTTTGGAAGAGAGGCATACAAGGGGAAGATCTATCCTACTGACTTATATCATAGCTAAGGGTCCCCCCTCTCTCAGGTTCCCAGCCAGTGCCTCAGCGCACCCTGGACACACTCCAGGCTTTTGGGGATGATCCACCCATTTCCTCCACATCGCTAATGCGAGAAGTAAGTGAGATGATTCATTTTCCGAAAATACCAACTAAAAGCTGTGCTGTCTGGTTAACAATATAGGTTTACGACCTATTGGAAAGATGTATGAGCCCCGCCCCCCACCCCCCCCTCCAGTGGAGTCCCAAGCCCTTAGAACCTCCTAGTTCTTCTTCCTCTCTCCATTTCGAGGGTTTATTTTTCACGGGCCAAAGGACTGAAGTCTCTGCGTCACCTCAACGAATGTACATTGGTTCCCATCAGACTCCTTTTTGCCTTACGTGGGCATAGGAGACTTCCGGGTAAGGCTGTCACCTCTGTAGCACTCAGCCAATGAGGAATCAAGGGAAGGACTTGCACGCTAGGAGATACATTGCCTGCTGGAACTGCCCTGAGTGTGCCTGTCCATCAGACACCCGCTGGTGCGAGAACGTCGATTAAAGCCTTGCTTCGCTGTGTTCTGAGTCTCGGCGTCCCTCCTTTGATTGGGTCAGTGGGTTTATTTCTCACAACTACATAACCTAAGACTTGGAAGTGCAGTCAACAGCCTGCTACAACACCCACTACTACTGCTGGGTATTCGTCTGTCTCGTCCTAGAGAGTTACCTAATTTAGACCTTTCCTGGGACCCAAGCCTACACAGAAAAGGCTGACCAATTTGGGAACAATCCTGTAAAAGTTATCCAGGCTGGAGCTACACCATCAAAGTTTGTGAGGCATTGAAGTATTTTGAGATTTCCATTTAATCCCATTTTTGTCCTGCCTAGAGTTTGGCTTCATTTTTTTTCCCTTCTCTAATCAGATCTACAATATTCAAATGGGAGTTCAGTTAGCCGTTTTCTCATAAATCTGGGGAAAAAGTGAAGTCCTCTCGTGTTCCTAAGCTCTACCTTTTTTCAGCTAGCTGGCCAACTGAGCCCCAAAAATGGGTTTTGCTTGATGATCCAAATAAATGATTTGCATCTTGTAGCCTTGGTCTTGGCCTCAAATGGGTGAAAATAGAATATTTATGAGCAACATTGCTGATAAATTGTCCAAAATGACCATACTTGCTCAAACCCTCCCTAATGAAATTGAAACATGGACAAGTTGTATGTCCATGCAATTCAGTTCAACAAATAAACCATTCAGCCTGTATTTACGGAGTGCCTACTATGTGCTAGCGTCTGAAAATAAGAGTTAAATAAAAGATAGATTTCTCTTTTACGAAGCTCACAGCCTAAGAGTCACAGAAGCAAACCATGCGGTGCTTTGGGAACACAGAAGGCGAGGATACTTTATCACGATTACCATTGCAAGCTCCTACAAAATACATAGTGTGTCCCTTGCTGAGTCCCCAGCAGAAATAGCCTAAGCATTCTGGGCGACGCCCTATTACTTCCTGATCCTCTGTGGCCCAAGGCTGCAATGATTAATCTCCAGAAAAGCTACAGTTTAGCACCTGTTGAACGATATTAGAGGAAATCATCTGTGTTGCAAATAGAGAATATGTTAGGGAGGCTGGACTCAAATGAATCCAGGTTTTGATATCTTTCTCCTTCTGTTTTAGCAGACAAATAATCTGTTGCAACTTTGCTGCTTCTCTTCCATAGCTTGGCTCTGTTCCCGTGCACCATTTTGTTCTAGGGGATGCCTAAACTGATTCTTCAGCGTTAGCCAAAACAAATGAGGAGCTTGGCTCTTGGTCTGGTCGCAGCAGCTGCTGTGATTGAAGTTCTCTGCACCTAAGCAGTGGGGCAGCTTTCCGTTTGACAGATGAACACATTTTCATTACTAGAGAAACAGGAAGCATTGCATACTGGGCACAAAAAAAAAAAAAAAAAAAAAAAAAAAAAAGGAAAGAAAAGAAAGAAAGAAATATTTGGGAAGTCGCTTTGTTCTTTCTCGTATCAATGGTGGTTATTGTTCAGCTGAAATGTTGGGGAGGAGGCTGACGGTGTGGGAGCCTAATACCCAAGCCTCAGGCTTCTCTTCCTCTCAGACTGTGACTGTGAGCTGACAGCTGTGTGGTTTCTTGACCTCAGGTTGCCTCAGCCAGAAAAATCCTTTGCAGATCTGCTCTGGGAGGCAGTTTCTGTTCATGCACGCAGCAAAGGGCATGGGGAGGCCAGGAGGTCTAGGGGAACCCACATATAAAGGAAAGGGAAAAAAACACTTGGCCGTTTCCATTTATTCAGTCATACAATGGATCCAAACAGTGACGCGGGTATTTGAAGGCCTTCGCCATAGCTGCTTGAGACATCCATGGTGATAAGGGAGGCTGTGATGGACTTGACCGCAGGGAGATACAGGTTCTTCAGAGAACAGAGCAGATCTCTAGGAGGGAAACTTTGTGAGAGTCTTTCCTTCATAACTTTGGACGTGGATTCCTGTGATCAAAATGGTAGCCTTTGAAGGCACCCTTGGTTCCCAGGTTTTGTGTATTGAGTCCCTAGATAAACTTTAGTGCCATTCAGTGGTATAGCAAATCCGCAAAGCAGAGGAAAACTGTAGGAAGGGGAAAAGGAGGAAGATGATAAGAAAATACATACAATCTAAGGTGTGAAGTTGTAAATGATTAGGCAAAAATATAGCATAAGTCCTGAGGGATGTCTTCAGAGAGGAGAGGAGTCTAGAGTCCTCACTGATGCATGATGACTGGACCCTCATTTACAATGACCACTTCACCAAGAACCTCCCGGCTACCTTGTCATCTGTTGAAAAAGTTGGATTGCCAGTCAAAGAAGCAAAAATATATGGGCCAACTACTATTTGTCGGAAACCGGGCTAGGTGTTTTGTGTAATGACCTAGCTAACAGGGCACAAAATATAGGGATTAGATACTACGTTACAGATACAAAGAAGCTGAGACTCAGGCTGTCCAAGGTCACATGGTTAAATGACGCAGTGAGACTTCTAACCCAGTTCAGTGTAACTCCAAAGCCATCTTGAAATTCTTCCTCTACGCACATCCCCCCACCCCACCACATCCTCCTCCCCCGGGCCCCCCCCCCCCCCCCCCCCCCCCGCCGCACTTTCTCTCCTAAATCCTTGGTAACTTGCAACATTCTTTCCTGCTTGACCTGGACAAAGTCACTGATCGGTCCGCATGGGACTCCAGGCTGCTAACAACTGATGGGAGTTGGCACGCAAGACGCAATCTTGTGCCTTTACTGATGGGCCAGGTGGGGTGAGGAGAGGAATAATGTTCTGCTCTTGCATCTGTTTACCAAAGATTTTCACTATAGCGGGCCATACATTGTCCTTATGTGTTCATTACTTTCATTAGTGGGTTTCTTGAGGACTCACTAGGACTGTCTCTCTGTCACTTTTGCATCCTTGTCATATGATATGCGTGATGCTTATTCTCTGGTCTTCAGGCTAAGGACTCAGACTTGCTCATCCAAAATATCAACCCTCTTCCTATCCAGTATTCCACGTTCATAAAAGCGTATGATGAGGGCTTTTTGGTGGTGGTGACTGTAATTCCAGAAAGGTGATGGGGCTTGGTCAAAGTTCTGCAGTAAGCAAGTCACAAAACCCAAGCAAAAATCCAATTTTTCTGTTTCCTTCGGTCTCTTACAAACCAAGATTATAAAATTCACATCTCATAGAGCTCTAGCTTCCATTTAAAGCTTCCTAGGATTCCTTAAGTTTTTTTGCAGAAACCAATTAAGGTTTAATTGTTTTTATAAAAGTGCTACATCTAAACCAAGCTTCTTTCTGCAGCTTATTTTAGTTTCCTTCTCTTTTCTTATCTCTAAATTACTTTTATTTTTGCTCTCACAAATGAATTTGTTTCCAAGTACAACCAGGGGCATTTTGTGAGGGAAAAAAATGTGTAAATGTCGCCTCTTATAAGCAGAAAAATTATGTGTATGAATTTCTGACCTTCTCAGACTCGGTTTCATTAGTGGTGTGAGATATCAGTGCCCAACTCACAGGATTGTTAGGGGAATTAAATTAATTATTCTATATAAAGCATCTAACAGAATGCTGGACACATAATAGGTATTTAGCAAATGTTAGCTTTTATTGTTGTTAATACTGACATGACTTTTCTAAGGAATGACATGAAAAGGATAAAGAAAGGTGCTAACACCATAACTTCTGACCCTCGCTACATATTATTATTTTTGTACCCTTAATTTCCTTTTATCATTGATTACTGATTACAGAATAGTGCTATGGAATACTTTTACCATAGATTATTGATTACAGAATAGTTTTGATCAGTTTGTCAATCAATTGATCTATCTATTTATCTATCTATCTATCATCTATCTAAATATCTATCTATCTATCTACCTATCTATCATCTATCTATCATCAGGCAAGTCAAGGTTAAGTATTATGCTTGCCATGCCCACAAGTTTTTCCTAGGAAACCACCTGGCACACAGCAACTCTTGAGGGATTAGAGGCGCATCCCTGGACAGCCATATTCTCAACTAAGAGTATTTCATCCACCTTTACCAAGTCAGGCCAGAGTGAACAACTGATTCGAGACTGACCAATCCTTAGGCTAGCCAGTTGCCGTGAAATCTCTAAATCTCTATGCAGTAATAAGCTAAGCTAATAAGATCCTCTCAACTCTGCACTTAGTCTTGGGAACTATGGAGAAGATTAGGCTATTAACAGTAAGAGCTGAATTCTTAAAGGAGAGACAGAGAGAGATCATGGAGTAGGGAGCTGTGACAAACAGAAGCTAAAATTTAGTGGAAACCATGAGGCTGCACTTGTCCGTGCCTGCAATCTCTCCATGGCCCCCAGTTAAAAATCCCATGCACCTGTGTCCTCCCCATCCCGACTCTGAGGCTCCTCTTGGGGGGCTCTGAATATTCAGCCACTTTTCTCATGCTTCGTCGTGGTTGGCGGAGCTCAAAGCTGCCCTCAGACCCATCTGTCAGTCTCCTTCCACAGTTGCTACTTGGTCTCTCAAATGCCAGTATTGGACCCGGAATTTTTCTAGCAGGCCGACTGCACAGGGCAAATTAGAAAATGGTACATTCTATTTTGGAATCCTTGCAGCTTGTCTGGTATGTCCATCAGGGGTTCCATTATCCCTTTCATCTCCAACCCCAGCTGAGACATGGGCCATTTCTCAGGGGCTGTAAAGCATCCCTGTTAATCTACCCTTTCTCCGTTCTTTGATCAGGCTCTGCTCTCATTTAAGTGAATTCTAGCACTATCACAGTCTTCCTCACTCTGGCATATGCTATTTATACCGTGACGTTTTCTTTGTTTGTTAGCAATCACCCTTGAGTTTGCAACATTTGTTTGTAACTAATCCAAGTTCACTTTCAAATATTACTGTACCCCTTCATGGGCAGTGCAAGTGCCTCATAACAGAGTATTCCCAATTGTTCCCTCCTGTCCTTCATAGCCTTGCTGTTGTCTGTCATAACCTGCAAACACCTTATCGCTTATTATTTTGATCAAGCTGCTATCTGTTAGATCAATTAAGAATAAGAAAAAGAGGTATGCCTGGGTGGCTCAGTCAGTTGAGCATCTAACGCTTGATTTCAGCTCAGGTCATGATCCCAGGGTCGTGGGATCAAGCCCCGAGTTGGTCTCCATGCTGTTCACGGAGCCTGCTTAGGATTCTCTCTCTCTCCCTCTGCCCCTCCCCCACTCCCATTTGTGCTCTCTCTCTCTCTCTCAAATTAAAAAGTTATTTAAAAAAGAATAAGAAAAGGAAGAGATTTTATTTTACTTTCATATGTTCTTTTCCTAATGCTCTTGTCTTCTTTGTGTAGATCCAAGCTTCTAACTTCTACCATTGTTTCCTCTCTCTGAAGAATTTATTTTAGCATTTCTGACAAGGCAGATCTACTGGCAACAAATACCATGAATTTTTGTTTGTCTAAAGAAGCATTTCTCCTTTATTTTTAAAGGATGATTTCCCTGGATACAGAATTCTAGTTTGTGGGTACTTTTCTTTTAAATATTTCACTTGGGGCACGTAGGTGGCTCAATCAGTTGAGCATCCGACTTCTGCTCAGGTCATGATCTCTTGGTTTGTGAGTTCGAGCCCCCGCTTCGGACTTACTGCTATCACCCTGACAGCTCAGAGCCCACTTCGGATCCTTTGTCCCCCTCTTTCTCTCTGCTCCTCCCCCCACTCGTGCTCTCTCTCTCAAAAAATAAAGAAAAATGTTAAAAGAAAGAAAGAAAGAAAGAAAGAAAGAAAGAAAGAAAGAAAGAAAGAAGAAAGGGAAAGAAATATCTCACTCACTTCCTGCTTGCATGATTTGTGGAGAGAAGTCTGATTTAATTCTTCTCCTGATTCCTCTATAACTGACGTGTTTTTTCCACCTTTGACTTTCTTTGCGATTTTCTCTTGGCCTTTGAGTTTTTTGCAGTTTGAACATGATACGCCTGGCTATAGATTTTTTTTGGTACTTGCCATGGTTGGTGGTCTTGAACTTCCTAGATATGTGGTTTGGTGCCTATTGTTTATTTTAGAAACTTCTTGGATAGTATTACTTCAAATATTTCTTCTGCTCCTTTCTTTCTTCTCCTTCTGATATTCTCATTACACTTACGTTACACCCTTTGTAATTGTTCCACAAATCTCGGGTGTTTTTGTTCCATTTTTTTTCATTGTCTTTTCTTTTTCACGTTTTAGTTTTTGAGGTATTGACATGTCTTGAAATTCACTGATTCTTTCCTTGGCCATGCTGATGAACCTATCAAAGGCATCCTTCATTTCTGCCACAGTGTTTTTATTTTCTAAAATTTCCCTTTGATTCTTTCTTAGAGTTCCTATCTGTGTTTACATTACCCACTTGTTCTTGCAATACTATGTTTTGAATCTTCTAGGCCTTGGCTCTGCCACATTTAAAGCCAAAGAAGCCAAACAATTCATTTTCTATTTCAAATACAGTAAAACCTTGGATTGCGAGTAACCTGTTCTGCGAGTGTCCCACAAGACGAGCAAACATTTCAAACAAATTTTAACTTGATAAACGAGCGATGTCTTGTCATATGAGTAGTATGAGACGACGAATGTCACATGATCACAACTGAGCCAATGGTTCTCTCTCTCTTCCTATCTCTCTCTCTCTCTGCGGGATTGTGGGTGATCGTCTCCCATGCTCGGATGCTCAGTCTCAGACCGTGGTGTTTGGCAAAAATCAGTGATTTTTCAGAACGTTGGAAAAATACCAGCACTGGTGTGTGTTTTGTCCCTTCAAAGCATCTATGGACAGTCCTTTGCTTTTCTTCATTCTAGGTCAGGCTGCCTGCAGATATAGACTCTTTCCTCTACTGCCTTATTGCCAGTTACATTAAATACAGTTTATGACAAGAGTTTATTAATGCTGTACTGTAGTCAACATCCATGTGAGCATATAAAATGGTCCTGTGCAGAAAAAGATTCCGTTGAGCCAATAGATAGCAGTGATTCCGTTAGTGGTCGTGAAAGTCGTCCTACACTAAACCCTCCCCTCTCTTGTCTCCCTCACACCAGCCATGAAGGTTTTCAAAGGTGAGTGCAGGTTAATTTGTTTTTCTTTATACCTTGCATTTCTTTACTATTTTTCATTATATTACAGTACAGTAATCGTTTTTACATGAATATTTTGAGGTTGCGGAACGAATCATCTGAGTTTCCGTGATCTCTTATGGGGAAGTTTGCTTTGATATACAAGTGCTTTGAATGACAAGCATGTTTCTGGATCACAAACCAAGGTTTGGTCCTTGCAGTAGAAGGAATGGCTTTGAAGACTGCTTTTTTCTGCTTTACATCTCCCCAAATCTACGTAAGAGGTCAAAAGTAAAGAATTTAACTCATTGTTTGGTATCAGCCCTACCTTCAGGGTAGCATTATTATAATGCAAGTTCTTGATGCTGCTTGAATCATTAGAGGGTGGGAAAGAGGAGGTAAACAGACTTCCAAATTAAAGTTTCCTCCTACTACGTTTTGCGCTTGAGGGGGTTGTAAAACCCGAACACAGAGCTCACACTACACTGACCCAACTGAGACACAAGCTAGCCCTGACCAACACTGCAAAGATGAGACTGAAGAAGCCAGCACCAGACTTTACAGCACAGCTCATTCAACCATGTTTTTGGCCAATCAATTGACACTCTGGCGGTCATAATAAGTAGAAGGAAACCCAGATATACCTTATTTCTCTCCAAAGGAAAAAATAAAAAACACAGAGAAATTTGATATTGTACTTGGGATTGAGGAAAACTAATTGATCGGACAGCTAATCAAGAACTCCTCGGGGAAAAAAATCAATATAGAGCAAAATGATGCGGTCTGTAATTCTGTATGCAATTCCCTCTAGAACGTTGATTGCGTAACATCAGTGTCATCTATTCGAGATGGGAATGTTACCAACTATAATGCTTCTGTTGATATTTCAAAAAGATTCTAATCTCATTTCAGTAATAGCTTCTGTCATTCCCAGTGACACATATGCCATAACACTCTTGGTTAAATTGACAGAAATATTAATGTGCTCAGATTTTATATTCTTCGGACCACTGTATGTCTCTTTCTTGGTATTCAATTACCTTTGCTTTAGGCACAGTATCGGAGACCGGCTGCCCAATCCCAGTGCGTTAGGTATTATTCATGAGAGACTTCTGTCTTCTCATCTCTATGCGGGTTTGGGTTTCTCCCACAGAAAACCTTCCTACAGCTATATGGATTTTCTTCTTTCACTTTTATACTTTCCCATCTTCTATAACTCAGATGAGCTTGTTATATGACTTGTTCCTCGTCTTCATTTGATTCCCTCGGAATTATTGCCTTTCAGCGTTGAAGTAGATTTATGGCCCACGCCGCAATCTGATGTTTGAAACTGTTCTACACCTGCTCTGCCAAATTCCTCTTCTATCTTTACGTTCATTGCCTTCCAATACCAATCCTATCTTCGCCATTGTTATTACATAGATCCTCTCTGAGCAGATTTTTGGCAATGTAGTTTTCACCTCATACTCCAGTTTTGCATTTGAGTATCAGTTACTATACTCCAAATCTTTCTTCTACTCCATGACCCTTCAGATGTTTAAAATAGCTACCAGGAGCATGTATTTCTCTGGACTAAATATCCCTAGTTCCTCCTATCATTCACCATAGAATATAATTGGGAATTTCCTTACCATCTAGTTGGTGACTCATTATGTGTTTGAGTCACGCATCTAACACCATTTTGGAAGGAATGTTAGGCAACTTTTCTACTTTGGCATCAGAATTTCAACTGGAATGATTAAGAGTATGTGACCGTCTTTAACACTGTTAAAATTTAAATGGGGCTTTAGAAAAGTGAAAACAAAAACAAAAAAGAAAGAGGTTAATAGGATTCACTAATTCATACAATAGGATAAAAAGTCATATGATTTTCTATAAATTTGATAGTGAACATTTTTAGATGTCATGAAGCAGTGATATTCAGTACCAAGCTCAGTGTCTGGAACTTGGTCCATATTCAGTAAATATTTGCTAAATAAATAGTAGACATCTTGATATGCATTTTGAATTCCCTTCCACTAAACACTGGTACAAAGGTCTGGGAATGCTGTGGGAGGCTTGGAGAACTGTCTAGGACATTCCATGATGGTTTCAGAATGTCTTTAGTAGAGATTGGGTGAGGAGTGGGCAATCACGTTAGAAAGAGGAGCTAGAATATTTGGTTTAAAATTATAACTACATAGTGAATAGCATTTTTGCTTCCACTGTACATGACAGATCAGTTAACGTAACAAGGTTCTCCAAAGAGACTTTTAGTCACCCTTCCCCCAAGACTAAGAAATTACCCGTTGTCCATAGTAAAGATTATTATTTTTGTTTAGTTTTGTTTACTCGCCTTTGGAAGGCGATGGAGCTTCTGGGAAGGTAAAAACCATTCTTCCACCAAGACAGGTGTCTTGGAGGCCCCATGACTCAGATTCCTCATATGCTGTTTTTGTCCTAGATGATCTGCATTGGGTCTACACTCTCACTGGTTATGAAATATACAAAAAAATAAAAAAACAAAAACGATCAGACTCTGTCATGTGAGTGCTTAACATTTACTTGAAATAGCAAGACTTCGTAGTGGTTGTTGAGAAATATTTATGTGCAGTGTCTACTACCTGTTCCTTTTCCTTCTGGCAATGATTTGTTCTCCCTAAGTTCTTTCGCGTTTTCTTTGAATTTTCTTGTTTCTTTGTCTCTTTGTCCCTCCCTCAGATGCCTCTCTGGTCTCTCTGTGTTGTTTCCAGAAGGAAAACATATCCTGCTCGTGTTAGTCCAGAATTGGTCATTTTCAAGCCAGAAAAGGTGCTCCCATCAGAGTAACATTTATACCAAAACACTTTCAAACATTCCTCCTGGCTACAGCTGTTTGAGATTTTACTCTCTGATCATCCCAGGCCCATTAATCCTAAAAGTACACATGTGACGCTTTCAAAGTGTGGCATCTGGGATGGGATCCAATACCACAGGTGAGATCTGATCCTAGCTTTCTCCTAGCTTGAAAGACACGGGTATTCCATTTGGGGGGATATATTGGACACGAGCTGATGACAGTTTGCCTTTATTAAGTATCCCATGTAAAGAGAACATTACGTCAGCCTTGGGGGATCAATAGACTTATAGACAGCCTAGGAGAAGGCAGAGAATTTTTCCTCAAAAACCAAGGCCGTGCAAGGCAGCAGAGCTAAAAATCAAGCTACCATTGCTGCTAGCCATAACATCATCACCTGGTAAGTTCGCACCTACTGGTGTTTGAGCAGCCTTCAAAACGAGAGATTTAGGCTCATAAAGATATGACATGCCACAGTACTTATTTGGTGCATTTCATACAGACACCTCTTTGGGGGTGGGTTGGGACACAGGAACATTTGGTCAGTGCCTGTCACGTGCCAACACCCCCTCCCCGAATTTTCAGAACATTCCTTTAAACTTAGATTGTTATTTCTGCCCTATGGATGGGGAAACTGAGTCTCAAAGAAAAGTTAAGCAGCATGCATTTCAATAACTGGCAGGTCGAGATCATAACTCAAGTATTTGACTCCAAAGCCCAAGCTCTTTCCACTACAGCATTCTCCCGCGGGGTGTGCCCGTGAGCAAAGTGAAGATTATGTTCTAGACAGAACACGAGCAAACATGTGAAACAGAAAACCCCAGCATATAAGAAAAGTAACCTACAACTGAAACAATTCATAATCTTACAAAGATTCTAAATGGAAATGTATTAGGTCTAACCGTATCTTTACTTGGTCATGCTAGGTCTATAAAATTATTTTAGGTGTACATGTTCTCATGTTAGGTATTTGTCACCCTGCCCCGTTGTCCTTTGGTATACCGTACCTGCTCCGCATAAACTGCATAATCTTCCATGAACTCTCGGGGACATCACAGGCAGTCTGGTAGTATAATGCATGCAAATTCTTTTCACCATTCTTTTTGCCCTAAAAATTCTTATTTCTTGTCCTGAAGGAGAGGATTTCTTTTCCCCTTTTCAGTGTTGACACGCTGCTGAGACGGAGTCCTTTTTTCTTTTTTTAATGTTTACTTATTTACTTTGAGAGAGAGAGAGAGTGCGTGTGTGTGCCAGTGTGTGAGCAGCGGAGGGGCAGAGAGAGAGAGGGAGAGAGGGAATCTGACGGTGCAGAGCCTGACATGGGGCTCAGGCCCAAGATCCATGAGATCACGACGTGAACCGAAATCAAGAGTCAGACATTTAACCGACTGAGCCACCCAGGTGCCCCAAGGCAGAGTCCTTTCAAAGCAGATAGAAAGTTTTGATGCTAGATATCTATAAATACACAAGGAATCACAGACATCAGAGCAAAAAGGGGACGTTTACTGGAACTTGCTCAAGCATCCCATTTTTATCAATAAAGAAATTAAGACCCAGAAAGGCCTAGAAATAGAATGTAATCGTAATACTTCCCCTATGGAGGGTGACTGTGTCGTTCATTTTCCAGCTTACAAAACTTTAGAGAGTGAAAGAAGTTTTGCCTGGATGGGATGCCAGGGACCAGGTACTGGGACTGTCCAGACAGATCTGGGATCAGGAAGCCAGGGACTGGGTACTGAGACTGTCCCCGACAGATCAGGATTTACAGTTGATCCTGAACAATACGAGTATGGGAACCGCAGAGTCTGCTTATATGCAGATATTTATTGATGCATACAGTACGGTATTGTAAATGTATTTTCTCTTACTTACGATGTTTTAAAAAATATTTTCTTCTAGCTTGCTTTATTGTGAGAATACAGTATAAAATACAAATAACATACAAAATATGTGTTAGTCGACTCTTTATTAGGAAGCCTTCTGTTCAATAGTAGGCTATTAGGAGTTAAGTTTGGGGGGAGTCAACACTTGAATTTTTTTTTTAATTTTTAATTTTTATTTATTTTTGAGAGAGAGAGAGACATAGTGCAAGCGGGGGAGGGGCAGAGAGAGAGGGAGACATAGAATCCAAGGCAGGCTCCAGGCTCTGAGCTGTCAGCACAGAGCCCAACGTGGGGCTCAAACCCACAAACTGTGAGATCATGACCTGAGCTGAAGTTGGATACTCAACCTACTGAGCCACCCATGAGCGCCCCCTTTTTTTATGTTTATTTTTGAGAGAGACAGAGAGAGAGAGAGAGAGACAGAGCGTGAGTGGGGGAGGAGCAGGAGAGAGAGGGAGACACAGAATCCAAAGCAGGCTCCAAGCTTTGAGCTGTCAGCACAGAGCCAGATGCAGGGCTGGAACTCGTGAACCGCGAGATCATGACCTGAGCCGAGGTCGGACACTTAACGGACTGAGCCACCCAGGCACCCCTGGGGGGGTCAACACTCGTACATGGAGTTTTGACCGCTTTGGGAGTCAGTACCCCTCCCCCCACTGTTGTTCAGGGGTCAATGGTATAGTTATTCTAACCTCTTTGAACTTTTATAATAATGAAGTGAGATGACACGTGAGAGCTCCTGGATTAAAGCCTGGCACGTGCGTTGAAAGGGGAAACAAACTTTAGTTAAGTCTGAACCTGCGGTAAAGTTGCCCAGGAAAATAGTGGAAGGATTGTGAACGAGACACAGGCTCTCTAACTTCTCTGGCTAAGGGTCAACAGTACCAAGTGAAACAAACAAAACTGTAAAATGACAACTAACCATCAGGGTTTATTTTCGTTCGTTTTAATTTGGGTTTTTGTTCTGTATCTCACATAGACTTCCTGTCATTTCTTCCCCCATTTTATACATTTTATAGCTTGACCAAACTGTCCAATGACTTGAAGATAGAAACACATCCCCTAGACAGCTATGCAGACAAATAAATCCCACCAGAAGGAAGGAAGGAAAGGATAAAGGAAGGAAGGGAGAGAAGGAGGCGTTAGGAAGAAAGATGGGAGAACAACTGTTTCCTAAGATACAAGGTTCTGGAAACTGTACCCTGACAAGATGCTACACATTTTCAATGGAACCATTTTGTTTTGTTTTGTTTTGAAGATTTTGTTTTATTTATTTTTTTTAATTTTTAAAAAGTTTTAAGTTAAAAAAATTTTTTTTAATGTTTGTGTATTTTTGAAGGACAGAGAGACAGAGCACGAGTGGGGGGAGGGGCGGTGAGAGAGGGAGACACAGAACTCGAATCTGAGCTGTCAGCACAGAGCCCAATGTGGGGCTTGAACCCACAAGCTGTGAGATCATGACCTGAGCTGAAGTCAGACGCTCAATCGACTGAGTCACCCAGGCGCCCCAAGATTTTATTTTATTTTTAAGTTTATTTTTATTGAGAGAAAGAGAGAGAGAGAGAGAGAGAGAGAGAGAGAGAGAGAATGAGTGGGGGAGGGACAGAGAGAGAAGGAGAGAGAGAATACCAAGCAGGCTCTGGGCTGACAGCACAGACATGGGGCTTGCACTCACGAACTATGAGCTGAGCTGAAACCATGACCTGAGCTGAAACCAAGAGTCGGATGGTTAACCCACTGAGCCACCCAGGCGCCCCTCAGTGGAACCGTTTTAAAAGGAAACTAGGTTGAGTACCGTTTGGGATCTTAGAAGCAACAGGTTGATTATAAAATGAGGTAATTCCCCAGGCTACTACCATTTCACTGCGTGAGAGCTGTCCCTATGTCTGTTGCCATTGGATATTTATTTAGTGCGTTCTGCTTTCAGAGCCCTTCAACTCACCCTTTCTCTGCTTTTGCCATACAAATAACTGCAATTCATCCCTTAATTTTAGGCCAACCGCAGAGGGAATGATCCAGTATTGCTCTCTCGTGTTAAGTTACGAGCACCCAAGGGTAGTCAAGTGGTCCTCTCCACACAAATGCCTTTTCTAGGTTACGCCTCTTAGAAGCTCCAAGTTTTACAAGTTTTGATTCTGTCTTCAAAGAGACCTAGAAGTATTCTCTTCTCTGTTTCCAAATCCAAGACGTTGGCTCTCTTCAAGACATTTTTGGTTGAAATCTTATCCCTGGAAAAGAGCACATGAACCAACTCTGCTTGCCATTTGTCCGATGGCAAGAAGGAGATGAAATGTCAAATGTTATGGAGACAGTGACGTCCGGTCCTTACCCTGTTCTGACCTTTTCGTTATTCTCTGTTCTGACCGACCGGCCGTCGCCACCCCGTCCTGCAGGTTGGCTGTGTTCTAAGGGCTGGAAGAGCAGAATTGCCAGCTAATGCACATACCAACTATTGAAAAGGTCAAAACCAGCGGATCTCCAGCTTCGGTTGAACCGCCCCCAGTGTATGCAAGTCAACTTACACAGGAACTGGCACCATTTTAGAAACCTCCTGTTCCGCCCAGTTTTAGTGCAATGTTACAAAAATACAGAAGTTGAATAATACTGAATATCTGACACTACAAAACTCATTTGGGAAAAACGACCATCCACTGCCTAATTAGATTATAAAACTCACAGAAGGCTATGACTATGTCTAATTTGTACTCAACTAAATTTTTCCTTTAAATTTTTTTTTTTAATTAATTTGTGTATTTTGAGAGAGCATGAGTAGAGGATGGGCAGAAAGAGATATGGAGAGAGAGAATCCCAAGCAGATTCCATGATGTCAGGGCAGAGCCCAATGCAGGGCTTGAACTCATGAAACCATGAGATCATGACCTAAGCTGAAATCAAGAGTCGTACATTTAACTGACTGAACCCCCCAGCTGTCCCGCAAATGAAAATATTTCAGGTAAAACTCTAGGATTTTTTTTCAAGTAAGAATTTTCCAGTAGGGTTCCCCTGAAAATGACTGATTTTTCCTATCTTAAGCTTGAGAATTTTATTCCTAAGTCAAGCTTTATTTTCCTTCTGTCTTTGAATTAGATCTTAGTCTTTATGATGGTACATTTTCTCCCCCATGCAACCACGAACAACGCTAGAAAGTGGGCAGTTAAAATGAAAATATCTTATATTTCCATGGCAATACATACTTTGCAAAAAATTATTGTTTTAGTCAGGATAAGACAGTTTAAGCTGCAGTAACAAATTAAGCCTCAAATCTCAGCGCTTAATACACTAAAGCTTTATTTCTTGTCACATGCCATATCCAATGTAGGCTTGCTGGGAGTTGGGTTCCACATTAGCTCACTCACAGGCTGATGATGGCTCCATTATCCTAACTAAACAGGTGCCTTTGGAGTTTGCTGTGTCAGCCTTAGAAAACATGCATCCTTCCATATTTGGGCCTAAGTTGGAAAAGCATCACTTTAGCTCATAACACGTTGGCCAGAACTTATCATATCACCCTACCGGGGGTGGAAATATGGGTGATCGCCTGACTATTCCATCAGTAACAGATGTCTCTGCCACACACATTTATGTCAATGCCTTCACGTAGGCATAATAACCTTGAGATGGTGACAACTTTGTTACTAGTCACAACATAGCAGCCATGCACTGTGTCCCCATTCTGTATTAGGGAATGGACCCTTCCAACGTCACGTACTTGTAATCTGGAAACTGAGGCTCAAGGAGAGCAGTGCGTGAGTTCAGGTCAGGCCGGAATCAGATGCTATGGTGGAGTTAGAAGCAGAAGAGGTTTATTGGGGGTCGCTCCCATGAAACCTAAAGGACTGAAGCAGACACGAAAGCCTTCGGGTCACAGGGGGGGTCTGACTCCTGCAAGAACGCAGGGAAGGGAAAGAGGCAGCCTCAGACTGACCGGCACCTCTGTGGGTCCCAGAACCCAAAGGGAGCTCCAAAGGAAAGCTTACTAGTAAAAGAATCTCACACTGAGCAGATGGCCAGGCCCTAGGGCCCATGCCATGCTCGGTCGGCAGCGGCGCGCCCATGCCCTTGGCTCTGACACTGAGGCAGATCCCAAAAGGCACAGCAGTTGGAGGCTGTCAGCTGACTTCTCACAGCGGGTTTCTCTTGCAGGGGTGCCACGGAGAGCTACACAGAGGGTAACTGGGTAAGCCCCCAAACGTACTCCAGCGTCCCGGCTTTAAGACTTTCTGCTACTCCAGCAAATAATTCCGGCACGAGTTACTGCCAAACCGTGAATATGGTTACCTTACTATGAACTGGAGAAAGAACAATCTTTATAAAAAAGAATAAAGAAGCAATGGGGACCCATATTAAAGTCCAGTGGTCATGAGATTACAGTGCTAGCCTCATCTCTGCCCTTGACCGGCTGTGCGACCTCAGGCCAGCCCATTGACCTCTCTGTGCCTTGACGGTCTCTTCTGTGAGGCTAGATGATTGGACTAGACCAGCAGTTCTCAAACTTTACTGTGAGTCACAATCACTTGGAAGGCTTGTGAAAACAGAGTTTCTGTCTCGGCAAATCTTGGGTGCGGCCGGAGATCTGCGTTTCTAACAAGTTCCCAGGCACCGCTGCTGGTTGGGAGCCTACACTTTGAGGACCACTCAGCTAGATGCTCTCTAAGCTCATTTCAAACGCATGGATACTACGTGCTTGTGATTCAGCTCCATTCCTTTCAAACTATCATGGCCAAGGTTATTTACACCCACCTCCTCACTCTCCATTATAAACTAATGTAAATGTTGCCTTTATTGCTATTTATAGGTTGGCTGTATAGGCAACCTATAAATTAATTAAAAAATAACTAAGGATTTCTTACCACGTGACATATTATTGTGCCAAATACAGAGAAAATATCCTTTATGCTTGAGTTAAGAGACTAATAGAAGACGGGCACCTGGGGGGCTCGGTCAGTTAAGCGTCCAACTTCGGTCATGATCTCACGGTTCATGGGTTCAGTCCCCACGTAGGGCTCTGCACTGACAGCTCAGAGCCCGGAGCCTGCTTCGGATTCTGTGTCTCCCTCTCTCTCTCTGTCCCTCCCCCACTCGTGCTGTCTCTCTCTCTCAAAAATAAACACTCAAAAAAGAAATTTAAAAAAAGGAGACTAAGAGAAATCACCCTCATCATCATAACCAACATTTAGTGAATAGACACTATGTCCTGAACTCTGTGCCAGCTCTTTAATTCCATTGTCTCATTGATAGAAGTACATGATTAAACCTTCTGTTATGAGAGTTATAAAGAAGGAATAATAAGCTTTGCAGCAGAAAAATAGAACCACAGTGGGTTTCAGAGCAGACAGGCAAAGTGGGGGAGGAAGAACCTAGCACAAGGAGTACTGGGAGCAAAGTTGTAGGTATACAGACATGGTGTGGTCTGTCTGGGGAGTGGAGAGTAGCTTGGTGAAGTCATAGCATAAACTCGAGGGGTCTTGCAGGCGAGGAGGGAATGTTGTGTAGGCACATGGGGGAAAGGAGTAGAATACATTCAGAGAGGCAGTTCAGTTCAGGGGATCCAACGTATTTGACATCCGTGACTTAGAGCAGTCTGTACTGTCCCACCTGGTAGGTAAGCAAACACTGGCCAATGTTTTCACTGGAGGGAAACGAAAGAGTGTAAGACATATCTCAGCTCTGCCACGGAGTCAGCCATGTGGCCGTGAGCAAGCAACTAAGCTCTCTCAGTGTCTCGTTCTTCTCTGTAAAATGAATGTGGCACCCACCATGCCTATTTCAAAGGATGGCGAGGGGCAGAAAGTGAGAGCATGTTTTTAACCACAAAGCTCTGTGCATCGCTATGACGTTAATAATGAGAAAGCTCTCTTGGATTTTGAAATGTTTTCGTTCAAAATGATTCATGTTTCGACATTTTCAGCTTTCTGATTTAAAAACAAATTTCAGTCTCTTCCAAAAAGTCCAGACTTCCCGCAGAGAATGGCCGAGCATTTACCCAGTTGTCTGTGGGGTGACCGATACTTCTGGCAGCTTTAGGAAGGTAGAAAGGGAGTCCTCAACTTGTTGACTTGGTGTCATCAGAGTTTCTCCACCCCCCATGGGGTAGGTTGTCCTCTCCTGACTAAATGCAAGTAGGAAACTCCTGGAGAGTTAGTCTATGTGATGTTTTGTGGTTTAGGACAATAAAAACATGACATGAACATAATGGAAAACTAAAACACAGTCCGCCAAAGCATGTTGTAATTAATATATCCCAGGAGGTCAATTGGCCTCTTTCTCTGGTTGGAGCCTAAAGGAACAAAGGGAGGAAGGGGAAAACCCAATCCAGTTAGAGAAAATGGAGCTCAGGTGAAGGTCAAGGCTGTGCTCTAGGGATCTTTCATTAACCACTTGCAGGCAGGTTCAGAAGGGGTTAATACAAGCCTGACCTCTGGCATTAGGAATATACTGTCAAGGGACAATCAGATTCATAGCCTGTGAAAAGGCAGGAAACCTCGTCTACACCTCAATTAAGAGATGTATATAGAGCTGGTATTTGGAAAATTGAGTTCGTCTATGAGGAGCTGTGGAAGCTGGCTAACTTGGGACACCTTGCTTTTATGGGTTATCATTCCCCTTAAGCAGATGGCTGAATTAAATTTGAAGGTATCCGAAGACTGAATTAGAGGAAATAATTCAAAATTCAAAGGGAACTGTTCTCAAAGAATAGATAATATCGAATAATCTACATTTGGCTTTAGAATTTTATCTAACTCATTTTCAGCATATTTGCCTATACATTTTATGTTGTTGAGATGAATATTAAAACAGACCAACATCGTTTGGGTCCTCAACACCCAGAGCGCGGTGCAGGTGGTTGAGAGTCCCACTTTGAAACATAAAATATGCAGTGGAGACATAAAACAGACATCCAAGAGGAAGTGGGAAGTATATGAAAAACCTCAGAAGCCATCGCTTCAACACTTATATCCTGAGCTACCAGCCGACAATTTTAACCATAAAAGGTTCAGCCATTTTCACATCTCCCCTTGGATGTTCCACGGACACAGCGAATCTAGTATGTCTGAAACAAAATATGTCCTCTTCTTCAGTAACTTGGCTTTTTTTTTTGTCATTTCTGTTCCAAATTCATTACTGTTCCAAACCACCTCCGTTTTAGATCCCATGGATTGTCTAGGCTCTCCTTTCCTTTCTTTCTTTCTTTCTTTCTTTCTTTCTTTCTTTCTTTCTTTCTTTCTTTCTTTCTTTCTTTCTTCTTTCTCTTGAGGTCAATTCACCAAGCCCCATCACTCATACCTTTGTTATGGCCGTCCCCAAATCCCTTCCCTTTCGACTTCATGTGTTACTACTCTGGTCTAGTCCAATATCTCCAGGATTCCTTGACACCTAGAAAGAATCATACAGACTCTCCCAACATTCAATGTCATTCTTTTTCTTACTTCCATGTTTCTCTTTCAAAACAAAGTCCTTTGCAGGTGTCCCTTTTCAACTCATAACAATTCCTTGACACATCATTTGTTGGTAGAGACTGCTAGATGACTCCCAGTGTACCTTAATCCATTCATTATTCCTGAGAAACAAAACCCTAGAGAAAGTGCTTAGCTCAGAAACCCACCTTTCCCAATCCCCCTGGCAGTTACATTCAGTCATGTGATCAAATGCTTTCCAATGAGACATAAGCATCATTTGCGTGGATTTTTTTGAGCTGCTTGCTTCAAAAAGAGTGTTTTCTTCAGCCTCCTCTCCTCTTTCCCAGTGCTGGAATGTGACCACAGAGCTCCAGCAAACCTCTTGAATCTTAAGATAACCTTGAGGGTAGATGTCAGCTCTGAAGATGGCTGAACAGAAAGATAGGAGACAGTCTCGAATGACTTCAGAGGGCTGTCAGATCAACCAGCCCTGGGCTGCCTAAATCTGTACTTTTATATTTATTAAAAACGTAAACATTTGTACATTAACCCACTACCCTGGGGGTATGTTGTTTACAGGTGGATACAAATCTGAGCTGATACACCATTATCCCTGAGGTGCAGAAAGTTCTTGATATTCACAGTGGAAACTTGGCCTACCTCTAAGCATGTTCCTACAACACGTCTACCAGAAACATTTTTTTGTGTGATCAAGTTAATATACTCCACATGGGATACGCATTTCCCTGTTTCTAGAATTTACCAAATTACCTCAGGAACCCTGACTTTTATTAAGCCCAATAACATCTAACAAATACCTTGCATTGGACTAAAATGAATGATAGATTAATAGTCTTCTCAAGATGGGAGGAATTTAAATTTTCTCTACTCCCAAACGACACACTGAAAGAAAATTCTCTGTGTCCTTGAGACTCAAAGTGTATTTGCTGATCCACAGCATGTTAAAGACTCCGGGTGATTCAAATGCACCTTCAAGTTTGAGAAGCATTTCATCTGCAACATCTCTAATCAAGTGCCATTCAACTGTTGTTTAGGTTGCACACAAACACACAAAAACCCCAGACTTTTCTTGGACAGCTGTAATTGTTAGCAAGTCATTCCACATTATAAGCTAAAAATTGCCTCCTTGGAACGTTCACTTGCGGTCTCTGGAATAACAATAAAAATTACTATTTCTGGTCTCTGGAATAACAATAAAAAATACTGACCCACCACCCACCACAATTATTTAAAGATAGGTATCATTGGTTCTAAGCCTTCTCTTTTCTAAGGTGGACAACCCATCTGAATTGGCATTCTTCACATCACCAGATTTTTAGACATTTCATCTGAATCTGATGCACATTTGGTTACTGGTGCCCGAATTAAAATACAAAATTGCCATTCAATATTATTCTCGAAGCGTGTGGGACTAGATGCCACAAGAAACAGTGAGTAGTCTGTGACTCCCCAAATCTGCGTCCAATTGCGTGCAGTCGAGTTAATCTCTATAGTTTTGATGTTGTTCTTGTGATTGGCACGTATTTTCATAGTTTTTAATTGGGAAAAACTATGTGTAAGTCAAGGTCTCTCTTTTCTCTTTCGAGGGTTTCATTTGCTACCACCAAAAACTAATATATATGTATACATATTCGTTTTTATATCAATCTATCTATCTATCTATCTATCTATCTATCGTGCCCCGAGCTCTCTCCAGTTAAAGTCTTAGTTTCTAGCTACCTGGAGGACACTTTGTCTTAAGTAACTTTCTGGTACCTTAGATTCAATAGCTTTATCTAACTCATCTTTCTGTCTTTTTTTAGTGATATATATATACATACATACATATATGTATATATGTATGTATATATATAGTTTTATATATAAATATAAATATATATGCCTTCTTACCCTTTTGGAGAGCAGTTTTATTGACAGCTGGAATTCATATTTCCGATAACACCTGGCACAATGAAGAATTCACCCTAGACACCAAAGAAATATTTTTAAATGAATGAGTCGCTGTTTATTTACCGAGACGTAGGACATTACTAGATTAGACTTCAGCAGAATGAGTTGGGAGAGACAGACCAGGAAAATGCTAGAACTCTTCTTGCTATCTTTAGGTGAAATGCATAGCTCCCTGTGGGATTGTCCCAACAAAGGAGCTGACCTAGTTTAATAGAGTATAAATATAGTGTGTTCCCAAAAAGTCCCCAAACACTAGATACACAAAAGTGTGTCTTCGGTGTTTCAAGTGGTGCAACTTACACAGATTGACCCACTTAGAGTGAGCCTTTTTACACAACGTGGTTTCTGTTTAAACTAGGGCCATCCAGCAGAATTCTTGCTGTCTACACGCTGATGAGGTTCAACTGCTTTTCTCTGAATGGCAGAGAAGTGGATGACAACAACAGCTTTTACCAAAATGACGTGGTTCCCACAAAGAAGTGGACGTAAATGCAGACACGAAGAAGAACACCTAACTAGTATTTCCCATCATTTTATAGTCTTGGTTTGTGCAACCTCACTCAGGACTCTATTTATATCTTCTAGATATTTTGTCTGAGGTTAGAAAGCTGTCGGTGGTGAATATTTTTGCCCTGATTATGGTTCCACGAAGTATCCATAAACATTAGTATCTGGGCAAAAAATACCATCATGCGTTTCTTCCCGGTTGTAGAATTTTTAGAAAAACGGACCACTGTACTGAAACGGCAAGGGTAAATCTTAAGCAACGTTAGTCAGATCTTGCCCTAAGTAAAAGTTAAGTGAGACTTGAAAAAAAAAACAAAACAGTATCAGTGGCACAGAGATACTTGGAACATCCAGAGAACGTTCGCAGGCTACCTGTTTTCTTCCTCTGCACTGACCCCAGCAAAGCCAAATTCCAATCTGGTAATTCATACAGGATAGAGTTCTGCATTTCTCCCTCTTCTTTTCATCCCTCTCATGACACTGATGTGCTCAAGGGGCCTGAGGCCATCTCCCCTTGGGACTGCTCCCCTATCTTGGAAGGACTAGGAGAACTGAGGGCAGTCCAGGGCAAGAAGGAATGCAGCTTAGGAACAGGGGCTCATATCCCCCCCCCCCCCCTACTTTGAAGCTGTAAAAGCAAGCTAAAAGAAAAATCGGTCTCAGATTGATGGAAGATTTGGGTCGCTTCCAACCTTTTGCTATTGCTAACAATGCTGCAATAGATATTCATGTAGATCATTTTGCATGTGACCCAGTATAACTCTAGGATACATTCCCAGAAGTAGAATAGCTGGGTCAAAGAGTATATGCATTTGTAATTTTAATAGATATTACCAAATTGCCCTCCCTAGGGGTTATAACAATTTACATTCCCATCTGCAATGGATGAGAGTAAATCTTTTCTTACAGCCTCCCCAACAGATTGTATCACCCTTTTAGATTTTTTGACAATCTGATAGGTGAAAAAAAATAGCATCTCAGGGTAGTTTTTACATTGCATTTTACTTATGAGTAGTTTCATATCTTTAAAAATACTTTGTATTTCCTTTTATATTCTTTGCCCATTTTCCCACTGGATTTTATCAAAATTTAGGAGCTCTTTATATATTAGGGAGAGAAGCTCCTTTTCTCGATAGCAGTTACAAGTATTTTAACGCAGTTTAACATTTATATTTTCCTTTTTAAGTGGTACATTTTCATGCCGAAATTTTCTTTTACTTTTATGTAGTCAAATATAACAATTTTTTTTTTAATTTGGAGTTTTGATTTATATTTAGATAAGCTTTTCTCTATCCAAGCCTATAATGGAATCCTTCCATGGTTTCTCCCAGTATTTTTATGATTTCATGTTTTATATTTAAATCTTGATCCATTTGGAATGTATCCTTGCTCGAGGTATGGTATTTTTTTAAACGTTGGTAACTTTATGGAGATCACATCAATTTTTAAAATTAGGTTAGATAAAAATGACATCTTTATGATGTTGGTTCTCCCAAACTAAAATCTGCATATCTTTCCATTTGTTAAACTTTGCTATCTTTAGTTAATTTTGCAGAGTTTTCTTAGTATGGCTTGGACTTCTCATGTGAATTTTCCCCTTATCCTTTTGTGTTGCTATTGTAAATGGGACTTTTTTCCTCTTTCATATCTGCCCCCTCGTTACTATTTAGATATACGAAAATCATCGATTTATTTGTATTAACTGTATAGCCGCACTGACTGGGTTTTTTGAGTCTCTGCTTTTACTCAGTTTATTTTCTTGGCTTTTCCAGATTACCACCAAGCACTTTCAAATGTTGTGATTCATTCCTTGTTTCCGATTTTGCGCCTGTATCTTTCTTCTCTAGTCCAACAGTGTTCACTAGAGACTTCAGTGCAATGTTAAAGAACATTGTAATGACTGCAGTCACCTGCTTTATGCTTCTAGTTGGAATTCCTCTGTGGTTTTTCAATTAAAAGTGATGCTCATTTTGGGGCTCAGAAATATTTAACTATATCGGGAAAGTATCTAGCCCTATTTTATTGAGATTTTAAAACTCAAGAATAGGGGCGCTTGGGTGGCTCAGTCGATTGAGCGGCCGACTTCGGCTCAGGTCATGATCTCACCGTCCGTGAGTTCGAGACCCGTGTCAAGCTCTGTGCTGACAGAGCCTGGAGCCTGTTTCAGAATCTGTGTCTCCTTCTCTCTGACCCTCCCCCATTCATGCTCTGTCTCTCTCTGTCTCAAAAATAAATAAACGTTAAAAAAAATTAAAAAAAAAAACTCAAGAATAACTGATGGATTTTTTTTTTAAGCGAGGCTTATGGAAGCATAATTTTCATAGAGCAAAATTCAGATTTTTTGGGTGTCGTGCTCAGAGAATTTTGACAAATGTTTACAGTTCTCTAATTATGAGCACATTCAACATATAAGATATTGTCATCTCCACAAAAAGTCCCCTTGTGCCACTCTATAGTCAATCTCCTTAACATTCCTACCCCTGACAGCTACCGACCTGATCTTTTTATCCATGGTTTTGTATTTTCCAGAATAAACGGAATTGCACAGCCTATAGCTTTTTTTTTTTTTTTTTTTTTTTTGCATCTTGCTTCTTTCTTTTAACCTAATGCTTTTGAGACGCATCCATATTGTTGCATTTATGAGCAGTTTGTTTGTTTTTATGGTTGAGGAGCGCATTGTATGGCCGCACCACGGTTGTTCAGCCATTCACCAGCTGACAGACATTTGGGATGTTTCCAGATTTCAGTTTGCTATAAACAACCTACTGACCTCCGTGTGCTCTTATGCTTCCATTTCTTTGAGGTAAATATTTAGGAGTGAAACAACATGAGCTGTGTGATAAATATAGGCTTAACTTTATAAGAAAGTGCCAAACTCGTTTCCCAAGTGCCTGTGCCATTTTTGCATTTAGACCAACAACGTATGAAAATTACGGTTGCTCTGTATGCTTGCCAGCCCTTTGCCTTGTATTTCTTTCTTTCTTTCTTTCTCTCTCTCTTTTTTTTTTTTTTTGCAATTTTGTAGGTGCATGGTTGCATCTCTTTGTGACTTTCATTTGCATTTCCTTAATGATTAATGATGTGGAGCATCTTTTCATGTGCTTATTTGCCATCTGTATCTATTCTTTGGTAAAGTATCTGTTCAAATATTTTGCCCATCGCTTAATTAGGACTTTTGTCTTCTTCTAATTATTTTTAACAACTTAATGAAGTATAATTAACAAACAGTAAACTGCACATAGTAAGAATATACAACTTGATAAGTTTTGACAGATGTATAAACATCACCAAAATCAAGATAATGAATAGATCTATCGTCCCTAAAGGTTTCTTCTTGACCCTTGGTCAGCTGTCCCCTCCCAAACCTTTCAACTCTTGCACTCATCCTTGGGTGACCGATGACATGATCTCTGCTGCCAATTAGGTTACTTTTTTTAGAATTTTATATAGATGGAGTCACAGAGTATGCTTTTTTTTTTTTTTTTTTTTTTTTTTTTTTTTGGTGTGGCTCCTTTCACTGGCATAATTATTCTGAAAAAGTCTATGCTGTTCCATGAGTCAATAGTTCATTTCTTTTTGTGGCTGAATAGAATCTCATGTACGGAGGCGCCGTAATTTGTGTATCCGTTCATCTGTTGGTGAACTTTTGGTTTGTTTCCAGGTTTTGGCTATTACAAATAAAGCTGCTGTGAACACTTGTGTGCAAGACTTTGTGTAGACGTGTACTGGCATTCGTCTTGGGAAAATAGGAGTAAAACTGCTGTGTCATGTGGGAGGTGTGTGTTGAACATTTGAAGAAACACCAAACTTTTCTTTATCTTTTTTTTCTTAATTTAGATATAATTCCCATACCATAAAACTCACCGTTTAAAAAATGCACAACTTAATGGTTTTTAATGAACTCACAAGATTGTACCAATATCTAGTTTTGGAATATTTTTAGCACTCCAGAACATTTTTATCACTGTATTCATTAGCAGTCACGCCAATTCTTCTGTCCACCCAGCTCCTATCAATCACTATTCTACCATTCTACTTTCTGTCCCTATGGATTTGCCTTTTTTTGGTCTGTTCGTATAAATGCAGTCATATACATATACGGTCTTTTGTGTCTGGCTTTTTTCCCTTAGCATGATATTTTCCAGGTTCATCCATCGTGCACCATGCATCAGAATTTCACTCCTTTTTTATGGCTAAATACCATTCCATTTTGTGGACATACCAAATTTGTTTATCCATTCATCAGTTGATACACATCAAGTTGATTCCACGTTTTGTAACACACATACAAATTTTTGCGTGAATGTGTTTTCACTTGTCATGATGTACACTCAGGTGTGAAACTGGCGAGCCGTATAGTAACTGTACGTTCAACTTTTGTCAGCATGTTTTCCACGGCAGATGCACCATGGGACATTCCCACCAGCAATGCACAAGATTCCAATTTCTCTGCATCCTTGCCAAAACCTGTTATTTGCCTTCCTTCTTCTTTTAAATCATAGCCATTCTATTTAGTATGAAGTGGTATCTCATGGTGGTCTTGATTTGCATTTATCTAATGACCAATGATAACTGAGTATCTTTTCATATGCTTACTGGCCATTTTGGTCTATCTTCTTTGGAGAAATATTTATTCAAAGCCTTTCCCTACTTTTTAATTGGGACATTTGTCTTTTTACTGTTGAATTTCAAGAGCTCTTAATATATCTGGATATTAACCCTTGTCAGAGATACAATTTGCAAATATTTTTACCCATTATTTGGGTTATCTTTTCTCTTTCTGCGTAGTATCCTTTGATGCACAAATGATTTTAAATTTTATGAATTCTTTTTTTTTTTTTTTAATGTTTTTATTTATTTTTGAGACAGAGAGAGACAGAGCATGAGCAGGGAAGGGGCAGAGAGAGAGGGAGACACAGAATCGGAAGCAGGCTCCAGGCTCTGAGCCATCAGCAAAGAGCCCGATGCGGGGCTTGAACTCACAGACTGTGAGATCATGACCTGAGCCAAAGTCGGACACTCAACCGACTGAGCCACCCAGGTGCCCCAAATTTTATGAATTCTAATTTACTTACTTTTTTGGTTATTTGTGCTTTAGGTGATGTATCTGATGAACCCATGTCTAATCCAAAGTCATGAAAATTTACACATATGTTTTCTTCTATGAATTTTATAGTTTTAACTCAACACATAGGTGTGATGTATTTAGGTTAATTTTTTTTTTATTTTTTAAAAAATATCCATTTATTTTTGAGAGAGAGAGAGTGAGCTCAATTGGGGGAGCAGTAGAGAAGAAGGGAGACACAGAATCCAGAATCCAAAGCAGGCTCCAGGCTCTGTGCTGTGAGCACAAAGCTCGATGTGGGGCTCCAACCCATGAACTGTGAGATCATGACCTGAGCCAAGTCGGACAATTAACCAACTGAGCCAACCAGTCACCCTTAGGTTAATTTTTATATATGGTATGAGGTAGGTGTCTAATTCCAGTCTTTTGGATGTGGATATCCAATTGTTCCAGAACCATTTGTTGAAAAGACTATTTGTTCTCTCATTCAATTGTTTGGCATCCTGGTTGAAAATCAATGGAACATAACTATATGTGTTTATTTCTCATTTGTCTTCTGTTGATCTCCATGTCTTTTCATGCTAGTTCCACACCATCTTGATTCATGTAGCTGAACAGTAAGTTTTTGAAATCAGGAAATGTGAGTCCTTCAATGTTAGTTTTCTTTTTCAAGTTGTTTCGGATATTCTGGTTACCTTGCATTGTAATGTGAATTTTACAATCAGCTTATCAGTTTTTGAAAAAAAAAGCATTTGGAATTTTGATAGTGATGCCTCGAATGTGTAGATCAATTTGGAGACTATTACAGTGTAAATAATATTATATATGCCAATCCATTTATTTAGTTGTTCTTTAATTTCTTTCAACAATGTTTTGTAGATTCCAATGTATAATTCTTAAACTTCTTTTGCTAAATTTATTCCTAAGTATTTTGCTCTTTTTATGCTAGTGTAAATTAAATTGTTTTCTTTTTTTTTTTTTATATAGGTTCAACTATTTCCTTCCATAATTTATTTACTTTTTATAATTTACATCCAAGTTAGTTAGCACATGGAGCAACAATGATTTCAGGAATAGATTCCTTAATGCCCCTTTCACATTTAGCCTATCTCCCCTCCCACAACACCCCCGCCCCCCAGCAACCCTCTGTTTGTTCTCTATATTTAAGAGTCTCCTATGTTTTGTCCCCCTCCCGGTTTTTATATTACTTTTGCTTCCCTTCCCTTATGTTCATCTGTTTTTTATCTTGCAGTCCTCATAAGAGTAAAGTCATATGATATTTGTCTTTCTTGGACTGACTGATTTCTCTTAGCATAATGCCCTCTAGTTCCATCCACGTAGTTGCAAATGGCAAGGTCTCATTCTTTTTGATTGCCGAGTAATACTCCATTATATGTATACCACATCTTCTTTATCCATTCATCCATCAATGGACTTTTGGGCTCTTTCTAAATTGTTTTCTTAATTTCATTTTCAGATTGTTTACTACAAATGAATAAAAATGCAACTAAATTTTATATACTGATTGTGTATTGTATATTATATATTGATTTTGTATAAACTTTGTATCCTGAATTTGTTTAGTAAGGCCAATAAATCACTTCTGGATTCTGTAAGACTTTCTATATACAAGATCATGTCATCTGCAAATGAAAATAATTTACTTTTTCCTTTACAACCTGAATGCCTTTTATTTCATTTTCTTACCCAATTTCCCGGGCTAGAACCTTCAGGAAATGTTGACTAGAAGTGCTAAGAGTAGAGATTCTTATCTTGCTCTTGATCTTCGGGGTAAAATCTTTCAGTCTTTCACCATTAAGTATGTGTTAGTTGTATGTTTTCCACTGATGCCTTTTATCAGTCTGAGGAAGTTCTCTTATATTTTCAGTTTATGTATTTGTCATGACAATATGTTCAATTTTTTCAAATATATTTTCTGCATTTATTGAGATTATTATGTGCTCCCCCCCTCCCATTTATTCTATGGATATAGTGACATTGATTGACTTTTATACGTTGGTTCAACCTATACCAGGGATAAATTCCTGTTGGTTATAGTGTATAATCCTTTTTATAGGCTGTTAGATTCAGTTTGCTACTATGTCACTGTGGAATTTTTGTCTCTATATTTATAATGGACATTGGTGTCCATATTTTTTTCTTGTAATGTCTTTTTTGCTTTTGATTTCACAGTAATATTGGATTCATCAAATGGAAAGTGTTCCCCTCTCTTCTATTATTTTTGGAAGAGTTTAAGAAAGTTTGATCTTAATTCTTTTTTAATGTTTGGTAGAATTCTCTAATGAAGACATCTAGATCTGGGCTTTTCTTTAGGGAAACATTTTTTATGACTAATTTAATCTCTTTACTTATTATAGGTCTATTCAGATTTTTAATTTTTTCTGAAGCTAGTATTAGCAGTTTGTGTCTCTCTACGTATTTTTCCTTATCACATATGCTATCTAGGTTTCAGCTATGTTGATACATGATATAAGATATTATTCTAATAATCTTGTATATATACTAATATGTAAATAATATATGATTCATGTCATATAATTTATAACATATAAATTATATATTTCTATAATTTATCATATAATATACAATATACAAATAATATATAATTTATGTAATATAATATATAATATACATATAAAAGATTAATAATGTCTTCTCCAACTTTAGTAATTTGAATCTCTTTTTTTCATGGTTACCATATCTCACTTTGTTGACCTTTTCAAAGAACCTCCACTGGTTCATCTATTTATTGTTTCTATTCTCTATTTTATTAATTTCTGCTATAATTTTATAATTTTCTTCTTTCTGCTTCTTTTGAATTTAATTTGTTCTACTCTTACTAGTTTTTTTATGGTAGAAGTTTAGTTTATTTATTTGAGATCTTTTTTCTTTTATAATATGTTTTGGAACTACCAATTTTCCTCTGGTAACTGCATTAGCTGCATCCTGTGGGTTTGGGTCCGATTGTGTTTTCACTTTCATTTACTTCAAAATATTTTCTAATTTTATTTGTAATTTCTTCTTTGACTCACTAGTTATTTATGTGGGTGTTATTTTATTTCCACACATGTGAATTTACCAAATTGATGCTATTGGTGACCAATTTCTTTCTATTGTGGTGAGTGAATATACTTTATATGGTACCACTCTTTTTTTCCTTTCTTTCTTTTTCTTTTCTTCTTTCTTTCTTTTCTTTATTTTTTTTTATTTTTTATTTATTTATTTTTTTTTTGAGAGAGAGAGAGAGAGAGAGAGAGCGCTCATGCATCGGTGGGAGAGCCAGATTGAGCTCGGCTGGTTCTCACAACCATGAGAGCATGACCTGAGCCGAAATCACAAGTCAGATACTTAACCAACTGAGCCACCCAGGTGCCCCATATCATTCTTTTTAATTTTTTGAGACTTGTTTTATGGTCTAACATCTGGCTACCGTGGAGAACGTTTCACGTGCTTTAAGAAGAATGTGTGTTCTCCTGTTGTTGTGTGGAGTATTCTATACACATTTGTTAGGTTCAGTTTGTTTACAGTGTTGTTCAAGTTTCTATTTCTTTGCTGATATTCTACCTAACTGTTTTATTTATAAAACGTGGGGCATCAAAGTTGACAGCTATTTATATTAATTCTTTGTTTCCCCCTAAATTATGCCAGTTTTTGCTTCTTGCATTTTGGGGCTTTGTTAGATGTATATATGTTTATAAGTGTTATATCTTTTTGATGGATTGGCACTTTTATCATTAAAAAATGTCCTTCCTTGTCTCTAGTAACCTTTTTTGTCTTAAAGTCTTTTTTTTTCTGATATTGGTGTAGCCACATTGTTATGGTAAGCATGGTATATAATTTTTCACCCTTTTACTTCCAACGTGTTTGTGTCTCTGAATCTAAAGTATGTCTTCTAGGTATAACATATAGTTTGATCTTTTTTAAAAACTGTTTTATGTTTATTTTTGAGAGAGAGAAAGACAGAATGTGTGTGGGGGGGAAGGGCAGAGAGAGAGGGAGACACAGAATGTGAAACAGGCTCCAGGCTCTGAGCTGTCAGCACAGAGCCCGACGCGGGTTTGAACTCATGAACCGCGAGATCATGACCTGAGCCGAAGTCGGACACTTAACCAGCTGAGCCACCCAGGTGCCCCTAGTTTGATCTTTTTTAGTCCCTTCAGCCAATCTATGTTTTTTAATTTAAGAGTTTAATCTAGTTATATTTAATGGTATTACTGATACAGTTCAATTTATGTTTGCCTTTTTGCTGTTTGTTTTCTATATGTCTAATGAATTTTATTGTTCCTCTGTTCCTCTGTACTGTTATCTTTTATGTTAAAAACATATTTTGCAGCGTACCATTTTAAGTCCTTTATTTTCTCCACTATTTATTTTGAGTTATTTTCTTAGTGGTTGCCCTGATGAGTAACATGTTCATTTATAACAGTCTTGTTCATATTTATAACAACTTAATTTCAATAGTATATGTTAAGGACTGAATGAATTGTGTCCTTTCAAAATTCGTATGTTCAAGACTTAACCCCCAGTATGACTGTATTTGGAGAAAGAACTTTTAAAAGTCTACATGAGATCATAAAGGTTGGGTCCTAATCTGATATGATTGGTGTCCGTATAACAAGAGGAAGAAATACCAGAGGGCTCTCTCTCTCTCTCTCTCTTTCTGCATGCCTTATAAACACAGATTTATAATTATTGCTTTATGCAGTTGTCTTTTCAATCAGATGGGAGAAAAAAAAGAATTAAAAACAAAAATACATTTATGCAGTCATTTACATTTACCTATGTAATTACCTTTACTAGTGCCTTTAAAGTGTCCTTATGTTGTCCTAGAGGTCTCTAAAGCTTTGTATATTTTTTCCTTATTTCCCCCCATTTCTTCAGATTGGCTAATAGCAATTTATTTATATTCAACTTTACTAATTCTTCTGTTTGCTCAAATCTTTTGCCGAGGGTTTCTATTGAATTTTTTATTTCAGCTATTGTATTTTTCAATTCTGGAATTTCTATTTGATTCTCTTTTTTGTAATAATTCCTCTTTGTTCATACTCTCTGTTCAAGAAAACATAATTCTCATACTTTCCTTTAATTCTTTGGACATGATTTCTTTTGGTTTTTTGAACATTTAAAAAATGACTGATTTAAATTTTGTGTTTGCTAAGTCCAATTTTTTTCTGAGCTTCCTCAGGGACAGTTTCTTTTGACTGCTTTTTTCCCTGGGTAGAAGCCATACTTACTTGTTTCTTTCCAAGTCTCATAAATTTTTACTGAAAACTGGATATTTGAAATAATTAAATCTGGCAATTCTGGAAATCAGATTCTCCTCCTTCTCCAGGGGTTGTTGTTATTTCTACTTATAGTAGTTGTTTGCTTACTGAATTTTCTGAACTAATTCTATAAAGTATTTATTATTTGTCATGTGTGGCTACTGAAGTCTCTGTTTGGCTAGCTTAGTGGTCGCCTAATGATTGGATAGAGATTTCTGTAAATTCTGTGGCTCTATAAAAACATACCACAAACTCGGTGGCTTAAAACAACACACATTTATTCTATTATAGGTCTGGATGTCAGAAGTCTGAAATAATTTTTACTGGGCTGAAATAAAGGTGTTAGCAGGATCGCAACGTCTCCAGAAGATCAAGGGGAGGATTTGTTTTTCTGTCGTTTCCACCTTCTTCAGTTGCATTCCCTGGCTCATAGGCCTTTCTTCAGTCTTCAAAGCCAACAGTGTAGCATCTTTCTGTAATCTTCACATTGCCTTTTTTTGAGAGAAAGAGAGAGCAAATGGATGAGGGGCAGAGAGGGAGAGGGAGGGAAAGAATCCCAAACAGGCTCCACGCTCAGCGCGAAAGAAGCTCCACTGACTGAGCCACCCAGGCGCCCCACGCATTGCCTTTTTATTTATGTGTCAAATATCCCTTACCTTCTCCCATGTAAGGACACATATTATTGTAAAATTAGGGTTCATCCAAGTAAGCCAAGATAATCCCCCATCCCAGTATCCCTCAAAACATCAGTATGTCTCTTATGCCATGTAAGGTAATATTCACAGGTCCCAGAGATTAGGATTTGGACATCTTTGGTGGCCATTATTCAGCCTACCTCAGCCATAAACGACTCTTCTAGTCTTTTCAAAGAGGCTGTGTGTGTGTGTGTGTGTGCGTGTGTGTGTGTGTGTGTGTTGGGGAACACTTTCAACACAGCCAAATAATTGACAACTGTCTTAACCTTCACTTTCTGCTGAAGCAAATTCTCTTATCCTAACTTTTCCTTTTAAGACTTTTGATTCATTTGTTATTTACCCCAGTCATTATCCCCCACCGCAGGCAGCCACGAAGTTAAAACACTAATCAGTAACTGTTTTTGACAAGGGCATCCGGGGGAGAATGCTTTTCATATTGAACAAGTTCTGAGTCAGATCAAATACATGCTTTCTTGTAAGTGACAGTCTTCCAGGGGACCAACAGAAAGGTCAAATAATGACAATTCTTTGTATTTGAGGCGTGCAAGAGCTTTGGTTTTATTCTACTCCTTCCAGTGGCTTCCAGGCTGTTTTGAGAATGCTGGCTGTTATTTTGCAGAGAATTACTACAGGCCTGAACAACAAAAGATTGGTATAAGGCAAGTTAAAGTGTTATAAAACCTACTGTTCTTTACCAAGATTTAGCACACCCCCCCCCCCACACACACACATTTTAATAATTATTCCTTGGATTGCTGCAATCATTTGTGTAACTTGTAACTTCTAGAGTTTTGAAAAAGTGCATATGACAAATTTTGCCAGTTTTCTCCTTGTTTTTATGGAAGAGAAAAAATGTTGAGGTACTTACGCCATCATTTTTGTTGATGTACCTCCCCAAACTGTTTTTTCAAGTTTTATATCCATTTTATATCCTCATCAACAGTGTATGAGAGTTGAAATGTTTCTGTATCCTCGCCAATACTTTGTGTTGTCAGTCTTTTTTGTTTTAGATATTCTAATAGTTGTATAGTGCTATCTCTTTGGGGTTTTAATTTTTTATTTTCCTAATGAATGATATGTTGCATGTCTTTTCCTGTATTTATCTCCATATCTCTTCTGCTGAAGTGTCTTTCCTAGCACCTTGTCTCCTTTCTGTTGCATGTTTATTTTTTTATTATTATTGAGTGCTGCAGTTTCTTTATATACTCTGGGAACAAGCCCTTAATCAGAAATGTGACTTGTAAATATTATTTTCTAGTAAGTGACATGTCTGTTGATTCTCTTAACAATGTCCTTTAAATACCAGAAGGTCTTAATTGTGGTGAAGCCCACTTTTATCAATTTTTTACTGCATGGATTGATGCATTTGGTTCATATGTAAGAAATCTATGGCCAGTGTTGAAACTCTTTTCTTTTAGAATTTTTATAGTTTAAAGCTCTTCTAGATTTTTTTATAACTTTAAATTTTCATTTTAGGTTATGATTCATTTGAGTTAATTTTTATATATGCAAGGTATGGACTGAGGGTTTGTTTCTTTGTTTGCTCGCTTGTTTGCATGGGGATATCGGTTGCTTCCAGAATCATTTGTTGAAAAGACTTTCATTTCTCTACTGAATTGCCTTTGTACCTTTGTCAAAAATCAGTTGACCATAAATATTTGGGCATTTCAGGACTCTCTCTTTTGTTCCATTTGTCTATTTTTAGGCTATGTTTATGGCAATACCACATTGTCTTTATTCTTGTAGCTTTTTTTTAACGTTAACTCTACCCTCAACTCACAACCCCAAGATAAAGAATCTCTTGCTCTGTCGTGAGCCAGCCAGACACCCCTATTCTTTTAATTTTAATTAAGTCTTGAAGTCCAATAGCATTAATCTTCCAACTTTGTTATGCTTTTTCAAAGCTGTTGTGACTATTCAAAGTCATCTATATTACCATACAAATTTCAGAATCAGCTTGACAATTTCTACAAAACACCTGCTCTTTTATTAGGATCACATTGTATATGTAGAGTTCAATTTGGGGGAAATTCTTAATAATATTGATTGTCCTAATGTAGGAAGACACCTATCTCTGCATTTATTCAGGTCTTCTTTAATCTCTCAGCAATGTTTTACAGCTTTTAGCTTATAAGGTTTTTACATTTTATAATATTTCTTACTCAGTATATTTTTGACGCTATTCCACATGCTTTGGTTTTGTTTTCTTCAAATTTCTGATTGTTCATTGTTAATAGTTAGGAATTCAACTGGTTTTTGTACATTGATTTTATACCTGTAACATTGCTAAATTCAGTCATTAGTTCTTATATCTCTTTTGCAGATTCCATAGGATTTTCTACATATACAATAATGTCATCCAAGAACAAAAACAATTTTACTTCGCCCTTTCCAATCTGGATGTTATTTGTTTGTTTGTTTAGCTTATTGTTCCAGCTGAAACCCTTAATATAGTGTGGAATACCAATAGCAGAGCGAACATCTTTGTCTTGTTCCTTGATTTTTTGGGAGAAAGAAAACATTAATTACCATCAAAGATGATTCTAGCTGAAGGTTTTTTTTACAGATGGTCTCTGTCAGGTAGTTTTCTGAGAGATGTTTTATTATGTATTATAAATTCATATTAAGTTTTGTCAGTTTTTTCTGAATCTATTTTCTTTTTTTTCAAAGTTTTTTAATGTTTATTACTTTTGAGAGAGAGAGTGTGTGTGTGTGTGAGTGGGAGTGGAACAGAGAGAGAGAGGGAGACACAGAATCTGAAGCAGGCTCCAGGCTCTGAGCTGTTAGCACAGAGCCCGACTTGGGGCTCGAGCTCATGAGTCGCGAGATCATGACCTCGTGGAAGTCAGATGCTTAACCAGCTGAGCCACCCAGGTGCCCCCTGAGTCTGTTTTCAATGACTACATTTTTTTTTTCTTTTTTAATCTGTTGATTTTGTTTTCTTTATTGATTTCCAATGGCAGAGCCAAACTTGCCTTTCTGGGATCAATTCTATATGGTTATAATGTATTGTCCTTCTGATATATTTCTGCCAAAGTTTTGGTGTGGGTGTTTGCATTTATGCTCATAAAAGATTGTATTCTGTAGTTTCCTTGTCTTGTAATGTCTGTCTAGTTTGGTATCAGGATAATACTTCATAAAATGAATTAAAATAGTTCCTTTTTCTTTTATGTTTTGGAAGTATTTGTGTAGAATTAGCTTTACTTTGCCCATAAATGGTTGGTAAAATTCACCACTGAAGTGATCTGGTTCTGAAATTTCCTTTGATAGAAATTTTAAAGATATGAAATATATATATGCATATATTATAGTATTGTATTATTCTAATATATACATTAGCTTGTATGTACATTATTTATACACACGATATATATAAGCTAATGTATACGTTAAATTATGTATGTATATAATTCAGCTTCATACCATGAGCATGAGCAGGGGATGATCCTTTGGGTGGTTGCAAACCAAGACTGAAGGAGATAAGACTAGAGACATTAAAGTAAGGACAAGGCAGGAGGAGGGAAAGACCCAGAGGGTCGTAGGAGTTGGAAGTTAGGAGAAACCTAGGGATCTGGGAACAAGAGCCCCAACAGGGTCTGTATTTGGTCCTAGGCTGGAAGGAAGATCGGGAATCAAGCAGATAGCGCAGCAAACCCAAAGCTTTAGGAGCAAAGAGTGCTTGACCTTGAAGTAGATACCAATGTCAAGGAGAAACCAGCTTGGGGCCTATGGCTACAGAGTCACCATTTTGCGCAACTCCGGAGGTCATCATTCTTACTATCTACTGTGAAGAGCAGGTCAGAAACACTAGAGAATTGGCCAGTGTCTTTAAAAGGTTAAAGGTGAAAGACAGGAAGTAAATCTGTCCTTGTGACGTCTACTATCAAACATGCTCTGGGGAAAAATACTGAAATTCACGCTAAGGTTACATCTCCTCAGGACAGTTTGCATGTTAGGGGAAATCAAAGCAATAAACTAAAGGACTTAACCTTTAAATGAGTGCATTTAAAGGGAAAGGCTGTGGGCAGAGGGTGATCCGGGGCATTCCTGGGCTCCCTGACACCCCTGAATTGTGGAAGGGCTGCCTGGGAACCTAGGTACCAAATCTAGTAATTGCCGAGTTTGGGGAAGGGCACTCCCACTCAGCTTCTCAGTTCAATACACATGCCTTTAATTTGGTGCTTTTTAATTCAGCTCCAAGGCTGTCGTCAGCCATTTTCCTCTCTTTCCTTTAACACTGACCACCTTGTTCCCTTTTATACTCTGAACAGAGCCAAGCAGTGTGCATTGAAATCCAACATCCTTTGTGTTGTTTGAGAAATCTGAGGCTGACATCTCCGGGGCTTTTTTTGTTTCTCTTGCCTCTCTCCGCCGTGACCTGCCAACTCCTTTTGGCTCTCCTGGGCTTTCGTCATGTCCCGTATCGATTGCTACCCTTTTCTTTATTTGCGGGATGCTGAGGATGAACCCTGCAGCACAGTGACGCTGCCTTTGGACATGGTGGGGTCAGCCCCTGACCCCGGGCACATAGGTCCAGTGATATTAGACCGGGTTACTGTTGCATCAGCCACTCATGAAGGAGCCAATTGATTTTTTTTTTTTTTTCAGACTGCTATTTTGAATTTACAAGGTCTTTTCTGGGATTTCATTCTGCTTCTTTAAATGTCCTTTTTCTGCTTCTTTTCTGTCTTAGACCTTGTGATCCTCAGGTACCCGGTTTACTAATTACCCCCAATGCTGGCACCTGACAGCAGGTGGCCACAGTTCTGTTAATTATGTCCCCAGGCTTAGGAATTCTCCTGTAATGACATCCAATCATCTACCTCTGACTCTTGGGCTGAAAGCAGGTTGCAGGCATGCTTCTCTTCCCCTGAGCTCTTAAAATCTATTCTTCTGGCCTAGCACCTTAAGATTCATATGCTATGCCTCGAAGGTGTATGATAACATAGCCAAGTGCTCCATGCTTTCTAAGCAACTGGTGGGGTAACCGCAGGCTCCAACGAGGGGGCACTCGAGACCCAGCCGGCACAGCATCAATTTTCCGGATACACAGACCAACTGGGAAAGTGTTACCAGAGGCGTTTGGGGTAGATCTGCAGTGGATTAAGACCCTGGTCTTGGCTCCTTCCATCCCCCCAGACCCCAGTGTAAGCCATCCCAGCCCCAACAGGGATTGTAGCTTTGCACAGAGAGTAAAATAAAGATTAAAAGGAGCCATGGTAAATCCCTCCATCTGGGATGACTGAGAAAGACTCTGGTATAGGATATAAGAGGACTGGGGTTTGCAGACAGGTAGGATCTAATCAGTTATAATCTTCATCCCATGAGTGCCTGGGCCTCTGTTTTCCATCCATAAAATGGGGGAAATATCTATTCCTTGTGTGAAGGGAAGTCAAGAGAATCCATGGTGCAGTATTTCCAGAAGGCCCAGTATTCCATGGAGGTAGGTGCTGTGTGTGTGTACGTGAACACACAAAGATATGTAGATACATAGATAAATCCTTCATTGATTATCTCAAGATACTGAAAGAAATGAATTATGGGTAAGGAGAACTGTTGAGCAGGGAGTTTTGGTCAATTTGTAGGTATTTTAAAGCAATTGTGATGGATGTGGGAAAAGAAATCAATAGAGAAATATCAGTAGGGGTTTCCGCGTAAATACAATATCCTAACAGCCTAACTGGTCATCAAAAATAGCGCGTCTCTGTAATGTGTGTGAATTAAAAGGGGGAAAGAAGATCTTTGTATGTAAGTAATAAAAATAAAATAAAACCCGCACTTAGCCTCACAAAAGGTGAGGCAAGTGTGGGAGGAAACAGATCAAATTGGTCTTTTCAAGGTCAGAGGTGTCTTATCTGATCTACAATTTCAATCACAATTTGCATTTGCTTAAAAGACTTTTAAGTGTCCTTGTAACTGGTCCGCATAACACTCATTGAAGATAGAAAGGGCAGGTTCCCTTTTTATATCTGAGGAAGCTGCCTGGGGTTTACCCAGGACCATAGGACGGTACACACAGGAATGTTTCCACCTGATCCCAGGTCATTCTTCTCGAGCTGGGGCACTTCCTACTATTCCACACTTGCTTTGGGAATTAGTTATGTGTCTCTGAGGCCCGTTCTGCCCTAATACTTTCTCCTCTCCCTGCAGAGAATCTGCTTCTCATGGGTCCCTCTTCAGTGCCTTGGTAAACCTGGGCCCCTTTAATGCCTCTTCTCTATAAGTACCACCTTCCTCTTGAGTCAGCGAACTCCCCGGGGCTGCCCAGACAACGATGTATCTTTTGGCCCCGGCGGGTCTCCAGACTCTTTCCTCAGCTGATTCTACCTGAACAGCCTCCCCACCTGGAATTTCTGGTCACTGCCCAATCCAAGGTAAGCCGGCAGAAACGGAGTGAGTAGAAGGAGGTGAGTCTGGAAGCTGCTTGAACAGGTGCACGCTAACATTCCTGGCCAATGCATGCTCTCGCTTTCCAGCTGCAAGCCGGCCCTGGTAGAAATAAGTTCGATTTTTCTTGCCGAGCTCACGGATTATTTGTCCATCATTCACATCTGCACTGATAAAATAACGCTCCGGAGGGATTTCTCATGTGTACCTGGTTTTCCTGGGTCTCCGCTTTCAAGCTTTCCCTCTCTCCTTCTTGAGTGCTCTTTCTCTCAGGCTGTTGGAAAGCCTCTCAATGAGTCCGCCCACTTCTCCTTGCTGATATATTTGGGAGCTTTGGCTCTCAGACAGGTCAGGGTGTGTCGCGTTAAGGATGCTGTTCAACATGCAGGCTAGTGAATACGCCTGCACTGTGACCATTGTGTCCGTTCTTTGTCCTATGTTTACATCTAAGGCAAAATCATCACCGTGTTAGCTTCTTTCCAGCCCACACTCGTCGTAATTGTTTCCCGACCACTGGGAGACAGAGAAAGGGTCACGGTGGCAGGGATTTATTGCTCTTCCTTGATATGTGTGAATAAATTGCATCATTCCAATGAGGTCTGGGCTCCCCCAACAGACTCCCCCTGCCTGCTGGCTTGGCTGTGTTCTCTGTTCTGCGGACAACAAAGGACAACAAATGACAGGTTGTAAGTTCCAGCATCAGAAGAGAGCAACTGACTTCCGTTGGCAACCTTGCTTGTTAACTGGCAGCTTCGAGAAGCAAGCCTCCCTGGGTCATCTGAGGACAGGCAGGAGTTGATGAGTTTGAAAGTGGAAGAAGCAGCCAGGCTCCCTTGCCCCCTGTACTTCCCTCCAGAGCTCATCCCCACCTCTGACCCCTGTCCTGGTAGTAGGGCCAGATGGTAAGAAATAAAATAAGAAGTTGTCTTCTCAGTAAATGTCCTTCTATCCTCTATGGCTAAACCTAGCTAGCCTGGAAGTTTCTGCCACCAGGAAGAAAAAAATCCCCCACCTATTTGACTTGGCTCTGCGGCAGACTCCCGGATGCTTCATTTTAATTCAGTTTTCCAAACCTAGTTAGGTTCCAAATAGGGGATCGAGGGGCACCTGGGTGGCTCAGTTTGTTAAGCATCCGACTTTGGCTCAGGTCACGATCTCACGGTTTGTGAGTTCCAGCCCCGCGTCAGGCTCGGTGCTGACAGCTCAGAGCCAGGAGCCTGCTTCGGATTCTGTGTCTCCCTTTCTCTCTGCCCCTCCCCACCCTCTCTCTCTCTCTCTCTCAAAAATGAATAAACATTTAAAAAGGAACAAATAGGGGATTGATGATTTTTATTAAATGCTTTTTCAATAAACACTTCATTTGGGAATGATTTTAGATTTACAAAAAAGTTGCACATACACCTGTACCCTTTGCTCAATTTCTAGGAGATCAACTTTAATACTGAGTTTAGACTAAGGCTCTAAATAGGACCCGAGCAGACTTTTAGGATTTTTTAGGTCTGCCTAATTGGCAGCAACATCTCTGCCCCTCGGTGCTAGCATCCCACTGAGTGCCTCGCTCTGTCCCTCCTCAGGCTCAAGGGGAAGCCTGACCAGCACAGGAGGAATTAAAGCAGTCCCAGCGTCATGTTCTGGCCCTCAGCCCCATGCTTCCTTTATGGACAGCAGATCCTTTGGTCCCAGATCTGAGCAAATGTACACGGGGTCTCTACGTCATTTCACGGGAGGAGCGTCCCCATCAGCATACCTGAGTCAAGAACCACGCTCTTCCTTACTGAGGGAACAACTCAGTCCCTCGACCTTGATTTTTGTCTATCTTTTCTATGGCTCCAAGGGGCTCTGCCCAGCTCCTGCTACTTGCCTATATGTATTCCCGAAGCTGTCTGGGGGCCCGGGTCACCACTCATGTGAAATAAGGCCTGTCAGGACCATGCTTTCCAGACTTTGTGTCTTAGCTGCTGGACTAAACTTCCTCTTGATACCCCCGCTCGAAGAATGGACTAATCAAGGTCCTTGTCCAGACCCCTCCAGGGCTTCTCCAAGTTCCTGAAACCGACAAGGCCATGCTTGAACACATCATGAGCTGTGATGATACTCACTTTTTCCCATCATTTAAAAAAAAATTTTTAATGTTTATTTATTTTTGAGAGAGAGAGAGACAGAGACAGAGTGCAAGTGGTGGAGGGGGCAGAGAGAGAGAGGGAGACACAGGATTCGAAGCAGGCTCCAGGCTCTGAGCTGTCAGCACAGAGCCCGACGCGGGGCTCGAACCCACGAACTGCAACACCATGACCTGAACCGAAGTCGGACGCTTGACCGACTGAGCCCCCCAGGTGCCCCTGTTCCATCATTTTTCTACAAACATTTATAGCCTATTACCTTTCAGGCTCCATCACTGAGGTTTATGGGGATGAGCTCACAGTCTATTGCTACAAGGAAGCTAGCCCAGGGTAAGTGAATAGGTCAGACTCAATTCCCTAAGGGGGACACATAGGGAGAAAAGCAGATTTGAAAATAACAGTAGGGGTGCCTGGGTGGCTCAGTCGGTTAGTGTCCGACTTTGACTCAGGTCATGATCTCACGGTTCTTGTGTTCAAGCCCCGAGTCGGTCTCTGTGCTGACAGCTCAGCGCCTGGGGCCTGCTTCAGATTCTGTGTCTCCCTCTCTCTCTGCTCCTGCCTCTCTCTCTCTCTCTCCCAAGTAAATAGACACTGAAAAAAAAATTTTAAAGAAGAGAACGGTAATAAGCAGTGTTATTTTGGACATATGATATTTGAAGTTACTATGGCACCTCTAGATGAAGACGTCCGTTATGCGTCGGATATAAAAGCTTGGGGAGAGAAGAGAAACATGGGCTAAACGTTTGGGGTTATCAGATGTAGAGGCAAAGTGAATCCTAAGGCTACCCGGAGGTCATCGATAGAAGGAAAAGGGGCTCGAAGGGGGTCTGGAAGAAACCAGCACTTAAGGGACAAGGGGAACAATACGGTGTTGTTTCAAAAAGCATTCCTCTGACTTGGAGGATGAAAGGCATGGGAAGAGAAGTGTGTGTTTGTATCCTCTCTCCCCCGAACTTTCGCTCACTTCCCGTAGTGTCATTCGTCCAGGCAGGCAGCAATTGGGTATCTGTCCGTGCTACAGCCGACTAGCATGGCCGAGAAGTCGACAGTTCCGGACTCTGCTACGAGAAGACTCATTCTTCTCCAAGTTGTTCTGGATGTGCATTGAAGGAAGAAACTGAGAAGCGGCTAGGCACAACCACAGTCCCTGCATAGATTGCACTACACTTAATATGGGGATAAGATACGGGTCATTGAGTGGCATTCTGAGAAAAGCAATCTGTGCTCCCAAGACAGAGGCTCCCCAGGAACCACCAAAGAGTAACTGGAACTGGTAAGAGTGGGTTGAAACTGGTAAATGCCCAGGCCCCCCCTCAAAAGCTTCCAAGACGGTGAGGACCCCCCAAATAGCTTGGTTAGTAAAGGATAAACTCCAGAGTCTGTACTTGGAAGCCAGAGAAACAAGTCTGTGTGATCTGTATCCATACAAGAGAGAGACACAGAGAAATGTTTAACTGTAATAATAACACCCAGAAGTATAACAGACCAAATTGTTTCTTGTGTCGAGTGAACTGAGCTGTGATTAATAACGAGCACGGTTTTAAAGCTCCAGAATACGGAAAAAGTAGCATGATTATGGCGCGGTGGATCCTGTCAGTTCCCTGTTTGCAAGGCTAGCCCACAATATATATGTGAACACTAGCTGTTTCCCTGGGAAATTGGAGAACACAATATGGGTTGCTCTTGGAGGTCCTATCTGAAAACACTTCTTTAAAAACTCTTAAGTCCCCAGCAACAGATCAGATGTTCTCACTAGGCTCTCAAGCCACTTCTGTCCATCTGACCTGGTGGAGGCTCTCATAGAGGTATTTTTAAGTAGCACAGATGAGTTATTGTCTGGTCTGGGCTATCTAAAGACTGCAAGCAAAGACTACCCTTATCCCGTTAATAGAGAAGCCCAGAGTCTTGATAAGGCACTCCGTATCTATGTGACTAGATATCCTGGAACAAGTTCACCCAGAGACAAAATACAGGAACAGACCAATTCCTGCTGACAATGAGACCTACTGATGCCTGTAGATGGGGTGAGCGGGGAGCAGGCTGGAAGCTGGAAGGAAGTCTGAGAATTATATGCAAGAATCTCCCTTATGGAGGGCAATTTTTTTTTTCTCACCGGTCTGGAAAGCTTTCACGTTATCTGTCCCAAAACATTGCTGCAATCTTGTGCCCTGAGAATATGGAAAGAAGATCTATTCTCTCATTTGATTTTCTTAGCATTCCTATAAAGAACAGACAGCAACAGGCCCAATGCTTAGAAGGAAAAGCAGAAATTTCATTTGTTTATCCAGCAAATGTTTATCGAGCACCTCTTAAGTACCAATACCTACTACGTGATGAACATAAGATATGACCTTATGCAGCTTGCAAATCTGAGCGAAGCGGATGAGATGCTAAGTAAATGAGTAAACTTTTTTTCAGTTTATTTATTTATTTTGACAGAGAGAGAGAAAGAGAGAGAGAGCAAATGGGGGAGGCGCAGAGAGAGGGAGAGAGAATGAGAATCTCAGGCAGGCTCTGCACAGTCAGCACAGAGCCCGATGCGGGGATCCAACCCAGAAACCAGGAGATCATGACCCAGGCCGAAGTCCAATGCTCAACTGATTGAGCCACCCAGGTGCCCCAATGAATAAACGCTTTCAAACTCTAATAATACTAAAGGACAATGAACGCTCTAGACTGTATTATTTGTTCCAATTCTCTGCCGGCCCTCTGTCTTGGGCCATTCCCTCTAGGGCATCTCCCCGAACACCTCCCATCCCTGTACAAAGTGTATTCATGCTTCACCAAGATCCAGCTTGGATGTGTGATGTGCGCTGAGCAATGAACCATGAGTTGAAGTGATCTATGCCACATCTAAGCAAAAGTTTAACGAACCACTGTGTGGTTTTGCCATTGTTTTTCTCCCTCTGGCTCAAGAATGGAGTGTCCTAGATTGAATGTCCCTGCCTTTCCTTCTTATCCCTAAACGAAGACAGCACATGAACCTCAGCTTTCCCACAGCCAATGTGAATGAGACAAGAATGAGAAAAAAGTCCTTTGTGGATATGGGAACTAAGATTATTATTGTAGACCAACCTAGGAAAATCTGATTAGTACAAAGGGTATGTTTGCGTATTGGGGTAGGGAGTAGTCGAGGGGTTCTGTGATGGTCTCAGAGAGCTTGTCTTAGGAGCTGATGATTTTATTGACTGGCCTGGGGTCACTGTGTACCCAACATAATAACTAAGTTTTCCCAAGCCCGTTTAGGCCATTTCCCCCCATAAATGGCGCTGTATTTCCAGAAGGGTTGGATTCTGAGTGAAATTCACAGAGCACATAATGGAAAGATGCAGAACTGAATTTCTATGTAGATTCATGAAAATTCCAAATGATTTCTCAAACACTTATGTTTGGATTAAGTCTAAAGCATGTTTTGCCACAAACTCCTTGTTCCTTGATTTTAAATCTGTATGGATCTTCAGGAACATGGAATCCATATGTTTTTCATTCCTTTACACTTACCTCATCAAAATACAGTTTGAAAGAATCACTTGATGTTTTCAGCTCTTGAAATCGTATTTTTCTTCCCAAACTGGGAAGCTGCCCTTCCTGTGGTCTCTACCTCCAAGGAAGAAAATATGTTCATCCTTTTGGGGTGTGGTTGAGGTCCCCAGTTCAGATTGCTCCTTCCTCTGGAGCATGAAAAGTCTTCCAAATGTGGCATGTTATCATGACCACGTTGCAATCTGCCAAATTAAACCGCATTGTCCAGCCATTGGAACAAGACATATTTCTTTCAAGGAAATGAAAAATTCAAAGCCCAGCGTCCAACATTTCCCCAGGCACCTACTCTTTTCACTGACACCTAATTCTTTTCTTTGCAACAGGTCAGCTTCAATATTTTATATCTTATTTCTACCTGATAAGAGAAGTAATTTTAGAATCTTGCGTCTTGCATATTTAGTAACATATAAACATTTTTTTAAATGTTTCTTCATTTTTGAGAGACAGAGAGAGACAGAGCGCAAGTAGGGGAGGGGCAGAGAGAGGGAGACACTGAATCCGAAGCAGGCTCCAGGCTCCAAGCTGTCGGCATAGACCCCAACGCAGAGCTTGAGCGCACGGACGGGAGATCATGACCTGAGTTGAAGTCGGATGTTCATTCCCCAAAAATCACCTGTTTCTTCTCCTTGGCCAATGCTGTTCTTAGTAGCCAGGATGCCATTATCCCCCTAGACCACCATGTCCTTCCTACCCTTCCTTCCAGATTCTGCTAAAAGCTTCTTCCCCTGTGATCTCCATACAATCACATGCTTCATCTCCATGCACATACTTCCATTAGCATTTATCTCATGGCGTTGTAATTATTTATATACAGAGTAACCTCCTCCAATAGATTGTGTCCTATTTGAGGGCAGGGAACAGGCCTTATTTGCCCTTGTTTCCATCTCATAATTCCATAATAAGATGCCTCAACCACCATTCACTGGTTGAATAAATGGTTAAATATGTGCTTGGCTAAATGATACTTAATATTCATTGTGATATCTTCACTGCAGTGAGAAAAAAATATATATATTCAGGATTGGGGAGGTGGGGTTCAAAGTTACACATATAATCAAAAGTATCAGAATTTAGCAGTTTTTTCAAATGAATACAAAAAAAAAAAAAAAGAGGGAGAGAGAATACTCCTACTGAGGTAAAGGCAGAAAGAGAGGAGGAAAGCAAGCCAATTATCCAGGGAATTTAGACAGTGTAACATAGTCTGGGTAGGGTGGGGAGTCCGTTCTCAACAGCTTTCTAGGTCTGCAATGTTCCACCTAATTACGCTTTTATAACTTTTCTGAGGTTGTTCTTTGCACCCCCCCTCCACTTCTTTAAGCCTTGTTGCGAACCCAGTTTAAATCTCTGAAAGTGCTGAATTTTCAACAATTGAACTGAAGGCATAGTTTCTGGGAAAGGTGGGATAAGAGCAGGCAGTTTTTTCACAAGTTTCCACATATAAATTATATATATATGTATATATATGTAAAACACGTCTTACAGGTATACCCATGCACACATATATAAATATGCATATATATTTCATATATGTGGCTATACATGAATATGTGTATATATGTGTGTATATATTTATATACATATTTTGTATATATTTATATTATTATATTACACATAATATCAATTATACATTATATTACACATTATACATATATACATTATATTATACATTTATATTATTATACATAAATATGTGTATATATTATATATATTTATATATATTTATATTATTATACATAAATAAGTGTATATATTATATATATTTATATATATTTATATTATTATACATAAATATGTGTATATATTATATATATTTTTATATATATTTATATTATTATACATAAATATGTGTATATATTATATATATTTATATTATTATACATAAATATGTGCATATATTATATATATTTACATATATATTTATATTATTATACATAAATATGTGCATATATTATATATATTTATATATATTTATATTATTATACATAAATATGTGCATATATTATATATATATTTATATATATAAGAGAGAGAGGTAATATTTTATGTGTGCTTGTGTGTGTGTGTGTCCATGTTCATTTAACCTCGGATGTGCATATATTTTCAGACCAATTTAAATCCAAATTGCCTAATTACTACGTTGCCTTAAAGGAAAATTCTAGATTTATTTTGTGTGGAAGACAAAAATTTAATGAACAAAGCACCCCGTATTACAATAATCAGAAGCACCATAAAAACTGGTTGGATTCTGGCCTGAGTATTTTGAGTAGCATAAAGAACACATCGATGGCTTTGTTAATGAAAAACTAAGCAAATAATTCAAACGAACTATAAGTGTCTTCTTTTGAAACAGTGAAACAGTCAGAACCTCCCCTCCTACCTCTTCTTGACTCAACCCTTTGAGAATATCACAGATTTTTTTCTTTTCCTTTTTTTTTTTTTTTTTTTTGCTTGTTTGATTAAAACTATGGATTGAGGAGCAGTAGGGGAGAATGGGGGTGGGGAGGGGATAAACTTCACTGGGCATTTCAGAGTCAGAGAATCTGGACTCACATTAAAACTGGAAGCACTGAGAGGTATGAAACAGTGATTCTTATCTCCTAAAGAGTTTTACAGTCATCAATGCTCAGAGTAAGCTGATGAACTAGGAGTGGGTGACCTTAATAGATATAACTGTGTGTGGGTTCATTGTACCATGAAATTAAATTTTAAATCTGAATTGATGAACAAAAATGCTGGTTTGATATTTTCGAACAATAGTTTCGATAGTTTTGTAACTCTTTCCTTTCCGTGAGAACTCATCTGAATTTGGGACTGCACGAGGGAGTTCCCCACTTCTGAAGACTGTATCTGAGTTTTAGTACGAATGGGTGAATTCAGAATATGTGGGGGATCCTGGGGCTGATTGTCCATGGGGGAGGTTCTCCATGTCTTTACTCCTTTTCTCCTTCTTCTTGTTCCTTTGCAGAGACCATGTCCACTCTTCCCTCTTGCTTGTGCCATTGATTGCCACCCATTTTCTACAGAGCCCTGCCCTGTTAATATCCCCAACAATGGCATGGCCTCAATCCCCTCCAATCTTCCTCAGCTCAGGTTTCTCCCTTTCTCGTCCATGGAGATGTCCTATTTCTCCTCCTTTCTTTCATAAGAAAGATCATTTCAAGAGGGGTCTATATTTGTTTCTTCCCTCTTCCACCATCCATCTACTCACTTGTTGACCCCACATAACTTAGCTTCCTCTATAATCACCTAGGCAACGCCCAACCCCATGGCCTCTTAGCAGCTCTCTCTTGGCATTGGGCTTTGTTACCCATTGCCTTCTTTTTGAGTATCTCATCTCTGGCTTCTAGGAAAAGGACTCCTCCTGTTCTTTTGTTGACTCACTTTTCCTATTTGCTGTGTTTTCCAGCATGCTCCCCACAGGGTCTTTTTCTTACTCTCCTGCCTCCTGCCCTTTTCCCTCACCCTCAGTGGTCTCCTCCTTTCCTCTGGCTTTAATCATCACTGCTTCACGTCACTTCCCAATCTATACCGTCTACTTGGCCCCTCGTCTGAGCACTTGCCCCATATTCTTATTTACCTTCTTAATACTTCCACATGGATGTCTTCCTAAGCATCGCAGAATCAGTATGATTAAAAACCAAACATCACCTCTTTCCTCACACCTGTATCTCATCCTGACTTCCCAATAAAGGGAGAATCAGACGCATGGAAACAAAATTCAGAAACTTCTAAGTTCTGGGCAGCAAAGAGCTGGAGTGGGAGACAGGAGCAATACTGAGGAATCTGTGTCAGTGCCTCTACAGGGAACTTTGAAGAGCTTCTCTTCATTTATCTCTTCACTCACTTACGATTCATCCACTCACCCATTTTTCATTCATTTATTCATCCATCCATCCATCTGTCCCTCCCTTCCTTTCCTCATTCTTCTAAAAAGCATTAACTATGCCCCTTATTTTGTCAGGAATACAAACACACGTAAGGCTCATAATCTCAGACTTCAAGGGATTTCACAAGTAGAGACAAGAATTGCAGTAAACTTTTCAGATAACGATAGAAATATGCAAAATTTGGAACACGAAGTAAAATATGGCCAGTATCATTGAGGAGAGAGAAATTCAAGAAATCTTCAAAGACAGGAAGCACATCTTAAAAGATGACTTGGTGTTCATCATGTGCACAGGCCCAAAAGGCTGCATGAACAAACACCAAGGTCTGAAACAGCCTTGTGTCCTGAACGGGTAGAGGCTGGAAGACACGGAGAGTTGGAATCGGAAATTAGACGAGGCCAGATGGTGAAGGTGCTTGTACTCACCGTGCAAAAGAGTTTGAGTTTTGTCTTGAAGTCCTTGAGGAGTTGCTGAACAGCTTGGGATGGCCAGTTGCCAACTGGGGAGGTACGGTTTTATCTTCCCCTTGGGCTCCTGCTACCATCACTCTGCCCAGTTCTAGCATTTACTGTCCCGGCTTTAATCTCTGCCCCAAGAGAGAACACAGCCTCCCCTCCTTGCCTTTCCTCCTCCCAACTCTTGGGACAGTTGGAATCATTTCCAGTTTTCAAATAGAGTTTTACTAAATGCTAAAGGGAAATAAAGGGAAATTGTTGGAGAAATGTCATCTGTAAAACAATAGTCTAGTTTCCTACGTACAGATGTATGAATCTACCATTTTGTTAGAAAGAGCTGAGATTTGCTTGGTTTCCAAATCTCTTCCTACTGTTCACACCACTCTTAACCACTGGTATACTATTTCTTCTGCCGCCACCATGGCTACTATCCCCCCAAACAACATTCTAGCAGCTAACATATAACAAACACATATTTTGCGCCAGTCGCCATGTTGGTCGCTTTGTTGATAATGTCTCGTTTAATCCCAACGACAGTAAATAAATACAATCAATGAAATGTTTAGCAATGTTCCATTTTACAGATGAGGAAACTAAACTCAGATGGAAGTGAAGGAAGTCCTCCAAGGTCACAGCAAATGAGTGACAGAACAAACAGTCCATATGAGCGGGTATTAGCAGGCTCAAGGCAACCGGAACCATTCGAACAAAGGTGGCTGGCTCATTGTAGCTCACACTGAATACTTACTGGACGCAGTCCCACTCTTGTCCTCTCTGTTGCTGAGTGTCTCCTCTTCTTTCTAGCCCCTTTACCCAATAGAGCACTTTACTGGGATGGGAGACTAACCCTTCTCATCTCAAAACATTTCCTCAGAGCTAAGATTCTTGTGATTCCCTTGAACAGAGCATTCTATGGTGAAGGATGGAGTGGGAGAAGTGTTGATCTGACATGTAGCCACTTGTGTGTGGCCCAAGGCGAAACTAACAGATGAGATTCAGACGTGTTTTACTTCTTGTCATTCCTTTGGATTAAAGGCTTTAGGGGGAGAGGGAGATAGTAAAAAGACAACAGCATCTTTTTCTTGTGTAGTTTTTAGAGGATTCTTGATGCGTAGTCGAAGCTTTTGTTTTGTTTATTTCCAATAATTGAACCAAACAAATCGTCTTCAGATGTAAGACAAAGTAATCGATCAGTTCTGGATTTAGTGTTCCAGAGGCCACGTGCTTATCTACAGAGCCTACTTTCAGGGGACTTGCCAAGTAGGTCTGGAGGGGGGCTGTCTCTTTCCTCAGCAAATGAATCATCATCAACATTTACAAAGCATGTGCATGTTCTGGGCACCTCTTCAACCGTTTTATGTATCTCACAATAACCCTCCGGAAAAGAATTATCATCCCCATTTTTTAGGGGAATACATTCAAGTTTTGATAGTTGGGTTACTTAATATCACAGAGATGAATTTCAAAACTAGGTGGGACTGACTTCCTTGCCTTGCTTAGCATCGGCAAGTTGGTATACAGAGTTACATGAATCTTCCTCGTTATTCAAGACTCAAGGCTGCTGTTCGCCATTAAAACGCCTGTATTTTCTTCTCTTTTTGTAAGTTATGTTAGGTCCCCACCCTGGACCCCTGTAGGACCCCTCTATGCCCACTGCCTGTAGATTTAGACTCTGCCTGTATCTTTATATGTGATTTGGAATCTCCCAGCACTGACTTCAATCTTTTAACACCCCTTCCTCAATATTCTCTGCCTCTTGTATATCTTTTTAGTTTGACCTGAAATTAAAAATGTTGACTGCAGCCTCACACTCTGAATCCATGGAATCACACAGCCTCTCTTTCAATTCAAAGCCTAGCAAGAGCTTTCTACACTCTCCAGCAAGGACTCTTGCCTTGTGTTCTGGGCTACCCACTGTACCCAAATTGGAACCATTTCTTATCTTCCTGCCTTATTCCACAGACACCCCTTACTGGCCCAGACAAAGAGAGTAATGAAATGGACAATGTGGCGATGTTAATGAGAAATCAGAAATCAAAAATTTTGAAGAAAAGCCCCAATGATTAGGAACTGTCAACAATTCTGTTCCAGAGGCAATGACTTCACCTGCAAGGATCATAGCCATTCACATTGGAAGACTCAAAAGTCTGCCTTCCCCGCTGTGTGTATATCTGTAATTATTTACTTGAACGTGGAAATGGAATCTTTCGAGAAGCCATTACCATGCAGAACAGACAGCTCTTCCTTCCTCAATTCAAACGGTGTGGCGTAGCCATTGCAAATTGGCCCAATTTCCTACTTCATCTCAATGTCCCAACCCTTCCTTGGCGCTCAAATGCAGAGCTCCTCAAGGAAGATGAAGTATCTGCCCACCTCTCTGCCAAGGGAACAATTATTTATAGCCTGAAGAGTTTTCTGAAGCACAAGCAATAATAATGGCTTATAGCATCATCACCACAATCATGGTATCGTCTTCTTTGGCACTTCGCGGTGTGATCATAAAATGCTCCCACACCTAATTTATACTTTGATCCTTATTAAAACCATCCTGTGAGTTGAGCATTGCTGACCCCAATTTTTACATTCGGAAATAAGAGGCTCAAAGAGGAAAAACTACAGATAACGGAACCAGTCTGGCTCCAGGCTTCCTGACTTCCAGGCAAGGCTTATTCCGTCACATTGGGCTGTGTGGTCAAGGCTGGATGACATTTATGTGGACAAGTGATTTTAGCTTTGGCCCTTGCTATTTGTTTGGCCTTGGACAAGTTAATTGAGGTTCCATTGTGTCACCTGTAAAATGGAGCTAAAATGCCTATTTGTCATACTTAGGTAAAAACTTTAAAAAATGCCTGTAGAGTACTCAGGCTCAGTACAATGCTTGATACAAAGTAGGTGCTCAGTAAATGGGAATTGTATCACTATTCAGAAATATAAAAATCTCTGTGGCCCCTGGGTGACTCAGTCGGTTAAGCAATCCGACTCTTGATTTCTGCTCAGGTCATGATCTCATGGTTCGTGAGTTTGAACCCCACATGGGGCTCTGCACTGATGGTGCAGAGCCTGCTTGGGATTCTCTCTCTCTCTTGCTTTCTCTCTTTGCCCTTCCCCCCACTTGTGTTCTCTCTCTCTCTCTCTCCGTCTCAACATAAATAAAAATAAACTTAAAAAAAGAAATATAAAAATCTCTGAACATCAAAAATTATTAAATAACTTATGTCTCTGCAAAACCCAACCTAAATGGACCTGAAATTACTTTTGTACTTCTGTTTTTGTCTTTTAAAAAGTGTTCTTATTTCTGGTTTCTCCAATATAGTGGGAATATTTGTGTATTTTGCTGCAGGAATATTACTGTTTTTGCTGCTACGGACTCCCTGGGTTTATTACATAGTATTCAGCCTACATACCGTAGCACCTTTCTAAAATTCAACACATTATGTATTCTGAAACACAACTGTCCGTGAGGGTATTGGCAAATGACCGTGGGTCCGCACGTCCACCCTGGTGGCACTAGCATTAGTGAAGGCTACTAGGATTTCTGTTATGCCTGATCCCTTCAGTATTTGTTATTTGTGCCTACTAGGGGTGGATTGGCTTGCCAGTCAAGTGTGGAGTTCTGAAGGCCTGGAGCCGGAATGAAAATCTCCCAAAGGGTTAGCCACAGGGATGGCTGAACGGAAGTGGGTTGGACAGAGGTAAGGCTCGAATGTCTGAGAAAGCAAGCAAGGACTCTTGAGTGCAGGGACCAGAAGAAGGACTTGTACCAGTGTTGGCTTTCCAAGAAGCGGGCACCAGGACGAAAGTAAATATGCAAGAAATTGATTGGAGGAAATACTCGTCTAGGGTAAGGGATGGACAGCACAAGTGCATGGGGAGGCAGGGGGCTGGTCTTCAGATGGCTATGCTGGTCTGACACTTGTAAAGGAAAAAGAGCAGAAAGGAAGGGTAGAGAGGAAGACCTCAGGTGGCAGCCCAGCACGGAGAAGGTCTCAGCCAGGCTGATGGGGAGCCCTGAGCACAAGTTTGTTAGGAAAGAACTGCACTGGGAAGGAACAGTCCAGCGCTATTGCCCTCCCTGTAGAGACCGTGGCCTTGGCACCAACAGTATAGAGGATCCAAAGGTGCAGCAGCTGGAGGTCGTGAGACACACTTCTCACCGCAGATCTCTTGAAGGCTCATCAATATGGCGGCCATAAAAGCCAAACTTTGTCAGAGGAGGCATTCTGAGCCTGGCAGAAATGCATCAAAACCTGAGCAAATTAGAAACAAATAAAGTGAACTGGGACTATTATTATAGTAGTACCAAAATTATCGGACAATTGCTGAAGACCACAGGGGATGTACATTCACAGCTCACCTCTCTGGCTAGTGGGTTTGCCCCTGGGCCCAGCTGGCTTATGTGCAGGGCAGAGTTTCCGATGCCTCCAGCACAAGCCCTGAGGACAGAAGACCCCCTGTAGGCACAGTCCATGGTCAAGTACAGAGGCTGGAGATTGTTGCTTCCCAGGTCTGAAAGCTCCACGCAAGATAGAAGACAGTCTTTATCCCTTTCTCTCCTTTGGCCTTCTCTACCATACAGTGACTTCACCAGCATGCTCATGGAAGAATTTAAGCCGAATATGTTGGAGCTGGTCTTTTTGTAGGGCAAGGAGACTTGCTGGAGTTGGCAGACAATACAATTCAAGGGACCGGAAATCTGAGTCAATAGGTGTTTTCTTCAAAGATCAATACCAATATATTTAGTGCTCTTGAACTTTATTAAATATGCATTGGTTCCTTTCATTCTCAGCTTAAAATCATTCTAAATGTGTTCTGCATGCAAACGAGTATTTAGAGCTGATGAGCAAGTGTAGAGTCAGACTGAATCGAGGCCCCGTCTCCAAGCACGCAGGGTGTGCCTCGCTCCGCTTCAAGAGTCAATGAGCTGTACTGAGCTGACTTCATATGGCTCTCGGCACACCTCCTGGTGGAATATTCTCCTGTTGACCAGGTGATCACATGCCTTCCTGATGCTAATGGAAATTGAGAATGTGCATTGAGCACATTGGTATTCTGTAAGTATTTGGACACAGTCATTTTGAAAGTAGGACTTTAAGAAATGCATCACGCACTCCTACAAGCCCCACATGGCCCTCTTTACAGCCCAAGTCTGGTTCTCAGCTCACCTTTCAAAAGAACAGCTCACGTCTAGTTGAGCTAAAGAAGAAATACGTGACTTTTTAGTTACAGAAGTTTGGGTAAGTAATAAATGTATCTAAAAACTAGAGAGGACATATCTCATAATCTTTGAGATCTCTTTTAAGGCAGAATTTCTAAGAGACTCCTAAGTAAAAATTTAGAAGGCAATTATGCAGGTGTTAAAAAAAAAATACCAAGTCCAAGTTGTTCAGTCCCTGCCAGGCTTCCATCAGTGGGTTTGCAGAAGTTTCTGCTCTCTGACACACAGATGTAACTATTTGAGTTTTAACTGGAATGATTCGTTTTTTTTTTTTTTTTCTGGTATACAGTATATAACAGCTTCTGTCCCTTGAAGGAAAGGGAGATGTATGCTCATCAATCTCTAGATTTCATGATAGGGCATGAAATTTGGAGTCATGGACTTGTGGTCAAATTCTGCCTACCCCACCTCACAGGCGCAATACATATGGGCATCACACGGCTGATATGAAGCGTAATGTGTCCATTGATACAAAATGCTTATTAAAGGAACATGATGTGAAAAAATGGCAGTTCCCTCCATTACCCAAGAACTAAAATCAGCATGGATTTTGTCATCTCTGTGATTCTTCTTATTTTAGAAGGATGAATGTATTGGGATCGATGGAGTCAGGGGAGACACAGGTATAACCAAGTAGAAGAGAATGATGTCCCCTAATCCCAGAGAATTATCTACTCAAAGGTGAAAATCATCACCACTCTTTAAGCACAGCCTACACTCAGGGGAAGGCGAATTAAATGCCACCTCTTGAGGGAAAGTTTGGAAAGAAGGTATACCAAAGAAGGTATAGACATAAATCTTTAAAACCACCACAAGCACTGAAAAGAAGACTTCAATTTAAAAACCAGTAAGCATCTTGGTGGTCATGCTATGAAAGATTTTGAATGGAAAAGAGACAATAAAATCAGGAGAGACTCTTAGTTTACGCATTCCAATTAAGAAATTGGTGGGATCTCAAACTGCCTAGATGAGCCTATGGTTCACAGAACGCATTTCCTTTTCTTTCTGGACACAGAGCTATCGGCTACATTTCTCAATTTCCTTAAAGGTATCTGGGGCTCTGAGACTGAATTCTGGCCAGTGAAATGTGGGCCTACCCTTTCTGAACTTGTCCCACAAATTCCCTCCACACCCTCTATTTTCTGTATCAAATGGAGATACTAACTGGAAATGACTCAAGGGCGGAGCCTTAAGAAAAAGGAGCACGTGTCCATCTGATTTAAATTAACATGAGCAAACATAAGCTTCCTCTTCTTTTTTTTTTTTTTTTAACCATCGGGACTTAGAAGGATGTTTGTTATAGCAGCTAGCGTAATTTATTCTAATTTACGGTCTTTAAAGTGGTTCAAAATTAGTAGGTAAAATAAAGTTAAGTCTACAAGATCTTCTGAATATGAATCAATACAATTGTATTCACTGAAAGGAGTTTGAAGAAAATCAAGAGCAAACTTGTGAAATGGTTATTTAAAACATCTGCCATTCCCCATGACTGACGAATTGCTAGTGTTCTTTGCTCTGGTTCTTTGAATGTACTCTGGGAAAAATATGAACACATTTTGCTTCCATACTGATTGTGACAAGGAATGGATTATAGAGCCCGAATGGATGGCAGTGAAGATTAACTGAGGTAATCCGTGTAAAGCACATAGAAACAACACATACTAACTGCTCAGTGAAGGGTACCCGTTCTTACTATTATCATTGCTAGAATTTTTGTTGTTTGGGGGAGACACATTAATGCTTGGCTGCTTTCCAATTGTTTCCCTTTGAGGAGAGGGAAAGAAGGTTGTGGATAAGACGGAAGCAAAGGTGGTAATTAATTGAAGAGTCCAAGGGCCACAAGCATCCGAAGGCTTGACAGAGGCCAGAGGATTCACCTCCAAGATGACTCCTTCACGTGGCTGTTGGCAACAGGTTTCAGTTTCTCACTGTCGGCCTCTGTGTCTTGCCACGTGGGCCTCTCTACAGAGTTTGCCTGAACGTCATGGCGTCATAGCAACTGGTTGTAAGAGGAAGTGAAAGCAAGCAGAAAACCGCAGTGCCTTTGATGGCTTAATTTATGAAGTGGCATATCATCACTTCTGCACGAAAGGCGGGACACTAAGTCTATATACACTCAAGGGAAGGGAAATTAAGCTCTACCTCTTGGAAGGAAAGATATTGAAGATAATACCATCATGGTGCCCCACCCTATACCACCATGGCGTGTGGTACATAATTCATAAATAGAAATCAACACATTGTAACTTTCCTAACAAAATACTTAAAATTTTTTTTTAATGTTTTATATAGTTTTGAGAGGGAGAGAGACAGAGCACAAACAGAGGAGGGGCAGAGAGAGGGGGAGACATAGAATCCAAAGCAGGCTCCATGCTGCGAGCTGTCAGCACATGGGGCTCGAACCCACACACAAACTGTGAGATCATGACCTGAGCCAAAGTCAGATGCTTAACTGACTGAGCCACCCAGGTGCCCCCTTAACAAAACACTTTAAAAATGTAATGGACTTAAAAAGAAATTGAAAAATGTACAAAGGATATGAGCAATCAATTCATCAGTTAAAGGAAACCTAGAGGGTTAATAAGCAAATAAAAAATGCTTAAACTTGCTAATAATTAGGGAAATTCAAATTAGACGTGATACTCATTCATACCCGTTCAGATTGTAAAAACGTTAAAGTTCCACAATATCAAGTGAACACCACGATGTGGGACATAGGAAGCTCTTAAACAGAGCTTGTGGGGCTATATCACCTTCAAAACTATTTGAAGCTAGGGGCACCTGGGTGGCTCAGTTGGTTAAGCCTCTGACTTCAGCTCAGGTCATGATCTCACAGTTCATGGGTTCGAGCCCCACGTCGGGCTCTCTGCTGACAGCCAGAGCCTGGAGTCTGCTTTGGATTCTGTGTCTCTGTCTGCCCCTCCCTGCTCTCATGCTCACGTGCCCTCTCTCTCTCTCTCTTTCTTTCAAAAATAAATAAACACTAAAAAAAACTTAAAAAAAAAACTATTTGATGCTCTCTGGTAAGTGTGATGGCAAATTACCCAAAAGCCCTTCATTTCCACCCCCAGAGAAACTCCCTTGTGTACAAGAAGATCTGAACAAGAATGTCACAGTCTTAAATAGGAAATAAACAAAAAGAAAAAGCACACCCTAAACGTACGTTTCCAGAAGAATGGGTAAATAAATTGTGAACTGCTCACTCAACATAATGAATGAACTAGAATTATACTTATCAATATGGATGAATTCTCACAAATATATCGAGCGACAAAAACAGGCTGCAGAATACATTTACGTAAAGTTTCAAAACATACAAAACAATTCCATGTGTTGTTTCAGAATACATACCTATGTAGAAAAAGTCAAGAATGCCTAGGAATGATGCACACCGCATACAGATAACGGTTTCTTCGAGAAGGGAATGAGAAGCAGGTGGTAGGGAGACACGTATGGGGTTTCAACTTTATTAGTAATGTTTTACTTCTTAAACGAAGTGGTGGTCACATGGGCAATTGTTTTATTATTGTTTATGCCTTTTTATTTATTTTCTAAAGTTTATTCATTTATTTTGAGAGAGAGGGAGTATGCATGTGAGCAGGGGGAGGGCAGAGAGAGAGAGGGAGAGAGAGAACCCTAAGCGGGCTTCAGGGCCTCAGCGTGGAGCCCGATGCGGTGCTCAGTCTCACGAGCCATGAGATCATGACCTGAGCCAAAATCAAGAGTCAGACACTCAACCAGCGGAGCCACCCTGGCACTCCTGTGCCTTTTTAAATATAGCTTCATAATTTAAAAAAGTTTAAAGATAATGTAATGGAAGAAAATATCCCATTTAAAATATAAGGGAAGAAGCTAACATACCTAGGGCTTTGAAATAATCTCCGAACCGAGGAGTGATACCTTTAACTACACCTCCGGGCACGGTAAATGACATATAAATGAAATGTACAGATTGACAAAATTGAGGAATGTATCCCTATATTCCAAAGAGCTGATGTCTTTAATCCAGAGTCCCTTATTAAAAGTCATATGACCAATAACCCGGAACACTAAAATAACAGGCTAAAGTCATGAACTGACGATCAACAGAAATATAAATAGTGTTTAAATATAGAAGAAATGCAAGTAGAAACCATGAAATACTATGTTCGCCAAAGACGAAAAGGTTGGCGAGGACGTGAAGGGGTCCCTCTCCTGTGTTGTTGCCCGAATTGTATGGGAGTGTGTGCTGTCATATCGTTTACAGAGGGGCATCAGTGATGATCTATCAAAACGTGAAGAGCCCGCATCCCTTGACCTAGAAATTCCACCTCTGTGAATCGTTCCTGGTGATACACTTGCACATATGGGAAATGATTTATCACATTGTTTGTAATTGCGAAAACAATAGGAGAAAATTAAATGTCCCTTGGTAGAGGCTGGCTAAAATAAAATAGGATATACATCCTTCGAATCGAAAGCTAGGTAGTGGTTTTAAAGTGGGGTCATCTCCATGCGTACATGAAAGAAAGAGCTGCAAGATAAATTGTAGAGCAAAGAGGGATGCGTGGGATTGTGTGCATGCTACCATTTGCAGAGGGAAAAGAGGATAGAGTACACGTATGCTTTCTTATCCACGGAAAATGTCCAGAAAGAGATGGATGGAACCCATAACGGTGACTGCTTCCCAGTCACTCCCATGCAGTAGTAGGAGACTCTGGAATTATGTAAACAAAGAAACAAACAAACAAAAATGAACTCTTAAAACTAAAAAGCTAAAAATCCTGATTGAATTCAGTACCGAGGTATACGTTTCGGAGTCCGCCGTGCTAGCCATCGGAAAAGGGACGAACGTTGCGGATGTGCGATCCTGGTGCTAATTGCTTTCTTGCTAACCTCTAAACACTTCTCCGGAAAGGTCCTGCTACACAGCCAGTCGGAGGAGGACGTGGGGGTGGGGGGGTGCGGGGGAAATGTGGCTTGTTATTCACACAGCCCCACAAATCCGATCGGCATCCTAGAACTGCTTACCTCGTGCCTCCTGAGTCATTCCTAATGAGAGATAATGATAGCGAGGTGGGTAGGTCTCAGGTGGGGGTCGGGAAAGGACACCAAGAGAGGCCAGGTCAATTTTGATTCATTGCACATTAAACTTTTCACTTTTCCTTCCTTTGCACATTTATAGCCATTAGTGAGGAATCTGGGAGCACTGCAAGCACAGGCCAGTGGGCAAAACTGGTTTTAGGTCCTTTGCATCGGTAGCTCGGAAATGGAAATTTAGACGGACAGAAACAGTGTGTATCCTCAAGGAGGTGCCGTGGAACAGGTGCCCCAGCTCTCGGGGATAGAGGGGGGACATACTCAGAGAGCGGCAGAACGGGGGTCTTTCGGGAGGGGGTGGGTATGGGAAGACAGAGCAGTCCTTACCAAAATATGTAGAAACAGAATTTGTCCATATGTTGACTGCATGCTGGGGGAAGTGTGAAGCAAACAGAGCTGGGTGAGGTTCATCAGCAAATGTCTCGTGGCTCTGGAAACACAAGGAAGACCATGTGATTTATTTCATAGTCACTAGAAACGTTAAACACGGCACTTCTGTGGAGCACATTCTAGGTGTGAGGGATATATCACAGAACCAGATAAAGTCTTGACCCTCGTGCGGGTTACAGTGTAGCATCCAGGGCAGTGGGGTGAATATGGAGAAAACGGATGACGCACAAATAAGAATACAAACCTACGAGGGGCGCCTGGGTGGTGCAGTCGGTTAAGCGTCCGACTTCAGCCAGGTCACGATCTCGCGGTCAGTGAGTTCGAGCCCCGCGTCAGGCTCTGGGCTGATGGCTCGGAGCCTGGAGCCTGTTTCCGATTCTGTGTCTCCCTCTTTCTCTGCCCCTCCCCCGTTCATGCTCTGTCTCTCTCTGTCCCAAAAATAAATAAAAAACGTTGAAAAAAAATTAAAAAAAAAAAAAGAATACAAACCTACGAGACAATGACAGGTAATGATCAACCTAAGAGTCCATTTTCCTGGAAAAGGGAAGAGAAAGACAAGCGAAGCATGAGGGGAGGGCTTATTTTCGATGAAAGATCCGGGAAGCCTCTCCGATGAAGCAACATTTGATTAGCGACCTGAGGAAAGTTAAGGAGTAAGCCACGAAAATATACGAGGGAAGTGATGGTGCAAAGGCCCGGAGGCTGAAACATGACATTTACCGCACAGGTAAAGGAAAAGCGTGCAGAAAATAATGATAAGCAAACAGCTGGAACACAAAAATGTATACTCCCTATGATTATGCGTACGTAGAGCTATGTATCAAAGAAGACAAATGAAAATATAACTCCTTGTAATGTTTCAGGAAAGTAGTAAAGATTTGTGTTTCTCAAGGGCAGGCAGTGTCTCCCAATACTGTGTCTGATCCCACCATGCTTGCTATATGTAAGATCCTAAACAACAACTGAGGACCGAATAAATACATCACTACAATTCTTTTGAAAACGTTTTCTTTATCATTTAAACAAATAAAAAAAGATGGCCGCCTATGAAAAATTTAAACTCGTGATGGCACGTTGCATGGGGGAGCTTCCCAGAAAGAGAGGACTCCGGCTCCGGGCCAGCCCAAGATGGAATTGGGAAAACACAGCCACGTTTTACTGACTGCCTAATGCCTGCTACACATTTGTCCCTGCATCGTCACGGGCAAATCTGAGAACGGCCCAAGGAGGAAGGTACAGTTAGTTCAATACCATAGTCTAGGACATGGAGGCTCAGGGAGATTCCGTTTGTAGCCCACGGACCCAAAGCCAGCAGATGATAGAGCTGAATGACAGATCTCGGAGTCCAAGTTCAGACCTCGACAACCACAGCCTGGGGAGGTCTACTCTAGGGCTCTTCCTTCATGCCAACTGTGTTTTTGGTCTTTGTTTTTCGTTTTTTTTTTTTTTTTTTCTTTCTCTTTTTGGAATTGGAGTAGAGTTGACACACAATTAGTTTCAGATGTACAACATAGTGATCCGATAAGCCTATATGTCATGCTCTGCTCGCCACAGTGTCGCCACCGTCTGTCACCACACAAAGCTCTTACGATGCCCTTGACTGTATTCCCTGTGCCGTGCCTTTCGTCCCCGTGACGTATGCATTCCATTACCGGAAGCCTGGATTGCCCTCTCCCATTACCCCATTTTGCCCATCCCCCCCACCCTCTCCCCGCTGGCAAGTGTGTCTGTTCTCTGTACTTATGGTCTGTTTCTGGTTTGTTGGCTTGTTCACTTGCTTTGTTTTTTAGATTCCACACGGAAGTGAAATACATTCGTCTTTCTCTGTCTGACTTATGTTACTTGGCATAACACCCTTTGGGTTCATCCATGTTGTCACGAAGGGCACGATCTCATTCTTCTTTATGACTGAATAATATTCCATTGTGTGTGTATCACATCTGCTTTACCCGTTCATCTGTCGATGGACGCTTGGGCTTGCTTCCCCATCTTGGCTATTGTAAATCATGCTGCAATAAACATAGGGCTGCATGGATCTTTTCAAATTAGTATTTTGGGGTTTTTTTTCTGGGTAAATACCCAGTACTGGAATTACTGATCACATGGTCATTCTATTGGCAATTTTGAGAAAATTCCATACTGGTTTCCACAGTGGCTGCACCAATTTACATTCCCGCCACTGGTGCACGAAGGTTCCTTTTCGCCCACGTCCTGGCCACATTTGCTATCTCTTGTCCTGACAGTTTTTGAGTACAAATTCCTGCTCCCTGCTATTCTCGGTGGTCCTGCATTTTCCCAAACCCTCCCAGTGTGGCACCTCATGGGAGCCGTTCCCCCTGTCGTCCCCATCTCTGATCTTAGCGTCAGGAGAACTGGATCCGAAGCTCAAGTTTCCCCTCTTGCTCATAACGTGCCTCTTGCAAGTTCATTTCACCTTTCTGAGTCTCACTTTTGTCATTTTTTGACGGAGACGACTGTGTGTTGGAATTATGGTGCAGAGTCAATGAAATCATGCAATCAAAGTCTTTGGACCAATGTCTGATGTATATGGCAGATACTCAATAAATCCTGGGTGAATCTATTCGCGGCCGGCTTGTGTCTGGGTCCCGCTAATGATCGACTAACCTGATAAATGAATCCTGGATTAGTTACCAGTGGTGATAATAGCATAAAATATTGTGCCTCCCCCATAACACTGACGATTTAACATAACTCAAATTAATTGCTGATGGTGGGAGGGCCCATCACGGCTGCCAGGGAAGACCTCGTCGACATCCCTTACCTTGGTGGTCACCAGGAAGGCAGCCCATTTGTCCAAAATTCATTATGCCGTGACTTAGGCTCAGAGGAAATCTAACATGTAGGTTAACTGTCATAAATTGCATGAAAACTCCTGCTAAGAAGAGACCAGTCTGCATCTGTAGCTCCCAAACTAAAGGTTCAGAAAAAAAATGAAGCTCTTCAGGACACTCTAGAAATGAGTCAGTCTGAAATCTAGAATTTGCCTTTTTATGCAACGGTTTTATTTTCTTTTTTAAAAAATTTTTAATGCGTATTTATTTTTGAGAGACAGAGAGAGACAGAATGTGAGCAGGGGAGGGGCAGAGAGACAGGGAGATACAGAATCCGAAGCAGGCTCCAGGCTCCGAGCTGCCAGCACAGAACCCAAGGGCGGGGCTTGAACTCAGGAGCCTGAGATCATGACCTGAGCTGAAGTCAGCCGCCCAACGGGCTGAGCCACTCAGGTGCAGCTAACAATTTTATTTCAATTTTATTTTCTTAATCATCGTGACTGAGAGCAGAAGAAGGGAGTCAATAGCCTGAAAGGTGGGTTTCCCGGGGCCTAAAACAACAGAGATTTCTTGTCTCCCGGTTCTGGACGCTAGAAATCTGAAATCAAGGTGCCAGCAGGACAGTACTCCCTCTGAAACTTCTAGGGGAGGCTCCTTCTTTCCTTGCCTCTCCTCGCTCCTGGTGTTTGTCAACAATCCTTGGCTTGCAGGTGCCTCTTTCCAGTCTCTGCTGCCTTTGCCACATGGCATTCTCCTCCCCATGTATCTCTTCTCTTTGCAAGAACATTGGCCATATTGGACAAAGGGGCCACTCCACTCCAGGGTGAATTCATCTTAACTAATTACATTTGCAACAGCCTTATTGCCAAATAAGGTCACATTCTGAAGTATAAAGGGTTAGGAGGACTTCAACACATGTTTTTTAGGGGGACACAACTCAACCATAACAGTAGGTAACTAGCCTTCCTCAGGGCCTAGAGGGATGCAGGCAGGTGATTTTAGATTTTAGTTGTTGCAGAGGGACAGTGCTCATATTCTAGAGCCTGGGATGGCATTAGAGGGCTAGAAGTCATCTCTCTTCTTCTTTTCATCATGTGAAGCTTGTCTTTGTAGGTGCCACACTTTCTGGATCAAAGTGACCCTTCTGTTTCCATTTCAATAGCCACATTTTTAATTTTAATCTCGTGTGTGAGAAAAACATATGAAGTGTGCTTAGCACTGATTATCCTATTTTTTTTAAGTTTATTTATTGTGAGAAAGAGAGAGAGAGAGAGAGAGAGAGCACATGTCAGCACGCACATGAGCAGGGGAGGAGCAGAGAGAGAGAGAGGGAAAGAGAGAGAATCCTAGGTAGGCTCTTCACCATCAGTCCAGAGCCCGACACGGGGCTCAAACCCACGAACCGCGAGATCATGACCTTAGCCAAAGTCAGACGCTTAACTGACTGAGCCACCCAGGCACCCCTGTCCTACTTTTATGAAATTGAACCATATAAAGTTTCCATCTTCATAGATGAAAAATGGTCAAGTATTGGCAATTTCACATGGCTTGGCCTCTGCGTACCATTAGACGTTATCATGGATGAGCCCTACTTGGTCCTGATTATTTAAATTGGTCCCCAGACTTCACATTTTAGACTGGACCCAATCCTGCCCTTATATCCTCCTGGAGAACCACTGAGAACTTATGCCTCCTACCTTACCTTGCCTGGCAAGCCCATAAAAGGCACACAGTCAGGAAAGAAGCAAGGGTTTGGAGATTCAAAAAGATCTGGATTCAAATTAGTCCCAAAGTTTAATGTTATGGGGGCAATTATTTAAGTTTTTTTGTGTCTTAGAATCCTTCCTTTGCACAATGGGGACAAACCCTGGTAGAATTATTGTGAGGATTAAACATACATTATATACACATATATATAATGTATATGTACCCAGGATTTATTGAGTATCTGCCATATACATCAGACATTGGTCCAAAGACTTTGATTGCATGATTTCATTGACTCTGCACCATAATTCCAACACACAGTTGTCTCCGTCAAGAAAAATTGACAAAAGTGAGACTCAGGTGAAATGAACTTGCAAGAACCACACCATGAGCAAGAGGGGAAGCATGGGCTTTGGATTCAGCTCTCTTGACACTAAGATCAGAGATGGGGACAACAGAAGGAATATATATATATATATATGTATATATATATATATATAATATATTATTATATACACTATATTTCTATATTATATATTAATATATATTATATTAATATAGATTAATAATTATATATTATATATTGCTTATATATTATTTATATATTATATATTATTATATAATATATAATATATATTATAGAATGTATAATATATATTCTATAATAATATATAATATATATTAATATATATGTTATTATATTATATATATTATATTATTATATATTATATATATATAACTTACAAATATGTATTATATCATATGTATATTATATGTACATATATATAACCAACATGCAGTAGGTGTTCAACAAATTTTGATTCCCATTACCCCTGACTTCCATGATTTCTATTATAGCCCTTAATAATCAACCCCAGGAACTGCTCAGAGACAAAATGAAGGAATTGGAATATCTATAGACCTAATCAAAGCAATTAAGATTAAATAATAATGGGACACATAAATAGACTGCTTTGCATCCAACCTGTTCTCTTGGATCCTACAGCAGATGCCAGGCTCAAGGGATATATCGTGAAACTCGGTTTCTGAAAGGCTACATTGTATGTCATCTTTTCTCATCTCACAATAACTAAACTCCATTTGAATTGCATACATGACACGCCTGTGTTTATACTGAAGGTCATTGTCTAGCATACTTGCTCTGAACATTTTTTTTCGTGGGGGACACACGTGACATTAACATAAATTACCATATACAGCACACTCTCTGGGTGCTCTTCAGACATTCCCTAATTCCCTGTAGCCACTCCTTTCTCTCCCACTCAAGAAAACATCCTGGAGGGGAGCCTGGGTGGCTCAGTCGTTTAAGCGTCCGACTTCGGTTCAGATCATGATCTCACGGTTCGTGGGTTCGAGGCCCACGTCAGGCTCTGCGCCGACAGCTCAGAGCCCGGAGGCTGCTTCGGATTCTGTGTCTCCCTCTCTCCCTGCTCCTCCCCCACTCCTGCTCTGTCTCTCAATCTCTCCCTCTTTCAAAAATAAATAAACATTAAAAAAAAAACATACAAACATACTAGAAAGGAGATGATGAGGGTGACATTATAGAACCAACCTCCCTAATTTTTGCCCAATTAAATTGCGTGCAAATCCGAGCCATTTAGCCACAAATGCTATGCTCGTAACCCACCTGAAACCTCTGTGCAGTACGATAGTGAGGCTGAGAATCAGTCTTCGGAGAGGTGTTGTTATCGTGGCCATTCAGAATGGTTACAATACTCCAGAGTCGCTAGACAATTCATATCCAGGGAGACGATTGCAGCCTCCTACATCTTATTTCCATGCTTCTAGGTGCCGTGACCCTGAGTGAATGCACAAAGTCTGGATAATTTTCCGTACACGCTGAACAAATGGATCTCTTTCAATGACAGTGTGTTGGCACAAATGGTACTCTTGCCTCCAACATCACAGAGGCAAAGCAATGTGGTATAAATCAAACCACCCCAGGCTTCTTGTTTTCTAGCATATTCTATACGCGCAATATTGTACCTATACGATCAATGCAATCTAACCGCCAGAAGCACTCTCTCACATCTTTAGGTTCTTAAGTATTCTATTCAGCTAATCTACTCTCCCCTTTGGTCAAAGCCATTTATTACCAGTTGTAAGTAATGTGACTATGGGGGATGCTACCTGGGGCCACTGGAAGTCTGCCATGGTTTACATCCCTTGGAACAGACTCAGACATTGTAAGTTTAAAAAACAAAAACAAAAACAAAAAAAAACCTTTTAAGCCAAACCCAAACCTTTTCTAATTGAAGTTATAATAAATCACACCTCCTAAATCTTCCTGGAGGGAGGACACTGGAAAGGTCTCCTCTCTCTCTCTGCCAAATTGCTCCCTAATAAGGGAGAGAGATCAAGAAAAAGAACAAGAGATCAAGAAAAGGGCCTCAGCCACGTTCAGGGCTCAGATAGGGAGTCTAAGATTTGGTCAGTTCTGAAAACATGGAGGTCAGGCATAGGGGTAGATGGAAGAAAAGGGAAAAGCAGGTTGAAGCACATTACTTCTCAGCTTTCACAGTCAATGGCTTCGTATCACCTCTAACATAACGTCCACACACTAGAGCATGATGTACATGGGACCCTCTAGGATCTGCCCACACCTGACATGTCCCTCTACCATAACACTCAACTCTCTACATTGCTTTCCCTATTAGACTGTGAGGCCCCTGAGGGTAGAGATCATAACTTAGTAAACTTTAATCTTTAGTACCTATTAGAAGCCCAGTGAATGCTTCGGCAATTCTAAATAAATGAGCAAATTGACCCTGCACTAACACTGTCCACGAGCCAAGAGGGCAAAGTCAAGAGAAGTGAACTTTAGTTTTTGGATGATCTGAAGCACTCATGGGCACACCCTTCCCTTCTGGGGGGGACTACAGGCCATGGCAGGGAAGGCCAGTCTGCAACAGTGACCATGAAAGAAAGGAGTTTCAATTGTTTCCTCCACAAATCAGAAATCAGAAGCTATGATCCCTTCTAAAGTGCTCTCCTTTGGGAGGCTCTGTGTAGATGCCAAAAACAGCTGCATTTGCTCAACGGGTCTTTTTCAGAATTGTGGTCAGAATCAGTTTATATGCCATAAGCGAAAACCAGTCTAATTTCTTTACAGGCACGTTATTTCTAAAACAACATTTCCTCGGCTTGATTGCCCCCATCGTCATTGGACATAACTTCGGGGCAAGTTTTAGTAGCTTCCAACAACAAATGCTCCCTCTGAGGATGAAAATGTGCCACGTTTGAAGATGCTTGCGAGAGAGTGCCAATAGAGTCCACACATAACTCTAAAGAAGAGTTCCAAACATGCTTTGAGCACATTTTATTTTATTTTATTTTGTTTATTTATTTATTTATTTATTTATTTATTTACTTATTTATTTTAAGTTCAAGTTAGTTAACGTATAGTGTAGTATCAGTTTCCGGAGTAGAATTTCACGATTCATCACGTACATACAACAGCCAGTGTCGAGCACTTTTGCCTTACGTTGGAAATAAGCACAAATCAATCAAAGAGGGGACTCTGAAGGCAGTAGGAGTGCTTTAGGATTATGTATTCTCATGCACTATGGAACACTCACCAGCACTTAGTGTTTACTGTAACCATGCAGGTGTGTCCGTGTGTGTGCACGCCTGTGTGTGTGTGTGTGTGTATTCTCATTGAATCGTCCCAACGACTGTATGAAAATAACAACAAGAATAATAGCTTTCGTTGAATGCTTCCTACGGGTCAGGTGCTATGCTAAGGGTTATTTCATTTTCACTCCCATTTTACAGACAAGAAAATTGAGGGGTAGAGAGAAGTTAAGTAACTTGCTAACGGTCACAGAGCCAGTAAAAGAATAGATTCATGTACAAATTTGTCTGACTTGCTCTTCATCACTCTGATATATGCCGTTAGAAGCGGTGCTCTTAACCACTATGATATGATCTCAGCATTTTTATTAAAGTATCAGTGATATATGTAATATATATCATATGTCAGTGTGTGTGTGTGTGTGTGTGTGTGTGTGTGTGTGTAGGATATAGATAAATATCCATCCTAACTCATATTCCTTTTTAATCAAAACATTGCCTAGTTCAGGGCTCAATAAATACTCGCTGAGTTTATAGACCTATGTCAGTGACAGTGGTCCAACCAAGGCCAAGAACAAGGACAAATAAGAACAAAAGGCCAAAAGGATACAAGACAGTTCAGTTCATCTAATCTCCCGAAGAAAGCCATGCTCATAGGACAGAGCGGTGGGAGTCAGACAAAGTGCCTGGAGGGCCTCACACAGCTGTAGCATGTGGCTTTGCGATTTGTCGTCTACTTCCGTCCAAGTGAGCCCCTGCAGGGTCCTGGGCCTCAGTCACTCCACCCATGCCTCAGAAATGGGTACATTCACCTCTCCTCTCCAGTCTTCCCCTATGAATATTTATAAAGGGCTCTGGAATCCTGGTATCCCATAAAAATGCAAAGTACAATTATTATTAATGATACAGTTAGCAAGAAGGACATTTGTTATTTCTACTCAATTGGTTTCCCCCGGGAGCAGAAACAGCTTTTTTTTTTTGACATAGTATTAATATGCCGGCTTTGCAACCTTGATCATCTGTCATTTTCTTTTTGAGAAAGTTGTGCCACTGCTTCAGGCAGCACCCTTTGCAACGTGGGCGCCATCCGAGCGCAAGTTGCTTCATGGTTTAGATGAGACTATGGATCTTTATTTGATTTCTGGTATCAGGAAACAATTTATTAGGATCAAGGCAGTTAGGCTACAAGACTTCCTTTCTTGCCTGGGTAGTCACTAGTTGAGCAGGCAGCCCTAGCTCATAAATCTAGTTTTATTTCCCCCATCTATTCACCTGGAAGTAAGTGATTTTTTTAAGGCAGAGAGGAGAACACATTTCCTTATGTAAGCACGTTTCTGCCAGCTCCTAATCACCATTGTGTCTTAGACAGGCTAGGGAGCAGCCGAAAGCAGGGAGCCATTTCCACTTCCGGGCACCACACTTGTATTTTCAGAGTTTACAGAAAAATACTGCAACCGATTTGGGATTTCCCTGTAACGATCCACTTCCTCTAAATAAATCAGAATTGATCCGAACGTGGATTTCAGAGACAAAAGGGCTCTCTGCAAATATCTCTTTTCCTATGCCCTTCAGAAACTACCTTGGCTTTCTTTCTGCCCCCATCCCCCTCTCCCGCCCTCCCTCAAGCCCCCCACCCCGCCTTCCCCTCCTTCTTAAGAAGACTTTCCCAGGTCCCTCTTGGCTGTGGTTGAACGACATTGGCTCCTGTCCATGCTTCAACAAAGACCTGGCATTCCAGCTGTCTGCGTCTAATCTCCAGTGTCAGCTCTCGTTAATGTGTGAGCGTGAAATCAGAGGGGGCAGAGCTGCATGGAATATTAAAACCATGATCAGCATTCCACTGAAACGCTGAGAGTCTGTGAGCACCATTAGAGGAGGCTGTCAAATCACGGCTTCGCATTAAATAAAAGAAAAGATTTCTATCAGAGGAAAGTACAATCAGTGAATCGCTGAGCTAAATTAGCATTTTTTCAATTGGAGATCGAAGTTGATTTATTGTTCTACACGACATTAATGTAACTATGTGCTTGACCTGCTAAGGCAGCTAATTTTTCATTTAAATGGTTTCTTTCCTTCCCGGTGCAAAGGCTGCAATCATATTTCAAGTTTGCAGAGCGATCAGAAAAGTCATGGAATGCTGCAGAAATGTCTTAGGGCGGCCTTCCCTTCCCCTCCCCACTCCTTCCTTTCCTTTTTCCAACTCCAGCGCCTTCCTCCTCCCCTCCCCTTCCCCCCTAACCTCATGGCTGGTGGTCAAGGTCACAGAGGAAGAGTAATCTCAAAGCCACCAACTTCAAAGCCGCCATCAAAGAAGCCCCTACGAAGCCACTGAATTAAAAGGGAATGGGGGAGGGAGGGCTGTGGGTACCAGCGTTCCTGTCTACAAGAAAGGGCCCTTTAACTGCCCCATTGGTTCAGCCCAACCTGGGGTGCCCTAGGCCCACTTCTCCCCTGCCAGTTTCTTGTTCCGTGTTTCTCCTCCTCCACCCCAGCCCCTCCACCCCCGCACACACATCGCCCCAAGATAATATACATTTCCAATTAGCAGAGCACATTCTAGTCATGTTCTCTTTTACTGCCCTAACTATCTTCCTTTTGCTAAAAAGCTGGGCTGTCATTAATGAAATCCTGCCGTTCTGTTAATCCGAGATACAATGCTTCTTTTCTCTCTGGGACTCTCCCTAACATAAAAACTACAGTTACTCAAGCTCCCTTCTTCTGTTTAGATGCCTTGTCATTTGTCTTTCGTTTCATACCTGATGAGGCACAGTAGCAGATTGAAGTTCCTGGACATAGAGGGAAGGGATGCGATTATATACGTCTCCCAAAGCCCTGTTTGCAAAGGCAGCTGCCAGCGTGTGTGTGTGTGTGTGTGTGTGCACGCGTGCGCGTGCGCGTGTACCCAAAGCACATTGATTTTAATCCCTGGTAGTTGATGAATACATCTTAGGGTACTTTGGGAGCCCTCACATTGAGCAAGCTTGTTAGATTTTAAACTAGTTGGGAGTGCCGGAAGAACCGTGATTCGTTAGTCTTCAGCCTTTCTCTGAAACGCCTCTGATGAATTCATTCATTGTATCCCACGGTGAGAAAAAAGCAGGCAGTGGGAAGTGGGTGTTGCAAGTGGGACTGACATTTGCCACCCTTTACCCACGTAAGTGCTACTTCTCAAACAAAACGCACATTGAACCAATAGCTAGTATTTCTATGTTATCTTTCTTCCTCCCACCCCTAAACATCCAGCTTCTGAAATGGCAAACGGTAATTTTCTGTATTTGGGGGAGACACGAGGGCATTAGATCTGAGGGACGTGAGGATGCGAGGCTAACGACAGAACCGGTCACTGCACCCAGGGCTGCCTGTGGACCGATGAGGTGGAGAATAGCCCCCCACCTTCCACCCCTATGGCCTCTAAGACAGATGGAGTCACCCGAAGGGTCAGTGGAATAGAGGAAACTTTCCCTCCCGCGTCCATCACAATTGCACCTAATTGGCCTCCCTCGGTCAGCTAAGAGACATGGAATGAATGGTCAGGAGGCTGCTCTTTGCTCTGACCCAGTGAGAGGGCCTCTAAACGGGTCAAAGGTGAGAGTCTTGGCAAATGACTGCTTAGCTGGATGCTGGAGACAATCACCACTTGTTACTTCTCACCTGCCGCCATTTTGTCCACGTCGCTCACCCTCGGCTCACCTTTTACTCCATTTAGGAAGTAACCCCATCTCTCCCTCGTATTGGTTTTCACTCAGATCAACCACCCTAAAAAAGAAGTGTGCGTTTCGTTCTCCAAAGGCAATGAGAAAAAGCTTCACCATAAGGCACACTAGCTGTCTCTCCTGGATGGTTTCCACAGTGGTTCTGTACCAAGAGTCAATGTCAGTTGATCAGGGTTCCCTCTGTCGCCTGACAATCCATGTTCATTAGTCAAGAGGTGGTGTCAGAGCACGATGCTCCCAAGTTTCCCACCTGCAGGGCAATCCAATTCAAGCCTCCCGAAGGCCCCAGATGCAAAGCTCAATTATTTCCTGCACTCACTATTTCCACGGTCACTTGCTCGCCAAGCATAACGCACCTCTCCTTTACCTGAATATCTTCTGAATACTTTTATTCATGAGCTACGGCCCTGCAGATGACTTTGGTCACTTCTGGTTCACCAATGCACAAAATAGAACCCCAGCCCCTGGACGAGATAATGCAGACATTTATTCAGCCACCGCGCCCCCGCCCCTGGGCCCGTCCCCGGCTTGCAATGGGCTGTGAACCCAGCAAGCAACATAAGCCTCAAAGGCTAGGAGGGACCATGTCGGGAAGAAGCCATGTTTTTTAGGCCAGAAAACACAGGAAGGGGATTAATTTGGTAGTAGGGGCAGACTTTACAGAGGATAGTCAGACCACCTAAGACACTATAGTCAAAGAGCATGGTTTAAACAATTCTTAGCTCTGGAGACCCAGCCCTCTGGCCACTTGGCAGGAGGGGAGGACAAAGAATGGGATCCTGAGATTAGCCCATTCAACACAAGAGCCCAATACACAGGGTCCACCCCGGAGAAAAGAATGCTGTTGCGAGGAAGGCAACGGCAGAGGCCTGCCCCCAGCTGGGCTTTGGGGAAAAGACTCAGTCTTCAGGGAAAATGGAGCTGCTACCAGAATAGGTGTGCAAAGACTGAGGAGCAGACCCAAAGCAGCGGCCCCAGCCCGAGAAACTTCTCTTAAGAAAAGGGATCATGATAGTACTACCCCATAGGGCTACAGTGAGGATTAAGTGATTCCATGTCTAGATCTAGATCTGTGTGTGTGTGTGTGTGTGTGTGTGTGTGTGTGTGTAATCACACCTGGCACACTGAAAGCCACCATCGAAGTGCTCAAGGCTCATCCCAGGTGGTTCAGATTCAATGGCCATGAAGGCCTTTTTTAAAGAAAAAAAAAATAGAATAGAGCCAACACTTGTTACGACTGTCATACAGGGTGCTAGGTACTTCCATGTTGTTTATTGAACTCAGATCTCACCACGTTCACGTGGGCATCACAGCAACCCCGTGAGGGGTGCATGATCACCTCTCCTTTTCAGGTTGAGGCAATAGACAATTAGGGAAGTTGAGTACCATCTTCCGGGTAAGATATCCAACGGTGGTAAAAATAGCGAAACTCAAATTCTGGGTTTTAACTTCAAATGACTTACTTTCCAAAAATGCTAGGAGGTCTCCAAGTACCTGTCTCCAGCAGTAGGTTTTTGTGAAATTGAGCCTCAAAGGATTCAGATAAATCTGATATGAAAGTACCGTCAGAGTACAATGCCACAGGAGGCTCCAGGGAGGAATTATTTCCTCTGGAGAATAACAACTAATAACCAGCCTCTCTTGACCACGTAGTAAGTGCCGTCCAATGTTCCAAGTCATTCCGTGGATTAACATATTTCATCCTCACCAACCTCATAAAAGATGTTCTATTATTATACCCATTTGAAAGATGGGAAAACCCAGGCACAAATATATTAAATACAGAGCAACACGGTTAGTGAACGGCAGGGCCAGGATTTGGAGCCAGCCATATCTGGACTTCGAACCCCATGCTCTTCGCCACCATACTAAACACTACCCTGGAGGAGAATGTAGCACAATTCCTTGTCCCTATTCTAGTTCAGTAATAAGTTCTGAGAAAGGCACACGGGAGCCCTGCAGCTCTATTCGAACCCAAAGAGATTTTCAGTGCAAAAAGAAAAAGAAAAAAAAATACAAACTTAATGGTGAGACTCCCTTTCATGAGGTTTAGGCTACCAACACACTTTCTCCGGTTAGAATTTTCCCACGAGGAGGAAAGAGCGGGTCCTCTAAGCTGTGGGGAGGTGGGAAAAATCAAGGCAGGAGAGATATGGCGGCCGAAGGCACTTGCTTTGCATCCCTCCTGTGCCACTTCGGAGGACAAGCACAGAGCTGTAGGAGCACTGGAGAAAAGGATTACTTCTCACTGTGGTGGGGAATGGGAAAGATGAGAAAGGAAACGCTCCCAATCTGGCCCTTAAGGAACGGGCAGGATTTCCGTAGGGAGACAGTAGAGTCAAGTACATCCCAGGCTGAGGGGCATGTCACGGTGTCTCTGGCAAAAGCAGAGCAGCTAGGAGCTCCTAAAAGACAGGATGTGCATGTGGCCTGTCTCTGCCATGCCTGGGTCACAGCAGGTGCACAACGAACGTTGAAAGAATCAGATGGGTGATGCTTCCATGCTTCCATGGATGAACGAAATCAAAGTGCACGCGGTGTCCACATCACAGCAAGTAATCCGGTACGGCTGACATTGGGGTGCCAGTGCGTGTCTACTGGTCCTGGAGAGTAGTTTCCACAATGAGCAAATCTGGTTCCTGGTCGTCCCTGTCTCCCGTCTCTCGCCATGCCATGGCATCGTCGCGACGTGTGAGAGATTTGTTTGGAGTGGGGGAAGCATATTTTTGTTTGCATTTGCTTAGCACGTTGCTGTCGCACATTTTGCTATGAGATGTAAAGTCATCTGCATGCACCGGTTGTACAGTTAGAGAAAAGTCAAAACAAGCATCAGCCGGGTTGTCAGCCACATGGCCTAGGCAGATTGTCATACTCTTTTGCCCATGATCCGTGCCACCTTATCTCTCCTCTTCTCCCACTCTCTTCCTCATTCCTGAATCCCCACACCTACATATATATCCTTAACTTCCAAGCTTTAATTTCTAATTGGCCTAAGTATGTAGCAGGCAGCATCTATGCAGACAGCACATCCAAATCCACGAGGAAGGCAATGCCCACCCCCTACACACCTCTGGTCTCGCCGAACAAACTTGGCATCAGTCTCGACTGCAAGTAGGTTTGTGTTGAGAACTCTCAGGAAGCCATCCCACCCTGCATTATAGTATCTCCTGAAGAAGGAATTTAGCAGTGTGCACAGGCATCCCAAGTTAGAAGGGGGTGAGCCTATCCAGAAGGTCCACATCAAGATTATTAATGTCCCAAAGAGCACAGGTTCATGTTACCAGTAGAGACAGCTGTGATCCAGAGGGGCAAGAGCTAAACGTTTGGAATCAGGAGACATTTTGAGCGCCCAGCCTGTGAATTTGGGGTAAACCACTTGAGTTTAACAAACTCGTTGGCAGAGTAAAAACAACGATACCTATCTCATCATAGGGTTGAAGCAAAGACCATCGGCACTCATTCATTTATGCAATAAATCTTCAGCTGGTGCCCATTCAGTTAGTGTTTTGAGATAGAATAGATAGAGTAGAGTTGGTTCCCACTCTCACAGAACTTTAAGCCTACACGAAGAACGGTTTATCAACAGATGTAATAATTGCTATGAAAGAGATGTATGGGTGCTTGGAAGGGTCCATTAGCCAAGAGGGAAAAGAGCGTGTGAAGGCTCTATGCATACCAAAAGCATGATGTATCCACGGAAATAGAAGCCACGGATGGCTGGAGGATCACGGGTGGCATGTGAAAGAGCATAGCACACAGAAAACGATGGTACCTATAAAAGGATTACATTCTAGGGGCGCCTGGGTGGCTCAGTCGGTTAAGCGTCCGACTTCAGCTCAGGTCACGATCTCGCGGTCCGTGAGTTCGAGCCCCGCGTCGGGCTCTGGGCTGATGGCCCAGAGCCTGGAGCCTGCTTCTGATTCTGTGTCTCCCTCTCTCTCTGCCCCTCCCCCGTTCATACTCTGTCTCAAAAATAAATAAACGTTAAAAAAAATTTTTTTTTTAAAAAAAGGATTACATTCTAATAGAGACAATACCTTTTGTAAAAGGTCATTTCTGATGACGCTCCTGGCAGATTAGGCAAAGAAGATGTTTAGAGGCAAGAGGAACCATTTTTACTTCTTCTCCAGTCTCATCTGATAAGCAATCATCTATTTTATCCATATTCGAGGCTAGATCCGCCAAAGAACGTAGAGCAGGAACATCCATCCCGCCTATAAGAGTGATAAACAGGAAAGCTTGAGCCAATGCTCTGTGCCTTTTAGATGCCCTCTGGCAGTATTCAGGCCAACCACCCCCAAGTTCACGGGTTGGAAGATTTTATTCCAAGTAGATGTTATTGCTGCCATATCAAGGTCATGCCATCAAGTGTGCTCATAGTTGTCCATTTCTTTTGCCTTTTCCTTTTGAAACGTTGGACCTACGTGAATAGATTTGCTCACACACTACACACAAGGACGCTTAAAAAGCCATACATCAGTAGGGATATGGAAGTCCCCCTGGCCTCCGGAAGGTCAAGACTGTAACAGATGGGCATCATAGGCTTTGGCCATCCCTGGGTGCTACTGGAAGAGGATCAGGCCTGGATAATGATCTGGCTGTTTAGTAAGCTCTTTGCCACGTCCAAATCCTTTCCACAGAAAAGATTTTCAGGATCTTCTAGGACCCCTGTTACCCGGTTCAGGTGTCTCTTCTGCAATAGCCCTCACAGGTCGTCCGTCAGTGTCTACACGAACACTTCCAATGGCTAGAGAGCTTACTGCCTTGTCAAAAAACCCACTCCGTAACTGAACCACAGTTATCCCCATTAGCCACCCCACTCATTGCTCTTAGTTCTTCTTTCTGCTAACCCAGAGAGTAAATCTGCCCCTTTATACACCAAGAATCCATTGAGTAATTTTTTTGTATTGTTGACTCCATGTCAGGTGACACGATTACGCGCAAAGACATGTAGGACAAGCTTCCTTCTCAAAAAGTCTACCATCTAGAGGGCTTGGTACCCCCCTTGTATTAGTTTGCTAGGGTCGCCATAACAAAGTACCATAGATTGGGAGGCTTAAACAACAAATATTTATTTTCTCACAATTCTGGAAAATAGGAGTCCAAGATCATGGTGTCAGTGGGGTTGTTTCTTCTGAGGCCTCTCTCGTTGGCTTGTAGGTACCCTGTGTCTTCCTAGGTCTTTCTTCCCTCTGTGTATGTCTATGTCTTAATCTCCTCTCCTTATAATGACATCAATCATGTTGGATTAAGGCCTACCCTAATGGCATCATATTAGCGTAATTACTTCTTTAAAGACCTTATTTCCAAATACAGTCACATTCTGAGGTATTGGGAGTTAGGACTTCAACACATGAGTTCGGCAGGGAGGACACAATTCAGCCAATAACACTGCCCTGTCCTCATGCAACTCTTCAAATATTTAAAAAATATACTTTATCTTTAAGGTACACTAAGGTATATGTACATACTTGAAACTTTTTCTTCTTCAGGGTGAACATTCTCAATATCTCTGGTTTTTTATTCTAGTATGTGGCTTCTAGACCCATCACCATTTTTGCTCTTCTCCCACAGAAACATTTATTAATGTATCCACTAACATGTGGGATCTGATAGGGCAAATGACAGTTGGATTGTATCTCCCCTGACTTGATCTGATAACACTAAATAACTATCAATGTAGTTTTTCATTAGGGGTATGTTTTGGTAACTACCTTGTACGTTAATTCGTGATGACTCTGGGAACAACTAAAATCCTTGAACATTACAGACTATTGTTTTTCATATGGGCCTCTATTTTCAGCATTTGTCTTTTGAAACAAAGGGTAAAATTTTGTGTTTGTGAATGGGTTGACAAGGATAGGGGCACCAAAGTGTGGAAACAATATGCTCGGCTTGCCAAACTTCTATTAATGAAACCCTTTGAAGGAAGTGGTTTAATCAGGCAAGAATCTACCTCGTTACATTGTCATTGGGTCCATGTTACTCCATATTGCCATGGAACCAGTTGTCAAATGCCTTGATAAAATTCAAATACATATCTCTATGGCAGCATTCCTCAAAATGGCTTCCAAGGAACACTTAATCCTCTGGAATTCTCCAACTGGGGGTGATCAAAACCTTTTCGAAGACATCTTCCTTGAAGATGTCTAAGCGACATTGTCATATAAAAGGTTATTAGGTGTTCTAGGGTAAGGAAACTTGTTGAACCTCGGGTAACATGCGGTCTCACAAACTTATTTTAGTTTGGAACACTTTTTTTTGTTTTTGTTTTTTTTGTTTTGTTTTGTTTTTGAGAGAGAGAGAGGGCGCAAGTGAGCAAGGGGGCAGAGAGAGAACGAGAATTCCAGGAGGGGCAAAGGGAGGGAAAGAAGCGGGGTTTGTGTTTTACCCCAAGTGGGGCTTGTGTTCACCCGAAACGGGGCTTGAGCCCACCTGATGCAGGACTCGAACTCATGAACCGTGAGATCACGACTTGAGCCAAAACCAGATTCTTAATGACTGAGCCACCCAGGCGCACCAAACTTGGAACACTTTTTAAAGTTGATAGCTATTGGGGTGCCTGGTTGGCTCAGTTAATGAAATGTCTGACTTTGATTCAGGTCATGACCTCATGGTTTGTGGGTTCAAGCCCCGCATCAGGCTCTGTGCTGACAGCTCAAAGCCTGGAGCCTGCTTTGGATTCTGTGTCTCCCTCTTTCTGCCCCTCCCCTTCTTGTGCTCTCTCTCTCTCTCTCAAAAACAAATACACATAAAAAATTGTTTAAATACAGTTGATAGCTATTAATATCGATAGATTTCGTTTCTGTGCAATGTACTTTGGAAAACACCAGTCTATACACTGAGCTAAATTTTACCAATAGAGTTTTTCTTTTCATAGATTTCATTTAGCCTTCTTATTGCTGAGCAAATGCACAAACATTCCCTCTAAAACCTCTCCCACTGTCCTCTAGGCCTATCTTTTTTATTCTATTTGTTTTCTTTTATTTTTATCTTCCCTCTTTTTTGCACACACGTACCGCCTCCGCCAGTTTCCTCAAAAATGTTCAAACAGGGGCGCCTGGGTGGCTCTGTCAGTTAAGCGTCCGTTTCTTGATTTGGGCTCAGGTCAGGATCCCAGGGTCATGGGATCGAGCCTCAAATCAGGCTCCGAGCTGAGCATGGAGTCTGCGTAGGATTCTCTCTCTCTCCCCACTTCTCTCCCTCCCCCACTCACACTCTCATGCATTCTCTGTCTCTCTCCCCCCCCCCAAAAAAAACTTGTCCAAATAGCAGAACATACAGACTAATGGAACGCACCATCAAGAGCATGTACTCTATGTGGGACCTGGAGCAGGGCTAGGTAAGAGGTTGATTAAAGTTTGGAAGATAATCAGATTCATGGGAGCAGCTGGGGTTTGAGCTCAGGCAGAAGAGAAGGCATGGCCAAACTGCTCGTCTGGACCAGGTAGTTGTGGGTAATGAGGAAGAGAGGAAAAGAGAAAATTCTAGTAGCAATGCTTCATTTAGTATTGGACATCTGCTCTGCACTGGACACTGCTCGGCTCTGGACTTTGCAAGGGAATAATCTGTATTTCCTTAGAAGAGTTCATTGTCCAGGTGCCTGGGTGGCTCAGTTGGTTAAGCATCCAGCTCTTCATTTTAGCTCAGGTCATGGTCTCATGGTTCATGAGTTCGAGCCCCGCATTGTGCTCTGTGCTGACAGCTCAGAGGCTGCTTGGGATTCTCTGTCTCCCTCTTGCTCTCTCTCGCTCTCTCTCTCTCTCAAAATCAAATAAACATTTTTTTTTTAAAAAGAGTATATGGTCCCATGGGAGAGATGATCAGGTAAACAAATAATTAGGAGTCAGTGTACAAATGTTATAATAAAGGCAGGTTTAAGATGTTATTGAGGCAAAGGAAAGAAATCATTAACTCTGCCCAGAGCGTCTCAGTTTTGTCTCCATCATAAGCCTTAGTACTACCTATACGGGGGAGTTGATATTATACAGATGACAGAGATTCCATCAGAAAGGATGAGGGACTGACATTAACCAGCGGAGGGCACGCAAGCTTCCCACCCGAGCCGTGTCTGAGTCAGGGCGAGTCAGCAAACATAGAATCAAGGATGTATTAAAGACAGCATCACAGAGCCCATTTAAACAGGGCTTCTTGCTTTGATGGCTCTGCGTAGTAATTTTGGTCAGTTAACTGCCGGTGCTTGGTACCTTCACACCCATGACTCTCAACAATCCTGAAAGTTCCTTACATTGCCCCAATTTGTACACGAGAAAATTGACAGTCAATGAGGCTAAGTCACGCATACGAAGTCCTGTGGCAAGTGGGAGAAAAGGGAATTTAACTCCCCACTTCTTCAGACATCAAGTCTGGTGTTTTTCATGAGAAAATTCCGAAGAGTATAAAAGACATATCAGAGGAAAACCCTATTTAGTAATATTCCCAATGGTAGATGATGAGAAGGGGGGGAGCCAGGAAACGTAGCATGTAAATAATTCATAAACTGGAGAGTGAAGAAGGTACTGCATGAGGACTTTTTCTTCCTGAAAGCTTGAAGTAATTTAAGGGCAAGACGTATCCCAGTAATAACCCCAAAAGTAAAAAGCATCGCTGCCTTTATTTTATACATGAGAAACTGGAGGAAAAAAGAAAAAGAAAAAAGAAAAAAAAAAAAGTGGATTGTTCCAAAGATGTTTCCCAGGCTGGAGATAAAGCTCCTTCTGCTCCCTGTCAGACAGGGGGGCCCCACTCCTGTGCGGCTTCACCATGCAGGGGCCACCAGGGTCCCACTCACCTGCCGTGACTCACTGTGTGGCTGTCCTCTCCCACCCAGAGCTGCGTGTTCAGTTGAAGAAAAGAGAAGACATTTCTCCAAAAGAAGTTCTCCTTTCCACCATGCCACTTTTGAAAGCAAGGAGAAACCAGGATGGGATGACTGTTCCTGACATCCCTATCTCAGTCAAGTTCTTTATATCACACCATCAAGAAGGATCTAAAAAAGGAGGGAGAACACACAACAGGGGTGATCATGTGACCTTTCCCAGCCTCTTGCCTCCTCATCTTCCTCGACCTCTCACAAATCCCTTACTTCCTTTCTTGATCACCTTTCTGCTCGTTGTTTCAGGGATTTCTACCGGAGAACGATCGAGCGTCTGCTGAGACGATCAGTGGACTAGATTTCTTCTGTTTTCTATAACATGAAGGAAGGAGCTTAATATACACCAGGCCCTAGGGAACCCCGCTCAATAGACTGTGCATCAGAGAACTTTCCAAAGACTGCTTTGGAGGATGTTTTCCATCCTACCGGATTATTCTTTGATCAACTAACCAATTGCTAATGTCTATTTCATGTCTTAATGGCTTCTTGCTGTTGACCCAGGTTTGTTCTTTCTTTCATTTTATTGAACGCTTTCTGTAAGACAAGTTGTTATCCAAAGCTGTGCTGCCGTGTGACTTCCTCTCATCGGAGGTCAGCAGGCAGTATCTGATCAATTGCTCAGAGAGGTTCATAGGAGGTCTTGCTCTAGTGACGTGGCCAGAACATTCTGCAAGGAAATTTTTTTTAAAAAATCAACGTTCTTCCTCCTTAAATATGGTCCAGTCTAGTACAATTGTTTGGCTTTACAACTCACTGAATCCAGGAAAAGGTGGTTTCTGTGGACAACTCTTGGAGATGTAAATACACTTGAGTATAGAGGCCCCTAGAAAGACACAAGGTAATCCTGTCAAGCAGTATTTCTTGAACTTGAATAATGTCTGGGCGTCTTTTTAGAGAAAAAAAATTCTCATGGAGATCCATGTTGACTCCAATTCTTTTCAGTTTAATGTTCCTTAAATATGTATAACCATAAAACTGGGCATAAACTCCTTATGCATATAGTCCTATGCAATACAAAGTTAATTTACAAATGGCATGCGAAAGAAATTTAAAAATTACTAATGAAATTATCACCATGAATTTAGTATGACATATGACAGTTTGGTAAAAATGAATTGTTGCTCACAATATGAACGTGGTTCCACGCGCTGTGGGGCGCCTGCTTTTGACTCTGGTCTGCGTCCGCTTTGGTCAATGTGCTGTCTAGGGCCTCAACCCCCTAGCGCTGCTCTTGATGGGAATTCTGAAAAACCACCATTTCTGTAGCACATTTTTTTAAGTCTATTTACTTATTTTGAGAGAGAGAGAGAGAGTAGAGGAGGGGCAGAGAGAGAGAGAGAGAGTAGAGGAGGGGCAGAGAGAGAGAGAGAGAGAGAGAGAGTAGAGGAGGGGCAGAGAGAGAGAGAGAGAGTAGAGGAGGGGCAGAGAGAGAGAGAGAGAGTAGAGGAGGGGCAGAGAGAGAGAGAGAGAGAGAGTAGAGGAGGGGCAGAGAGAGAGAGAGAGAGAGAGTAGAGGAGGGGCAGAGAGAGAGAGAGAGAGAGAGAGAGAGTAGAGGAGGGGCAGAGAGAGAGAGAGAGAGAGAGAGAGAGAGAGAGAATCCCAAGCAGGCTCCATGCTGCCAGCACAGATCCCCACCGTGCACCGCTCCATCTCGCGGACGGTGACATCGTGACCTGAGCTGAAATCAAGAGTCCCACACTTAACTGACTGGGCCACCCAGACGCCCCTCCTTAGCACATTTTGATGTCCTCTGGTCCTCACTCCGGTGCAGGTGAATTCTACCTCACTGCTTTTCTCATTGGTGAGACAAAGTGGTCCTCCTCTGCCCTAATGCAAATGCAGTTGGGGCACTGGAGACACACGGCAGTATTCAGTTAAAAGAGGATCTTCCAGATGCTCCACAATATGTTCACATGTGTTTGTAAAATCATCAGAATGAAAATATAACACTGAACATTCCTCATAAAGAACTTCTGGCTTTCTAAAAATATGCCTCCAGCTCCCCCCGCCCCGTCCCCGAGAATGCACACACTCCTGCTTGAAAAATACAGCTAGGGAAACACCCTAGTTGCTTCGAGCAGAGCCCATAATGACATGGGTCCTATACCACTCTCCAGGCAGAGTCGACCGTGTTGGCAAGTCTGACGTGGGGGATAAAGCAAAGCACGTGGTTGCTCACGCTGAGCAATTTCAAGAGTCTTCCAGATGGGAATCGGGCAAAAACCCAGTTAATTTGGAATAGTTTGCACTTGCCACAAATGGCCAGGAGATTATTATGATCTAACCCTGCGTTGGTTGCTTTTATGGGATGTTATAAAAGAAAAATACACACACGCTAGCTAGCAAGAGAGGCTGGATGACATAATGGCCTATTTCATCTGTAATTTCAGTGATTATAGAAATGATGAATAAAATCCAACCTACAAGTGCTTTTTTATTATCTTCTCGTTGGGGTAAGATCTGAAAGCTTGACCCCTGGAACATAATATCTTCCTTTAGATGTACCCAGCGCTGGAATAAAGCTGGGAATCTGGACCTTGACCTGAAGCTCTTAAAGAGAATATTGCTTATCACTCCCCTGGGGACAGAGAGATTTTTTTACAATGAGATCATCTTACACTGGAGGAGTTGTATAGACGACTCTTAAAATCAAAGGAACCTATCCCAAAATGGTTTCTATTGGGGGCAGCTGGGATATTTGATTGGCGGTTCTGAGCTATTCACCCCAAGCCTCCTATCTTGAGTGGGATAGAGAAGCACAGAGGTCAAGTTGCTGATGTTCGGGACAAGGAAGCAGGCAGTCCTGTCTCTATACTGAGGTCTTGGATGGGGCCAAACCTAAATCATTCTCCCCCAAAATGTTTGAACTCAGATCAAGTCCCTAAAAGACCACGCACCAACTGCTAAGCAAACCATCTAACTGTCCTTTAGCGAGGGTGACCAAAATCTGGGCTCTTTCAATGAAGGGGAGTCTCTGGGTCTGACCCTTGATGGTCTAGCCTCTCAGGGAAGTATTCTGTCATGCTTGGCTGAGGTTGTTTATGCCTGTTGCCTATCAAGCATTTGTAGTTAAAACCAACAACACCAGCGTTTCTAATGCTATCTGATCGAATCAAGAAGGCTTCTTTTAGAAACTAATGCCTATCACAAGGTATGATCTAGGTATCAGTAACTCACTAGCCCTTCAGATAATTTGGGGCATGGTTCCCTCCCAGTGAATTCAGCTCTCGTGCACTGGAAGTGGGGGGCGGGGCAGGCAGATTTAAGTAGCCTTGGCAGAAATGGCCAACCAAGGAAAGGGGTCTGCAGATTTTTCACACCTCCGATGGTAATACACAGTATCCATTAGAGAGGCGCGTAATCATCTGCAGCTGTCAAATCCAAACTGCCCTCTTTTAAAAACCAATTTGTTTTCTTGCCAGATCAATGCTCTTATCTGTAATTGTGCGGACCACCAGCGACAGCCAATAACCAGTTAACATGCAATTCCATTTCAGAAGAAAAGAAATGTCTTAATCCAAACATTTATTGTACAAGTGTGAAAATGCTCTAAGTGAAATTAATTGAGGCTCAGGGACTATAACTTATAAATCAGTTTGCCCGACTGCAGCAAGATGATAGACGGAAATAATAAAGGTTTTGGAACGGAGAAATGCAACTTTGCTCGGGTTTTCAAGTTTTAACCCCTGGACCACCATCATTACTAAACTATGGTGATAATGGTTGTCAGCATTCTGGGTGCTAGCTAAAACAACGGCTGGAACAACCTCCCAAGTTTCCAGTGCTCCTGCAGCATGTAACTTCTGACCACAATGATGCTTCCCTGCCTACTCCACACATCCTCTTCTTCTCTTCGGCTGCGGAGTCTTGGTTTCCAAACTCCATCTCCAGATGTCCACTCGTTTATCATCAGAACTCACCCTTGACTTTTTTAAATGTTTATTTATTTTTTTTGAAAGAGAGGGAAAGAGGGTGAGCTGGGGAGGGACAGAGAGAGAGGGAGACACAGAATCCGAAGCAGGCTCCAGGCTCCGAGCCGTCAGCACAGAGCCCGACGCGGGGCTCCAACTCATGAACTGTGAGATCGTGACCTGAGCTGAAGTTGGAGGCTTAAATGACTGAGTCACCCAGGTGCCCTGTATTTAAAATGGATGCAAAGATGGGGCGCCTGGGTGGCTCAGTCGGTTAAGCGTCCGACTTCGGCTCAGGTCACGATCTCGCGGTCCGTGAGTTGGAGCCCCGCGTCGGGCTCTGGGCTGATGGCTCAGAGCCTGGAGCCTGCTTCCGATTCTGTGTCTCCCTCTCTCTCTGCCCCTCCTCCGTTCATGCTCTGTCTCTCTCTGTCTCAAAAATAAATAAACGTTAAAAAAAAATTAAAAAAAATAAATAAAATGGATGCAAAGAAAAATTTCTACTTATTGAAATACTCTTGAGTTGCACAGGGGCTGTGCTCTGATTCACATGTTTGTAAATAGCTGAATCTTATCTCCCTACCATGCTCCAATACATTTGCTCATAAAGCCAAACACCAGTGAAAGTGCTCTAAGAAAGTAGAATTTTTCAGTTAAGAAAACATAGAACGGCTAGCTGTTCCCTAAACCTATATCCTCTTTTTCCTTGTCACAGCCCTAGACTATACACCCCACCTGCCTTTTCCACTGGGCGTGGCCATGTGGCTGAGCTCTAGCCAGTGGATTTTGAACATAAGTAACAGGCTTCACTTTAAGACCTGGCCCTAAAAAAATCTCTCGTGTGCCATTCATCATGTTCTTTCCTCTTCCATTAGCTTGTCATAGATAAATGATGACAGTTTTAGAAGCCAAATGTTGACGATGGAAGAAATCTGCACCCTGGAATCACCATTTGGAAGAGAGCAGTCCATCGGCTGGGAACACCTATTTCATACTTTACCTGAAAGAAAATCAAACTTCTTGCACATCTGAGCCTTTAATGTAATTTTTGGGCTTATTTGTTACAGCAGCAAGCATTAGCACAATAATACAATGTGTGCCACTGAACGTAAAGGGAACAGAAAGTGGTATTTCAAGATTGCCAACAGTTTTAGATGTCTTTCTCCTCTAATGAGTGTCTGAAAAAGACGATAGCATCTTCGTTTGTTCTGAGATTCAAGTTTCTTGGATGAGGTAAACAAGAAAGACCGAGAGCGAGAAAGAGAGAGACAGAAAATTTGGGATTAAATCTTCATGAACCCTTACAGTGTCACTACGTGTTGCTCACATGATGAAAAATCCTCTTTTTCTTAAGAGAAGCAATGAAAAGTATAGGACCATATAATGAAAAATCTCCTTTGTGCCAGGAGGATGGAGGAAATTCAGGAGGCCCAGTCGACGCAGAAAGTGAAATAAACACAAGATCTGCTCGAATTAAACCAACTAATTACACTAAAGCCACCTGACTTTAACATTGCTTCTGAGGCCTTCACTGCTACACAGAACAATATAACAAAACCGTGTATCGTGGAGAGAGGGAAGGATAGAGGGAGGAAAGAGAGAGGGAGGGAGGAGGGCAGATGCAGCGCTGACCTCCAGTAAGAAACAGAGCAACGCTTGGCATTCAATCCGTGACTCTGACCAGTCAACTCCGCTCGAATGTGACCCCACCTGTTCAATGAATGGAAAATGCTAGCGTTCGCTCCCTGCTTGCTCAACTCGTGTTCCTCCGACGACAAATGGATCTCCCACCTACATAGACACATAGGTAGTCCCACACTAGCACACTTAGAGGCAGGAGGGTATAATTCTCCTTCAGCAGGAATTCCAAGAATTGCTACACGGCTCAGTTCTGTCAGACAAACAAACAAACGAACAACCTTTCTAACAACACCCAGCTTGTCATGAATCCCCAGTACAAAATTAGCACAAAATATAACTTACGTTAATGTGTCAAACATTCCCGGACACACTTTAGTCCACTAATCCTTTCTCTAATCAACAAGGTCTTAATAAAAATGGACTGCTACTTATCAACCCAGTAGGGCTGAGACCCACAATTCAACAATACAGTGTTTTCATGAGTGGCTCCCCTGGTTGGTATAACACTACGAAGCTCTGTGGAATGCCAAACACCCAACTCTGTGGATTAAAAGCATAGTAATTCCATGAAGTTTTCTGTTGTGAGTTGCGAGAATGGTTCTGTAGTGACTCACACTTCTTCGGGCTTATCAGAGTAGCCTTATGTCAAGGGTTTCATGGCATGAACTTCTTTTTTTTTTTTTTTTCTTATAATGAAAAGGGAAATTTAAGGTGGTTTCGTGGCTCTCCCCTTTAAACTTTCATAACGGAAACTTAGTTTTAATGTCAACAATTAACAAGATGAAAACGAAAATAGCCACTAATCTTTATGGAGAAAGAATCCGTCTCAATCTGGCATCACAGCTAAAAGAATTTCAGGGTCTAAGAAAGGCCCTCTTATTTAGTCTATTAAACACTGAGCATGTTCAAGATTTCCAAGCACATTTTTAGACATAGAAAGTGGAGAACGAAGGGGCGCCTGGGTGGCTCAGTCGGTTAAGCGTCTGACTTCAACTCAGGTCATGATCTCGAGGGCTGACAGCTCAGAACCTGGAGCCTGCTTCAGATTCTGCGTCTCTCTTTCTCTCTCTGCCCTCCCCCTGCTCACGCTCTGTCTCTGTCTCAAAAATAAATAAATATTAAAATAATTTGAGTATTATGGTGTGTTTCCTCCCAGTTTTTGTCAATAGAGAGACTCTGGATAGATAGATAGATAGATAGATAGATAGATGATAGACAGATAGATATCCTAAGCATGTCATTAACTACATTATGCAAACATGATTTGTAATGGTCTTAAAATGTTACCTCATACGGATACACCATAATTATTCCAGATCCCTCCCTTTTGTTGGACACTTTTCATTGCCTCTAATGTTTTGCTATCATAATCATACTGATGATGAAAAGACTTATAATCTATTCAGACATTCCTCATAATTTTCTGAGGATGTATTTTACAAGTGAAATTACCAGGACCAATGGTAGAAACTTCTCCGTGATTCTTGGTAACTACTGTCAAATCACTTTCTAGAAAATCACTTCTATTTTAACCAATGATTTCACAAGACTCCTTTCTCAACATTCTTTTTAAAAATAAGTATTATTATTTTCAAAACTCTTGCAAATTTGATGGGTGGGAAATAGTATTTCATATTTTCATTTTCTTCTCTTTGACTTCTGACCAAATGGGATTTATTTTCCTCTATTCATTAAGCATTTGATTTGTTCTTTGGAAGATAGCCTATTTATCTGCTTTGCCAGTTTGTGTTTAATTTTTAATATGTTTTTATTGATTTATATTGTTCCATTTTTTAATATAGGCTTTTTGTACATTTTACTGTATTTATTTATATGTATATTCTTGCATTGCTTTAAGTGGGCTTCTTTTAATATAAATATGTTTTCCAAATATTTATAATAGAATAGTAATTGAATACTGTATTTGTACTTTGTAACCCACCACTTGATTCAACACTTATTTATTCTAATATTTTTCCAGTTCATCGTCTAGGGATTTCAAAGAGACAATAAAGTATCCTGAAAATTATGAGTGTTTGGTTTCTTTCTTTCAAATGGTTTGACTTCTTATTTCTGGTTCATCGGTAAGTATCTTCCTCTTCACCTCCTGCTAATTTTAATAAGCGTGATTATTTGCCATTGGCTTAAGATACAGACTCTTTTTCATCCTAAGAAAGAATACTGCTTGTCCTTCTTCACTATGATTTTCTTTTTTAATACTGGATACTCAGTTTTATCAGATGTGATTGATTTGATCATGTGGTCTTTCTTATTTTGACTTACTGAGAGGCATAGCATTTTAATAAACTTGGATTCTTCTCTTCAGGAATGTAGTCTTCTATGTCAAAATGGTTTTTTTTTTTTTTAACCATACTGTTTAACTTTATTAGTTTATTTAGTGTGTTATTTCCCTGTGTGTTATATTACTTATACTCTGATTTACTTACATACTTTTTATTTTGAATTTTTCATATAAATGCAAAAGAGGATTTTATAGTTTTGTTGTATGTGTTATAAGTAAGATTTTTATATCAGTGTCATATTAGATGTGTTCATATTATTTATTAATTTTATTTAGGTTAATTATTTCATTTACTTAGTTGATTACTCACTTTATTAAATGAATTAAGTATGTTCAATATTTTTCCCTGCTTTTGAACTTTTTTCATTTTATATTACTTCCGGCCTTTTTTAAAGAGCCCATATGTGGAATTCTTTGTTCATAGACGTCTTATCTGTTAGAATAATTCCATGATAATTCTTAGAAATTTTTTCCATATTATTTCATATTCACAATTCCCGAATAAGTTAGCAGGTGAATCCCTCTTTGCTTATAGGTACGACGGCCAGGGAGCGCCGCGAGACTTCAAGAAGTCTGTAAGTTGTCCCATCTGTTAGTATGGGCTTGCCCCTCATCCGTTGTTTCTCCTGGTGGCAGTTTTCAGCAACACATTCTTGTAAGAAGGGTCTCTTCAGACTTCAAGGCCAGCTCTTCCTCACAGACTGCCCTGACCACTGCCGTGGGAATGATGCCCTCCGTCTCTGAATTTCTTTCTCACATAATGACCACACTAGCCATTTGGCTTCTAACACCTAATGCTTTCCACTAGTTTTCTTCGTTAACAGAGTCTGAGGTCTTTGAAGATGGATGAAAAACTACTTCTTCATCACCCAAAGTTTCTAGCAAACATACCTTGCACGTTGTATGTACCAAGTGAGCATGCTGATGACGAAATGTATATGTAAAGGCATAGATGTGTGTGTATAAAATTACACCACACCAATACACATTTCAAAAGCGTCCTCCCAAAACAAAGTCAGAAGAAGGGAGGTGTGGGGGATTTGTGCGTGGAGGCTGACACTTCACCCAGCTCAAAAATCTCCCCAAACACCCTCAACCTCACTCCCTTCCACTCTGCCCTAATATCCAGAAACACTGTTCTGAAAATACAGCCTCCTTCCTTTCGGGAAAGAGAAACACCATCAGTTCTTATTTACCAGAATATTTCTATGCTTCCTCACATTGAGATCGGAACATTTCTGTTTCCTTAAGACCCTCTCCTAAAATCATCATCCATAGTCAAGGCAAATTCTCTGAGATGAACACGTATCCCCCTCAGCTTCCCCCCCCCCCGCCCCCATGTACGTATAGACGCGGATTGTTGTCTGGAACCGAGAGGAGCGTACATAAACCCAGGCACACATATGTGCCCGCACACGTGTGCATATAGATGCGCATTCCTCTCATGGACTCGGGACACGGTGAGGTTGGAACTCGAGGGCTCTGGGAGCACAGTAGGCTTCTAACGCCAGCTGCCACCGAGCACTGGTCCAGACAGGCAGAAGGACCATGTGGCTGAATTTCAGGGTAATTAAGAATGTAAAAGGGAGCCCTGAGTGCCACTGGGCACTTAGCAGCATGTGCAAAATTCTCCCAGCAGGTACCCAGGTGGGCACGGGGCCAACAATCTTCCCACCCCCTGCCTCTTTTGGCAAGTGAAAGCTGAGGCTGCTCTGGGGAACACGAACGTACGCGTGGTGGTAGCAAAGAGGATTCACATTAGGCGGCCGCGTGTTTGCTTTCCACGCAAGTCTCGGTTCCATGCTGCTCTCCCCTTAATCTGGCAGCTCTTCACCGTCTGTTGGGAAAGTTGCCTTCCTAGCCGGCCAGATTGTCTGCACAAACAGTTGTGAAGAAGATGTGGTCAGCAGCACCAGCTCTCTGACTTACCATCCCACCGATGCCTGCTGCGGCGGCAGACAGCTTGCTGTTCTAGTTAGCGCGTTTCCATCCTCGTCTACCACTCTGGTCCCTCGGTTTCTGATTGCTCTCCATTGTCGCAGGCCCCTTCCCCGGCATCAGATAAGGGAGACACTGTTAATACCGGAACCTCTTAATGCCCCTTGCTTCTCATCTTAACTCAGAAACACTTCCATTAAGAATTAATAACTATGGGGGTACCTGGGTGGTGGCTCAGTCTGTTCAGCATCTGACTTCGGCTCAGGTCATGGTCTCACGGTTTGTGAGTTCGAGCCCCATATCCGGCTCTGCGCTGACAACTCGGAGCCTGGAGCCTGCTTCGGATTCTGTGCCTCCTTCTCACCCCTCCCCTGCTCTCTCTCTCTCTCAAAAATAAATAAACATTAAAAATTTTTTTTTTTTTAAAGATTAAGTAACTATGTCACTGATGGCAGAATTTTAGGTCTGTGATCACTGGAAGGGAGAACAGTTTTTAGAATATGATCTTCCTGGAGCTATTTGATTATTTGTAAGGTTGACTCTGATAGCTTTATCCTTTTTTCTAGCCCCGCCTCTTTAAAATTGCATTGGCCCTCCCTTTGCCCAAGATGTCCCAAAGGGTATGAGTCAGCTTTAACTTCCATGCTTATACCTGTAAGTAAATTGCCAAGGTGCTCTCCTCTTCTTCTTGTTCTTTGGAAAGAACATTCTAAGAATGAGAGAGATGAGATCCTTCGCGCAATAAAAGAGACCTTTTGGTATCAGGCCTCTGCCTACCTCTTTAGCTTCAACCTCAGCTGCCCGTATTATACTCCAGCCACGCCAAACTCCTTGCCATTCACTGCCTCTATGGCTTTTTACTGGCTATTTCTATGCCCCAGAATGGTCTTTGCCCAGTCTTCACTCTTTGGATGACCTCAGAACTCCCATAGCACCCTATGAGCAACTTTCCCATAGCATTGGACTTTAGGAACGCAAGGACAATCAAGTGGTTTTGTAGTATTTTAAGACTTCTCTTTGGGCAAGAGTATGAAAAACTACGTTCGTAGAAACAGTGAGGGAAGTAGGAAGTGGCAGGAAATGGGTGAACATTAAGACTGTTGTCTATCGGTTAGGATCATATTGATAGAAAGTGGACAAGGATGAATAGTCACTCATATAAAAGTCACTCAGGCTGCAGCCCAAGGGCTAATATGATGATTCTATTCCAACAAAGCTCCCAGGCTCACTTCAGTTCATAGTTCTACACTTGCTTTTATATCCTGTGGTCCAAGATGGCAGCATCGTCCTTCTAGGATGTAGAGAGGGAGAAAAGGAAAAGAACTGAGGAAATATGGGCTAGCTACCTCTGTGAAAAATCCCTAGAATCTGCCTCACATTTTGGCTTACACCCCAAATGTCTAGTCACCTGTGCACACCTATAAGAGAGCTACGAAATTAGTCATTATTCTGAGAGAGGATATACTCAGCTAAAATGTTATTACAATGAATGAAAGGGGTATGGGTGTTAGAAGACAGCTACTACAATATTATCCCCATTTTAAGGCAACCTCACTAGCCAGTTGTGTCAGGTTATGCTAGCACATTCTATACTTATATGCAAATATTTCTTTTAAAACCACATATGTGTCCTCTTTCACCTTTCCTATTCAGCATCTTACTGGAAGTCCTAGCTAGAGCAAGGTAACAAGAAAAAGAAATAAAAGGTATTTAAACCAATAAAACAAACACACATACATTTTCCTAACCAATCATCAAGCATTTATTGAGAGCACTGTACTAGTTTTTCTGAGAAACGCAAAAGTCTAAGAGAGTCCTTTTATGCAAATGATTGAAGCTATTTTTCTGATGACAACTGTGCCCAAGGATCCAGAGGTAGTCAAGAGAAGAACTGATGAATACTGTAAGGTCAGTTTTTCAACACATCATTCTCCGTGACCACAGATTTGTACGTTCACCTGCCTGCAGAACCCATCGTTCTGGATTTTCCTAGATACTCATGTGTGACATGGAAGTAACTGCTCTTCAGCCAAGACCACTTCTCTAGAGCTCCCTGTCTACTTCTCTAGCTTCTCTAGAGCTAACAGAATCATCATCAGATTGTCCACATAAGCATGGATTTATCTCTGGCTCCCTATTCTGTTCCACTGGTCTATATGTCTGTTTTTATGCCAGTACCATACTGTTTTGATTACCATAGCTTTGTAATATAGACTGAAATCAGGAAGTGTGATGCCTCCAGCTTTGTTTGGCTTTCTCAATATTGTTTTGTCTCTTTGGCTCTTTTGTGGTTCCGTATGAGTCCTAGGATTATTTTTTCTATTTCTGTGAAAAATGCCACTGGAATTTTGATAGGATTTACATTGAATCTGCAGATAGCTTGGGGTGGTATTGCTATTTTAATAATATTAATTCTTCTAGTCCATGAACACAGATTGTCTTTCCATTTATTTGTGTCTTTTTCAATTTCTTTTGACATTATCATAGTTTTCAATATGTTTCAATTTTCATAGTTTCAATTTCATCTCCTTGGCAAAATTTATCCCTAAGTATTTTATTCTTTTTGATGCTATTGTGAACGGAATAGTTTTCTTAATTTCTTTTCTGGAGAGCTCATTGTTAGTGTATCTAATCTTTTTCTTACAAGGACACTAGCCTATTAGATTAGGGCCCTAATGACCTCATTTGTCATTTAATTATCTCTGTAATGACTCCATTTCCAAATACAGTCACATTCTAGGTGTTATGATTTCAATGTATGAATTTTGGGAGGGCTGAGGGGAGGACAGAATTCATCCCCTGACAGGCTGTTGTATTTCAGAGTCTTGGAGGAAGTAGGCTAGAAAGGTAGGTGGGACTCAGATTGTAAAGAACTCTGAAGATTCAGCTAAGGAGTTTGGACTTTTTCCTGAACTGATAGACAATAGTTTTAAGCAAAGGTGTGCCTTGATCAGATGTGTGTCTAAGATAACGGACAGTATGAGGTCTGTAGTCCAGACCAAGGAAAAACAAGATATTAAGGTCAGTCAGGAGTCTATTGTAGCAAGGTGAGGTCAAGTTGATGAAGGTCAGAGTGAAAACACTGTCAGTGGGGAGTGGAAAAGAGATGACAAATTGGAGAGACATTTGCCATGGAATTGAGAGGACTTGAATGAGAAGCTTAGAGGCTCCCAGGTTTCTAGCATGGTTGATGGAGGCGGGTAGGATCATGAGCTACAATAGATAGCATACGTTGAGCATGAAGTATGACAGAATATCCAAGGGGAAACATTCAGATGAGATCGGGCACACTCAGGGTGGTATGGCTGTAGGCTAAGGGGAAAGCATTCAGAAGGAACGGATCTAGAGCTTGAGTTGAACATATAACACAGATGTGATAGTTGAGTCAGAGTTGAGATCCACCTGAGAGTGTGCAGAGGCCAAGAGAAAAAGATGTCCGAAAGAGGAACCATGGAGAGATGTAGCCCTTACAGACCAAGTGGAATGGAAGCGAAGTGACAGAGGAGAAGACAGAAAAGAATAGTGTCCCAGGAATCAAACTGGAGAGCTTCAGCAAAGAAGGAATCAAGAAGTCAAGGAAAAACAGTAGAGTGAGAGAATTTTTAAAAGACCATTGAAGCTGGCCTCCGGAAGAGAAGTTTTAGTGGAGAAATGGAAATTGAAACCTGACTACAGTGGGTTTGGGCATGAGGGGAAATCTGGTGGTGGGAAGATAGAATGCAGGCCATTTCCAGAAGAAGAGAGGAAGGAGCTAGGAGGTAGCTGAGGGGCAGTTATGAGTTGCTGTCTCAGCCTGGTTTTCTTACCCATAGAGTATGTAATTGCCCTTGGGAAATTCTATCCTGCACTTATATCAGAACAACAAGCAATAGAGAGCCTCTAAATGTTTTGCCACATGGATTTTCTCTGTGCCTCACAGCGGACTTAGGTACGCTTGTCTCAAGTTCTATGTACGTGGTTCTTGTTCACAAGTTTATCTTCTGTTATATCATTAACACCTCAAGGGCAGAAATCATGTCTTTTACTCCCTGTCTTGTATGTACTTTTTAAATTTACAGAGAAGGAGGAGTGCCTGGGTGGCTCAGTCGGTTAAGCATCTGACTTCGGCTTAGGTCATGATCTCACGATTGGTGAGTTTGAACCCGCATTGGGCTCATGCTGACAGCTCGGAGCCTGGAGCCTGGTTCCGATTCTGTGTCTCCCTCTCTGCTCATCCCCCACTCATGCCCCCCCCCACCTCTTTCTTTCTCTCTTTCTGTCTCAAAATAAGAAACATTAAAAAAAATTTTTTTTTCAATTTAAAGAGAAGGGAGGAGAGAAAGAAGGGAAGGAGGAAAGAATAAAAGAGGTAACTCCAGGCCAGGTGCTGTGCTAAGTGTCTTTCCTGAATGAAATTTACACCAACCATATGAGGTAGATCCTACCTAAGAAACTGAGGCACCAATATAATAAGGGGCCTGCCCAAGGCCACAGAGTTAGCAAACAGCTGAGCATGCATCTGAACTTGGGCATTTGGAATCAAAAGCCCATATTCTTAACTGTGTGAAAATGAAGTATATTATTTTTAAAACTTGAGCCCACATAGGGGATATACGGGAAGTAGTTTGAAGCATTTCTTTTCTAAGAGAGAAAGAGCAAAAGCCAATAAGAGTTACATTTGATCTGCTGAATTGCATCTCAATTGCCTTGCATGGTGCAAAACAGAACATATGATCACCCCATCACTCCTGTAGTGTTGCGTTATGTTCAGCTGTCGGGTTTGTCGGTTTCCTAAATCAACCAGTCACAGACCATCGCCTAAAATATTTTTCACTCTCAGGTTCTAGAGCATAAAATTAGTCTTTATTGCTTTGACTATTACTGATTTTAAAGGCCAAGGAATGACCATGTAGCAAAGGCAGCAGAGCCTGGACCAGAAGGGCTCCCTGGCTGAAATAAATTTTTGCTGATGGCTTTCATTTGAGCACTGATGGGAAGGAATTGTGGGGGCTCTGGGACGCCTCCTTAGGGCTGGGAAGGCCAGGGATAAGACGCTGGTTATGTGGCTGCTTTTCGCTGTCAGCTTTCCTCCCCACGGAGCTGAGCCATGTCACTGGGCCCAGGCGCTAGGCCCATAAGGGAAGTCTTAGCACAGCCAGGCCTCTGTTCAGGGCCTCAGGTGCTGAAATCCTGGGGATCTTCAGGATAAGAGTCAAGTCAGGCTGGGAAGCCTCCAAAACAGTGTCTCCTGTGAATCGTGCAAGAAGAAGAGAACGGGGAGCTTGTGCCTTCTACTTTATTTTATTCTATCTTATTTTATATAATTTATTGTCGAATTGGCTAACATGTAGTGTGTAAAGTGTGCTCTTGGTTTTGGGGGGTAGATTCCCGTGGTTCATTGCATACATACAACACCCAGTGCTCATCCCAACAAGTGCCCTCCTCGATGCCTATCACCCATCTTCCCCTCTCCCCCCCACCCCCCATCCACGCTCAGTTTGCTTTCTGTATTTAAGAGTCTCTTATAGTTTGCCTCCCTCCCTCTCTGTTTGTAACTAGTTTTTCCCCCTTCCCTTCCCCCCTGGTCTTCTGTTAAGTTTCTCAAGATCCACATATGAGGGAAAACATAGGATATCTGTCCTTCTCTGCCTGACTTATTTCACTCAGCATAATACCCTCCAGTTCCATCCACGTTGCCGCAAATGGCAGGATTTCATTCTGTGTCACTGCCCAGTAGTATTCCATTGTATATACAAACCGCATCTTCGTATCCATTCGTCCGTTGATGGACATTTAGGCTCTTTCTACTTTACATAGTACCTGTTTAAGCATAAGGAGACCTGCCAGTTCCATTTATAAAATCAAGCTTGGATAAGCCGTGGCTTGAGACGGAAGAAAGGGTCGGAGCGTGTCTCAGCTCCTCTTCTTTGAAAGCCACTTATCCGTTGTCATTATGTACTAATTAGCACTGTCCCCACCACCCAGGCCTCAGAAGGATTCCTGTACATATGGCAGCTGTGGTGGATTCAGCGACAAAAATCTGACAGCAAAGCTGCATTTTGGAGGATAGGAGTGGTGAAAGCAATGCTGATGTGGTCTTCACCATGTAGATGATTTCCTTAATAAGGATCGCCTTTTATAGAGAGCTACTTGCACAGCATCGTGTCTAACACTTCAGATGTGTCCCCCGAAAGATCCCCTACGATCTCTCTTTGACTCTGATGCTGTTGAAAATCATTACTTCTCAGACAAATAACTGAGGCTGAGAAAGGTTATGGGCCATTACGGGTTGAATGGTGTCCTCCCCCCAAAGATACGTTGAAGCCTTAACCCTCAGCACCTATGAACATGACCTTAGGTGGAAATAGGGTCTTTAGAGATGTAATCGGTGAGGTCCTAAGGGTGGACCCCAACCCGGTAAAACTGGTGTCCTTACCAGAAGGAGGAATTTGGACACAAAGACAGACTGCACAGAGGGGAAGACAACGTAGAGACATTCATTGAGAAGATGCTCAAGTAATGATGGAGGCAGAGATGGGAGTAGTGCACCTACGATCCAAGAAATGCCAAGAATTACAGGTAAACACCAGGAGCTAGAAGATACAAGGAGGCAGTCTCTCCCCAGATCCTTCAGAGGGGTCAAGGCCTGCTAACACCTTGATTTTGGACTGCTAGCCTCTAGACCTGCAGAATGATACATTTCTGTTTGCTTTAAGCCACCCCAGTTTGTGGTACTTTGGTTCTAAGAGCCCTAGGGCGCTAGTACAATGGTCTTCCTCCAAATTACAGAATGGTCATCTTCAGAGTCGGGATTTGAATCCACATCTATCTGACCCCAAATCCATTTTCACAGCTTTTATATTTTACTGCCAATGAGCTCAGGTAGCATCTAGTCGAAGCAATCAACTTTACCTCTTTTACAGACAAGGTGCCATTGAAGTCTGCTTCTGGGGATGGGAAGAAGTTTGTTGGATGAGGACGGGAGGGAAGAAAACTCCGGACAGAAATACAAGCCACCTATGAAAGACATAAATGGTATGCTGTGCTTCAGGAATAAGTATGGCTCGTGCATGGGGTTCAAAGGCAATGTGATCATGCAAAATGCCTCCATTTTCTGGGAGCGTCCCAGAGGCATGCTTGCAGGTACGTTTTCATAGTAAAGGAGCATTCAAAAAGAGGGGATAGCTATAGCCCTTGCCCGCACCATGAGGGCTCCTGTCCTGCAATTTAATGTTAGAGCTTTCATGGCAATGAATCCTTCCAGTGTAGTCAATCGACCTAGCCAGGGTGAGCTGGAAGATTCCATTAGCAAAGGAATCTGCCAGATAAGAAACATTTTCCTTCCTTGTCATTAAGCACTGTCTCTTAATTAAGTTGTTTTCCACACTCTTGATCAGAAGAGAATACCAAGAAGTCTTTTTCCAGGAAAATGCTTATTTCTCCTCTCATCTCCTCTACACCCACCTCGCTTTCCCACCCCCAACTTGTTACTTAATCATGGACTAGTACCCAGAGGTAAACGAGTCCTGTTTATCTCAGGAAGACTGCAGATGTGTATGCCGGGGGAGGAACACGGCCCGGGCCCCTGGCAGGTGCAAAGAGGGTGCTCAGAACATGAATCACAGACAGGGTCAAGCCGCACTCCGTCGTCACTGCAGTGAATGCTTTAATCCGCGTGGAGAGAGACGAGGTCACGTGCTAGTTATTAGAGGCCATCCCTATTGCACTTCTGGACTCCAGGCTTTGCCTTGTTTCTACCAAGAGATTCTTGTCGAACACTGTACCTTTTGACCCAATTCAGGTAGTTCATTTAAATGGGGTGAAAGAGGCTATCTATGTAGGCAGTGGTCACTGGGATTAGACTACCTCCAAATGAATAAGAGAAAGAGAGCGAGACCTCAGAGCCATTTTATAGCCTCTCTCCTTTGGGCACCCTGCCCCTTAACCAGGCGGCCCCAAGATGCCATCAGTTCTTTCTTCTTTTATATTTGTCTCTCTCTCTCTCTCCATTGTCAGTATTACTTGATACGCATCTATTCATTTGTAGGTTACAGCTCACCCGTTACGTCTCCTATAAACGCTTCCCTGACCTTACTACCTCGCCTCCCGCACCGCGAGGCAGAGTCAGGCACTTCCTTCCTTCGTTCGGTGGCACAGTGTCAGCACGCCTATTATGAGATTTATCACCTGTGCTGTCATTATTTATTTACCCTCCTCTATGACCGCATAACAAGCCGCCTCGAAACTGAGGGGCTCTAAACAACAGCAACATTTATTATTATTGTCACTCTCGCAGATCTCCAGTTTCATGGGGCTCAGGTGGGCAGTTCTCATCCAGCGTCTCTCCCCGACTACTGTCTGGGGGGCTGGGAGCGTCCCCAAGGCTTCATCGCACACAGAGCTGGTGACTAAGCCGGGTAAACTCAAGCCCCTGGGAGACTTTGAGACTCTTTCCCCACGTGGTCTCTCCCTCACAGCGGCTTCAGGGTAGCTGCACATCTCGGAGGCCACTCAGGGCTCAAAACACAAGTGTTCCAAAAAATAGTGAACCAGACAGAAGCCACTTTGCTTTGTAATCACATAGCCCAACCACACAGGGCCTCTTTTGCCACAGTCCCAGGCCACTGAGATTCAGTGGAGGAAGGGAAATGACCCTTCTCTCAGGGTCACTGACCCTGACGAGGGTCAAATCACATTGCTAAGAAGAGCAGGTGGGATGGGATATATCTGTGCGGCCATCTTTGGAAAGTACGACCTGCCATCATGACCCCAGGGTCTGGCACCATACCTGGCTCTTAAATGATATCTCTATAAATATAATGGCTGATCGAATGAAAGACCCTCATCCCCCATGTAGACCTGCTCTCTTATGCCTAGCTATTGACAAAAAAAATCTATTCTTGCCTCTCTCATTAGCCTGTCTTATATCCAGTTTTTCCTTCAACCCATTTTCTAAAGATCCACCTTCCAAACCGCTGCTTTTCAGTTCCAGAAGCCTTCAACAGCTCCCAGTTGCGTGTTGTAGTATGAGGGTGTTGTCCCAGCCTGTGACGCTCTGGTGTTACTGTGAATATAACACACACGTACATATCCATTTATAGTCATTATATATATATGCATATGTGTATATATGCACATTTGTGTGTGTGTGTATATATATATATATACAATAAAAATATACATTATTTTTGTCTAATATATACATTGTATATTTATATATACTTATTTTAGTAATATTTTATTTAATAAAACAAATGATTCTTTTAATAAAAATATTTTTATTTAAGTATATTTATATTTATATATTTATATATGTTAAAAATACATTATTTTTGTATAATATATACATTATATATATTTATATTTATTCATATATATTAATAAATGATTTTATTTATTTTAATAAAAATATTTATTTTTATTTAAGTATATATATGTGTGTGTGTATATATACATACATATACATACATACATATATATACACATACATATATATGTATACATATACATACATATATACATATACATATATATATACATACACACACACACACACACACACATATCAATTTATCTCTAGACTGAAGGAAGGGTGAATATGGCACAGCTATGTGTTACTAGCTTTCAAATGTGCAGCTTGTGTTGTTTATCGAAGTTGTCCTGAATTCGGGTTCATAGAGATGGTTTAAAACCTCAGGCTTACTTCTGCTCCCTCCTGTAGTTCTACAAAAACCACAGTAGATGGATATGGGGCACTTGGGGGCTCAGTCAGTTAAGCATCTGACTGGATTTCGGCTCAGGTCATGGTCTCAGGGTTCCTGAGTTCAAGTCCCACTTTGGGCTCTGTGTTAACAGCTCGGGGCCTGCTTAGGATTCTCTCTCTCCCTCTCTTACTCTGCCCCTGTCCCGCACTCATGGTCTCTCTCTCTTTTTCAAAATACATAAATAAACTTTATTTTTTTTAAAAGCAGAAGGATAGAAAGGGCACAAATCCTTAAGTCACAGGAAAAAGAGATACAACTCCAGAAATTTGGAAGCTGGAAAGCCAACAGAGAACAGTAGTTGACTTAGATGATTCGCAACATTATAAAGCTTCTTTTGTCCAAAGAGCTTCATTAGGGCTCAGTAATTAGAAACACCGAATCCCTCTCAAACCAAGGGAGAAGGTGGGCTTGAAAATGAAAGAGTTAAAGTCTACTTAAGAAGCAATAGCTGGGGCGCCTGAGGGGCTTAGTCGGTTAAGCGTCCCACTTCGGCTCAGGTCATGATCTCACAGTTCGTGGTTCAAGCCCTGCGTCAGGCTCTGTGCTGACAGCTCAGAGCCTGGAACCTGCTTCGGCTTCTATGTCTCCCTGTCTCTCTTTACCCCTCCTCCGCTCATCCTCCGTCTCTCTCTTTCTCCCTCTCCCTCTCAAAAATAAATAAACATAAAAAAATTAAAAAAAAAAAAAAAAAGCAATGGCTTTCCCTCCTCTACCCCAGCACACAACTGAAGGTTTATTCTCTTGGAGAGGATGATCCAGGGGGACTCTGAACTTGGAACATGAGGCAAGCTGATGATAGGAGGTATTACTGAAAAAAGATGGAAAAACATACAACCTGCCCACGGAACAGTGAGGTCCTTGGGCACTTTTTCCTATTAGGTCATGAATACTAACAGATAGGTTTGGGCCCAGGAACCGCTTCCTCAAACCAGTCAAGAATTTGGAGTCTTTTCTCTCTGAAAAATAGAATAAAATAAAGAAATAAGTTGTCATCCCATGGAAGGAAAAATACCGAAAGATTTGACTATTGGGTTTCCCGCATGTGCTAACCTCCTAGGAAGCTTACCAAGATACAAATACCTCCTAGATAAAAAGAGCTTCCTATAGGGTTTGTTGTTTTTTTTTAATGCTGATCTTAGTAAGAGAGAGTCAAAGATCCCCATATACTTGAGGAAAACCTCCTGATGAGGGAGCCTAGGGCAGGCTGAGGACAAAGTGCAAGCTAGCACTGGTCCCCACTCCCCATCCCCCCAGGTGGGATGTGTGATATTCCTCAGGCACTCCTGGCTGCCCAAGGACAAAGGAAAGGAAAGAAAACAAATGGTTAACTGATAGAGATCACAGTCCTACCCGTGAGTCTCCATCAGTTTACAAATGTCTCGGTAAATTACAAGAAAAAGGCAATCTTGTCAATAGCCTAATCTCCAGAAACCCATAGACTCAGTTTTCTGGAGCCCCAACATCACCCTCCCCCCCATAGTGATGTGGGGAACAAAGGCGAGAAGGAAATGGCAAATTAAATTTCCTTATAACCTGCAGCCCATTGACAAATATGAGGCAAATACAGAGTATAACATTTCTCCAGGAACCTCCTACCTTCCTAACAGCGCCTTACTGGAGGGAAAACAACCTTAGCTTGACACTAGCAAGGCCTCAGGTATCTTAGGAGTCCTCTTTAGCATATCAAAGTCCTTCTGGAAGCCTCCCTTTTGACTTTACCTCCCTCAACTCCATAGTATAAAACCAGCCATTCTTCATAAACCCAGTGCAGCTCTTTCTGCCCATAGGTCCTGTCCCCGTGCTTTAATAAAATCACCTTTTGGCACCAAAGACGTCTTCAAGAATTCTTTCTTGGCTGTCGGCTCTGGACAACGCCCATCACCCCAAAAACCTCATTACTCCTGAATAGAGATCAAAAGTTAGTGGGGGAAAAAAACTTGCAGGAAATAAAGACAGTGCTAGAAGGAATAATAATAATATAAAAAATGGGAGAGTGAGGAGAAAGAAAACTATAATTAAGACCTTCAGGAGGATAAAAGAGGATAGAAGAGATAAGAGATTTAATGTAATCATTGGAAAATAGGGCTGAAGATATATCACAGAAGGTGGAACTAAAAAGACAAAGAGACAGAAAGCAGAAAAGATAAGAAGATTGGAGGGTTCGTGGCCATCTAGCATCTGAATGAGAAGAGTTCCAGAAAGAACAGAGAAAACAGAGGAGAGAAGAGTTATCAAAGGGATAGTTGAAGAAAATTTTCTGTAGCTGGAAGACGAGTTTCCCCATAGAAAGGGCTGTAAGCGTCTAACAAAACTAATCACCCCAGTCAGAAAGAACATCCTGCAAGAGAGGTAAAACCAGGGCACCACAAAGGAAGACAGATCCAAATAGCGTAGAACTTCTCACAGAAACACTGGAAGCTGCAAGACAGAAACGTGCCTTCAAAACTCCAGGGGAAAATTATTTCCAATCTAGAATTCGACACTTACCATCAATAAAGAGTCAGAGCAGAGTGAAGATGTTTTCAGACAAACAAGGTCTCCAGAAAGCAGTCTTTCTGCACTCATTCTTCAGAAACAGCACTTTGTGCTCTACCAAAATGAGAAAATAAACAACCACCACAAAAAGGGGAAATGCAAGATGCGAGAAACAGGATATCCAACTCAGGAGAGGGGGTGCAAGGAATATCCAGAAGGATGGACGGGACATGCCAGAGAGACCCCGTGGTAGCACGTCTGGAAAGCATCTAGTCCAAACTGAAGCAGGGACCCAGCAGACTCCAGAGGTGTGCCTCCAGGAAAACTTAAAACAGAGGGTGACGGATATGTTTGAGCAGACATTCCCGAGAGAAGATTTAGCCCTTAAGTCCAGCACCCTGAACATGAATTTTAAAACAGTTTAATTATTAATCCCAGAAAGGAAAAATGTAATGCCAGCACACTGCATGGCGGCACCATGAACGAAATGTTACCCGGCATAAAATCGCAGCTGGGTAAAATCTAAAACTTGAATTTGGAAAAACGAAAAGAAGAAAGGAAGAGAGAGAAGGAAGAGAAGGGGAGGGAGAAAGGGAAAGGGAGGAAGCAAAAGACAAACTTTGTAAAGCACGGCTTCCATTTTATCCTCCAAGATAAAATCAAAAATGTTTCCCCCCACGTCCAGGGTCTTTCACAACAGCTGCCTGCTAGCTCACTATGGATCAATCCTATTTTCTTACACGACGACTGTGTTCATCTTTTCCCTCCCAACCCGGAAATCCCCCTGTCCGCCATTTTCCCCCAACCTTCTCCGCTTCCTCCAGTCGCTTATCTTCTTACCACCTCCATAAAGCCTTCCTTGACCATCCCCCATCGAGGCATCTTCCCCGTTCTCGAAATTCCCATAGCAGTTCCTGTCTGTACCCCGTGAGTTAATTGGGCTGTTTGCACTCCACAGCTTTTCAAAGTATTACGGTTTCTGTAAGTGGCTTTACAAGTTCCTTGAGGACAGATTTCTCCCACAGGGGGCTCATGGGGTGCTGCGGAGCCGTCTACATGGTAAGAACATTAACATTTTTTGAACAAATTAATTAATTAATAATTAAGTTACTCCACCTCCTGTCTCTCTCGTGCTAGGCTTTTGTTGTTTCTCCGTCTGAGCAACAGGGGTTTGTTGTAACTTTCCACTGATCTCCTCTGCCTGCTGTTGCTGGGCTAGGGTTACTGATTCAGTCATTGCTTGGACACCCTTCCCCCCCGGCAGACCCGGGAGCCCAGAAGGTAAGGAAGGTTGGATCCAGCTGGAATAACCACACCTCGATGCTTTATTGATGTTGATTTTATTTGGAAGATCTGTTCTTGCCGTAACCAAGTGGGACCAGAAGTGGCAGCTGGAGAACAGTAGCCCCAATCAATTCTCAGCTCCATTTAATGAAAAGAAGAGAGAAGGCAACCGCTTAACTCTTTAAAAGCAATCTTCTGGAGATACCAGAAAACTGATGCAGACCCTTCCCAGACACAGGCGTTTCCCTGCACAGAGATGTCACCCCAGCAGCACCCACGTGTTCTAAGAGCATTTGCTTTGCCCTTTGGACGTTTCATGCATCCACATCCCCTGGCTCAGAGACCCTCCAGCCTCTGCCTGTAGCCAACACCCTCCGTCTCCTACTCTGCTTGTCACATTCAGTCCCCGGAAGAGCAGGAAGGCAATGAGGATGAATCATTTCCGGTGAAAGAAAAGCAGGAATGAAATGCTGACTATGTGGCCCCAAATTCCTATTTCTGGGCCACGGTCACTGAGTCCTAGAACCTAGGTATTGGAAGGGACCCTAGAGAGATCATCGGTTAGCTTTCTGCCTCAGCTGCACCTGCTGACAAAGTCCCCTGGCCCGTTGCTTCTGCGTGCATATCACCACCAAGAGGAAGGGCCTCCCTTAGCAAATCACTGACAAGACATTGACACCTATGTGACATAGGACAGGGACGCTCTGACGGCAGAGGGGTTGCCTTAAATGCAGTGGTTTATAGTATGTTACGATCACAAATCCCCAAGAGAATTGAAGAAAGCTTAAACTGTCTCCACTAGAAAAGAGCCTAGAGACATGATATTTTGGACATATTCTGGTAGGTTCAGAGACTCCTGAAGCCAATCCATGGATGCCAAATTAAGATCCATGCTTTAGGGGTGCCTGGGTGGCTCAGTCAGTGGAGCCTCCGTCTTCTGCTCGGGTTGTGATCCTCAGGTTCGTGAGTTCGGGCCCCGCGTCGCGCTCTGTGCTGACAGCTCAGAGCCTGGAGCCTGCTTCTGTCTCTCTCTCTCTCTCTCTCTCTCTCTCGATCTCAAAAATAAATAAGCATTAAAAAAAAATTTAAAGATCCATGCTATTTTTGAGGACCAAGCAAATGGTACAGGTCCAGGGACTAAAATAACAAATTAGTCTGGCCTTGGGGGGAAAAAAAAATCAAGCCTTGGAAACTGAAAATGTTTATTTGAAACTGTCACACTACACATTCTTCTCATCACCCACCTGGACCAGTTGTGTCTCAGAGACAGAGAGAAGTTTAAAAATACTGAAAAAATAAAATAAAATAAAACAAGGCCCCTTTGCAAGTAGTGGGGGAAGGGGGCTGCCTATATCCTCGAGGTGCCCGCCACAGGGTGCGGAGAAATGGCACGCTCTTTACCATTGTGTGGGCAGCTCCTAGGATTCCGAAGGAGTTAATGATTTTATGGGCCCAGAGCTCACACACGTTCCACCTTTCAAGAGCTCCATTTCCCTTTTGTTTGGAGCATTTCCCAATGACTTTTAATTAAGTGTATTCTCTGTTGGCAGGAATGAGACAATAAAGGGAAAGGGTTGTGTGCGTTCTTGCTCACAAAACCAGTGCTATGTATTTGTTGGTTGCCGATTGATTGGTGGGAAGCCGTTGTAGCTGCAAAGGAAAACCCACAGTTAAGTGCTACCTCTAAAAACAAGTTTGGGAAGGTGGCCCTTACAGCACTCGTGCGGCGTATTCCACATACACCACAGAGTATGGATTTGCACAGAGTGGGTTTGCACTCTTGAAACTTTCTTGGATGTCAGGATCTGGGTCCTGGGAGCGTATGCTTCCTGCAGAACTCCGCGCACAAGGAGTCATCCCCCCCTGTATGCAACAGCGTTGATAGTTGGACCAGATGTTTGGCGCAGGGCAGAAGTGTGGGGATGATTATCAGGGAATAGCACTTGTAACACCTCTTACAAGCATTGAAAAGAAGTTTCCCATTATGCAAGGTGAGAAGGACGAGAAGCAGATCTCTTTTCTCAGTATTAACTCCTTGGTCTGAAAGGAACTAATCTTCTGCCTCTGGGCAACACAACAGTCAAATAGAAGGCTTTTTGTTTGGTTTTGGTTTTGGTTTTGTAGTTGTTGTTGTTGTTGTTCTTTTTTTCAACATTTCCAAAGAAGGACATTCCAGCCTTCGTCAACCTTGCATTCCAGTGTCACAGTGCCTATACTCAGGAAATATTTCCTCAGGTTTAACTTAAATCCCTCTCCCCGCAATGGGAGACCGTTGCCATCCTCCAAGGACCCGAAGGACAGCTGTCTGGCCCCTGGCCAGGCACGCCATTCCATGTTCCTGTCGTTCAGGGGAGGAAACGTCTCTGGGCATTTGTTGATTGGCTCCCCACCACCCAGCAGGAGACCGGGGCCTGAACCCCGGGGCTCCTCTGAGGAGTTTACTTTGCCTACTGGGGCACTCTAAAATGATCACAAATGAGCAAGATTGGCTCAACATTGCACAGATAAGAAGAGGGGGGAAGCCAAAAGTTGACCCTCAAATCGTGATGCGTCAGGTTCAACACTCTTTCCACCAGGCCAGAGGTGCTTCCTGGGAAGTAAATAAAGCTCTGGGCCGCCCATCATCTATTTCCTGTTTTTTTCAATTCTTAGGCCGAGCAGAGAGACAGACACACAAAGAAATGGGCACAGGGACTCAAGGAAAACCGTGAGCACACGTAGAGTCTTCTGTCACAGGGACTGTGAAATTGGTGGCAGGGAGGACGGCAGGAAAGCCTTGTGGTGCGGGTGGCATTGCAGGGTGGTCAAGGGTGTCTCTGAAGGCAGACAGACTTGATCCCCAGCCCCAGCTCCAAGGTGACACAGGGCAGGTTGGCTTGCCCCTCATTATGTACGAGATGAGAACAAGAATACCTCTTTTACAGGGTATTTTGAGGAATAAATGAGGTAATGAACAGAAAGTGCTCCGGGCAGGGTCCAACAGATAGGAAAAGCTAAATAAATGGGGAAATAGTAACTATTCATATTATGGGGTGAACAAAGCAATGAGGCCGAATGGAGCTAAACCAGGAAAGGTGTCATGGAGGAAGCAAAAGTACAACAGGAATTGGAAAGCAGGACTGGGGCTTGGTGAAGAAGAAAAGAAAGGGCATTATTTCTCTGCCTTCAGCCTCCCAGAAGCACGGATGTCAGTCTTTGAGTGTGGATGCCCAACGTGTCTGTCTTCACAGACTTTCAGATTTTTAAGCACATTCTAGAACAGTAAAATAGCAGGATGCCGTAGGAGAGGCTATGGATGGACGCTCACAGGAGACATGGGGAGATGCCAGCATTAAAGGAAATTCTACCCTGGAATGAAGGATAGCTTCAGTGTAACTCCATTAAAAATTGAATGTACCATAATGTTGAGCCATTCTTAGTGTGCATAACTTTTAAAAAGGTTAAGTCTAATAATTTGGCTTGCTTGCCATAGATCTGTTGTTTCTCATATAGACGAGAGAGATGACCTCTCCAAGACTCTACAAATTATTGGAAATAGAGAGATTGCAATTCTTGGAAATTTCCTATTGATCGGTTAAGTAAATCATCTGCTAAATGGAAATCTAATCTGAAAGGTATACGTTTAATGGAATTAATAAGTGAACTGTGTAGGCAAAATGTTAGAGGCAGCCCCAAAATGCCTTACTTGACTGGAGATTTAGGAACAGAGGAAGGACACTGAGAGGGAAATTACTGGATGCTCTCAGGGACTGCTTTTGAGATCTGCTCAGTCCGGTGTGGATTTGTGGAAAACAAGCCACACCCACAACAATCTCCAAGGGCATGTAAATCAGGACGTGCTTCTTTTTTAAAAAAAAATTTTTTTTTTAACGTTTATTTATTTTTGAGACGGAGAGAGACAGAGCATGAACAGGGGAGGGCAGAGAGAGAGGGAGACACAGAATCTGAAATGGGCTTCAGGCTCTGAGCTGTCAGCACAGAGCCTGACGTGGGGCTCGAACTCACGGACCATGAGATCATGACCTGAGCCGAGGTTGGACGCTTAACCGACCGAGCCACCCAGGCGCCCCAATCAGGACGTGCTTCTAATCCACGTATGACGAGCCACGTAAGGTGCCCCGACTAGAAATTGTAGGAAGCCCACTCTGTGCATGGATGCCACCAACTCATAGGGTAGGTTTCTGTGCTTGATGGCATGAAGTCAGGTGGTTTCACAGATGTTGCCACCCTGCATGTGACTCCTGTCTGGGCTGCTGTTGGCAGTGTCCGGGGAAGTGTTGGTCTGGGGAACCTGGGCTTTGGAAGGACACTCTTCACAACAGGTGCTGAAATAAGATACTTGAGAGGAATATGGAGAAAGAAAAAGTCACATTCACTTGAAATTTCCTCTGTGCCAGTCACTTCACTTACATTGTTTATTTAATCTTCCTAGCAGTTCTGCAAGGCAAGAATTACTAAGCTCGTTTTATAAATGAGACAGCCTAGTGACCGAGGTGGGATTTGAACCCAGGTCTGACTGAGTCCAAAGTCTACAAGTCCCAGATCTCTCCACATCACACGGGTGCCTTAAGAAAACAGAATCTAGTTTAATTTCACTGAGACAGCAGGCTGTGTATGCTGGACTAGAATGAGCAAGGGCTGTAAACTCGCATCCAGAGGACAAACTACATGGAATCACTGAGCATCATGTTAAGAGATTTGAAGTAGGTCCCACAGGAAATGAGCAGTCAAAGATTTTAGAATGGCGATGACGATGGGGAATAATCAGAATTTTCCTTCCCATACTTACGAGTGGGGTTCAATATAGAAAAGAGTAAGAAGAGACCAAATGGAAAAGCAAATCGAAAGGAGGGGAAAATTCCTAGTTCTGGCAAATTTAGTCATAAAGCTTTGAACCAAGATGGATCTAGAGTGTATTATGCTAAGCAAAATAAGTCAGTCAGAGAAAGACAAATATCATATGATTTCACTCATATGTGGAATGTAAGAAACAAAACAAACGAGGGGCGCCTGGGTGGCTCAGTCAGTTGAGTGTCTGGCTTCAGCTCAGGTCATGATCTCGCAGTTGGTGGGTTTGAGCCCCGCGTCGGGCTCGCTGTTGTCATCCCGTCAGTGTGGAGCCTGAGGCCTGCTTCAGATTCTGTGTCTCCCTCTCTCTCTGCCCCTCCCCTGCTCATGCTCTGTCTCTCTCTGTCTCTCAAGAATAAATATTTTTTAAAAATTAAAAAAAAACGATCATACAGGGGAAAAGAGAGAGAGAGAGCCAGCCAAACCAAGAAACAGACTCTTAACTATAGAGAACAAACTGATGGTTACCAGAGTGGGAGGTTGGGGAAGGGGGAAAATAGGTGATGGGGATTAAGGAGTGTACCTGTGACGAGCACTGGGTGTTTTATGTATGTATGTGTTGAATAACTAAATTGTACACCTGAAACTAATATCACACTGTTGGTTAACTAACTGGAGTTTAAATAACTTTAAAATTAAAACAATAAAAACAAAACAAAAAAGTGAACCCAGATGGTAATCAAAAGACCTGGGGGAAAAAATGATGACAGATTATATTTTTCAAAAATGGCCCTGACAATATTTCCCATCCCATATTCCCTTATAGAGTCTTGTCCCTCCGCATCAAGAGGTAGAGTCTGGGACTGCTCCCCATGAACCTGAGCAGGCTTCTGTGACTGCCTCAACCAATCGCCTATGACAGGAGTGACACTCTTGACTTCCAAGGCTAGGTCATAGAAAGTGACATAGCTTCCACCTGGTTCTGTCTCTCTCAAGATGCTTGTCCGTGGAAGCCAGCCATTGTTCCGTGAGAAAGACCAGGCCACACAGGCCCGTGTGGAGAGAAACTGAGGCCCCTAGCATTGGCCCCAGCTGAGCTGACTGCCAACAGCAAGCACCAATTGACTGGCCATGTGAGTGAGGCATCTTGGAAGCAGATCCTTCAGTCCCCAGTTGAGCTGCCTCAGGTGATGCCACATGGAGCCGAGTCAAGCTTTCCAGAACGAGCCCGGCCTGAATTGCAAATTTGTGAGCAAAATTAACGATTGTTGTTTCAAGTTACGAAGTTTTGGGGGGATGTGGTAGGCGGCAATAGATACCCTGAATTAAAAAAAAAAAAAAAAGGCCACTAGAAGATCAATCCCAGCCAAATGGTCGATTTTATTTACTTGATTGTGTCTTCCTTGCTCAGAAGAGTGAACATTTTAGAGCTGGGAAATACTTGCATAGCCACTGACAACCAGGTAACAAAGCACACTAATCACAGCTTTTCTACAGTAGGAGATGGAGGTGTGGACACAGATAATCGTTCACACTAACGAATGATCCCATGGAAAACAAACCTCAAGAGTCTGCTACATTTTAGGCAAAATTTTAGTTCTACTATATTTCACAATCCTTTTGTCATCGACTCCTGGGGAAACGCCTACAGAATCTTCCTTCTATTGTGTACAGGGTCAGAGAAAGGTATAGAAAATTGATTTTTTTTTTAAAAAAATGTCACCCTTATGAGTAGGGGCAAGACTCAAACTCAAGTGTGATCTCAGCGCTCAGCCTCTTTCTGTTATACCACCCTCCATACTTGCCAAAGATGATACCTCTTTTGAGTTTTGCACATATGGGCTATTAATGGTTTTGGAGTCGTTTGGATCGGATTCCTTTTTCTTCAGCAGCAGCATATTTACCTTTCTTGGCTACTATTTTAAAAAGAGAGAGAGAGAGAGAGAGAATTTGCATTCCTGAAGCATACACAATTCAACGGTGTTGAAAGCAGATGGTTCACAAGTATGCTGTGAGACATGGGGAATCCAAATTAAAAGAAATTTTTGCCACAGTTACGGAGTGCTGTGGTGCACTGTATATACAGACGTGTTATGCAGTGTTGAAGTAGAAGTGGCTGTTTCTAGACATAGAATCCAAAGCAGGCTCCAGGCTCTGAGCTGTCAGCACAGAGCCCGGCACGGGGCTTGAACTCACGAGCCGCGAGATCATGACCCGAGCGGAAGTCAGACGCCCAACCGACTGAGCCACCCAGGCACCCCCTTGACCATCATCCTTATTAAAGGTGTTTTTCATCCAAGCGAAGACAAGAGTGTCTTGTAAGTGGAGGTGTGGAACACAGCATGAGTTGTGCAAAACACGCAGATGTCTGCCCTCATCGGTCTGCTCTAAAATTCTGTTGGAGGCTTGCAACAAAATGGGAGGTGTGCCCTCAATCATCTCTTGGAGGGAGAGGTTATACAGGGGCAAGAGGGGTGAGTCTGTCCCTCTGAGTGTCAGAGCATTCGGTGGCTGGGGGAAGTGAACAGCCAGGTTCCTCCATTCTGTCTTGGCACTGTCCCTGGAGAACCGTGACCTTGTGGAAGTTCTTAACCCCTTGTTTTTCGTATTCAATAACACCGTGCCAACTCTGCTGAAAAGAAGTCAGTTCTTCACAAAACTCATCAGTACTTGTGCAAACCCAAAAGCCTGTTATTCTAAACAACGCTTTTTCCGTTTCTTCCCCCGCTGGCAGCAATGCATTTCTTTCCTCGGCATGCCATTTTCAAAACCTTTGACATTTCACCGCACCTCATCATTGCCTTCACCGTGGATCATGCCAATTTGTCAGTTTTAATCTGTCTACAAACCTGCATCTGCTGGCAGAAACCTTTTTATTTCTTATATGTTGATACAAAGATTTCGCACATCGATTTTTGCGTAGCTCTGATTTCATGCAAGCTAAGCAAACAGTGACAGGTTGGTGCTTGGGATAATGAATGCTCAATCAGATTAATACAAATCAATGGCATTGGCAAGTTTCGAATGAGGTGCAGGGGGTGGGGTCTGGACAGCATGAGCTGCCAGAACAAGACAGATGGTCAGAAGCTGACACTCTTACCTCTTTATCTTGATGGGCTCATTAGCAGATTTCTCTCCTTTGGGTCTCATTTGAGTTTCTTGGCTTTAAATGGCACCCCATAGATTGCCTACCATCCTGGAAAACAACTGACATACCCTTCTCATGACCTGGCACAGAGAATATTCTAGTGCCCAGAGTCTGTTTAGCAGCCTTGAGGGCTAGGACTTAGGTCAATGGATGCTGGAGTTACTGTTTATCCAATAGGACCGTTGGGATCCAAAGAGTTAATATGTTGCTGGTAAGAACCTACTTTTCTAAGGGGCGCCTGGGTGGCTCCGTGGAGCGTCTGACTTCAGCTCAGGTCATGATCTCCAGTTTGTGAGTTCAAGCCCCACATAGGGCTCGCTGCTGTCAGGGCAGAGCCCGCTTTGGATCCTCTGTCCTCCTCTCTCTGCCTCTCCCCTACTTGCGCTCTTTCAAAAATAAATAAACGTTAAGGGGCGCCTGAGTACCTCAGTCAGTTAAGCATCCAACTTTGACTCAGGTCATGATCTCACGGCTCGTGGGTTTGAGTCCCGCATCGGGCTCTGTGCTAACGGCTCGGAGCCTGGAGCCTGCTTCGGATTCTGTGTCTCCCTCTCTCTCTGCCCCTCTCCCGCTCGTGCTCTGTCTCTCTCAAAAATAAGTAAACATCTAAAAAAATAAAATAACATTTAAAAAAAACCAACAACCTACATTTCTAGAAACTATGACTTCTTGAAAGGCAAGTCCTGTACAAGGCACATTATTTTATTTAATTCACACAGGAGCTTTAAGAGGTAGAGTCTATTCTTTTGTGGTTGTTGTTTGTTGTCCTTGTTACAGATTATTTTATAAGTGAGAAACTGAGGATTAAGTCATTTGTCCCAGAGGGCCAGCTGGTGAGTGGAAGAGACAGAACTTGTCTCCGAGGCTCTAGGACTCCGAAGTCCTGAGGTTAACCACTGCCATCACCTCACTTTGGCTTTACCACCGGTCTCATAGGCAGGGGGCAGATGGCTGAAGCTTCAGGCAATGTTTTCAGCTCCACATTGACTCCTAAGCATCCTTCTCGTCCTTCCTTCCTACAGGCGTCAACAACTCTTGGCTCTTATCTACCTTTCCTGAAACATACCTCTATCCTCATGTTCTTTCCCCTCTAAGGCTGGCAATGAAGCAGGGGGGAGTCTCCTTGCCCCCTCTTTCCTCCTCGCGCTCCAAATGACCACCATAACCACCACAGGAGAAAGTTACAAGAAGCCAAAATCAGAAATGCTTCAGGATTTTAATAATCATTGATCCATCAAATAGACGCCCTAAAAACAATGACTTCTTCTTCTTCTTCCCCTTCTCCTCCTCCCCCTCCTCCTCCTCCTTCTCCCTCCTTCTTCACATTGTTTTTAGTGATTTCCTTTCTAGGTAACGTCTCAACTCCTCTCTTCACTGGCTTCTTCACTTGGCTACTTATATTGTATATATTATATTCACTTGGCTACTTCTTCACTCCTTCTCTTCACTTGGCTACTTATATTAGAGCTGAGGAGTTTATCCTGACAAAGCTGCTAAGTGTGAGGATTTTAGGATTGGTCTGAGCCGAGTTCATAATCTTCACCCTGAGTATGAGCATATTCTGCATTTCTTCATTCCTTTGCTCCTGGTCAGCTTCTCCGATCGAGAAGAACGCTGCCATCTCCAGACCCAAAAGGTCACACAGGAGGCTTCAAACTCCAGCTTTGCAGATGCTTTTCCCATACTCAGAGCAATCTCCTTGGCCCCCAGCTGCCCGTCCTCTCTCTGTATCCTGGAGCTTTGCCAACAGTACACTCCCAGCCAGGTCCCAACACTGTTGCCACCTGCGGACTGTACTGTTCTTGGTTGTCTAAAGAATGAGACCGCTCTCAGCCTACTCAGTCCCTGAGCTCTGCCACATCATCTCATCACCACTATCCCCACTTCTTTTTTTGAAAAAAAAAAAAAAAATGCTTCTCCCTCTTGGATTCTGTGACACCACTCTCCTGGTTCTCCAAAGTCCACGGTTTCTCCCCCGTCCTCTTTTTCTACCACTGCCTAAGGTGTAAACCCCGCTGCTTAGTCCTTCCTTTTGCTTTTCAGCATTTACACTAACTGCCCTCCAGGGCATACCCAGACTTGTGGTTTCACTGCGATTACCACTTACGGATCTCCCCCCCAGACACACTTGTGTCTTAATTCCAAATAGCTTCCTATGGGAAATTTTCACTGGAAGATTCTGCCATTAGCTCTAACTTACCATGTCTAAGCTTCTCAGTCCCATCAATTGCATTATCATCCTTGTGGGCTCATTGGCTTCAACTTGACTACTTTCTCTCCCACTGAACTTTATTCATTTACCTATGTATTCATTTATCCACTCACTTATTCATTCACTTAACAGACATTTACTAAATGCCTATTCTGTGTCAGGTTCCAGGCGAGGCACTAACGATACAGCATTAAAGGACATATCCTCTATCTAACATGGGAAACTTTCCATCCATCAAGAACATCCTCTATACAGACTTGGCTGTTGCTGAAGGGGTACCTGCTTCACTTACTCTGAGTGACCAAGAGTCCATTCCAGGCAGAAGTTTCTACAGACCATACCTCAGCTACCCCAGACAGTGGCTCCAGAGTGCAAAACACAGCTTGAAATGATGTGTGTTGGCCAGAAGTATCTGTTCTACACAGACTTCCAGGGATATCAGCTAGAAGGACAGGGATATCTCATCCCAAAGCTCGTAGGTCAATAACTTCAAGATCAATGACTCTACCCACTGGGAAATAGGTCAAAACCAAAGACCTATGATCATACCTTGGCACACAGCTCCACTCACCGAGGAATATGGAGTGGGAGGGAATGAGAAGGAGGGAGGCAATATCTATCAAGGAGACTGCAAATCAGAGATCCCCTTCTGATAGAGGGTTTAACTCCCAATGCGAACTTGAGAAGTCAATAATTCTCTCTACGCCTTAGTATATCTGTCTGTAAAATAGAATCGTCTTTACATTGTGGGATGTTCAAGGGTCTGGAGAAGGTACTGGGAGGAGGCATCTCACAGGAGTTTGAGGGAGGGATGCTTCCTGCCTGTGTTATTAGCTTTATGTGCAGTGACTACTCACCACAGCATCCCCAGGACCCAGCAGAGCGAATGGCACATATTAGACCATCATCATACATCAAATGAAAAAATGAATGGATTGAGGCTTCTGCAGTCATTCATTCTCTCAAGGGCCACGTATGAGTTTTTCAAAGCTGGGAGGCGAGCTGTATTTCTTTTCTGCCTCCCTACTTCCTTCTGTGGTTCTCAGTTTACAAACGTCTTAGCTTGGGCCAAGTCTGTGATTCCCTCCCTGCTCCTCTGACCCACCCAGTAGGCTGTGTCATGAGATTTGTGTGCGGTTGTCCTGGGACAGGACGTTGAATGAAGACTCTTAACATCCTCCCTGTACTGAGGTTTGGAGCATAGATCAGCATGGATCAGGAAGAGAAGGATAAGAAGTTAGGCTCAGAGGTCTGGGGCCGACTAGCCTCCTCTAAGAGCTCTGTGCCTTGTTCAAGTTCAAGCCTGGATTACTCTCTTGAGGCTTGTCTCAAGAGACCTGGGAGGAGGAAGGTGAGGTTAGGGAAAGGACAGTGTAGATGGAGGAAATCTAAACATGTTGACTGGAGCTAGATCCTCTAGCTCTCCAGGGCTGTGCCTTTCACCCTCCTTCCTACCCTATGAACTACCATAACTGACAGAGGAGACTCAGCCCCCATTTCTGCAGGACCAAGTAATGGGCACCTGCTTCCCCCCATGACTTGAAGCTGGTAAGGGCCTTTTTGATGGTTACTCTCCCTCCCTTTGACCTTCCCGCCAGAGTTCCGGGTGAAACAGCCAGAGCTCTGATCCAGTCACAACTAGGGCTCTTGCCCTGTCATGAAGCCTCCTCTGTGTCACCAAGTGGTAGGAAGATAATGATGTCTTCCTCATGGGCTAGTTATGTATCATCCTCACCTTCCCATGCTCTGCTCAGATTTTTGTTCCAGCTGCCTTCCTAAGTTCTGCATATTAGGGGGCACTGGTGGGAGGTGAGAAATTACAAGTGGAAGAGGTTATTATTATTCCTCCTTTTTCTTTTTCTTTCTCTTCATTTGCTTCTGGCAGCAATTGTGGATGAAGCTGTATTGCCTTGAGGAGCCCAGCTTTGGTGGCAAAGGGTCCTTCCTTGGCGATCCTGGTAGCGACCACATGCTCCCCTCTCTGTGGGGTCAGCATCACCGGGCAGCCCATCCCATGGCTCCGGTGTCTCCAAAGTGCGACGTCTTCCATGGTAACCGCATTGTGTACAGCACCCTCACTAACCAGCACAACAGTCGTGTTTTCCTCACTCTGAAAACCCCAATCCCTTCCTTTTGTTCTCTAGCCATGTTTCCTTCCAACAGTAAGTAATTTCTGGGTTACTTCTCCCCCTTTTGCCTGGTTTCATCCCTTCGAGTCATTTATAACTAGTTCCCTGTATTAAATGCCTTCTGTTTGTTTTTCTAGTCGTATCCTGTCTGTTACACAAAAATTAAGAAAGGTGGTTATTCATGGGTAGAAAACAATTTTCTCATTTTTTCCCAAAAGACAAGAAGCAAACATTTTTTCCCAAAAGGAAGAAGAAAACATGAGAAATGAAATTAATAAACAAATATATTACTTTCCATGACAATTACCTAAGCACTGCCTGTTTATCATAATACTGGATCGTTGTTGTAATATTATTTTTCTTGGGTAAAAACACATGTCCATCTATGATATGTTATCTCCATTGGAACTGAATTTATGCATATGTCAAATTAGTTATGAATGTTTTACATCCGAACTCATTGTACTTTCCAAACCATTAGATACATCTTCTTGCCATAATATAGCAAATTAAGTGTGGTATCTCCATACACACAAAAATGCTGTCTTCTTCTGTGAATGTATCCTTTGTGGAGGTATAGCATGGCTTAGATTTAAGTGAAGCTAACTTACAAACTGAATGACTCCTCACTGCTGCTAGCAAATGCCTGCACAAGTGACATCATCAAGAAACAATTTATTTGAAAGATTTGAGTCATGATCTAAACGTTAATTTGCAGGTAACTAGATGATGAATGATGAGCTAGCCGCCCATCTGTCCAGCACAGACAAAGCTACGGAGTCATTGAAGGCGACGTTTACCTATAATTATTGACATTGCAAGATGTATACAATATACTGTTGCATGAAAAAATAGTTATAAAAGTTTGCACAGTATGATTGCATTTTTTTAAAAATATATTTGTATGTATAAAAAAAAACACTGGAAGGTACAGCAGAGATAATAGTGATTATCTCCTATTAGTGGGGTCATGTGTGGTTTTTAATTTTCTTTTTACTGAGTCGGTTTTTCACATTTTCTACAAGGAAGGTATGTTACTTTTATTTAAAGGGAAAAATTCAAGTTTAAGTTAAAAGACAAACAGGTAGGGTCCTTGCTTTGTACAGAATGGGAAGCCAGCCGGAAGAGCTGCATGGGAGTGGAGGAAGAAGCGAGGAGAGCTGGGGAGAGACATCCCTGGGACCCACCCTGCTAGGTTGTCAGATGGGTTCCTCCCTTATCCTACTTGATCATCCCATGAAGCTGTTTTTAACAAGGTTCTGGATGACCTCTGAGGCTCTCCCAAATCGGGGTTCCAAAACCCAACCTAAGATTCAATTCAAAGAAAATGTATTGGTGATCCTCCTATACCAGGTCCTAAAGAGACAGACGTGAAGTCCCAAGTACCTGTTCTTCAGGTACCTATTGCTTTGTCAAGGGACTGACACTGGTGTCAGAGCAGAAAGATTTCCCTTTAAACCCTGCCTCTGTCTCTCACTAGCTGTGTGACCTTGGGGAAATTTAATCTCTTTGAGTTTCAGATTTTTCATCTTTAAAGGGAAGGTAATAATTCTTCCTTCTTCTTATTGTTTGGAGGGTTAAATAGAATGGTAAAAATAACCCAAGAGGAAAACAGGGAGAAAGAGAGGAAAAGAAGAAAGGAGAGGAAAAGAAAGAGAGAAAATGAAATGGGAGGGGGGAGGGAGAGAGTCATTTGATTTCTAGGCCAGTTTAAGCTTTCCAGGAATGAGAATTATCTATAGGAAGGAAGAAGAAAATTAAAAAAAAAAAAATCCTTACTCAAGGAGGGGTAGCCAAACTTTAAGAGTAAAGCATTGGATATAAGAAGTGGGCTAAAAGATAATTACATAGAGTTTCATAATTGCTTAAGACCTCCTATTAGCCTTTGCCTTTTGTGAGCACGCACAGCTTTAACACATCCAGATTTTCCACATAATCTGTGTAGTTGCTGAAGGACAAAGGATCTATCTGCTTGGCCCATGTTTCCCAGAGAGCCCAGATAAATGGGAAATCGGGGTGCCCACGACAATGATGGAAGAAAGACCATAGCCTGCTGAGTCTACCTCATAGACACAGAGAGGACAACACCACGTGGGTGGCAAGGGAGGCTTGGAGGGGGAAGATTACTTGGCCGTGGCAAATTATTTCTACTTATAAAAAATTTGTGCTGTCTGTATTTCTATGAAAGAGATATGTAGAATATATAAGAAACTTGATATAAATAGCTTTTCTGTGTGTTTTTGCTTATTATGTCCCGATGGTTACACTTGGAGGACCCGGTCCTATCCCTATTCTCAAGTCCCTTTGACCAAATGGCCTGTAGAAGACAGAAATGTAGTGACCTTGAGCCCTTGAGCCCTTAGTCAAACACTGACTAACATGCCAATATGCAACCTTACATCCTTTCGTTTTTCGGAGTTCTATCTCCTCACCTAGGCTGTAAGCACCCTGAAATAGTCAGTTCTTTATCTCTATTTGCAGGCATTCTTAGCATAGTGCTGGCTCCAATAAATCATTACTTGGAAGGCTCACCAGTATTCCTCTCTCACAAAAATTATTCCATTATTTACATTTACATTGTACAATTAACAGCCAACCATGGTAAATCAAGATAATCAGCTTTCAATTGGCTAAATAGATTTGTTAACGTGGTGAATAATTATTCACCAGTAAATGAATCAGCCTAATTTGTTTAAGTGCAGGTCATAGATAAAACATCATGTTCCCATCATTTTAAGATATTGATTTGCACGAGAGATAAAGGCAAACAAAGCCCATGATTTGGCACTGGATGAAGATAGGTTAACTTAAAGGAAATCGATCAGTCTAGCACTATCCCAGCTGCCGTGGATAATGAAAGTCCCATTGCCCTGTCCTCAAGGAGTTTTGAATCAAACTGAAGACTCAAGACATACACAGCAATTAGAAAATAATAAAGGCACCGTGTATCCAAAACAAAAGATGTGAAATAAACCAGCATTTTCAGATAGAAGGCTTTCTTTTAAAAATAACAAATTTATTGGGGCGCCTGGGCGGCTCAGTCGGTTGAGCATCTGACTTTGGCTAGGTCATAATCTCATGGGTTGTGGGCTCAAGCCCGGCAACAAAGTCTGTACTCACAGCTCAGAGTCCAGAGCCTGCCTCGGAATCTGTGTCTCCCTCTCTCCCTGCCCCTCCCCCACTCGTACTCTGTGTCTCTCTCTGTCTCTCAAAAATGAACAAACGTTGAAAAATAAATAAATAAAAATTTAAAAATTTAAAAAATAACCAAAAATAACAAAGTCATGTATTCACTCAGAAAAAATACATAACCAAATCTTAAAATCAGAAGTCCTATGATCCTCCTGAGATTAGGGCTGTTAACATTTGGTGCACCTCCAGAATCATTCTTATACAAATAAAAGATATTTTAAAGAAAACAAGATCATACCATAAAACTATTTTTAACTTAATTATTTGTACTCAGTAACATGTTATGAACAAATTTGACCATTCCATTCTGACCATTCCTTTGGGTTCTATACTTAATTTTATGGCAAGGTTGGTCAAGGGGACAATAAGCAAGATGAAAATCATGTCACGTGACTCATAACGGCAAGAGCTAGTGGTGCTTAGCTGGAAAGAGGAGACTTTACGACTCTGCGTGCATGTGCATGTGTGTGTGTGTGTGTGTGCTTGTGTGTGCGTATGTGTGCTTGTGTGTGCGTAGAATTCTTTTTTTTTAATTTTTAAAAAATGCTTATTTATTTTTGAGAGAGACAGAGCATGAGTGGGGAGGGGCAGAGAGAGGGGGGAGACATAGAATCTGAAGGAGGCTCCAAGTTCTGAGCTGACAGCACAGAGCCCAATGCGGGGCTTGAACTCATGAACCACGAGATTGTGACCTGAGCCGAAGCCAGCCACTTAACCCACTGAGCCATCCAGGTGCCCCAGTTATGTGTGGTAATCTTTAGCAACACACACACACACACACACACACACACACACACACACGGAGTTATCCTGCAAAAGAACAATTTGATGTATTTTGTGTAAATTCAGAGGGCAAAAATAGTTGGGCAACTCTGAGATCACCTTCACAGCACCCTAGAAGGAATAATGATATAAACATCCGAGCCATTCAACAAGGGAACAGACTGTCTTCGTGGTAGCAAGTTCCCCTTCCTCTGAAACTACTTAAACAGAGATGAAGAATAGGGAATATTCCTGCCATTGGACTCCAAGAATTCTGCTGCCCCTTCCAACTGTACGAAATAAAGTGAAAGAATATTACTGGACTAAATAAATATTACTCTTGATTTCCATGTGTGTGTGTGTGTGAGAGAGAGAGAGAGAGAGAGAGAGAATATGGGTGTGTAAAATCTAAATCTTAAGATATTTAGGTCTTGAAAACTTTCTTTTAAAAAATACATCTTGAGCTCAAACCTTAAAAAAAAAAGTCCCTACTTCCTTCTCCATGAGGTGGTGGAACGAGACAGACTGTGAGTTCAGCTGTGCCGCACCCTAGCAGTATGACCTTGAGAAACACGGGGAAACTCTTGGAGTCTTATTATCCCCATGTTACAGATGAAGAAATAACCTACAGTCAGAGATGCATTGTGAAGACTGAAAGCCATCACACTGCCTGGCATGTATTAAGTACTGGATACACAGAAGCTGTTGTTGTTGTTGTTGTTGTTGCTAATATTATTATTATACTGGTCTTTCCCACCCCTTTCTCTACGGCCCTCCTTTTCTCTTCTTTCTCCCTTGTGTCTCTTCCTCCCTAACTCTATCTTTCAAGGCACTGTCAGTTTATCTCTACGTCAGTATGCACCTGTCTCATCTCCCCAGTGATTCTGAGTGGCGTTTAAGGAAGACTGGACAGGCAAGGGCGTGCTGGCTATGGAATGTAAACAGAATGGGACAAGAAAGCAAGGTAAAAGGAGGCAGTGCAGGAGAACCACAGGAGGCCAGCTCTTTCCCCTCCTCATTTCCTCCTCCCCTCCTCCCCACTGCCAAAAGAACAGAAACGGGAAGGAAGACCAATGGAGGAAAAGATACTGTTAAAAGAACAGCAGTGAGAACATCAGAAAGGGTAGGATCTCACACTGGAGAGGCTCAGAAGGAAGTGAGAAGCGAGAGGCAAACCTCCAAGCCCCGAGGGAGTGGAATGAAAAAGATAGATGATTTTAGCAAAGATAACGAACGAGTCTCCGAGAACTCGAATTTTCTGGGCCCTGGTGAGCTTTGCTTAAGATTCAACTAAATGGAAATATAAATAGCCGAGAAAGAAGCCAGTGGATAGGAACTGACATAATGGACTATATTGACTCTCTGAGATATAAGGGACCTTCTTTTTTTTTTTTTAATTTTTTTTTCAACGTTTTTTATTTATTTTTGGGACAGAGAGAGAGAGACAGAGCATGAACGGGGGAGGGGCAGAGAGAGAGGGAGACACAGAATCGGAAACAGGCTCCAGGCTCCGAGCCATCAGCCCAGAGCCCGACGCGGGGCTCGAACTCACGGACCGCGAGATCGTGACCTGGCTGAAGTCGGACGCTTAACCGACTGCGCCACCCAGGCGCCCCTAAGGGACCTTCTTAAAAGCATAATATTTTACATGATCACTTGTCAGGCTTCCAATGGGTGAGTGAGCTCCCTTTGGGAGAGGTAAGTGGGTTGGCCAATCTTAGTGTTTTGTTTAAAGTGCACCCTGCATTGTGCTAGAAATCATGCAGCTTTACCGAGCAGACAGGGAGCCGGGAGAAGGACGTCGGTGTCCACCACCATCTTCCATTCTCCCAGGGGCCTCACCTGGTGAGTGTCCAACTCAGATCCAAGACCCAATTTCCTCTCCTCTCCGTTTGCCTCTCTAACCCACCACCTTCTCCGTTGGGGCCCTTGTGTGAAAGAATTAAACCTCTCTTATCTTGCCGCTCTTACAGGGTGGAACAAGCCGTCCAGGCATTTACCCAGTGGATCTAGAAACTCCCTTTAAATCCCTTACTCCACCCCAATTATCTACTCTCAGCTCTCGCCTCTTCCACGTCTGTGCTCAGTGCTGGGAACTCCCCTTATATCCCAAGCCATGTGGCTCGTCCCCTCTCCTATGATCCTCTTGGCCAATAATTCTTCAGTAGATTTGGAGATTGTTAAAAGACCCAGATGCAAAGGCCCACATGCAGAAGTTCCAGAAATAGAGCCTGAGCATCTATACTTCCAAAAATCCACAGCTGATGCACATTGTTTGAGAACCCTTGGATTCTGTGTGTGATCATTTAGGACTTACCTATACATCAGCCTATATTAACGTGTTAATTTTTCATGAGTTGGGTCAAGTGTCCAAAGTAAACCATGATCACCTCCTGTACTGGGCCTGTCATCTATTTTTCTTGGTATTTCCCTTCCCTGGCTAAGAAGTGCTCAGAAAATGTCCATAGATGATGCTGGGTTGGTTTGGGTGTTGTCAATGTTATAGAATGACAGGCTGGGGTCATGCTGATTTTACGTGACTCTGTCTTAGTAAAGGCACAAAGCCTACCAATCTGTAAGCACTCCGCCTTTGAAGATTTACCCGCAGGATTCAAATTTCGAGAATTTCCCAGCCAGTTCTTCCTCTCTAATCTGTCCAGACTCCCCACATGCAATTCGTGTCCATGCCCTCTCATGCCCAACTCAACTTACGCCTGATGCTTCTGATACCACTCCTGTGGTACGACTTCGGTTCAAAATTACCATGGACAAGAGTTAAACGGCTTCAAGGTAATTCAGCATGTGTAATAGTGTCAGCGTCTAGCTGACAATCTTAAACATGTTTTTTAGTGAGAACATCAGATGGTCGATTGTGTAGAAAGTTGTTTTTTTTTTTTTCTGGCTCAAAGAAGACACTGAACTGTGACTCACACTTTCGCTGAGACTGTGGCCTCACTGTAAATATGAACAATTCCATCCAAGTTCATTCGCACCCAAGGGAGGGCAAGGCAACAAAAATGTCACGAGTTGGTTTTTTCCTTTCACTTCCATGACATTTAATTATTGCTTTCGGTAGGCAGAAGGGCTGGTGGCTATTTGCTATTCAAATAGTTTCAATGTACAGTATCCAATATTCCCACCAGTTGGAGAACTCATTTCCAGGATTCAGGTGAGCTGCTGTCCATGGAAACTTACCAGTTCTAAATCCTAGCCCTTTCAAGATTCAACTCAAGCAGGGGCGCCTGGGTCGCTCAGTGGGTTGAGCGTTCGACTCTTTGTTTCGGCTCAGATCCTGATCTCACGATTCGTGAGTTTGAGCCCTATGTCAAGCTCTGCACTGAAGCACAGATCCTGCTTAGATCTCTCTCTCTCCCTCTCTCTCTGCCCCTTCCGTCTCACTCTCTTTCTCTCAAAATAAATTAATTAATTAAAAAAAAATTTCAACTCAAGCTTTCCTCCCTTTTCAAGATTGAGTCCAGTGCCAATCCTGGAAAACATGAGCGCACACACCCCTTTTTTTCATTCACAGATCTGCCAATCTTCTTGCTTTCTTGAATTCAGTTTGTCATTTCCACCTCCAGTTCTGCAAGACTCTCTGTCCCCACCTCTGTACTTGCCTAAATTCAGCCTATGATTCGAGGCTTGGTTCAGGTTATGTCTCCTCTACAGGGCTTTCTCCAACAACGTATCCTCAAACCGGTCACCTCATTCTTTCTTATGCCACAGCACCGAATCCACTAGACACGTTAGCCCTCTGGTTTTCATTTCGAGGTGGTTGTGTTTTGTCTCTTCAGATTGACTACAAATGCATCTGGATTCTTACATCAAACAGATACCCCTTCCCCACTTAGTCGTTTTGTGACTTTGAACAAACTATGCTGCAGTTTTCTTTCTATAAAATGGGGACGGGAATGCTTGGGTGGCTTATTAAGTTAAGCATCTGACTCTTGATTTTGGCTCAGGTCACGATCTCATGTTTGTGAGATAGAGCCCCAAATTGGGCTCTACACTGATGACCCAGAGCCTGCTTAGGATTCTCTCTCTGCCTCCCTCCCTCTCTCTCTCTAAATAAAACAATAAAATAAAATAAAATAAAATAAAATAAAATAAAATAAAATAAACTAGGGATAATATAATATTTACCTCATAGAGTTACAGTGAAAATTGATTAAAGTAACTGTTCATTAAATGTTAGATATTATTGGGGCGCCTGGGTGGCTCAGTCAGTTAAGCGTCCGACTTCGGCCCAGGTCACGATCTCATGGTCCGTGAGTTCGAGCCCCACGTCGGGCTCTGTGCTGACAGCTCAGAACCTGGAGCCTGCTTCGGATTCTGTGTCTCCCTCTCTCTCTCTGCTCCTCCCCTGTTCATGCTCTGTCTCTCTCTGTCTCAAAAATAAATAAACATTAAAAAAAATAATAAATAAAAATAAATGTTAGATATTATTGCCACACAGTGCCTAATACAGGATATTCACTGCAGAATAGCATGACCTCACAGGCCACAACTTAGCTTCATAACTGTAATGACCTTTTTTCCAGCATTCTGATCTAACTTGTGAACTTTCTATGACCTTCTCAAAGCTCATAGTGAAAGAAAATCTTTCTATACATATATAACACACACACATATACACACAGTTATTTATATATAATATACATATATGTATACATCTTCATACTTTCTTCTTTTAACTTTACTTATTGTGTGTGTGTGTGTGTGTGAGAGAGAGAGAGAGAGAGAGAAAGAGAGAGAGAGAGAGAGAGAATCCCAAGCAGGCTCCTCACTGTCAGCATGGAGTCCAAAGCGGGGCTTGATCTCTTGAACCCTGAGATCATGACCTGAGCTGAAATCAAGAATCACACACCCAAGCAACTGAGCCACCCCGGTGCCCCTACATCTTCATAGTTTCTAAAATTAAATATTTGACATGAAATTTAACTTGTCAAACAAAATGACTGGCAGACTCCTGAGGAATGTGGGCACATGACCTTGGTAATTCCCTGCCACCTGCACAGCTTCGGGATTTATAATCCTGGGATTTTATCACCCTACTTCCCCATCACATGGAGATTGGAAATACAAATCTTCAGTTGTTCAGGTTTGGCTCTTTTTCTCAGCAGCCTAGAAGATGCACATCGAGGAGTAGAAGTCTTTGTCCAAAACATCGTTGCTACTGGAAGGTACTGCCTGGGGTAAAGCTGCAAATATCTTTTCCAGGGAAGAATGGCCTACAGTGTCGTTATGGACTCATTTGTGTCACCTCGCAATTCATGTGTTGACGTTGTAACCCTCAGTTCATGTGTTGACATTGGAAATAGGGCTGCCAAGGAAGTTATGAAAGTTAACCGAAGCCTTAAGGGTGGGGTCCTCGTCCACTAGGTCTAGTGTCCTCATAAGAAGAGACAGGTATCAGGGATGCCCGTGCACAGAGAAACTTTGGCCATGTGAGGACACCACAAGAAGGTGGCCTTCTGAAGGCCAAAGAGAAAGGCCTCAGGAGAAACTCACCCTGCCAGCACCTTGATCTTGGACCTCCGGCCTCTACAATGACGAGAAAACAAGTCTGTTGGTTAAGCCTCCCAGCCTGTGATACTTTGTTACGGCACCTTCAGCCGACTAACACGTGTGCAAATCCCACAAAACAGGAATTCTCCACGCTAACGGTGATATCCTCAATAGACCAATGAATGAGACCCCCGATGGTTACAAAGGGAGGCAGAAGACAGTGCTGGAGCTCAAAACAGGCCAGTTTAGCCGGAAGAAGGGCTACTGAGAGTGGATAGGAAAGAAGAGTTCAGCACGCAGAGGTCTAGCAAGGGAAGGCCAATGAGAACCACCTGCTCTAATGGGCAGCCCCAGGGAGCTCCTGCTTGGAGACACAGTGGGCATTCGATGGGAGGGTCAGAGGCGGAAGGTTCCAGATACCCACTGTGCTTCCTGCTTACCCTGGCCGTGGCAATGTGGTGTCAAGGGACTCAAACCCCACTGGGCTGCTCCCCCCTCGCTGTGACTCTTGCCTCCCAAGGCTCTCATGATCAAAGCCCCATTTCCGGGAGCTGGTCTTGGTCTGAATCATGAGCCACACTTTAGCTGCACACTCGAAGTAATTAACTATGGTGGCCAGAAGTATTGTGTTGGAATATCTATTCAGTGGCCTGTCTCAGAACACTCTGAGCCACGTTCTCTGCAGCCTCTTGACATTTTTAGGAAAAAAAATAGCCGGGGATCTTTCTGGGGATGCTGGGGTCAGGGCTTGAAGGTGTCAGGAATTACAGAGCATGGGACTCAGAAGTGTTTAACTGTGTCCATCCCACCCCTGCGTGTTAGGTGCATCTAAACAGCACCCATGTACCTCCTGCCGTAGAACGGTTCTTGTCTGGGAGCCTAGAGACCTGAGTTCCGGACATATCCATGCAAATGCCTTCTAAGTCAGTGACTTTTTTTTTTTTCACACTCTGAGTTACCAGTCTTGCAAACCCGTGTTTATTTCTGTATAAAGCATGAGAACTGTAGGTGGTGAGGTGTACAGAGAGCCCCAGAACAGTCTGGAAATCTGTACTTCAATGCCGGCACTCCCTAACCAGCCCTGTGGCCTTTGGCATCCCTGCCCCTCTCCTGTCTAGGTCTCAACTTCCTTGTCTGTAAAAACACAGGGACAAACTTTACCATCGATAAAACCCCCTCTGGTTTCAGAATTTTAAGAAGCTATGGAAAAACAACAACAACAAACAAACGTTGAGGCCAAAAACAGATTGCATGTGTGTGTGCACACATCCTTCCCTGGCTCTGTAAGTGGGGAATGGGCAATGCAGGGTGTTCGCTAAAACAGTGCGATCATTCTTGCTCGAGTTGTTTCCCTGCGGGCAGCACTCGCCGGGGCAGCACCTCTACCCACACACTAAATAATGCCAACCAACCAAATGCGTAACGTTAGGTTGACAGTGAAAATATACATGTGGCGTGGAGAAAAGCCCACTCAGAGAGGCTAGTTGGAGGAGATAGGCTCTAAACTGTGTACGCCAGAAAAAAAAAGCAGAGAAATCCGCCCCCCCCTTTCGCCCCTCGGGCTGCCCTGAAATGCCAGGGCACCACATGGGCATCTTGAGAGCTCGGAACCACACAAGGGGCTGCATTCACGGCTTCACGGCCGTCTTCCTCCCGCATGCTTTGGCGTTGAGATGCAATGGACATGCCAATTCTGAATTAGAGTCAGGCCGACACAGCATCCATCCGCTGCAGATTAAATAAGAATCTACCAGGTAAAAGCCAAATGTGATGAACGTTGCAACAAATGAGAGGATTTGGAAGAGTGTCTTAGAATGGTGGAGGACGAGGGGGGAGGCTTAGCCAAAAACAAGGCAGCCATTGACATTTAGCAAGTGGCTCCTTTAATTAAGGACCGTCTTCTTAAGTTACATTCATTTCTCTTACCACTTTCAGGGAAGTCCAGGGTGAATAATATGTTTGTTTCTGGCTAAAGAAGTGCCAAGTTTAAAGGTAGTTTTTGCTTAATAAAACTGGTCCGAGCTATTAGCCAGAAATCCTGTCTACTTTTATAGACCAAGAGAAACTGGTTTAACCTTCGTCTTCAAGAATAAAAGTATATACTAATCCACAGCAACTTTCTTTTTTTTTTTTTAATGTTTATTTATTTTTGAGAGAAAGAGAGAGCATGAATGGGGGAGGGGGCGGAGAGAGAGGGAGACACAGAATTCGAAGCAGGCTCCAGGCTCTGAGCTGTCAGCACAGAGCCCCACACAGGGCTCGAACTCATGAACCATGAGATCATGACCTGAGCCTGAGTCGGATGTTCAACCGACCGAGCCACCCAGGTGCCCTGCCACTTTCATTTTAAAGCATGTTCAGGGCTAGTAAGAAATAAGAGTAAATGACATTGAGATCTACTTGTCTGTTCCCTGAGTCTCTTCTACCTGACCTAATGCTATGCAGTATAGCCTGTGCATAGCTGCCAGGCAGAACATTCTAGAAATTGTTTTCCCTTCTGACATAAGAACTAGCAATGGCTTCTCATTATGTGTCCGGAAAACAAAATTCTTACTCTTGATACTGATATTCAGAACCTTGAACAATTCATTGCTTTATCTCCTCTGTCCCCACCTCCCCTCCTCCTAAGCTCACTTACTCTCAACGTGGCCTTTGGATACCAACCAGACCAGCCTCTTCAATGTCACCCACATTCACCCAACCTCCCATTCTTGTGCCCTTGCTCATGCTGGTTCCCGCTTTATTTGTCCTGTTCACTGCTCTGATCTCAACTCCTGGCAGTAAGCCAGGCATATAGAAGGTACATAATAAGCATATACTTAAAAAGAGAGAGAGAGAGAGAGAGAGAGAGAGAAAGAAAGAATTAAAAAGGATGGAAATTCTTTGAAAACCATTCCATTGTTCCTACCAATCTGGATCCTAATGATTCTTACGAGGCCACATCGAGTGGTTTCCTCCATGAATTCTTCAGCTCTCCACCCTACATGAACCTCTTCTTTCCCCTGATTAACTCTTTGAAGACCAATTTGATTGCTTGTTTTTTTCAGTGCCTAGAGTTAAAGTCTCAGTGAGTTCCCCCAATTCTCCATATGAAGAATGACATTGAAGTGGATATTTTGAAAACCCGCATGCTGTATCTAACTTTCAGTGTGATCAAAATTGATTTAATTAAGTGATCTTCCCTCTTTTTTTTCCTGAATCATGCAGTGTGGTCCTCACCTGATCTCCATTTACCATCTCTAAAGTTTACGATCAGAGGGCAAGGGTTGCAGCCAACCTGTCTTGACTCATACCCCAGCTATGAAATTTCTTAGCTGTGTGACCCTCGGCAAGTTACTTAACTCCTCTGTGGTCTCAGTACCCTCATCATAGACTCATTGTGAGTCTAGGTACATGTAAACTGTTTGACTATTACCAGGTATCTAAAATGTCGAATATTCACCATCATTATTCTCTAGCCACGCTGGCCTTCTATTACCTACAACACACCATACTCCTTTCTACCTCAGAACTTTCAAACGTGTGACTCCTTTCTACCTGGAATGTCCCCTGCTCGCTCTTTTCCTTCAGGTCTCAAGTTAGATGGCACTTTGTCAGGGAGGCCATTCCTGATCCATGGATTTCTAGGTTAAGTCTCTTCTGATGCGTCCCTATAGCTCCCTACATATCAACATGGCACAAATCACACGTGCAAATTCTTGTGCAACGATCCTCTTTCAGATTAGACTGTTCACTCCAAAGGTAAGAAGGAAATGAATTTGTCTTAGCCATCCTCGGACGTCCAACGTCCAACACAGATCACAAGTATTTATTGAGCGAGTGAATCAATGAATGTAGAGAGAAAGTTGGAGAAGTTTCATGGAGGTGACAGTCTCAGACTTTGAGGCACCGTTACATCCAACAATGCAATTAAAAGATGTAAAATAAAGTAGATTAGGGTAGCTACCTAGAGACCAGATGGCATATGAGTAGTTCGGGAGATGGAGAGACACATAACCCCAGGCTAAGACCACCAGGATATACTGACCATTAGCAAGCGCTGTGCAGAACAGGGAAGCAGGAAGTTCAGTGGTGCATTGGATAGCAAATATTTTTGCCACCTGTAACATATCCCAAACCTTTCCTCTCCAAAGGGAGCACAGGATTCAAGTTGCCTGGGTAATTCTAGTAACGCCTTCTTCTGGTACATTCCTGAACAACAATGGTTTTCCCGTGTTGCTTTTTTTCACTTCTTTATGTGGCTGAAGGTGGGGGAACCCAGTAGGTTAGCAACCCATGCCAAAAAGGAGTAGAGATGAAAATACATGTTTTTAGCTAGCACACAGCCCCTTCCCCCAGTCTACCTTTACAGTAGAAAATAGCTCAGCATTAAATATTAAATAAGTGAACTTGTTCAGTGCTATGATAACGCACAGCACAGTTTCTAAAGCACACTCACACATTTCTACGCCTCCCAATTAATCAGAAGTTAGAACCTCATGGCATTGTAGACACCTCTAACAAGCTTGTTTTAAAAGAGTAAAAGAAACGTGTTGATTGGAGCAAGTCCGTACTAACAATAAAGACAATGTATTCAACTCGTCCAAGCAGCTCCACGGGTGGGAGGGGAGCGGAGGGGGTGAGAAGCAGAAAGAAGTTAGGGAAGTGAACTCGGCTGACTGGCAGACTGGTGCCTTCCTCCAGAATTACCACCTCAAAACCTACTTCCTCAAACTGCCTGTACAGTCTCTTATTTGGGCAGAATGGGAAGGTCCCTACTCCTGTGCTAACTTGGATTTCAGCCTTACTTCCACAAACTCCGCCCAGTGGAGCAGGTACAGAGGCGCGCAGGGTGGCGGAGATGGGAAATGCAGGGAGGAGGGGACAGAGTCCTGTCGCTGCCTTTCCACCCACGAAGAGACGAGAGAAACTGTCCCCTCATTTCTGCACAGTGGGAGAGGGGGCGAAGGGTCTGCAGATTAATTCATCGTGACAACCTTCATGAGGAACCTCAGTGTTTGATCTTGAAAAGACTTCATAATTCTTTTGATGGCTTTGAGAAGAGACTGGGTAAAAAGTTAACTTCCTTTTTGATTCTCTTATCAAGAGTAAATAAAGTTCAGCTTCGCACGTTCTCTAGCGAGCGAGACCCAGAGATCAAGTCTGTGATGGAGGGAATTCAATAAACATGAGGAAATGTGACCCGTCAGGGAACAAAGATCCCACTGTGCTCCTCTCCAAAGGGAACCTGACTCTTCCCCTGAAACTGTCATAAGTCTTGGCCAGAGAAGCATTCTTACCTCTGCAGGGAGTCGCCGAGCGATCAGGTGCGCCTGTCCCCGACCCCAGAACTGCAGTTTGCTTCCTTTTCAAAGAAACTCACCTGGGCAGGAAGACAGGAGATAGAGCACCTGATGAATGGGCACAGTGAGGTTAGCTGGCTTTGCAAACAGAGTTTTGCCACTGTCTTCAAGTGACCTTATCTCAATGACGCCTTCTTTCTAGTCTTCAGGTTTCCCTTCTGTGCAATGGGATAGCAATTTCACCCTTATCTAATTCACCCGGTCAGCATCAAGATGCTGACACTTCACCTGCCATCATGCCACACGGCTGTAGGGCGGGGTCTGGCCTTCAGTCCCGGGTGGTCTCATACCAGATGGGCTAACTGGTATTTCTACTTGGTGCTTGTTTAAAAAAAGGAAGTGCACTTTAGCCAAAAGTTCATTTAGTCAAAGAACTAATGGCCCATAACAGAAGAATAAATATTTCCGATAAAAGATTTATGAATCTTTTAAAGTTTTTTTTAATGTTTTTATCTATTTTTGAGAGAGAGAGAGAGAGAGCACGAGCAGGGGAGGGACAGAGAGAGGGGGACAGAGGATGGGAAGCAGGCTCTGTGCTGACAGCAGAGAGCCTGATGCGGGGCTCGAACCTACGAACTGTGAGATCATGATGTGAGCCAAAGCTGGGCGCTTAACCAACTGAGCCACCCAGACACCCTAAACGCTTTATGAATCTTTTTTTTTTTGTAATTTACATCCAAGTTAGTTAACATATAGTGTAATAATGATTTCAGGAATAGAATTTAGTGATTCATCACTTACATATAACAGCCAGTGCTCATCCCAGCAAGAGTCCTTCTTAATGCCCCTTGCCCACTTAGCCCATCCCCACACCCAACAGCCCTCTAGCAACCCTCAGTTTGTTCTCTGTATTTAAGAGTCTCTTATGGTTTGTCTCCCTCTCTGTTTTTATATTATTTTTGCTTCCCTTCCCTTATGTTAATCTGTGTTTATCTGTTAGCCATCTGGATGTCTTCTTTGGAGAAGTGTGTGTTCCTCTATTCATGTCTTCTGTCCATTTCTTCACTGGATTGTTTGTTTTCTGGGTGTTGGTTTTGATAAGTTCTTTATAGATTTTGGATACTAACCCTTTATCTGATACGTCATTTGCAAATGTCTTCTCCCATTCCGTCAGTTGCCTTTTAGTTTTGCTGATTGTTTCCCTCGCTGCGCAGAAGCTTTTATCTTGATGAGGTGCCAGTTGTGCATTTTTGCTTTTGTTTCCCTTGCCTCCAGAGACATGTCAAATAAGAAGTTGTTGTGGCCGAGGTCAAAGAGGTTGCTGCCTGTTTTCTCACCTAGGATTCTGATGGCTTCCTGTCTTATGTTTAGGTCTTTCATCCATTTGGAGTTTCTTTTTGTGTGTGGCGTAAGAAAGTGGTCCAGGTTCATTCTTCTGCATGTCGCTGTCCAGTTTTCCCAGCACCACTTGTTGAAGAGACTATCTTTATTCCATTGGATATTCTTTCCTGCTTTGTCAAAGATTAGTTGGCAAAGATACGTTTGTGGGTCCATTTCTGGGTTCTCTATTCTTTTCCATTGATCTATGTGTCTATTTTTGTGCCAGTACCATAGTGTCTTGATGATTACGGCTTTGTAATACATCTTGAAGTCTGGGATTGTGATGCCTCCTGCTTTGGTTTTCTTTTTCAAGATTGCTTTGGCTATTCTGGGTCTTTTCTGGTTCCATACAAATTTTAGGATTGTTTGTTCCAGCTCTGTGAAGAATGCTGGTGGTATTTTGATAGGGATTGCACTGAATATGTGGATTGCTTTGGGTGGTATCGACATTTTAACAGTATTTGTTCTTCCTATCCAGGAGCATGGAACGTTTTTCCATTTTTTGTGCCTTATTCAGTCTCTTTCATAAGATTTCTATAGTTTTCAGTGTATATCTTTTTTTACCTCTTTGGTTAGATTTATTCCTAGGTATTTTATGCGTTTTAGAGCAATTGTAAATGGATTAATTCTTTGATTTCTCTTTCTGCTTCTTTATAAATCTTTTAAATTTTATCTTCTGTGCCTGCATTACCCACTCAAAAATAATTATTTACATTTTGAAAATCTAATAAAAAAATTGGGAGCTTTTCCACTAATTAAAAAAAAATTTTTTTAATGTTTATTTTCTTGAGAGAGAGACAAAGAGAAACAGAGTGTGAGCGGGGAAGGAGCAGAAAGAGAGGGGGAGAAACAGAATCTGAAGCAGACTCCAGGCTCTAAGTTGTCAGCACAGAGCCTAATATGGGGCTCGAACCCACTAACCGTAAGATCATGACCTGAGGTGAAGTCGGACACTTAACCAACTGAGCCACCCAGAAGCCCCTCCCACTAATTTTTAATGTACTATTGTTTGCCAAGGCTTAACCTTATACATCTATTTTGGTGAGATTTATCATTTGTAATTTATCAATATAATTACTGTATAGTCCATAGCCTTTCCCAAGATATTTGTACACCCCAGGGGCTTCTACAGCCCCAAGTGGTGAAATATCCTTCCATTCTTCTTCAGTTGGGGTCTTCACCTGCTAACAAAATGGTCTCTTATTAGCTTTAGTCCACTAAGAGAACAAAAGACTTATTTCACATTTTTGCCTGTCTGACTCTAATCTCCTGCTTCCTCACATATCATATTCAATTCAGTCAACATCTGTTGAGTTCCCAATATGTGCCAGGAACTTCTCTGGCATCTGGGGTTACGGCGATGTGTAAAGCACAGCCCCTTCCTTCCAGATGTGTATTGTCTCGTGGAGGAAGATATGTATCATAGAAATTCTGTCCACCCAAAGGGGCTTTTAGAGACCATTTACCATAAATCCCTTTATTTATAGATGCTGTTACAAAGATCCAGAAAGGTAAAGTGATTTACCCAAGTTCTACCTTCTCAACAGCTGAGTACTGACTGGAATTTGTACCCTGTGGTTCCGAGTCTAGGGTTTGTCCCACCATATCCTAGTGGGGGAATGGAAACCAACACAAAACAAAAAACAAAGCTTCTCCATTGTGGCTTTATCCAGTGAAGAGAGAAAGGCAAGGCTAATCTCTGTTCTAATGGATCTGATAATTAGGATAAACCACTAACAAGTAATTTAGAGGGGCACCTGGGTGGCTCAGTCAGTTAAACGTCCGACTTTGGCTCAGGTCATGATCTCACTGTCCATGAGTTCAAGCCCCGTGTCGGGCTCTGTATTGATAGCTCAGAGCCTGGAGCCTGCTTCGGATTCTGTGTCTCCCTCTCTCTCTGCCCGCCCCCCCCCCCATTCATGCTCTGCCTCTCTCTGTCTCAAAAATAAACATTAAAAAACATTAAAAGAAGTAATTTAGAACTACATACACATTGGGGCACCTAGGTGGCTCAGTCAGTTAAGCAACTGATTCTTATTTTGGCTCAGGTCATGATCTCATGGTCTTAAGATCAAGCCCCACATAGGGCACTTTGCTGAGTATGGAGTCTGCTTAAGATTCTCTCGCTCTCTGTTCCTCTCCTGCTTGTGCATGCTCTCTCTTTCTCTCTCTCTGTCTCTCAAAAAAAAAAAAAGAAGAAGAAGAAGAAGAAGAAAAAGAAATACATAAACATTTTAAACCCAATATTTCATAATCTACAATTTATGTTTAACATTTAGGAACTTTGAGATGATTTGACCCAGGCAAATATTTCATCAATCCCCACTGTTTCCTGCCTCCTAACTGTCTTTATGCATTCTTGAAGTTGAACCTAACTGTAAGTGAGGGATCCAGTCAGACCCATATTTTTCTTTTATGGTTTGAAAATATTTTTATTTTTAGATTGCAAAGATTATGAGTTGCCTACTCTTTAATTTTACTTACTGTTTTGTTGAAATACAATTGATATGCAAAACTTACACGTAGACAATATATACAATTTGATGAGCTTGGTCTCTTTTTTATTTCTTTCAGTTGATTTATTTATCTTGAGAGAGACGGAGACAGCACGAGTGGGGGAGGGGCAGAGAGCGAGGGAGAGAGAAAGAGAGCCCCAAGCAGGCTCCCTGCTGGCAGTGCAGAGCCTAACGTGAGGCTCGAACTCACAAAATTGTGAGATCATGACCTGAACTGAAACCAAGAGCGGGAGGCTTAACTGATTCAGCCACCCAGGTGCCCCAATGAGTCTGGTCTTATGCATAAACCCTTAAAACTAATACCACAGCCACCATCTCCAAAAGCCTCCTTATATCTTTTTGGGCTTTGTGTGTGTGTGTGTGTGTGTGTGTGTGTGTGTGCGTGTGTGGTAAGAACACTTAATACGAGATCTCCCCTCTCAACACATTGTTAAGTAAACAATACAGTAGTGTTAATGGTAAACACAGTGTTGTAAAGCACGTCTCTGGAGCTTATTCATCTTGTAAAACTGAAACTTTATACCAATCGAATAATAATTCCGCATTGCCCTCATCCTCTAGCCCTTGGTAACCACCGTTCTATTCTCTGCCTCTGTGGTTTTGACTGTTTTAGGTACCTCCTATAGAAGACATCACACTGTATTTGTCCTGCTGTTACTGGCTTATTTCACTTAGCATAATGTCCTCCAGGCTCATGCATATTGTTGCAAATGTTTTCTAAAAGGCCGAATAATATTCGATTGTGTGAATATACTGTATGTTCCATGACCATTCATCTGCCGATGAATATTTAGGGTGTTCCTGTATCTCGGCTATTGTGATAATGATGCAGTGGTCGTGGGAGTGCAGATGTCTCTTCAAGATACTGATTTCTTTCCTTTAGATATATAGCCAGAAGTGGGATTGCTGGATCATATGGTGGTTCTATTTTTATTGTGGGGAGAGGAACCTCCATACTGTTCTCCACAGCAGCTGCACGATTTTAATCCCCACCAACGGTGTAGAAGGATTCCAATTTCTCCACATTCTCGCCGGCCCTTTTTACCTTTTATTTTTTGACGGACCGATCCCCTGCAGGTGCTCTTCTCTTAGCTGTATGCTATTTCCAGAGTGTTCTTGAGGGAAGCCTAGCTAGCCAGTGATCCCCACCACATGGTAAGGACCCTGAAGACAGAGCCATCTTTTCCGTTTCCTGAAGTTGTCTCCTACCCTAGCCACCACTTTCTGTAAGGCCCTGTCCTGAAAGATCTAGGCTTTTAAAACAGGCTGGAATTCTAAAGCAGAGGCAGCCAGCCTTGGCCTATCTCAAGGGGCTGTTTCTGCTGACCCCTCTCGTGTACTCCTGCTTAGAAGTACCTCAAGCCAGCAGCCCAGTAGTGATCTCAGAATATATGAAACATCCTTTAGGGACTTGTTTAAAAACCTTTTGTGTACATAAATTCAGAGCAAATAATAGCCTATTCCATAAATGTCACGAGGCCTTAGAGATTATCTCATCCAATTACAGACAACCGAGGCTCAGAGAGGTGAAATAAATTACCCAAATGTATGTAGCTACTTGGTGACGGAAACAAGTTTAGGATTCAAGTTTCCTCAAACCTACTGCAGTACATTTTTCAATAGATCACCTTCCGATTCAAATTAGAAATATATAAGTAGTAATGAATTAGTAATGAATATTTAAGGAGTGCTGGAAGGCAAAAGGCTCCATGCGAGCTGTTGCAGGGGACACACAAATGAATTACATGCACTTTCCTTCCTCTAGGGGCGCCTAGCCTAGAAAAAGAGAGAAGCAGCACTGTAATTTAAGGCAGCTTTCAAAAACCTACAATATTTGAGATTAAGCAGTACAAGATTGGGAGAGATGAGAAAGGGAGTAATTTCGAGTCAAGAGATTTAGGAAACCCAGGAGGGGTGGGGCGCCTGGGTGGCTCAGTAGGTTGAGCGCCGACTTCGGCTCAGGGGTCCGTGATCTCGGGGTCCGTGAGTTCGAGCCCCGCATCGGGCCCCTGTGCTGACAGCTCAGAGCCCGGAGCCTGTTTCCGATTCTGTGTCTCCCTCTCTCTCTGCCCCTCCCCCGTTCATGCTCTGTCTCTCTCTGTCTCAAAAATAAATAAACGTTAAAAAAAAAAAATTAAAAAAAAAAAAAAAAAAAGGAAACCCAGGGGAAAGGTTGGTTTGAGCTGAGCCTTGAAGGGCGAGTAGAATTTTGACAGTGGCCATGGAGACAGAAGGCAATCTAGATCATCAGGGCACAGCCATAGAGGCAGATGGGTTTGGGAGCTCCTCTCTGATCTCACTAATTAATTAGAGAGGGTGGCGTCTGAATTTCTGGTGACTGGGCGCAGGGTTCGGCACTCTCGACTGGGTCTGGAGGTCTAGCTCTTGATCCATTTCCGGTAGTGGCACAGGCCAGAGCATTTGCTGATTGTTCAAAAACCTATACAGTCTGAGTTCGTATCTCTAGTACGTACTACCAAAATGACGTCGTGCAAGTTATTTAAACCGCTCTCTGCCTCAGTTTGCTCATCTGTAACGTGGAAACTAGAGCATTTACCTCATAAGCTTGCTGTGAGAAATAAATGAGTTAATATAGGGAAAGTGCTCAGAGCAACGTCTGGGTCTTGGAGTTAGACAAGTGTTTGTTAATTCAGTCCCATCTGACAGAATTGCAATAGCTTCTTTCCGGTCAAAGATTCTTCGCAGAAGCAAAACCAAACCAAACCTGTGAGGATTTCCCATTGTTACTCAGATTAAAAAAAGGGGGGGGGGGGTGCGAGAAAGAGCTCCATACCACATTCCGTGATGAATTCATGAAATAAATGCTTGCGGTACAGTGTCCTTTATCGTTGCCCCAGTGCCCTGACTCCCCTCGGCCAGCAGATCCCAGACAGGTGAGGTGACCCCTTGTGATGCTCCTCACCCTGAGATGAGGGGCTTGGCCTTACCCGGAATTATAGTCTGTTCTTGGTAATGCATTGAGGTCACATGGGAGCTTGATTCTCTATGGCTCAGAATAGATCCTGACCTCACTGTGGGCTCCCTCTGCTAATGGTTTCATGTATTCCAGATTGCATTACTACCAGGAATCGATTTTTCAGCTCTTTAAAAACAGTCTATTTTGGTCATCTTTCCCCTACTCTTAGAGATGTATTTATTTCCCAGAATGTGTAGTGACTCACAGACAAAATAAGTTCTGATAACTGAAATGGAAGCAATCGGTCGTCCAGTGGTCAAGAAAGCTGGGAGGTTTTCCCTGAGAAATTCTTTTGTAGGTCAAAGCAAAAGAAATTCGGTTCTCTAATGTGGAGGCCCAAAGTGAAACAAACAATGTAACATCCAACTGAGACTTGGGAACTTCTAGAAAAGCTGTCGGATATATGGAGTTCAACAGCTTAGACAGTGGCACTATCCAACATGGTAACCCCTAACCCATAAGGCTATTGAAGCACTTGAAATGTGGCTGGCATGTTTGAGGAAATGAGTTTCTACTTTTGTCTAATTTTATTTGATTTTAATTTAAAAATCCATGCTTCATTCAGTACTGAAAAGCTTTTTAAGTTTGGGGAAATCTGGGGATATAAATCTACGTCAATTATAAATATTATGTAATCTAAATACACATCAAGTATTTCTGATTAAAATTTAGCATCCAAATTGAAATGTGTTATAAGTGTAAACTACACTGGATTTATAAACTTAGTATTAAAAAAAGAATGTAAAATACCACCTTAATAATCTTTTCACACTGATCACATGTTGAAGTGATAATATTTTTTGTTATGTCAGATTGAATAAAACATATCGTTAAAATTAAGTTCCCCGGGTTCTTGTACGATGTGGCTTAGAAAAATTTAAAATACTTTGGAGACTCACATGTTTCTATGGGACAGTGCTATTATAGAGCAGTTTCAAAAACACCAACCCATTTATTCTTTTTTTTTTTTTAATTTTTTTTTTTAATTTTTTTTTTAACATTTATTTATTTTTGAGACAGAGAGAGACAGAGCATGAATGGGGGAGGGGCAGAGAGAGAGGGAGACACAGAATCTGAAGCAGGCTCCAGGCTCTGAGCCATCAGCCCAGAGCCCGACGCGGGGCTCGAACTCACGGACCGCGAGATCGTGACCTGAGCTGAAGTCGGCGCTCAACCGACTGAGCCACCCAGGCGCCCCATCAACCCATTTATTCTTTACAGCAACCCCATGAGTTTGTCAAAACAAGTGTTGTTATTTCTGTGTTGAAGATATGGAAACAGAGGTTCAGGTAGTTGGAGCTCACCAAACCCTGGAATAAGAGGCAGAGACTGATTTCATGGCTTCTGAGTGAAATCCAGCCTCTTCCAGTGCACTGGGTTGGCTTGAAACTACAGGTGAAACTTAAGAAAAGCCATTTGGATTCATAATTGAGCCTACTCATTCTATACCTAAGCAGCTCAAGGGAGTCCAAGGAGCCTTAAAAGAACAACATGTCCCAAGCAAAGTTCGCATGAAGATAAATACGCAGAGTCACTTTCAACATGTGAACTGCACTCATTCGGCCTTCATGTCTGTTTGGGGACGCTTCAACAAGCATTTTCATGCTATAAATAGGGTACTCAAATGTATCATATGGTCATTGCTCTGTATCATAAACATGAGTCTAGTCACTGAGGTTTGCCCAATAATCACAAGGCCAGCGACAGCAAGCTGACTAACTAAAGGAAGTTAAAATGTAGGCTAAATATAACAGCAAGAGAAAAAACTATAAGGAACCAAACGATAAAGCAAGAAATGTCTAATTCATTAATGGGAAGAAAAAAAAAGCAAAACCCATAAAACTTCACCGAAGATGATAAAAACACAGAATTTAAAAAATAAAGAGGGACAGACAACATCCTCATGAATGAGAACACTAAATATTATAAATTATCACTTTGCTCCCCAACTACTAATAGGGAGCTTAATAAAGAAACATGCTGAGTGACACCATAGGGATATAATCAGCAAAATACAAACTGTTGAAAACACTACCAAACACCCAGATTCTCCAAAAACAATGTATTTCAAGAGGAACACAAAAGAAATAGGGAATTAGCATAAATGTTTTAAAAGATTTTTAAAATACAACAATTATAACTTGTGAATCTTGTTTGATCCTGATTTTAATTTATTAAAAACTTTTAATTAAAAAATTTTAAGCACCTGCAAATTTTAACGTTGGCTATTTGATGAGGAATTGTTTCATTTTGTTCACTATGATACTGAAATAGTAGTTACTAGTTTAATAAACTTTACCCTTTAAAGGCACAATTTACATTTGTAAAATATTTACAAATAAAATATGCCTGAAATTTGCTTCAAAATACTATAAAAGAAATTTAAACCCTGGCACAATTCTAAATTACTGTTAGTTCTGTACAGGTAAAAAGAATTGAAAACAGAAGAATATGTACCATTGCCTTTGCTACAGACTTAATTTTCTTTTAAGCCATACAGAGAAAGACAGATACCATATGTTTTCACTCTTATGTGGATCCTGAGAAACTTAACAGAAACCCATGGGGGAGGGGAAGGAAAAAAAAGAAAAAAAAAGACGTTAGAGTGGGAGAGAGAGCCAAAGCATAAAAGACTCTTAAAAACTGAGAACAAACTGAGGGTTGATGGGGGGTGGGAGGGAGGGGAGGGTAGGTGATGGGCATTGAAGAGGGCATCTTTTGGGATGAGCACTGGGTGTTGTATGGAAACTAATGTGACAATACATTTCGTATAATAAAAAAATGAAATAAAAATAAGTTTTCTTTTAATAAAAGCTTGCTATCCAAGATTTCTGAAATTTCTTCTTTGAGGTATGATAAATGAAGTGGTATCAGACTAGCTCTCTCACTTGAACTAGCAGAGCTTAACTAGAACAACTGGTAAAAATATAGGAAACAAATATAGACTGTGGCCCTATGATAAAAGATAAAAATGAGATAAGCTCATTAATTGTTTTTGCTATCTGATTACAAACATATTCCAGAATATAAAGCTAAGAGAGAGTTTCTTTAGCAAAACAAAGAGTTCTTGCTGGATTAAGAAGACAGCGCTCCAAGTTTAGAGAGGCTGTAGTGGCTGAAATGTGCAAATTGGAGTACTTGAGAGAAGAGATCTATGTTGAGAAAGAACTCCAGAAATCTGGAAAGGGATCTCCTCGAGTTTGGTATTAATATTAAGCTATGTGTGCAGAGTGTGAGAGAGTACAAGAGGTTTGGTAAAGAAAAACTCAATAATCAATTACCCAGGAATTATAAACTGAGCAGCTACCAGAGCTCACGTAGGACTGGAAGACATTGAAATTCCTCCAGACAAGTAAGAGATTTCATTAAACACTTTAGAAATCCCATAGATTGGGATTATGCTCAACCCGTAAACCTGGGTTGCTCAGTGGGTTGAACATCTGACTTCAGCTCAGGTTGTGATCTCATGGTTCTTGGGTTCAAGCCCCAAGTCGGTCTCTGTGCTGATAGCTAAGAAACTGGAGCCTGCTTCAGATTCTCTGTGTCCCTATCTCTCTGTTCCTCCCCTGCTCACACCCTATCTGTCTCTCTCAAAAATAAAGATAAAAAAAAAAAAGAATTCCATAGAGACACAGAAAGAACATGCTTTAATAGTGGGGCTAAAATTGCCCTAAAGGTTCCAAAATGACCCTAACTAAGCTCAAAAATAAACCTCAAAGGACCAAGATGATCTTAAATTAACTGCCTGCCAGAATAAAGTCCAACATTGTTTAAATATAGGCAATGAAACCAGACACGCAACAAGTGGAATGAAATGTCTCACATTCAATCAAGAATTACTAGACATGCAGAGAGGCAAAAAAATGAGACATCTATGCAGGAATGAAATCAGACATTAGAAACAGATCTAGAAATAATATATATATTGAAATTAGCAAAAACTACAGTACAACAAATATTACAAATATGTTTAAGAATTTAAAGGAAAACCTGAACAAAATGGAAATTCCATGCTGCTTATAGGCATAAGTCTAGAAAAGACAAATCTAATCTATAGGGACAGAAGGCAAAGTAGTAGATGCCTATGGATGCTTATGGGAGCTGGAATGGGGCTCCAGTAATTTTCTTTCAGTATTTTATAACTTGATTGGGGTGCTGATTATACTCAAAAGTCTTCAAAATGTACACATAAAATGAGTGCATTTTATTAGATATGTAAATTATGTCTCCGAAAAAAGTTGATTTGAGAGTCAAAAAAATAAAAATAAAAACAAGTAGAGGAAGGCGGATAAGGGTATGAATGGACTTAGGTTGGCCATGAGTTAATGATTTGTGAGGCTGGATAATGGCTACATGGTAATTTGCTATATTATTCAAAGTTCCTTGTAATTAAAAAGAAAGTTGGGTATATATATATATATATATATATATATATATATAATATATATATTATATATTTTAAGGGGGAGAAATAAACTGCTGGTTCTGTCAGAGAGAATATAATATTGCAGATATCTTTTCTTTGGCTTCTCCTTAAGCATTTTCTCTTTCTAAAATTTTATTTTTCTTTTATATCCCCAATTCTTACTTCATTCTTACTACTTCCTCATAGACACTTAGTCTAAGTGGTCCACATCCTTGGATACTTATGTATTTTTCAAAAACAGTATTGCTTTTGCTATATATGTATTTTAAATGTATATATATGGTATCGTGCAATAGATTCCATCTTGTTTCTTCTTTTTTGTTTCACTCAGCACTATTTAGAATCTATATGTATCTCTTCTTTATTGCTGTGACTGTTGAAAGGGTTTCACTTATTAACTCCCCTAGTGAAGGATGCCTCAACTGCCTCCAATTTCTCACCAAATCTTCAAATGCTTCTCATCCTATTCAGAGTGAAATCCAAAGTCTTACCAGTACATAAAACACATTCGTTATCTGTCCCCATTTCTCTCTCTTGCCTCATTTCCTCTTGCTTTCCTCCCAACGTCCTCAGATCAAGCCACACTAACATTGTTGTTCCTAAAACATTTTAGGTATGCTCTCAATTCAGGTCTTTATGCTTCCTGTTAACTCCTCCAGAATTACATGGTTTATCCCTCACAGGTCTTTGCTCAAATGTCTCCTCTTCAATCAAATCTTCCCTGGCCACCAAATTTAAAAATTTTACCTGTTCCTCTTTACTCTAGCCATCCCACACCCCTTTATCCTGCCTTTCTTTTCTCTGTATAATTTATCATCATATGAAATACCCTAATTTTACTTTTTAATTGTATTCGTTGTCTTTTCTCTTTACTACACTGTAAGCTTAATGAAGGCGTGTGTGTGTGTGTGTGTGTGTGTGTGTGTGTGTGTGTGTTTACTAACTCTTGATTTCCCTACCATCTAAAATAGTTTCTGGCCCATTGTTAGCACTCAAATACTTATTGATTAAAATACTGCCAGATTCATCTGTAGAATAACTATACCAGTCTTTATAAGCAATATGAAGATTCTCATTCCCCTCATTCTAGCCAAATATTTGGTACTGCAAGACCTTCTAATTTTTACCAATCTAATGGATATAAGATGCTATTGTATTTTTGCTTTAATTTTATTTTTTCTAATTACTGGTGAAGTTGAGCATCTCCATATATATTTGTTAGCTGTTTGAATTTTTCTAATGCAGAGCAAGGCCCAAACGGTTTTCAATTCTATGAAGGCTGAAAGAGGTGAGGAAGCTGCAGAAGAAAAGTTTGAAGCTAGCAGAGGTTGGTTCATGAGGTTCAAGGAAAGAAGCCATCTCCATAGCATGAAAGTACAAGGTGAAGTAGCGAGTACTGATGTAGAAGCTGTAGCAACTTACCCAGAAGATCTAGTTAAAATAATTAGTGAAGGTGACTACACTAAATAATAGATTTTCAATGTAGGCAAAACAGCCTTCCATTGGAAGTTGCCATCTAGGATTTTAATACCTAGAGTGGAGAAGACAGTGTCTGACTTCAAAGCATCAAAGTTCAGGTTGACTCCACTCTTAAGGGCTAACACAGCTAGTGACTTTCAGTTGAAGCCAACACTCATTTATCATTCTGAAAATCCTAAGGTCCTGAAGAATTATGCTAAATATACCATGCTTATGCTTTATACATGGAACAGCAAAGCTTGCATGTCAGCACATCTGTTTATGACATTGTTTACCGAATATTTTAAGCCTACTTCTGAGACCTACTACTTGGAATAGAAGATTCCTTTCAAAATATTACTGCTCATTGGCAATGCACCTGGTCACCCAAGAACTCTGATGAAAATGTATAATGAGATTCATATTGTTTTCTTGCCTGCTAACACAACATCCATTCTGCAGCCCATGGATCAAGGAGTCATTTTGCTTTTACATCTTGTTATTTAAGAAACATCTCTCATAAGGCTACAGCTGCCATAGACAGGGATTCTTCTGATGGATCTGAGCAAAGTACATTTAAAAATCTTCTGGAAAGGATTCACCATTCTAGATGCCATTGAGAACATTTGTGATTCGTGAGAAGAGGTCAAAATATCAACTTTAACAGGCGTTGGGAAGAATTTGATTGCAACCCTAATGTTTGACTTTGAGGGGTTTAAGACTTCAGTGGAGGAAGTAAGCGCAGATGTGGTGGGAACAGTAAGAGAACTAGAATTAGAAGTGGAGTTCTGAAGATGCGGCTGAATTGCTTCCATCTCATGATAAGACTTGAAAGGATGAGTAGTTGTTTCTTATGGATGAGCAAAGAAAGTGGTTTCTTGAGATGAAATTTACTCCTGTTGAAGACGCTGTGAACATTGTTGAAGTGACAGTAAAGGATTTAGCATCTTACATTAACTTTGTTGATAAAGCGGTGGCAGGGTGTGAGAGGACTGACTCCAATTCCGGAAGAAGTTCTACTTAGCCTAAGCTCAGCCGGAACTTAAACTTTACACCTTATTCAAAAATTAACTCAAAATGGGTCATACGTCTATATGTATCACATAAGCTATACAAGTTTTAGAAGAAAACGTCGGAGAAATCTTTATGACTAAGAGTTAGGCAAACGGCTCTTAGATATGACACCAAGGCCATGTTCCATAAAAGAAAAAATCAATAAACTGGATTTCATCAAAACTTAAAACATTTGTTCCATGAATGCCCCTGATAAGAGTATGAAAAGACAAGTCACAGACAAGGAGAAAGTGTTTGCAGATCATATATCCAACAAAGGTATCCAGGGTACAAAAAGAACTCCCTAGACTTGAGAGTGAAGAAACAAACAATCTAATTAGAAAATAGGCAAAGACTTTGAACAGACACTTCACCAAAGAAAATACATGGCTGACAAACACACAAAAAGATGTTTAACATCCTTAATCATTACAAAAGTGCAAATTAAAGCTCCATTAAGATATCACTATACTATTAGAATAGTTAAAATAAAAACATTAATAATAAAAATATTGATAACACCAAGTGCTGGTGGAATGACTGTATCTTTCATATATTTCTGGTAAAGCTACTAGAAAATTTGGCATTTTCTTACAAAGTTAAACATAAAATGACCATATGACCCAGAAGTCATACTTTTGGGTATTTATCCTAGAGAAATGAAAAATTTGGCTCACACAAAAATCTATATGCCAATGTTTAGAGAAGTTTTATTCATAATAGCCTCAAACTGGAAACAATCCAAATTCACTTGAACAGGTGAATGGGTAAAGAAACTGGCACATTTCATATCATGGAATACTACTCGGCAAAAAAGAACAAACTATTCGTTCATGCAACGACTCGCCTGGAATTCAGAGGTATTATGCTTATTTGGGGGGAAAAGCCAGTATCAAGATTTGTAGACTGTATAATTCCACTTACATAACATTCTCAAAATGACAAAATCATAGCTCAGCTATCAGTGGTTGTGAGAAGTTGAGGAAATGGTATGACTCTTAAGGAGCAACATGAGGGGATTTCTTTGCGGTGATGAAATCGTTTTGTATCCTGAGTGTGGTGATGGTTCATCAAATCTAGATCTATGGTAAAATTTCATAAAGCCAGACATCAAAACATTTTTGAAAGAAAGAGCATGTTAAAACTGGTGCTATCCGAATAAGATCTGTTCTCAAATAATAGCATCGTCCCAATGTCAATTTCCTGGTTTTTACAATGTAGTATGATTATGTAACATGTTATTGGGGAAAGCTGGGTGTAGGGTGTAGGGAAAGCTGGGGTGTACCCAAGAGATTTCTCTACTATTTCTGCAACTTCTCGTGAATCTTAAATTATTTTAAATAAACAGTAATAATAAAAATAAATTTTAAAATCTTATTGACTTCTATTCTCTGCCATCTACTTTCCTATTTTCTTTGTCATCATAGATTTGTGTACTTTATATTCTTTCACTGCCCTTTTGGTGAGGTTTGAGAAGTCGTGCTAAACACTCGTGTTCATCCCACCGTTTTTAACCAGCAGTCCCTCTATTCCGATGTATTTCTTTCTCATTCTTTAGATGGCTGTTCCAGATTGTTCATGGACTAGTTTCTCATGATAATTGTGTTTTGAAACGACAATATCTTTACTTTTATTTCTTTAAAAAAATTTCTTACTGTTTACTTATATTTGAGAGACAGAAAGAGAGACGGAGTGCAAGCAGAGGAGGGGCAGAGAGAGAAACAGAGACAGAAATCTGAAGGAGGTTCCAGGCTCTGAGCTGTCAGCACAGCGCCCAACATGGGGCTCAAACTCATGAGCCATGAGATCATGACCTGAGCCGAAGTCAGACGCTCAACCGACTGAGCCACCCAGGTGCCCCTATACTTTTATTTCTGTCAAGGATCAGTAATTATGGCCACTGAGTACCCAAACTGGAAAACCAATAAATGAGGTTAAATCAAACTTCCCTCATTTTACAGTCCTTAATACAGTTTCTCACGGAAATACAAAACTGATACAGAAAATTATACATGTAACTGTGTGATTGATGACTTTTCTCAGAGTGAATACACTCATATAATTATTGTTAAATATTACTAGTACCCAGAAGCTCCCCTTGCCTAAGCACACATAACAAGTGGCAGAGCTGGGGTTCAAAATCAATCTCCTAAAGACTAGGGCTTTTTTTCACTTCAGCAATCTTTCTCCAAAATGAGCTATATTTTTATACATCATAAGACTTCTTCCCACAGTTAGGGCCCATTTTTTCATTTATATTGAAGACATTTTTAAGGATCAGCAAATGGAATCAGGTAAGTGGCCCTTTGGTCTCCTTGCCAACCTAAAACTTTATAAATCGAAACTGCAGTCATTCATTCACTCATTCACTAGCATACTCTATGAGAAGGAGAAAGGATTAAACACAGCCCCTATTCACCAGAGAGTAATTGAAAAAAAACCCAAAACCACTGACTTTAATATAAAGTAGAATGATATGAGCGTTAAATAAAAATATGGAATCCCCTCCCTTCCTATTTATCCTCCGCATGGATGACAAAATAATCTTTCTAAAACACTAATTTAATCATACCCTCCTCCCAAAGACCTTTACTCTCTTCCCATCACATACTGCCTACTGGATAAATTCCACATTCCTTTGTCTGGCATCCAACTCCTACAGAATTCCAGGGGTAGCGTTTGTTACTCTCTTCTTCGTCCCCAATAGCGTTGAAGCCAGATATACCTGGATTTGAATGGCAGATCTATCCTTTCCTAAATGTCTGGCCTTGAGCATATGACTTAACGATTCTCAATTTCAGTGTCCATATTTATAAACTAGTGATAAACTTTCTTCCCAGAGTCTATAAAGTAACAGGAGATCATCTGTACAATGTACTTTGCTTATGTGTTTAGCACACACTGAGCACTTTGTGAGCGGGAAGTACGCTGCATTTCCTATCACGCTGAGCTGCTTATAATTCCCAAACTCAATGTTATCCAACTGTTTCTTCTGTGTGGGATATTCTCAGCCTCTGCCTCTCATCCTTTTCTGTTTGGTTAATTTGTACCTAACACAGCAACCCTTGGGTTTTGGTGTCCCCAGTGAGGGGGCTCCACGGAGATGCTCCATATTTAAGAGAAAGAGGAAAGTTTAGTAAGATCTGGAGCACAGAACTGGAGCTCATGATGTTTCGGCTGAGGATTCTATTCTGTGTGAGCTCTGAAAATGCCAGATAATAGATTTTTTTTTTTTTAAAGGTAGATGTGGATATACACCCACATCTGGAAAGAGAAAGGCACAGGGCTCTCCGATGCAAGGAATTAAGCTGGTATTTGTATTTGTATTATGGTGATTGGCTTTACCTTCTCGTTTTGCATAATCTCTTTTTCAATGGTGAGGAGTGTAATTTCCCTTCAGTTCATAGAATAGTACTTGGAGAGGACAGAGAGGAAGTCTCTGCATTTTGTGAAAGAGAAAATTACCGGCACCCCTTTTGTTCCCTTAGGCAGGATTTGGATGGATTACTCATACTTAAAAAGGAAGGCGGCTTTTAACCTTAAAAAAAGAAAGAAAGAAAGAAAGAAAGAAAGAAAAGAAGAGAAAAAAGAAAAAGAAAACTCCTTGCATTAACACAGTGCATTGACATGTTACTAAATCTAAGGAATTTTGAAGGATAAATTCCCAGACTTTATCCAAAACATGAAACAAATTCTTCAAACACAAGCTGCCAAGCTCATCAACTTGTTCAGATCCCTGCAACTTTGGTCTCACCAAACTGCTCGCTTAGCTCCTTGATTGGCTGCTTAACCCTTCCAGGCTGACTGGGGTGGTGGGCAGGGGGAGCCTGGAGGGGGGCTGATCAACAAGCTCAGAGCATTGGCCCCTCTTGGAAGATCAGACTTCTGGAATCGATTTGGGTCCAGAATTGCATTACCCAAGGAATGTGGAGTATGCACAGTCCTTGATGGCTTGTGAACCACACTTCCTGAAGCTGGCCACCAGCCAGAGCTAAGGCCATCAGCATCTTAAAAATGAATTCTTTATGAGACAAAGAACAATCTGCCCAATTTCTGAAATCACTGACGTGGAAAGCTTGTCTGTAAGTAACCTAAAACTTGGTCGACATTTAAACTCCTTTGTTATTTCTAGTATACGGGGAATCCAATGTCACTCCAAAATGTCCTTTCCTTTCTACAGGCAGGCTTGGTAAGGCACTGAATAGCCTGGGATTGCATCTTGCTGAAACTTAACTGCTCTACCAAGAAGTCCGTTTCTGGGCCAATAATATTGTTCACTGACTGCTCGAAAGACAGGGCAGGCAGCACTGAAGTCAATGAGGAAAGATAAAGAGGAGTAATGATTCTGTCTCTCCAAGAACCAAAAGTCTAGTGGGAAAGATGAGACAAATATCTCTGAAGGATGCTTCAAAATCCAAATAAAGCAGTAGTTTGGAGAGGCATCCTGCGGAGTCTTCAAAGGAAAGGGTGGGTTATGAAGACATGACTAAACTCAAGAACATTCCAGCTGCTGAGAAAAGATGAGGCTTCCGGCTCAGAAGCAGGAGTCAGCAACAGTAGGTGTGGGCTTGTCTGGCCAGAGTGGAGAAATCCTAGCCTGAGAATATGGTGGGATTAACATAGGGTAGGAAGAGGATGGAGTGGTAGTCAGAGAGCCGTGTTGAAGCTCAACTTTGCTTTATTTTTGTGCGTGGATTATAATTATCTTGGGCTTATTTTCTTACTCTCTACTTAGGCAAGGCGCATTTTCACCCGATAGCATTCAGATTATCTTCTTGCTTCAGATCAGCTGATTTCATTTCTACCTCTTGTTTTAATCACTTCCTTCAAAGTCAAAATAACTGCCCCTGAAAATGTGCTGTTGGCCCATAAACATCACTTCTGGCTCTCAAATTCTGCACTGCCATCTAAGTCGCCACACAGAGTAGGTCCACTTTATCCAAAGAGGGAAGTACCTCTTTTGATTCGGGTGGTGCATGCCTGGGCCTTCTGTTCCAGTAATCGAGTAATTAATTATCCAGCACCCTGCAAGCAAATCTGACGAAGCTATTCCCCCACTACCAAATCTCGGCAACTTAGATAGTAATGATAATGACACTTCACCATCAGTGTACATTTTCACACGTATTTTCTATCGAATCCCCTTTGCTACTTATGAAGAGAGCCAAGAAACATCTACGTCTTATATTCTTAGCGTCAGAATTGCCCACCTAATCGGCCAATTCCTCATCGTATCAATAATAAAAAGTAACATTTGCAAAATGTATTGAGATTCTAGGGAGGCCAATATTTCCAAGTAACCCCCTAATATTGATGGGTTTACCCATCAATTACACGGAGCCTAGAGCTAGCCTGAGGGAATCATTCCAAATTGAATGCATTTTTCATGAGTTTTTTTCCTTAATTTCTGCTTCCTAAAATAACGCAAGGAGTGTCATTTTTTATCCTGTTTCTGAACAGACGTTTGCCAATAAAATTAAATTCACGTGAGTATAAATTCGTTGAAGATACGGAAAATGTCTAGCATAGTCCTTTGGTGAACAAATTAGGGAATAAGTGAATGAATGTACGACTTTTTTAAAGAAGCTCTTTTCGTTAGTCGGGGATGGGCCCAAGAATATGAAATGGCTGAAGATGGTAATAAATAAAACTGATTAAATCACTCGGTGTATCATAAGGTGGTGATAACAAGACCGTTGTAGAAAATCATTAGTTTGCGTGGTCAGAAATCAAGGTGATTGTACTTGTTATAGTCAGGGACTACTGCAAAGTGATCTAACTTTCCACTGAGCAGTACGTTCCAGGGCTTTCAAAGACCTCAACAATTCCTACCATGTCTCCCCAGCAAGGAGAGCCCCTTAAAGATCATCTGATACTATCTGTGTGTTTACATGGAAACAACAAAAGTCCAAGGAAGGACTATAACTTGACCAATGTCACACGTTTGCAGCAGAGCATGAAGGGTCTCCTTCTTCCAACCCAGCTAATGCTCCCTCTACTGCACCATGGTTCCATGCTATGAACGCACAGGAAGGAGGAACAGCTAGGCCAAGGGCAACTGATGAGCCCAGATGCTAGACCCAAAAAGGCTATCTATGTAGGAAAGGCCAAGCTGGCTATAAGTATTCAGAAGCAACTGAGCACTTCCTGAGGGATGTTATCGTAGGGTAGAAGAGCCAGGAGACTACGGTCCAGGTGAAATAAAATACAAGAAGAGCTTTGTTGGGAAAAGCTGGAGAGAGAACATGGCTGACGTTGGGTCAGTAGCCCCAACTGCTGTAAGGATCTGCCCAAATGCAACAACGCCAGAGGAATTTGAGTTTCTTCTGCAGTTGGCTGAGCCAAGGATAAAGTGGCTGATGAGCTCTTCATAGCAAACATTACTAAGGGAGACGCCATCATTTCAAGTGATGCCAGAGCAAAAATAAAACCGAGGACCGCAAAGAAATGACAGGGTGCTCGGATCCAAGCCGAACAAAGGGGCAGAGACTTGCCAGGAGTTGTTTTAAAAGAAAAATATCTTCACCCTAATGTCAAGGATAGAAAAATCACAAAGAAGGGAAAAGAGATTGTGTTAAGATTTATCTTGACACCTTACCATGGCAGATAAAGGCAAGGCGGCAAAACGTGCCGTGGCAGAAGAGGATTAAACAGTTTCCACAGCATGAAAAAATGGGGCTGAGGCGGAATGTGAGGGGAAGGTTTTCGATCTCGGGCCGGAGCTGGGGAGATAGTATGTCTCCATATCCCACGAGGAGGAAGCAGCATTCCAACGGGTGGGGTCAGCAGACCCGCCGACCAAGAGCTGCTCAGTGTGGTCACCTCGCCTAGACTCCTGGATGGAAAAATTGCAATTCAGATTATGCCGATGGGCATGGCCGCGCAACACAATAAGCCAAGGGAACGACAGGAGCCTCCTTCAGAAGTTGAAATCAACTAAGTCACCAGGATGGGCCCTCCCACAGCCATGGATTTGGTGAGGGTTGAAAAATGGTGGTCATTCTGGAGCCGAGGCTGACCAGTTTGGCTGAAATGGTTCAGCAACAGTGTGGTTGCCATGTGTGTGGACGCAGCTTAGATTCATTATCCAGATGTTTGGGCTACATCAGATCAAATATTTGGAGAATTAGAAAAATCAAAATAATTGACAATATTATTTTTTCTTTGAGTTTCTGCCAGATGCTTTGGCATCACTGTCTTCACGGTCAAGGGGGAAAAAGTATGAAGAATGTAAATATCTGGAAAAAAATCACAAAAGTTTCTTCCTTCCTTTCTTTCTTTCTCTCTTTCTTTTTTTTAAACTTGATGTTATACCATGAGCTAAAGTTACGGCTATCTGTTCACGGGTAAAATGAAGTGTTGTACTGAAGGCATTACACAAGAAAACTCCTCTTAATCCAATCTTATCTATCTGATTTATTAGAAACAGGCATATTGAAGCCAATGAGTATACACGTGATTCAGAAGGAAAGATCCTGGCTTTATTCTTTGTGTGGGAAGTGGTGCAGAACTTAGGATTTGAAGTCAAGTGGACTTCAAAAGACAGTGCTCTTGTGCATCCAAAGACAAGTTGCTTAACTTCCCTGAACCACGGTGTGCCCATCTTTTAAAACTGAGGTGAAAATAGCAGAACTTTATAAGATTATTATGAACAGTAACTGAGATCACACATACAGAGCATATAATACGGTGCTCAGTAAAAGTTAGTTGTGACATAAACAAGGTTGGACTGAATTGAGGAAGGGGACTAAGACATCCAGATGGCTTTTGTTTGTTTGTTTGTTTGTTTGTTTGTTTGTTTTAACTCTGGAGTATTATGCAGGAGATGTTTCCATTTCATAGAGCACTGAGATACATAACCTCTAAGAATCACACCAATTCTAAATTTCCAAGTGTCAATTAGTTCATAATTAGGTAGCTGAAGTTATCATTCACCCTTTTTTTATCAGTTGCCCAATTATCATTAATTTGTTAAGAGAGGCCCCCAGCAGGTGCTGAACCAACCATTGCAGCCATGACTGTGAAGGAGAACAGACTGAGGAAGAGTGGTCACTGCATACGGGTCAGCAAATGCACAAATCAAGACCTACGACGTCATCATCTCACGCATACACATAAAATAACGCCTCTGTGCTTGGAAGTTTGCATGCATTATCTCACTTAAATCTCATCACGCTGCGATACATACATTATCCCCATTGCACAGAAAATGAGGTTTAAGTTTGAAGAGATTTTTAAAATTTACCTGAGGTTATACCTAGGTAGGAAGTGGCATAAACTCAGACTATCAGACCTATGTTTAGTCATTCCACTACCCAGCTATCATGCTTCCTCCTCTGGTCTTTTAATAATTGCCACGCTGCTTTTTTATTCTTTTTTTTTTTTTAATTAATCTGTGCGGTATTACACATTGTCTTTGTAAAGTGGAAAATCAGCTTCTGAATGAAGCAACAGACTGGAAAAGTAGGTTCTGATCATAAGTTGGGCACTAAATAGTGGGCAAGTTATTTAAAATCTCTGACCCTGTGTGTTCTCTGCTTTATCATACAGTTCCAGTGCTTTACCTCTAAAATTAATTTCATCCTCACAAACTCACCTGGACTGAGAATTGTTTTCCTGGAGTAAAAGCATGCATTTTCCTGACCATCATAAAATGTCTAGAGGACAAGTCTTATGTATTGACCCAGAAGGAACAATAAAAGAAGCGTTGTCTCATTTAAATCTCCAAGACTTGGCATGTTCTTTTCTCCTTGACACCTTTGCTTCTGAGTCCAGTACTCTGCACCTGCAAAGAAAATGTCTCTTCTCTTACACCTTTTTGTCTCTACCCGGTCTCACTGTGTAGCCCAGTACAGCTAAACGAGCAAATTCCATAACAAAATTCATCTGCTTTGTCTGTTCAAAACTGAGGACTCACTCTGACACCAAAGACGTTATTAAGTTGCTGACTACCCTCCCCAGGAGTGCTGTCCTTGACATTCCTGTTAACCATAGCATAATACTTCTCGTGGTGACCAAATCATTTGAAACTATTGAGGAGAAAATAAACTCATTTCCAAAATGGGTCATGGGAGGAGGAAGGGGGTTCTCCTACTCCACAATTATTGATGTTCTCTTCCCATGAAAATATTCTTTTATTTGTAGTCCTTTCAGGAAGTATTAACCTCCAAACGTTAGGAATGGAACACGGGTGGACAAAGTGACACCAGCCCGGTGGCATCATTTCCATTTTCGCCAATACCACTGGATGGTTTCTTGGCTTATAAAAGTCATGGCTTCCAAATACCCCCCGGTGGAAAATTCTCTACATCTGATTTTTGAATACCCATTAATGGTGAGAAGTTGCACCTGCCTGGCCTTGTTGGTAGGTTCAAGTTGATGAAAAGGCTCACCTCTCACACTGTCGATGCGAAAACAAAACAAAAAACAAAAATAACATTCATTCTCAGTACAAGGCAAGTCTCTGACTCTGGGGACCTCGGGGAAGGTCGCAAGATCCCACAGTTTTTCCAAGTTTTGATAATATCAAATGACTTCCCCAATGGGTGCTCAAAGAAGAAAAGGGGAATAGACATGCCACAGTTACTACCTAGACTCAATCTGAAAGCCTCTAGTTCAAACACTGGCTTGAGAAGCTTCCTCGCTTTTTTCTTTCTTAGCTGTATCGATCACTTGCTTTGTGCCAGGCGATACAAAGAGAGCGAATGCTATTGTTCACAGTGGGCTGAAGGAGACGGTGAGGCAAGCGGACAATTCTAACTTAGAGCTGAGTGTTTTCCTCACCACAGCCCAACACTCCCCCAGAGAGCTGGACGCATTCTAACTTTAGGAATCTGCTCCCACCGACGCCTTGAACAGTTAGACCTGCCACTGGAAACCGCCAGATGAAGGGTGGAACTTTATTCAGACATCTCTGTAACAGCCACTCAAGCTGTCAGAGGCCCACAGAAGAAGGCTGGAGCTGTGCTGGAGGGTCCACCGCCGAAGCTTCTGGCTGACTCCATCTGTGCCACCAGCATTAACATCCCACCTCCTCAGCATCTGGGGGCAGAACTCAACTCTGACGTTTTCACACTCGGAGCCAGTCAGAAGCAGAACCTGCTTGGGCCACCGGCAACATCATCCTCTTTTAGCCCTCTTCCCTCGGTCAGTCTGCTGTATCTTTCCGCCAGCTCCCCTGAGTGGGGATCACAAGGTGCTTGGAAAAGGAGACAGGAAGTGACCTCTCGCGTCATGGAGCCCATCCACAAGAGGTGAGTAGTTTGTGGGGAAATATCAGGGGTTCTGAGTGCTCTCATCCCATCCTCGCCTGTCTTCTTGTGTCTCATCTTGCCAGCCCATGCGTTTGGTTCCTCCCCACCCTTTGCCCTGATCAAGAAAAGCCTCCAGAAGCCGGCTGTGCTGCTCTCCTCCCGAGGACACTTCAGCCTTCCCCTCCCTAATCCCCTGGCCCTTCAGTCAGGAAACCACCACGTGGCTTCCTTCTGTCCCACTGGAAGCCTCCCCTTCCCAGTCTCCTCCTAAGACGATCACCTCAGCTCCGTGAAAGGCTGCTCCAGACGCTTGCGAAACTTTGAACACTGACTGAGAGGACCCAACACGCAAGAATGTTCTGTCTTCGATAGACACCAAGAAGATGTCTCCCAGTTTCCAAGTAGACAAAATGTTGTTCCGCCTCACGGTAAGATGCTCTCCTACTTTACCACGTATACAATTTCTATGACCGTGGCCAAAAGAGCTCAAGTTTTCCGTCCATTTCAAATGCTGATTTTTAAAAAATTTCTGGACATAAAGGAAAAACTCAACAACGATCCTACTTCTCGGAGGTAATCAATAATTGCTACGATTCTGTTTTCTTCCCCTTGGTAGCTGGTCCTCGTGCTGAGGACAAAGAGAAATCAAGCGCTCCATGTTCCAAAGAAAGCTGAATCAAAGAATTGACTAGAAATGTGGTCTCCGGGCCTCCAAGGGAGGGTGTGGCTTTTTTTCCTCCTCTTCCATGGCAAGCCAGTGGAAGCAGTTCCAATGGCATTGAGCGAAGAAGAAAGAAAAAACAGTCCCTTGAGCTAAAGCCGGGGCAGGAAGGATTGAAGATGAGCACAAAATTGGAAATGAAATTGAAATGCTTAAACAAATTAAATTCAGTGCATGAGACTGCATTAACTAATAACTGAAAGTCTACAGAAGCAGTATCTGTCCAAGATATTAAGAGGCAAAATAAAGGAAGTTTGAACATCTTCATATGAAGGGCTTTAATGCTTTTGAATATAGAAAAGATTATTTTTGATTTAAAATTTGACTGATATTCAACTTATTTAAATTATACATTCAAAAACCTCATTAAGTCCAAGTTAAAAATCTTATTAGTCATTTACATGTCTGATAAGTTTTAACAATAACTTTTAAGGATCTGTAAATAATGTTTGGTCCCATTTATGAATGTAGTTAATTAGACACTTTAAATATATTAAACTAAATTTGTAGATGTAATGTATTCTAATTCTTTTCTAATATTCAGTTGCATGACTCCACAAAAAAGAACCTTTGTGAGTACTAACTAACTCTTTTATATCTTAAATAATTCTTGTAATTTAAAATGTGGTGACCCTAAAATCCTTTTATCTACGGTCCAATACTTTGCATAACATTTCAGTGTAAACCCACAAGTGTAAATTCATTACTCAATTATATTGTTTAAATTCACATTATAAGGCTATTAGTCTAAGAGAAGAATTCTATAAAACATTTTAAGTATCTAAAATATAAGTGCAGATTATACAATGTGTTATATTATTTATTATTACTATGAAGTATTATAAAAATACTAATATTATAGTTTTTAGTTTTTACATGTTTTTATACTTAATTTAACACTTTCCTAGGATTAAAAGATGGACTCATCCCTCAAGAGAGACCATAACTTGGGGCACCTAAGTGGCACAGTTGTTAAGCCTCTGACTTCAGCTCAGGTCATGATCTCGCAGTCCATGAGTTCGAGCCCCACCTAGGGCTCCGTGCTGACAGCTCAGAGTCTGGAGCCTGCTTCGGATTCTGCGTCTCTGTCTCTCTCTGCTCATGGTCCGTCTGTCTCTCTCTCTCTCTCAAAATAAATAAACTCTAAGTTTTGTTTTGTTTTGTTTTGTTTTGTTTTGTTTAAAGATAGAGACCATAACTTGAGGTTGCCTACCCATGGAGCCAGTAACTGAAGTTACTTAGAATTCGATTCTGGCAAAGTAGAAATCCTGGCTCTGGACATCACCTGAGAACAATTCCTCTCACCCATGAGTGTTGCAACACTCAACTCCTCTCTGTAGTATTTATGAAACGTTTTTGATTCTTTGGCTACTGGCAAAAACGTACAACTTCTTTGTAGACTAAACGCTTGATTAGAGTTTTTGTATTTCTTGTTCTCGACCTACGGACATGTATTTTTTATTTAACTCTAAAGAACTTTGTGTGTGAGGGGAGCCTGGGTGGCTCAGTCGGTTGAGCACCCCGACTTCCACTCAGGTCATGATCTCACAGTGAGTTCGAGCCCCACATCAGGATCTCTGCTGTCAGTGCGGAACCCGCTTAGGATCCTGACTCTCTGCCCCACCCATACCCCCGCCCCCGCTCCTGCTTTCTCTCCCTCTCTCAAAAATCAATAAACATTTTTTTTAAGAAAAAGGACTTTGTGCGCCGTGAGATCCCCAGATAAGTAAACATATTTTCTAGCTGTTCAGTTACAGAGAGTGAAGAGTTAAATTCTAATTGTGGACTTATTGATTTCTCCTGGTAGTTCTGTCCATTTTTACTTTGTTTGAATTTTAAGGTGAATTTAGCTTTAATAATTCCAAAAGGATGCTCTGTATCTCTCATGTTACCTCCTAACTTAAAACCTATTCTGTTGATATTAACAAAGCTACACATTCCTACTTCTGATTTGCATTAGCATGACTTACATGATATATTTTTCCAAGTTTTAATCTATCTATATCTTTGTTTTTTAGATGTGTCTCTCGTAGATAGTGTACATTTCAATTTGGAGAATTTAACCCATTTTCATTTACTGTAATTACTAATATATTTAGGTTTAAATCTCTTATTTTTGCTTTATTTTGCTTATTTTGTCCTGATTGTTATTATGTTTCTCTTTCTCCCTCCTTTCTTATATTCTTTTAGTAGATTATATTCGATCATTCAATTTCTTTCCTATTTTTGGAGATTACATTACAGTGTGCATGCTTAAATCTAAAACTAATAAATACCTTTTTCCTCTTCTTGGACAACAGAAAAATCTGCAGACAGCTTAACATTTTTTTGCCTTCTAAGTATATGCTAACGTCATGGTTTTTAATTTTATGATTTTTTTAGAAATTAGCGCAACGACCTTACAAATTTTAAGGATATTTAAAAATACAGCCAATTGAATTTCATTTCTCACATGGCTTTAGCTGACATACAGCCCCAGATTATGTAGATTTCCTTCAGACATGATACACTATACACTATGATTGAAGGTAATAAATGGAGGAAAAAGAAATCATTTGCACCATTCTAGTTGTATGTCATCAACTACTACAGATGAGATAAAGTTACCCTGATTATATATAAAATCAGGAGAATTTCGTTATTAGGAATTAATATGAATTATGTTATTATCATGTTTCTAATAACTTATTACAATATTTATAAATTAAGCACACTGGCCCATTGGCTTCTACATAATTTGTAAATACTTTTATGCTTTATTTGCCTATTGGATTGGTTTATAATACTTGATCACGGATAGAAGTTTGTAGTCAAATATCCTAATTTTTCTCCTTTATGGTTTCAATGATAATGATTGATTGTCCAAATTCACTGTGTAATTCACTGCATCAACAATATTGAAAACTCAAAATAGACAAAAGAATCTTGAAAAAAGAACAAAGTTATGCTCTTCGATTTCAAAGCTTACTATAAAGCTATAGTAATCAAGATAGTGTGGCTCAGCTCATGATCTCATGGTTTACGGGTTCGAGCCCCGCGTCGGGCTCTGTGCTGACAGCTCAGAGCCTGGAGCCTGCTTTGGATTCTGTATCTCCCCTTCTCTCTGCCCCTCCCCTGCTCGTGCTCTGTCTTTCTCTGTCTCAAAAATAAATAAAAACATTTTTTAAAAAATTAAAAAATATATATAGTGTGGTACTGACATGAGGAAAACATACAGATATAAATAAAATAGAATTAAGAGGCCAGAAATAAACCGTTATAATTATGGTCAGTTGAGTTTAGATAGAGAGGCCAAAAAAAAGGTGACTCTTGATTTCAGCTCAGGTCTTGATATCAGGTTCGTGGGATCAAGCCCCATGTTGGGCTTTGCACAGAGCCTGCTTGGGATTTTCTCTCTTTCTGTCTCCTTTCTCTGCCCCTCCTCAACTTGTGCACACGCACACTCACACTCTCTCTCCGAAAATAAATAGATAAAAACATTTCTGGGGCGCCTGGGCGGCTCAGTCAGTTAAGCATCTGACTCTTGGTTTCGGCTCAGGTCATGATCTCACGGTTTGTCAGTTCAAGTCCCGTGTCGGGCTCTGCGCTAGCAGTGTGGAGCCTGCTTGGGATTCTCTACCCCCTTCCCGAAATAACTAAACAAACAAACAAGCAAACATTTTTTTAAAAGATTAAAAAAAAAAAAGATGCCAAGACATGTAAATGGAGAAGCAATAGACTTTTCAACAAATGGTGGTAGAAGAAAAAATTAATATCTACATGCAAAAGAATGAAGTTGAACCCCTTTCTACACCAGCTAAAAAATCAACTCAAAATGGACCATGGACATGAATGTAAGAACGGAAACTATAAAACTCTTGTTAGAAAAACCAGAGGAGCAAATCTTCATGACCTTAGGTTGGGCAATGATTTTTTAGATGGAACACCGAAAGCTCAAACAAAAGAAAACAAAATGATAAACTAACTTCATAAAAATTTTAAAACTTTTGTGCTACAGTAATACCATCAGGAAAGTGAAAAAACAATGCATAGAAGAGGGGAAAATATTTGCAATTATATATCTGATAAGGGATTTGTACCTAGAATATATTAGGGACACTTACAACTCAATAATAAAAGGTAAGTAATATAATTTAAAATGGGCAAAGGTCTGAATAGACATTTCTCCGAAGAAGATATACAAATGACCAATAAGAACTTAAAAAGATGTTCAACATTATTTGTCATTAGGCAAATGGAAATCAAACAGGATTCTCACTAAAATGGCCATTAAAACAACAACAACAACAGACAAGGAAGTATGTGAAATTAGAATCCTTCTCCATTGCTGCTCAGAATTTAAAATGGGAAAGATGCTTTGGTCTGAAAATCCCTTAAGATGTTTAACATAGATGGGACACCTGGGTGGCTCAGGTGGTGAAGCGTCCGACTCTTGATTTCAGCTCAGGTCGTGATTTTGTGGTTTGTGAGTTTGAGCCCCACATCACTCTCTGTACTGACAGTGTGGAGCCTGCTTGCGATTCTCTCTCTCCCTCTCTCTCTCTGCCCCTTCCCTACCCTAGCTCACTCTCTCTCTCTCAAAATAAATACACTTAGGGGCGCCTGGGTGGCTCAGTCGGTTAAGCGTCCGACTTCAGCTCAGGTCGCGATCTCGCAGTCCGTGAGTTCGAGCCCCGCGTCGGGCTCTGGGCTGACGGCTCAGAGCCTGGAGCCTGCTTCCGATTCTGTGTCTCCTTCTCTCTCTGCCCCTCCCCCGTTCATGCTCTGTCTCTCTCTGTCTCGAAAATAAATAAAATGTTAAAAAAAAAAACCCAAAATAAATACACTTTAAAAAAAAAAGATGTTTAGCATCATGTTATCCTATGACTTAGCAATTCCATTCCTAGGTATATACCCAAGAGAAAAAAAAAAAAAATATGTCCACACAATGTCTTCTACATGAATGTCCTGGGGCATAGCCAAAATGTGGAAACAACCCAAATGTCTACCAACTGACAAATGGATAAACAAAATACAGCATATCCATAGGATGAGACATTATTTGAGAATAAAAGAAACGGAAGAACCTTGAAAATGTTATGCTAAGTGAAACAAGCCAGACACGGAAGACGGTATATTGTGTGATTCCACTCATGTGACATTCCCAGAACACGCAAATCTATAAAGATAAAAAGTAGATGAATGGCTTCCAGGGAATAATGACAGGTGGAAACGAGGAGTGGTTACAAATGGGTATGATGTTTCGTTCTGGAGTGATGAAAATATTGAAAATCAGATTGTGGTGGTTATTGCCTAACTCTGTGAGTATACTAAAAACCATCGAATTTCAATGGTATATGGTATATTTGAATTATAGCTCAATAAAGCTGCTAAAAATAAAGGCTGGGGAGTAAGTTGATAAAATTCTAAATCTATTCATGATAGAAACAAAGCTATTTGCAAAGTGGTATTTAAAAACTCTTTAATACAGTAAACAATATCAAACCTACATAAGATTTCTCTTTTTCCCAAGTATCCTGACAATGTCTTTAATGGGTATGTATTTTCAAAGGTCAAATCTAGTATCATAGATTACAGTGATTTTAATGTCCCTTTATTCTTCACTAACAACTTTTTTTTCTTGTCTTTCATTGAGAGTGATATTTTTGCAACACTTGTGGGAGAAGTTCCCCGAAGTTAGATTTTTTTCGGATTGTTTTCTCGTGTTTAAATTCTCAGTAAACATATTTGACGACGATATAACATAAATGGCATTGGGTCTTTCTCCAACATCGTCTTTCAACATACCAAATGGTGAAATAGTAGGGGCACTCTCGTTTAAGAAAAGATTAACAAGTACACTAGTATCAGGTGCCTGGCTGACTCAGTAGGTTATAAGCATCCGACTGGGCCTCAGATCACGATCTCATAGTTTGTAGGTTTGAGCCCCGCGTGGAGCTCTGTGCTGACAGCTCCGAGCCTGGAGCCTGCTTCGGATTCTGTGTCTCCCTCTCTCTCTCTACCCTTCTCTGCTCTCACTCTGTCTCTCTCTCCTCTCAAAAATAAATAAACATTAATGGGGCACTCGGGTGGCTCCGTCGGTTAAGCGGCCGACTTGGGCTCAGGTCATGATCTCATGGTTCAAAGAGTTCGAGCCCCGCGTCGGGCTCTGTGCTGACAGCTGGGAGCCCGGAGCCTGCTTTGGATTCTGTGTCTCCCTCTCTCTCTGCCCCTCCCCTGCTCATGCTCGGTCTCTCTCAAAAAGAACTAAACATTAAAAAAAAGTTTTTTAAGTACACTAATATTGAATAATATTTGGAATATAGAACAAATACAATAAAGCAAGAAAAAGAAATGAGGTATACATTTTCAACATTCATATGTGGTACTTGGCCTAAATATAAAATTCAATAGACAAAGGAAGAAATAACATAAATTCTACACAAGTTCTTTTAAAAAATGGAAGCACTGGAAATACCCTCCAACACATTGCAAGAGGCCAGCATTACTCTGACACCAAAACAAAAGATATTGCAGAAACAGAAAACTACAGTATAATTGATCTCATGAACATGCTGCAAAAATCCTTAAGAAAATATCAGGAAACCAAAACAACAGTATATAAAAATTATAACACATCTTGATTAAAAGTGATTTATCTTACCAATGCAAGGCTGGTCCAACATTGAAATATAAATTAGTGAAAATCACTGTGTCAACAGATTCACGGAAAAAAATAGGGTAATCTCAATATACATGGAAAAGGCATTTAACGAAATGCGATGTTTTTTCATGATAAAAATTTTCAAAAAGAAATTTCCTCAGCCTGAAAAGGGGCATCTACCACAAAAACCTAGGGTTAACATCATCCTTAAAAGTGAGACACTAATGGAGAACGAACTGAGGGTTGCTGGAAGGGTGGTGGGAGGGGGGATGGGCTAAAGGGGTCAGGGGCATTAAGGAATCTACTCCTGAAATCATTGTTGCACTAGATGCTAACTAATTTGGATGTAAATTTTATTTTTTTTTTTAATTTTTTTTTTCTTAATGTTTTTATTTATTTTTGAGACAAAGAGAGACAGAGTATGAGAAGGGGAGGGGCCCAGAGAGAGGGAGACGCAGAATCCGAAGCAGGCTCCAGGCTCTGAGCCATCAGCACAGAGCCCAATGCGGGGCTCGAACCCACAGACTGTGAGATCATGACCTGAGCTGAAGTCGGACGCTCAACCGACTGAGCCACCCAGGCGCCCCTGGATGTAAATTTTAAAAAATAAAATATTAAATTAAAAAAAAAACAGTGAGAGACTAAATTTGGACTAAGTTTGGGAACAAGGCAAGGATGTCTTGTCTCATTACTCCTATTCAACATCATACTGAAAGTCTTACCCAATGCAACAAGGTAAGAAAAGTAAATAAAAGGTATCTCTTGGCAGAAAGAAATAAAACTGTCTCTGTTCATAGATGATACCAGAAAAAAAAAAAAACCTGCTGGAATTGATATGTAAGTTTAGCAAGGTTATAAATTAACATACAAAAATCAACTTTATTTCAACATACTGGTAATGGATACTCGGAAATTGAATATTTTCAAAATATTACTTACCACAATACCAAAAACATCAAAAAACAAACACCATCTAATCCTTAGGGATAAGAGCTTCTCAAAATATGTATTTACTTTGTGCTGAAATCTGAAAAACACTGAAAGAAGCCAAAGAAGATCTAGATAAATAAAGATACTTATCATATTCGTGGATTGGAAGGCTTAATGCTGTTAAGATTTCAATTCTCCCCAGTCATCTATAGATCCGATCCACTCTTACACGTTTCCGGGACATCTTTTCTTTTCATTGGTCAAGGAGCATGTATACTGCAGAAATTCTTAATTTTTTTTTTTTTTTTGAGTTACATCCCCTTCAAGAGAAGGGTAAAAAAATTTAAACCAGAAAGGGTATATGGAGGCTACTCTTACTGCAAGAAAACATGAACAAGAAGAAACAGACCTGTATGGTTCATATTATTAAGGAATGTCAGAGCCCTTAGAGATTAACTTGCCCAGTACCTTAGTTTTATAAATATGGACACCGAGGCTGAGAGCTTACTAAAAGTTATACAGCCTCAACATCTGTGGCAAAGTCTAAAAAAAGGTGACGTTTCCTGACTGCCTATCCAATGACTTTTCCAAAAACAAAAATTCGTTCTCCCTGCCTAGAATACCCTGAAGCCTAGAACCATGACTCATCCTGCAACACTTGCATTCAGTAGAAAAGCAATTAAAAACTCTACTAAATTGAGGTCAAAGAAATGTTCGATGAATTTGTCTTTGCTGGGTGATTTGTACTTGCCTATTCTCAGACTGGGTTAATGGAATTCATCAGAAGTATGTCTGGCCCAGGATGATCTGGAACCAGGAAATGATCTGGAATCAAGAAAGTGCCTTACATTTCTAACGATAATGGATGAACGAGGGAAAAAAAAATAATTGAAAATCATTGCTACTAAAGTGTATGTCAGAGAAAATCAATTCGAGCTTTTCTCATTAGTTAAGACTCAAAGCTAAGATTAAAAAACAACAACAAATGAAGCAGAGAATTATTGGGGAGGGACACGTCATCTATGACCCTCACACTTACTGAAGAGTGCCAATTCAGAGGACGAGTCCTACCACAAACCAGCATCCCTCTCAAGCTCTGTAAATATGAAGAGAGACCTCACTAAAAGTTGTTTGGTGCCATCGCAGGGCTTGGGAAGAGGAGCTCTTCTCTGCCTCATCTTAGAAGAACTGCTTTCCCTAACCCAAAAGAGAATGACTTTGTGAAGTTTGAGGGTGTCGGCAACCTGGGGAGCCCGGTATTGCATTCCGTGGCTGAACATCTGCTTCACCAGAAGATGTTCACTGGGCTGCTGGATGCAGTAGAAACAAAACCTGGGGAGATATGGCATAGCAAGAGACTACCAGTGATGAACGGGGAGAGCATTGTCATCCTTTGTTCCTAGTTTGGAGGGATTCAGAGCAACCACCATGACTATCTCAGGGCAAGACTGCAACATTGCCCAGTCAGAAAGGACAATTGCTCTCTTTTTCTCTTTCTCCTGCTCAAACACCTGAGAAGCTACTGCCAGGAAAGCGTAGAGAGAAAGGGTGAAGCTACCTGGAAGCCAGGCCATACAAGCCTCACCCTCACTCCAAGACGGTCAATCTCCAGTAGTGGGTGAAAGGAAAATGACTGCTTTGAATATAATACGAAAGGGAATGTACTGAAAATGCCGGATCTCAAAAAGTGATACCAAATTTTTTAAATAACTGAAAGCAGTAGAGGTTATAGAACCAGGCCAAGATACCATGAATTGGGCCACTCTCCAGGATGAAAAATAAATTCAACATGACACAATGAAGAGTGATAGGAAAATTAAATCCTTTTAAACTTGCATGTCCAACAAAAGGCAAGTCATGAATAAATTGCTTATGTATATTAATGCAGCCCCAAAAGATTATACATTTTAACCTTCCCTATACTCTCCATCTACTTGGTTCTTAAATCAAAAATTGAGCAGGGAAAAAAAGTAGGTCTCTCAACCTCCTTCATTGATCACAGCTCTGGCTGACCTCATATAAAACTTTTCATCCCGCTTCCAATCATGCGAGTTTTGTGCCTTTGACTCATCTTTCCATTTACAACCTTATTTAGCCCTTAGAACCAGCATTTGGCACAACCTCCCTGGATATGACCTTTTGATTCTCTCTTCAACTATGATTCATATTTTCCCTCCAGCTCCAGAGCCATCAATCATCTTGGGTCAACATCTCACCTGATTTGGCTTCACATCTGGGCTCACAGGCTATAGGGCCACTCCAGGCCACCAAAGCCCCCATCAGTTCTGATTTAGACCAGGTCTAAGGAGTCATATCATGCCAGAACATAAAGAGGGCTCTTTCACCAGAGAGACAGACTCTTGTGTTTTGTGTTTTGGTTTTTTTTTTCCCTTCAGTCTTAAGTTATTGCTTGATGCTGTCTCCAGTGCCCAGATATTCCTGTATCTAAGCAGTCATTGGTCAGAGGGTATCAGACGGGGTCAGTCTCATTAGGATCAAGCTCTGTCCAACATTGATAGCTAATCAGAAACGCGCTCTGGTAGAAACCCTCAGTTCCACAGCTAATCAGAAAAGTCATTCAAATTGTGGATTTATTTGGGAACTTAGGAAAAAGTCCTATAGATATTAATTTTAACTAAAAGCAAATAGAAACATAACCTTATTTAAAAACCTTATAAGAACGGCAATTTTCCTTGGAGTGTGGGTCTGCTAATCAGAGTTCTGCTTAGGTTTCTTTGCATAAATAACACACTATGCCTACATGGGGGCAAGAGATACACGAGAGAACTCTGTACCTTCCCCTCAATATTGCTGTGAACCTGAGACTCCTCTAAAAGAGATAGTCTTAATTTTTTAAGAGTATTATTTATGTAATAAATAGTTGGAATCATACAGTTATGCAGACTTTTCAAACTGGCTTCTTTTACTTATTAATTTGCATGTAAGTTTCCTCGAGTGTCTTCGTGGCCTGATACCTCATTTCTTTATAGCCCTGAAAAAGATTCCATTGTCAGGATATAACACATTTTACTTATCCATTCACCTACTGAAAGGCATTGTAGCTACTTCCAAGTTTTGGTAGTTACAAAAAAGCTACTATAAACATCCAAGGGCAGGTTTTTGAACAGACATAAGCTTTTCCGCTCCTTTTGGTTAAATACCAAGAAGCACACCTGCTAGATCATATGGCAAAAGCATGTTCAGTTTTGTAAGAAACTGCTGTACCTTTCTGTATTCCTGCCAGTGATCAATGAGCGTTCCCGTTGCTCCACATCCTCACTAGCATTTCATGTTGTCAGTCTTGCGGATTATGGCCATTCTAAGTGTGTAGTGCTATCTTATCTTTGTTTTAACGTGAATTCCCCTCCTGACCTATGATGTGGAGGCACTTCTCATATGGTTATTCGCCATCTGTATATCTTCCTCGCTGAGGTGTCTGTTAAGGTTTGGCCCATTTTTAAATCAACTTGTTGTGTTTTTCTTTTTTATTGCTGAGTTGTGTGTACTTCCCGTAATATGTCCCTTCAGAAAGATTTCTCCTAGTCTGTGGCTTGTCTTCTCGTTCTCTTGACATTGTCTCTCCCAGAGCAGAAGTTTTTCACTTAGCTCAAGTTCTGCTTATCAATTATTTCCTTCATCAACTGCACCTTTGGTGTTGTACTTAAAAAGTCATTGCCACGGCCCAAGTTGTCTAGGCTCTCACATATTTGATCTTCTAGAGGTTTTTAGAGTTTTACAATTTGCATTTAGGTCTGTGAGCCATCTTGAGTTAATTTTTGTGAAGGGTGCAAGGTCTGTGTCTAGAATTGTTTTCTCCATGTGAATATGCAGCTTTTCCCAATCCATTTGTTGAAAAGACCATCTTTGCTTCATTGTAATGCCTTTGCTCCTTTGTCAAAGTCCAGTTGACCATATCTATGGGAGTCTATTCTTGGGCTCTTTATTCTTTATTCATTGATCTATTTATTTATTTACTTGTCATACCCTACTATCTTGATTACTGTAGCTTTATAGCACATCTTCAAGTCAGGTAATGTCAGTCCTCCAACTTTGTTCTTCTCCTTAAATATTGAGCTAGCTATTTGGAGCTTCTTGTCTCTCCACATAAACATCAGAATCAGTTTGAGGATATCCACAAAATAACTGCTGGGACTTTTATCAGGACTGTAATCGCCAGATCAAGGCGGGAAGAACTGGCATCGTCCCAATACTGAATCTTCCTATCCATAAACAGGAAATATCTCTGCATTTGTTCAGTTCTTTGATTTCATTTGCCTGAGCTTTGGAGTTTTGCTCATGTAGATTTTATACATACTTTATTATATTTATAGCTAAGTCTTTCATTTTGGATGGGGGTGCTGATGTGGATGGTGCTTTTAATTTCAAAATCCATTTGTTCATTGCTGGCATATAGGAAAGTGACGGACTTCTGTATATTAACCTTGCATCCTACAACTTGGCTATAATCACTTGTTGGTTGCAGGAGTTTTTGTTAACTCTTTCAGATTTTCTATGTAGGTAATGATGTCATCTGCAAACAAAGGCTGCTTTATTTCCCATTTCCCAATCTGTATACCTTTTATTTCTTTTTCTTCTCTATTGCACGGGCTAGAACTTCCAGTATGATGTTGCAAAGGAGTGGTGAGAGGGGACACCCTTGCCTTGTACCTGATCTTAGTGGGAAAGCTTCAAGTTTCTCGTCATCAAGTGTGATATGAGGAGCATCTGGGTGGCTCAGTCAGTCTAGCATTGACTCTTGACTTCGGCTCAGGTCATGATCCCAGGGTCGTGGGATCGAGCCCCGCATTGGGCTCTGCCTGACTGTGGAGTCTGCTTGAGATTCTCTCTCTCCCTCTGCCCTTCTCCCCTGCTGGCATGTGCGTTCTCTCTCTCTCTCTTTAAAAAAAAAAGTGTGGTATTAGCTCTAGATATCTTGTGGATAACCTTTTTTGAAAAGTTCATTTATTTTTATTTTGAGAGAGACAGGCAGAGAGAAAGGGTGAGGGAGAATCTCAAGCAGGCTCCATGCTGTCAGTGCAGAGTTCTATGCAGATCTTGATCTCACAAACTGCTACGATCCTGACCTGAGCCAAAATCAAGAGTCAGATGCTTAACCGACTGAGCCACCCAGATGCCCCATTTTTATAGATAGTCTTAATAAGTTGAGTTGTTTGTAAAGAAAGCTAAGGGCAGAACTGTAAATTTTTAGATGTTTTTGTCAAAATTGCTGTAGCTGTTTCGCCCATATCGAATCAATAGCAATCTTTTTCTTTCTCAACATTTACTTATTTTTGAGACAGAGAGAGACAGAGCACCAGCAGGGGAGAGGCAGAGAGACAGGGAGACAGAAGCAGAAGCAGGCTCCAGGCCATGAGCTGTCAGCACAGAGCCCCACACAGGGCTCAAACTCACGAACCGTGAGATCATGACCTGAGCCGAAGTCGGACACTCAAAAGACTGAGCCTCCCAGGCGCCTCTAATCAATAGCAATCTTTTAAAATAATCCATCTTCACTGAGTTTTTTGAAAACATTTCAACTTCATTTCAACTGTGTTTTCAAATAAACAACACTTTTTCACATTTATGGTCCATTGCCTTAAATAATATCAAATTAACTTTTATGATTATAATTCCAAGTATAACTGGAATAAACAGATTTAGGATAAACTCAACTAACTCGATGAACACATAATTTTTCTGAGTACAATTTCATAGTTTTAGTAGAAAGCAGACTACTAGTTATGAGTATTCATGGTGCTTTGGGCATCAGTCAGAGGGAAGGAGGAACATTCATTAACCCAACAAGTCAATTAAGTACAGGCATGTTAAAAGAGCTCTCATTAGACAGAATAACATTAATAGTGATCATTTACAAACTTCTTTATACTGTGTAACATGCTATCCCATGCATTGCGGGGCATACATATGTACTACTCATGGGAAACCCTTCCTCCAAATGTGTACTAAATGTTAATAAACTATACTCAAACCAAATCATGAATAGTTGTTTTATAGTTATTTCTCAATTTTTTTACTTCATTCTAATTTTATTAGGATTGGCGTGTCATTAAAACTTTGATCTTTCTCCAAACAATTTCCTGGTAATCTTCCTCATTTCAAAAACTGAGACCATTTAAGGTTTCTAGTAAATACAAGGAAATGAGAAGAATTCAAATGGCAAACAAAAAAAAAGGTGGTATTGTATTAAGAATTAAGATCCGTATAAGGAATTACGTATTTAACTTCTTAAAATCAGGGAAGCCTTCATGAGAGTGATCTCTTTATACTGAACTTTGACTAAAATAATGATTATGATTTCAACAGCTAGGAAGACGGTGGGAAGGAAAGGCAGTTCTTGGAGCATGAATGGTATAAACAGCATATAGGAAGGTATAGCATGTTGTTTTAAAATGTAGGGTATTGCGAGGGCAAAGAGGAGAGAAAACGCGGAGAGATGGTTTAGAATCATGCTGCAGAGGGACAACTCCAATAGTCTAGGAAGGAAAGAGTGAGAACCCAAAAGGCCCATTCCTGACAGACAGATGAGTAACTCTCTCCAGAAGCCATTGACGTGGATTTTATTGGGTTTAGATTTTCTGAAGCAAACTGAGAAAGATTTATCTTTTCTGAGTCTGGTGGTTTTAAGTTTTTGAAACCAAAGCCTCAAAGACAGGAAAACAGAATCATCAGGCAGATGGGGCCACCCATGCAAAGGCGTGAAGTCTCCAGACAGGTCATTTATTCTGGTCATGTTTTGGGCACAAGACAATTGCCTGGGATGAAAACTAGGGATTCCACAGCAAATGAAATACAATATAGATATTATTGTTAAGGAAAGTTTGTTGTTACAGTGATCAAGCTTTCCAATAATTAGAGTGGTGGTCAAGTGGTGTTATTCGGGGTTGCTCTGGCATAATTTCTCAGTAGACTACGTAGATGAAATATGCTTCTCTTCACAGGATATTTTAGAATTTGGTTTACTATAAAATATGAGCTCTAAAGTTAATAAACAGGGTGGCATTTGGTGCCAAGGATTAAATATTTACTGGTAAAATATACAGTGATGAAAAGGATTTTCAAACAGGCGATAAATCATATGGTCTGAGCTCTATATTAAATATTATTTTTACCGGGGAAAACATAAAACGTAGACCAAGGGAAAAAGTTAACCCGTTGTTGTAGTTCCCCGGGGCTGAACTTGTGAGGATCCCCAGATATTCCTTTAAAAAACCATGTAGATGGCAGAGATTTGATTTAATCTTTGAAAGGATTCATTTCTTTGGTGAAGTAAAGAATGCTGACCCCCCCATCCCTCACTCAGCCATGGTTGATTCTTTCACACTCTCCCATCGAGCCGTCCCTATTCCATCCGTCTCGTCTACCTGTGGGAGTCCTATTGCCCAATGGTGAAGAGCAAAGGCCCTATGGCCAGTCCGTCTAGGTTCAAATTCTGACCGCCAATTCCTAGCTATGTTACTGAAACACTGTGTTTTTCAATTTACTCACTCATCCACAAAATGAGTAGGTTAATATACCACAGCCTAGGCTTCTATACAGATTAAGTGAGTATATCCAGAGGATACGGATATAGATATATACATATGACTTAGAACACAGCCCAGAAAATAGTGAGCTGCCCTTCATCCTCCTCTTTAATTATCCAAATATTCACTGTCTTTCCAAATCCAACTTAATACTTGAATGAACTATCTCTGATCAATGCAAACCTTCCCGAGATGTGCATAGCCTCTTAGGCATGTACCTCTTTGTTTTCATATCTCATTGTTTATTATGCAATATTTCAAATTGATTCATGATTTTCCTAATACAGCAGTCTCCTAGAGAGAAAGATACGGGCTAACTTTTTTAAAAAGTCTCTTTCCATTGAATGTGTCTCTAGAAGAGGATACTATCAACGGTCTGTGCCCGCAAATTTTGCATCTGGGGAGAGCCTAGTATGTGCATTCTGCTGAAAACTGGACATAGTTCCCTGTCCTCCAACTTGGGCAATGAGGGAGGTGGGCGCAACTGTTAAAGCGTGCTCCCTGTGTGTTGGCCGGCACTTGGTCTGAATAGATCTGCTCTTGATAAACTGTTATTTAAGATGGATGGATAGATGGATGGATCAACATGAGACCTGAGGGGGGAACAAAAAGTCCCGCAGAACAAAAGAGAACAGTTCGCCTCTGGAAATGATTTCCCACACAAAGCAGAAGTAACTTTCAGAAGATTTCTGCTTCACATTATCTGTAAGGCGTAGGGAAAGACTAGAAAGAATGCATTGAGATGAAAATCCAAAAGGCAAGATGCTGGTTAGGAGTACTGAGTCAAGAGAATCTTTGTGGTAGGGAAGCAGAGGGGTGGCGAGAGAGAGACTGAGAGAGGGAAACTGATACTGTGATACTACTCTGCATTTTAATTCTATTTCCTTTAAACTCAGTGTTCATGGAGAGCAGCTAAGTGATTTTCTGCAGTCTGAGACTTATGTTCCTAATTAGACTCATTTATGTAGTAACATTAAGAACACGCAACTGGTGGAAGCAATAGAAAGAAATGGGGAACAGTCGAAGGTCAATGCTTTGCCTGGTAAATAGAGATAATAAGAATGTGAAGACAAAAAATCCTACTCAACAAAATCTCAGGATCGTAGGTCATGGGCAAGAACATTTTAGACATGCCCCTGCTTCAGGATAGGGTGGCCTTGTGTGAAGTCACATCCAAAAGACAACTTTCTTGGGGCGCCTGGGTGGCTCAGTCAGTTAAGTGTCTGACTCTTGATCTCAGCTCAGGTCTTGATCTCAGAGTCATGAGTTCAAGCCCTGCACTGGACTCTATGCTGGGAGTGAAGCTTACTTAAAAAAAATCTATATCATCTATATCTGTATCTATATCTATATCTGTATTTATCTATATTATCTATCTATCTATAACTTTCTTTATATGTCTCCAGAGAGGGAGATTCTGGCCTTACAAACAGATTCTGCAAAAAGAACAATTCTACCAACCTAACATTCTACAGAGAGCTTTTCCCAATAAGCGAAAGCAAAATACAGACAGGTGGCAAGATCTTTTATTAAAAAAAAACCTGGGAGGTAAGTCATAAGACCTGAACTTTAGTTCCATCCTTCTCTGCTCATTTGTTCACTGATTCTGTCCAAAGCACCAAACTTCTGAGGCTTGGTTTCCAGAGCCTGAAAAGAATAAGCCTAAGCCTTATCTTCAAAAACAAAAGTGGAAACTACTAGCCATTCACCAGAATTTTATAAAGCATAAAGCACTTTTGGTGTATGTATTACTTCTAAAGATGATAGGTTGGAGGGGCACGTGGGCAGCTCAGTCCGTTGAGCATCAGACTTCGGCTCAGGTCATGAACTCACGGTTTGTGAGTTCGAGCCCTGCGTCAGGCTCTGTGCTGACAGCTCAGAGCCTGGAGCCTTCTTCAGATTCTGTGTTTCCGTCCCTCTCTGTTCCTCCCCTGCTCACGCCCTTTCTCTCTCTCAAAAGGAAACTAAAAAAAATTTTTTGTGAATTTTTTTTTAAAGATGATAGATTGGAATGTTAAATAGTTAAAGACAGGTTTCAAAATTACCAGGGGAAGTTCAAGTGAGGCTAGAAATTATGCAGATATGCTAGTTTGCTTCCCTATCCAGCACAGACCCATTGACCCAATCCAATGCCCCTTGCATATTAAACTTCTATAAGTGTCCCACCTTCCAACTTGTTTCAGAGTTGCCTGGATTCTTTGTTGCATCCTGCATGTGTATCTACCTATTTCTGTTTGGCCATATCAATCCATATCCTAAACAGTTCTCCCCCAAAGGGTATAACCCATGGCCCCATAATGACAACTGAAGTCCACAGAACCCACAGCTGAAGCCAATGACTACAATGGTGGTAAAGACAGTGATGCCATGTTGGGGCACCTGAGTGGCTCAGTCGGTTAAGTGTCCAACTTCGGCTCAGGTCATGATCTCACGTTCATGAGTTAGAGTCACGAGCCCCATGTCAGGCTCTGTGCTGGCAGCTCAGAGCCCGGATCCAGCTTCAGATTCTGTGTCTCCCTCTCTCTCTCTACCCCTCCCCTGCTCGTGCTCTGTCTCTCTCCGTCTCTCAGAAATAAACGTTAAAAAACATGTAAAACAATAAGACAGTGACACCATACTGAAGATAGTAAGAGAAAGTGATGGAATCGTACCTTGTATTTCCAAAGAGGGGTCACAAAGCTCCCTTTGTGACCTGAGTTTCCAAATTCTCCATGAGGTTCCACTTAAACGCACAACAGATGCACACAAAGCCTCAGCAATTGCCAAATTATATTATTTTAACTAGCAAACCAAATCTGAAAGCCTGGGGCAAAAGTTTTCACAAAGCACATTGGGGCAATGCCAGCTTCGATGATGGCAGAAGTTTTGATTAGGAGTTTGCCCACATCTTAAATAAATAAATAGTGACCTCCTTACCACCCAGAATGATTTTTCCTTGAATGGAATTATTACTCAATGGAAAGACAAACACTGAAATTCAAAGCAGAAGTTTTCTGTGCATTGATATTAAACCATAAGAAATGAACCAAGAGACCGAAGAGGTAAAGGGAGCCGCTCCCAGTTGCTGGTCGCTTCTCCTTGGCTCCCACACCCACAATGACTTCACCTTGTTTTACGACCTCTTCTCTCAGCCGGGGGTGGACCCCCTGCCATCGCTTTGCCTCCTGGTACATTCCTCATCAACCTTTAAATAGCTGCTTCCCTGTGAAGGCTCTTCTAGTCCCTCCATCAGTGCCCCGTCAGTCATATAGTCTGTGGCTCTGATTCCATCACAGCTCATCTCAGGCGTAAGGGCCACCGAGTCAGAATCCCAGGCTTCAAATCCGGGTTTCCCCTTCCCGGGCAGGTTATTCATCTGAAAATTGGGATAATGACCCCACTTCCTTGGGGCTCGAGTGAAGATAAAAAGGCAAGCTGTGTCCAGGATTTGTGCGGTGCTTGTGACAAAATAACCGGGCAATAAATTTCTTGCTTTCACCAAATTAAAAAAAAAAAATCCCTATTCAGGTATATTTTGTCTATATTTTGTTATATTTTCTTTTCTATTCAGGTATCCCCAGCAAGGCTGGTATCTAGTACAATGTGGGCACTTAAAATATTTTTTTTCCATTTAACAAATGAGTGCATATGTAGAGTGATTGACACTTTAAAAAGAACTTTATGGGACGCCTGGGAGGCTCAGTCAGTTAAGCGTGCGACTCTTGATTTCGGCTCAGGTCACGATCTCAAGGTTTGTGAGATCGAGCCCCACATCGGGCTCCATCCTGACAGCGCGGAGCCTGCTTGGGATTTTCTCTCTCCCTCTCTCTCTGCCCCTCCCTTGTTCATGCACATGTGCTCTCTGTCTCAAAACAAATAAAATAAGTAAATAATCTTAAAAAAAAGAAAGAAAGAACTTCAGCACATGTGGTCTCCTTGGCACCTTCCGGTAGCCCTCAGAGAGACGCAAGGCAGGCCCAGGCTTCCTCCTGGGGAGAAAGACTCTTCTTCGTCTTCATGTGCAGCTGCCCATCGTGGGACACCTTCTGAGCTCAAGGATGATATCACACGACCAGACTGGATCAAAGAAATTACCCTGGTAATGTCGCAGTTTGAAGAAACCACCAAGGGGCAGGAAAAACATGGGGGGCTTTCTCAGTCAGGGGTAACACTGCCGGGAAAGTTGACCGACTTCTGGTACCAAAATTCCAGAAGCTTCCCTCCCCCAGTTCTTCCTTATCTTGTGTTTCGATTCTTTCCAAACAATGTTCTTAAGTCCTATGAGATAGTAGGTAGAACACCGAGTTCGCGGGCTGTCTCTGCCATTAGTAACTGTGGATAAATCTCTTCTCCCTCTTTTTAAATTTTTTGTAATGTTTATTTATTTATTTTGAGAAAGAGAGAGAGCATGAGCACGAGCTGGAGAGAAGCAGAAAGAGAAGGAGAGAGAGGATCTCCCGCAAGCTCTGCACTCTCAGTGTGCACGGCCGGACGCGGGGCTCGGACTCGCAAACCGTGAGATCGTGACCTGAGCGGAAGTCAGATGCCCAACCGACTGAGCCACCCGGGCGCCCCTCTTCATGTCTCCTAAGGCGAGTTTCAGTATCTACTGAATGGGAACGATACCACTCGCCCTGCTTACCTCAGTCATTGCTAAAGGTGCACACGGGGTGATTTCTGCAGTGAGGTTTCGTGAACTACGAAGCAAATATAAACCATTAGTACTCCCCACTTCCCAGGCAGTAGCAATAGCTTATTTCCCTTGGTGGAAATGATAAAACCTTGTGTTGGACCCAGCAACACTAGGGGTCAGCCACGCGGAAGCGTGCTGGGTCCAAACCTAGTAAGTCCCGACTTCCTCTCGCTCTCGCCAGGTTCTCGGCCAATGTCCTGAACCTTTTTGCTTTTGACCCGCCTCACGGTCTACTTCCTGAGCCACTGCTGATCTCCTTGGTGCCTAAGCCCTGGACACACGTCTCGTCCGTGGCGTGGAATCCTGCACCCCACAGACGACATTTGTCGCTGTTCCTTCAGCACTGTTACCTAGAACGACGAGAGTGAGAAGAACTTTGGCTTTTCTGGGCGCTTCTACGTGGCAAGGGTGGGCCTACGAGGCTTGGCCACAGAGTCGCACGAGGAGCGCCTTCTTTGGTCATTTTTTTGACCCATGCCTTTTTATGCTCCTTGCCCAGAACACGCTTTTTCAACACGCATTTCCATTACCCGATGGTAAGTCTCAATGACAAAGTCCGAAGTTGATTCTTGCTGGGAAGGGTTATTAGCTTTCTCTAGCTCTATTATTTTTATACGTACGATGAGAGAGTTCTCACGAGGTCAAATCACTGGGCAATGTTTCCAGAACTCAAGCCACTCTTTCTCTCGAAAAACTAAATGGAGAGAAGACTAGACTCCCTTCTCATGTGTAGGGCAAATATTTCCCCCGGCAGGTGGGAGAGGGCTCCCTTCACGCCAACCCCGCACACATTCTTTCAGAACCTTCTTTGTTTCAAGAGTTTGGCCCATTTCTGCCGGGTTGCACAAAAAGCGTCTAGACCTTGTGAGACAATCCACAAAGCAGAGGGAGCCAAGGGGTGGGGTAGTCTGGGGAGGATAAAGTCACAATCCCCTACAGGGGATTGTGTTAAGAAGGTGGAAGAGGGGCTCGGGGAAACCTGTTCTGGTTCTCAGGTCATGTGGGTCCCAGATCGGTTCAGATCTATCAGATCGAGGAGAAAGGCTGTGGGAGCCCCGGACCAGCTAGCGCAGAAGCAACTCCTCCATGCTGACAAGCCTTCCCACATGTGGCCTCAGGGCCCGCGAGCCAGAGTTCCCTTCTCCAAGGATCCTGTTACAGTACCAGCCCTCCAGCTGTCTGCAGCCGTGGGCCTTCCAGCTCCCCACCGCTGGCTTTTCAAATAGAAATGGCCTCTCTCTAAGACAGTTTACCAGAAGAGATGGTTTCAGATGCGCAGGGGGTGAAAATACGATTCTAGAAGCAGCCAGTAAGCTAAGGCCTCAGAGTATTTTCAGAGTATCAGCCGGATACGTTTCAAACCCCAAGTTCAAGAGCCTGTGGGAGAAGAAAGGGTTTCAGGGACTTTTCATGAAAACAGCCCCGGGGGTGGGGTGAGTTTCAACCTATTATGAGGTAGATGGGGTTGGGTTCAAGATAACAACCCAATCAGGGGCACTTGGGTGGCTCAGTCGGTTGGGCACCCGACGGCGGCTCAGGTCACGATCTCACGGTCCGTGAGTTTGAGCCCCGAGTCGGGCTCTGTGCCGACAGCTCAGAGCCCGGAGCCTGTTTCAGATTCTTTGTCTCCCTCTGTCTCTGCCCCTCCCCTGCTCATGCCCTGTCTCTCAAAATGAATAACCATTAAAAAAAAAAATTTAACAAAGACAATAAGCCAATGAGAAGTAAGTCGCGGTGCAAACCGTGATGCACGCTGTACTCCGTTTCCCCTTAAATCAGACGCTGTTGCTTTTTTCTGTTCTTCTTGACACACGTTTCAACTCCCGGCTTCTTGTTGCTTTGACTATGAGGTTCATAGGCTCAGGGTAGTCTCACTGCATAAATCAGGGACTGTTGTGGTTTAAAATGTTTTCAGTGCTGTAAACTTCCAATGTGCCAGTTGTTGAAGGTTAAGTTCGTGTCTACGCCGGGCTGTTTGTTCAGAGCTCCATAATTTGAACAGACAGTGGTAAGAAATTTTATGATATGCATTTATGTTAGTTCTTTCTACTCCTTTCCACCACTTACTCATCCTCCCAGGACCTCAAACTGTGGTATCCCTCTCTTTCCCCCTCGCTCCCTCCTTTCCTTCCTTCCTCCCTTCCTCCCTCTCTCCCTCCCTCCATTTCTTTCTTCTCTTCCCTCCCTTCCTGCCTCTCATTCTCTTTTTCTTTATTTCCTGAGCCCTGGCTTCTGTCTCATGACACAGCCTCTCTTTTGCCAGATTACATAAATATCAGGCAGTCTGTTCTCTGTCCCTTTGTGAAACACCTTCTCCAAGCTGTGTTTTCCCTTAGATTTAACTCTTCCAAAGTAGCAGCCTTCAGAGGGACTGAGGCGCCTAGGCACTGGGGAAGAGAGAGACCAAAGTTCTTGTTTGGCAAAGTCACAGCACCCCTCTCCCCACCCCACCCCACCCGGCCACAATCAATCTCACCAAAGCCCTTTTCAAGTCTGGAATTATTTTCATGCAGCTGAAGAAGGTAGGGTTGTTGAATTGTTCCTTCCAGCTTCCTTGACCCTCTCCCCTCACCGCCCCCCCCCCACCTGCCGTCCTCACAGAACACAGAAACCCCGAGCACAATTAAAAGAAGAAAACAAATAATAGAAGAAAGGCGTTGGACACCTAAGGGTAACAATGAAACATTCTGAAATGTTGGGAGTCAGGTACAGAACCCAGAAACAAGGTGGTTAACATCCCCCTGCCTTGCAAACGCTTTGTCTTTCGGAGCCCCCAGGAGCAAGCTGCTGAGGCTTTGAATTCCTATCCCTGGTGGAGCCCCAGCCAGCGGACTCCACCTACATTCTTACTAGGCCCCGGTGGGGGAGAGGGAGTCACCAGGGAAAGGGGAAGCAAGGGCAGACCCCAGGTACTGTCGGAGACACCGACAGGCTAGGGCTTTAGCCTGTTGGTTTTGATGTTTGCCCAAAGTCACCCAGTTGAAATGCCTGAATTTAATACCACTTCCCTCACCACACACTCGGCCAAATGTCCTTGGCTTTTCAATAGACGTAACCTCTTGGCACCATGAGTCTTGATGTTTTGCATTCTCTTCTTTTAGATTTTTTAACTCTCAACTTTCTGACTTACGCTTCCTACGTCATTTAAATGCCTTACATCCTGGAAGGAGATCCTTCCTTCCCTCCCTTCCTCTCCCCTCCTCCCTCCCTCCCTCCCTTCCTCCCTTCCTCCCTTCCTCCCTTCCTTCCTCCTTCCCTCTCTCCCATCTCTTCTGCTTGCTTTCTTTATTTCACTTTTTCAGAAGGGGGGACAGAAAGCAATGGCAGAGCCCTTGGAAACTCTGCCCAGGGACAGAGCATCCCAGGGACGTTTCCAACATGGCGTGGTGGGATGCAGGGAGACGGCACGGGTGATGGAAGAGCCACTCTGTCCAGAGAATAGAATTCTCTTTACGACAGCTTCCCAATTCCTTCTTGCTATATTTGTTGAAGTAGCTTCAGAAAGCTACAATCTAATCCTTGTCCCCAGGCTTGTCCCAGGCTTTGGCACTGAACACAGTCTTCAAGTGTTGCCCTTGAGTAGCAAAATGGGCTTATTGTCAGGTTGTTCTCTTGCACCCTTATAAATGCCCTTCTGGAGACTTTCTTCTTCTCTTGGCCAGCGTCTACAATGGCCAAGTCGCTTGGTTTACTGCCAGTGAGGGCTGGTGTTAGTTTTTAAAAACATAGATGCTTTTCATACCTTTGTCTCCACTTTTTTTTTTTTTAACCATCCTGGATTATTTTCCCCTAGAAAGTCCAGGAGCCTTGCCAAAGTTCACAATCTCCGTGAAGAGCAAAACAGCAGGAAACACTTGCCCATGTGCCACACTTGTGTGCACACACAAGCTATGTCTCACTGAATATGGTGGATCAATCATCGTAAATGAAGTAGCAAGTGTGATTTTACACGTACGAGTATTTTTCACAAAACTGACCAGTTGTAAAATCGTAAAACTGATCGGATAGTTTGGGGGGGGGGGGGGGTTCTTTTGTTTTGGGTTTTTGTCATTATAAAGCCCTAGTTGAGTCTTAAAACTTTTTGTTTTTCTTTTTAATGTGTATTTATTTATTTTTTTCCACTTACCGAGAGGAAAAATTTAAAGCAAAGACCAAGAGACAATCAAAGCAGGTTGTACTATGACTCCTTTCAAATCTCCTATCTTCAGAGCCCTGCAAGCCACTCCTAGGCTAGAGCAGAATAATAGTGATTCTGCAACAAGTTAGCAGTGAACTTTGTGGTCTCCCGCTTCAGATTTCAGTGCCCCAAGTGGGGACCATGAACCCACGGCTATGGGAGGATAAATACAGATACCCACCATCCTCGGTCAGCTAAAAACATTGCCTTTGTCGTGGCTCGCATTGTGAATCTCTTGACTCTTGACCTTTTCCCAGGAAAAGGTACCGGGATAGGTGTGGTTTATCTGCAGGAGCCATCAAGTCAAGCACCCGTTGGGTGTTTACGTTGTTTCCGGGCCTGGTATACCGATTCTGTATTAGGTAACTTCTTATGCCTAGAAACCTGGATCTCACCGGCATTAAGTCTGTCTGTGTCCTTGAAGTTTCACCAGTTGACAGTGCTTCAGAGTTGAGTGGAGATCTGCGGAGATCTTGCTTTTGTGGTCCTATGTTGTACCGGTTTATTAGCAATTGTTAGTAGGGTGCTTGGATGGCTCAGTCGGTTAAGCGTCTGACTTCTGCTCAGGTCGCAATAGTGAGATTGTGTTGACAGTGAGGAGCCTACTTAGGATTCTCTCTCCCTCCCTCTTTCTCTGACCCTTCCCCACTCACGCTCTCTATCTCTATCTCAGGGGGGAATAAAAAGAATTAAAAAAAGAAAAGAACAGAAAAGAAATTGTTAGTGTATTCCTCAGATATGTCTCAGATTTCTGGCATTGGCTCCACTTCTAGCTCAGTCTCAAAAGAAGCCCCACACCTAGTTTTCTAGATCAAGTGCGGGCACTTGCTACAACCCGTGATCGTTAATTAACCCTAAGAGGGTACTAACCCTAAGACGCAGAGATTGGTCACCACAAGCTGAATAACTCTGGTTCCCTGAATGGTTAAAGTCTATTGACTGCCAGGGTTCTATGCTGAGAACCAGAAAGGGGAGAAGAAACAGGAAAGGGCTCTCCGAAGCCCTCAGTTACTCCAAGAACGACTTCTCTAAGCAAACGGTCAATGCAGACAGCGCCTTTCACACAGAGAGAAGAAACAAGGTGGTTCTACCAAGAAGCTTCAAGACTACAACAGCGGCATGAGCAGAGAAACACGATGTACGGCCATGAAAAAAAAAAAAAAAAGACACATGACACAAAGGAAACACGACTTCAGATAAATTGCCAACCACATGCACACATGCATAGGTTGTCTCGCCTCTGTCTGCCCAGAGAGGAAATCAGACCATGAGCTAAGGAATGAAGCCCAGAGAGGTAGATGGACCAAGCAACTGATTCCATCACCTTGGCCTGCTTTCTTTCTTAGACTCTTCAGTTTGAACACCCTGTAACAACGTCCAGCGAGAAAGCAAATAAACAAAATATTGCCCTCAAAGAGTTAAGATTGATGCCACTGCTCTCTTCGGTGCATTCTTCTAACAAGGTCACAACTGCACAACGCTGCATTCTCTGACCTCGCCTACCCTTACTCCAGCGCTTTCTTCCCATAGTCACATGAACTCCCTTTGCCATCCTTCCTTTCAACTGCTATTTCTTCCGGGCCTCGATGTTCCAAGAAGCTGCCATTTGGGATGCAAAGCGATCCGGACCCACCTCACGGGTTGGTTTCCTTTCAAGCCCAGTTAGGAGCCTTGGGACGGCCCCCATCCCTACTGCTGGCCCGCTTCCCTCCTTACCCAATCAATCCATGGCACAGAGGGAGATATCTTCCACCGGAGCACAAAGAAGACTTTGTAGGACCCAAATGGGTCGGAAGCTCAGGTTTTGATTCCCAGCTCTGCCACTCACTAACCCGGTGATCTCAGGGCAATCGCCCAGCTGTAGGCTCCTATCCGGAAAACGGGGATCGTCATACCTGCCTCGTAGGAATAACTTGAGGTTTAAATGAGATCGTAACATTAGTGCTTCTATAGCACCTACTAGGTGCTAGGTGCTGTTAATTAAGTAACTGGCCCAAGGTCACATAGCCAGGAAGTAGCAAAGAGGTGACTTGAATCCGGGAGGGCTGGCCCCAGCACTCTCGCCTACCACTCCTCTCGGTGCAACGTTCATACGTCACTCAGCCCCGTGTCTGGCGTGCGATCACAGTGTCGTGCATGCCAGCGACCATTTTATCATTATCTTTCTTACACAGGCCATCAGAAAAAAACCTCACGTCAACAGAGATGAGGAGAGGAAAAAGAGGTTCTGGAATGCAGTACCCGGACCTCGGCATGGCAGGGTAGTTCTTCTGTGGGGTCTAGGAAGGACTCACCAAAGAGACGCGTGACTTTTCTCAAGAGCTGCCTCTAGCTCACAAGTGTTCTTGGTTTGGCACCATTGTCTCTTCCGTTTTCCAAGACTGGCGCGGAGCTTGAAGTCTCAATGGAGAATGGTAGCTTATTCTCACCCTCTCGTCTTATCAACGAGTAAACTGAAGGTCCAAGTCATAGCATTTTATCACAGAGGCTTTGTAAATTAGCAACAAAGCTGACAGTTGAATGCCAAGTTCTCTTGATGCCCAGATGATGTTCTGGCTCTTAAATGGACAGCCAATACATCTACCAGGTTTTCTAGATTTCAAAATCTCTTGTCCCTTGTCTGCCTAAGTGCAGCGCTCCTGGCCAAATGAGTGATTTAATTATTGATTTGGAAAACATGGCTACGACAACGATTCATCACATGGAAGACAGTTGCACAGCCATTCTCTCCATTTGCTTCTAATGGACCCGAGGTGGATGGGGGTGGAGTTAAATCAAAAGGTTCCTAATCCTCTCGGTCTTCAGCGGTCCTGAGCTTCGGGGGACCTGTTTGCTCAGGCTGAGCCCCAAGAGCTCACAATGAATTAGGTCGCTCGAGTGCTCCGGACCAGACGGGACATGAAACATTGAAATCGGGGACCTCCTTCCACTCCACCAAAAAGATCCTTTGCCTTTAAGGGCTCCTTTTTAAAGCCAGCGAGTTTCCTCTGATCCTCCTTAATAAAGTGCCCCAGCAGCAGTGTTCCCCTTCCTTATTTGAGATCTGTGCAGTCTCATTAAATTTGATGTGTCGCAGAGGGCTTGGGTATGTGAAAGGGAGGCTGTGAGAGCAGGGTTGGAGGTTGCCAGCTTCGCTAAGGAAACGTAATTCATTACGGCTTTTCAAAATGGACGCCCCTCTGGCTTCCTGCTCCATTGATTTTTTTCCCCCTTTGCAAGTAACAAGTGAAGGGCCAGCTCAGCCTGCAGATTTAACCCTTATTAACAGCCGTTTAAATTAGAGATGCATTTTGATGGAGAGACAGGAGCCTTCGTATATCCCCCACTCAAAGCAAACCCAGAAGAGATGATTAAATATGAAAGCCTGCAAATGTCTGGTGCCAGGCTGGCAATGTGGCATCTACCCCTCACCCGAGGAGGGGCCAGCGCCGCCATTAAGGAGTTTATCCAAATAACGCGCTCCTACTTTTCCCCGGTTAAATATTCATGACCCGCTCCTTCCTCCCCCACCCCATCCTTTGCAATAGTAATAGAGGAGGGAGCATTTGCTGTTCTATGCGGAATGATGAATCCAAGGACGGGGCAGACCGCTGGCATGCCGGCTCCCAAGGCTTGCTCAGAAAGGCTCATCTAGAACAACAAGGATGACCCCTGAGACCTTAAAGAGAAAATGCGGACCGCTTAGGTGCTTCCGAATGGAAGAACCTGAACCAGGCCAACCTGTTCCGGGAACGGAGCCTACAGAAAGAAAACAAGGATGGCAGAAAGACCCAGGCTTTGCCTCCATCTGTGGGGGACAGTGTGTGCAGCAGCCCCACGAACTAACCAGGAAGCGAAACAGCAAGGTCAAGGGCAGTGCTCTGACAAGGGTACAGATGGTCCAGGAGGAGGCTGCTCATCCAGCTTGCGTCCCTATTTTACTTGGAACCTCTTCATGCCTCAGATTCCTTAGGCTCTTCAACCCTACGTGCTCTTAGGGGTGCTGTTCAGTGCGGTTCCTCTCCCTTCTCCCTTAAGAGAACGACGTGGAGTGTCACGTTGGGTATCGCAGCCCAAACAAAACCTACCTGCCCGTTGGGACAGTGCATCGAAGAAAAAGACCATTTCCAAGAAGGGATGGAGATGATGCACCGCCCCAAACCAAGTTAACTTTGTTCAGATTTTTTTTTTTTGCTTTCCCACTTCCTCTAACAGCCCTCATCTTCCCTCAAAACAGATAGATAGATAGATAGATAGATAGATGATAGATACAGATATAGATGATATAGATAGATACAAATATAGATATAGATATAGATACAGATATAGATATAGATATAGATAAATATATCAATCAGCAGAATCGGGGTCACAGCCTTTGGAAAATGCTCACACACACACACACACACACACCCCGCTATAAGAAAGAAAAACATCAAGGCCACTCTCTCATGATCATACTCTATAAATTTATGTTCCTGACTTGCAGCATCTAACTCGAGGAATCTAAAGAGAAACGTTCTGTGGCAGAAACAAAATAAGACAGGCCTAAGTGAATCATGCGAGGGCAGCCCCGCCATTTACATGTGAAGTGAAGGAGGGTGACAACTCACCGCATTCTGATTTTATTTTGAACCGAAGTGCGTAAAAAGACTTTTGTTCTAGACTCTAAATTTTATCGTCGCAAATTTTATCGGACACCCTACGTTTTCCTTCCCAGGATGCAATTCTCGCCACTCCACTCCCCAGAGTCCCGAAATAGGAAAGAAATATGTACACAACAGGGTGGTCCCCCACTTCCCTCCCTTCACTTTGGTGACTTTCACGTAAGTTTCCTCGGGACCCTCAAAGTATACACAGAGTGTGTTTTGAGTAGGGTTCTCTTCAAAGTGTTTTGAAACAGTTTCAACGTAGTCACAGCGTCAGAGAAAGTTATGGCCAGCTTGTGCTGGCGGTAAAGTGGGGACCACTGGAAATCGAGGCCTTCCTCTCTTATTTTATTTTGTTTTATAGTAATTGACACCATCAGGGAAATGCACAAAGATGAAGCACTGGGGAAATAAACTCTCAGTTTCCGGTGTAGGTCCCACCCAGGGACAGATTAAGGGAGGTGTGGGCTTTAACAGCTGCCAAGAACTTTCAGGTTCAGAACAAGTGTCCACGCACGACACGGACTTGGCAAAGCCTTCTCCTCTTAATTTCATACTCGCAAGTATGTGCAGGGAAATGTAATCCCTGTTTTTTCTGAGAAGCTTTCCCCTTCTAGAACATCCAAGCCCTGCTTCACAAGCACGTACCTCATGAAAAGGGAGCTTGTAACGTGGAGGAAACCTTCCTGCCAAACAAGGAAGTTACTCCCCTGACCCAAAGAAGTAGTGTGTTATAAGGCGACCGCTTCAAAACGTATTTTGCTCGTGTACATCCTGCACTCCCTGCTGCAAAATAGTTCTCTGGCTCCTAAAAGTGTACGGAATGATAAAAGGGAGGGAAGGAAAGAAAAAATAAGTCATATGATTGAGCACTTAGCATGTCCCAGAAATGCACTTTAGGACTTTGCGTATGTTGTTTCCTTTCATCTTTGCAACGAGCCCATGAGATCACTTATCTTTGTGTTTCCACGGAAAGATAGAGACACTGGGAACAAGATGGTTTGGGTAACTTCTCCAAAGTCTGAGGGGCTGATCTAGAAGTAGGATTACAATCTATATAATTTTAAAGCTCCTCCTTTTTCATTATACAATACAGTCTCCCAATTGCAAGGGTCTTTAAAAATCAGAGACCCAAACACCACCAAAGCCACAGAGTGGAAACAAGAACCTTGATTCTTAGCTCCGTCTTATTTCCCATTATAACAGAGTGACCCATGCTGGGTTTGTATCAAAATGTTGGTTGGCCCCATTAGCACCTTCCTGTCATCATTGTTAATGAATGTACTGCCATGTTCTGTCAGACACAAGCCATCCCATGCAAACAATGGTGCCAGTAAAGGGTATCAGTTATATGGATCCATTGTTTCTACAAATACTTATGGCCACTATACTGCAAAGCATTTAAGGTAAAAGAAAGAAAGAAAGAAAGAAAGAAAGAAAGAAAGAAAGAAACCCACCCAGGCATTGCCTCAGCCTGGCCTCCTGTCCCCACTCACAGTACCCTTTGCCTACCTTCTACCCAAACACACTAATATCATCAGATGCTAAGAAGACATTCTTGAAGCAAAAGCAGACATAGGTACACAACAGAGGGGTGGTTCAATCTTCACCTAGCCAGAGCCTACCCACCATGCCTTCTTGCCTACTTGCCCACCATCGGCCCCACGTCCATCCACACCAGGTTCCCACCCACCCCTCGTCCCCACATCGCCTTCTCCACCAGTCACCGCTTCGGTGTTCTGTGCAACCGTGTCCTGTTTAATGAGCAAACTCTCAAACGGCACGAGACTCTTATACCAGTGTTCTTTCCACCTCACTGTCCAAATGGAAGAGTGGCTTTCCCTTAATTATAAATAGTTCTCAATCCCCCTTCCTGACGAAGCTGCTTCCTCTTCCCTGGCCCCAATTTGCAGATGGTCACACTTGCTCTCAACCTCCTCGCAGACCATTGTCCTTCAGCCATTGCCCGAGAGCTCTTCTCCTCTGCAGCCCCCTTCCCTCCCTCCTTGATACAGTCCTCTGACGCCTGATGCCTTGAGCACCAGCTCACCTGAGACTCCATCCGTACCCTAAGCTTTTGTTGACGACTGATGACCTCTCAGATCCCAACCTCCTCACCGTCAATGACCTTCATCTCCTTTCTATTTCTCACAACAAATCAGCAGCCCTCAAAGCATGGTCTTTGGACCAGTAGCATCAGCATCACCAGAAACTTGTTAGAAATGCAAATCTCAGACCCACTCTAGACCCGCTGAATCAGAATCTCTACGGGTGGGGCCAGCGATCTACTTTAACAAGGCTTCTGGGTGATTCAGGTGCATAATTTGAGAACCACGGGGGCAGGGGATGATCACACCAGGGGCATGTCATCGATTGGAGCTTTTCTTCTCCAAGATCCCTGCTTTACCAATTAGTCACCGTCTTTTCTACTTCTCTCAACTTTGCTACACTAGCATTTGCCGCGGTCTGAAGGTTGAGATCCTCTTCTGGCCTCAACTTCGTCCAGTCTGGACCCCTGGTGAGCCATTTCCTTCATGCCCCTGAGCTTGCAATTGCCCTGTAACTGGTTTCCCCTGGATTTGAACTTTTGGCAAAAATTACGAAACTGTGCTGATTTAACTCCAGCTAGCTATGTTACCGGGCCCTCGCTTCCGGTGTATAACCACATTAGTCATTTTCTTTTGGGTGTGCTCATTTGTTCTTTACAATGTCTCTTCCCCCCATCTCTTTTCAAGTGGGCTCCACGCCCAGCACAGAGCCCAACGTGGGGCTTGAAGTCGCGACCCTGAGATCAGGACCTGAACTGAGATCAAGAGTCAGACACTCAACTGACTGAGCCACCCAGGTGCCCCTGTCCTTTTTACATTACTTCCGACATTTCTCCATTTTCTTCAATAGTAATATGTCCATCCGGTCTTCCACACTTTGGGCCAATGGCCTCGAGCCTTACTTTACTAAGAACAAAGTCACCCAACCAAGTTCCCTCAGTTTTTTTCCCACTGCTCTCCAAGCCATCTCTGTGGCTGTTCCTCTTGGGCTCCATCTGGCTGATGCTCTAAATCTTCTCCCTCACGACTCCATGAGCACCCCACTCCTCAGGAATGCCAGTGGAACGTAGGGCCTCTAAGAAGGGAAGTTGGAGGCCATGGCTGTTCAGAGGGCCGAGGAGGTTGTCCGTGATTAATGGTGACACATGCCAGAAATAGATCCAAGATAATAAAACTGAGGAAAGGTTGTTTTGTCGTGGCCAATACTAGATAACTGGTTTCGAAATTGCTATTTCAGCAGAGAGGCAAGGACTGAAGACAGATTGTAGGAGTTTAAGAGAATGAAGTAAGGGGGTGAGGGGGTATGTGTGGCCCACTATTAAAAGAATTTAGCCATGCAACGTAGCTATGAAGAAGCTACGTAGAAATGTAGCTAAAGAAGCTGAGAGCTCAATGGACAGTCCTCTCTCCACCATCCATCGGTGAGGTCTGTGTTTGTTCTATGCAAAGGGAAAGCAGCCAGTAGACAGGGAAGACTAAAGACACTGGGAGGTGGGATAATTGAAGGAGAAAGGGACACAGAGACAGAGAATACAGAGCAAACCCGAAAGGATCTATTCATCAAGACTCTTCCTTGCAAGTGACAGAGTACCTTCATCAACTCACGTAGGACCAAACAGGGCTTACACGATCAGCTGGAGATCTGGAGATGTCAGTACCCAGAGATCGGATGCTTCCAGGACCATTGTTCTCACCTCTGCTGCCCTGATGTATCTTCCACACTCCCGTGAAGACAGGCACAGGCCAGTTCCATTCCACGGGCTGCTCCTGGCATGGCATGTATCTTTGCAACTTTGCCATCAGAAAAGAAAGCCTTCCTCCACAGCTCCTGTCAAATGCCATCAAGACTCTGATTGGCCCAGTCTGAATTCTGTGCCCAGCCCTGTGGGTAGAGAAGGAAGGGGAAGACAGGGTATTAGGGTTGAAGGTCCCCCATTAGAAATGCAGATGAATGAAGGAGGGGCTATTCTCCGCTCTCCCCCAACACGAATGGTGCTCAGACCAACAGACTAGGAAGAGTTGAGGTACAGGGCAGATGAAAACAACCAATACCAACTGGACGTGGTTAGCCTTGGATAGGGACAGAAGCCCCTCTTCAGACACCAGGATGGATGTGAGTGAGTGTGTGTGTGTGTGTGTGTGTAACCTCTACATGTGTATATACAGCAAAACCTTGGATTGCGAGTAACTTGTTGTGCAAGTGTTCCGCAAGACAAGCAAACATTTCTAATAAATTTTAACTTGATAAATGAGCGATGTCTTGCAATACAAATAGCACATGATGCCAAACATCACATGATCACAACTGAGCCAATGGTTCTTGACATTCGCTTTGACATACAAGTGCTTTGGATTACAAGCATGTTTCCGAAACGAATTATGCTCACAAACCAAGGTTTTACTGTACACATATATAATGTATATATGCTATATATGTACATATATAATGTGTATGTGTACATACACATGCATACAGATGTATAGTTATGTAGTTATAGACAAATGTCACAGGCAGGGTACTCTGAAAACAGAGTACAGCTTTGTTAGCAAGATGTTTACTGGGGGTAAACACGTGTGAAGGGAGGGGAGGAGCTGTATTTGGCAAAGGTAGAAATCAAGCCACCATGCAGACCTCCATCAGCCCAGAGGAGAGCTCTGGAGTAAGTGTCACTAATCAGAATCGTCTTGTGTGAGTCAGAAATGGCTGGACCAGGGGCGCCTGGGAGGCTCAGCCAGTTGAGCATCCGACTTCGGCTCAGGTCATGATCTCACGGTTTGTGGGTTTGAGCCCCGCCTCCGGCTCTGTGCTGGCAGCTTGGAGCCTGGAGCCTGCTTCGGATTCTGTGTTTCCCTCTCTCTCTGCCTCTCCCTCACTCATGCTCTGTCTACCCTTTCTCTCAAAAATAAACAAATGTTGAAAGAAAGAAAGAAAGAAAGAAAGAAAGAAAGAAAGAAAGAAAGAAAGAAAGAAATGGCTGGACCAAAGTGCCCGGGACTTTACCCACCTGTATCACTCGGTCACTGGATGCGAGCTACCTCAGGAAAGGCACGAGCTCAGGAAAAATCATGCCCTATACCATTGAGGCAGAGTTGGAGATGGTGACAGCTGAAAGCTGCTCTCTGCACTCCCCATAACTGGGTAGTCCTTCTATATATTTTTTTACATTTATTCATTTTTGAGAGACAGAGAAAGACTGAGTACAAGCAGGGGGGTGGGGGGCGCAGAGAGAGAAGGTGACACAGAATCTGCAGCAGGCTCCAGGCTCTGAACTGTCAGCACAGAGCCCGACGTGGGGCTGGAACTCCCGTACTGTGAGACTATGACCTGAGCTGAAGTTGGACACCTAACCGACTGAGCCAACCAGGCACCCCTTGAAAGAATTTATTTAAAAAGTTATGTCAAATGTCATAACCCAGGTCATAAAGCAGTGTGGTCCTTTGCTGTGTCGGTAAAAAAATCTTAAATGCCAGTACATTCTTTCACACACCTCTCATCAAGAGGTAGAATCTGTTTTCTCTTCCCTTGAATCAGGGCTGAACTATGACGGTTTTGATCTTTAGACTGTCAGAAGAGATACTGTTATTTCTAAACCTAGTAAGAGAACTTTGTCTCTGGGAGCCTGGATATGCCACATAAGAAGTCCAATGACCCTGTTGGAGATATCACGTGGAGAGATTCCTTGGTGACGGAGAGGAAGCCAGCTGAGTGACCCCAGCCTTCCTGCCCATCCAGAGCAAGGTGCAGGGCATTGGATGAAGCTGGCTTGGCCTCCTCCGATCGGCCCCTGGCTGAATGCCACCAAGCGACTCAGTCGATGCCAGTCAGGCAGGCCCTGCTTGAATATCTGACAAAATTGTGTTATATTATAAAATGGAGTTGTTTAAAACATCTAATCCGGGGTGGGGGGTCATATTTTGATAAGCAGCAACAGATAACTGGAAGAGTAGGCAAAAGCAGAGCCAAGGACATGGCACATTCTGGAAACAGTCAACACAAGACTGAAGAGACAACGCGAAAACAGCCCAGGGAAGAGCAACGATGGACAGAGATTTGTACGTGAGCAAGCTGGTTGGGAGGGGAGTTGCAAACACGTGTGACAGATCTGACTTGTGCCAAGATGGACATCGCTGGCTTCCCAACTCCTATGGAGTAGCAGACGAGGTCGTCTGCCGATGCTAAGAGCTGGGAGGAAATAAGACTGGGGCTTGGAGAACAGAGAGAAACTTGGGGAAACTGTGGCACAACGCCAGGAAAAACGCAAGGTCTGAATAATAAGGTCATCAGAAAGTGCCCGCTGTAGTCAAGTGGCCGGATGTGCATCGGTCCAGATCATCAGTGTTTAGAGACGCTCTCACATGATGCTGTGTCACTGAGGAGAAGAATGGGACTGACCCAGTCATAGTGGGCACTGGAGCAGGTGTGAGGAGGGAGGGCACGAGGGTGTGAACGAGAGATGCAGTAAGACGGGTGAAGGATAGGCTGAGAGTGTTGGCATCTTGACGACGTAAAGACCAGCATCTCAGGGAGTGGGAGTGGCTAAAAGAGTTCTTTCGTCATTTATTTATTCATTCAACAAACACTTACTGAGTTGTGTCAACTGTGTGCGAGTGTAATTCAAAGCTGCTCAGTTTCTCCGCTTGAGAGCAAGCAAGAACAGGAAGAGAAAATGAAATGAACTAAGTCCACTTAAGAGGAGTTGGAACCAATGGACAATATGATCTTCTGCGTAATCCGTGGGATTAAATTATGTTTCCATTGCTTTTGAGAGCAAAGAGTTTACCGTATCCTAATTCTTTAAGCACACTGTGAAAGAAATGCATGGAAGGGCCCTGTCTCAGACTGGCCTCTGAAATATATCCTGTTCAGAAAGACTTTAAATAATTTTTTAAATGCTCCAGGCTCTGGACAGACCATATAGAAAATCTGACTTCTGACCTCTGCTATATAATCAAGGATAAAGATCTTAACCTTTCTGTCCTTCCATGTAATTAACCTATGGCCTATTACAACCCTGACCCCCTCTGTTCTCAGCACTCCTTAATTCCACTCACTCAGTACACAGTACTATGCTCCAAGGGTTGGGTTGGGCCCAATAGAAACAATGGTTATTAACAATGTTGCTTATCTTCAAGAAAACCTTGGTTTAGTATGGCAGATAGGCCCATAATCAGTTAACCACAATGCAATGTGCCAAATATTAGGATTATGGCTACATACTAATTTTAGCATGTGTTCAACTAGTTAGCCATATTGTGTTATTATTATAAGACAGGAAGAAGAGATGTTACATGAATTAGATGCCTACCATTTGTTATATACTTCAGATAAATTACTTTATTTACTTCTCACAAAGTGTGGTAACAAAATAGGTATTGTTGGGGGGGGGGGGCCTCCTCCTATGGCTCAAAGAAGAAACTAACTTGCCCGAGGTTAGGTATGTTACAAAGGGCTGGAAAAGGAGATCTTGTCCAAAACCTATGCTGTTTTCCCAAGCCTCAGGAAGTACTACACTTATTGGCATATGTCCATCTCTTAGATTGGGTTGTATTTTTGGGGGGGGGGGGGTAAGAATGCTGCCCGACTCGTCCCTATTTTCCTCCTATGTCAAATATATATTAGCTGATCAACAAGTCTGCATTTCGGAACCACAATGAAGTACAAGTCAAACAAAAGATGTTCCCTAGAAGTACATACTTGGCCTTAAACTTATTATTTGTTACGAAGAAAAGCATGAATGAAAGAATGTGTGAATGAATAAACGAATGCATGAATGACAGCAGCTGAATGTGCTCTTGTCTCAGGACGCCCACATTTGCTGTCCCCCGCTCTCACCCCCGTCTGCGATGGTTTTCCCCCAAACTGTCACATAGTGTGTTCCCTCCACTCTTTTCTTGAGTTCTTCTGCTCAAACGTCGCCGTTCACTGACCACCCTATGTAAACAGCAACCACCCCCTCCGGCAGTCACCTCTATATCCTCACCCTGCTCCGTTTTTTCTTGCAGGATTTACCGCCACCTGACTTCTTACATACATGTTAGTCTACTCATCCCGTGTCCCCCGCTAGAATGTATTATACTCCACGTGAGCTGGACCCTTTTCGGTCTTACACACTGCTGCATCCCCAGTTATGGGTGCCCCATTAACATCTGCTGATGAATGAACTTGACCATGAAACATGGTCGCAGAAATCCAATTCCTTCCTACCCTCCCTCTTGTTATATCCTGAGAAACCCAATAATTGTTATCAACCCTTTAAACAGTGCTGTGTTCCAGAAGTAGAATCTCTCTGGGAGATTGCATTTCTTTTCCTTCCCTGCTCCGGCTTTATGCGCGTGCACACACCAAGGTTCTGCCTGGATATGTTGCCACTTTTCCCATCTGCGGGAGTTGGAGATAAACCCTACTGTGTCCATTCTCTCCTCAGTGAATTGAAAGGGTAAAAGGACCCCTTTCCACCTGCTGGGAGGAAGCCTTTTGGACTCCTCCCCCTCTGCATACCTCCTCTTGACCACTGGCGGTGGTTTGGAAGTTAAGTGAAATATTGTTTCAGCTACTGTGATGTTGGAAGAGGGGAAAAAAAGAAACTCTGCGGGTTAAGGTTTGCTTCATAGCAGGACAAAAGCGATGCAAACAGCTTCGTTCAGGTTTTCCCTGCCTCCTGCGGACAGCCCACAATCAAATACTGTCATTAGAAAGGAAGTTCGCTATCGTACGCAGGCTTTTTCGTTTTGTTTTGTTTTAGATAATTAGAGAAAGTACTCGTTTCAAGATGGCATGGGAGCGTAATACCATAGTAATATTTGTTGCAGTGGGATTTTGCCTTTATGATAATATTTTCTGCGGTGGCAACAAATCTTATTGCCCGGTTCTCTGTGTCTCTAATTACCTGGAGTAAAACATCGTAACACTGTGATATTTAACGGTAGGTCCTATGTGACTAGGATGTTAACAGACTTTAATGCAGAACCTTTGGGATTAAAAGAAACTAAGCTGCCGAGCTCACCCTCAAAGCTGAAATAGTAATTATACTTTGGATGACTCCCTTCATTTTCTCACTTTCTTATCCCCACCTTCTGTGGGGGACTCATTAGAAATGAGTCAGGATTGGAATTTTCCCTAAATTCCCAGTGAGATTCCAAGAGGGCCAGTGATGCCTTAGGGTCACACAGCTAGAGACAAAATAAATAAATGTGGACACAACTAAAGCCCATGTCTGTTGGCTCCTAGGACCTCCCCTACTTGCTCTAAATAGCCCAGAAAAACTGAAAACCTGGGCCACGGACCACAGTCCTTTCCCTTCAGATCCGAATTTCTGGATCTCCAACTCAACAAGAAGTCACAGTGTGGACGGCGTTCAAATAAGTAAGGCTTTGTGGAGGTACTTTGCGATGAGAGCCAAAGTGGAAACTGTACTCCCTAGAATCCCAGCCTGGGGCCGGGGACTACAGGGGAGAAAGCCCTGGATCACATACTGAACACAGGGAGGCAGGAGCCCCCAGATGAGCCTTCCAGAGCAACCTGATTTCTTCTCTGGCCGAGCATTTGGTCTGAAACCCTCGCGGGTTCAACAATAAATCGTTGTTTCTCTTCTTAAATTCCTTCCTTGCAATGAGTAGAGTTACTTACTCTATGATTAATAGTGCCCTGAAAATATTCATACAGGTGCACCTCTTCATCATGACTGTCCCCCCCCCCCCTTTTCCCCTTTCCATCTCCTCCCTCCCTCTTTCCCCCTACTTTGCTCTCTCTCTCTTCATCATAAACCTTCAAATCCTCAATCTTGCTTGGGGGTATTCGTGGGCTATTGCTGCATTAAAAATTACCACAAAATGAGCATCTGCAAACAATACAGATTTATCATTTGCCAGGTTCTCTGGGTCACAAGCCTGGGAAGGGCGTGTCTTGATCTTCTGCTCGGGGTCCCGCTGGGCTGAAATCAAGGCGCCGGTGGGGGGGGGGGCTGCTGTTCCCATCCGGGTCCGCTTCCAAGAGGACTTGGTTGCCAGTGCAATTCATGTCCTTGAGGCCGCAGGATGGAGCTGCCCATCTTCCTGCTAGCGGTCCGCTGAGGACCGCTCTCCGTTCCCAGCGGCTCCTCGAAGTTCCTGCCACGCGGCCCCATTGGCCATTCACGACGTCTTGTGTTTGCTTTCCTCCGGAGCAGCTGGCGGCTGTCCCTCTACCCCTTCTGCAACCAGCTGGAGACGACCCTGCTTTTAAGGGACTAACGTCATTCGCTCAGGTCCATCAACTGTCGTACCATACAGCCTCATCCCCGGAGTAAACCTCATCCTATTCCTAGTCCCAGGGACGACGCAGGGCATGCATACGTGGGCCCTAAGAAATGGTGGGGGTCATCCTAGAGCTCTCATCCCACCCAAGGGCCTAAAGTACCACCTGCACACAGTGGCTCCCAAATTTATCTCTGGCTCAAATCTCTGCCCTGAATTCCTGACTCACCTACCCAGTTGCTTCCTCGCTGTCTCCACTCACTGTCCAATAGGTACAGGAAGCTTAGTGTTCCTCAAAATAACTCACTTCTACTCCTTCCCTGAACTATTCCTCTCCACGCCCTCCTCGGCTCAGTAAATGGCAACTCTTCCGTTCTCATACTGATTTTTTTTTTTTTTTTTTTAGGTCAAAATCCTTAGGATCTTCTCTAGCTCCTCTTTCTCTCACACAGCCCAGACACAATTCATCAGCAAAGTCCCTCGGCTCGACCTTCAAAATAGGTGCAGAGTCTGGTGACTGCTTACCGCCTTGTCTGGGTTTCACAGCAGATACCTAACCACCATATCAATTTCCATGGCTGTTCCTCCCCCTTCCTCACTCCAGCCTACACAGCAGCCAGATGGATTCCTGTAAACATCAAATATACCCTGTCACTCCTCGGCTGAAAACGTGCCCAGAGAAAACGCCAAAGTCTTCACTTCATGATCTGACCCCCGTCCCCTGTCAGCTCCCGACATGCTGTGCACCCCTTCCTCCGTTTCACCACAATGCAGTCCCTGACACCCCTCCTACACCAAGTGTGTTCTGCCCACAGGGCCTTTTGTGGGTTTTTTTTTTAGTAGAATTAAAGAAGGCTTAGGATAACCCTGTAACTCTTTTTAGAAAATGAGCAAATTCAACCCATGTAACATCAGAGTGGGAACAAAGGAAGACCTTCATGGAAGAAAGATATTCAAATGGGCTATATATTTTCTTTCATCTCAAGGACTATAGAATAAGTTTGGGTCAAGTGTAGTCAGCCTTGATGGAGACTAGAAGTTTTTTCCATAAGCCAAACCGGATTCCCACCTCCACACCTTGGCTCTGTGGCTCTCTGACTGGTCTGTCTTCACCTCAACTTCTCAAAATCCTACCCACCCTTCCAGATCCCTCTGAAACACCATTTTTATCATCAAGTATTTCTTGATTCTCGCACATCACGTGCCCAAAGCGCCCTACAGCGCCCTATCTCAGATGGCCATCTCTGTGTGCCTCCTTACCCCTCCCTCTTCCCACACGTCCCCACCTTAGAGGGCATGGTTTTGCGTGATTTCTCCTTCCTCCATAGCACTTAGCACCACGTCTCACCCGAGAAGATGCTCACCTGCTATATGGTTGTGGAATGAGATTAGAATGACTTGAATAATGATCACTTTTAATTCGGAAAGAGGCATTCAGCTAACAGACTGTTTCTTTGCACTTTCAGGCCTTAGAGACAGAGCTAAGTCACCTTAACCTCCGACAGTCAGTCCAATAGCCTGAGACTACAGTCACCTGTCCAGCTTGCTCAGAGGAAGCTCCGGACCCAGTGAGGGTCCTATTATTTCATCAAATGTAAGGAGCAGTCAAGAATGGTCAGGGGAAGAAAAAAAAAAACCTCTTTATAAGTGCATTAAACTCTCTACCTATTTTCCATTTCATGCTCACTAGCTGCATTTCAAAAAAAAAAAAAAAGTACTTTTAAAATCTTTACGAAAAGCAACTTCTTTTCGATTCAAGCAGACTAACGCTATTCACCCTGCACTGCCCATCGCCCTTGCTAATGCTTCCAGGGGAACATAGCAAAGGGCTACTTTCCTTTACAGTCTTTGATTTGTTCTTTCTACATCCTGTAATTTCCATCCACACCGGAGAGCCAAGTGCTGTGTGGGGCTAATTAAACACTATAATTATCCATGAGCTATGGCCCAGAAGCAGAGAGAAAATCTAACACATGTCTGATTGTAATATCAGGTAAATACTCAAGATGTGTGACTGGCGAAATGCAAAATATTCTATTCATTTAATATTCTTGATGAATAGTGAATTAGTCTAATCACATTAGCTATTCTATTCATTTATTAGGTGAGAGTGATTAGAAGTGAATAACTACAGAAAAAACCCTCTCAAGTTGCAAAAATTAGACTTCTATGGTTTTATTATGTTTATTTTCAACGGAAGGTAATTGTCTGTAGCTTTCCGGAGGTAGTCTATACCCCTCCCCTATCTTTGCCCCTCGAAAAAACTGAGTGCTGGTTACAAGGGTAGAGAGAACAGATAAGAGAGTGCAAAACTGGCATACAAATGCTTATATAGATTGTAGAAACACATAACAATATCCCATACAAACATCATGCTTCCAAGGATGTAACCATGCTGTGTTTCTTTTTCTTCCCCCCCCCCCCACGGAGGTATAATTTACATACAATAAAATTCATAAATCTTAAGTTACATCTCAATGCATGTTTACTTATATATATGCCCATGTGACTACCACACAGTTCAAAACGCACGTTTCCTAGAAACGTTCCCCAGAAACGTTCCCCTGTGCCCCTTCCCGGGGGTAACAACTATTCCAATTTCTATCACCATACACTGGGTTGGCTAGTTCCTAAAATCAAACAAATGGAGTCATACAGTCTCACATTAATTTTTAAAGAATGGTGTAAAGTTATTTTATGAAGTCATTTTAATACAGAAAATCAAATCAAATGGGACAGTCCATAAAACACCACTACAAGGAGAGGAGAGGAGAGGAGAGGAGAGGAGAGGAGAGGAGAGGAGAGGAGAGAAAAAGAAAGGAAAGGAAAGGAAAGGAAAGGGCCTCAACCTTAAAACTATTAATAAAAGTAATACATATATATTATTAGATATTTCACACATTACAGAAAAGTACTGGGGAAAGCCTTCACGTCTTCAAAAGTCATTCATTCCTAAGCAAACCCTGCTGGATCTCCCCCACTGACTCCTTCACATCCTCCCTCCATCCTTCTGTGCCCCGCTCTGGGCTCCAGGAGGCTGACCTCTCCGGGGACCCTCAATGGCTCCCTGGTTCCCTAGTGTCTACTTGGGAACTGTCAACGGAACACCAGCTGCAGATGGGAAAGGAGTGGTGAGTCAGGTGGGGCTGTTTACTCCCCTGGCTCTCTCCCTGTCGGGTAGCTTTGAAAGAGTCACACTTCAGGCAGCCCCCTCCTAAAGCTAGCTACTCTCCCCAGGGATAGGAACAACTCCCTCCCCTTGACTCTTGAGGCCTCGAGGTCACGATTCCCAGCTTTGGCTTGTCCCCGATTTCTTCAACACTTCTGGTCAGTTTTCTTTAATCCTTCCCACACCTTCGTAAATAGCCCCTTCATTAAACTCTCCTCGGGGCGCCTGGGTGGTTCAGTCGGTTCAGCCTCTGACTCTTGATTTCAGCTCAGGTCTTGATCCCAGAGCCATGAAATTGAGCCCCTAGTTCGGATCTCTGAGAAGCTCTCTTCCCTGAAGAGAAGCATGGAGCTTGCTTGAGATTGTCTCTCTCTCTCTCTCTTTCTGCCCACCCCCCACCCCGCCAAATTAAATAAATAAATACGTGCTCCTCAGTTGTTCCACTTGAATGTGCTGTCTTCTGCCCCAGATTACCATCCACGTTAAGTTTTAAATAGATCTTACAGGAAATACTTTGGTTTCTATAGGCTATAAACTGCTCCAGGAGCGATAAAACGGTCTCTAAAGGGTTTGTCAGCTACCTAATTCTAATCATCAGAATACACTTATGGCATCCACACCCCTCACTCATCCCGATCTTAAAGCATAATAACAAGTGATCCCAAATCCGTAATGTACTATCTTGAAGCTCCCCACGTTACTTGTAAGAAGTGGTAAACTTCTTCAGATGGGGCATCAGCTGTAGGTCCACATCTCTCTTGCTGCAATTTCAGACTGGTCTTCAGACATGGGTGGGTGGGGCCAATATGGCTATGGTGGGACTAAAGCCCACAGGGGACAAGAACGTAGTCAGAAAATAAGTCACTCATTTTAAGTGTCCAGACCCCTACATTCAGACAGACTACGCTGAGGTGTGTGAAGAAACTCAGATGTGCTGTCAGAGCCACCGTCGTATTTAAAGAACTGTAGAAAGAACCAGAGATGCTTATGGTCCAGTAGCAAAAACCTGAGAAGAAGGGCCGGGATGATGCTCTAGGGATGAGACCATCTCTGGAGCTCCAGAGGACGAATTCAGAGCCAAGGGGTGGAGCTTACGGTGAATGGGGCTCTCCGCCTGTCAATTTCACTCCACGCATTCACTCCTTCAACAAATAATTATTGAGAATCTACCACATTCCAGACACCATATTTGGTGCCAGTAAATATACCAGTGAACAAGAGAGCAAGTTCCTGATACCTTGAACTTACATTTTGTGTTGGAATAGAAAATCAGCAAAAAAAAACAAAGGAATATGTAATATATAATTATATGATATATAATATGTCTGGCATTGACAAGTGCTATACAGAATAAGGCAGGATAAGGAGGCTATAAAGAGATGAGAGGGTGTTCCTTTTCATATAGGGTGATCAAGGTCAGATCTTTGAGAAGTTCTCTTCCCTGAAGAGAAGGATCCACGTGGACATCTGGGAGGGATCCACGTGAACATGCAGGAGAAAGATGTTCCAGGTGGAGGGAACGGCATCTACAAAGGTCCTGGGGTGAGTGTATATTTCACCGTATTTGAGGAAAGCAAGGAGATCGTGACTGAAGTCGGATGATCACACCCAGGAGTGGATAAGGAATGTGATAGAAACTAAGCTTCCACCTTAATCTGCTGGAGACAGATTGTGTAGGGCTTGAGCCCCTAATGGGACTGTACTTTTTACTTTGAGTGAGATGGAAAGCTATTGGAAGATTTTGAGCAGGGGAGAGACATGATTAGACTAATGTTTTAAGAGGATCACTCTGGATATTATGTTGAAAATAATCTATAGTTGAGTGGAGGGAGAAATAAGGAGACAACCAGGAGGCTGTCAAAATAATCCACATGACAGGGGCGCCTGGGTGGCTCAATCGGTTGAGCGTCTGACTCTTGATTTTGGCTCGGGTCACGATCCCAGGGTCATGGGATCTTGGGCCCCATGTCAGGCTCTGCACGGAAGGTGGAGCTTGCTTTAGATTCTCTCTCTCTTTCTCTGTCAAATAAAAAATAAAATAAAATAAAATAAAATAAAATAAAATAAAATAATCCGCATGACAGAAGATAGCGAACTGGACTAAACTCTGTGTCAACATGCATGGGGAGATGTGGTTATGTCCTGAATGTATTTTGAAAGTAGAGCCTATAGCATTTGCCATTGGGCTGGCTGTCTGTAAATCATGTTAACAAATGATGTGCTGGGGCAGGGAAAATGGGTGATGGGCTCTAAGGAGGGAAATTGTGGGGATGAGCACTGGGTGTTGTACCTAGGTGATGAATCACGGGAGTCTAATCCTGAAGCCAAAAGCACACTGTATACACTGTAAGTTAGCTAACTTGACAATAAATTATATTTTAAAAAATCCAATTTGGTTGAGAAAAGTTAAAAAAAAAAAATGATGTGCCAAGATGATCCCAAGGTTTTAGAGATGAGTAAATTTTGGAATGCAATTGCCTTTATTGAAATAAGGAAAACTTCAGAACGGCAGATTTCAGGGGGAAACCAGGAGTTTGTTTTGGACGTGATGAATTTTAGAGGTCTGTTAAGACGTTCAAGCAGGGATGTTACGAAGGTAGTTGGCTATGAGTCTGGCTTTCAGGAGAGAGGGCCTAGACGGGTATATAAATTGGGGAACTATCAGAATATAGATGGTCTTTTAAACTATGGGATTAGATGAATCCCTCCTTCCCTCCTCCACGGGTGTGGAAATTAAGAACTGAGCCACATGGCACTCAAAAATGTGGCGGTCAGGAATATAGGAAGCCGCCCCAAAAGAGATCGAGGAGGAATGGCCATTGAGGCGGGGAGAGCCCAGAGACGGTGGTGCCCTGGGAACTAGTGAAGCAAATACTTCAAGGTGAAGGTGTGGCCAACTGTGCCCAACCTTGTCAGTAAAGCAAGCAAGACGGTGGTGGAGAATCAACTGTAACTTCCGGAATTGTGAAAGCCTTTTGCAACCTTGGCTACAGCTGTGGTAGAAGAGTGGGAACAAAGACCCAACTGGAGCAGGGCTCAAGAAAGAACGGGAGGAGAGATTACGGAGACCAAAGGTGCAGGCAACTCTGCCAGTGAGTTTCACGATAGAGGAAAAGACAGTAACTGCAGGAGGGATATAGGGTGAAGGAAGATGGTTTGACTGGTTGGCTGGTGGATTGGTTTAAAGATGGGCACTATTCCATCATGTGCTCGGGCAGGAATGATGCCCCAGAGCAGTGCTACGTGTTGACAGAGGGACAGAGGGAGACAGGCTACCGGCATGTCCCAGAATTGGCTGGAGGACAGGAGTTCCGGCACACAGGAAGGAGGGCTTCCTGACAGCCAACCGGACTAGTCGTTCTTGTCTGCCTTGTGTTTTGCGGTTCCACGGAGAATTTCACTGGGTGAAATTCATATGAGTGTTTTACTGCAATGTTAAAAAAAAATTGATAACTATTTGCTTTATTAACCCTCACATGTTCCTATGAGTCATTTTACCCCCGTTTTACTAATCAAGAAGGCTCGTAAAAGTTATATGGTTTCATCAGGTTTTCAAAGCGTATATGAAAACCAGGTCCCAAGCTAAGTCTGACACCATAAATGTTCCACGACATCAGAGCCTAGAATTGCCCCCCAGAGGGTCCACCAGCTAAGGAGAAAGGGAGAGCATCATCTTAGGATGGCAGGCAAGTCAAAGCACAGCTAACATAGACCATGTACAAGCGTGGAGCAGGCCTTGGTATGTCACGTGCCTGGACCCCCTTGGGGGAGATGTGGCTCGTTCGATAGATTTTAAAGGCAGAGAGTGCTGAAGGCATCCATTACTATCCCCAAGTAGGGATGATTGGTCTTGCGTGGAAGAGAGTGAGCAAATGTTTTCATGAGCTAAAAGTGCAGTGGCAGAAGTTGAGAAAAGCATCACGGGGCTTCTCTGGGTTTTCAGTCACTTCGGTGACTGTATACGAAGCTCCTCCCATGTGCACAACACAGGGCTTTGTGTTGGAGAAATAAAGAGTGTTCATCCTCCTAGGAGTTACTTACACAACGAACAATTCAAATTCAGCATAAGATTTCTAAACATGTCAGTCGGGGTTCTCCAGAGAGGTAAAATCAACAATACATAGATATAAATACAATATTGATGCAGATAGAGATATTTATTTTTATAGCAGAGATTCATTTCAAGGAATTGTTGGAGCTGGGAAGTCTGAAATGTGTAAGGCAGGCCGGCAGGCTGGAAACCAAGGCACAAGCTGATGCTGCAGTCTTAAGGCAGAATTTTTTTTTTCTTCCCTGGGGAAACCTCGCTGATTGCTCTGAAGGCCTTCAACTGATTGGATGAGGCCCACCCACATTCTTCAGGACAGTCGGCTTAGTCAATCAACTCTAGCTGTTAACCACATTTACAAAACATCATCAGGTCGACACCTGGGTTCGTGTTTGATTAAGTCACTGGCAACCTGACACATAAAATCAACCATTACAGCATCCGATTAGCTCCCAGATTTACCCCTTAGAAGCCAAAAGCAGGTACTTTCTTGGAGACACATTTGCCTTCTAGAATTGCTCTTCTAATGGGATTGTAAGCTGTAGACCAGTGAGAGGCCAGAGGAGGGGCTGTCTCCAAGCCATTGTACTGCTACGGGTGGTTTATAAACGTTCTAATTCATTGTAATTAATTTTTATTGTGCAGCAGGAGAAGGCTGGCACAGTGAAAGGGGGTAATTTCACGAGTCAAAATAACAAATAAGTAAATACAAATAGTCCCCAAGTTCCCAGGAGCGGACCACCATCTCCAGGTCTCTCTGGGTGCAGCACAGATCCTAGCTCCCCCGCCCCCCCCCGGTGGCCCCCTCAGCAGCCCTGGGTCTTGGGAACCCCTTCCCACCAGTTTTCCAGGAAGCTGAGCTGGCTTCAAATGCCTCCAGCCCCCACAGTCCTCTCCCCCACGAGACCACATCGGGGCCCCTGTCAATCAGGTGGAGTGTAGATTTGGGGTGTTGAAACAGCACCCCCCCCCAAAAGGGGAGGGATTCGGCACGGGGTGGGCCGGGGAGGGAAGCCCTCCTTGCTTGTGCTCGTTGCAAACAATGAACCGTCTGCACGGAGGCCCTTTGTTCGGCTCCACGCTCGGAGCCCTGGCGAGCTGAACAGTGCAGGCGCGTGTGTGGGATATTAAGTCTCATTTCAAAGCCGCTGCTGTGGTGGGGTGACGTGGGACAGGCTGGGTGCTGGGGGTGGGAGGCTGGGAAGCGGTGTGAGCATCTTCAGTGAGGGGCGGGGGCGCCCCGATGAAGACAAGTCTCTGTGCTGTGGGGGCGTTTTCTTTTTCAGGGGGTGAGGGAGGAAAGGGGGGACTTTGACTTTCTCAGGCAGGAAACCCTGTGTTGGGGTTTCGGGAGAGTCTTGAGTAATGACCAGTGTAGGTTTCATGGAGGACTCATTTATCTGGGTGCCAGTGGGTGAGCCTGGCTTCCCAAGCTTGAAAATTTAGATTTATTGGGTGCCAGAAATTGGACTGGACACCATTTAATAGGCCCATGCACCATGAAGGTGAGGGTTGGGGGAGAAGAGTCAAAAGGGCAGAATGGATGGGGAAGGGACGTAGTGTGAAGAAAAACAGCAAAATCTGATTAGGGCCATAAAATTCTAGCCGCAGCAGGCGGGAAATACAAGACTCTGGAGAAGCTGGGGGCTTATGCACACAGCCGAGGTCAGATAAATGTGTGGGAAGCGAGACATGGAGGAGAGGAAACAATTAGTGACTCTGAACTTGAGGAAGGGCCTTGCTGGAGAGAGAGAGACAGACAGACAGACAGACAGACCACAGAGTCCTGAAGTCCGCATGAAGACAAGCCTGCTGTTAGAAGAGATGAATCGATAAAAAAGCCATTTGCTGGTTACACACACACACACACACACACACACACATCTTGTTCAGCCTCTTGATCTGAAACAGAAGAAAAGCTTTGGGATTTATGGAATGTGGATTTACATAGAGAGGCCCTGTAATATATATAAATACTCGGCCAACTTCTGATGTGAAGAGAGAGGCCGAGGGAGGCACGTTTTGTAGGAGGGAAAAAGCACAGGGAAGTGAAATCCAAACCCTGGGCTCTGGGCCGCGTTCCCCCAAGTGAACACAGGGAATTCATACCCCTTCTCCTGGTGCTGCAAAGTCTTCATTATTTTTTATCTATTTTCTCCCTTGGGCTAGAGGAAGCCGTGTCAAAATGACTTTTCAGGCTTTCAGACATTTAAACAAAAAACTATGTCACGCAAAACGGCTGATCTGTATCTCCCTACTCACGAACACAGATGCTCCTTCAATATCTGTCCTCCCCATGCAAGGCCCTGCATTAGGTGGGTAGCTGTAGAAGTGCACGGTAGGCGCTTCATTCATTCATTCATTCATCCACTCGTTCATTCAACAAATGTCTCGGAGAAGGGGAATCAGATCCATCACTTTTCTCAAAGTGTTCCCATCCTTGTGAGGGGAGGTGACAAGTGAATTCACATGCGTAGTACTCGGGAGACACGGCAAGGGGGTTGCTGAATCCCACCGAAGAATCACAGCCTTCTTGGAAGAGGTGACTGAAACACAGGTTGTGGGCACCTGGGACTCACTGGTCTGCTGTAAATCACATTTCTCAGTCAGCAGCCCAGATGTTTGGGCTACATGTCAACACACATGTGGGCATTTGGAAACGCCTGGATTTCTGGTGATTATATCCAAATGCCCAACAGCGTTTGGAGGACGGAGAGCACGCATGTACCTTGTAAATAATGCAAGCATGTATCATGTAATAATTATTTTTATGAGCCATTCTTCCACTAGGACACAGATCATCAAAATTCTTTGCTATTTATGATACATTAGTTTATTACTTTCCCTCAATTACGTGGTAAAATTTATATCTTTGCACATGGCCAAGGTGATCGGCCCCGTGGCCCAAGGCAATTAGATAAAGCCTTAAAGAAATCAGATGGAACAAGGCAGAAGTTTAATAAAATCTGAAACCCACAGCTGTCAAAGTACATGAAGCCTCATGCTCACAAATATCGGGCATACATCACTACAGAATTGTTTAGCGTAAGAAGGGCTGGCAGAAGCTTTGCATGCCATTTTGGTGACAGGTTTAAAGACTATGCTGGTGCATGTGTGTGTGCATACATACACTTACACACACACACACATATATATGCATATATATGTATATATATGGTGTGTTTATGTTGATGTAGGGATGTGCTAGTGGGAGGAAAGCAAAATTGCAAAGGCAGTGCTTGCCTTACATAGTCCCCAGTCACTTCTCATTTCCAACTCCTTCCTCACCCTCCTGTCCCACCCGAAACCCTAGACAGCTCAGCGTCCTCAACACCCACCTGTGTGTTCCTTGTCACCGGCATGTAATCTTACTTTCTTATCCCTTACTCACGGAGTAGCCTTTCCCATGGAGTAGCTTAATTGAAGCGATAGTATAGCCTAACACCGAAAGGGAAAGTCCTGAATACGATCGAATGAGTCAAGGGTAGAGGTGGGGGCCAGGGAAACAGGAGAGAAACTTTCCTGATCAGGGGAGGGGTCAAAGAAAGGAGGAGTCGGGGGCGCCTGGGTGGCTCAGTTGGGCAAGCTTCCAACTTCAGCTTAGGTCACGATCTTGTGGTCCGTGAGTTCGAGCCCCGCGTCGGGCTCTGCTGACAGCTCGGAGCCTGGAGCCCGCTTCAGATTCTGTGTCTCCCTCTCTCTCTGCCCCTCCCCTTCTCTCTCTCTCTCTCTCTCAAAAATGAATAAACATTAAAATAAATTTTAAAAAGAAAGAAAGAAAGAAAGGAGGAGTCTGAACACCTGAATAGTTTCATTGCTACCTCTTACGACATAGGGCAAATCATCTGGGAATCCTTTTACTTGGAATCAGTCCCCCTCGTCTCTGTCTTCCAGGGTCTTTGAAATTGCCTCAAACAGAATGCATGTCAGGCTGCATAATCACTTCTGGCCACCTCACTGTCTGGACGGCGAGCTCCCCAAGCAAGGGGACCATGTCTAGCACGGGTCTAGCACGGGTGCCTGGTAATATAGTGAGTGCTCCATGCTGAATGCTTTGCAATGAACTTAACTATTCTGAATCGGTTTCTCACCTACAAAATGCCAAAATGCGAGTTCATCCACTCATCCGTCCATTTAATTTACTTGCCATTTACTGGACAACCCGCTAGGTGAAGGGCTGCGGGAAGCATACAGATGCATAATCTAGCAGCTCACTTAGAATCACGTTCCCTGCTTACCTCGCAGAACCGTAAGAAGGAACAAAGAGATTGTGCATGTGAATGAGCTTTGGAAACTGTACCTGCTACCTGAGGGAAGGGTGCTTTTTATTCTTACCAATGGTGCCGTCCCGACGCTGTGTGCTCGCCTGGCTCGGCAAGGGTTAGTTTCACAGATTCTCCCAGTTTCCCTTCTCTGCAGCTCCCAGCAGATGTATTAAGTGTAATCTTGGAACCGTTCCAGGTTCCCTCTTTAAGACTCAGAAGGTTCAATATTTCCTGCACGCAGCAGGCCGCTCTAGCCTGGCATGACATCAGGGACTCTGAAGGGTTCACTCCCCACGCATCCCTCAGTCTGGGACTGTCTGGGCCTCCATCCCAGCTTGTCCAGGTTCCATGGAGCTTCCTTGGAAAGTAGGGGGAAAGTTCCAGCAGAGGCTGCCACGGCAGCCCCCGCCCCCCACCCTCACCCCTCCAGCTTGTATCCAAGATCACCTGCTCTCCGACTCCCTCAGAAGCACCAGCTAAGGAAGAGAAATCCCGCTGCCCGCTGCCCTCTGCTTCCTGGAGCAGCCCAAGCCCCACCGTAGGCAGGCAGAGCATCCAGGATGACTCAAGGCTCAGGCGTGGTTGATGGTGGAATTAGTGTCTTTGAGGGGGTATCCGTGGGAAAACGAGCAAACAGCAGCCAACGGAGTCCCCTGAATGCTTGCTGAGCCAATATCATGGGAGATGGGAGTTGGCTCCCCTGCACTGTGTGGGTAGGAAGACCCCATCTGGCTCTTCGGGGAGAACTGCCTCCCTGTGACTGGTCAGAGCGAATGTCTCCTTTTCCCTAGAGCAGCAGCACAAATGGAACCCATTTCCTCCTCCAAACGCTAATGTGGGGAAGGAAGGAGTTCTGAGGGATCTTTGGGAGCATTTCAATGTGCACTCACCATCTCGTCCCCTCTTCTTTCCTCCCTCTTTTTAATTAATTTGCCTAATCACTTGCACAGGCCGAATACACGGGACACACTCCGGACGCATTTAAACAGGAAGCGGTTTTGTGCCCGTGAATGTGATCTCTTCCTGACTTTTTCCCATCCTTTGTCTTTCTTTTCCTTTAACTCTCCCACGCCCTCCTAACATTTCTTTTATCCCCAACCCTCCTATACTTGGTGGGTTACGAAGTCACTTACAACCTCCCTCCATCAAACACCCGCCCGCTTCCCCAACCTCATCAATTCAGTTGAACGAGTATACACCACAGTAGAAAGGAAAGTAACTAAGATGCACTGAGCTCCCATGAGGCTCCAGGTGTGGCGCAAGGACACAGAATACACACAGATAAGCTCCCCGTCCCCATAAGGCTCATCTATAGCCTGGGGACCCGAGCTGGTACTTGAGAACTACTTAATGCACAACATTCTAAGGCAGCGAAGGTGAAGGGCATGTCAGAAAAGTATATGGTATGAGTTACAGAGGCCCTGTAGCATGAGATCCAAACACCAGCCCATGAGAGACTGTCCCACAGATGGTCACTGATAGATGATCATCCTCCCTGTGGGAAGAATTCCAGTCCAAGGAATGAGTTCAAGCCCTGCCTTACCTGACCTTTGTTAAAGCTGTGACTTCTTCTTTAAAAAAAAAAAAAAATTCACTTTTTAGAGAGAGAGAGAGACAGAATCCCAAGCAGGCTTCTCACTGCCAGCACGGAGACTGACACGGGACTCAAATTCACAAACCGTGAGATCACGACCTGAGCTGAAATTCAACCAAATGGGGCACCTGGGTGGCTCAGTCGGTTAAGCGTCCGACTTCAGCTCAGGTCACGATCTCACGTTCCGTGAGTTCGAGCCCCGCGTCGGGCTCTGGGCTGATGGCTCAGAGCCTGGAGCCTACTTCTGGTTCTGTGTCTCCCTCTCTCTCTGCCCCTCCCCCGTTCATGCTCTGTCTCTCTCTGTCTCAAAATAAATAAATGTTAAAAAATAAAAAATAAAAAAAAAAATTCAACCAAATGACCATGTATGTTTCCCTGTGCTGAAATGCTTTGAATCTGCGAATCCTTCCCTGAGCTTCGCTTTGGGACCCACGTCGTGGCAAAACTGTATTAAAATGGACCGTGGGTACAGGTAAATGTCAGCTGGGGTTTATTCAGGAGACCAGATCCCTGAATTCTTGTCATAATGGTCTGCATTTGGGGCCAGAAGAGTTCATAATTATTCTTGGTATATATTCTGCGCCCAGCTACTAAAGTGCGGTCCGCTCTAAGCATTCGAGGCCATGGTATTTGGAAAGACAGACTGTTATTCAGTCTGTAGCCATCCTTACTGGAATCCTGTTCCGACAGAGCTTGAGCTGGATGAGCTAATGAGAGAGACCTTTTATCAAACCCTGGAGGTCAGCAGATGTGGGCTTTATGGGAAAAGTGAAAGAATGGGGGAAATTCTATCATGGTCATGAAAAGGCACTTACAGTAAACTCTGTTATCCATCAAGGGAGAGTAATAGGTTGTTCTGGTAGGTGGTGAATAGAGAGTCTTTACAGATGCTGCATGGATTATCAATCTTCAGAGACTGAAGGAAACATGGAAATACACCAAAAAGTTGCCACAAATAAGCGAAGCCTCTTCAAGGATCCCAAACCCCTCCGCACAAGCGTTACAACGCAAGTGGGAATTATCAGATTTGAAGTAGCATTTTTGCTATTGTCACGAAAACAGGGCTCCTGTTTCCTAATTCTGTTACTTTCAAAAATAATAATATTACTAAACATGATCTAGGTTGCCTCTCCATCCCAGTGGCTAACTACTGCCCTGCTCCTGCCCCATGCTCTAGCCACACTTGGCCATAACCATTTCTAGAAAAAGGCCTGGAGTGTTACTTTCATCACACACTTGGGCTCAAAGATCTCTTCCCTCGGTGTGGAGGACCTCCTTGCTCTCACTCCCCTCCTTCCAAGCTCCTACTGCCAAGTGCCGCTGTGGTCTCTCTCATGAAGCCACCCATAATATTCCCCAAAAGATGTGCCTGTTCCCTTTTCAGAATGCCCAAAGCACTTTGTCTTCATCTCCCTCGCGGCATTTATCGATGCTCTGCTCTTTGGACCACATGAATCTATCTAATCCGGGCACTTCTCTTTAAAGGAAGTTTGACATGTAATCTGCCTGTGGACATTAATGTTCTCATTGCACTTCAACCTTCTGATAGGAGTAGAAACTTTAATAAAGAAGCATCGCTGGCCTGTAATCTTCCAGGAAATTGTTGACATAGGCCACTTTATCCTGTTGGCTCTTTGTAGTTGTGGGTATTATTCCATTTATTCTCTCAACAAATAACGCTGAGCGCCAACTATGGGCTAGAAGCTGTTCAAGTTTTAGGACTGCAGCAGTGGAACGAGGCCCGATGCTTAAACTCAGGGAGTTTATATTCCAGAGGAGGAACAGGGTAAGAAAGTAAACAGACAACAAATAGGGCTCAGTGATAGAAAGGAAATAAATGAGCGTGAGGAGCGCACAGTACTTTAGGCAGGAGGGATGGTCAGGGAAGCCTGTTTGGAGGAGATGAGTATTTGGCTTGAAGAAGGTGAGTAAGCGACCCATGCAAATACGTGAGAGGAAAATATTCCAGGCAAAAGGAACAGCATGTGCAAAGACACTGAAGCAGGAGAATCCTTAGTGGAAGAGAGGCACAAGGAAAACAGTGCAGCAGGATAGGGTGGGACGGGGATAAGGCTGGGACAGGTGGCAGGAGATGAGCTCAGAGCGACAGCAGGGGCCAGGTTGTAGGAACACAGGTGGTGGTAAGATTCGGATGTTACTCTAAGATGGAGACCACTGGAGGATGTGCAGCAGAAGTGGGATGTGAGCTAGTTGCTATGTTGAAAACAGACAGGAGAAGGCAGGAGTCGGGGGCAAGTCTGGGGGCACGGGGGGCCCCCACTGGGGGCACTGGGGCCAGTTAGGAGGCTACTGCCACAATCCAGGATGCTGGCACCTTGAACTAAGGTGGTGGGTGGTGAGGGTGGCAAGAAGTCATTGGCTTCTTGATATATATTTGAAGGCAGAGCTAGATGTTCTGCCGAAGGATTGGCCATGAAGTCTGAGAGAGACAACTCTGAGGTTCTTAGCCTGGTCGACCGGAAGAAGAGACTGCCATTCACTGAGACGGAGTACATTGTAGTAATAGGTTGTGGAGTGAGGGAGTTCCTTTTGGGGTATGTTAACACCTATTAGTTATCCAGGCAGAGATGGTGGGTGGGCAAGTAGGCATCTGAGATTGGCATTCTGGAAAGATACGCAGGCTGGATATAAATGCATAGGTTGCCAGCAAGCAGTATTTGTATTGGTCTGTTTGGGCTGCCATAGTGGCTTAATCAACAAGAATTTATTGCCCACAGTTTGGGAGGCTGAGAAGCCCAAGGTCAAGGTGCCAGCCAACCCAGTTCCCTAATGAGGGCCTTCTTCTCAACTTGGAAACAGTTGCCTTATCTCTGTGTCCTCACATGGCAGAGGGAGAAGAGAAGAAACCAGTTCCCTGGTGTCTGTTCTTAAAAGGGCACTAATCCCATCAAAAGAATCTCACCCTCCTGACCTCCTCTTAACCTAATCACCTTCCAAAAGGCCCATTTCCAAACACCATCCCATTGGGGGTTAAGAGTTCAACATATGAATTTGGGGTGGTGGGGGGACTCAAACCAGTCCGTAGCCATATTTAATGCCATCAGACTCGTGTATAAAAGAGAGAGGAGGAGAGTATAGTGGGGGAAAGGACCAGAGGGGAAAGAGGAACCCTGGAGTGGTCCGAGGAGAGGAGGCAGGGCCAGCAACAATCACCGAGAAGGAATGCCCTTGGGAGTGGGGAGGAGGGGGACCAGGAAGAGTGTGGTGTCCTGAGACCCAGGTGAAGAAAGCGTTTCAAGGAAGACAGATGGTCACTTGGGTCAAATGTGGCTGACAGATGAAGCGGGGTGAGGATACCAATTGACCATGCATTTAGCAACCGGCAGGTCCTGGTGACCTTGACGAGAACAATTTTCTGTCAATCCTGAGTGTGGTATGTTCAAGAGAAAGTGAGACAGAGGGGACTGGAGCATCTCCTATCAGTCACTCTTTCCAAGCGTTTCACTGTGAAGGAGAGCAGAGCAGACATGTTCTGCTTTAGCTGAAGAGCCACCTGGAGAACGGTCACTGCCTCCTGAGGGGAAAAGTGCTCCAAAGGCTGGCTGGCACTCCCCGGGGACATGCCTGTGGTCTAGAAACCCTGGAAACTGCTCCACCATCTACCCACTAAAATCGCAGGAGATACAGCCTCCCCGGAACACCCCAAGTCGGCAGTCCTATACCAGCTAGGCTGATTAAAACCACCTAACACCTCCCTTTCTCTTCCTTCCTGGGGCTACAGGCACCACTTCATCTGGTTACAAAGACAATGACAATTCCCAATCGGTTTGTCAGAGAACCTGCAGGAGACCTGAGGTAGGAACAGGTCAAGAACCCAAAGCCAACTGGAAAATTATACGATGAGCACGTCTCTGACTAAGGAGGACACAGGAAAGGGGATGAGTGATAAAGAACGAATGGACAGGTATAAATAAATCCTCAGATGCCTAAATTCCAGAGCGTTTGGGCAACCCTACGGCAATCTGGCATAGTTTCGATTACTTCTTCTAAATCTGTCATCAAATGGTGCCGTGAACCTATATTCTTTGCTGACAAGGGTTTCCCCATTGAAACATGCTTCACAACCACGATGTGCTTCACCTGCTTTTCAACGCGGCCTCTTTAAATGAGGCTGCAAAGTTGGCGGGAGGTGGCTCTCATCCTAAAGTGAAACTTTGCTATTTAGTTCACGGGTTTTTTGGGTTTTGGTTTTTTAAGTTTATTTTCGAGAGACAGAGACAGAGCGCAAGTGGGGGAGGAGCAGAGAGAGAGAGGGAGACACAGAATCCCAAGAAGGCTCCAGGCTCCGACCTGTCAGCACAAGAGCCCGACACGGGGCTCGAACTCAAGAAACAACGAGATCATGACCTGAGCCAAAGCCGGACACTTGACCAACGGAGCCACCCAGGCGCCCCTTTTTATTTTTTATTTTCTTTTATTTTATTTTTGAGAGACAGAGCACAAGTGGGGGAGGAGCAGAGAGACAGGGAGACACAGAATCTAGTTCAGTTTGAAATTTCACCCAACTACTTTTTATTGAGCACCTACTAGGGCTGGATAGTATGCTACTTGGTGCAAGGATACAACTTAAAAAAAAAACAAAGACTAAAACTTGCTTCCATGGATCTCACAGTCTAACTCAGTGGTTCTCAGCCAGGAGTGGTTTTTGCCCCACCCCCCTCCCCGGGGACATTTGGCAATGTCTGGAGACGTTTCTGATTGTCACTACTAAGGGAAGGTGCTGCTGGCATCTGGTGGGTAGAGGCCACAGGCACTGCTAAACATCCTTTCGCGCATGGGACAGTCTCTAACCACAAAGAACGATCTGATCTAAAACTCCAGTAGTGCCCAGACTGAGAAACTCTATCTAAGGGACACGGTGGCACATTGTGAGTAGTAAGTCTAGTACAAGAGAGGCTATGACGAGCAACAATTCATGTTTCCAGAGATCCTTCAAGCTTTGTAGAGAGACAGCATCTTAGGTTCAGCAGCTAGACTCACGAGCAGTCTCGGGAATTGTACTCCAGGGAAAACAGGGGTTCCAGCAAGTTCCTGCGTGAGGATTTGGTTGCATTTGTAGGGCCTCTCAGAAGTAGGAAGTCTCTGTTGTATATCCTGTCATATTCGGTCCTTGCAACAATCCTTGTCAGAGGCCTTCCATCTAGTCACATAACTGTGATCCAAGAATAGCCCTCTTCTATTTGGGAAAGTCATTCTCTCCAACCGAGAGAGAGAAAGGGACAGGGCCAAAACTGCCAACCAAACAGCCAAACCAACCCTGGCAGTCACTGACGACTGATGCCCCAGGCAGATTGCTTCGCTCCTCAACACCTGTCTTAAGCAAACAGAATCGGTAAATCTCCACTTAAACTTGGAAACTAAGATCTCACTGCTCCTAACTTGCAGTGATTTGGCTCAAATCTAGGCCTTCTGACTGCAGATGCAGAGATCTTTCTGCTACGAGAGGCTGCTTCTTTGCCTAGGAACACCCTTACGGATGGAGCTTAGCCATCCACTAAGTGATTTTCACGTACGTTCTTTTTCCTCGTCAGGTATTTCTTCGGACAAATTCATGGAAAAGAGTGGAAAATGCTCTGGGGGCTCAGGCGGAAGGAGGGAGCCATCACCTGTATTTTTATCTGTCATATTGACTCTTTATGTTCATACCTAAATCACAGGGGAAGGACAGCTAACAGAACTACCTTGCATCCAAAGGGAGTCGGACTAAAGGGTTCATCCAGTGGCACCATACCTCACGTTTATGTGCCCTGAAAACAAAACAAAACAAAACAACAACAACCAAACAAAACAAAAGCACCCGGAAGAATTCATTCAAGTCAGGTATGGCTTAAAACGACCAAGTTAAACCTGAGCCACATGCTTTTGTTTAAAGGCAGATGGTCAGGTTTTGTTAATGCACCCAGAGCCAACTGCTGATACAAAGTGGTGCCCTATACATATAAACCAGCAAAGCCATTTTAGAACCCAGAGTTTGAAAGAGTCTATATAAATGTAAATCACCGACCCAAGGGAGCATAAAATCTACGGATGTGACAATGGAGGCCACTGTCCCTCTTCATCCAGCTCCAACTGGCCAGTGAGGGCTCACATGGCTTTCTCTCATCTGGGGAATTTCTGCAGCATGGATTTAGCTGGGCTTCCGCGTGCCATCATGTCAGCTGGCAGTGACCGGGTGACCTGTATTTCCTCTGCGATGGTCTGTCAAAGCCAAGGGGGGGTGTCAGATCTTGCGGAGACACTGAGTCGTCACGCATCTGACTTGTCACCCCTAGCTACTCTGATCCCTTGGATTCTCCAGCGGGAGTCTTCCAAGGGAATGCTGGGAGTGGCTTGGCCCCATAATTCAGCCTAATGGCCAGTAGGCCAGCTTTCTCCAGGGCCAAACCCAAGCTCTAGTTGGAAAGGAAAGGCTTCTGAAAGCTGCATTAACTCTCTCATGCCACCAACGCTGTGTTGCCATCAGGGGTCCTATAGTAGCCACTCCCTAAATGGGACTGTTGGAGCATGAAAAAAGTTAAGTGAGCTTCTCCAGGTCCATCCTTCCCAACAGGGGAGGATGTGGCTCACAGGGGCAGGGGATTTATGGGAATAAAAGAGAATGCCTGCAAACTGCTCGGAGCTCCATGCAGGAAGAACCCAGAGAAGAACGATCTAGCTAAAGGCAATTGTTTTCTTCCTTTCCAACCGCGGTGTATTAATTGGGTACAAATCAGTCCACTTAATGCCAATTGACATTAAGCAATTTGCCATTTGATGGCAATTGAAAACCCATGCTTACGGCTCCAAACCCTCTTGATTGTTCCAAACAAATTTCCCATCCTAAAGTGGAAATGGATTTAATTTGATCTCTCCAGTCTGTTCGCCATTATGTGTAAAATAGTGACATTGGTCCCAGGAAATCAGCAGCTACCTGAGCAGTGTTCACAATGAAGGCTCTCAGTCAATGGCGAGAATGCGAAAGGAAGAGTTGCTGTAGAGTTAAGGTTGCGGCCACAGACCTGGGGTAGCATGGTTGTTTTTTGTCGTTGTTGCTTACTGTTTTGATTTTGGTTTTCCTGCTCTGTTTCCTTAACAGCAGAGAAGCTTCGAGTTGAGAAAAGTCCTAGAAAGAATCTAGTTCCATTCTGTCACTTCTCCAGTGAGATACCTAAGGCCTAAGGAAGTTTCATGACTGGCCCAGATAGTTAAGAACGCCAATCCGTTGTCTCCTCATTCCTGTGCCTTCGTTTTTCTCTCAGATCCCCACTCCCACGCCCCAGAAACCCGGCTCAGAGCTCTGTAGACAGAGAAGTAATAGAAAGAATATGTGGTCTTTTTAAAAAAATGTTTATTTACTTTTGAGAGAGAGAGACAGAGAGAGAGACAGAGAGAGAGTGCCTACAAGTGGGGGAGGGGCAGAGCAAGAGGGAGACACAGAATCTGAAGCAGGCTCCAAGCTGTCAGCACAGAGCCCGACGCGGGGCTTGAACTCGTGAACCACAAGATCATGATCTGAGCCAAAGCCAGACGCTTAACTGACTGAGCCACCCAGGCGCCGCGAGACTGTGTAGACTTATAACCCAAGGACTTGGAGTTCAAGTTACGCATCCGTGGCGCTTAACTTCTTGGGGACTCAGTTTCTTTATTGGTGAAAGGGGAATAAAGATCCACACCTGCCAGTATTTTTATGAGCACTGGATGAAATAACTTCTACAGAAGCACGTTAAAATTGCCAAGGAACATGACATTTAAGGCATTGCCTGACTGCAGCCCAGCCTAGACAGGAAGGACATGGGACACAGGTTGAAACCCAGGCAAGGAACAAACTTGGAGCAATTGATGGTAACACCCGGTGCTCTCCACACGTACTTGAAACCAAAAAAAAAAAAAAAAAAAAAAGATTACAGATTAGAAGGCTAAAAATACTTGCAGATGTTTGGCATGGCTGTGGTTGGCTTTTTGACTTTTGGAGCACATAACATCTAGGGATATTTGTTCCACTTGGTTTTAACTAAGTTGTCAGCATATTATTTGAAAACTTTCTGAATTCTGAAGATCTATTTTGCAGAAAGATGTCTAATCATTTATTTGAACAAAGCTATAAACATGGCCTCCGGGCTGGCCCTACCATTATGCCTCCCAGTGAAAGGCACAGAACCCTACCCTTTATGCTGCTGGCAGGGCACCCAAAACCTTCATCAAAGTGTTTACAGAAATGCCTGCCGATGGTACTTTCACAGGTATAGGCCTAAATGGAACCACACACAGCCGGGTCCTAGAAAAAGCCCTGGGTTGTTTCCCATTAGCTGTATGACTCAGAGCCACTCTACCTCTCTGAGCTTCTAAGAGGCAAAAGGGGGATAAGTCACAATATCAACCCCAGGATTAAAAGGGATCGCATCATCCGGTCTTAGCTCAAATGTCCCCTGCTCAGAGGGGCGATAGCGGATGCTGTGACACGTCACTTCAGGACTCAAGCATCGTGCCCATAGCTGCTGGGTATGTTGGAAACCGACAGCTCACAGCTGGGCCCTTTCGTAGATTGCCCTCCTCTGCCCACCTCATCCAAGGCCTCACCCACCCACCCCCCAACTCAGCGCATGTACAACACTGGCCACTAAGAGGGTCTAGAGGCCAGCCCTCTGCCTCCGACCACAGAGTCGCAGCGAAGTTCCCCGTGGCTCCGGAGGCTGAGGTTTTGCTGCGACCATGTAACAGCCCAACTCCTCCCGCTCGCGAATACTGTTTCCTGTACTCCCGCATGGGTGTTGATCCGAAAAGAGCTCCGCGATACCCTCCCTATACGGTGATCCCCAATCCAGAGTTGTCCTCCCAAGGAACCAACCTGCAGCAAGGACCCTTCCCTGCCACACCAATGTAGAACCACTCCTCCCCTGGTCACTGTCTATCCCATCGCTCTTGTCACTGAGAAAAACACCATTTGTCTGCACATGCATCGTCTACCCCTCTGCTGCTATGATATATGCTCCCTGAGGGAAGGGACTTGGTGTGTTTGACCCACTGCTGCGTCCCTGGTACCTGGCACACAGTTGGGTGACACTCCTTAAATATTGTTGCATAAAAGAATATTATGTGTTAAGAGCTTCCAGTCTAGTGAATACAATAAGCCGTACAAATGTTAGCTTATATGTTTGTAGGAACTGAATTTGTGCTTCAAGAAGGATGAATTAAAGATTATTAATGTGGAGGCTGAAGGACTCACCCAGTGACTCACTTATCAACAAATTAATGGATCCTGCCTCGGTTGACATTTCTGTTTGTCAAGTAATGGCAAAGTTATTTAAATATCTCCATTATGGGGGCGCCTGGGTGGCTCAGTCGGTTGAGCGGCCGACTTCAGCTCAGGTCATGATCTTGCAGTCCATGAGATCGAGCCCCACGTCGGGCTCTGTGCTGACAGCTCAGAGCCTGGAGCCTGTTTCAGATTCTGTGTCTCCCTCTCTCTGACCCTCCCCTGTTCATGTTCTGTCTCTCCCTGTCTCAAAAATAAATAAAAACGTTAAAAAAAATTAAAAAAATAAATAAAATAAATAAATAAATATCTCCATTATGGGTCCTCTGTATATCCAAAGAACACATTTAAACATAAAAAAAAAAAAAAATTTGAATGCAACACAGTGTGTTTGTAGTCACCAGCAAATCCCATTTGGATAAACTAACAGCTCATAACTAAGGAAACAGCTATCGATAAAGTGAACAGATTATCAGTTCAAGAACAGAGTGTTGTCTGTTCACGTGTTGTCAATTCACGCGTTGATCCTCATAAAGTTCTGGGTCACAAAGGCTACAAGTCAGGAGATCCCCCTGGTCTCTGATCCAAGCTCTGCCTCTAACTCCCCAAGTGACCCGGGTCACCTCACTGCACCTCTCTGGTCCTGAATGTTCTCATCTGTGACATGAGAAAGATGCTTTCTATCAACCCTTTTAACAATGATATGCTACATGCAGACCATACTACCAACTACGTCTAGGACAAGGTTAAAAGATCTCATAGCCTACACGATATTTGCGGTGAAAAGTAGATAATTTATGATCTGAATCCAAGGCGATACTTAAACCGATTTTGCATGATACTGGATAAATAACTGAAAAGGCAAATAACCTTGAGGCCAGTGGATGATAGGATATATATAACTACCTTTGATCTATGGGACGGGATCTGTTTTTCTAGGTCACAAGAGGCAGGTTTTTCAGAATGGTTCCTCCAAAAATGTCTCGACAAATGCAACGGGTCTCCTTTTCTCGGGTGTGTGAACTAAGCGAGGAGGTACCAGTCTCCATCCGCTCTCGCTTCCGGTTTGGAGCCCTAGCTCAGAAAATTGCGACTTTTGTTTCCTACTTGCTCTTTCCTTCACAGCTTCTTTTTCCCTTCCTTCCCCATCCTCCCAATTGTGGTCACCCTTCAAGGCCCCATCCTCTACCCTCTTCCCTGTGTGCTCATCTCAGATGATGATCTCATCCACCCACATAGTTTGGTTATGGCAAATGACTCCCATGGCTGTCCCTCCAGCCATGAGCTTGCAGTTTCGAAATCAAATTCCTAATTGCCCGCTGGACAGTTTCGCTGGCCATCTCAACGTCTCAAACTCATATCTTAACGTAAACTTAACTTTTTTTTATCGTCCATATTTACTATCCACAGTTCCTGATGCTCGCTTCCTTCCCTTGGTTTGTGGTGGCACTTGTATTCAAATTCCTGTTTCCCAACTCTAAACAGTCACTAAATCCCCCCCTTTTTTCTTTTCCCTGTCTTCTGCATATGCCCCATTTCCACTGCTCCCACCCTAAAAGAGGTCTTTTTTTATGTTTATTTATTTATTTTTTCAAGTTTATTTTATTTATTTTGAGTGAGTCAGAGACAGTGCAAACAGGAAAGGGGCAGAGAGAAAGGGAGAAAGGGAATCCCAAGCAGGCCTCTTGTTGCCAGTGAAGAGCCCGATGTGGGACTCGAACTTACAAAATCACGAGATCATGACCTGAGCTGAAACCGAGTCCGGTGCTTAACTGACTGAGGCACCCAGGTGCACCCCGTTTACTTATTTTTGGGGGGGGGGGGAGGGAGAGAGAAAGAGAGAGAGAGAGAGGGAGGGAGAGAGGGAGGATCTCAAGCAGGTTCCGCACTGTCAGCACAAAGCCCAACCTGGAGGTCGAATCCACGAACCATGAGATCATGACCTGAGCCGAAGTCTGACGCTCAACCCACTGACGCTCAACCCACCCGGGCTCCCCAACAGAGGTGTTGAATAAGATGACCCATTCAGTAGTCAATAACATGCATGTTACTATTCGAAAAGTTGAAGTAAGCGATGGTATGAAAAAATATGTAAGCCTAACTCACTTAGATACGGCAATATGAGGGAAATTAGTAGCAAACCAGATCAAGCAATGAATAAAAAAGGCATTATGATCAAGTTGGGTGTATGCCAGGAATTCATATATAGCTTAACATTAGAAATCTGAGTAACATAATTCATGATATTAATAGACTGAAGGAGAAAAACCATATGCTAATACTCATAGCTCCAAAGATACAGGAAAAAAATATTAAAAATTGATAAAATTCAACACCCATGCAATTTAAAAAGAAAAAAAATTTAGCAAACTAAGAATACAAGGGGATTTTTTACATCTACCAAACACTTCTCTCATACATCATTTTTAATGATCAAATGTTAAAAGTTTTATAGGAAAGTTGCAGAAATTCCCACTATCAACATGTCTGTCTTTATAATAGAAGTTCTAAACAGGACAGTAAGAAAAGTCTAAGAAACAGCAGGTATAAAAATTGAAAAGAAAAAATTGTTAGTACTGCAGTCGACATGATTAGCTCTATGAAATAATAAAACAAAAGAATCTATAAGAAAAAATAGTAGATTTAACATTGTTGTATATAGCATAAATATACACAAATTAATTACCTTATAAATTAAACAAAAAAATGTTAATGTGATTTTGCAAATACCATTGACAACACCCAAAATAAAGTAACCAAATAATTAATCTCACAGAAAATGTACAGCATCCTTAAGGACAAAATGATATAACATCATTGAAAACATAAATGACCTAAACAAGTAGAAAGATGTACCAAGTTCATGGATAAGAATATTCAATATCTTAAATATGTCCATTATTCCTAAACTAATATATACATTCAAAAAAATTCCAATCAGAGTCCTAGTATAATTTTTCATGTAACTTAAGAAGCCAAATTCTATAATCGTATGAAAGAGCAAAAGGCCGAAAAAAGGCGAAGACAATCTTAAAAACATTTGCCCTAAATGATTTCAAGACTAACACTGTAGGGTTGGAAAAGGGATGGGCAAATTAAAAAACTTCCACACACACAAAAACAGGCTACAGAGCTCAAAAATATATCCATATATATGAGGAAATTTTACATATATTAGAGGAAATGTCGATCGGGGGTGGGCGGGGAAAGGATGGGCAATTCAATAAATGGCGCTAGGGTAACTCATCCTTATGAGTAAAGAAAAAAATTTCTACCCTATCCCACACCCATTGAAATCAACTTACAGGTGGCTCAGTCGGTTGAACATCTGACTCCTGATTTCAGCTCAGGTCAAGATCTCACAGTTTGTGGGACTGAGCTCCACATGGGGCTCCACACTCACAGCACAGAGCCTGCTTGGGATTCTCTCTCTCCCTTTCCCTCTGCCCCTCTCCCCCCGTCTCTCTCTTAAAATAAATAAACTTTTTAAAAAGCCATTTATAATAGAAACAAACATATAAAGATGAAAAGTTTTGGAAGAATTACAAGAGAATATGTTTATGGCTTTGTGATACAGGAGAATTCCTTAAAGATTCAAAGCATAATCGGACTATATTGAAATCAAAATATTTTGCACTTCAAAAGACATCATTAGAGGGGCTTTTGATTATGGCAGGATGAAGCAGTTTTTCCAAAATACATACAACACTGGACAAATTGTCAAAATCAATCATTTCAAGGTCCTAGAAATCAACCAATGGTAGATAATAAATTGGAAAGCTTTATTCTTGAAAAACTGCTAGAACTTTGGGTGAGAACAAGAAGGGTCTGTGGTCATCTTGCCTGGGGCTGCTCAATCTATTTGCCCCAGTTTGACTGGTAAGCCTTGTAGTTTTGCCAGTGCTTAGCCAGCTGCAAAACTAGGAGCTTTGCTGCCAGAGAGATGAGGTTCAATCCATGATGGTGGTCGGAGGGGTGACATGGGGAGCAAACACCCGGGGCTTTTCCAACTAAAAGTGGTGAATTCTATAGGAAATAAGAATTTCCTATGGCTTGAACTATAGGAAATAAATGAGGGAAACCCGTAACAGCTTGCTCGTCCAAGATTGCAACCTTAGTTGTGGTGAGTGATAGACCAATCCGAAATTTAATGGAGAGATCCAGGAAATGAAAATGCCATAGAAGCGCTGAAATAGACTCCCCACACACACCTTAGTGACTGCAAAACTACACACATGTGCAAGGGAGACCCAAGGAAGTCTGGAGATAAAATCCATGGGAGACCTGAGAACTGGTTGCACGTCTTAGTTTCCCTGCTCGCCCATAGATCATTTAGCACAGGGTAAAAGCCTCACTGAATCCAGAACAGCCTCTGCCCAGATCATTGGCTGGCCGCTAGCTATGCAGACACAGGGGTGACCTTTAAGAAGTCAAGATAAAAATTAAAGTAAGAACGAAAAATTTCAGCAGATACCTTAGTGACATCACACCTTAAGGGAAACTGTCTTTCCACACCCCCACCAGCTCTTGGTGTTGCTAATCGTCTTAATTATAGCCATTCTGGTGGGGACTTAGTGTTAGCTCATTGTGCTTTTAATTTACATTTCCTTACTGACTAATAATGCTGGGCATCTTTCCATGTTAGCCATTCACATATCTCCTTCAGTGAAGTGTCTATTCAAATTATATGCCCACTTTTATTTATTTTTTTTATTTTTTAATGCTTATTTACTTTTGAGAAGAGAGAGACAGAGACAGAATGTGAGCCAGGGAGGGGCAGAGAGAGAGAAGGAGACAGAATGGCTTCGGGCTCTGAGCTGTCACTATAGAGCGCAAAGCTGGGCTCGAACTCAGAAACAGATCACACCCTGAGCCGAAGTTGGATGGTCAACCAACTAAGCCACCCAGGAGCCCTAATATGCCCACTTTTAAAATATACATGCACTTTGGGGGCACCTGGGTGGTGCAGTCGGTTAAGCGTCCAACGCTTGATCTCGGGTCAGGTTGTGATCTCACAGTTTGTGAGTTCAAGCCCTGCATCAGGCTCTGCAACACTGGTGCTTGGGATTCTGTCTCCTCTTCTCTCTGACCCTCCCCCACTTGTGCTCACTCTCTCTCTCTCTCTCTCAAAATAAATTAAAAAACTTAAAAAAAATTTTTTAAATATACATACAAAACTGATGGGGATGAAAAATGGTACAACCATTTTGTGAGATAGTTCAGCAGTTTCTTAAAGAGTGTTAAACACAGAATTAACATACAAATCAGCAATTCCACTCTAAATATCTACCTGAAAGACATCAAAATATACATTTACCCAGAAATTTGTACACAGATGTACATAACAAATTATTCATAATAGTTAAATGCTGTAAACCATACAAATATTGGAGTGGATGAACAAAATGATAGAGCCATACAATGGAATACTAGCCAGCAATAAAAAAGGAACAAACAACAGTAGTTGGATATGCAACATCAGGGATGAACTTCTAAAATATTACATTAGATGAAAGAAGCCGGACATGAAAGACTACATATTGTATACTTCCAGTTATATGATATTTTTAGAAAAATCCAAACTAGAGACTCAAAGCAGATCAGTAGTTGCCTGGGGCTTCGGGTAGGAGGTGAGATTCACTGACAGTGGCCAAGAGGAAACTTTTAGGGGTGATGGAACTGCCCTAAAATTGCAGCAATGGTTGTCCAACCATATATTTATTCAAAACACATCAATCTGTCCATTACAGCGAGTAAATTTTGTGACTATACAAACTACAGATCAATAAAGCTTGCCTTAAAAAATAAGCCATCGTTGAAAAAGTAAGAAGTTGTAGATTGGGAAAAGATATTTAACACGTAGATAATTATAGAAGGATTAGAAGAATCCAGAATATATATGTGTGTGTGTGTGTGTGTGTGTGTGTATGTGTATCCATATATATCCATATATATGGACTCTTATAAATCAAGTAGAAATAAGACACACAATACCGAAAAAAGAAAAGATGGCAAAAGTGATGTACAAGCATTGCACAAAGGAAACCTGAACGGGCAATAATCACAACATCTACAAGACAATCAATCTCATGGTAATCAAGTAAAATGTAAGTTAAAACCACAATGAAATACCAAGTGGTGCCAGGGAAAAAATTAAAAATCTTGATCACATCAAACGTTGGCAAGGATATGGAGGAATAAGAATTCTTAAACACTGCTGGCGAGACTATAAATAGTCACTATGGAGAGCAATTTGGCAACGTCTCCCAATGTTGAAGCCCCGCACTCTTCAGGACTGAGCTGTTCCATTGCTACGCAAACACACAGACACACACACACACACACACACACGCACACACACCCCGAAATTCTCACACATACTCCACAAGATACGAGAACATTCATAATAGTAACTGGGGTTGGTGTCAGATTAAATCCTTTATTCTGAATAGCCTTAGGCAGAAATTTCTTCAATCTCACTCAGTTTTAATTTCTCTACTAGTAAAAGGGGGATAACCATACCTGCCCACCAGAGATGCCGTGCGGGTTAAAAGAGCAAAATGCGTATGACAAATGTAGCACAGTGTCTGAGACTTACTAGACCCTCAAGGAACATAATTTCCCTTCCCTCCGTGTACTAAATGGATGTTCATATCCTTAATTAACTGGAGGCAATACCTCCACCATAAGCGAGGCTGGAACCTACAGCGAAGCAAGTGGGTTCTTTCAAAATATTGAAGCTCCCATTTCCTCTCTTTGGGTGCTTTCCAGAAAGTGCACCACACCATGCTTCACAAAGAATTTAGAACCGGAAGCAAAAGGTATGTCGCGGGAAGAGGGACGCAGGGACACTGAGACAGTTACAAGGTTAGGAAGCCATTGATCACAGACTTTGCTCCACCTGGATCTCAGTATGAATTAAATCTAATTATGCTTGGCTTAAAGCAGCATTTGTGTTACGTTCAAATGGGTCTCGGTAGTTGTAAGGGGTAAATGTGCTTATATACGTTCAATGGGACACACGGATTCCTGCTCCTTAAAAACATACAAGACCATCTTAATTTCTCCTAGGAGGTAAGAAGACCAGCGATGTTATGGAGGTCAAAGTAAATGTGTTGGCCCTTTCTCATTTAACTTTACAAGGAAGCTCACAGCAAATGAGGATAAAAATGTGGCTGGATTCAGAAGCATGATGGTACGTCCTCCTCTCACAAATGAATGTCAGGCTAGAAGTCTGGTTATTCGGAGCGAGCCCTAACTAACGCAAATTGTCTATGTGAACATGTCAGAACTGGGAGCCACACAGAGCCAGCAGGAAGGGAGTAGGGTGGGATGCACTGGATAGGAAGAGGGTGGGTTTCAGACTCCAGCCCCCGGTGTGCTTACTTACTGGCTATGCCTTCTGAGCAAGCCCCTCAGAGCTTTCAGGCCTCCGTGAGACCCAGTGATGTGCGTGCTCTAGTTCCGGGTTCGGAAGCTCATCACGTCCTTCTCAAACCCCAGTTGTAGAAGTCATATTCCAGGGCATCTTTTAAGACCCCCGGAGAACAGAAAGACCTGTACTGGATATACAAATGGGTACCAACGAAGTATGGGAGACAGGGAACAAAGAGAGGAATTTAGAAGATGCGTAGACATTACAAATGCATAAATGATAGGGGCGCCTGGGTGGCTCAGTCGGTTGAGCGTCTGACTTCAGCCCAGGTCATGATCTCACAGTTCGTGGGTTCGAGCCCCACGTCGGGCTCTGTGCTGACAGCTCGGAGCCTGGAGCCTGCTTCGGATTCTGTGTCTCCCTCTCTCTGTTCTCTCTCTCTTCCCCCACTTGCACACTCTCTCTCTCTCTCTCAAAAATAAATCAAGATTAAAAAAAATTTTTTAGGCATAAAAAATAGACATGCATTTTTTTTCAATGGCATTCAATTGCAGTGGATACATTTAATTAAAATAATGCCTCCATAAGTTCAAGGAGGTCCAGGTGGGGTACCTACTTTACAGTCTGAACTCTTGAACTGACTAAATGTGTGACTTTGGGTCGGTCACTTTCCTTCCCGTGGCTTCCATTGTCTTCTCTGTAAAAGGAGGGGCTCAGCCAGATGGTTTCCAGGCAAAACAATGTGATGAACCTAAGTTTAGAGGTAAATACCACATAACGTCTGTACAAGCCTTGAGGGATCTGGGAGGAATCCAGGCAGGTTAGAAATGGGCGGGGCTTCCCACTTTGAACCTCTCCCCTTTCCAGAGTGCGCCCCTCCCCAGCAGACTTCCCAGACCACGCTGGCGTTGCCAGAGGGCTGCTGGGAATTTCTCTGCAGAACCCTGTTCCCAAACGAATTCCCAGGAGGTTGGGGGATGGAGAAGGGTGCCAGTTTAAAGCAGGTCTGATATGATCCAGGACCTGCTAGGGTTTCAGCTGCCTGCTTTCTGGCAATCTGCAGAGAAATTAAAGAGATTCTTGTAGAGGTTAAATGGCTGTAGTCCTAGGGAGGGGACTCTGTTGCTCAGAAAGAAACACAAAGACGAGATTCATCTTGCTCAAGAATTATAAATAGAACAGTCAGATTAGATTCGGCAGAGGAATGGGGGCACCAGGAAGGAGCCAAGTTCTCTCCGAATAAAGAGGCAAGGCTCCAAAGACTCCCAAAGCAGGCTTTCAAAAGGGAAAAAAAGGAAAGATGGGAAAGAAGAAAACTTCAAAAAAAAAAAAAAAATGGGCCTTTTCTTTTAACCCACAACTTTTTATCAGGCAAGAAGGCAAAATCATCAGTTCCCTGAAAGAGAGATTAAAAGTAAATTATCACCCCATAAGGAGCCGTTCCCTGTAAAAGGAATGAAAATAGTTTACTGCTCTACGGAAAATGCAGACGGCTTCCAAACTTTAGGTTAAAAACTTGGCAAGGGGAGTTTGGCCTCCCTGTGCGTCTGTCTTAGAGATGTTTATCCAGCGGATGGAGATACTGAGATGGGTCTGGTTTTCAGGTTTGTTTTTTTTTGTTCGGCATAAGGTTTCCATCAGATACAGTCTGCAAACTGGCGCAAGCCGGGAGGCTGCTGGAGGAGAGGCCGTGATTTAACTGCAGCCGACTCTGCACCTTAGTACCAACACAGCCACAGTGCAGAGACCAAGCTGGAAACCGCGCTGGGGACTGGTGGAGGGCCTACTGGCTCCTGACTCCAAAGACCTTTTTCCCAGGTCTCCTTCCAGCATTAAATGCCATATGGTCTTAGACAAGTCACTTGACCTGTCTGAGTTACAGATTCCCCATCTGTTCCTCAGTGAGTCTGGCTTACGCCCCCATCTCAAAGTTGTTCAAGGAAGTAATATAAAATACAAGTTCTGTAGAAATGCCATCAGTAGTCGAGGCAAAAACAGCTCCCTTCCAGGGGGCCTCGGGGCTTTCTACAAAACACGGATACCGGGGGCTGCTTGGCCACGTTGTACATTTCCCGTTCGCCAGGATTCCTCTTGTAAAAGGAGGCCCACAGGGGGCATGAAACACAGAGATTTCAGGTTTTAGGCCAAGACAGGCTAAAGTTTGAATCCTTCCCTCCTGTCTCATTCATTAGGTATAGAACACTGGGGGGGGGGGGGGGGGGGGAAGTTTCTGAAACTTTCTGGATCTCAGTTTACTTCACTGTGAAATGGGAATAATGCTGGCTCCACAGGTTTGCTGTGAGGACTCGTAAAAATGGTAGAAAGTATGCCCATGTGCTCAATAAAATATGGCTGTTGTGAATCATCACCCACTACCGTGGTCACCAATTTTATTCTTTCTGGATGAAATCAGACACACCCTCCTTGATTTATTCATATACCCCCAGCTGCAATTTAAGCCTTTTTGTTTTCTTAAAAATATGTCTTTTTTTTCTTATCATATTTCCACTTCCAGGAAGATAGAGTGGGCACGCGTTTCCCTATTCCTCCCACAAACTACAACACAAGAGCCTGGCCGTTATACGTGACACAAACACGAGACTCTACAACGTGGAGAAAAGGCAGAAGCCCGGCCAGGGGCCTCAGGACCCAAGAAACAAGGCAGGGTTGCGTTCTCTGGGTTTTCGTTTTGCTTCGTATATGCCAGGCTTGGAGCTGAAGAAACTGAAACCTCAGACACGGCAACAGGCACAGATTAAAAATAACGTCAACAGCAGCCTGTGCACCCTAGCCAAGGGACCAGGAAAGAGGCAGTCAAGCAAGATGGAAAACTTTTAGACAATAATCTCTCTACCCCTGCCAAAAAGCACAGAGAACACTGTGGCCTTACCCCCACCCATGCCAGCAAAGGCCAGCGAGGAACCTAGATTTCTATCCTTATCAGGCTATAGTGAGGCACCCACCACCCCCGTCAGGCGTTGTCAGAAAAGACCAAGTAGGAAGCTGCACCTTTTATCCCTGCCAGGCAGTAACCCCACCTCCCCACAGTGACACAGGAGGCCATGTGGGGGGCCTGGACCTCCACTCCCACCCAGACTGTTGAGGCACCCCTCCGCATCCCCTCTGGGGTAGTATCAGAGGAGGGCTAGTGGGGAGTCTGAACTTTCACCACTGCCCAGCTGTGATAAGGACACCTCCCCATGGTGTCAGTGTGGCCGGATAGAGGGCAGTAACAAGGCACATCAACCCCTCCCAGCCAGCTTGGGAGGTATTAGTGGGGAGCCAGAACTCCCATTCCCAGCCAGCTATGACAAGGATCCCCCCACTGGATGTCAATGGAGGCTCTGTGCATTTGCCTTTGCCAGGCATTATCAAAAGAGGGCCCTCGGGCGCCCGGGTGGCTCACTCAGTTAAGCGTCCGACCTCGGCTCAGGTCATGATCTCATGGTTTATGGGTTCAAGTCCCACGTGGGGCTCTGTGCTGACAGCTCGGAGCCCAGAGCCTGTTTCGGATTCTGTGTCTCCCTTTCTCTGTGCCCCTTCCCCGCTCGTGTGCTCTCTCTCTCTCTCTCTCTCTCTCAAATAAATAAACATTGAAAAATAATTAAAAAAAAAAAAAAAAAAGAGGGCCTGCTTTCCCATTCTTGAAGTAGTGTTAGAGAAAGCCAGCTAAAATGGAATGTTTACATAAGATCCAGAATATCATAACATATACAAATGTGATCAGTTTTCAACTGGAAATTCCTCATCGTACCAACAGCCAGAAAAATTGCCGAGAGAATACATAAAAATACATCAATAGGTGGTAACACCAACACCAAAATGACAGAGATACTGGAAGTCTAAAGAGGCCACGATAAAAATGTTTCAGGGAACAATTATGGACATGCTTAAAACGAATGAAAAGGAAAGCACTAGAAACCCTCAAATAAACACAGGATAAAAAGAATTAAATAGAAATTTTAGGGCCAAAAGTAAAATAATTAAAATGGAAACGCATGAAATAGAATCGGATGAAACTCCAATTAAGACAGAGATTGGCAGAGTGGATAAAAACACATGACCCAACTATATGTTGTCTATAAGTGACTCACTTAAGATCCAGATATATAAATAGGTTGCAAGAGAAAGGGTGGGAAGAGATATTCCATGCAAACCAAAAAGTAACCAAAAGAAAGCAGGGGTAGCTATCCTAATATCAAACACAACAGATTTTTAAACCCAAAAAAGGTCACAAGTACAAAGAAGGGCATTATATACTGATAAAAGGTTCAATACAGCAAGAAGACGTAACAATTATAAACATATAAGCACTAGTAACAGACCAGAAAAATATATGAAGCAAAAATTGACAGAATTGAAATGAGAAATAGTCCTACAGTAATAACAGGAGTTTAATAGACTACTGTCGATAATGGCTAGAACAACTGGAGAGAAGTAAGGAAACAGAGGGTTTGAACAATATAATAAACTAACAAGATCTAACAGACGTAAACAGAACACTCTACCCAACAACAATAGAATGTACATTATTCTCAAGTGCACGGGGACGTTTTCCAGGATAAGCCATGTTAGCCCCCAACACTAAATGCCAATCGATTTATTTTTTTATTTATTTTTTATTTTTTTTTTTTTAATTTTTTTTTTTAACATTTATTTATTTTTGAGACAGAGAGAGACAGAGCATGAACGGGGGAGGGTCAGAGAGAGAGGGAGACACAGAATCTGAAACAGGCTCCAGGCTCTGAGCAGTCAGCACAGAGCCCAATGCGGGCCTTGAACCCACAGACCGCGAGATCATGACCTGAGCCGAAGTCGGATGCTCAACCGACTGAGCCACCCAGGGGCCCCAAATGCCAATCGAAAATTTAAAGGCAAAAGCCATACAACATATCTCCTCTGACCACAATGGGATGAAGCTAGAAATCAATAAAAGGAGAAAAATTGGAAAATTCACAAAGTTGTTAAGATTAAGCAATACACTTTTTGAACAACCAATGGGTAAAATAAAAAACCAAAATGGAAATTAGAACATCTTGAGACAAAAAAGGAAAACACAAGGTGCCCAAACTTATGGGATTCAGTGAAAGCAGTGCTAAGGAGGAAATTTATTAGCTAAAAGTGCTCACATTAACAAAGAAAAAAGACTGGGGCACCTGGGTGGCTCAATTGGTTGAGTCTCTGACTCTTGCTTTCAGCTCAGATCATGATCCCAGTGTTATGGGATCGAGCCCCATGTCAGGCTCTACACTGAGCATGGAACATGCTTTGGGATTCTCCCCCCCTCCCCTGCCCCTCTCCCCTGTTTGCACTCTCTCTGTCTCTCTCTCTCTAAGAAGAATACAAAATAAAGAATAAATGAAAATAAATTTAAAAAAAGAAAGTGATGAGTTTAAAAGAAGAAGCAAAACTTCATATCAACAATCTAACTTTAAAAATTAGTAAGCTAGAAAAAGACCAAACTAAACCTAAAACTAGCAGAAGGAAAGAATTAATAAAAATTAGAGCAGAGATAAATGAAATAGAGAATAGAAAAATAACAGACAAAATTGACAAAACCAAAAGTTGGTTCTTTGAAAAGAGCAATAAAATTGACAAACCTTTTAGCTAAACTGACACAAAAAGACATAAGATTTAAATTACTAAAATTAAAAGTGAAAGTGAGGACAATACTACTGGAACTACAGATATAAAAAGGATTTTAAGGTAATCATAAGCCAACAAGCTAGATAACCTAGATGAAATGGACAAATTTCTAGAAATTTCTAGAAATACAAAATCTACCAAGACTAAATCATGAAGAAATAAAAATCCTGAATAGACCTATAACTCGTAAGGAAATTGAAAAAGCAATTAAAAATCTCCCAACAACCACAACAAGAAGCCCAGACCTGCTGGCTTCAGGAGTGAATTCTACCAACCTTTTAAAGAACACTAACTCTTCTCAAAAAAAATTGAAAATGAGGGGACATTTCCAAATTCATTCTGTGAAGCCAGAATTGCTCTGATGCCAGAGCCAAAGACAATGCAAAATTACAAACCAGTATCCCTTGTGGACATTGATGCAAAAATCCTCAACAAAGTACTAACAAACCGAATTCACCAGCATATGAAGAATTTATGTACTATGACTAAGTTGGATTTATTTCTGGAATACAAAGATGGTTCAACATACAAAAATCAACCCTGTAATACAACACGTTAATAGAATGAAGAAAAAAACCAACGCATGATCATTTCAATTGCTACAGAAAAGGCATTTGATAAAATTCAATAAATTCAATACTCTTTCATGATAAAAACACTCAACACACGAGGCACAGAAGGAAACTACCTCAACATGATAAAAGCTATATAAAACCCCACAACAAATATCATACTCAATGATGAAAGACTGAAAGCTTTTCTTCTGTGATCAGAAATAAGGCAAGGATGCCCACTCTATCATTCTATTCAACATAGTACTGGAAGTTCTAGCCAGAGCACTTAGGCAAGAAAATAAAATAAAGGTATACAAACTGGAAAGAGAAAAGTAAATATATCTATTCACAGATGCTATAATTTAATGTGTATAATATACTAAAGATTCCATATCAGAATAAAACTATTAGAATTAATAAATGAATTCAGCAAAGTAATAGAATACAAAATCAGCACACAAAAGTAACTTACATTTCTATACACTAACAATGAACAATATGAAAAAGAAATTAAAAAACAATTATATTACAATAGCATCAAAAATATTTACAAATTAACTTAAACAAGAAGGTAAAAGACTTATACAGTGAAAACTACAAAACATTGCAGAAAGAAATTAGACATAAATAAATGGAAAAATATCCCATGTTCGTGGATTGAGAGACTTAACATTGTTCAGATGTCACTATTACCCAAAATGATCTTCTACAAATTCAATGCAATCTCTATCAAAATCCCAACAATGTGTTTGCAGAAATAGAAAAACCCATCCCAAAATTTATACAGAATCTTAAGAGACAGCAAATCATTAAAACAATCTTCAAAAAGAACAAAGTAGGAGGATTCACATTTCCTGATTTCAAAACTTACTACACACATAAATTTGATAACGTTGAGATGAAATGGATCAATTCCTTGAGAAACAGAAACTACCACGACTTGTCCAATATGAAATAGATAAGTTGAATATTCCTATAATTATTAAATTGGATTCATAACTAAGAAATTCACCCAAAATAAATCTCTGCGCCAGTTAGTTTCAATGGAGAATTCAATCAAACATTTAAAGAAAGATTGACACCAATTTTAAACAATCTCTTCCAGAAAACAGAAGAGGAAAGAACACCTTACAATTTATTTTATAAAGCTAATATCACTGTGATATCAGTCAAAGACAGTACAAAATCAGTCAAAGACAATACAAAAAAAGAAAACTATAGTCCAATATCCTTCAAGAATATGAACACAAAAATTCTTAACAAGATATCATCAAATAGAATCCAGCAATTAATAAAAAGAAGTATTCATCACAACCAGGTGGAGTTAATTCCAGGGATGCAAGGCTGGTCCAATATTCAACTATCAATCAATGTGATTCATCATATTAATGGACTAGAAGAGTAAAATCATATGATCATATCAATCAATGCAGAAAAAGCACTTGATGAAATTCAATACCCATTCATGATTCTTTAAAAAAAAAACTCTGAGAAAAAAACAGAAATAGGGAACTTTCTAAATTTGATAAAGACCATCTACAACAAACCAATGGCTAACATTAAATAGTGGAAGACTAAATGTTTTCCTCCTAAGATCAGGAATAAAATAGGGACATCTGCTCCCAGTCTTAGTCAACATAGTGCTGGGATTTCTAAATGCAGTAACACAGTAGGCAAGAAAAGGAAATAAAAGACATACAAATTGGAAAAGAAGAAATAATATTGTTTTTACTTACAGATAGAATGCTTGTCTAAGACTCCTAAACTAATAAGTAACTTCAGCAACATTGCAGGATAAAAGATGAATATAATTTTTAAAAAAATTTTTAATGTTTTATTTATTTTTGAGACAGAGACAGAGAACGAGTGTGGGAGGGGCAGAGAGAGAGGGAGACACAGGATCTGAAGCAGGTTCTAGGCTCCAAGCGGTCAGCACAAAGCCCGACACGGGGCTTGAACTTACAAACTGGAAGATCATGACCTCAGAGATCAACCAACTGAGCCACCCAGGCGCCCCAAGATGAACATACATTTTTATATTTATAAATAAATATATTTTATACATTTATGTATTATACATACATAAATATAAACATGTTTTTCTATTTCTACACATTAGCAATGAATATATGACACTGAAATTATAATACCATTTACAATCACTCAAAAAAAATTAAACGCTTATGTGCAAATCTAACAAAACATGTACAGGGGCTTATATGTTAACAACTGCAGAACAATGATGACAGAAATCAAAGAAAATCTAAATACATGAGTGACACGTTGTTCTCATGGATTTGAAAACTTAACATAGTAAAAGATGTCACATCTCCCCCGAATTTATATGCAGGTTTAATGTAATTCCTAACAAAATCATAGAAAGGCTTTTTGGTAGCCATAGGTAAGATTATTCTAAAACTTACATGGAAAGGCAAACTAAATAGTTAAAACAATTTTGAAAAGAGGGAATAAAATACGACTGTTTTCCAGACTTTTTATATGGCTACAATAATCAAGATTGATATTAGCAGAGGGAGTAGACACACAGATCAATGGAATAGAATAAAGAACACGGAAACAGACTTACACGAATATGCCCAGCTGATTCTGACAAAAATGCCAAAGTAATTCAGTGGAGAAGGGGAAGAAGGGAAGGAGAGGGAAGGGGAAGGGGAGGGAGGAGTGGAGAAGGAGGAGGACGTCATAAACTTAATCTCCCTTTTTTTTTAATTTTTTTTCTTTACTGTTTATTTTTTATTTTTGAGACAGAGACGAGAGCATGAACAGGGGAGGGGCAGAGAGAGAGAGAGAGAGAGGGAGCCACAGAATCCGAAACAGGCTCCAGGCTCTGAGCCGTCAGCACAGAGCCCGATGCGGGGCTCGAACCCATGAACTGTGAGATCATATCCTGAGGCCGAAGTCGGACGCTTAACCGACTGAGCCACCCAGGTGCCCCTAATCTCCCTCTTTAAACAAAAATTAAGTCAACGTGGGGCACCTGGGTGGCTCAGTCGGTTAAGCGTCCGACTTCAGCTCAAGTCATGATCTCACGGTTCGTGAGTTTGAGCCTCGCGTCGGGCTCTGTGCTGACAGCTCAGAGCCTGGAGCCTGCTTGGGATTCTGTGTCTCCCTCTCTCTTTGCCTCTTCCCCACTTGCTCTCTCTCTCTCTCTCTCACAAATAAATACACATTGAAAAAATTAAGTCAAAATGGATCACAGGCTTAAACATTAAAAAAAAAAAAGTATAAAACTTAAAAAAATAGAAAAGTATAAAACTTAAAAAATAGGACAGGGGTGCCTGGGTGGCTCAGTCCATTAAGCCTCCAGCTCTTGATTTCAGCTCAGGTCATGATCCCACTGTCAGCAGGAATGGAGTCTGCTTAAGATTCTCTCTCCCCCTCTCCCTCTGCACCCCTTCAAAAAAGAAAAAGAACAAAATCTTCGGAAACTAGGCTAAGCAAAGAGACCCTACACTGGACCCCAGAAGCACAATCCATAAAAGGAAAAATTGATAAGTTGGACTTTATCAAAATTACAAACCTTTGCTTAGTGAAAGATAAGAGGATAAAAGACAAGCTAGATGCTGGGAAGAAATCTTTGAAAACGACATATCCGACAAATAACTAGTATCTAGAATATACAGAGATCTCTCAAATCTGTTGAGATTTCAACAGCAAAAACCCCCAAACGCTCCACTGTGCAAAACCCCCGAAGAGACATTTCACTAAAGAGAACATATAGATGGCAAATAAGTACGTGAAAATATATTAGCCATTAGGGAAATGCAAGTTAAAACCACAGTGAGATAACAGTATACACCTCACCAAGCTGGTGAGGGTGCAGAAAAATTGCATCACTCATATGCTGCCAGTGGGGTGTAAACTGGCAGTCTGGGAAAGAGTCTGGTGGTTTCTTTAAGCACCAAACAGGCAACTGCCATATGACTCAGAAAATGCAATACTGGGCATTTATCCCCGAGAAATTAAAAATTATACTCACACCAAAAACCTGGACACAAATGTTCATTGCAGTTTTATTCATAACAATGTATTCCTAATAGTGAAAAAGCTGGAAACCACCCAGATGTCTGAATAGTTAAACAACATGTGGTATATCCATGTACCTGAATAGGTAGCTGAATAGTTAAACAACATGTGGTATATCCATACCCTGGAATACACAACAACGTGGGTTGTTGTATACCCAATATACACAACAATGTGGTGAACTTCCAGAGCATTGCACGTTTTCTGATTCCATGCACATAAAATGCTTAATATAGGGGCGCCTTGGTGGCTCAGTCTTTTGAGCGTCTGACTTCAGCTCAGGTCACGATCTCACAGTTCGTGGGTTCGAGCCCCGCGTCAGGCTCTGTGCTGACAGCTCGGAACCTGGAGCCTCCTATGAGTTCTCTGTCTCCCTCTCTCACTCCCTCTCTGCCACCCATGCCCAGTCTCTGCCTCTCAAAAATAAATAAACATTGAAAAATTTTTAAATAAAATAAAATAAAATAAAATAAAATAAAATAAAATAAAATAAAATGCTTAATATGAAAAAATTACAGAAATGGAGAAGAGATCAGTGGTTGCCAGAGGTTAAGAAAAGGGAGATGCTGGAGGGAAGTATGGCTATGAGAGGACAGCATGAGAGATTCCTGGGATGATGGGATTTTGACTGTATCAATGTCAGTATCCTGGTTGTGATATTCTGCAATAGCTTTCCCTGATGTTACTTACCATGGACCAAGGGTACATGGTATCATGTGCTATTTCTTGCAACTGCCTCTGAATCTGTAATCATCTCACGATTAACAGTCTACCATTCAAAAAAAGAGATCCACAGAAATCTGGAAATTACATACATAGAAAAATAATAAAAATCATGTGTTTCTCCACCACTCAGAGACAACCACTTTTTAATACCCAGGCATATTTAACAAAAGTTTAAAAAAAATCTTTCTGGGCATGAATAATTTCAAAGAAAGAGAACACTTATTCAATGGAAGTGATTGTATGCCCACCATGAAAATTGTTTTACTTAAGCAACTCCTTTTCCTACAATGGCCTTCCATATATGTATATATACATATATATATATATATATATATATATATATATATATATATACACACATATATACACACATATATATGTCATATCTCCTATTAAATTTTATATGCAATATACATTATTAATATATATAGTTATCTTACATGTAACAAATAAGGAGTTGGCTCACACAATTATGGAGGCTGTGAAGTCCCAAGGTATATAGTTGCAGGCTGGAGATGCAGGAGAGCTGATGGTGTAGTTTCAGTCCAGAAGCCAGCAGACTCAAGACCCAAGAAGAGCCAGTGTGTTCATTCAAGTTCAAGTCCAAAAGCAGGAAAAGACCAATATCTCCACTTACGGCAATCAGGCAGGTGTCTTCTCTTACTCATGAGAGGATCAGCCTTTCTGTTCTATCCAGGCCTTCAACTGATTGCACGAGGCCCACCCACATTAGGCAATCTGATGTAGTCTACTGATTCAAATGCTAACCTTATCCAGAAACCTCACAGACACAACCAGAATAACATTTGATCAACTATGTGGGCACCCTGGAGCCCAGCCAGTCCAGCTGACACACAAAATTAACCATCACATGGCCGGATGCCATTCTCTGCCCCACCGGTGAATCACCAACCCTCCGCTCCCAACGCTTAGGCTGACTTCCTGTGATTTCTCATCTGAATACAGGAGAAGACCAAATTCTTCTTTATGTGTAAGAACCAGTGAGGGGCTCCTGGGTGGCTCAGCCGCTTACGTGTCTGACTTCAGCTCACAGCTAGTGAGTTTGAACCCTGCGTCAGGCTCTGTGCTGACGGCTTAGAGCCTGGAGCCTGCTTCGGATTCTGCGTCTTTCTCTCTGCCCCTCTCTGGCTTGCACTCTGTCTCTGCCTCTCTCTTTCAAAAATAAATAAAAGTTAAAAAAAATTAAAAAAAGAAAAAGAACCAGTGAGATCATAGCGGTGATGTTGCAGAACTTGGCTATCGTATTTTTCAGCCAAATATCCTACATCTGGAGTGTATCTCAAGGGAGGACCAGGGTGAAACTACCCCAGAGGAAATGGAGTGTTAGCTTTGTGATGTATGAGGGAAGTGATGGGGTGCCACAGAAAAACAATGGCGCACACACACACACACACACACACACACACACACACAATGGGACCTTGTGGCCTATCATGCCAACTGCTCCGTTGTTCTGCAGTGAACATCTCAGTCTGGTGGTGCACACTCACATCAGGACATTTTAGATGGGTCTAGTCTGCAGAGGAATTATGGCCCTCTCTGCTGCCATTCTGTGCCTCAATTTCTCTAACCGTCAAGTGGGCATCTTTGGTCTATTTTGGGTTCACAGAGCTCTTAAGAAGTGTAGTGATGCCTCTACAGCATTTCAACCCCTTAAAAAAAAAACCTGCATAAATAACTCAAAGGCCACTGCATAAGAAACAATTCCAAGTTCATAAATCACCCAGATCCTTGGGAGATTCTCGGTAAACATTTAATAAAAGTAGAAAAGTAGACAAATGGCTGGCAACATGAGGATTCAGTTAGCCACAGAGTTCGAAAAGAAAAAAAAACTCACAAAAAACTAAGACCCACATGAGCACCTGATGAAGTGACTCTATTGTGGCCATACAGTTCTCTTGCTCTATGGACCAACTTCCCAATGGAAATATTTTTCATCATTCGTCTATCTACTCTATGACCCAGCAATTCTACTCCTGGTATTCACCCGAAATAAATAAAACAGACGTCCACAAAAAAAGACTTGCACAAACACATTAATGGCAGTCTTACTCATAAGAGTAAATATCTAGAAACAACCCAAGTGTCAATTACCAGGTGAGTGGATCAACAGAAGTATATTCACACAACACATACCTCCTCGAAATGAAACAGACCTACACAATAATACAAGGCAGTACAAAATAAAAGGGAATACACAAACTACAGAGGTAGGCAACCCCATGGATGGATATCAAAATCATTGCGTGAGAGATGAGAACATGCTGTATGGTTCCAGTGACAGGAAGTTAGAACATGCAAAGTTAACATATTATGGAAGAAATCAATACCAGGGTTGTGTCTGGAAGCAGGGATGGGTTCGAGGTGGTGGGAAATAAACATCTGGGGAAGAGGGATGACGGTACTTTCTGGGGAAATGAAAATGTCCTAGATCTTTTGGGGATGAGGTGGTTTCCCAGGTGTATAGAATTATTGCACTCATCAAACTGAACACTTAAGATCTGTGCCCACCATTTTATGTAAATTATATCTTAATAGTTTTTTTTAATTGTCAGACCCACCCATGTCCAGGGGCAGAAAAACTATCTTGACTGAATAAACTTTGAATGGGCAGTGGGAAACAAAATTAAGTTAGGTTTGATCACATCCTTGGATTGTGCTTGTTGAAGATATCAGTGAAAGGCAGGGCTCATTTTGTCCAAGAAAGGCAGAAAGGAAGGAAGAAAGGGGATGTCTGACACCCTCTCCGACTTTTCCTGTTTAATACACTTACTTCCCTCCCCCTCAACCCATTGTTCTATCCATTTAATATTTCCACACCTTCCTCCATGCCTGCTGGGAGCTTGGTGCTCTCACGGGCACCCCAAGGTGGTTGGCTGAGAGGGGATGAAGGCCTGGACCAAGTAAAGGATGACCCAAGACACTTTACAATTGACGGGTGATTTGCATGGTACCTGTTCTAAGTGCCAAAATTAGAGAAAAACCCCTCCAAGGGGAGCTGGACAGTTTCACTGAAGCAATGGGGTGAATGTACTTCCAAGAACTGGGAGTATTTATATATATCTACGTATGTGTGTGTGTATGTGTGTGTGTGTGTGTGTGTGTGTGTGTGAGTGTATGTGTGTATGTGTGTATATATGTATACACACATACACACATACATATGCATAAAATTTATTTATTTTGAGAGAGAGAGAGCACAAGTGGGGGAGAGGCAGAGAGAAAGGAAGACTCCCAAGCAGGCTCAGCACTGTCAGCACAGAGCCCAATGTGGGGCTCGATCTCACAAATCGTGAGATCATCACCTGAGCCGAAATCAAGAGTTGGATGCTTAACTGACCAAGCCACCCAAGCATGCCGAACTGGGAGTATTTAAACAACGTAGACACAGAAAGGGGAAGTTCCATAAGGAGGAGATCATAACCAAAGGCACAGAATCAGAAATTTACCAAGAATGTTGGGGAGATAAAAAGGAATAATTATAGCTACTACTTGCTGAAGAGCTTCGCTTTGCCACCCATGAATGTAAGTATCTCTTTTCTTATTTAAACTCAGGACATCTCCACTTTATGCGGTCATCGACAGGGAGTCAGAGGGAAATGAAGGAAGTTGCTCAAGCTCTCCCGAGGGTCAAGTCTTGGTCCTGGGAAATGGGTTGTGTCGCAGCCTGGAAGGAGAAGGGGATGGTCAGCTAATGAGTATGGTACCTTTCAGGGGTCTGAGATCAAGTGGGAGCTGCAGACGTGGTGAGGTTTGCCCAGCAATAATAGAGGGGCAGGGATTGAGAGCAGAGAACCAAACCCGGGGCATGACAGTCACCAGGTGAAGAGCTTGGACTCAGAGCAGACCAGGATTTGGTACCTACCAACTATCTAAGCCTCAGCTCTTCCTTTAAAGATGAAATAATCAATGTACCTTGCTTCCAGGGTTGATGGGAGCATTCAAATACACCGTAAGTACTCAATAAATGTGTGCCGTGGTTTTTGAGGCATGCATGTATTTTGGGAGAAAGAACAGGGAGGGAGGCCGAGAGCACCTAAGGGGGGGGGGGTGGAAATCAGAGAAATTTACAAAAGACTTAGAATTGTAAGTGTCCCAAGACATGTGCCCGGAGGGTCTTTAGGAGACACTGATAAACAAAGAAGGGTGGGGTTAGAATGGACCACTAACAGTTGCAATTGGTAGAATAAAATAAAGAAGGCAAGGGGCCCTGGGTGGCTCAGTCGGTTGAGCCTCTGACTCTGACTCAGGTCATGATCTCACGCCTCGTGAGTTTGAGCCCCGCATCGGGCTCTGTGCCGACAGCTCGGAGCCTGGAGCCTGCTTCTGATTCTGTGTCTCCCTCTCCCTCTGCGCTTAACCCACTCGCGTTCTGTCTCCGTCTCTCTCAAAAATAAATAAACATAAAAAAAAAAAAGGCAAAGGCAAAGTTAGATTTCAGGGGGTTACAGGAATACTGGACAACATCACAATGGAGACAGTCGATGTGGACACAGAAGACCTAGAAAAGATATCAGAAAAAGAGCAAATTCAAACGAAGATTTATTTGCAGTATCTAGGAGGCTGCACTGTGATTGGAAGCAGAAGTAAACCAAGTAAAGTTCCAGTGAAAAAGAAACAGAACACATACTTGGGAGAAAAATGGTAATTAAGGGACAAAACCCCAGATGAATGAAGTCCAGGAGACACACGGATGACTTAGCCCGAGAGACAAAGAGAGAAATCTCTTATCTGGAGAAGATGAAGAAGACACAGGGAGAGAGCGGGGTATAAGAAAGAAAAAGGCAGGTGTTCTGAGGCCCTGTGGGGTAGTGGAGAAAAATGTGTCCCCAAGGCTAAGCCACTCCGGTCCTTTGGATTCATCTGTGAGAAGCAGAACCAGTGACCTCAGTCCACAAGGAAGGGACCCCCACTTGAAGACGTACACGTGGCCGTACCGTCTGGGGAAGACTATTTTCCTCCATGCAAATAAATGGAACGCCCATACACAGGCTGTTTCAGTAGCTTCTCTCAGTGGCCACCTCTGCAAAGCACTGTTCCAGGTGCCCAATGACAAAGATGGCCAGGTAGCCCCACCATACTAAAGTTGACGTGGAAAAAGTTTAGATTGTAAACTTGGTGAGGGGTGTGCCCTCACCAGGTTCCCTCTGGATCGATGATTTCTGTAGAGATCGTAAATGCCCCAATTCTCTAATGTATTGTGGCTCTGAAGCCTCACCCTCACAGGGGCCTAATTCAACATTTGGCAATCCATTGGAGTATGTGATACGTGGCATTTTCATTGCTTCATTATTTAAAGGGCAATTCATTATGTGCAATGGAAACAAATAAAACTCTATTTCTGACATTTCTAAATCTGAACCCTGAACTCTCAATAAACCTTCCAGTCTCAAAATAATTATTTAAGCAAAGCCCTGGTGTATTCACTCGAAACCATTGAGTAGCGCTCCTAATGGTTGGTGATGCAATCTCTGATGCTCAGACTTGCGCATTGGAACTTCCCCGAAGAATATTAAATAGTCCCCCACGCTACAACCCATTAAAGGCAATCTTGTTCTCACAGGCCTCAATCAAATTTGCACAGCAATTAGTCCTGCACAGGGTTTGATACATTTCTTAATTATAAAACAACTTTGTACTCTATTGGCCCTTTCAGATGGGTTAAGAGAACATTAATTACCTCCTCCTGAGACATCAAAGAGTTTTTTTTTTTTTTTTAATCCCCCTCTTAGGGCTGAATAAAGCAAGACGTGCGGAGGAACTAACATCTACTGAGCACCTACTATGCGTTAAGCTCTGTTTGGGGTGATTCACACGTGCGTAAATAAGCCTATAGGTAAATTATCAATCCTGTTTGGCAGATGAGAAGAACACACTGGAAAGAGTTAGATTACCTGTGGTTGGTCACATTGCTAGGAAGTCGGCCCGCCTGCCAGTCAAGTTTTATATCAAAACTGAGTTAGATTGAGGATGATTTTACCCCCCCCCTTTTTTTTTAATGACTTGTTACTGCCCATCACCAATTTTTGAGCACCTTCTGTATGCCAGGGAGCTAGGTGCGGTGAAGAATAAAATGACTAGGTCCTCGTTCCCAGGGCAGACGACAAACAAAAAATTTCTGGGTCCTGCGTCCATCATGCCAGCCCGAGGGCCCCGGGGATACACGGCGAGGAGCAAAAGGCTCAGCCCGGGTGGGTGGGTACGGCCCCGGCAGTTGGCCAGTTGGCGCAATCAGAGGTGAGGCTCCCGGGATCCGGATCCCGGGAAATCGCCGCCCCTCCCTTTCACCTTTGGCTCTAGGCATCACCCGGAGAAGGAAGTGAAGACGTATCCGGAACCATCCAGCCTGGAAACGCACCTAGGCATTCCCGAGCCCCTGGCTTCGGCGTCAGAAAACGCCAACCGCTCTCCTCCCTCCCTCCGACTCGGGCATTTCAGCCCCGCGCCCTCCGCGGCATCCCTCCCCCACCTCCAGCCAGTCGAGATTTGTTTTCACTGCAATCTCCCTAAATTGCTCATTTCATAAGACCTGCAGGAAAAAGTCAGGAAATGAGGTTTAGAGGAAGACGGAGGAGGAGAGTCGGGGGCCGGGAGGGGAAGCCGGCGGGGGGAAGCGAACTCTGGGAGAGCGAGTCTTTCATTATCGCGACCTGTTAGGCGCACATCCTCTCGCTCTCCGCGCGCCACCCTCTCGCTGGATGCGAGCCATCCTCCGGGCTAATGAGCAGAGCGCAGGAGATAACTAATCCTAATGCAATTACCGCTCGCCATTACACTGATAGGTTGGAGGCGCTCCCCGTGTGCCCCCCAGCCGGAGACCGGCTCGTGCAGATGTGCCTGCGCCTCCCGCCCTAGACGTTTTGACAGCTGTATACGGTGCCGGGCCCCCTCCCCCTGCCGGCATCCCGGGAGAGTGATCTTGGTACAGCCAGTCCCCCAGCAGCCCGGCGGAGGTGAAATGCAATCGTAGCAGCTGGAGGGGAGCGGGGCCCGGCCGCGCGCTGGCCGCGGGGCGCGGCGCGGGGCGGGCGGGCGGGCGCGCGGGGGCCGCCCCCTCCCGGGCCCCCTCCCCCCCCGCCACCCCCCCCCCCTGCCCGCACCCCCGCCCCCGCCCCGCCGCTTCCGGAGAGCCCGGGCGGCTCTTACCGCGCGCCGGCCGGGCCCTCTCCTGGCCGAGCTCGCGCTCCCGTGATAGGGGGATGGTTTGCAGCACACATGTTCCTTTGTTTGGCCCGGCCACGTGCTCTGTTTGCACAGCAGCATGTGGTACCACTGGAGGAAATCGAACCAACACTGAAAGTTCAAGGAACAGCCAAGCTCTGCTGGGAAGCGGCTGGGCCAGGGCCGGGTGGAGGGATGGAGCGGGAGGCAGGCCCGGCTCCCTCGCGGAGAGGCCCAGGCAGAGAGAAGGGGGGATGCGGTTGAGGAATGTTCTGGGTGAAGGGGACTGCGGGTCTCCGCAGAGCACGCGCGCGGTTGGGGGTGGGGGGGGGGACGGAGGGGGGGACTTTCTGCAGTCGCCGGCCAGCCCTGCCTGGGGTGGGACGTGGGCTTTGATTATGATACTCATCTCTTGAATTTGCAAGAGCTTCATGGCTGATAAAGGCTTCTCACAGCCTCCATCTCACTTAATCCTTACAAAAACATACGATGCTGAAGTGCCTCCCCTTCTTGGGGGGAGAGGGAGAGAGGGGAAAGGCCGCAACCCCTGAACTCTTGACCGAGTGGTCTGACCTTCCAGGCGGCCAGTGAGTCAGCCCCAACTATGATGGCAAAATGCATAAGACAGTGATCATTTGTCCCTCTCCCTCTTGCTCCCTCTGCTTCCCTCCCTCTCTCCCTCTCCTCTCTCTCCCTCTCCCTCTCCCTCTCCCCTCTCTCTCTCATTACCGAACAATATACATTTGTGGTTAAAAAACTTTTAAGCAATTCATAAATGTGTGAAACATAAGTGTACAATGTAAAAAGGGAAAGTTTTCCAAATCCAATTTCCCAAATATAGTCATGGTTAAGATTTTCAGCCATTTTCTCATTTTTCCATGCATGCCTGAACATAGTTTTGCAGTTTATAAATGCTTGCGTCTTTTTTTAAAAGAAAAAAAGGAGGGGGAATCTTACTACACATGCCATTGAGCTAAATCCGTTCGATTTAACACTGAATCAAGAAATACATCTTTCCCAAACAGAATATATTCATCCAGACCATTGTTTTTAACAGCTGCATAGTATTTCCTTGTATGAATGTATCATTATTTAATTGCATAATCAGATGGTTTTCCATTTTTGTTTATTTTAAAAAAGCCAAACTAAACATATGACATACATGAATATACATCATATGTGAATATATATCCGTAGATAAATATATACTGTGTATCGTCAAAGTATTATTTTAGGACGAGTTCCTAAAATTTCTAATTCAAAACAGTGTTTTGAATCAAAGGTAAGGCACGTCTTAAATTTCAACAGATATGGCCAAAGTGTTCAATAAAAATGTTACACTGATGTACAATGCATGTAACAAAGTTGACTATTAGTGTTTGACTTTACTGTATGAAACCTAACTGCCTTCCACTCATACCTGACCTGAACATTTATACATTTTTTTTAATTCTTGCTAATTCAACAGGATAAAAATCTAATGTTTTAAAAAGTGAACTTGAGAATATTTATTATAATATGTTTACTGACTGTTTGCTATTTTTATCTTCTAGGAGTTGTATCTTTAGCCCATTTTTCTATTGGTTTACTTATCTTTTCTTATTGACTTGAAGAAATTCCTTTGAATGTTTTGCAAAGATTTCTCCCAGTTCATTTTTTACCTTTCGATTCTTGTAATACAGAAATGTTAACTGCTTAATGTAGTCAAATTGGTCAATCTTGATGGCTTATAGGTTTCATGCTATGCTTAGAAAAACTTTTTCAAACCTCCAGAAAATTAAAATACTCTCCTGTATTTTCTTTTAACATTTTTATGATTGTTTCCGTATTTTATTTAGCAGATTTTTATTGAGCAAGTCACATACACCAGACGCTCTTTGAAGCTGGATATGTGGGGTGCCTGGGTGGCTCAGTCGATTAAGCATCCGACTCTTGGTTTGGGCTCCAGTCAGGATCTCGCGGTTCATGAGTTTAAGTCCCACATTGGGCCCTGTGCTGAGAGTATGGTGCCTACTTGGGATTCTCTCTCTCTCCCTCTCTCTTTCCCTCCCCTGTTCACTCTCTTTGTCTCTCTCTAAATAAATTAATTTTAAAAATTTAAAAAAAAATAGAAGCTGGGCATGTACACATAGTTCCTAAATTCATGGAGTTATATTCCAGAGTTGGAGACAGACAATAAGCAAATGAATGAATAAGCAATTACAAAATTCAAAGCACTATGACAAATTAATGGAGAATAACAGAGAGCATGATTACAAAAGGCAAAATTTAAACAAGGCTCTGGGGGCGCCTGGGTGGCTTAGTGGGTTGAGCGTCCGACTTCAGCTCAGGTCATGATCTCACAGTCTGTGAATTCGAGCCCCGCGTGGGGCTCTGTGCTGACAGCTCGGAGCCTGGAGCCTGCTTCGGATTCTGTGTCTCCCTCTCTCTCTCTGCCCCTCCCCTGCTCATGCTCTGTCTCTCTCTGTCTCAAAAATAAATAAAAACACTTAAGAAAAATTTTTAAAAAATAAAATAAATAAATAAACAAGGCTCTGAAAGACGAGCGATAGCCAGTCATTGAGGTGAAGATCATTCCAGGCAGAAGAAAAGGCCCACAGGAGGAAAAGAACTTGGACTTTTTTTAGGAACTTAAAGGAGGCCAATGTGACGTTAATACTGTGAGCAATGTAGTGAGTCAGAAGATAAAGAGCCTTATAGACCAAGATGAAGGTGAAATTAATGGGTGCGTTGAAGACCCAGGTAAGGAATCAATTTTATTCTAAGTGCAGTGGGACACCACTGAATAGTTTAAGGTGAAAAAGTATCTGACGTATCTGAGTTATTTAAAAGAATGTTCAGGCTTTCTTGAGAATGATGTAAAGGAGGTAAGAGATGAAGCAGGGATCCAGGAAGGAGTCTGAGGGAAAGGATGCTGGCTTATTGGATAGTGATCAGGGTAGACAGGGAGAGGGGAAGATTCAAGAACCATCTGAGAGGACATTGACATGACTTGTTGATGGAGCAGATGTGGGTGATAAGGGACAAGTAAGAATTATCTTGACCTCTACGTTCTAATTTGAGTGATTAGGTGGGTGGCGGTACTATTTCTTGAGAAGTATAGATTGGAGAAAGACGGGGGTGGGGGGCAGGGAGTCCAACAATCACTTTCAGTGATTATCATGAGTTTGAGATTATCACGAGACATTCAAGTGGATTTATCAGGTAGGTACAAGTTGACCAGCGGTGCAACATTGGAGCTGGGGAGAGAAGACTAGGTAGGAGGTAAAAATTCGGAAACTGCTGGCCGTTACGCACCTGAGTCCAGGAGAAGGGTATAGAGAGAAGAGCAGAGGCCCTGACTATGAGCCCTGAAGAACTCAGAGTGTTTGGAGTTGAACTAAGAAGAAGCCATCAATGTAGACCGAAGAGCAGTCAAGGAGGTAAGGCAGAAAACCAGGAGAGGTTGCTGTCTCAGAGATACAGACAGGAGGAATAGCAAATAGCAACAAATGCTAAGGAGAAGTATCATAATATAGAAAGACCAAAAAGCATCCATCACAGTTGACAACAAAGACCTTTACTGACGATATTGGCAAGAACGGTGTTAGGAGAAAAAGGAGGTATTTAGTGGAATAAGAAGTTGTAATCTGAGAACCATGGCAACTCCCTGAGAGAAAACTGAGAATTTAATGGGAGACTTCTGTAGATATACAGCCTTCATCAGGTGTTTCTCAAATTTTGCTGTGCATTAGACTCACCTCGTTAAACGTACAGTTGCCTGCGTCCCAACCCCAGAGCCTGACCCTGTGGTCCCAGGGCCAATATTTTAATTCAGTTCTTCAGATGACTTTGATACATAGCAAAGTTTGAGAATCACTGCCTGAACCCAAGACTTCTCAAAATGGAATTTCGGATTCTACGTCTGAGGGAGAGAGGGAAGACGGGAGGACAGAAGGCCTTTCGGTATCTTTCAGATCATATCACATAAGCAAGCTGCCTACTTACTCTTTTATGAAAACAGTGACCGTACAGAAAAATACACCACTTGGCCTTACACTGAGGTGTTTTAACCTGAAAATAAATTAGACTCACTGCATACAAGCTGAACTCCCTACTTCCCCTGCCTGTTTGTTATATCCAAAGATATAACAGAGTTGTTGACTCAAACAGCACTCACAGGTGAAATTCCAACCCCCCCCCTCTTTTTTTTTTAATCAAGACCTACCCAGAATTCAAAAATGTCTCGTATTCCATTGTTCTTCTAACCGACTAGATGGTCTAAGACTGAGACCATCTCCTTAAAGGCAAATCAGCCTCTGGTTTGGGAATTCGGTCACCTCCCTTTGATTTAGCAACCCCACTCCAGGCAAGCACTTTTACGTACATTAATGAATCCTCGGATGAACCTTTTGAGGCAATTACTTTTATTTCTAGTTTATGGATGAACAACTGTAACTAGACTAAATGGAGCTGAAATAAGTTATTAAAGATGTCTCAAAAATAGCATTCCTTGGCTCTGTGTAGACGTGACGGTCTTATCCCTATTATGGAAGGAAATATGGGTGGTTCATTGCCCATGTGATTCTGGTATTTGTCTTTCCTACCACTCTTGGCCCTGCTGTGTAGATCAGATTGTCAACAGCCCAGGCTCCACTATCAGCTGGATTTTTATTCTTTGCCAACGTGGACGAGGAACACGTCGTCATGAAGTACGTGAGCATGAGCTCTAGGGTTCAAACCCTGGCTCTGCCCCTTTGTAACTCAGTACCCTTGGACAAGTCATGTAGCCTCTGCAGGCTTCATTGTCCTCGTGTGAAAATCAAAGGGCTCTCAAAAAAGACGTTGTATTAAATGATATATATCTCAATATTCAGTAACGATTATTTATAACAAACCCCATTACAGCCCTCAGTCAAACCCCAATCTTGCCCAAATGCCCCGTAGGATATATTCCTAAAATATTTGGGGGGGAAGGTACTGCTATTTCTTATTCCTCTCTAACCCCTGATGGTGTTATTTCAACCATGTTCTGCCTCTCTTCTGAGTTCCTCATAGCCACCCGCCTTCATAAGCTCTTCGTTTGGGTCCTGAAAGAGAAGCTGTGTCAACCTCATTTCTTTCTAAACCCAGCATCAATATCGACCCAGTTACCCAGGAAAATTGAGGAAATGGAAGAACTTTGCCAAAATTAATCAACTTCATAATGAAAACATATTCAAACCTCTAACATCTAAAAATACAATCTTTTCCACAACATCCCTGCTACCTTGTCGTGTCAATAATGGTTGGGTACTTCTGGAGTTGGAAAACTCCAGAACATTCCATAGCTCTAGCTAGCAGAAATTTCTTCCTAATGTCCATTAAAATCTCTGTCCTATAGGGCGCCTGGGTGGCGCAGTCGGTTAAGCGTCCGACTTCAGCCAGGTCACAATCTCGCGGTCCGTGAGTTCGAGCCCCGCGTCAGGCTCTGGGCTGATGGCTCGGAGCCTGGAGCCTGTTTCCGATTCTGTGTCTCCCTCTCTCTCTGCCCCTCCCCCGTTCATGCTCTGTCTCTCTCTGTCCCAAAAATAAATAAAAAACGTTGAAAAAAAATTAAAAAAAAAAAAAATCTCTGTCCTATAGTTTTCATCCTACCCTTAAGGACCATGAAGAACTTAGCCTATCAAATATCTAGCAAAAGTTGGGAGAGCCTTCTTGAGTCTTCTCTCTCCCAGCTACATATTCCCAGTTACTCCTTCCATAACAAGGTTTCTGGTTTCTCCATCATCATGTCTTCCATCCCCAAATACATTATTCATCTCTTCCCCTCGCGAAGTGGGCTACCCCAAAACTAAATGCAAAGTGGGGTCTAACCAGCACAGAAAGCAGGTTTATCCCAACTGTGTTTTTTCTTTTCTTTCTTTTTTTTTTTTTTTAATGTTTATTGACTTTTGAAAGAGAGACAGAGACAGAGTGTGAGCAGGGGAGGGACGGAGAGAGAGGGGGGGACACAGAATCCGAAACAGGCCCCAGGCTCTGAGCTGTCAGCACAGAGCCCGGCGTGGGGCTCCACCTCACGAACAGTGAGATCCTGACCTGAGCCGAAGTCAGACGCTCGACCGACTGAGCCACCCAGGCACCCCTACCCCGCCTCTGTTCTAAACCCAGATTCTTTTACCCAGTTAACAGGATAGGCATTTAGATACCCCCACAAGATTCGTAAGGTGGAAGTGAGGTGAAATCCATTTTCCTACCTTCTGCTATTGCCACTAGCAAAGGACAGCGGTGGAGACTGGGATTATTCTGCAACCCAATGAAGTTTCCTGATCACCAGCTTTAAGGGTAATAGAGACAACTATGAAGACATCTGGAGTGGCTTCCTGATTCCAGGGGCAGCCTCCTGATTCCTCTCTGACTGTGGCGCAAGTAGACACTCCCTGGGTGGACCAATCGCCCAGTTTTATTCCCGGAGGCCCACCCTACAGCGTGATCCTGCAGCACATCCAACAACTCCAGAGGCACCCAAGTCCTTGTATTAAATCTCTTACTGCTTAAATGGATGCGGTGCCTTCCGTTCCCTGCAATGGCGTGCTAACAATTTGGGCCAATGAAGATCTCAGAAGACAGAAAACATTATAGCAATTTAAAGTGTTGCTTTGGGAGCGCCTGGGTGGCTCAGTCTGTTGAGTGTCCGACTCTTGATTTCAGCTCAGGTCATGATCCCAGGGTCATGGGATGGAACCCTGTGTTGGGCTCCACGCTGAGCGTGGAACATGCTTAGGATTGTCTCTCTCTCTCTCTCTCTCTCTGTCTCTCTCTCTCTCTCCTCTATGCCTCCCCCCCACTCACACTCGCTCGCTCTCTCTCTCTCTCTCAAATTAAAAACAAATAAAATTTAAAAAAATAAGAATAAATCAATAAAATGTTGCTTTGTACTCACACGTATGTGATCCCCATGGGACGGGAGCTGGACGGGCCAATGGTTGGACCTGTGGGTAGATGAACATGGGAAACACTATCCATGGGTTTATCCCATAAACTCACAGGGTACCAACACTGATTCCATCTATATTATTGATTGAAATATCTAGTTTGTCCACAATTCTTTTTTTTTTTTTTTTTTTTAATTTTTTTTTTCAACGTTTTTTATTTATTTTTGGGACAGAGAGAGACAGAGCATGAACGGGGGAGGGGCAGAGAGAGAGGGAGACACAGAATCAGAAACAGGCTCCAGGCTCCGAGCCATCAGCCCAGAGCCTGACGCGGGGCTCGAACTCACAGACCGCGAGATCGTGACCTGGCTGAAGTCGGACGCTTAACCGACTGCGCCACCCAGGCGCCCCTGTCCACAATTCTAAACCCTGCTGTTTCGGCCAGGACTTGTGGTCACAAGGGACAGAAACACAACTCAAAAAACTTAAGCAAAAGAGGGGAGGATTAATAATAATCCAACAGCATAAAAGGCAGGGGGAGACATGGCCTTAGGGACAACTAAACCAAGGATCAAATGTTCTAAAAGGTCTCTCTGTTCATCTCTCATTTCTGCTTCCCTCCGAATATTAGATTTATTCTCTCAAACTATCTTACCTAACAGAGTGGCATTTATGGCTGCTGGCTACTCCAACTTTGTATCCCAAATGCTCTAAAACCAGAGGTGTAAATAAAGGCCCTCTTCTCCCAACCGAAATTTGAAAAATCCCCCGACAAAAATTCCGAACATGGTTTTGGATCTTTTGCCCATCCCTTGGACCAATCACTGTGGTCTGTGAGTGAGTGAATGGCCCGCCTGGACCACATGATCACCACAATCGCCCTGTGGCCAGGGGTGCAGAGTTCATTAGCAAGGGACAGCAGGAGAATAGGCACTGAGCAGACAGCAATATTCACCCCCAGTACGGAACCGATCTGAATGACTCACCAACGGCAGCTGTTAGGCTTTTCATCTTTTTTAAGTGTATTTATTTATTTTGGAGAGGGGTAGAGGGGCAGCGAGAGGAGAGAGAGAGAATCTCAAGCAGGCTTGCATTGCCAGCGCGGAGTCTGATGCGGGGCTCGAACCCACAAAATGTGAGATCGTGACCTGAGCCAAAATCAAGAGTCGGTTGCTTAACCGACTAAACCACCAGGTGTCCCAGCTGTTGTTAGGCTTTTGGATGCTAACTCTTCTCAGAGGATTTAAAACCACCGACCTGACCACTACATTGAGAAGTCCAAGGAACACGTTTCTGAAAGATTTCGTCCATGGAGGATTTTGAAAATAAGGCACTTATCTCAAAGTCAGTTATTTGGCTATCTCAAACATTCAGAATCTAGAAATAGGAAAAAATAAATAAACAGCCTTTGAATAGTTACGAAAGGTGTTTTAAAAATCAAGTTGTAGGGGCGCCTGGGTGGCTCAGTCGGTTAGGCATCCGGCTTCGGCTCAGGTCATGATCTCACGGTCCATGAGTTCAAGCCCCACGTCGGGCTCTGGGCTGACATCTCAGAGCCCGGAGCCTGTTTCAGATTCTGTGTCTCCCTCTCTCTCTGCCCCTCCCCTGTTCATGCTCTGTCTCTCTCTGTCTCAAAAATAAATAAATGTTAAAAAAAATTAAAAAAAAATAAAATAAAAATAAAAATCAAGTTGTAGTGATGTTGGAAAGTTCTGGAAATACGACACTGGTCATGGTTATACAACATTGTGAATGTACTTAATGCCACCAAATTATAAACTTAAAAATGGCTAAAATATTAAATCTTATGCATATTTTACCACATAAAAAAATAAAGCTATGTATCAAATTCATTTATCCATTCATGAATTCGCTTATTCACCATTTATTTTACTTTGGTCTCAGAGGATCTAGAATGTAGGGACGTACCTATGGAATAATGGGATCAAAAATGGTAGGATTTGGAACGATCCTCAATGCTCTCAGCCCACCAAGAAGAAACCCTTTGTGCCACTTAATTCTTGAGTTAAAAAGTGTTAGCCCAGACCATCTAGTTAATTCTCCACTTGTCACTAAAGAGCATTTCACTCCATCCATCCAGGACACCTAATTCATCCTAGACACAGATGCTTCACCTAGTTTAGAAACATCACTGACAGTAATTGCTCTCCCTCGGCTTCATAAGCAAAACCTAGGTGTGGCCCAGACTGGAAAGAAACACTCATGTGAAGGATGTTAGTACAACGCCCCCACTCCCTGCCACGTCATAATGAGCCAGGAGGTATTTTCCTCTCAACTTATAGAAGCTCATTTAAAACAAAAATGAAGACCTTCCATACTCTTAACCTTAAGAACCTGCGACTGTGCTATAAGAAGAAAAAGAGGGCATAATGTTTTTTCTTCCCCAAATAACAGGCAATGATGAGCTCAGAGAACGCTAAGGTGAACTGATAGACACTTCCAGGGACCATTTGAAGTTTTAGAAACAGAGATTAGAAATCAAGTACTATGTGTCCGTTTCCCTCTACCCCGGCGCTAGGCTTTCAGATAAGTATTCATTTCTCCACGAGACAGAGGCTGTCATGGAAAAGCTGCTCTAGCAGAAAGAATTTAGGACACTTGTACAGAACTGGGTTAAATCAGAGATATTCTCCGGTCAGCTGGCCATAATCTGCCATTTTCAGATCTCTTGAAACTGAAAAGATTTTGTGGTTTATGGTTGATCCACATGACAAGGAAACAAGAAAGTGGGTGGGGTGAGGAATGAAGTAAAAACTCCCATTATGCATTCCTTTAATAGATATTTATGGAAGGCTCAATACATGCCAGGCTGATGTTACAGTTAGTTATCTATTACTATGTAATAAGCTATCTCAAAATGTAGTTGCTTCGGCAGCAATTTAATTTTGCTCGTGAGTTTTGAGAGTCAAGGATTTGGGAATGGTTGAGCTGGATGCACTTGGCATTTGTTGGCTTGGTGAGCTGGAGGGTTTACTTCGAAGGTGGCATCTCCCCTCAAGTGTCTAGAACCTCAGGGCTCCTTGGCCATTCTCGATCTCTCTCTGCCTCTCTCTGCCTCTCTACATCTGTTTCCCTATCTTGCTCTCTCATTCCCCCTCCCACCTTCCCCCCACAGGATGTCTCATATTCTGAGTCTTCTCCACTTTGCTTGGATTTTTCACAACATGGCTATCTCACAGTATTTGTAGTCCTTATGAGATGACTAACTTCACCGTGGCAAGTGTTCCAAGAAACCCAACTGGAAGCCTTAGAAGTCCCTGCACATCACTTCTACCACATTTTCTTAGTCAAAGTGAATCATTAAAGCCCACCCAGATTCAAAGTGAGGGAAGGAATAGGCTTCACTTTTCCACAGGGGGTGTGGCACGCAGATACAGGAAGGGAAGGACTTGATGGTGGCCATCTTGAAGAGAAACGACCACATATAGATAAGGATCTAGATACAGTCTGTCCTCCCAGAAAGAATGGATGATACGAACGAGTAAACAGGCCCTTACAATGATACAAAAGGTATACTGTGGAATAGGAATAGGAGTTGAAGGAGAACCCAGCTCAGACTTGAGAGGTCAAGAAAGGATTTCTGGAGTAGAAAATATTTAACGTGAGACCTGGGCCAAGCTTGAGGTGGTTGTGCAAAAGGGAGGACAGAAGAGACAGTGTTCTAAGTTGAGAACAATGTTCTAGAAGACCCAGGACAAAAGAGAGAAAGAGCATTTGCGTAAAAACAACCCTGAAATACCCCCAATATGTCAGAACAGTAGGGTGAAAAGATATGAATGTTGAAACATGAAATTGAAGAGAAAAAAAAAAACGAACATAAATCCCCATTCTTTTCTATGTAAAGGTAGATATGCGTTAAAAATACGTTCTTAGAGCAGTGCCTGGGTAGTTCGGTCCGTTAAACCTCTGACTTTTGATTTTGGCTCAGGTCATGATCTCATGGTTGTGAGATCGAGCCCTGTGTCCAGAGCCTACTTGGGATTCCCTCTCTCTCTCTCTCTCTCTCTCTACCTCTGCCCCTTCCCCACTCATGCTCTCTTTCTATCTCTCAAAAAAAAAAAGACATTTTTAAAAAAATGGGTCCATGCCATTCATAAGGTTTTGTGGTACACATTTCATCACTTTATGTTGTTAATGTCTTTTCCTTCTCAGTAAGTACACTTCTAAAACACCGCTTTAAATCTGTGTATAGGGGCGCCTGGGTGGCTCAGTCGGTTAAGCGGCCGACTTCGGCTCAGGTCATGATCTCACGGTCTGTGAGTTCGAGCCCCGAGTCGGGCTCTGTGCTGACAGCTCAGAGCCTGGAGCCTGTTTTGGATTCTGTGTCTCCCTCTCTCTGACCCTCCCCTGTTCATGCTCTGTCTCTCCCTGTCTCAAAAATAAATAAAAATGTTAAAAAAAATTTTTTTTAAATAAAAAAAAAATCTGTGTATAATATTCATTTATTGTCTCTGTTACTTTATTTACTCAATCTCTTAGTGTGGGATAATTAGGGCATTATTTCCAATTTCTTTTTACGTTTCTCCTTATACTTAAATCTTCATCGTTTTTGATGATAATTTCCTAGATACAGAAGTTCTGCCTCGATATATAAGAACACTTTTTTAAGGTTTTTGATACACAGTACCAAAGAGTTTTCCAGAAATTTTTATTCATGTTTAGCGTCCCACAACAAGGTGAGAAAGTGACGACTTCCCTATACACTTCCCGCCAATAGGAAAAATCATTGTGTTTCTAGTTTTGATCAATTTGATACATTTCAGTTTACATTTCTGTCATTACTGGGGAGACGGAAATTTTTGATGCTAGTAGTTCTTTTCTTATGTCAGCTTCTGAAGATGACAAACTTATCAAAACTAGATGTGAGTAGACTTCAAACTTGAAAATGCTATAAAACGTAATAGGCAAAATTTAATCCACTAGTACATTTCGATGTCTTTTGATAATAACTCTGTCTGCCTCTCTTTCCCCTTGAATGCTTCTGTGTTGGAGCTGTTCTGAAACAGCCACAGCAACTTTGTAGAGAAAGGAGGAGAGGAAGTCAAGGGTTGTGACATATCAGAGACCCGGACTAAGTTCAATTCCAGTTAAATAGGGTGAAGTGGGGTGAGTGGGGGCCTTATTTCATTCATGATAGCTCACTGGCTCCCTCCTTTAATGCATTTAATGGTCCTGTGAATTTAATGACCATTGCAATTAAAGTCACCCTGCTTAAGCATTGTGAATTACATTATGCTTGTTAGTGGCTGCCTCTGATAAAACATAATAGCAAAGTCATCTCTTTTACATCATAAGTCATTTTAAATATTGCTTTTCTGTATCTGTCCTTGCCCAATTGATTTATTACCTGGTACTCCTAAGAAGTGCAATAAAAAGAAAGTTAGGTCTTGAGTAATTCTTCCGGTGTCTGGATAAACAGGCAGCCAAGGGGGACCATGGCCTTCTGATTGGTTAGCCTAAAAATGAAGATGGAAATGAGGGTGGCAATCGGGAATTAAATTAGACGAGTTATACAAAAGGAAAATATTAGTTTTTTGTGGCCTCTTTGCTCTTCTCCCCTTAGGATGGAAACTCAACAAAGGTCACGTCTCTACCAGGAAGACTTGAGATACAAACGTATTCAGATAAGCCAGGGAAGTGGACCAGAGAGTCAGGAATGGGGACAGGGGACAGAAATGGTGCTAGAAATACGGCATGCCTGCTTTTGTCTCCTTAACTTTATGAATGAAAATTTCGACATAGATATTTGTAACCAAAACTGAACAAGAATCTGTTGAAGTCAATGCCGATTACTGAAGCAAAAACAAACAAACAAACAAAAACAAAACAAAACAAAACAAACCACCTCAAAAAGCCCTCATGTTGCTGTGTTATTAAGTACCTCAACCCTAAATCATGCGAACTATTGTTGTCATTTTCTTCTTCATTTTGCTCCAGGAAACCAGGTCTCAGCCTTTTGGTCATTCAGTCCAAATAGCTTCCTGGAGACAAGCCCACTGATGCCTAATGTTCATGTGAATCCATAACCCTTTCATCCAAAATCTTTGTCCTTACTCATAACATTCACACTGGATGCATTTGGAGAAGGTAAGGTAGCAGTTGTGTTAAATATAACAAAGCTCAGTGATTCAGTGCGTGATTTCACTCTGATTAGTCCCAAATGACAACGCAGAATTACCAGTGATAAAAAGTCTTTTGGGGTACACCATCAGGATCTCGGAGAACAAGGGAGGATTCTCACCCGGTACATTATTTTGGTGCTTCCTTAGCTCCAACCGGCTGTTCTGTGATGTCTCCATAAATAATAGAACAAAGGGTTCTCCATTCCGCACACCCAGCCAAAGTTCTTGAGTTGACAAATATAAAGAAGAGTTCACAAATCTCCGTGCAATACCGTCTGCTAACAAAATCACTTGTTGAGAGACAGAGTGGCTTTGTAGAAAATACACTACCCCTGAAACAGGGAGACCTGGGTTTGAGACCCATGTCTGGACCCACCCTGCTCTCTTTCTTCAGATGAATTATTTTAACTTCAAGAGACTTCAGTTTCCTCATCTATAAAAAGAAGGGCTGGACTATACTATCTCTAATTCCCTCTTGCTCCTAAGGACCGTGATTCCACTTTGCCGTCCTGATCACTTCCACTGGATTTTCTGATATAAATTCAGTGGTTTGGGGGCACCTGGGTGGTTCAGTCAGTTAAGCGTCTGACTCTTGATTCTGGCTCAGGTCATGATCTCCCGGTTCATGGGTTCAAGCCCCACATCAGGCTCTGCACTGGCAGTGCAGAGCCTGCTTGGGATTCTCTCTCTCTCCCTCCCTCTCTGCCCCTTCCCTGCCCGCACTCTCTCATTCTCTCTCTCTCTCTCTCTCTCTCTCAAAAAAAATAAGTAAATAAACTTAAGAAAACTTTTAAAAAATAATAAATTCAGTAACCTTTTTTTCCTCTCAAGATATTTTTTCCATGAAGATACTCATATTCATTCGGGAGGCAGTGGTCCCCTTATGACCTGGAAGAAAAGAAAATAATGACATAAAAGCTTTAGAAGAAATGCAAGTAATAATAATAAATGGATACAGACACATCTAATAGTGTATATGCACACACACACACACACACACACGCACACCTTTAGTTTTGAGTTGCTAATTCGCCGCAGGCAAAAAACATTGCTAATATAGTTACACAATGGGCTTGAATCTCCTCTCTCATTTTTAATAAGCGCTCGACTTATCCTTCAATTTTAGTCTGCGTCCTTACATTGCTGTGTTTACCGAAGACTGTTTCCATCCTAAATTGCTGCAGTAGACATCTTCTTAGATCTGTGAGTTGCCTAACTTCTATTGTTTCTTGGGAAATCATAAGAGCCACCAGCACAAAAGGGCATACTTGCATACCACTTTAAGGTCTGTATTATTTAGAGTTAACGTCATACCCACCAGGATTGTATTAGTGGCACCGCACATCAATTCAGAAGATGACATCGATCATTTCACCAAAACAACCTTCCAGAAATAAATGACTAACATTAAATAAGTATCATGTGTTAAAACAAGGTTGATCCAGGGTGCCCCGAGGGGTCTGTCAGTTGAGCGTCTGACGCGGCTCAGGTCATGATCCTGGGTCGTGGCATCGAGCCCTGAGTGGCTTCACACTGAGCAAGGAATCTGCTTGGGATTCTCTCTCTCCCTCTGCCCCTCCCCCATTCGCCCTCCCTCTCTCTGTCTCTGTCTCTCTGTCTCTCTCTCTCTCTTTCAAAACAAAACAAACCACGGTTGATCCAAAACACCCTCTAAAAAAGTTGGTCAGACAGTTGAAGTAATAAAATGTAGAGTAAATATGATGAAATGGGCACTCTAAGACCCATTAATGAAAATAGAATTGATTGTTTCAGTCTTTCTGGAAAATAATTTGGGAAAATGCACCCAGAGGCTTAAAAAAAGTTTGTGCCTTAGTGATTTTAGTTCTATTCATGTATCCTAAGGAAAAATGTGAAGCACAGAGATGTTTTTAAATGTATTCATGTACGAGGGGCGCCTGGGTGGCTCAGTCAGTTGAGTGTCCGACTTCGGCTCAGGTCATGATCTCGCGGTCCGTGAGTTCGAGCCCCCCGTCAGGCTCTGTGCTGACAGCTCAGAGCCTAGAGCCTGTTTCAGATTCGTGTCTCCCTCTCTCTCTGCCCCTCCCCCACTCATGCCCTGCCTGTCTCTCTCTCTGTCAAAAATAAACATTAAAAAAACTAAAAAATGTATTTATTCATGTACGAATCATTTATGATAAATGAAAATTGGATCTAATCTAAATGAGCAATAGAAGGTAATGGTTTAGTAAATTATGGCCTATCCATATGATGGAACATTATGTAGTCACCAAAAATATATTTTGTTAGAATTTTTTAATGGCACAGAAAATGCCTCTGATATTCTATTAAGTGAAAAATGTCATAAAATTATATGTTAGAATTTAATCTCAAAACTTTCATACCCAGTAAAAATAGAACACAGTATCAATATTGTATTATTATTATTATTATACTCTTCTTCTTTAAGTTTTTTGTAGTCTCCAAATTTGCCAAGTTGGGCGTCTGCTTCTTTTAAAGTCAACAAAATACCCAGAGACATTAAAGATGACTTGTATTGAGAGGTCTGGAGTAGCCAGAATGCTCAGGGGAATGAACTATTTTGGTGGATTTAATGTTGTGACAAACTATAAATTAATTAAGAACCCCTTTCTGAATCTCTTTGGTGAGAATCCCACCATCAGCCACCAATTGTTTTCTGAATCTGTACCACATCCTTGATTCAGGGCCCCGAATCAAGGGGCCCAGACCAGGCACCTTGCAGAGATTCCAAATCACTACCATTTGGTATTCACCAAGAAAGACTTCACGAAAAGTCTTCACTGACGACACAAGGGAGTCCTGCGGACCGGACAGGATTATAGCAGAACCTCCCCACCCCACCTCCAGGCTGAAGAGCTGGATGGACCAAAGCACAGAGGTGGAGGGAAAGTCAGGGCACGTCTGGGATCAAGAAGTCAAGAAGAGATCTTCCTAGAAAGAGCCAGGGTCTTTGAGGGAGTGCTGGGGCACGGTTTCTCAAGGTCATCAGTTCCCTTTCTAAAACAGTAACTAATGGTCGTAACTGAGTCTTTGCTTAATTACTGTAGACATTGTGGTTCCTGGACCATCCATGGGAACATTAAAAGCCACAACATATTTCATAAAAGCCCATGTCAAAGCCGCAAGATACTGTTCTAAATAACAACTGTAATCCCTTACCTTCATATAGCGCCTTTCTGTTTACAAAGCTTATCACCATTTCACCGATAAGGAAACACAGTCACAGACATGTGATGAATCATCCCCATTACGCCGTGCACGCAAGTGACAGTTGGGTTCAAATCTTGGAACTCCTTAGCATTTCTTTCTGCCCCCAAGCTGCCTCTGACCCAGGGACACACTCCCTCGAAGCCCACTTCTCCTCTACCTCTTCCCCAATCTCATTTTTATCATTGTCATTGTCTGCTTTCTTCTTGGATTATAAAGTACAGGGGGTTCTGTTTAGACTGGGTCTGGATTCTTCAAAGCAGTTCTCCACTTTCAAAGTGCTTTCACACCTCATTTATCCTTACAACTTCTCAGGTAATTCCGACAAATTGAAAACTTTACTTTCGTCTGAATACACCGAGGACAGAATGGGACGCGGAGGGGGTGGGAGCAGGGAGGGGGGCGCTGGGGGGGGGGCAGGAAGGGGCGGCTAATTTACACACGCTTGGAATCCCTCTGTGCTGCACACACTGAGGCAGAAAGGGCCCTAGGTCCTTGGACCCTAGGACCCTAGGACCATGCACTTTGGTCCTTCTCAGGTTGACAGGCTCCTCCTGGAAATGTCAAAGGTATAAAATCCCCCTTTACAAATTCCATTTTTGTTGTGCCACTTTTCTACCAAAGCCTCTTTCAACAGTCGGTTCCATAAGAAAAACCGTTCTGTCATATGGTTTCAAGTAATCTTTACACTTCTAACATCGAATATGGCTGCCAAGTATTATTGCAAGAACTAAATAGATGACATCTGGAAAGAAGAATGTAAAAACCCACTGTTTCATGACCCCCACCTGTGTCTTTCCAGGCAGCGCGAAAAGGAGAGGGAAAGCAAGCAGCCAAAAAGGGATTCTCAGCAACATCCTCCGGAGGAAAACAGGGAGGAGGGACACATGGTAAAAATCGGAGCTATCATCTGTCTGTGTTGTCCTGATTTACCAAACGCATTTCAAACACTGAGGGTGAAGCAGAAGGTTGCCTATTCAGCCAGTCAGTTCGGGAGATTTTCCCAGCCAGTCGTCTCTCCCAGATTCAGAACCTATTGCTTAAGACATCAGACTGGTGGCGGAACCGAGCCCGGATTTAACGAACAGATAAATCGATGATACTGATTGAGCATCTCCGATGGCCCTGTCCCGTAGAAAATATGGGACAGTGTGACTTTGGGCAAAACATTTTACGCTTCTTAACTCCAGGCTACCCTGTCTGGGAAAAGAGGGAACTAACGACACCGGCTCTTCTAAACTGACAGAATTATCGTGAGGCGCAAATAAGGTAATAGATGTGTAAGCTCTAAAGTGCCAGAGAAATGCAAAGTAACATGATTATATATACAATGAACCAGTAGGTCTGCCCCTTGCTCGCACGGAGCTTGCAACCAATCTGGAGGAACAAAGCATCAACATATCCAATGTAAGTACCAGCATAAGGATTACATTAGAGAAGAGACAACGTGACAAGTGGTTTGGCAAGATAATATGCAATTATTTGCAAGTGAGAGGTACAGACAATGAGATTTATGAATTTTAAATAGGTGACGATCTCAGCGAGCTGGAGTGATGGGGACAGGCTTTGTGGCAGAAACAACTCGCGATCTGGCCTTGGAGGGTGAGTAGTAGGTCGGGCAAGAAAAACACGTTATCATCCCTACAGCCAACCTGAGCTCCTTGGCCAGACCCAGGTAGAGACATGCTGAGATAGAATTCACAAACTACGTCAGCCCGTGGTCTACTGTCTGAGGCCAACTGGGTAAGACTCCACCATCATCAAGACGCAGAGTGAGCTTCAGAAGAAGTCCCTGAACATTACCATAGAAGTTTAACTTGGAATTGTTTGGCTGCCCCATAACCAAAAACCACCCAGACCCTCATACTCTTCTTCGCCACCCCCTTCTCACTCAGATTTGTCTTGCCTGTTAAAACTGCAGGGTGTCTCACAGGAAGACAATATAGTCAGTCACCCAGCAGTTGTGTTTCCGACGTGAGGCGGTCACAGCGTGGCTGGCTGTGGTTGGCCAAGAACTTCCAAGGAGGAAACACAGACGCAAAGATAGCAAACACAAGATGGGCCTCATTTCAAAACCATTCACTTAGCAATGGCCGTGTTAGAAGTCTTTTTATCTATGAGGCTGCATGAGGTCACAGGCCAAAAGGGAGTGGGGGTGGGGGGGAGGCTGTGAAGTGTATCTGAGTTGTTTGGAGCAAGGTGCTAATGCGACCAAGTGCAGAGGTTTCACCTCCCACGCATTCAGTTCACCGACCAAAAAGCAGCAGTCACACTTTGCCGGACGTAGGATGCAGTAGAATTTCATCCAGCCATCCCACTGGTGCAAAGTGCGGGTTGTGACATAGTTCAGAACAAGGTGCAAATGGCTCCATCCAACACATTTGCTATGCCTCGACACCTGGACAGCAAGTCAATGCCCAAGGCGCGACCCGGTCCCTACTTCCTTCTTCCCAAAGGCTTGCGCCACTGGTCCGGCCACCATCATCCAGTATGTCGAAAACATTTCCCGATCCACGTCTGTGCTCAAGCTGTCTCTCCTGCCCTGAGGCCTTCCATGTCCCTCCTGCACAGCATCGATTCAAACCTGCTTCCTCCACAGGGCCACTTCTGGTGCCCTGATTTTCATGGTCTTCCCACTGCCTGAACTCCTGGCATAGTCACGATGCTTTTCATTTTGGCCCTTGAGCTTCAGCACGGTACTTTGTACACAGCAAGCTCTCCTTTAAATGCTTCAGAAATAAATTTCAGTTACATACGGTAGAGTAGGGGGTGGTTAGAAAGAGCGGGAGAAAACTTCTCTGGACTTACCTGTTTTGGGGTATAAATGCCTGGTCTTCCCAAATAGCACATCAGCAACAATATCAAGGACAGCAATGGAAGTGGAAACCCTAGGAAGCAGAAGAGCGATGGTGTTAGTCCTTGATTCCTTAATAATATGAGACAAGAGGAAAGCGTCTGGCTCTAAATAGAGAAGAACTAACTACATGATAGAAGCCATTACCTGAGTAGTTTAAGTCAACACACTGGACAGGGACACATGCAGATCTGTGGGGCATCGAGACGAGACAGTCATCATCTCCCGGCCCTATCTATCCTTTTTCCTCTTCAAAATCCAGTAAGTACGTCATTGATCTGGTTCGTTCAGCCTCTAAAATGTCCCCCACATCTATCCCCACTTTTGGATCACCCTCAAGCCCTAGGCGTATCTTATCTGGGACAAGCCTGGAAAATTCTCTTGACCTGAAACTCCTGGCCATTTTTTCTGATTCATGGGCTTACTTCGTCTTCACAATAGTACCTAGAACACTCTCTCCTTAGGTCTCCTTTAATACCACCAAAGTACCATGAAGGCAACCTGGTAAGAGGGAGGGACGCTGGATGATGCGTCCAGACACATAGCTTTTAGTGCCACCTTATCTGCTAATTAATGGTGTGACTTTGGTCAAGACATGTTCTCTCTCTGGGTCTCAGTTTCCTTTCCTACTGTCAACTTGGAGAAAAAAAAAGCCCTCCTCCAGAGAAGCCTCTAAGAATAACTACCTTTTGAGCTGGTCTTCTACCAGAAGGTGGTCTCCGAGGAACTTTCTAGGTCTAACACTCAGGCTCCAAATTTCCATCCTTCTGTCTTTCCTGCTCACTTGTTTTCCCACCCTACTCCCCCCCGCCATGGCATGCCAGTACCACGCCTGACCAAAGCCTCAGCATTTTATCAGAAGTTATTTCCATTATGACCTTCGCGTGGAGATCTCCAACCAGAAATAGGAAGGGTGAATACAAACGACCTCTTTCCTTTCCATTGTGTTCCCGGCTCCCTCCACTTTCTAGTGAAAATGGCCTGTTTGGAGAAGCCAAAATGCCTCGGAATTGAATTCACCAAAGTAATATACACAAGGTTTTAATTTACAGTTTTGGGGTCTCTGGGCCCCTGCATATGAGTTCTATAAATGAGATGTGTTGCTACAATGAGTCCCATTGGGAAAGGCTGGGCTGAGACTACGAACAGCTGTAGAGCTATAATCCAACAACGTCAGCTTCTGAATCAGATATGAATTATTGGTTCAGTCACAAAGCTATGGATACGCTTTCCCCCACAGGCACTTGCATATGGCCTTTGGCAGAAATGAAAACATCTTTTCCCCCCTTTACTGGGTTTGGTTAATAAGGAACCTTTATTCTGAATACTTTCTTATGTCTTAACTTCCTCTCTCTTTGTTCTCATTCCGATTTCCGCGTCAAGGCCGCCAACAGCCCCCTGCACGAGGTGAGGCCAACAGCTCTTGTGAACTGTTTAGAGCTAACGGAGGCCGAGACATCCCAGAGAGTGGTTCTCAGCCTTGGTTTTAGTACTGGGAACACGTGAGGCTCTTTCAAAAACCCCAGGGCCTGCACCGCACCCCCAGGCCAACTAAATTACGAATTCTGGAGTGGGACCAAGGCATCGGGAATTTTTAAGCACTGAAGTGATTCCAATATATAGTCAACATTGAAAGCACTGCTTTAAAGTCCATTCTGTCTAAAACACGAACAGCCTTTTTCTCGACCCTCTAACAATGTGTAGGAAATCTGGACACAGAAGACTTTTTCCTTGAAGCTGAAATTGGTGTTCAGTTCCTAAAACCGAGACCTGTCTTCTAAACCAAGGTGGGTAGCCAAAACTTCAAACCATTTACCCAACTGCCATACCTTCTGGAGCGTCAGCTTTCTGATCCTGAAAGCATTTGGTTGTGAAGGCTGGAGGAGAGCAGGGAACAATGAAAAATGTACAAGAGCTGAGTCCTAGGAAGGCTGGGGTGGGGGAAGTGTGTTTCTGGTACTACAGTGACTGGGGAGCAGTCCATTCAAATTTAGGGGTTCTGTTCTCTCATCTGCAAACTGAATTTGGAGGTTGGTGAAATACAGCCTCTGAGTGGCTTCCTCCACCATCCCCCTAAAGTCATCAGATGGACCAAAAATATATAAAAGACTAACCTTTGTTAAACACCCCCCTTTTAGACACAGCCACATGCTCTCAGTATAAACGTAACAATGATAAATAAATACATTTTGCCCTTTCCAGAACTGCCAGATATTTGGAGAGAAAACCAGAGGGAATTTGGAGGGAACCCTCACCTTGACACCGACTAGAATGACAGAACGACCGCTCTGACACTCGAGCCATTACAAGATCAGAAAACTTTCTGCCCTGGTAGGAAACCCAAATCCCTCTAAGCCCCTTCTTCTTCCTCCTCTGTGAAGGACTGAGCTCACCCAGCACAAGTTTACTGCAGACCTCCGGTTTCTACATGACCACCTTTCAGCCTCTGTTGCTACCCTGTTAGTTCTGAAGCTTTCAGACTGGCTTGGGCATGACCCACGCGTAAGCAGTTACTTTTCCCTTTTTCTGAATAACAAATAGATTGTGTTAAAGGTGGAAATATCATGCTCTCCCTCCTGACTCACTGGGATAATTCGTGCTGGATTTTTCTCTCTACCTTGACCTTCACATACAATTGTTTCTCTTAATTCCACTTTTCAATAATCCCTTAAACCTCTTGAACCCACTCCTCCCTTTCCATCCCCTTGCCACTGACCTGGTTCAGGTCACTCTTTTTTTCTTTTTTTCTTTTGAAAGCACAGAGCCTGACTCAGGGCTCAATCTCACAAACTATGAGATCATGACCTAAGCAGAAATCAAGAGTCAGACGTTTAATCGACTGAGCCACTCAGGTGCCCCTCAGCTCCTCCACTCTGGGGGGGGAAAGCTGTGCTTCAAGAGATATCTGTGGACAGGCAGGTAACAGAGGAGGTGCCCACTTGACCAACCAATCAATCAATGCAGAGGGGATGGGTTTTGAGAGAGGTGAAACCCAGATCTCCCTCTACCTCATAGTCCAGATCTTTGCCATTTCTTCCCCGGGACAACTGCAGCCTTCTCCTAATTGGTCCATTGTCCACTCCCGCCCCCAAGTCTTTCTTGAATAAAGGATATGTAGGAAGCATCTTGAATAAAGGATATGTAGCTAGGACTACAGAGACAGATCCTCCTGGGCCTGGGTTCAAGCAGCTCTCAATCTAGCAGATGAGATACATGTAAGAAAACCATTGCCACGATCTGGGAAGTTTCCGGCTATTGCAACAGAGAGGAGGATGTAGCAACTCTGGGCTAGAAAAATCAGCGAAGGTTTGGAGCAGAAGTGAATGAATCTGAGCCGGAAGCCATTCCCAAAAGAGAGCGCGGCGTGTGCAAAGATCTGAATGTAGGAAAGATTACGATTCATTTTTGAAACCACAGCTCAATATAGCGGGCGTGTCAGGAAAAGGGGCTTACAAGGGGGCAGGGACCAAATCATGGAGACACCCATATCTGCACTGCAGTGATGAATTTGGGTTGGTCCCATAGTCTTTGAGGTGCCACTGGAGGATTTTAAGTAGGGGAGTCACAATATCATACCGTAATTTCAGAATACTCTCTTGGATAGCAGCTTGGGGCACCTGGGTGGTTCAGTCGGTTAAGCATCTGACATGGGCTTTGAGCCCCACATTGGGCTCTATGCTGACAGCTCGGAGCCTGGAGCCTGCTTTGGATTCTGTGTCTCCGTCTCGCTCTCTGCCCCTCCCCCACTTGCGCTCCGTCTCTCTCTCTCAAAAATAAATAAACATTAGAGAGAGAGAGAGAGAGAGCGAGAGACAAAGCTTACAGGCAGGTGAAGTTGATAGAAAATGTTGCAAAAATCCAGGTGAGATTATGGGCCTAGGCTGAGGTGGTAACAGTGGGCCCAGAGAGGAAGTAAACCTTTCTGCTTTCTTTTTATGAAGACATAACTGACATATAACATCGTATTTGTTTCAGGCGTGCAACATAACCTTCCGACGTTTGTAGAGATTGCAAAAATGATCACCACAATGGGTCTCGTTGACATCTGTCGCCATACGTAGTTACAAATTTTAACATACACTGTCTTAGCAACTTTCACATATGCAACACGGTATTATTAACTATAGTCATCATGCTACACATTATACCCTGAGGAGTTATTTATTTTATAACTGGAAGTTTATACCTTTTGACCCCATTCGCTTATTTCACCCACCCCCCCCCCCCCCCCCACCTTCCACCTCTAGGCAACCACCAATCTGTTCTCTGTATCTATGAGCTTGGGTTTTGGGGGGTTGTTTTTTTAGATTTAACATATGAACTCATAGGTATTTGTCTTTGACTTATTTCACTTAGTATGATACCATCAAGGTCCATCCTTGTTGCAAATAGCAAAGTTTTCTTCTTTTTTATGGCGGAGTAATACTGTATATATTATAGATGTAACATATATCACATTTTCTTTATCCATGCATCCCTGGGTGAACACATAGGTGGTTTCCATATCTTAGCTGCTGTAAATAATGCTGCAATGACTGTGGGAATGCAGGTATCTCTTCGAGTTAGTGTTTTTGCATTCTTTTATTTTTCTTTTAACGTTGATTCATTTTTGAGAGACAGAGCATGAGCGGGGGGAGGGGCAGAGAGACAGGGAGACACAGAATCCCGAAGCAGGCTCCAGGCTCCGAGCTGCCAGCACACAGCCCGAGGCGGGGCTCGAACTCACGAACCGCCAGATCATGACCAGAGCTGAAGTCGGACGCTCAACCGACTGAGCCACTCAGGCGCCCGCATGTTTTTGCATTCTTTGAATAAATACCTAGAAGAAGAATTGCTGGAACACATGGCAGTTCTAAGTTTTTAAACCGGATAGTTTGGCATTTTGCAATTGGGTTGTCTGCGTTCTTTATATGTTTTATGTGTAGTAACCCCTTATCAGATATATGATTTGCAAATTCTCATTTTGTTGGTGTTCTCTTCTGCCGTGCAGAAGATTTTTAGTTTAACGTGGTCCCACTTGTTTACTTATGCTTTTGTTGCCCAGGCTTTTACTGCCATATCCAAAAAATTATTGCCACGATGGATGTCAAGGAGCTTATCCACCTATGTTTTCTTCTGGAAGTTTTGTGGTTTCAGGTCTTACACTGACGTCTTTAATCCATGTTGAGTTACTTTTCGTGGATGGTGTAAGACAGAGGCCCTGTTTCATGCCTTTGCATGTGGCTGTCCAGTTTTCCCAACACCATTTACTGAAAAGAGGAGGTAACTTTAATTTATATCAATGTTTAGGGGCATGGTTGAGCGGCCGACTTTGGCTCAGGTCAGGATCTCGAAGGTTTGGGAGTTTGAGTCCCGCATCGGGCTCTGTGCTGACAGCTCGGAGCCTGGAGCCTGCTTCGGACTCTGTGTCTCCTTCTCCCTCTGCCCCTCCCCGCGCTCTCAAAAATAAATAAACATTAAACAAAATTTTTGTTTTAATTATGTGAATATTTAGCCTGATTTCCTCCTGGACTTACAATCTTGTTTTTTGTTTATTGGTTTGGTTTTTATTTTTATTTTATTTATTTATTTTTTTATTTTTATTTTTTTATACTGTGCTATTCCATTCATTATTTTTTTTAATATGAAATTTATTGTCAAATTGGTTTCCATACAACGCCCAGTGCTCATCCCAACAGGTGCCTTCCTCAAAACCCATCACCCATTCCCCTCCCTCCCACCCCCATCAACCCTCAGTTTGTTCTCAGTTTGTTTTTTTTTTTTAATTTTTTTAAACCTTTATTTATTTTTGAGACAGAGAGAGACAGCATGAACGGGGAGGAGCAGAGAGAGAGGGAGACACAGAATCGGAAGCAGGCTCCAGGCTCTGAGCTGTCAGCACAGAGCCCGACGCAGGGCTCGAACCTACGGACCGTGAGATCATGACCTGAGCCGAAGTCAGACGCTTAACCGACCAAGCCACCCAGGCGCCCCTGTTCTCAGTTTTTAAGAGTCTCTTATGTTTTGGCTCCCTCCCTCTCTAACTTTTTTTTTTTTTTTTTAACATGAATTAAGTAGTCCTGTGCTTTCATTTACATCAACTAAGATTCAAAACACCCCCTGAAAAATACGTATTTGTATCTCAGTTTTACCAGTGAGGAAACTAGCTCAGAGAAGTTAAGTAACCTGCCCAAAGCCACCAGCTAGCTGGTGCTCAGATTTTCTGGCCAGACGTCAAGGGCTCTCTCTCTTGCCTTTCCACTAAGTAGCCCCAGACTACTTCTTGTCCTACTTCTTTTCTAGGCCAGACTGAAGCCGGGCAATTAGACCATTTGTCTGGACACGACGTTGGTGGCTCTGAATGCCGCTGTGGCTAAGAGCCTGGCTTTGAGTCCAGGTAACCTGGGTGTGATTCCCAGCCTTGAGCAATAACTCTCAAGCCTCTCTCCCCATCTATCACCAGAGGGGCAATAACATCACCCCGCTGGGTTGTGGAAAGGATGCTGTAAATGAGGTCAAAGCTGCCGGCGCTATGCCTGCCACATCGTCTGTTCTCAAGAAATGGTAACAATTTTCCCCCAGAATAGCCAGGATAGAGTCAAGCTATAACCAGAAGACATGTCCTATATTTGACTCAGACATATGCTCGCAGATGGGGCACCTGGGTGGCCCAGTCGGTTGAGCGTCCTACTTCAGCTCAGGTCATGATCTCAAGGTTCATAGGTTCGAGCCCTGCGTCAGGCTCTGTGCTGACAGCTCAGAGCCTGGAGCCTGCTTCGGATTCTGTGTCTCCTTCTCTCTCTGGCCCTCCCCCACTCACTGTTTCGATCTCTCAAAAAAATGAATAAATGTTTTTTAAAAATTAAAAAAAAAAAAAAGAAATAGGCTAGTAGAGGTGGGACACAGACATAAACCAGGATCTAAAAAAAAAAAAAAAAAAAAAAATTTGCTTGGTTTTCATATCTCTCCTGTCACCTCAAAGACAATTCTTTCCATTTCCACTTATGTCACTGAGATGATGGCGAAAACACCCCCTAACACCCCCCCTCCCCCAAGACACACACACACATACAAGCTTAATATCAAGCCCAGGAGATCCTTCTGCTAAGCTACTTTACTGGGGTTTTCTGTTCTTCCCCCGCCCCCCCCCCTCCTTTCACGCTAGAATTAAGAAACCTGTAACTTGCTGCTTATCTCATTATCTCCTGCCTTGCATTTTAATGCGTCTCCTCTAAAAAGACCTCATTGATATTCCGGTTATGTATGTGTTTGTTTGTGTCTCTTGGGAAAATTTGCTACCGATCTTCCAAGTGGAGCACCAGCATCCTTACAGCTCAAAGTTGGATCTCTCCTTTGTAAAGGAAAAAAAAAAAATGGAGATGGTTTGAATATTTTGCATCGACAAGAAGCTGTAAATAGAACAGCGAGTCTCCGTCCAAATCCATGCACAAAACGGCAGGTAAAGAATTGGGTGTCTTCCCGGGATGCTGGGTTCTGTCGATGAATAATTCAAGCCTAAAGGCTCTTAAAAGGACACAGTTACCTGGTTTTCCAGATAATTAGAGGCCCCCCTGACAAAAAGGTTTTAACCTAATTTAACCAGATAATTAACCAGATCATCCAGAAAAGAGCAAGCTTTTTATCCTGCCTAAATTATCCAGAGCTTTATCATTATTAGGTAACTGACAACCTTCCCCACTTACCATAACACGGAGTCTACACTGTGGGAGGAGCGGAATCAAGCCTCGAGTTAACAGGTGACACGAACAGGATAATAAGAAATCATCTCGTACAATCTAGCTGTTCTCTTTTCAAGATTGCAGATCGTGGCTACCTCCATGCAAAATACACCGGGAAGCTTAGGGCATTATCTAGAACAAAACAAAAAATCCTGCTGTGAGAAAGAACAAGACGTGGTAGAGACCTGATTGTATCGACTTTTTACACACACTGAATTATTTAAATAATAGCTTGCTTCGTATCACCGTGCTTACGTATTGACACCAGGAGATAGAAGTGCATGTGTCCGATGTTATTGCAGCTGATGAAATTCTCCCATGTTATTCGTCATCATTATTTATTTATTCTACTTCCCCCAAATAATCCACTGAGATCTTTGGTGAGGTACCACTGCTCATACTAATAAAACGGTCTGAGTGCCAAATATATGCCAGGTCTTTAGCATCTATGATTTCCTTTAAATACAGAAAATTCCCTTCGAGGTGGATTTTTATTTATTTACTTATTTTTGAGGAGGGGGGGAGCACACGTGCAAGTGGGAAAGGGGCAGAGGGAGAGGGTGAGGGAGAACCTTAAGCAGGCTGAGCGTGGAGCCCAACTTGGGACTCGATCTCCCGACCCCGAGATCAAGACCTGAGCTAAAATTAAGAGTCCGACGCTCAATCGACTGAGCCACCCAGGCACCCCGACACAAGCGATTCTTTAGCGATAACCAGTGATCTGGATAATTTAACTTATGACGATTAACATCAATATAGCTGGGCGGCGTTTAAAGTGCTCTGTCCACGTTAACTTGTTTAAGTCTTGCAGTGACCCTCTGCGGTTAGCAACGATTATGATGCTATTTTACAGATGAGGAAGTCACTTAAACTCAGAAAAGCGGAGGGGTCAAAAATCAGGTCCAAGTTCACACGGGTAGTTTGTGACCGAGCTGGGATTCAAACCCGAGGAGTCCCACTCCAGAGTCCATACCTCAGCCGCTATCCTCCACTGCTCCCCCAACCGGAGAGCAGGATTTTTACTCACGGCTACAAGTCAGTTCCACCACCCTGACCATGACTCTCTGTTAAGAATCCTGGCTTCCCTTATTTGCCAGCACTTAAGCTTCGTCCACCTTTCAGGGTGATGATATCTATGGAAATTCTGGCGGTCATTTCTTGGGATTAACTATTTTATTTTTGCTCCCTGTACCAGCTGAATCGATAGCAAGAGGCAAAAAATATTTCTACATAACCACAGATTCTAGACATCCATGTGGTTGCTACAGGATATTAACAAGGGAATCTACTTTGCCTTGACAAGAAGTCGTGGAAGAGAGCCAGATGTCCCATTAAAAGTCCTTTCTAACCTAAATGAGTTTGTGACGATGTGTGTTTATATGTATGAGGATAAAACATACTGTGAGCGTCGCTTCTCCTAGCGGATAAGCTGTTATCGGAGAATGAGGCACTTCAGGAGGCTAATTGACCACTGGAGGCTGTCTACACAGGCAGAGCAGAGGGGCGATCTGGGGCCCTCCCCAGCCTCCCCAGCCCTGTTCCCCCCCCCCCCCCCAATCCACCCACCCACACTCAAGAAAAACCCTGCTAAATTATCCAGGCCGGCCAATTTCATCTGACAGTGAATCAACATAAACGTCTTTTTGCCTCTGTAGACAAAATATTTTTACGTTTTCAGGAGCCTGGGCTCTCTGATGCCCAGAGAAATCTCAGCTGCCCTACCCTGTAAAACGGTCCTCACCGTCCTTCTGAGGACACTTGGGATCTGCCCCTTGAGCCAGCTCAGACTTCACCACTGTACCCCCAGCCCCGATTTCCGGAGCCTTCCTGTGCCGGCAGCAGCCATTTTGTCACTTAAGAGCCAACGTTTGCCAGAAAAATAAATAAATAAATAAATAAATAAATAAATAAATAAATAACGGTGAGAGAGACCCATGCTAAAAGTCACCGCCATATTTTGTATCAAGATGCTATTTCTTTTAATGGTTATTTATTACCGTTGGCCTTTTTGGATTAATTATGGCACCGTTTTTATAAGGGGCAGAAGCAATCTGTCACCCAGGATTACACAGAAGGCCACCCAGGCTCCGTGTTTCCTGTTATCCTGCTGTAAATCAGTATAACGTGCAGGAGAGCAGGCCACAAGGCACCGACGGCCGGGCCGTCCTCTGGCCCGATCACGCAGCGCCCACCACCCCCTCTTGTCACTCCCCAAAGGGTCCCTGAAAGAGAGTTTGTCCAGGAACGCCGCGGCCCCGCAGCGTGCTGACTTTATAAAGAGACGAGGTGAAGTAACACTTTTCTTTTTAATACCCCGTGGTGCCGAACCGAAATTGCAGCCTGCTTCTATTTTCAGAGGCCTCCTTGGTAAGAGAATGTTTTTATCTGGAGATACAATGACCGTGGCCCATGCTCCGCAGTTCCCATGAAGGCCTTGCCAAAGTCCATGAATGCTCGCTTTATGCATCGGTTTTGCAGGTGTTCAGGGGGGTATGTAATCACTAATGAATAGTCGAAAAACACAGAAACTCTCTGCGAGCTCTGGCACCGGGAGCTGCTGGGCTTTATAATTCTGTGAGAAAACACACATGCATCTAAAGCATTCCCTAGGCTCCAGCATTGCCTGAGGCCAAATATTCGTCACAGTCCATCCCCGGGCTGGTGGTACGTTCCAGAAAAGAAGGGATTTGTAGCTGCCCTGTGGACTAAGAAGTTTGTGGCTCTTACGTGATTTTCCTGTGCTGACTTGTTACAGGCATTGCCCGGGCCAGGCTCCCATCTCTGGCACACGCCATTTACGTGGCACAGCAGGCCGGACCACCTGGACATTTTAGGAAGGCTTTATGGACCCAGGCCACGGACTGGCTGCCCAGGGCAAGAAGGCATTAGAAGGTCAAGACCGAAAGACCTCAGATAATCCTCACGGATTCTCAAGCAGGGCAAGGACTGGAACTGTGGGGCGTCCGGAATATTTTCTCAAGAGGGCTGCTTAAAGGGAGAAGGGGACTGGGAAAGAAAGAGAGCGTTAGGGGCCCATCGAGCCAGAGGCCTTACATCTACACAGAATCTGTCTTTTCCTCTCCACCCAAGAAAAGCTACCTGAGAATCAGTGATTGCGGGAAAAGGGACACTATTCGCAAATCTACCTTATCCTTCCCAGCCGCGGTCCAGAGAGAGCAGAGATGTGGAAGGTTGTGTTTGTCGTTTTCCTCACTCCCCCCACTTCTCACTTCCCCCCTTCTCACTACCAGGGGTCCTCTCTAGCTAGGGCAGGAACCCGATCAGCTCTCTAGCCCCCTTGAAGGTTGCAAAAGATCTGGAAACTTTGCTGAGATCTCCAACTTCTCTGGCACTTTGAAGGGGTAGTGAGATCTCTTTACCAGTACAGACATAGGGCATTGGAGAAAGACAGAAGCCCAGTACGGGGAAAACAGGATATTGGGCCATAACAGGTGGCACCTCCCAGAAGCCTGCATGGCCAGGAGCAACCCCAAACCGAGGCACCACGAGCCCCCAAAGGCACCGGTGATGGCACCTTGGCCCTGGGAGGGGGACTTCTCGTCACCCGGCACATGAGACACTAACTCTACTCTCTCATCCAGAGCTAGCAAGGGTGGCCCCAGAGCAGAGCTAGAAGTGGGGATCAGAAGCTGGGCTGTCACCGGGGTGCCTGGGTGGCTCAGTCAATTGGGTGTCTGACTTCAGCTCAGGTCACAAACTCACAGTTCATGGGTTTGAGCCCCACGTCGGGCTCTGTGCTCACAGCTGAGAGCTGGAGCCTACTTTAGATTCTGTGTCTCCCTCTCTCTCTGCCCCTCCCCTGCTTGTTCTCTCTCTTTCTCTCCTCTCTCTCTCTCTCTCTCTCTCTCTCTCAAAAAAAATAGATAAATAAAATAAACATTTAAAATAAAAAGAAGCTGGGCTGTCAAGACTACCCATAAACATCAAAAAAGTTAACCTTTGTACATTCGGGGTTGAAAGAATTTTGAGACAGGGCAGCCACAAAGATACCAGACTTTCTCACAAAAACCCACCTTCCCAGGGTTTTCAGACCTCTCCTAATACACATTCCTCCAGCATTTCCATCCCCTACCCTGACACCTAAGACGCCAGTCTACCTTTCACAGTTAAGCGGAAGGGGAAGTCTTTGAATTAGCGATATTTCAGAACCACAAGAGAAGTTATTTTATTTCCAAAAATATTTCCCAACTTGGCCTCCCACACCAAAAATTCCACAATTCGAGACGTATTCCTTTGGTTTAAGCCAAACTTGAGCTACCACAAACATTAATTTATTTGGAAAAATATCTCCCGAACACCTTCTTTGTACGCTCCCATGTACGTACTGGGCATTTGATAAAAGGGGCAAATACCATAGAGAAGATTTGTGCTCTCATGGCCCTTACATTAATCTGTATCAGATATTTAAGAATAAGTTTATCAAGTTATTTCCGGAAAACACATTTCAATAGTAGGAGGGGATTATAGTGAGTCCATTTAAAGGAGAGCAGGGTGGTGATAGGTTGTCCTTGAAGGGAAAGACAAAAGGATAAAAAAGTAGGGAACTGTAAGGGCCATTGAGGATAAACTTTCACCTACTTCATTCATTCATTCATTCATTCATCCAGCCAGCCAGCCCACAAATATGTCTCGAGCGTCTCCGTAAAGCCAGATACTGTGGATATATTAGTGAACTTCTATCAGGGAGCTTTTATCTAGTGTGGGGGACAGACAGGCAACTAGACAGTTATAGTTAAACATGGCCAGTGCTAGTCAAGGTGGGCACTCAAGGGGCACGCATCAGGGGCAGGCAAACTAGACTTGAGGAAAGGGGTTGATCAGGGAAGGCTTCTTAGAAGGAGTGAAATCACAGGAGTGGGGGCTGAGGGGTCAGCATTCTTGAGAGTGGGAACACTATATGCAAAGTCCCTAAAACAAGGGTGCCGTTGTGCTCCCCAGATCCACAGTTGGAAGAGGCAGCATTAAGGCACAGTGGCGGTCAGACTACACATCACCTGTGGGTCTAAGCTGGGGGCTGGCTGATTTTTCCTGCCAAGGGCCAGAGAGTAAACAGGTAGGCTCTGTGGCCCTGTGCCCTGTCGCAACCGCTCAACTCTGCCATCGTAACAGGAACTAGTCACGACAATATGAAAACGGATGGCTGCAGCTGTGTTTTGATAATACTTTATTTACAAGAAACAGCAGTAGGCTGGACGTGGCCCACAGGCTGTAGTTTCCCAACCACTGGTCTAGCCGGGACTTGGAGCCAAACAGAGGAGGCTAAGCCAACCTCATCTGCTGGGGTGGGCCTCCCTAGAGAGAGGGAAAACTGGGGGCAAAAGAATACCAGGAAGGGGGCTGGGAGATCTGACCTCAGATCTCTAGGATACTGTCTTGCTCTGCGGTAAAATGAAAGAGTAGAATCGGACAGTCTCTGAAGTCTCTTCTCTGAGAATCTAGAGCAGGGGCACCTACCTAACCTACAGTACGGAGAGGCCCCAAGGAGCCTAAGGATAATATTGGGCAGTCTATGAGCTTGCATGGAAAAACATTACATTTGTAGTTTCATTCATTTCCAGCTGAATTGTAGAGTTTACGTTCAATCACAAGTGCAGGCGACAAACCACAGTCACGTGAGCAGTACCTATGACTTTGCCTCCATTACAAATCACAGATCTTTTCATATCATGTTACCGCTGTGGCATATATGTTGAAATATCATCTATATTTCACTTCTTTGAATTAATGGTAGCTATGAGCCCTGCAACTAGACTGTTATTTAATATGTTAATAGAGACACACATACGTCTATATTGTACATTGGAGGTTTTTCGATATTTGAAAACTATATTTCAATATAATTAGTTTTCTTTGTGATCCCATGTAATTTATTCTGCCTGTTAAAAAAACAGTGTTCTGAGAAGGAGTCCACCCCCCCCCCATGACTCCCAGTCTAGAGCAATAAATTATTCATTTATATCTATCATGCTGGCAAGGAATTTCTTTAAAAAAAAATACCCTTCTGGAGGTATAGCAAAGGAGTAGTTTCTTACACAGCTGATGAAAATGAGAACTGTTACAGTCTTTTCAGAAAGTACTGTGACAGTATTATTAAAATTTAAAAGTATTTTAATTTTAATAATTATTATAAATAAATATACGTATAAATAAATATAAAATATAAAATTATAAAAATTGTAATATTTATTAAAATTAAAAAGTACGTATATACTCTGTAATCTCCTCCTGGGAACTTAGCTAACATAAATAAAAACACCCGTACCAAAAAAAGGAGGCATAGGGACACACATTGTTCAAAAGGTCAATAAGGAACAAACAAACTTGGGAACAAACAGGCATATTGCTAAGGAGAAGGTTAGGATACGATGATAGAGCCACACGATGGAATATTATATAGTCACGAAAAAGAATGATTTAGAGCTCTGTGTCTTGGTGGAATTTCCGTGCAGCACCATTGAATAAGGAAAGCGATACTATTTTATTCCATTTAGTTAAAATACACCTCGACAAAAGGAATGCTATGTGCACCTGATGTGTGTCTGTGATTATATACACACAGAGAAAAGTGAGGAAAGACGTATATCAGGGTATCAATACGAGTTACGTGGGAGAAGGCAGTATTAACGGACACAGTGGTTGGATGAAGAAGGACCCAAACAACAACAGAAAGGAAAGACCATGCTACCAAGGCAGAAAAATCTCTGATATCAGACACATGTAGGCTGATTCACCTTCTCCAGTTTCCTACCGATACATGGAGTACCTTCGGAATCCCGCTTTGCTCCAAACTGATGCCTGACATCTTCTGGCAGCTTTCTTGGGAATCGCAGAGAGAAATCACAACACCCCAAACCGTTTTATTTTACAAACGAGCATGTCTATTTTGACACAAACAGCCCATTCATTCGTTCATTTGCAGAGATCCACGAGTGCCAGGGACGAGGCTGGACTCTAAGGATCAAAAGGAGGCGAAGGGGACAGGGAGGGAGGGAGGAGTTTACATTCGTCCCTATTTCTGGCTTCTTTATTGTGGTTGTTCACTAATATTAAACACGGATTTTTGGGGCGCCTGGGTGGCTCAGTCGGTTAAGCGGCCGACTTCGGCTCAGGTCATGATCTCGCGGTCCGTGAGTTCGAGCCCCGCGTCGGGCTCGATCTCACGGTCCGTGAGTTCGAGCCCCGCGTCGGGCTCTGTGCTGACAGCTCAGAGCCCGGAGCCTGCTTCCGATTCTGTGTCTCCCTCTCTCTGACCCTCCCCCGTTCATGCTCTGTCTCTCCCTGTCTCAAAAATAAATAAAATGTTAAAAAAATTTTTTTTTAAATAAAAAAAAAAAACCACACATACTTTTTTCTTCTCTTTCCTCTATTTTACTCCTTTGCTGGCTCACCAAATTCTCACAAAGATCAGATCAATGCCCAGTACATCCTAGAGAGGCAATAGAGGCTTACAGAGGCAATGAATGTGAGTCCACTCGTCACACCTTTCAAGGTCAGGAGGGAGTAGCATGGCTCCGGCCAGTCGCGATCCTGCTCAATGACCTAGAAGCTCAGGAATCTGATCAGGCCACTTTGCAGAGGCCACCCGCCACCAACTGCCCATCAGTTTCAGTTCTGACGGCCAAGAACGAGAACAAAAGAAGTGAAAGGCCAGCAACCCTCGGTCTCCTTCCCCGGTTCGATGACCTTTTTGTTTTTTACTCCCCCAGTTCTATTCTGGGAACTGTTAACCCAAAGACAGCCTGGTTCTCTCAGACCGCTGTTCCTAACTCTTAGGAAGGAAAAGGCTCTCCGGCTTCTCCTTGCACGGGGTGGAAGATGAGAACCAATCCTAGACATGCTGGCTTCTCTATTATAGGTGGCAGCCGTTACCACCTGATAAAAATGAGAATTCCTTACAGCCAGCGCCGCACATTTCAAAGCGTTCCCTTCCCCGTATAAAATTTCATGAGATGCAGGAAACACAGGCAGTATTATTAGCACGAGGTGAAGAAGTCTGAAGCTAGGTAGAGGCAAGAAACAAGTCACACAGGAACTAGAAGTGTGGGTCCAGGCCTTTCAAACGCGAACAGGGGCACAGGAGCAATCTGCATTCTGGAGAAAATAAATTGGTGTAGCTCAGCACTGCCCAACGGGAATAGAACGCCAGCCACACGGGTCAACGTTTTGCCAGTAGCCACATTAACAGAGTAAAAAGAAACAGCTGAAAGCCATGGTAATTTCTCACGTAACCCGACAGAGTTTCAATATTATCGTTTCATCGTAATTAATAGGAAAAAACTTAACGAGCTAGTTTACCTTCTGCTTCGTACTAAGGCTTGGAAACCCAGGGTGTTTTTTTACGCACGGGAGACATCTGAATTCGGACTAGCCCCATTTCGAGGAAGCAATAACCACATGTGGCTGGCTACAGCACAGGACAGCTCACAGACAGAGAAAAAGGGAGAAGACGGAGACAATAGATTACATTTACAAATCAAGCGAAATTCGGGGAGCCTGGGTGGCTCCGTGGGTTGAGCATCCGACTTCAGCTCACGGTTTGTGGGTTTGGCCCGCGTCGGGCTCTGTGCTGACAGCTCGGAGCCTGGAGCCTGCCTCGGATTCTGTGTCCTCTCCCTCTGCCCCTCCCCGGCTCCTGCTGTGTGTGTGTGTGTGTGTGTGTGTGTGTGTGTGTCTCAACTATAAATACACATTAAACAAACAAACAAAAATACAAATCAAGTGACATTCCCTCCAAAAAGACAGTTGTGGTGTTTTAGCAGCAAGGGAGCTTAGGACAGCCAGCGCCAGCCCCAAACCGGGGAAGCCCCCAATCGAGGCCTTGATGCTGCGCGTGGCTTCACAGGTGACCCCGGAAAAGCATATCTAGCCCTCAATGACAGAAGCAAGGCCTGCAGAGGTTGTGGCGAAGCAGCTCCCTCCAGGCTGGAAGCCGGAACAGACATAGCGGGGGCTTATAAAGCCTCTGTCAATAAGAAACCGGCTCCACAATAATTTTCAACCACAGTGAGCCCTGACAGGAAACTGACCTAGTAAACCAGACAAATTACCGCTACAGCCAGGCCTGCCTGCCTGCCACTCCATCCCCCAGTGAAATTCGAGCTCTTTGCAAGCTTCTGCTCCGCTTACTGGAGGGCAAGAGAGGGAAGGCCCCAGAGAGGCTTTGAGTGAGTGTTCTGACAGCCCCAGCCACAAGCCCTGGAGTTCTAGGTCACGATCACATCCGGGCGAGAGCAAGAAGGGAGGGAGTGCACTGGGGGGTCGGGGGTCAATCCTGCCCTGCATGCATGCCCCTTTGAGCCGACTGGTTCCCCTCTCTGAGCTCTCTGTCACCCTATCAGAAAGTGGCCGTAATGACACCTGAGCACCTGGGACCACATCCGTTCAGGTGCCGAGTTCCTCAAGTAGCAAAAGACCATTTGTTGCCGTAATATTTAAGCTACATTTGGATAAAGTGGCCCGTGGCGGTCACATTGGAACCCTTGAGACTTGGTTCCCGGCAAGGAGGCCAGAGGGACCCAGAGGAGGCCACCACCGAGGAAACAACATGAAAGTCTGAAGCCTGGGGAAGGGATCTTGTGTGAAAACAGGTTTGGGCGTCACCAGGACCGCCCACGCGGGTAAGAACCAGCCTTTGGATTTGGAGTTTGATGCCATTTCTCCGTCCCCTTTGCAGACAGGAAGCCTGTGCTCCTAAATGACAGTTACAATCAGCAAACCAAACTCAGAGATGGTGTCAGATCAGCCTGTTGGTACAGGGCACCTGGGATTACTCACATCCCGCTAGACTGGTGTGTGAGGAGCAAGCCGGCCGAGCCCCTCTCTGAGCCCCGTTACATGGCCACAAAACAAGGCAAGACGCCTCCCACCAGGCATGTCATCTGAATCTGCTTCCGAACCCTCTGCCCATTCTGCATGCACCACAGGCTGTAAAGCACACACTAAACGGACAAGCCAGCACATTGCACGCAGCACAGCCAGGCAGCTCTGTTAGGATTTTCTCCTGACTCTCGTTCAAGATGCCAAGGTGCTAGAAAGCCATTCTACAGGAAGTGCCAGGGAGGGCGGTGCACGTTGAGGAAAGAGAGAGCTGAAGACCCAGGGCCTCATCATTTAGGGAGCTCCAGGGATTCGCTGCCCCAGGTATGTCGCCCCCCCCCCCCCCGCCCCCCGCTTGCCACGGGCACCTGTGTCCCCAGCACCAGCATTTGGGTTCCTTTCGACCCATTTGTGTCCCCTCCATCTGCGGAATTTCTCAAATGCTCCACATTTTCTGGCTGGTTTAACAGCCTTATGGAGGGGTTAAAATCTCAAATTTAAACTGTCAAAGCTGTTTAAGGTCAAACAAAGCCTCAATGATCTAACTGAATCCAGGTTCCTTTCAAAGATGCAACTGAACGCCATCGCCATTTGGTTTTTACAAATTTCCCCTTTCCTATTGATGTTAAGAAACCCTGACATAATCCTAGAAGGCAAGTAAACATGCAATGAAAATAAAGGCAATGCAATTTCTTAGTAATGCCTCGCACTCGAATTCAAATCCATCATGGAAACTCAAGGCAGTGGTTCCGGGAAGAGGGGCTGCTCTACCATGACCTGTCGGTTCCACACTGGGAGGGGCCGTCAGCACACCTAACCTTTCTCTTGTGTCTTCACCCGGATTTCTGACGTAAACTTGAGCAGTCTTCTTGAATCTCTGAGTCTCAGTATCACTACCTATAAAATGGAGAAGGCGGCTTCTTTTCTACCTAGCAACCCATGTGAAGAATATTGGAGGGGGCACCTGGGTGGCTCAGTCGGTTAAGCTGCCGACTTCGGCTCAGGTCATGATCTCACGGTTAGTAGGTTCAAGCCCCACGTCGGGCTCTGGGCTAACGGCTCAAAGCCTGGAGCCTGCTTCGGATTCTGTGTCTCCCTCTCTCTCAGCCCCTCCCCTGCTCATGCTCTGTCTCTCTGTCTCTCTGTCTCTGTCTCTCTCAAAAATAAATAAACATTAAAAAAAGGGGGGGCACCTGGGTGGCTCAGTCGGTAGAGCATCCGACTTTGGCTCAGGTCATGATCTCATGGTTGGGGAGATCGACACCCGCGTCGGGCTCTGTGCTGACAGCTCAGAGCCTGGAGCCTGCTTCAGATTCTGTGTCTCCCTCTCTCTCTGCCCCTCCCCTGCTCATGCTCATGCTCTGTCTCTGTCTCTCAAAAATAAATAAACATTAAAAAAAATTTTTTAATAAAAAAGAATATTGGAATAACTCTGGGAGTATGGATTTTTTTTCTTTCCTTTATTTTCCAACAATTTTGAAATTTGACTGCATTACTTAAAGAAAGGAAATTTAACTTATTGTAAAATTTAACATAAAGTAACTTGAAATTGATGAACTCCATATGAGGGCAAATCACAGTCAATTCTTTCTTTCTTTCTTTCTTTCTTTCGAGAGAGAGAGAGAGAGAGAGAAAGAGAGAGTATGAATGAGCAGGGGAGAGGGGCAGCGGGAAGAGAGAGAAAGAGTCTCAAGTAGGCTCCACACTCAGCACAGAGCCCAACAGGGGACTCGATTCCACAATCCTGGGATCATTTCACCTAAGCTGAAATCAAGAGTCAGATGCTCAACTGACTGAGCCACCCATGTGTCCCTCACAGTCGATTCTTAACTACCTGTGTGCCACTGAATTCACAGAGTGTTTTGTCTACACTCAATTTTTTAAATCCAAGTGGAACTCCCCCGGCTGTTAGGAACACCTCTGAGGCCACCTCAATCAATCAAAAAATGTAAATGTACATGTTTATTTTGAACTGTGAGTTCAGCATTGTGGGAAAAGCTTGGGAGATCGGGAGCACTCTGGTCCTGCCCTGAAGAAATTCACGATGATGTTAGAAAACAAGACCAGGAGCTCATATTTGCTGGTACCTACTACTCAGCAGGCACCTGCCGTTGGGACTTCGCTTAAGTAATCTTGTTGACGTCTTACAAGCCTATGTGAGGAGCTATTCCCAGTATCCCCATTGGACAGATGAAAAAACGGAGCCCCAGCTACCATGCTATGTTCACAGGACAATGCAGGAAAGTCTCCGATTATAGTAGGACATAATGTGACATAAATCAGAATAAAGAGGGGTCAGTTGACAGAAAGCTGTACTGTTCACGGGGCGCCTGGGTGGCTCATTCAGCTAAGCATCCGACTCGGTGTCGACGCAGGTGTTGATCTCACGGTTTGTTAGTTCGAGCCCCGCGTTGGGCTGACAGTGCAAAGCCTGCTTGATATTTTCTCTCTCTTTCTCTGCCCCTAATCCCCCTCACTCCCTCTCTCAAAAATAAATAAACACTAAAAAAGCAAGCAAGCAAGCAAGCAAGCAAGCTGTTGTTCAATACGGTAGCCACAAGCCAACATGCCCACTGACCGGAGACACATCCCGGGTAACTAAGGAACTGAAACAGAGTGAAATATTTTCCTGTTAAACACAACCGTACCGCTTGGTAGGACTACATTGTACTTTAGCCACTGAAAATTTAATTCCCAAACTGAGATGTGTTGTAAGCACAAAATACACACTGAAATTCAAACACTTGAGTGTGAAAAGGGAATGTAAAAGAATTCATGAATAATTTTTACAGAGATTAAACATCAACATGATAATATTTTAGATGCATTCAGGTGAAATAAGATACAGCAATAAACATTTTTCAGCTCTTTCTTTTTATGTTTCTAATGCGTCTACTAGAAAATTTTAAGTTACAAATGTGGTTCTCATTATATGGACAGTGCTGGTAGAGAGCCTCAAAACCCTGGGCATCAATAAAATATACGCCACAAGATTGTTTTTTTTTAATTTTTTAGTGTTAGCCTGAGCTCCTATTTCCTTAAACGAAGAATTAAAACACATTCCAAGTGATTTTATTTGGCTGCTGTTTAGAATCATCTGTAACTCTTTTATTTATACCTTACCCTCTGCAAAGCACCGTCACATGTGTTATGTAAGCTCCCACATCTCCTTTATAGACAGTGAGACAGAGCAGGGATATAATTATCCCATTTCACAGAGCAGGACACCAAGGCAAGCTACTCCCATTGCTAGTGAGGGGCAGAGAAGGCTTCGGCCGCTTTTCCAGCTTCAGTCTCCCATCCTTCCTTGGCCAGAGGCTGCCTCGAACACACATTTGTCCCCATCCCTCGCACTGGCAAATCCAGAGGCCACCAGCCCAGGCGGCAAAATTGCTCAAAAGAGGAATGCCGTACCCGGATGCTTGCCTATGTGGGTCCTGATGCAGCTGCACAGCCCCTTTTCCATACTCCAGGGAGGCATTTGGGAGCCGGCCGTTTGGCTCCAACAGGCTGTTAAAGCAAGTACCTCAAGACAGCAGGAAACCACTGGCAAAACGTAGGTCTTCTCTGCATAAATTGGTAATAACCCCAGGCCCGTTCAGATGCGAACCATCCTCCTGACTTTACCTGGAGGCTCTGATTGCTTGCTCAGCTCTTTGCCTCCCACGGCACCCTATCCATAATCCCTATCCATAATCCCAAAGGATATGCTTAATAAAAGTCTGCTTAGACGGCTGAGTGGGGGGGAGGGGGGGGGGAGGGAGGGTGGAGCGAAGCCAGCACCTTCTTCCTACTATAAATCCGGGGAAGCTTCCTGGCTCCGACAAGGCAAGAGAGGCCATGTTGCCTAATGCTAAGCGTGTGGCTTCCAAAGCTAGAGAGAAAACTTGCGTCAAGTTTCTGATTCAGCCCCTCGGGACACGTGCGACCGGGGCAAGCTACGTAACCTTTCTGAGCTATGTTGCCCATTTTTAAATTGAGGATGATCCTAGGGGTCGGAGTTGATCCCTAGGGCCAAGGACGTGAGGTGGGGCTGCAGTGTAGCTTGTACCATCCCCAGGCCATACACCCTTCAGGGCAGGGTCCCCAGAAAAGAGGGTCCCCGTTCTCTGAACCATTCAGCGATGCTAATTGCGCACCAAGCCGGCACCTGAAAGGCCAAGTCCACCCAGATGGGGAGCCTTTTTCTTGTTGCAAAGACTCACCGTGATCCATAATCCATAGCGTACTTGGTCAGAAGCGACTCCTTCAGGATGCTGCCGTATAGGAGCTGATGAAGTATTTTCTGTGTTCATGGAACTTTCTCTCCCTCTCTGAGGTAATGGAAAGGGTTCCTATCCCGGTTCACCCCTTTCATTTGTGCCTGTCGGGCCTCAGTTCCTCATTTGTACACAGGAGCAATGGTCACACGGTAACAGGACTCTTGCGAGAATTCCTGAAGGGTTTGCAGCACAGTGGTGGGCACATGGCAGGCCCGCGGCAATTCTGAGTGACCTTCCCACTTCCAGAGAGAGAGGGAAGAAAGCAGCAAGGGAGGGGGGCCTGAGCATCAGACCGATTTCCCTGACTCGGCCTCCTTTACCGAATTCTCGATTCCTATCCTTGCCCCCAGCTTGGGGGCAGGTGAGAGGCTTACTCCTTTGCATTTGCCTGTTGGAGAATTCAGCCACTGTTGGGGTACAGCTCCCACAGGTTTGCACACGGCACCCAGCTTTCTCTCGAGTGAGACACCCCCTCCCCGCCACGAGTTGCAGTCGCACTGCTCTGACCGCCTGTCAAATAGTTTCATTTGAGAGATCAATCAGCTCATTACATTCAACGCGAGCTGAACCAAAATGACCACCCTCCTTCCCAAACCCCCACCGTCCCTTCCCCCCCTCCTCTAGCCACTGGTGACTTTGTTTCTTCCTTCACTGCTATGGCAGCAATCAAAAGCGAACTTCTGCAAGGCCGCCACCAAATTACCATACCAAATCTATTACCATAATGAGCTGTCCCCACTCCTGCCTCCAAGGCCAACCCCTTCCCTTCTCGCCCTCACTCAACCAAACCTCCCCTTTCTCTCCCTAAAAGCCCCTTCTCAGGTGGGCCATTCCCATCAGCCAAAAAGTTATGAACAAACTGGAACATCTCCCCCGCCATTAAAAAACTCCCTTGACCCCACATCACCCCATTCCTCTTCTTCCTTGTACAATGGGAGTCCTCAAAATAAGTATTGATACTTGTTGTCTCTGCTCTTCTCTCATTTGTTCCAGAACCATCTTCTGCTAGGCTTTCCGGTCACTCTCGTCCAAGCTCTTATTGTCCTATTGTTCTGGTCACCAGTGACCTCTGTGTTGGCAAATCTAGTAGCTGCTTCCAGTCATCAGATTACTCAACTCACACACACACACACACACACACACACACACACACAGCCTATTTTCCCCTGAGATATCTCCATCTCCGTACAGGCCAAAAACTGGCTTGCCAGGCCAAAAATTTTAGAGACAACCTTGACACCCTCTCCATTTCTCACACTTCAAAACCAGCTCATCAGTTCTACCATCAAAAAATATCCAGCATCGGGGGTGCCTGGGTGGCACAAGCAGTTAAGCGTCCAACTTTTGATTTCGGCCCAGGTTATGATCTCACAGTTTGTGAGTTGGAGCCCTGCATCAGGCACGACACTGGTGGTGTAGAGACTGCTTGCGATTCTCTCTCTCTCTCTCTCTCTCTCTCTCTCTCTGCCCCTCCCCCATTTGAACTCTCCCATTTGAAAATAAATTTTTCTTTCATTTGAAAATAAATAAAGGAACTTAAAAAAACTTTTTCTCAATATCCAGAACCTAATTTTCACCATTTCTGCCATCATCACCCTCATCCAAGCCACCGCCCTCTCTGCACATCAGCCTAACAACTTCCAACAAGATCCCTGCCTCCCTTTTATACTTTATTTTCCACCCGGCAGCAGGATGACGTGGTAAAAGAAGTCAGGTCGTAGCGCTCATCCAAAAATGAATATCCCCTGCCCTGTGCCCCTTGAAGATCTCACAGGTGGCATCAGCCATTTGGCATTCAGCACACCCTGTCATCATTCATTCATCCGACAAAATTGATGTTATCGGGCTTCCATCACATATTGTCAATATCTTCTTTCCATACTTGCACCTGACCTATTCGGTTACGTTATAAACCCTCTGAGCGAGAAAACCAAGACCTCAAACGTGTTTGAATGGTCTATGCAATTTTCTACGTATAGGCATAATTACCGATCAAAGAGAATGTGGCCCGATTCATGCCCCCGCATGGTTACCCATGTCGTTCCATCTACTTGAATGAGCTCCCTCTCCTCCCGCTCTTTGGATTCCCATCTGGCACGCAAATTCTCACCTTTCTTTGGGTGAGGCTGATCTCACCCTCCGTTGGATATCCCCTACCTCCAGCACACTGCCCTTGTCAGGTTTCATGGTTTTCTTGTCTGTTTTGTTTGGTGACTGATTTCCTCTCCTAACACCACTGCCGATAATATTTTATGATATATTTAAGCGTTTTACACTCTTCGCAGGAAAAGCCCTAATTAAACCCATGCAGACGCCACAGTTATTGTTGTGGCATGCATCTAGGAACTTTAAACGCATATTCTTGTTAGGAGTACCTTATGTATGTAAAACGCATTTCCTCCTTTTTTACCCTCACAACGTCCACGTGGGTTGCTATGGAACCTCGCCGTGTTGCATTTGAATTAACGAGTTCTGCAGCTCCGTGCTTCTGTTGCTCTACATGTCGCTCCGTTTGCCTGCAATGCCCTAAGAGTAGAAAGAGATTAAACGAATTAATCAATAAAGCATACTCGATATGCGCTGAAGGTCCCCATACTATTGCTCATATTTGCCATTCCTTGGGTATCCCAAGTGATATTAAGAAACAAAGAAGGATTGGGGCACCTGGGTGGCTCTGTCAGTTAAGCGTCTGACTTTGGCTCAGGTCACGATCTCACCCCTCACGAGTTCAGGCCCCGCGTTGGGCTCTGTGCCGACAGTTCAGAGCCTGGAGCCTGCTTCAGATTCTGTGTCTCCCTCTCTCGCTCTTTCCCTCCCCTGCTGGTGGTGTCTCTCTCTCTCTCTCTCTCTTTCAAAAATAAATAAACATTAAAAAAAAAAAGACAAAAACAAAGAAGGATAAAGACGCTTTATCATGACACAAATTCTGACAATCATGAAGATTGAGAAAGGTGATAGTAAAGATAGTCTGATGGATAAACTGGCATTTTCTTTTTCTTTTTTAATTTTTTTAACATCTGTTTATTTTTGAGAGAGAGACAGAGTGCGAGCAGGGGAGGGGCAGAGAGAGAAGGAGACACAGACTCTGAAGCAGGCCCCAGGCTCTGAGCTGTCAGCACAGAGCCCGACGCGGGGCTCGAACTCCCCAACCATGAGATCATGACCTGAGCCGACGTCAGACGTTCAACCGACTGAGCCACCCGGGTGCCCCTAAACTGGCATTTTCTAAGTGAACCACCTTGGTTCAAATGTCAGCTCCACCTCTTTCTAGTTGTGTGTCCTCGGGCGTTATTTCACATCTCTTATTCTCAGTTTCTTCATCTACTAAATGAAGATAATAGAAGAAACTAACAGTATTGTGATGATTCCAAAGGATGATGTATATAAAATACTTAGCATGCTACCAGGAACGTAGTAAGCAAGCACTCTATACATAAATAGGGATTATTTATAAACATTATTGTGTCAAAAGACCAGAAATAGATACATGCTTTCATACTTTAAAAAACAATTCTGGGGGCGCCTGGGTGGCTCAGTCGGTTAAGTGTCCGACTTCAGCTCAGGTCACGATCTCGCGGTCCGTGAGTTCGAGCCCCGCGTTGGGCTCTCTGGGCTGATGGCTCAGAGCCTGGAGCCTGCTTCCAATTCTGTGTCTCCCTCTCTCTCTCTGCCCCTCCCCCGTTCATGCTCTGTCTCTCTCTGTCTCAAAAATAAATAAACATTAAAAAAAAAATTAAAAAAAAAAAACAATTCTGGAAACAGCTTAATAGTGAACATAATATACTCTCGCAGAATCCTAGAAAATATTATTGAACAGACGACTTACGAAGAGGAAGAGGGAGTATCTTTAGGTGAGCATGGGTTCCTTGAGACTAAGTAAAATCCACTAATCTTATTTCCTGTATGGAAAGGATTATGAAACGGGTGAATTAATGTGATTATACAGAGATAGTATATCTTCATTTTTGGTAATGTCTTATACTCTCTTGGGTGATTTCTTTAGGAGAAATATAAGCAAAATGAAAATTCTGTTAGGTAAGCGAGTTAAAAATATATAATGGCCGTGATGGAATAACTGATACGAGGCCTGCCTTCCTGTGGTAAATAACTAGAAAACAAGACACAAGCAATGAAACTGATTTTTAGACATAAAACAGGCAGTGCTTGAGTGTGATCCCTGAAAATAGAGATGCAAACTAGTTGAGCCTTGTGATAGGCTAGGTATTTCGTCTGAAAGCATTTCCAAAGCCATAGCACAGGGGGAAGCAGTCCAAGCACAGCATAGTGGTCTCGCTGAATTGAGGAGGCAGAGATCAAAATTTGAGTAGGTAGAGTCGGCTGGAATTTGTGGAATAGAATACCGTACAGAAGGAATCTATACAGGAAAAGAGATCCAGAAATCTGCACAGTGATCCCGTTGAGTCTTTCATTAAGTACTAAGTTTCACATGCTCGGGAAGAAACTCTATGAGGCCAGGCAAAGAACAAATACTGAGAATCTGAAATGAAACATTTCTAGAGCTCACATGGGGCTGGGGAATGGCCAAGTTCCAACCAGCCAGCATGGAGAGAGTTTGTTGAACCTTGGGGCATTTTGTCGAGAACCCAGAAGGGTCACACCTTAGAAACATGGTAAAACTACCCCAAGGGTAAATGCTCTTCTAGATCCATCTTTTAAAATTATTTAAAGTCTCTAAAGGATCCGACTGATTCACAGGCAACTTAGTGGCTGCTGAAACAATATTCACCGCTCTTTAAAGGAAGACAACAAAATCTACACACTCAACAATGTTACAGTCATAATCTCCAATGCCACTGGGACACCCAACACCACAAATTGCTGGATATGTAACCCCTGACCAGTTAAGCAAAACAAAACAAACAAAAATAACCAAACGGTAAAAACAATGGCAGAACATATAGAAAGAATGGAGGTAGCAGACAGAGGTTTTTAAATGGCGAGTATACAGATGTTCGAGGATTTATTTATTTTTTTAACGTTTATTTATTTTTGAGTGACGGAGCACGAGTTGGGCAGGGGCAGAGAGAGAGGGAGACACAGAATCTGAAGCAGGCTCCAGGCTCTGAGCTGTCAGCACGGAGCCCGATGCGGGGCTCGAACTTGGGAACAGCGAGATCATGGCCTAGGCTGATGTCGGACACTTAACTGACTGAGCCACCCAGGCGCCCCCATATGTTTGAGGATTTAAAGGAAAACATAAAAGTAATGAGATAAATTAAAGATATAAGGGAAAAAAAGCAAAATGAAACTTCCAGAGCTGAAAAATTATATCTGAAATGAAAAATTCACTAAATGGACTTCCTTAATAGCATAGTAAACACTGTAGAAAAAGAGACCAAAGAACTTTTGGACGATCAATAGAAATGATCCAAATTGAAGCCGAGAAAGAAAAGCATTGGGAAAAAAATGCTCATAACATCAGTAACTTTTAAGACAATATAAAGCAACCTAACATATGTGTAATTGGAGTCCCAGAGAGAAAGCATAAAAGAATATTAAACAAATAATAATTGAAAAATTACCAAATTTATGGAAATTATAAATCCAAAGATCCAAGACACTCAACAAAGAGCAAGAATAAAGAAAGAAAACTAGACACATCATAATGAAACTGCTGTAAGTCAAAGGTAAAGAGATTATTAGAAAAGCATCCAGAGAAAAAAGACATATTAAAAACAAAGAAACAAAGTAACAATGCCCATATTCTTCCCTCTGAAATAATGCAGGCCAGATGGACACCTTTAAAGTCCTGAAAGAAAACCAATCAACCCAGAATTCTATATTCATTGAGTATATTCCTCAAAAATGGAAGCAAAATAAAGACATTCTTAAAAAAACAACAACAAAACAAAACAAAACCTAAAAGAATTTGTTGCCAGTAGATCTGCACTTAAAAAAAAAAAAAAAAAAAAAGTTAATGAAGTTGAAGCTGAAGGCAAATGAGCAGGGAAATAGTAAATGTATGAGAAACTATAAAAAATACTTAAATACATTGAATTAATAAATTGAAACCTTCCCCCAAATAAACTCTAATCCCATATGGTTTCACAGGTGAGTTCCAGCCAACCTATAAGGTAGAGTAATACTTATCTCACAAAAATTTTCAGAAAAGAGAATAAAAGGGAACATTTGCTGACTCCTTTTACAGGACAGCAATACTATGATGCCAACACTAAATAACGAACTTACAAGAAAAGGAAATTTCTAACAAATATCCTAAAACAAAAATCTTAACAAAATATTAGCAAATTAAATTCATCCACATATAAAAATGATGATGCATCATGACCAAATGGGATTCATACCAAGAATGCAATATTAGTTTAACATTTGAAGTTCAACCTCTGACATTTACCATAACAACAAAATAAAGAAGAAAACCACATAATCACCTACATACTTTGTAGAATTTGACACACTGATTTTAAAATTTATATGGACGGGGCACACCTGGGTGGCTCAGTCGGTTAAATGTCTGACTTCGGCTCAGGTCATGATCTCACGGCTCGTGAGTTCCAGCCCCATGTCGGGCTCTGTGCTGACAGCTCAGAGCCTGAAGCCTGTCTTCGGATTCTGTGTCTCCCTCTCTCTCTCTGCCCCTCCCCTGCTTGTGCTGTCTCTCTCTCTCTCAAAAATAAATAAAAAATATTAAAAAATTAAAAAAAATTAAAACTTATATGGAAATGCAAAAGACCTATAATATATATAACATAATTTTAGATAAAGAACAAGATTGGAGGATGCATATTATCTGATTTCAGATTTATGATAAAGCTACACTAAACAACACAGGGTGTTGTTGACATAGGACAGGCATACAAGTCAGGGGAGAGCACAAAGCCTCCAGAAATAGATCCCCATATAATTTGGTCAGTTGATTTTTGGTCAGTTTTGACATTCTGGTCAGGTAATTCACACAGTTGATTTACCAAGGTAATCCAATTGGGAAAAAAACAGTCTTTTCAAAAAATTTTCACTTTACCTTCATACACACACAAAGTAACTCAAACGGATCATGAAACAAAACCTAAAATTTACAACTGCAAAACTTCTAAAAGGAAACAGGAGAAAATCTTTATGATTTTAGGATAGCAGTGATTTCTTAGGGCAAATAAAGCATTAGAAGAGAAACTCGGTAAGTTAAACTCCACGAAAGGTATTTCCATTCTGTTCCTTGAAAGATATGGTTAAGAAAATAAAAGAAAAAGCCACAAGCTGGGGGGAGGGGGAGGGGGAAATATACATACTTCTTGAATCAGACCATATATACAAGTTTCCATATGGGTGTAATTAATACGTATGTAAGAACTTTTACAACTGGATAAGAAGATGCACACAAACAACCAACTGAAAAATGGACACAAAGGTAGGAGAACAAAATGAGACCACTCCTTAGAAAACTGACAGTTTCTAATGAAGTTGAGCATACATTCACCTTATGGCTTCATAATTCTATTGTTAGGTATTTACCCAAGAGAAGTGAAAGATATGTCCACACAAAAACTTGTAGACAAATGTTTGAGACCGGTTTAACCATAATAACTCAAGCTGGAGATAACCCAAATGTCCACCAACAGATGAATCTATAAAGATATTTTTATTTATGCTTGTCATGGAATACTCCTCCTCACTAAAAAGATCAAACTACCAAAGTACTCCCATGTGCTACCATGAATGAATCTCAAAAACATACTGAGTAGGGGCGCCTGGGTGGTTCAATCGGTTGAGCGTCTGACTTCGGCTCAGGTCATGATCTCCCGGTTTGTGGGTTCAAGCCCCATGTCGGGCTCTGTGCTGACAGCTCGGAGCCTGGAGCCTGCTTCGGATTCCGTGTCTCCCTCTCCCTCTGCTCCTCCCCCCGTTCACACTGTCTCTCTCTCCTTCAAAAATAAATGAATGTTAAAAAAATTTTTTTAAAACATACTGAGTAAACATAACCAGACAGGAATAATACATTCTGTATGATTTCTTTACACGAAATTCTAGAACAGGCAATACCATACTAATCAATATTGACAGAAACAGATTTATGGTTGCCTGGGTCCAGGGAGGGTTGAAGATGGCCTGCAAAGAAGCATGATAAGTGATGGAAATGCTCTATATCTTGATGTGGTGGTATATTTTAACATATGTAATTTAAATATAAATTACAGGCACGCCTCAAAGATACTGCCCTTAGGTTCCAGACCACCACCATATCGTGGATATAGCAATAAAGTGAGTCAGATGAGTATTTTGGTTTCCCGGTGCATATAAAAGTTATGTTTACCCTATACTGTAGTCTATAAAGTATACAATAGCATTATGTACTAAGACAATGTATATACCTTAATTTGTTTTAATTTTTTAAATTTATTTTTGAGACAGAGACAGAGCATGAGCAGGGGAGGGGCAGAGAGAGAGGGAGACACAGAATCCGAAGCAGGCTCCGGGCTCTGAGCTGTCAGCACAGAGCCCGATGCGGGGCTCGAACTCACAGACTGTGAGATCATGACCTGAGCCGAAGTCGGACGCTCAACTGGCTGAGCCACCCAGGCGCCCCTATGCCTTAATTTAAAAATATCTTATCACTAAGGTGTCTGGGTGGCTCAGTCAGTTAAGTGTCTGGCTTCGGCTCAGGTCATGATCTTACGGTTCGTGAGTTCGAGCCCCGCGTTGGGCTCTGTGCCGACAGCTGGGAGCCTGGAGGCAGCTTCGGATTCTGTGTCTGCCTCTCTCTCTGCCCCTCCCCCACTTGCACTCTGTCTCTCTGTCTCTCTCTCAAAAATAAATAAACATTAAAAATAATTTTAAAAAATAAATAATGAAAAAGTTCGAAATATTACAAGAATCACCAGAATGTGACCCAGAGACACGAAGTGAGCAAAATGCTGTTGGGAAAAAAATGGTGCCAAGAGACTTGCTCGATGAAGGGTTTGCTACAAACCTTCATTTGTGAAGAATGCACTATCTGCAAGTGAAATAAAGCAAAGTGAAATAAAACGAGGTATGTTGGTATGCCTCAATAATGTCGATTTTTAAATAATCAAAAAAGATTACATAAATTGAACTAAAGTACAGGGCTTTGCTCTCAACCTCACTGGATTCTACATTCATATATAGCAAGAAATTATATATATCAAGTTCACGGGTGGCACATAGATGGGAGAGTTTTTTATGTATTTATCCAACAAATATTCTTTAAGCACCCACTATATGCTAGGGAGTGAAGGTTATAATGGTGAAAAAAAATGAAGTCTCTATTCTTACGGCATTACAGACCTCGGGTGAGGCAGACACTAATCAAATAAGTGGAATGTGCAATTCGAAGCCAAAGGAAGCAGTACCGCTCTATGCGACCACAGGAAAAAGGAACGTGGCTGAGTCTAAAGGGGGCAGGGTAAGGGGTGCCTGGGTGGTTCAGTCGGTCGAGCATCCAACTTCGGCTCAGGTCATGATCTCCCGGTTTGTGTGTCCGAGCCCCCACGTCAGGCTCACTGCTGTCAGCCTGTCAGCACAGAGCCTGTTTGAGATCCTCTGTCCCCCTCTCCCAGCCCCTCTCCCACAGGTGCTCTCCCCAAAATAAATAATAAAACATTTTAAAGAAAGAGAGAGAGAGGAAGGAAGGAAGAGAGAAAGAGAGAAAAAGAAAGAAAGAAAGAAAGAAAGAAAGAAAGAAAGAAAGAAAGAAAGGGAGAAAGAAAGGGAGAAAGAAAGAAAGAAAGAAAGAAAGAAAGAAAGAAAGAAAGGAAGGAAGAAAGAAAGAAAGAAAGAAAGAAAGAAAGAAAGAAAGAAAGAAGAGGGCAGGGTAAGACTCCTCGAGGCTCCCATCCAGTTGAGAGCTTAAGGACAAGTGGGCAGGACTTATCTAGTTGAGGGGTGCGTTTCGCATTATAAGGCCCCAGTGGGGGAGAAGAAAGCATTTTGAAGGAACCAAGGGAAGGTCAGTGCGGCAGGAGCCCTCAGTGCAAGGGAGAGAGCGAAACAGAAGATGAAGCCTGGAAGGTCAAATCCATGTCCTGGGAGGGGAGCAACTCAGAGGAGCCTGAGCAGGAGTGATGAGGTCAGACCTCGAATCGATCGGGGGTGGGAGGAGGACATGAGAGACATACCCAATCTCAAGTACCTGGAGGACACTCACCTGGAAAAGTCCTGAAACGTGGAAGATGTGGGCTGGAGCTGTGGTACCGCAGCCATCAGGGAGGGACAAGTCATCAAAGACTCGGGGAGGATGAGATGGCACAAGCAGAGGTACGAGGGCAGAAGAGTAGGGGCCCAAGACAGAGCCCAGAGGAGAACTGACAATCGACGCCCAGCCAGAGGACACAGGTGCCACAAACCACAATGGCCAGCAGGGCCTGGCAGGTGGGAGGAGAAGCAGAAAAGTGCTCCACCTCAGAAGCAAAGGAGGCGTAGAGAGCACTTCAAGGCGGATGCAGTTGGGGACGGCACCCCTTCTATCTCGAGGTTCCAGATCCGCTCACAAGGCCGGTGGGTGGTGATGATAATGAACGTCTAATGTGATTGAGTACGCTCTAGACACTGTTCTAAGCACTTTGCGGGTGAATCATCTGATCTGATGCTCCAACAGCAACAATGGGTGGGAGAGGGGAAGCTCTGCTCTAGATGGATCGCCCTGCCAAAGCCAGAACTCACAGGAGACACCCTAAGCCATCCCAGCAATCTTTCCCCCTACTGCCTTTTCACTGGCCTGGCTTGCCTGGCTCTCTATTTCTCCAAAATTGCCCCTCGGGCTAGGGGACCCAAATTCTCTCTACCATGGCATATGATATACGCTAACCTATTTCAGACTTTGGACTTCTGGGTCTCCTCCCTGGCCCTCCCTGAAGCCAGCTGACTCTCAGGCCAGAGGAGGAGACAGCTGCCATGCACGCCCCCAGGGAAAGAGCATCTATTCCTGCAAATGCCTGGTACAGCTGCCCTCCTACCCCTCCCCGCCCTTTATTATTTCTTGATTATTCCACAGTTGGTCACAGAACTTCTGCAGGAGTTACTATCCCTGCTGCAACTTGTGGGGGGGATGGATAAGGGGAACATCTCCAGCCCAGCCCCCTGCAAATTCTCTCCCCTCCCTTGCCATCCCATCCCTCGGGTTGGCACCCTTCTCTTTGCTTCCCGGGCCTTATATAGTCATGCGGTTTCACAAGTACCAAGGCAGACTGTCAGCCAGCACCTCTAACCACTCCGCTGCCAAGGCGATGGCTGAGGCGAGCTGCAAACTCCCGAGTCTGAGCCAGACATCAAATATATCTATTTTCTGCTTCTCGAGCAAGGCACCCGAGACGGCCTCCGGGGCCCTGGGTCCCTTCCCACCGGTGCCACAGGCACTTCACAGACGCTTACAAGGAGACCAGGGTGCCAGGGTGCGTGGGCCTCAGCACCTAGCACTGGGGGAGTCCGGGGTACGCGGCTGGCTGTGCTCAGTGCACGCGGACGCGAGCAGGTGCTAACCACCGCCCTCTCCCTCTCCGGGCGCGCGCAAGGCTGCAGTTCTTTGTGTCTGCGCCTCACCGCTCGCTGTCTGCGCTAGACTGGGTGGGGTGGGGGAAGCCGGAAGCGGCAAATCAACGTCTGGGTCTTGAAAATTGCCTTGAAGGGTGGACATTTTCATTAGAAACCCCGGCACACTCGGAGAGAAGGAGCCTGCGTACGCAGCAGCCTTTTCCTCCCCGGCCCCCGCCGTCCCCCGCCGCCCCGCCCCTCCCCTCCCCTCCCCTCCCCTCCCCTCCCCTCCCCTATCGCCTCACCTCCCCCTCCTGATTCCTCCACCAACCTCCTTCCTCCCTGGTCATCTGGATCTCGTTGTTCCTGCATTTTCCCCAGCTGCCTGTCTGCATTTGCAGCCCTGCACGTGCACAGACACACACGTGCTCACGGCACTCCCACCCTGTAGCCCCTCACCGCGACAACCCAACACCTTTCAAACATTCATAAGGCAGTTCCTAACCTGGCTCCAAGACCCCCTTAACAGAATGAGCCCTTTATTCCAAAGAGCCTTGGGTATAGTTAACCGCAGCGAGAGGAGCCACCAGCAAGGGCTGTATTTTCGTACGGGAGAGTGGGTGGGCAACTTCTGCGGTTTGGGATATTTTAGTCACTTCCCAAAGAATATACTATATGTACAATCTATTTCTCCACTCCGAGGGCTTCCCTGCAAGAGGGCTGTTAAAGGGATCAGGAAACACAACTTATGAAATGTTTTCCCCTCGCTTCACCTGAAGACCTTTCAGTACGTTTAATTACTGTTCATTTTATATTTTATATGTTCACCGATGTGCTGGAAACACACACACACAGACACACACACACACAGGCAAAAATCCGGGACATTGTCGCTTTAAGAAACTAGATGAAAACACCTTAAATGAACTCTGCAGCAGATGAAAAAAAAAAAAAAAACAGAGAGAAAGAAAGAAAGAAAAAGAAAAAGGAAAAAAAAAAAAAAAAGGCCCTTCTCTGGCCCTTGCTGCTTTTGCCATTATTCATGATGTAATTTTTCAGGTGTTAGTTTGGCAGAGAAAGATTGGAACAGGGCTTGTTGCTAGGACATGAATGAAGAAGAGGAATCCCATTGGTTCTCTGGAACTCCGCAGGAGCCAATGAGAATGAAGGGGTTGGAGGGGGGGGGGAAGCCACCCCCCCAAAAAAAAGACTCTGGCTGGACTATTATTGTATTTGCTATGTTAGAGTGGGGTACTGTAAATTTACGGGAGGGTTGTTATTTTTTTTTTTTTTTTTGTCTATTTTTTTAAGTTGTAGGTGGGTAGTATTGTCCGATGGACTAATGCTGAAGAATGAGCACATTAGAGGCAGCTTTGTTCACACTGTCCTGGGTTTCACTAATAGCTCACTGTCACCGGCAGTCTGGAGCAGTATGCAAACGAGACCAGGCACATTTCACACCCTCACCCTGCCACACACCGTTCAGGAAACGTAATTATGCTAGGGCTTCGGGGTGGGGGGAGGCTTTGATGCGTCCTCTAGTCCTGATCACAATCGGGTGAACCCCAAACAACCTTTTGCAATGTAAGTGAAACGGACGCCGCGTGCGTAAACCAGGGGCTCAGCATGTTCCCTGCCTAAGGCTTGGGAGACGCCTCCCAACACGCTGCCCTGGCATCTCTGTGGGTCACAGCCAGATCTGGCCCAGCGAAACCTCCGGTTCTGATAACAACCACGTGCGCGCGCGGAGAGGCAAAGAATGTCACCCCCGGGTTTCCAGACCCGGGCAGTAAAACGTTCACCCACTTAAGCCGTTTGAGTCTCAGCCTCCAGGCTAGGAAAGTGAGCAGTTCTGTGTGCCAGTCATGCTCAGCTGCTGGGTTCTAGAAAGTTCCTTGCAAACTTGGGCAGGAAGACAAGCTTTGATCCCTGCAGGCCCCCTCTTTCCCTCCACTGACCGTGTAGAGTTGACAATCATCCACCTCCCTTGCCATATTCCATTGTCTGGGCTCCGGCTGTAACCCACACCTTTTCTTTAATAAATGTGCAGGGTTTGGGCGGGGTGACTTGAAACACACATGCAATAAATTGACTTCTTATTGGGTTATAGACCTGGCCAGTTTATTTACACCCCGGAGGGGGCTCAACCTCTGCCAGATTCCTACTTCAGAGATTCCGTGGCTGGAATCCAGCAACATAAAAGGATTTCTCCTTGTAATCGGAGCACTTCCTAAGACCACAGGCAGTTTCAACCAATTAACATCTCTGATCGCAGTAGAAGATTTTAGGAGACCCAGAAGGACCAAGAGGGTTTTCAACCACAAGCCTTTATTGGATCCATGGCAAGAATTGATCCGATTATCAATTTCTTTCTTACAGATTTCTGTTGACTTCTGAGCTTATTGGAGATTTGAGGGGTTGGAAGGTGGGGCATGAGCAGAAAATGGGAGGAGATAAAACAAAAAGAGAGACGTTTTAATCTGCCTTTCTTTTTCTTCCAGCCAAACAAACGCCAGTCTCTGCTCACGTCCACCCCTCAGCCCTGGTAGAAAACACAGCTCCCAGTGCAGACCCTAACTGCACCCTTCAGGTGACAGGTAGCGTGTGTATGCTCCAGTTCAAAGCCAAAGTCGGGGTTGAGTAAATCTGATTTCGGCCAGCATTTCAAAATAAAAGCATTCAACCTTGAGCCCCAAACAGGAGGCCTCCTTGCAGCCTTTTACCAGGAATCCTGAAGAGTTGTACTCACACAAGGTCTCCACTCAAACCTCACTTTGTCCTCAGTTCTCATAAAGCCTCACACTGCTTACAAAGCCGCCCCGCCTGAACCAAGCGGAGGCTCCAGAGAATAGTGCCAGGGAGTGTAAAATGCATGGCAATGATGTTGCAGGCAGCCAGCCCACACTGGGGAGTGGGGGGCCAAGCAGCCACCAAGGGGGACATACTGGTCCCAGGACAGATGAAGGGAGGTTACATGGTGACTTCTCTCTCTATATCTTAACATAGGAACCAGTTAAGTGCCCTTCTCCATTTACTGGGGAAATGGATAAAAATCATAAGGTGTCCGTTTTGTGGGGAAGAGAGAGAGAGAGAGAGGGAGAATTATGGGGCAAGTTGAAAAATCAATATTACAGTACTGTCATTTAAGTGCTACAGATTGTATTCAAAGCCGGGCTCTAAATTTAAACCTCTAAATATGCAACTTATGTATTATTAACTCTGTAGAAAAGCATCGTCACTGCTTGATGCAAAGAACTAACAAAGGTCCCCAAAGTCAGGTGATCTGCTTAGTTAACCCCAGTCAGCCTGGGGCAGGAGCCAGGAGGGGACATCCCCCACTCTCCGCCCACAAACAAACTTCAGAAATGAGCACATTTTCATTGCCAGTGTGTGAACTATAGCTAATTATGTTTTCCTGCAAGGGAAGCAAATTATATTGATTGTACAATAAAAGCTATTGTCATTCCCAGTATATTCATCATGACTCAGAAAGATGCAAAAATATTGACTTGCTCTAAATAGCATTTTACTTTTGTCTCCAGACAGCAGTTTTTAAGGCACGGAATGACCAGAGATAGTTTTGTTAACCGGTCATGGTCAGGGAGCGTGACAAAAGAGACAGGAGTTTGGGGTATAATCTCACCCATCGTATGAGAATGACAGAGTGCTCTAAGCAAAAGGACGCACATCTCAGATCTCGTGAAGGGGTTAACCTGTGCTATTACACGTATTATTTTCAAAATTTCTTAAAACTCCCAGCAGTACCTACAGTAACAAGAAAATAAGGAAGGAAGCCCACTGACATCTCTGAAAAGAAGGTGATTAATTAAAGTAATTAGGCTCTACTGAATTATTAAAATACAGAGGCTTCTGTAGGGACCATCAAAAAAAGGCGGAACATTTTTGCAGTTCAAAAATTAAAACCATATTCCTGTTCATTAGCCAAGACGGGAACTCACACGTTTTAGCCTACAATCTTATTCACAGATGCGCAAGTGTCTAATATTTCACACCTTTGTAACAGCTCTTGTAAAAATTAAAAAAAAAAAAAAGAAAGAAAGAAAAAAAAAAGAAAACAACAACCTGACTTCAATTATTTTATGGCTTGTCGTGCAGAGATCTTTTGGAAGAATGACAACGAGACTTTCGGGTTTACTTTAAAAATGCCCCCAGGCTTTGAAATGCCAGGTGTCTTAGGGCCTGTACGAGAATCGGGCTGGGGACAGTGAAGGGCACTAGGGCTCCTCTTAACACATTCTTCGGCTGTGTCTTCAAAGCAGTCGGTGTCTCTTTCCTTCCTACTAAATGGGTCTCCTTGGCCTGACTTTCAAAGCTCTCTTATTCACCATCAGTGGCCCCTGACCCAAAGGCCCTTTATTCCTCTCCGATGGGCCCTCGTCCCCTCATCTCTCAGAACTCAGCTTTGGGTACTTCTCCACAAAGCCTTCCCCCATTTTCTCCACCATCTTCACACTCGGACCTTAGGACATTCATGATTTCATTGCCAACCTGATTATGTCGCTGCCCTGCTTGAAACCCTTCAATTGCACCCTCTGCCTTCAAGATAAACGTTCGGGCACATTAGCCTGGTGTCCGTTGCCCTCTGGGATCTGGCCCTGGCCTATTTCTCCAACCAGTGGTCAGCGGTACCCACTCTGGAGCCGGAGAGCCCAGAGGAGGACCCCAGCTCTGCCACACGCTGGTGCGGCCTTGGCCAATTCCTTCTGTCTTTGAACTTCAGTTTCAACAAAGGATTATTGAGATGATTGAAAGAGTTAACGGATGTGACGCGCTTAGAACTGGGCCTGCTATATACTTGGTGCTCAGCAAGTATTTCTTATTAACATTGTCATTAATGTTATTTTTCCTCGTCACAAATCCTGCCCTCCTGCTCACTACCCTACTTCGCTTTTCTGCGAATATCCATGGTTCTTAAAGTCCATCAACCCCGGAGGCGGGGGGGGGGGGGGGGGAACCACTCTAATGCCACGTTCTCCGGAATCGTGTCCCGGATTCAGCCCCCAAAATCTACCCAGCCCCTAAACTTCGTCAGCACTCCATCGTCATCTCTCTGATGCCGTGTGGCACTATCTGCCTTGTGTCACAGTTTTGCACAGTGATTGAGGGTAGGGGCTCTATTTTTCCCCACCTATGGCAGAAGCTGTTAGCGGTCATCAAATATTTCATGGGTCCTGTATTTTCCAGTTTCCCTTTCATGACCTTAAGGTCATATGACTAGTTCAGATCAACAAATTATGAACAGAAGTGGCATATGTCACTCCTGGGCTGAGGGTTAAAAGCCAGTGTGCCCATCCACCCTTCTCCTCCCTTCTTTGGAAACCTCAGAGCTCACATGTCCCCAGAAAGTACAACTACAACATGGAAAGCTTCCATCCGTGTGGGCCTCCAAACACACAACTCCTGACCACACTTGTTGGGTGTGTTTGTTACCTGAGCAACCAGTGGAAACCTATGTTGTGTTCAAGCTCTGGAATTTGGAGACAGTTGTTACTTCCGTGTAGCATAGCTTATCCTGACTATTATGCCTCCCCACCTTTTCAATGCTTGATAGAAGAGATTTAGCAGCCGGGAGATATTTAGTATTCAATATGCCGAATGAGTAACGTATGGATTCTTCTTTTTTATAAACGTGTCTAGTAGTGTCATGTGGCTCAATCCAACCCCGAGCCTTTTATTTGGACTCCTTACCTCGAATGCAAACTCCTTGTGGGCTTTCTCTGTTGGCCAAAGGACCTAGCATAACACTAGACGTGTGCTTAGGAAGACTTTGTGATTAATCAAGGGTCAGCCTCGGTTTACCCATTCACCAGAATGCACTCCGTGTGAGACCACAGTTTGGTAGTAAGAGTTCCAATGATGGCTCACTCCTCCAGAGCTATTTCTGACCCTGCGACTGGTCGGGGGACAGTGAGATGATGGCTGAGCTGTGCAGTGGCCGTCGCAGCTCCAGGACCATAGCTCTCCAGGAGAGATCGAGCACAAAGCTGGTTTCCAATGTTTTTTTTTAACCCTAGCCTCATTAGTCAAGCTTTCATTAGGGCTTTTGCTAAGTGGCTTGTAGTGTCAGCATTCAATTTCTAAAGATGAAAGTGTAATGAATATATTTCTGGAAAGTACCCCCTTTTTCCCTCCTTTGCCCACTCTAAAGATTCTGATATACACCAGATGGGCAGAGATCTAGCTGGGCGCCATTTTCCACCACCTTCATCCCAGAAGGATGAACCAGGAATCACATGTGACTCCTCCCACCCTGTGGTGGGAATGTGAAGAGCCAAGTTCAAGTCCCAGGTCCACCTTGGGGCTAACTCATCATTTCTAAGTCTGAATTGCCATCTGCAAAAAGGGGAGGAAAAAAGACTCCTCTCTCTTTCCTTCCCCCTTGGGATTGTAAGGGATACAATGAGGAAATGCATTTCCTTGCTGGCTTCTTAATCAAGGCTCCTGTTCCCTAGCACATTCACACAAACGTGCTGGACAAATCTACCTTCCAGAGCTGTCACCCAGGGAAAGACTAACTTGCCTCTAGAACAGAAGCAGCTCAGTTCAGAAAGACAAGGGTAAATCTGGGGGGTTCTCTATTGACTGGGATTTCAGAAAAAAGCATTAGCTAAGAGGAGGCAAATTGGGTCGCCTCGGCTGGGGAAAGCTCTCCACTCTGGGATCATGCCATAAAACCAAGATGCCATAAACCCATTAGCCACCTCGCCCACTTGAGAAAGGAAAAAAAGGAAGCTGAACTCCTTTAGAGGGAAGATAGTTGGAGAATAGGCATCACTGGGGTGAGATTAATCAACTAGAGTGGGATCCCTTCCAGGATATAAGAACACTATACACAGCATCGAGGACTCAGGTAATTACCCTCATCCCGACTTGGAAAGGCCACCTGTGGTAGACTATGCCACCGGTCCCAGGCAACTCTCCACTGCCCTCTTAATTGGTTTTATCTCCTGCCAGTTACTCTCAAAGCCTCTAACTGCCAGTTTGTCCTGTGGGGGCACTGCCCGTGAGTGGACAGAACTAGCTGAGAGGTGCCAGGACCACCAGGCTGTCAGACTGCTCGGAACCCCTAAATGGGCAAATTCGGGACATCTCAGAGCAGAAGGGCTGGCTAAAAGGCAACCGAAGGCGACCTCAGCCAGGAGAGACGGGTTCATAGGGTCACAGCTTAAAATGCAACAAGGAAGCAAAGCTGGCCTCTCAAGCCAGGTGGGAGCCAAGGATGGTAATTAAGAGGTAAGTGACGCCGGAGCCAGTGGGCTGGGAATCAGCTAAGCAGATGGTGGGGGTGGACGTGCCGTTGCTTTCCCTGCCAAGTGCCCTTGTGCGCAGATGACATTGCTGCTTAAGTGTCCTACCAAGGCTCCAGCTCTCTGACATGGCAGCGCAACAGCCCTGCGTCCTGCCGTATGGAGACATGTCCTGTCACACCCGCTCCTACATGTCGCCCAAGCGCGTTAGAAACGACGCTGATCTCAGCCATAGTGGTCTCTGCCTCCAGGGCATTTTATTCTCCTGCCTGGCCTTTGAGATTTTTTTTTTTTTTCCATTCATTCCATTATGAGCAAGTACTGATTATGCGCCCAGCTTTGTGCCACGTATATCTTGGTGATTCTAAAAATAACTAAGACAATGGGGCTCCTGGATGGCTCAGTCAGTTAAGCGTCTGCCTCTCGATTTCAGCTCAGGTCATGATCTCATGGTTCATGGGTTCGAGGCCCGCATTGGGCTCTGCGCTGACAGCATGGAGCCTGCCTGGGATTCTCTGTCTCCCTGTCTCTCTACCTCTTCCATTCATGCTCACTCACTCTCTCTCTCTCTCTCAAAATAAATAAATAAACTTTAAACTAACTAAGACACGATTGCTGCACCTAAGAAATTCAGTCTAACCAGAGAAACAGACGGGTAAACAAGTACATTAAGGTGATGCAGTCTCTGAGAGAGAAACTTCACACGTCTGGCCACTGATTTTCTCTGAACACCATCTTCTCTAAGCTTCGAGGATCCACATTCACCTGGTTTTCCTCCGAAATCAGTTTCTACCTACCTACGTTTCCTTTACTGGATCCTTCTCCTCCATATCTCTACATTTCAAGAAGCCCCAGGATTCTTCTGTGGTTCTCTCCCCCTCCTTGGGTGACATCTAACCTTGCGACTTTAGTACCGCCTACATACTGACAGTTCCCAAATTTATATCTCCAGCCCAGACTTTTCCCTTGAGCTCCATTTCATATATATACAACTGCTCACTGGCACCTGTATATGGATGCCTAATAGATATCGCCAGCCTACTTCCTGTTTACCTATCAATTTCCCTCTCCCCAGTTGTGCCCCCACCTCCCTCACCAAAATCGCTCCCTCAGTACATGACAGGACATCTACCCAATTGTTCCAATAGAAAACGCATGAGTATTCTGGCTCTGCTCGACTGCGATCGTCGCCATCCAGTCCATCAACAAATCCAGAATCAAATCCAGAATTTGCTGCCTTTTACCACATCTTCTGCTCTGACTCTCATTGTGGTTGGGGGACCCTATCCGCAAAATGTGCACATATGCAAACTTTTCCCATACAGTTTCAGAAATTTCATAAAGAGAGACAGTTGTCAATAGGCTCCAGGTTAAGGACCCAGGTCACTGACTGCTATAAATGAGTGTTTATATCTGTTTAACAGTTTTAGATGTTAAGCTACTTAGGGACAGGAATCCTTCATGTAATTATCTCAGTAGGACACCTGGCACAGTGCCTCCTACAGCTAATCCCTTTATTAAATCTTTTCGAATATAATATGGAGAACAAAATTAACCACTCATCCAATAAATATTTATTGAACACATACCATGTGCCGTGCCCTGTACTGGTTGCCATGGGAATACAAAGATTGAGACAAAATGTACGGAGAAAGGGAGTCAATAACACCGTGAAAGGAGAAGCCAGTTCTAGGTTTAGGGTCCAGCACCAGCAAAGATGCAGAGGTGGAATAGGGCAAGATGGGTTTGTGGAAAAGCAAAGCAGTCCAGTCCGGCTAGAGCAAGGGGATTGGTTGCCCAGAGGCTTAGTGGAGCCACAGTTGGGAGGAGAAAAGGGGTGGAAACAATGCTCAAGCAATACCTTTGTATGGCTGAGTTGGCACGAAGGACAATTTGGCGCTATTCAAAACCCATTACATCATCGAAAGGTGCCAGGCAGCCTTCTTTATTGCCCCATTTTTACGTTGGAAGAAGGAGTATGGGTTAGGTCAAACCACTTAGAGAGCACTGGGCATTGAGATACTGCATAAGACCCTGGGACATTGGAGAACTTATGTGGGGCATTGGAGCATTGAGGTACTCAGGCCACTGGGCATTAGGGTACTTGTAGAGGGCACTGGGCATTGGGGTGTTTACAGAGGGCATTGGGACCCTGGGGAACTTATGCATTGGGGTACTCACAGGGGGCTTTGGACCTTAGGGTACTCGTAGGGGACACGGGGCACTGGGCATTGGAAACTTTCACAGGGCACTGGGTTATCGGGTACTTACAGAGAGCACTGGGGCATTGAGAAACTTATTGGGGTACGAAAGCATTGGGGTACTTACAGGGGGCACTGGAGCATTGGGGTCCTGACAGAAAGCACTGCGACATTGAGGTTTTTAGTCATGTGCTAAGTGTAAGTGTTTCACACGTGTGTTTCATGGCCTTCTAGCATGACTGTAAGCTCTTTGAGGGTGCCTATAACAATAATGGCTATCATCAATGCCGTAGTTAAGAATTAGGAAACACTCTAACATGCATCATCTTACTTAAGCCTCAAAACCTCCCACTGAAAGAGCTGTTATTCTCTCTACAAACAAGTAAGTGATGCAACCAGTATTTGAGGATGGAGCCCCCTTACCTCTAGCAAGGAGTGCAATGCTTAGACACCCAGCAGATATTTAATAAATACAACTTAAATCGGTGGGATAATGGATGGCAGAATTAATAGCAGGAAAGCGGCTTTTGGGAAGCCTCTTCATTATAGCACAAAACACAGAACCTTCTAGAGTCACAGTAACTCAAGAAAAGGCCCCGCAGGAAAGAACTCTGGAAAACCTGAGCAAAATTAATTTCAGACTTAGCACTCCCTTTTATCTAAGGGGGCCTGAGAGCTCATAGGTAAAACTGACCTAGCATCTTCTTTTAGCCACTTTGAAAACTTTCCTTGCCCAGCTCCCCTTCAGTGGGTCTTTACCCAGTGCCCACAGTTTCAACTCTCCATTCTGATGGCTGCGGACCCTTGGCACCAGAGTCAAGGGAAGAGAAATGTACTCAAATAATGAAAATGGGGGCGCCTGGATGGCTCAGTCGGTTGGGCGGCCGACTTCGGCTCAGGTCATGATCTCGCGGTCTGTGAGTTCGAGCCCCGCATCGGGCTCTGTGCTGACAGCTCAGGGCCTGGAGCCTGCTTCGGATTCTGGGTCTCCCTCTCTCTCTGCCCCTCCCCTGCTTGCTCTCTGTCTGTCTGTCTCTCTCTCTCAAATATTTCCTGGGATCTCCCTCCCCTATGCCAATTTATCTAATAGAATCTGTGGATGAAATCAGGTCTGTGGTCCTACAAGAATTGGAGTAGAGATGGGATGTAGATCTAGAAAGCCTTGAGGGGAAGAATCCGTGTCTAACCTATGATACCATGCCCCTGTCGCACCTGGTATAGTGTCTTATTCATGAGAGTTGCTCAATAAATAATCACTGAATTTCACTGAAGTGAAATGAGCCAAAATGGTTCTATGAATAGCGCTCAGAAGAGGGTGTGGCGATGTGATTCTTTGGTCACAGACTTCGTCATTTGCCGGGGGAGGATTCTTGTGCTTCCGGTTTAAGGAGATGGAACCCAGAGTCGAGAATCCCTCGCTATCGTAGGGCCAAGTCCCTGAGCCCAGCCAGATCGCCCGTGTCCATTCGTCATCAGTGGAATCAGTCACCAAAGCCACTCCAAGCTTCCCTACGTGGGATTTAAGCTGCTCTTCGATTCAGCGTGAAACCTGTCTTTCCTACAAGAATCTCTTGTAGGAGCGCGGTCAGCTCGGCCCTGCAGCATGAAAGTAACTGGAGACTCATCTCCTACCCTCCAGAGAGAGGGGGTAGGGAGATAGGAGGGTGGGGACAGGGATGGAGAGAATATTTTGAAAACAGTAATCAAGGAAACACTGCCAGGACAAAACACACAAGCCAACACAATTAGCCGCCATCTGTTATACGGACTAAGGATAGTTATTTAGTGATCAGAACAGACCCCATGGTTCCTGGCCTGGTCTCTTCGTGGAAACTGCTTTGTGCTCTGAAGTTGGTGCCTTTGACTCTCTACACACAGTTTACTGGTGTGTGAGACCGTGGTGACACAGCCATGCCCCTGTGGATGTGATGAGAATGCACTTCCCATACAGGCTGGACAGGAACACTGCTCTAGCAATCTTACGATTTAATTAGTGTTTGCCGTGTATTTGCTGGATCTGCTGGTGAAAAGGGCCACATGTAGGAGCAAAGTTATTATGATTATTATGGTTTATGACTCAACTCCTTTCCCAAGCTCCGTGTTGATACATTTTGAAATCCCACTGTGATTTCAAAGGCAGAGTTGATCTCTTTTACATGCATCCGATAAACAGCTTCCCACTAGAGACTCTCACTGTCTTAGGGGGCCATATTTAAAATTCGCACTAATACAAATAAACACAGAGACGACGCTTCAATAAGGTAGACTCTCTGTGACCTATTTATGGCTGTCGGTTTCTACGCAAATCGTCAATTCTCAATTAGGCACTCAAATAAGGAACTAACGGGGCAGACGCCTGACTGGATGCGAACGAAAGATACTTTTCTTTCTGCCCATTCGTTTACCCACTCATTTTGCAGTAAGCGTTTGCTGAGCACCTACTAAGTACCAGGGAGTGTGCTAAGTCATGGAGACTCAAAGCCGACTCAGACAAGGTACTTGCCCTTCAGGAACTCGTGATCTAGTAGGGGAAACGGACAAAGGAAACGCTCGCAGCACAATACGATAAGTGCTGTGAACAGCAAAGTTACCAGATTGGCTCTGAGAACATGGAGGACTGGCTGCTGTTGAGACTGGCCTTACGTGCTCCCCACAACAAGGGTGATGAGTGTGAGTGAGTTTCTTTTTTTTTTTTTTTTTAATTTTTTTTTTTAACGTTTATTTATTTTCGAGACAGAGAGAGACAGAGCATGAATGGGGGAGGGGCAGAGAGAGAGGGAGACACAGAATCCGAAGCAGGCTCCAGGCTCTGAGCCATCAGCCCAGAGCCCGACACGGGGCTCGAACTCACGGACCGCGAGATCGTGACCTGAGCTGAAGTCGGACGTTTAACCGACTGAGCCACCCAGGCGCCCCGTGAGTGAGTTTCAAGAATGGGAATGGAAAAGGCCAGAGCACCTAATTCTATCCGCAGAGATTGGGGGAAAATTTTAGAGAGGAGTCATGTATGCTGGTTTTGAAGAACCCACAGGCCTCTGCTATAGAAAAATCATTAACTAGACAGCTGAGTGTCGATGGTTACACAGCAGACAGCTGTGGATGCAGAATAAAGTATATGTTCGGTTGCTCTCACTTTGAGAGAGCCATAGTTTGAATTTGTTTCCTACGTGGGATTTAAGCTGCTGTTGGATTCGGCAGGAAACGTTTCCTTCCTACAAGAATCTCTGGTAGGAACATGGTCAGCTTGAACCCGCAGTATGAAAATGGCTGGAGCTCATCTCTTATCCTTCAGAGAGAGGGGGGAGGGGGGTAGGAGGGTTGGGGGCAGGGACATTCAAGGCCACCCATCATCAGACAGCAACCAATCTTTAAATCCTGGTGTATCCCTTCACCTGCCAACGATCTTCCGGTTACACCGGCCTAATCCTTGTTCCCCAAACAATCTCAGGCTTGTACTTTGCTTCTATTGTCCCCTCAGCCCGAAATTCCCTTCTGGCCCTTTCCCTATGGACACAGTACACACCTCTCTATACCGAACCCAAACACTGCCCCACCTGGGAAGACATCCCTCACCACCACCACCACCACCACCACCCCAGGGAAGATGAGCCAGTCTTTGTTCTGAGCTTCCCAAATGTATTACTTACACCGGCCAGCCTTTCTGTTCTGCCTTTGATTAAACACAGTGATTCACAAGCCTCCTTGCCCATTCTGGCAAACAGGAAGTGGTAAGTAAATGGCAAGCCCCTCGAGGACAGAGAGACTTCCTTTTGTGTCTTGCTTTCTTATTTTGGAAATGTCCTATCTACAGAAAAGTTGCATAACTACTCAACAAACACCAATAGGCTCCAGCCTTGATTCATCAATTGCGAACACTCTGGCACACTGGTGACGCGGCTGGTGTTTTCTCCCAAGCATTTCAAGGTTAAGTAGCAAACCTGACGGTCAGCCTGACATATTTCGGCATGCCACCAATGATAAGGACTTTCTCTAGAAAACCGCAATATCATGATCACATCAAAACAATCATCAGTCGTCCCAGTATGCAGTCTACACGTAGATTTCTCCAATTGTCTCAGAAGCGTCTTTTATAGCTTTTTTCCCCTTGGATCTAGGACCCGGTCAAGGTTCACACACTGTATCTAATTATAATGCTTCTTTGGTCTCTGACTGAAGACGGGAAGGTCCCAGAGAGCGGGGCCTGATTGCCGCATGGAACGTCAGAGCTGGAAGAGAAGCTGAAGCTTCCTTTCAAGTTTACCTGGTCGCCATGACGATATCTGGATTCTCTGTCTCTCTTGTTCCCGATGACTTAGGGGCAATTCGCTCAACCTTCAAGCATCGAAGATCTCAAAGTATTCAAGGCAAACCTATTCTCAGAAACCCTATTTCACAGGGTTCCTGTGACTGTTCCTTGCCTGGGCAGGATGGAGTTACTTTGGAGGGTGCCTGTTGCCTCCCGTGAGGAAAGACCGAGAAGCAAACTGTACTTTGTGTAGTCCTGGGAAAGGGTGGCAAGAGGAAGGCTTGGAGCTCGGGGCTAAGATAGGTAGGATGCCCCACGTTCGCCTCACCTCTGTCATCCATTCTACTCAAACGTGTCGCTGAACGTCAATAGGACCCGCTTGCCTCACCCATAAAACCAGATCATTTCGGACCAGTTGTCACCATGAGAGGCATTTGCAGGTGTGAATCCCTCTTGGAAACAGAAGTGATAAATGAGGGAGATCGGTGAGGGGTGGTTCTCATTCCTGACGGAGCGTAAGCATTTATTTAAACCAGAAAAAAAAAAAAAAAAAAACACCTGAAAATTCCTCAGGAAGCATTTGTTGTTTCCAAATTTCTCAGAGGCAACAGCAACACAGGCGTGTGGTTGCTGGAGAGCCACGCTGAACGAGAGAAACTGCCTAGAGGAGGTGGCTTGACTCAGTCCCTAAAGATTTGAAGATTGAGGAAACGCTCAATCACCACGGAGAAGCCAGAGGTCTTATACAGAAATTCCAGGTTTGGACTTGAACTTGCGTGACCTTGGCTGCACCCCTTAACTCTTGGGAACCTCATCTGTAAAACAAGAGAAGTTGAAATAGAATTGCAGTGATTTATTATTATTATTATTATTATTTTACGTCTGGACGTACATTATAATCATCTGCCTGGGGGAACACTGGTTTAAAATTACGATGCCCATCCCTCACCTCGTTTCCATTCTGATTTCAAGAGCTCTGGAGTAGGGGCCAGGTGATTCTTAAGCAGCCAGGGTTAAGATCCTCTGGATAATAGGATCTGAAAAGCTGATCCTCCCAAGTGAATGAAGTCAGTGTGGCAGCGAGAAGGAATATTGGAATTGCCTAACTGTGCCTGCTGTAAGGAGACCGGGGTACATATTGTGCACACGTCGCCTGCTGGATCATTCCTCCAAAGCGAGCATCCCCTAGGATCGAGGCGCACTCCTACCACGGGCACTCAGCATTTCCCCAGCAACCTGTGGGGACACATGTATTTTTCTAGCTGGAAGGAAAACGGCAGGAGGCTTGGATCCCTAAACATTCTGGAGGTGTTTGGCCAGCTGTGCGGAGGTCCCACCACCCTTCCTACGTGTAATCCAGGCAGTGGGGTGGCCGCTGGAGGGGGGAGGAGGGGAGAGAGGGCCCAACCACATCCCCCAAGATGGCCGATCAGTCCGCCTGCCTGCCTGCCTGCCGCCAGCGCCCGCCACTGGCTCCCGACGCGCAGGACTAGAAGCATCTGCCAGACGGCTGCCGGCTTTCGATCAGGACCATGTCAAGCCAGAGACCTGCGGGGAAACAGCCAGGCTCCCTGTTGTTGGCTGGCAGGCAGCTTGCTGCAACCTTGCGAGAGGAGCTAGAAGAATTTGTGCACGGGTTCCAAAGTGGGGTGCAAGCAGGAGGGGGGAGGCCTGCCCCACGGGGACTATCTCCTGACGCCAGAGTCTTCCATCTCAGCTAGAGGAGGCAAGATGCCCTTTCCTAGCTGGTCGTTGGAGCAGATTCCGGGACTGCCTGTGCCTATTTTGCTACCCCGCCCCAGGGCTCAAAGAGCCTTTCAGCCTCAGCTGACACATTTGAAAAGCCCCGAGACCACCAGAGAGGGTCCCCAGCGCCCCCGATGTCAAGCAGCAGGAAGACACTTGAGGATTCGGCAGGTCCACTGGCCGGGAGCCTTAAGGAGGGCCTCTGTCTTCTAACTGGGTTCCCCTGGGGCCTTAGGCTGGTGTCCTTAGGAAACCTGGTCTGCATCCTCAGCAGGGAGACTCCCGGGCACCCCTCAAAGCTGTGTGTCCCCCCCTTCCTGAAAGCTGCCCCCCACCCCCTTCCTGAGCAGCCGGGCCCAGCAGCGGACAGATAGTGTGTGTGTTATGTCTGACAATGGCAGCTACGTGACTTGAGGGGCTCTTCTCTTAGAAAGCCAAATGCCCACCAGTTTTGCTTATTTGCTCTAACGTTCAAAGAGCCCAGAGGTCCCTTCCTAGTTCAACAAATAAATCCAGTTCCACTCTAGCAGGCTCCAGCCGGCAAAGTTCTATTGTTACGCCTTCCCTGAATTTCCCCTTTTCGCTCCCTCTCGGGCACCCCAGCCCCAAGCAGGCTCACCCTTCTTTCGTCGTGTTTTTTTTTTTTTTTTTTTTTTTGGATAAATCAAGCTCTTTTTTTTTTTTTTAATTCTTTCAAAGGGTACGGAATGTTGACACCCCCTGAAACATGCCTCTGATGTCTGGTTAGACTTCAGACGGCTGTATTTGAACGTGTGCTGACGCAATCGGGCAGATTGGGTTAAACCAAATATTACAATTGCAAGAACTCATCTGGAACTAATAATTTTGAGGCCACCGAAAGTAAAAGGGCCCTGCTTTGGGGCTGGCCAGCGGCGGAGGCCAGCCCGGGCCGATGCTGCCACCTGCCGTGGGCGCGGGGAACAGGGCGCGCCGGCCCGGCCTTCCTGTTTTGTTCAGGACGCACTGGCTCCCACGCAGACGCGTTCGCCAGCCAGCCAGACCAGGGCTATTTTAAAAAGCTAGCGCCTCTCCCCAGCCCTTGGTGTAAAGATAGCTAGTCTGGCTGCCCTGGCTTTTCTCTGGAAGGGAAAAAAAAAAAAAAAAAAAGACAACCTCCCAATTACAGAGCCAAGGCGGGCTACAAAGCCGGTTGCAGTTGGGGAGCTCGATTAAACATGCGCCCCCTTGGATTAAACAGATCATGTGTCAGTGGCTCACTTAGGAGGAAGGCTCGTTGAAGAATTTTTCTTTTGCGGGCGACGAGGAGAACGCACAACTCTGGGTTATGTCGGCACACCGCTGAACTACAAGTCACATGCCAGGTCCAGAAATGATGAAAACATCTGTTTTCGCTTTAGACCAGCGAGGCTCTGGCCGCGGGGAGGGGCGGGGGAGGGAAGGGAACGGCTCTGCTCACCGGCGCCATCTGCTGAGCCTGGCGTAGAAACGCGTGCGTCCCGAGCACAATGCAGGTTGCCGCTCACCCGGGGAAAGGGGGAGAGCAACAGGTGGGGGGGGGGCGGAGGGGGGGGGGGAGTCTCTGCCCCGGCGATCACTCTTCGTGGAGGACGGTCCCGATTTTGCCCCGGGGCTTGTGCACTTCCGTATTGTCTCGGGTGTTCACAACAAAGAGCTTTGTCCCTGGGGACTGCTCTGGGGCAGAGGAGGAGGAGAGAGAAGCAGCAAATGAATTCCCAGGTTGGGAAGGACGAGGTGAAGGCGGGGGGAGTAGCTCGTTGGTGGTTTGCAGACAGTAAAATTTGCTGTTCCTTCTGGCTGAAACCTACCAGAACAAAGAAACCGCACCGCGTCTCTAGGAAAACTCCCAGCTGCGCTTCCCCCAGCCATCCCTCTTTCCTGCTCCGATGCCTTTTACTCAGCATGTCTGAGAATGTTCCAGCATTCACAGAGACCATTCTGGTCAGGCAGGGCTTGGCCAACCCTTTAACGTGAGATCCACCCAGCCTCCTATGAATGGAGCCCCGGGGATGGATTCTGAATATAAGAGCCATACTGACAGCCAAGCCACAGCCTTCTTGCAACGTTCAGCAAATATTTACTGCCTGCCTGCTAGGTGCCCAGCGCTCACTCAGCGCAACTATTTGTCATACAGTTTAAAAAAAAAAAAAACAATACAAATATGTCAGAAGAAAATGTATGTTGAATGTCAAGGGAGCGTTGGAGACAATGACAGCTGTGAGTTCAGAGGCAGAGAGAGGATTCCAGACACTGATCCGGCCCTATCTCCGGGTTTGGGGGCATTTCTGAGAAGTCTGATTCTCCCAGCTACCCCTCCTGTAGTCTAATCCCCTAAATAACCGCTTTCAGTCAACCTGCTTCCGCCTTAGCCTCTCTCTCCCAAGACCCAACAATTCAGTCCTTCTCTCTAGTTTCTGGGGAGCTCATTGCCAGAGGAAATCACACTAAGGGACCATCTAAACTGTATCCTATAACCCACAACCAGAATTGGGTGGGTCCTGTACTTGACTCCCTGGGTCAGAAGCAAAATTCTGAGACAGACCCTCAGGAACAGTGCCTTTCCCAAACTCACAGGCCGTGAGCGGTTAATCTAAAGGAAAAAGAACTTGGTCACATGAAAAGGTCCAGGCTGGCAGATCTCGTTAAGTCCCTTTACCTCCCTTTGCGTTCATCTGTCGAACATAGCCTGAGCTCTCTACTGGCCACTTCTGAGGTTCTCAGAGAAGTCTACTCATTTGAACTGAAGTCAGTCTGTCTACTCATTTTTGCCCACCTAACCAAAAACTCCCCAGTTCAAAGGGAAACTGAGGTTCTCTATCGGAGCCCATTTCCTTCTGTTCTTCCGTTTTACCCCCACATAAGTATAGCAAGAGCTGGCCTCTGGGTGGGTCTGAGAACCGAACTATCATCTAAAGGATGAGTCAGCAAAAATAAAAAAAAACAAAACAAAAAGATTTCTTCCCATTCTACAGCTGGACAAATAATATGAGACCCAGCTCAGTCCTTATGGATTTTGACATACGTTAGCTGTACCCCCAGTGCCCACATCGGTTTTGATAAGACGCAAAGTTCTTCCATTGTTAGGATGTAATCTTCAAAGCTGCCTCCAAGTCCGCCAGTCACCTGCACTGCCCTGCACAAGGTTCTGGAAGATTACTAGGTCAGGGGAACCATGCAAATCAATACAATCAATTTCAGGTCTTGTTTCAGGCCCTAACGGATTAAAATAGGAGACTTCATTTTACTCCGGTCTGGTATTGATCTGCCCTGGAGAGTTTTGATGAGTTTTATTTGTTTTATAAACTGAGGAAATCTGGCCACTGACCCATATGTCTTTTCTGGATCTTTTCCCTGACGCTTTTTCCCATTTCTACCTGGTTTTGCAACAGGTACGTATTTTGATCCCCAGGGGGCTGGAGGTGGAATTTTTCGTGCTGCACTGACATCTTTGAACTCAGAAGTTAGGGTCACTTGTCAACATTCAGCAAAATAAAATCTCTGAACTAGACTCAGACAATAGGGGAGGAAAAAACCCTGACGGCAGGAGAAAAGAGGTGGCACGAACATCAACAGTTGTGACTTTGTGCTCTAGTAGGTGCAAAGGGCCAACCTTCCACACGGTTCTTCCAGTCCTACCTCAACTCTCTTTCCCTCGTGATAAAAAGAAATTCTGTGGCCCCACTTCACTCCGTATATCTTGGTGTGATTCTCTCCACGCAGAGAGGTAACCTTTGTTCAAAGCTCTGCTCTCCTAAGCTGGGCTGAATTCTGCAAGATCACTCTCCACATACAAGATTAGCACCTCCTTTCCAGCCCCAAATAGACTATAATCCCAAAGCTGCTCTTTTAAATAGAGGTTTCTTTTATGCTTAAATTCCTAAATAAAAGGGACATCAATGCTATTGCTACTCTCCCCAGTTAAATCCGATTTGCAAGAAATGCCGCATGCTCAAAAATCTGGGTGTGAGCTGAAGCCGGGGGCTCCGGAGCATATTTGGGATTCTCCAGTCATTCTCTATCTGGAGGGCCCTCCAGTGGCCAAAATAATACCTGATATAAACAAAGACCAAACAACAAACAACAAAGGCAGGGGTGGATGCTAGGCTATGTCTAAAATGCTGCGTGTAAGCCCCACGTTTTGCCCCACAGGGGTGTGTCTCATTTAAAGAAAGCCAAGACAGAATCTCTGCTCACGGAAGGGAGACGTTATTTGCATCACAAAAGGACCCTTCACTTGATAAAAAGAGGCAGGTTTGAACTCCATTAAATGACAACTCCCTCTCGAGTCTTTAAGATTCTATTGAATTTGAAAAAAACAAAAAAAAACAACAACCAGATTGACACAGAAAATTCCAGAATGTGTCTGTGCATAAAACGTCGTATGTTTGTACTCGATCGGCACTACTCAGCCCACCCCTCCCACATTCCCATCTCAGAAAAGCTCATAAGCACTTCGACCATAAGACACAGAGAAGGTGGATGGAGGTCAGAATGCGTGATGGTGAGATCTGAAGGCTCGGGGTCATGGTCAAGATCTCTGAACCCAGCGTTGCCTCTCTGGACTTCTGTGAGAATAACAGGAAGTGGCTCCAACACGCTTCCCTCTGGACTTGGAGGACACTTGTGGTGTTCTAGAAGATGTCACAAGAAGGTGTTCCCCACTAGGCAAACTCCTACTGGTTCCACGTGACCCAGGTCTAACGCCAACTCCGCCCAGATGCCTCACCCAATTTCCCCAAACATAAGGCTTGTTTCAACCCCTCTAGGTTCTGTGGGCCTCTGCCCCGGTCACAGGTCTTGGCAAAGTTGATGCCCTCTGGCCTGCAGATCGTGGATAACCTGGTGCCTCCTTTGTCTCAGGTCACCCTTGCTTAGTGTGGGGGCTGCTGATTAGATGTAGAATAAGAAGGGCTGCTCCTGAGAGTAGAGCTCCTCTCCCTCCATTCCCTGCCGATGGGGCCAGCGATCCCTCCCCCAAGGCCCCCCACCCCGACCAGGGCCCATAGCATGCCACAGCCAGATGCCGGGAGGAACACAATGGGGGACTCTCCCCCAGCAGCTCTGGGAAGCACAGAGGGGGATGGCCTCCTAGCTAATGCTGTTAGTCACGGCATTTGACGTGCATTATCTAATGCGCCCAATTACCTAATTTAATCCTCACAGCATCCCTATGAGGTAGGTGCTAAAGGATCCTTATTTACAGGAGAGGAACTTTCAGTGCAAAAAAGAGGTGAAGACGCACCCCGAATCTCCAGCTCCCCAGTCCGGATTTGAACTCAGACTGTGATCCCAGAGCCCAGAGCCTTGACTACATGCGATTCTGCACAAAGAAAGCGCTGAAATTCTGCGTGAAAGGCTTCCTGGTGCCCAGGAAGTGCTTGGCTGACATTGGTCATGGGTTCCCCCTTGTGGTCCATGGTCCCGTAGCCAGAATTGCAGAAGCAGGCTGCTACCTCAGCTCATGGGCTCTCCCTCTGAGGGAGGACCTATATGACCTGCCCCCCCCACCCCTACTCCACTCCCCCGCCCCCGCCCCCGGGGGACTGTTGTTCTTGAATTTTTCGTTTGCTTTCCTTTTACATACCAAAGACGCTGTGTGGCAAAGGCCCCTGTGTGGCCAATATCCACCCTCGCCTTCCTCCTTCCAACAAAAGCCCTCCGTCATTGGAAATGGCGACGAGCCAGGGACAAATGAACTACCTTTCCCAGACTCCTTGCAGAAAGGGAACATGACCGCTACTTGTTAGGTGGAGATGCGGAGAAAGTTCTCCGAATGGAGCCGGTGCAGCTCTGAGGTTCTTCTCTGTCCTCCCCTCTTCCTCTTTCTCGCTGCCCGAACCTCGGACGTGATGGCGAGAAGAGGACCCTGGGTACAGACGGCAGGCCACGAGGAGACCCAAAGTGAGAAAACCGGGCAAAGGACGGCAGAGCAGAAAGCCAGGACAACCCTGGGTCTTTCACGGCTGAAGCTTCCACGGCAGCACATGAGAGCAAACGTTTCACACCATGACCGTGTGGGATTTGGGCCGTTCTCTGCTGTACCTCATACTCATGGATTCATTCTTCGAGAACAGGTTGACTCATGCCTTCACTCAACCAACAGATTGACTAAGTGTCAAGGAATGTTCACTTCCTTGAACACTCCTTGGTTCCACAGAGCCAAGGAGTGGACATAACAACGAAGGAGGAGCCCCAGTCTCAAAGATTCGGTATTTTCTGCCTCTTCGCCTCCACGCTGCCCCACGTGTCACCAGGACCCAGGATGATGGATGATGGGGGTTTTGCTCCACAATGACCCACCTGCTTTTTGGTGAGATCCCCGGGCCTCACTCCGGAGCTCCCCGCGCCAGGCTGACCGCCAACAGGAGGTGGTTGACTTATGTCCCTGAAATGGAGAGTTCACGTTCTGTGCATCGTGTCCCACCGGGGGGCGGGGGGGGGGGGCACTCCCACAGCCACTTCGGGCCTGTTTATACCTTTGTGCGAAGAGCCAACCCACCTGAAATCGGAATGAGCGAGGCCCCAAAAGACGGCTTCCGTCTGGCCCTTATTCAGAAAGTTTGCCACATCGTGGAGATACGTCCACACTCTAACGCGCACAGTAGCTCTAAGAGTATCAACTTGCGTAGCTGTCTTCTCCTTCCTGTTTCCCTCCCCTCTGGGACCACTGGGGCTCTGAATATGGGAAGCGCTAAAAAACCCCACTGTTGATTCCACACTTGGGACCATCCAAAAACCAGTGTAAGTGGGGGGTTAAGACCCTCGGGGTCAAACAGACCTCTGCTAAACGCGGGCTTTATTTTCTTCTGTGTAAAATGAGAGGAGATTCTCTTCACTTCAAGGCGTTTTAAGATGAAATGAAATGGTGGAGTCTGGCATACAATTAGTCCTCGGCAAATGGGAGATATTATCCACTCATCCATCTGTCCACCGAGCAAGCTTTTCCAAAATAATCAGAGCAGTGTGGGAAATGTGGGTAACAGAAAACAAGTAGACAATATGGCCTTTAATTTTAGAGAACTTAATCTTGCCATCCCAGATAGAAGTTATGGGACTTTTTACCAAGTTCAGACGGCAAAATGGATTTCCTTTCAAAGGGTTCCAATGGCCAAGGATCTCTGCAAACAGAAAACTAATTGTCTAATGAATCCTGTAATGTGATTGATCTTAGCAATAAGCCATCTCATGCCTGAGGCCACAGGTATGTGTCATTTCCTCACATAGCCCTCCCTACCTGGAGATTAGCAGAGAAGATCTGCTCTGTAAATTAAGAATGGCACATGGCAAGAGGCTAGCCGGGACCCAGGGATATATTTCTCACCCTCTATCCTGCTGGGTCCCCTGTCACCAAAGTTGACAAACATTCAGGGAAGGAGTCCATCGTGACCCTCCCGGGGGTCCTGCGGGGAAGGATGCTGCACTCACAACAGGCCCCCTGGGTGTTAGCATGCGGCTGATTTCACCAATGTTTCCAGGGCTAAAAGGTGAGGTGAGGGGAAGAAATCCCACCATGGGGTTCAGACCAAAGAGGAAAGGGCACCTTGTTCGTTTATGTTTTAGAGGCTAATGTTCAGTATCAGTTAGTATGAATTGTAGATTTTGGGATGAAGTGGTTAGGATAGATGTATCTGCACTCCATTATCTCTGCTAAAGGAAGGGAGCTGAGAAGCCCTGGGAAAATTTTAAAAGGTGGGCTATTCAAAATTTTAGTCTCTGCGTTTTGTAAATAAAAAGATGGCCTACTTTTCATATGTTTTGCTGACATTATTACAATCAGCCTTCATTTAAAAAAAATTTTTTTTGAAAGTTTATTTTTGAGAGAGAGAGAGAGACAGAGGGCAAGCGGGAGAGGGGCAGAGAGAGGGGAGACAGAATCCGAAGCAGGCTCCAGGCTCCGAGCTGTCAGCGCAGAGCCCGACGTAGGGTTCAAACCCACAAACTGTGAGATCATGACCTGTGAGATCAGACGCTTCACTGAGCCCCCCAAGCGCCCCAGCCTTCATTTCTTGAGTATAAAAGAATAAAAAGCACAGTGTGAAGTTACAGAACAGTATTTGGGTCCTGGCATCCTTTTTCATTCACCGTCCCTTCCATTTAAGGAAGTCTACGTGTAAAAAGCAATAGCCACGAGGAAACAATGCATCACATAATTAATCCAATCTAGGTAAGCCTCCCATGACACACTCTCCTACCCCCGGTAGAGTTTCTCTTAGAAGCTGAATTGGAGCCTCTGGCTTAGGCTCAGAATCAAACTGGAGCCTCCTGCCTCCCCCAGTGTAGTCATGAGATGCACAAGAACAGGCTTGACTTCAGACTTTTAGACTAAGGCTGATTAGCCAGCTGATAAACCCAACTCTGAGGCAAGTCACATCACATTCTCCGCCTCAGTGTCCTCTTGTATAAAATCACTGAGATCATCTACACAAGACTCGGGACGGCCTCGCCACGCAGAGGCTCCATCCTACGTGTGCCAGAGGGCAAGAATCCTGTCTGCTATATTCTACACTGTTCTTCCAATGGCCAATACAGGACCTCAGACGGAGGACGGGCTCAACAAGGACTTCCTGAATGAACGCTGCTCTAGGATCCAGGAACCGAGTAGGTGCCTCACTGACCAGGAAGGTTTGCATCTTGCCAGCCGGGAGCTTGAGACCTGACATTAATCTTTAATTTCTTCAGGAACTGTCCCAATCCTCAGAATTCTCTGTCTTCCTCCTGCTTGAGACCTCTCTAGCCTGGAGAGGGTAGATATTTGTAAGGGATCCAACAGGGGACTCACGCCACATTTTTTTTTTTTACCGTCTAGCTCTGCCATTATCTATACGCTGCAATTTAACACGTAACTGTCTTGCCATTTAACACATTCCCTTTCCAGTTGAGGTGGAGAAAAAGTTCACCCTCTGACACTAAATCCCTCCAGCACTGTTCCCAATTCCCTCTTTTCCTTCCCTACGCGGGTCACGCAGACACAGGCAAACCACCTAGGCTCTAGCCGTCTTCAGACCATTCCCTTCTCTCTCTTAGAATCCAGACACATCCCTCTTGGCTAGCCAGATTATTCTGTACCAAACATGCTTAGTGTGACAACCATGTTTGCAAACCATCGTCTGCTATGCATCTGTCTTACGCTCTCCTATGTCGGTTCATGCTATTTCCTTTGGTGGGAGGCATTGATGGCTGTTTCTCCCATGTTTGGAAACTAAACGGTGAATGGGGAACCCTTAGTGAGCCAGAGATAATGAAGTGACAATTCTCCGGTTCCACATTTCTTCGGAGTAAGTCTCTGTCAAAACTGGTTGCAGGGACAGGGGCGCCTGGGTGGCTCAGTCAGTTAAGCATCTGACTTCAGCTCAGGTCACGATCTCGTGGTCCGAGAGTTCAAGCCCCACGTCAGGCTCTGTGCTGACAGCTCAGAGCCTGGAGCTTGCTTGGGATTCTGTGTCTCCCTCTCTCTCTGCCCCTCCCCCTCTTGCACTCTGTCTCTCTCAAAAATAAACATTAAAAAATTTAAAAAAAAAAACATTAAAAAGTATAATCCCCAATAGTGTTATTTAAAAAGGTAAACTAGCTGGTTAAAATAAATCCGAATGTAGACATATCCAAACTGGGCTATCAGAAGGGACACTTGGGAGTGGCTGTGTGAAGTAACTAAAAACACAGACTCTGGAGCCCGGCTACTTGGGTTCAAATCCCAGTTCTGCCCCTCACTAGCTGGTGTGAACTTGGGCAACTTTCTTTATCTTTCTGTGCATCAGTCTCCTTATCTAGAACATAAGAATAATAATATCCTCCTTAAACGATTGGTGTGAGGTTTAAATGAGTTAACGTATAAGAAACCCCCAGAACAATTCCCACCGGAGCGCAATTTGGCTTTGCTACTAACATTGATCGTCAAGTCCCATCGTGGCTACCGGGTATTTGGAACCACCTTTGGGGGCAGTGTATTCAGGGTCTTAAGCACATTCACCGGAATCACTGCAACATGCATACGTTGGGATACAATTTCGTCCAACGGTAGTGCCGATTCTCGGGAGCAATCAAGCTATTTGGGGTTCAGAATGAGGTGTGCATGCGAAGTCAAGAGCGTGATGCTCCTGCATTGTTCGCCTACCGCCTATGAAGAATTCCATAAAACCCACATGCACACACACCCAGACAGTTGAGCTCCATCTGAGGCTTCGTCAATCCCGGGGTAACTAACAGGTTCGGCTTCTGCTAGTGAGAGGCTGAAAACGAAATTTTAATCGTGAGATCTTCATTCCGTCGATGCTGAGGGCTTTCCCGACTGGTCTCCAACCAATGGGCAAGTTTCATAAAAAGCTGATTTACATTTAAATCCAAGCCTTTTTTTTTTTTTTTTTCTCCCTCAAAGTTTGCTGATGCCAAGTTTTAAGTATGAAATGTCATTGTTTTCATACAAATATTCCCAAACATTACCAGTTGTCATTTTGGCATTAAATAAGGTTGCAGCTCTAACAATGGTACCATTAGCATTTTTAAAAGCGTTAACATCATTGTTCTTCTGGAAATTATTGCAGGCTCCAATTACCCTACACAGAATCTTTAAAAAAAAAAAAAAAAATTAATGGGGCACCGGAATCAAAGCCAGTTAGCGCTGGATGAAAAGAATGGCAGCTACCTCTTTTTGCTGGGACCATAATGGTCTCGTGCTAGTCCAATTATCACCCCACTGGAACATGTTGCAATGGTGTGCCCCACCGTGTACCTAAATAACCGTGAATAAGACGTCCGTTAAACATTCTTTCCCCAAGATGCATGGGATTTTGATAAAATCGAACTGGGTTGTCACAAAGGAAAAGAATTCTCTGTGGTTCTCAGCGCTGGATTCTTAACAAAAACATTTTCCAATTTTTTTTTTTTTAAAGAAAAGGTTTCATGGATCTAGCATCTTGTGTTTCACATATATGATTTTGCAAAGAAACTTAAGTCTATCTCGTCATGTCTCCAAATGTCATCCGTAATCTTCCTGGGGGAAATCCTTTAAAATTGTATTATCTGTGCCCTTAAATTCCCTAACCACATAGTATTACTATTCTAGACCTCTAATATTGAAACCAAAAGGGCAAAGTAGCATGTGAATAAGAAAATAAATTTCAGAATGGAATAAATCTAGATTCAAATCTTGACTGTTGCCACTTACCACACGTGAGATCTCGGTTACTTCCCCTAAGACTAATGTAACTCACCTTCTAAAACACAGATTCATATCTAAATCACAGGATCACTTCTAAAATTGCAAAAAGCTGTTTCTAGAGTTTAGCAGTGAGGGGCAAAGCATAGGGGTTCAGTAGAAGGGCCCTGTTATAATGCTCATCAAGTGAACTACTTAATGTATAGGACTGGCCCTATGGGGTCTATAGGGCTTTTTGGTAAATGGCCTCGAGTTGTCGTCGAGAGTTCCTTTGTAGAGGTTTTTGGGTAGTCTAACTGTAAGGTTCTTTCTTAGTTTTTCTTTTATAGTCAGGCTATCTGCCTTTAGCAGTGCCTTTCCATTTTTAATTTGCTGTCAACTGGGGAACGAGACATAGCTGACAGATGAAGTCAGAATTTGGGGGCTACCCTGACGTGGTCCCCCAGACTCCAAAACAACGCCCTCCCAGAGTTAAACTTTAAAACCAACATATAATAGGCAGAATAATTTTACAGGTGCAATGGCTGTCAGGCCAGGATGATTTTATTGTAACCCAGTCAGGGTTCATTAACATTAGCTATATAATGTTTTAGTGAAGGGGTGGGGGGCGGGGAGCTTGCTTCACCCACAAAACCCAAAAAAAGAGGAGTCAGTGGCAGATATGGGCGGTGCCCAAGCCCTGGTGGAGGGAACCTTTGGCGAAGGGACATCAAGGATCGAGACCCCACTGGCGAGACTTTCCTCAGAAATGGACAGAGTTGCAACCCAAAGGTTTCAAATACTAAGTTCATATGGAGTACATTATTCTTGTATTGGCATGCCAATCATTTGTTCATTCATTCAATATTTATTGGGCAACCCCTATTCTCACCTGGGTCCCTCCCATTTCCTTTCTTCTGAGTCCATGTTACTAAGCAACCTTCTAGTTGTGTCTGGCTTCCTGGGCAGAGGGCCCTGGGAGGGCGAGAATGCACTGGCCATGCTAACATTCTAAGTGACAGGACTGCTTCCCGTGATGAGCTACTCAATGGGCATTATTTTGTCGCAGATCAGTCTCAGGAGCTTGGTTAAAGTGCACCTGCTCACAAGAGACGAACTCACTAACGTGTTGACAAATTATCTAAACCTGCAGACCCAAGGGCTAGGTCACGACCAGGTAAATTCACCCTTGGGATTCCTCTGGGTGCGACGTGTTAGACTGTGTTCTGACGCTGAATGGTGACGGGGGTGGGGTGGGGGGTGGGGAGGCAGTGTGTGGGGTCAGAAATTCTTGGCACTGGAGGCTGGTTCTGCCATTCATGCTCTGGTTTCCCGAAGCCAGTTGCTTAGCCTCTCCGAGCCTCTGTTGCCTCTTCTACACAACAGAAGGACAGTCCTTCGGGGTTCTCTTTGGGCTCAATATTTAAACAAAAGCGACAAACCAGCAGATCTGTTGCATTAGAAACACCTGCCTCCCCTTCTCTCCCGTTCCATATTCTCCAGGCCTGACTGATGGGCCCACCTGCCATTCATTGACCCATCAGAGGGGCTGGCAGCATCCTTCGCACGACCCCACTGCCCACGGGAACCTCCTCAAAGTGCTCTTTGACAACACAGCACATCACACTGCTGTGCTTTCTTCTCGGAAGACTTGAAAACTGCCTTCTTAGCCAATGGTGTCTCAGCAAATGTAGTGACAGCTTTAAGGAAGTCACTGCCCCTGTGGAGTAATTCTATTCACTGCGAGAACAGCTGCCTTGACATCTCCCCGCTCCTCGGCCAACACTAAGGCATCGTGTTCTTCAAGGATCCACCACGCGAGAGCACCTTGGTCATGACAAGATTATCCCAGGCCTTCGTGTTCTCTCGTCTATCAAATACACATCCTCCCAAACCAGGCAAATCAAAAAGCGTCCGGACGCTGTACAGACCATCTTTATTGCGCTCAAAAGAACAACTCAAGACACGCGTAGAGAGTGGGTTCTCATATAGGTGTCTCCTTCACCCAGTTAAATTTTTATTCAGTGAAAAAAGTTGACATTGAGACAAAAATTATCGTAAAACTGTGCAACAATATAGTAAAATCTTCAGCATAAATTGGTGATTTGGAAACGCGTCAAGGCAATCGAAATCATAAATGCCTCATGTCACCTTGGAGAGAAACAAGTATACGGTGTTTCACTTTAAATGAGAGCAGAGTAGGCCTTTATTTTGCTTCCAATGCTTTCGATTTTGCCTAAAGTTTCTAATAATTTGTGACAAGAGTCTTTAGATGAGAAATGACATGGAATATCTGAGAATAATGTTCCCTCAGCATTCATACTTATTCCATTTGCGTTATTGTACGTGAAGCAAATACCATTCTTGGGTTACTTGGCTCTGAGGATTTAATTCCTGACACGGCTGCTCAAAATCGGTGGGCAGAAACATACGCACAACCTATCCTCCCTCAACCCACGTTCAGTGGTGGTTCCCATTCCGAGAACGTGCTCATTGTCCATGTACCCGACTAAGCATACCTCTTGCTATCTATTCCATATCTCAGTCTTGCATAGAAAGTAGTCTATATGAACTTAATGCACTGGCTTTTATTACACAAAAATTGTACCTGAAAGGCAGCACACGCTCCAGTTAAGAAAAATAACATGCTAGGAATGTCAAGAGTACAATCTCAACAAAGTGAAGATTCTGCACAGGGTCTGAGGGTCAATTCGGAAAATCAATATGGAGATGGTGTTCGGTTGATTTATCTCCCGGACCCCTTGAGGGAGGGGTCTCCCAACTCTGCCGAAGGAAGAGAAAAATCTTCTCGGAGATTCACCATGATCCCCTTAGTAGGAAAGTGACCACCCAAACCTACCAAGATGAGGTTTCTGCCCTTAAGGAAGTACCGGGACTATCATCTTACAAGATGGAGTGACCGCCGGGTGGATGTTTGGAGGTAAGATTCTCCCAGGGGAGGTGGGTGGTTATCTACAAGAGCCTCACCACACCATCGCCCTCCCCAGTTCCCCCAGAATGGCCGCTATCTGAGAAGGGTTACGGTCCTTAACAGGCTGAAGCGTAGCTTAATCTAGTAGGCCAGGATGATGGGCAGGAGAGAGCATGTAGCTCTGCGTCCCACACCTGTTCCACCCAAATATCCCTAGAGATACTGGCAGAGATGGAACCCCAGGAAGCTCTGTCCCCAAAATCCCAAGTTTCCACCAGTTTCCCACCATCATAACCATGTACCCAGTATGCCGGGGCAGCCAGGAGTTACTGGAACTTCTCACCTGTCTGGAAATGCCTGCATAGACGTGGCTTCTCCCCAGACTCCTCTGCAGAATTCTACTCTTTGTCATGTCATCCGCATGGACCCGTGTCTCCTCAGGCTCGAGGGGCATTCGATACACATAGGGGCAAAGTCAGCTTCCGGAGAAAACTCTGTACGCAGTGCCCCTGCCTGCCAAATTTTAGCGGTCCGTTCGTGGTCCGTCGCGGTCCACGTGCGGGCGGGCTGCTGACATTCTAACGTGCGCGCTGGGAGAGAAGAGAACTCTTTTCCTGTACGGTGTGAACTTTTGAGGTGGCATCTCCAACGAGGTACAAAGCCCCTTCTTCACAAACAACCAGGGGCTCCAACTGGTCACAGTGAAGACAATGATCTGGTCACGTTCAAAGGCTGCACATAGTTTGCGTTCTCATTTCCTGTGGTCACTCCAACCTCTGGACTCCTGCAGACGGCGTGTATATACACCACAACCCCACAAAGCCACGCGGAGGGAAGGAAGAGTGGGTGCTTCAAAAGTTCATAAAAATATACAATTTGCACATAGCTGTATCTACCTAGCTTAGTCTTCAGAAACTTAGCTCTTCTGTGTATATAAAATACTCTAGCCCTAAAAGGCTGCTTTTTCTCAAACAGCACAGTGGCGTTTTCCGAGGAGAGGGGTGATGGCCAGTCTATACAGTACTGTGCACTAAGCACTGGGAGGTGCTGGAGACGAGAACTGGAAGCTCAGGTATGTCTCAAGTTGCCAACTGGAGACACGGGCCCTGTAAACAAAGGCCTGCCTACAGAATAACTGAAAATAAAGTCTCAGAGCCTTTTATATCAGCTTTCACAAATGCCACCAAAAAGTTGGCCGAAAAAGAGAAGAAGAAAACATACTTTCTAGGGGTTCAATTAAACGACTTGCCTCCCACCAGACTGTTTATCTTTTAGCTACTAAAAGAGCTTCACTAAAGGGGTGGGGGTGGGGGGTAGGCCTTGGAGTTCCGAACAAAACCCCAAGACAACACGAGATAAAACCAAAGAACTTCCGTTCTTTGAAAAAGTAACAAAGGAGAGAGAAAGAAGGGAGAAAACGTGGAAGGAGGCTCGTCATGACCACCACGTGTTAAAATAAAAGGGAGCCTTACCCACGCAACATGCTACATGTCTATAGTTTAAGACACTCCTCCCTGAAAATATATACATATATAAATTAAAACTTTTAGCACGAAGAAAATGGAATTGGCTCTTCGTTTTCCAGACAATCACTAGCTAGAGCGAAACTATATTATCACCCAAGAATGATACTTTTGGTTAAAAGTAAGCAAATACTTGTGAGAAGGTGATGTAAAGCATCTCAGAGGAGATGGGGTTTTTAGAAAGCTCGCACGTAAAGGACACACATTCAGAAACATGACTTTGGACTATCCCCAGAGCTCACTGCTTCTCGGCTGAGAGGTTCTGCAGCGAGGTCCGTACGGTAGGAGTCACAACAACGCCGGACATTGGTGCCTACGATGCTAGGTCTAAAGGGCGGGCATCAGTCCACAATGGATTCCACGTACCTATCAAGTGGCCATGAACTGAATACTAGGGTGGCATTTAAAGGCAGAAGAAGAAGAAGAAGAAGAAGAAGAAGAAGAAGAAGAAGAAGAAGAAAAAAAAAGCTCAGCTTGTTCTACAGAGAGAATAAACTCTAGTCTTGTTCCAGCTGCAAACTGGATAGAACGGTCTCGGATTTGTCGATCTCCTGTATCTCTGTTAAGAGCGAACAGGACCCTTTAAACGGGGCAGGGGTATGGGGGAAGCAGGTGGAAGGAAACAAAAAAAGAGAGAGAGAAAGAGAGAGAGACAGAGAGAGAGAGAGAGAGAGAGAGAGAGAGAGAGAGAGAGAGAAGGCACTGACCCAATTCAAAATGACTGCATATATCAGTGTAGATTTTTAAAGACAGTAAGTGGCCACCTCAACACAAATACAAAATTTTACATTCGAGATTCTTCAGTGGTGAGTAAAAACAAAAAAGCCAAAAAGGACAAAGCAGTACTATATCTGCCAGTGTATCTATCATGGCACAGACCTAGGATTCTCCCACGACCCGGGTGATTTTTTTTTTTTTTTTTTTTTTTTTTTTGCAAGGGCCATGACACCGGGGTGTAGTAAAGCAGGGTTAATCGTTTTGTAGCTGTGAAAGGCGCTATAGTAAGACTCCCTCAGTTAGCATAAGAGAAGAAACTGCTGTCTGTTTGACTGACTGAAACGGAGCAATGACTCAATGCGCTCTCCTGCCAAATACCATCAGGTGACACACGAGTGACTAAAAATGGATTGCTTCCGACCCTACAAGGCGAGGGGTTCCTAACGGGCAGTGTTGGTGTCAGATGACCGCTAAAGCCTTGCCTTATACAGAGTCCCAATAAATTAACAAAGTAACAGGAAAGAACCTTCCCCTATAACACACACACTTTCATGTAAACTGAATCTGAACGAAATTTAAAGTTTGAGCACACCTTCAAGGAGGAGGGAGGGATCCCACCCGTCACCCTCTCTTGAAGTGTTTCTATTAAATACATTTCTGTGTCTTAGAAAAATAAAAAGAAAGGCCAGTTTATTGAATCAAAATGATCTCACAGACTTAAAAGCATGCCCAGCAAGCACAGCCCTGTAAGACTACATTAATATGAAATTAAAGCAATTTGGTTACTAAAATCAACCTGGTTGGAAGTTCACAGTTGATGACTACAAAGTGTACTCATTCCTTTCTTTCCTTTTTTTTGTTTTTTTTTTTTGTTTTTGTCTTTTGTTTTTGGCCCATATAAAAATAACATATTGCAACTCAAAGTGCATCTTTTTAAAATAAACCATCAACTATCTTTATCAAATAAAATATTTACACCATTTGGTTTCTAGTGAGGAAAAGCTCTTTCAGGCTATCACCATGGGGACGTCGTCTGAAAATCCAGTTATCATAGGAGCATCTTCGTCATCTTCCCCTAAAGGCAAAACAGTCGGTCCTTGGTAAGTTCCAGAGCACTTGCACCCAATCCCGACACCCACCCCTCCGCCCCGGCCGCCCCCAACACCGTCGCGAGCCCCAGCCTGGAAAATCGGTACCGCGGCCCTCTAGGCACAGTGGTCTAAGCCGAAACCGAGCTCAGCTGACCCCTGACGCTCTTGGGTCACCTTCTCCCTGTCCACGGGTGACCAAGCTTATTTTAATGGTAGCTTGAACTTAACCAAAGAAAGAAAGGAAATCATTTAGGAAGGAGAACCTTATGACCTATCCAAAAGTCCAACGGGTGACTTAGGTTCCCTAATTGGGAGTTATCCACACCCTACAACAACACTGTGAGCTTCTTTATCCGTTTTCTCCTCTGAACCCACACTGCTCTGAGGCAAAGGACCTCAGAGGTGTTGAAGCTATCTGAGGGCAGCTTCCCAGACTAAAGGATGTCCCCTCGTGGCCCCCGGTACAATCCTGTACAACCAAGTCACGATCCGCCTTCAGTGATCACCGTGTGGTACCATTAACTTCTTTTGCCCCCAGTAACGGAAGCAAAGAACCCGCCCCATTCACGCAAAGCAGACCAAATACTTGTACTAAGCAAGACAGGAAACTGAGAAGAGGAGGGAGCAAAGCTAATATCAAATGATCAGTGATAGGGGAATATACAAATACCTTTATAAACAAAAAAATATTATAGCTGGCTTACAGGGAAAAAACTAGGTATGTAAAGTCACAGTCCACATGTCTGCGCTCGGGGACGACCCCAAAACACGCCTAACTTATTATATCAAGTGGTCCACTAGCTCTACGGCATTTCGTAATTATAATGAGCACGTAGACGTTTTAAAAGGTATTTCTTTCTTTCTTCCATACCACGTTATGGGTACGTAAAAAGCAGAATGACTGGGGAGGTGCCCCTAGCGATCGGAAAGGGGCACAGCCAGATGGAAAAGGCTTCTCTGGACGGAAGTCAGTTGGGAAGGCGTGACTCCTGATCTTGACCGGGCTCTTCAAGGACGCCGGACCTCCGGGTCCGGGAAGGATGGAGAGGGGTTGGGAATTCCTGAAAACCTGCTGACACCTCGGGGGTATCGAAAGCCCCGGGCCTATCGATCGACCCTTCCGTACTTCCTACTCAGGCCACCGGCTTGGAAGGGGTCTGCGTGGGGAGGAAGAGCCAGGGCACCCCGTCCCACTTACCCAGGTCGTCCCCGGAGGAGAAGATGGCCGAGCCCAGCCTGGAGCTGTAGTGGCTGTTGGCGAAAGCGGTAAAGCTGCTCCGCAGCCTCCGATGCTTCGTGTACAGGACGGCAAACCCCACCGCCAGGCTCAGCAGTATCAGGAACAGGATGGGTACCACCACGGCGGCCACATCCGTAGACCTGGCCGCCCGGGCCGCGGACGCACCCGCACCTGCCAACGTTAAGACAGCCACGCATGAGCCCCCTCCGCAAAGGCGGCAGAGCCGCCCGCCGAGAAAGCGGGGAGTTTGCCGAACGGTTACCCGAACCGCCTGCCCGGTGTGACGAGTTCCTGCCCGTGACGGCCGGCTGGGTCCCCACGCCGTGCCACGAGCCGAGAGACCACGGGCCTTGTGCATGCAAACACGGTAATTACGTTAGACTCCTAATCACTGCCTCGTTGTTGATTTAGATAATCTCCTGGAAGGGAGACCTTTGTTGGGGTAGCGACACTGATTTCGTTAGCGTTCTTACTTAAGACCACTCGCTGGCCTTACATAAGAGGATGTGAAATCAGACCAGTAATTAACGAGGTTGCAATTATTTCCCCCTACTTGGCACCGAAGTCACTCTGAACAGCAAATACCTGAAGCTCCGTCGAGTGATGCAAACGAGATCCCTTAACTGCAACACTGACTTAACAGCTCATGAAGTTTTATGAGGTTTTTTTCCTTACTTAAATAAGAGAGAGAGAGAGAACCCTTCCATATACGTTTAACATTTTAACAATCCACTTGGCAAAGCCATTTAGGTGTCTGTAACCTAACAATGATGCCCACTTGCCACTATCTTCAACAAATTCTCCCTTTATGATGATGTATAGATAGATTTGTACCAATAGGGCCCGAGGGCAAAGCCATCCCCCTGCTGGGTTAGGGCCAGTCTTAAAAATCCCTGGGGAGGGGGCGCCTGTCGGTTAAGCGTCTGTCTTCGACTCAGGTCGTGATCTCACGGTTCGTGGGTTCAAGCCCCATGTCGGGCTCCGTGCTGACAGTTCGGATTCTGTGTCTCCCTCTCTCTGCCCCTCCCCTGCTCGTGCTCTGTCTCTCGCAAATAAACAAACATCAAAAAAAAAAAAAATTTTTTTTTTTTTAAATTCCTGGGGAAAGTCTGAGTGAGGCAGGAAAATGGAACTTGGGAGCCCGTTTTAGCTAAGGAAGCAAAGTGGACCTTCCCTGTCCTATGAAGAGTTGAGGCAGTTCCCTGGTTTGGGGCAAGGTGCTGTGGCACAGGCCTGTGCCTCAGAGGGCAGGCTGAGTAGCCACCCAGGGGTTCATCCCAACAAGGTGCTCAACCAGATGGGCCAGAGAACAGCCATTTCTTGCGAGCCTAATCTAACAACTCAAGACGCATGTCTTTACATTCTTTCGTTATTGACCTACGGGGAAAAGCCGTAGCAGAGTCTTACTTCGTATGTCCCAACGTAACCCCAGCTGTGAAGTGGTAAACTAGGGCAATGCTCTTGCCTGGAACGGTTAAGAGGAACCAGTGTGGCGGAGGAAACAAGAATGAGTGGGCCCTCACCTCCGCCACCCTGCTTCTGTGGTGGAAAATGGAGGCCTCACTGAGAGATTCTTTCTGCTGGACGATTTTGGTTTTATAAAGGCAACAGTTGTTTTCCCCCCAGAGTCTATTTCACAGTTGCTAATTGGTTTTGCTTAAAAAGGAGGCTCTATTTAGGAACTGCTAGGTTAACAAGACTTCTGTTGTGTGTTTTCTGTAAGACCTTCTCAGAACCTCTAATAACGCTATGATTCTCCAAAGGGGACACGGTCTGCAAGGTCGTCCTCCCTCAGGGAGGTGCCTGGGAAACATGACATGACAGAACACACAACAACTCTAACGCAAGATTTTGGCTTAAGCATCGGCGAGCTCCTGGCTGGGAGTAAATGGAACTGAAAAGACCAGTGGCAAAACGTTGGCTGAAATGCTGGCCAAGCTACTACGACACAAGCAGCATTTCTGCGCAAATGAAAGGTTCCTCTCCCCTGCCCCACCTCTGCCCTCGGCATGACCCAACATTGGTATCTGTGAGTGTTTATAAGACAAGATGCCAGGCCAAATTCAGGTTCTGATCTGGACTGGCGGCTAAGACGAAGGGGGAGGCTATACAATCGGTTACTCTATGGGAAGGAGATTAGCTACTGACTTGGAAGAATCCCAGGGAATATTAGCATACTAGAGGCTCTGAGAAGTCCTGCAAACAACAAGCAGTAGCACTCACACTAACCTAGTGTTTCCCAAGCAGAATCTCCTTTTTTTAACAAAACCTACTGCTAACCTATGCCCTTTCTAGGCTCTACATTCAGAATTTGGTCACACGGTAACTCCAGCTCCTCACGCCATGCCTGGCTCGGGAAATAGTTGTTAAATAAATCAGTGCCTGATTACACGGATGCACAAATGACTTTTTTGAACTGAAAGAATATTTAAAAAAATTTTTTTAATGTTTATTTGTTTTTGAGACAGAGAGAGAGACAGAGCATGAACAGGGGAGGGGCAGAGAGAGAGGGAGACACAGAATCTGAAACGGGCTCCAGGCTCTGAGCCGTCAGCACAGAGCCCGACGCGGGGCTCGACCTCATGGACCGTGAGATCATGACCTGAGCCGAAGCCGGACGCTTAACCGACTGAGCCACCCGGGCGCCCCTGAAAGAATATTTTAAATGTGCGTAAGAAAGACACATATTCATCAGACCACGCCACATCCTTCATCTATTTCCCCAGAAGTGAAGATGGAAAGTGGCCACACGAGTGACTCACCAGACCCCAGTTCGTCATACAGCAGGACAGCAGGCTCCCCACAGATCTGGCTGCCAAAAAGGCATCTTGCTTGCACAGTGAAAGTGTAATTATGACCCAATTTCAGGTTGGAAATTTTAAAGAAAGTGTCAGTAGTATTCCCAAGGTAAGCTGAGATATTCATGGCTCCATCCAACATGTGTATCTCATAGCCCTGAAAACAAAGACACCAGAGATTGTGCAGGAAGTTAAGTAAGGAATCTGACAGCTTCTATTACTGGTTCCAACTTTATGTGAGCTCCTTATTGCAGGCTTTTATAGATGCGAAAGCACTTTGGGTTTCTTACTAGATCTTTTTACGTTACCACTGAGATATTGGATTCAGAAAATGGCAATTTTCCCATCCCAAATAACTACCACGCCCACTTGTGAGCTGCAAAGTGGAAAAGTATAGCCCTAATGAAAGCCATTTTGATAAATATTTTGGTACACATTCAAAGTTCTGGTCAAGAGTCCACTCATCTCAAGCAATACGAAACGCAACAAAGAATCTGGACAATTCAGCAACAGTTTGCTGTAATGTAATGGGATTTGACTCACGATAAATCCGGGTCGTGGTGGGACTCCAGCAGCGGGGCTGGGAAAGTCAGGACATTTCTAGGGAGAACAGTGTGTGGGAACTTCCCTGTCAGCCCACAGCTCACGCCCCAGCTCCTCACTTTCTAGCTCTTCCAGGCTGATGGTGGCCCCAGACCAACTTGGCCTTGACCAGAAAGCACTTCAACATTAGGGTGGGGGCAGAACGGACTTCTGGACTTCTATGACAATCTCCCAATATTCCAGTCTCAAAGCTACCAACTCCCACCCCACCAGCACCAAAAAAAAAAGACCTCCTCTCTTAGCTCTATCCACATATTGGGCCCCACTGCATACTCACGGACTCTTGGTCCCCATTCCATTGACCTGTCTATTCTCTGAACTCTAAGCCAGGGGGAGAGGAGAAGGATACGCTATATGCTTATGCCAGAACCCTCCACTGGGAGTCAAATACTGACCTGTCACCTCCACCTAAAAGCTGGGCCGTGAGGCGGACCACTGGCTGCCAAACTGGGCCTCCCAATACCGCCTACCTGGAATCCTGTCCCCCTATTCTTCTTTAGAAACTAGCATTGATTGCTTCTATCTAGCACGTATGTGCTGTCAAGAGCGTGCAACATACATAAAGGTGTAAAGAAAAACATCCGAATGATACAAACGTCGGTCATTCACTTAATTAACTATGAAACATCCTCTTCTTTTAGACACTAAAGTTATTTCCTCTTTCTTGCTATCAGAAATAAAACAAGGCCCTCAACAGGGCCTTGTACATAAATTCTTTATGCACATCGTTTCCTGAGAATAAAATCCTGAAAGAATTGCCGGGCCAAAGGATGCGAACGCTTTTTATTTCTGACATGTATCACCAAAGTGCCTTACAGAAAGGCTGAACCAATTTGTATTCCCAGCATGCTAATCTCCCCAACTACGGCTCATTCTGGTAATACTCTTCCCCCTCCCCTGCCAAACTTAGCTGATTTAATGTTGAAAGGGTCCTATCTTTGTTGTTCAGATCACCAGTGAGATTGATCCTTTTTTCTTTTGCCCACTGCTGCTGGAGTTTTTACTGTGTTACCGGTACCTTTTCCAGAATCAGAATATTAGTCTTCTGAACTGCTTTGAAAGCTTTCTTTATATTTGAGTTTATTAACCACGCATCCGTCCCGGCGGGGAGAGTTGTGAGGGTTTTCAAATTTTACTCTAGCTTTGCTTCTGGCATTACAGGGTGACCATTTACAACCCCAGCGCCCTTTACCGACGCTGTGCCGCGAAAGAGCCACAGTGGATTTGTCGTGTCTCTGTTCAGCTCGTGCTTTGCTGACAACGGGGACAAGCCAGGTCCGCTCAAGAACCTGTCCACCCTTGGGTGACAGATTGGCAGATCTACTCGCCCTCCTCCTCCCTCCCATCTCCTGTTGCGAATACAGTCATGGGTCTGCCAGTGACAAAACAAAACAAAACAAAACAAAAGTCTTTTCTGTATGTTGACGGACTATCTGCAGGTACTTCTTGTTCCTTCGGACATCACCGGAAAGAAACCACGATGCCACAGCATGGATGTAGCTCAGTCCCCGGCACTGAAGCCACAGCCCTGCTCCGGGACTGTCAGAAGGCACAGGGAGGGCTTGGCCCATTCCCCTGTCTTGCGGGGGGAAAACAAGTTCAGGAATGAAAGGTGCTTAGTGCAGGGCTCTCTTGAACGGGCAGGATAAACCTCTGAGTAATTAGCGAGCCCACAGAAAATGGCCCTTTTGTTCTCAAGTTCGCTCCCGTGCCCTTTTCTTTCTCTCTCCCCCTGTTGACGCGCCAGCGGGCTGGTAACGAGCCCATCTCTAAAGCTGCATTTCAATTAGACCCCCGAAGTCATTGTGGAGGAGGGAGGAACTCACCCTGCTTTCATTGAAATGCTTTTCCTTCAAAGCTAGACTCTTCCAAAACAGAAGGACGTGGTCGTTTTCTGTTATGATTTTTAAGGCATCAGGTGCAGACAATGAAACTGAAAATTAAAGATTCAGCAGGATGCGGTTAGTGGCTATGTATTGGAATCGCTGTTCTCTCTGGTCAGAGGGAGATTAAATAACGCCAACTTGAGAGGCTAGGTCAAGGAAGAAACGGAACCCATGTGTTGCTTAGTACAGAGCCTCACACAAGGTAGACGCTCCCTAAGTGGCATCTCTCTTGTTGCCGTTATAATACCTTTGGCCAAATCTGGATAGCACCTGCTCTAGTGGCCCTCAGAGCCACAGATGGCCGAAAACAAATTGGGTCGGGGAGAGAGGGAGGGGGTGGGATGGACCACGGTTCCAGAGCCTTCCTGGACTTCTGCTCTGGTTGCAGTCTGCTTTCCTGTCTCCCCGGTCCCGCCCCAAGACCTGAGGAGCCTGACTGCTCAGTGAGGGGCCAGGGGCTGTACCCGACAAGAGGGCCCTGGAGTGACACTGGAGTCAGGCCCTGACCCGCTGCTCACACCGCCAGCCTAGTGGGGCCTCTGTCGCGGACATCCTGACACCGTCTGCTGCCAGCCAGGGACCTGAGCTCGTGACCTGCTTTCTGAACCAGAGTCTGACGGCTGAGCCAGCTCTGGAGTGGCAGCAAGCCCCCTTTAATACGCTGCCCAATTCTTGGCCTCCCTCCTTGGCCGCGAGAAACCACTGTGATTTCGGCCTAGGTTCCCATCCTCGGCTTTCGGGGCAGAGGCTGTTTCACTTCCTACCTCTTTGGGGGCATTCCTGCCCTGGGCCCCTACAAATGTCGAAACCAGCTAGGCAGAAGGAGAGCGAAAGCGATGCAGGACACGGAGAACGACAGCCGTCCCCCCGGGCCACCACCCTGTAGCCCAGGCCCTGGAACCCTGCCCTGCCCGCCAGGCGTGGATACCGACACTTCCCGTGCGGTTCCTGAGAGATGTTGTGTTTCTACAGGCTTCCTAGCAGCCCTGGGGGCACCTTACTGCGCGAGAGGGCTCCTCATCGCTCTCCACCGTTTACCTGTGGTGATTTTTATACTGGAATCTTTGCTCATGTTCCCCAGTTGGACAATGACGTGGTACTTTCCTCCAGGTTCCAACTTGTTAAGGGTGTATTCCACGGTACTGTTGCGGGATCTTATTTTGTAGCTTCTATCGCTCTTCCTTATTAGATCCTTAACCGCAATTGCATACAACTAGAACAAGAAAGAGAGACCTTAAGGGTAATCAGAAAGTCGGCATTTTTTAACTCTTGGCAATTCGATGGCGGATGACAGGACATAAGCGCATCAGTGGCTGCGACCCAGAGCGACGATGTTTTGAGCCCCACAGTCTGACTCTGCTCTTTGGAAAGCCTTTCGGGGTGGCCAGGTCCAAATCTGGAACAAGTATTTGTTCCCAGAACTGTGCACAGAATTATCAGTTCAACGCGAAAAACAAGCCTAGGGAAAGTTATATTTATTGTGGCATCAGCAAATAGGTTGCAACAGGCAAGAAAAGTCCAAATGGAGTGTTCAGAGCATCTCCTCAGCTGTGATAGTTTCGGGATGTTGTCAGAGGAGATAAAAGGACAAAACGCTCTGCTTATTCTCTCCCCCAGATTGCTTCTTACATATAGGGAGGCAAGAGAAAAAGACAGGGCCATGTGGTAAGTGCAGGAGATTCCATCACCAGGAAGAAGCTGAGAGTCAAGGAAAGCCTTAGCAACAGAGCATCTAAAACCATCCACCCCACGAGCGCTCAGTGGGTTAAGTGTCTGACTTCGACTCAGGTCAAGATCTCACGGTTTGTGAGTTTGAGCCCCACGTCTGTGCTGACAGCTCGGAGCCTGGAGCGTGCTTCGGATTCTGTGTCTCCCTCTCTGTCCCTCCCCCACTTATGCGCCCCCCCCCCCCCTCTCAAAAGTAAATAAGGGGTGTCTGAGTGGCTCAGTCGGTTGAGGGTCCATACGACTTTGGCTCAGATCATGATCTCATGGTCCATGAGTTCGAGCCCCACATCGGCTCTGTGCTGACAAGTCACAGCTGGAGGCTGCTTTGGATTCTGTGTCTCCCCCTCTCTCTGCCCCTCCCCACTTGTGCTCTTTCTCTCTCTCTCAACAATAAACAAACATTAAAAAAAATTTTTTTTAATAAATAAAACGTTTTTTAAAAATTAAAAAAAAAAATAAATAAAACCACCCACCCCTGGGATGACGGAGAGGGCAGCCTGGAGCAAAGGAAAACAGAAGCTGTTTTTCAGAATTAATGCCTCTTCTTTTAGACCAGGGGCCAGCAAACTTTTTTGTAAAGGTTCAGATACAAAGTACATTTAGGCTTTGAAGGCCAAATGGGTCTCTACCAGAACTATGTAACTCTGCCACGTGTCACATGAAAGCAGCCACAGGGAAGATGTACACGAACGGTAAGAGTTTGGTTCTAATAAACTGTATTTATAAAAGCAGGCAACGACCTGGATTCGGCTTGCAGGGATTTGTCTGCCAACCCTGCTTCAGAGGATCAGGGGAGGGAAGGGGAGAAGTCAGAGAAGAAAGAGGGACCAACCAATATGGCAGCTGGAAATCATGGAGAAGCAACGATTAAGAAGAGGCACCTGCAAGGACCCCATCTTTGGCCGGACAGAAACGGGGGGAGAGACCTCCTGCTGAGCTCCCGCCACCAGGGCTGGCTTTCCTGGTCCCATCACAGGACCCCCTCTCCGCTCCCAAACCATGCCAACAGCACACGCATGGCCGGCCGAATGCCCGGCCCGCTCACCAGGTCCTGGTCAGGAGAATCATACGGGGATTCCCACTTGATGACAGCCGAGGTTTTGCCGGTGCGAACCACATGCAGGTGACGAGGTGGGAGCCTGTTGTCTGGGATCATCCTTACCACAACGTAGTCGGAGGACGGCCCTAGGTAGGGCACCACCACCCGGACCTGAAACAAACACCCATGGATGCACGCAGTCCGCGCTAAGACTTTTTTTTTTCCCTCCCCCACAAAACAGTGACACACGTACCCAATTACGATTCAATCATTGCAAAAGAAGACACAGAATGTAAAAGAACTCCCCACCCATCCCAGATCTCTGATCCATTTTCCCAGAAGTATCGCTGGAAATGGTCTTAGGTGCTTCCTTCCCGGTGTCCCGTGCACACGTTAAGCGCAGAGCTACACACGTGTGCCTCCTACACATGCGTGCCTACGTGCGTGTGCGTCTAGGTAGCCTCTTCTTAATTTTTTTATACAAATGAGAAAATACTACACGGCTCGTTAGGCTCTTCGCTTCTTGCCATTAATAAGAGCCCAGAGGGGCGCCTGGGTGGCTCAGTCGGCTAAGCAGCTGACTTCGGCTCAGGTCACGATCTCGCGGTCCGTGAGTTCGAGCCCCGCGTCGGGCTCTGTGCTGACAGCTCAGAGCCTGGAGCCTGTTTCAGACTCTGTGTCTCCCTCTCTCTCTGCCCCTCCCCTGTTCATGCTCTGTCTCTCTCTGTCTCAAAAATAAATAAACGTTAAAAAAAATTAAAAAAAAAAAAAAAAAATAAGAGCCCAGAGATGTCTCCCCCTCGGTACGGGGCTCTCTGTCTTTTGAAGGGTCGCCCTGTAGTTCATTGCAAGGATCAGCCACGCTCTTCTTAACCAGCCTTGGCAGCCACGCGTTTCAAACCTTCTGCTGTCACCAGCAAGAGCGCACCAGACACCTTTCTCCAGAGATCTTGGCACACACGTGCAGACAGGTACGTGGGCTACGTTCCTAGAAGTGGAGTCGGACAAAGCGGGGTGTGTCTGTTCCTGTTGTGACCCATCTGCCAAGTTCGCAATCCCCCACCAGGGAACGGCGGTGGGTTAAGGGGTCATTCGTTCTGTTTTTCAAGCAGGAACTTGATGCTGCCACAGAAGAGGAACTACCCTCTCCTCACACACTCAGATCCTGGAGTCCCGCGTCCAGCTCCCCAGGTCTCGGTCTGAGCGAGGCGCCCAGGATCTAAGCCATCCTTAAAGAACAGAAAGTCCTCTGGACCCCCTGGTACGGGAACCTTACCAGAAACAAATACTGCTCATCCCTCCTGACAATGACGGTTTTGTTGTGGAGTGAAGTAGTCAAGCTCTTCGGACTGCGATACAGGTCAAGGAAGGATGTAGCGTAGAAAATGCCATAAACCTGGTCAAGAGGATGGAAGAGGACATCAGCTCGGTGGCCAGTGACTTCATTCTCTTGAAATCCCTAGTTTATGCCCTGCTGCAGGGCAGCTTAGGAGAGAAAAGTCTTCATGTAGCATGTATTTCATCGGCATTTACAGAGAAGGCGCCCTGGGGGCTGGCAGCGAACCCACGGCCACCCAGATGAACACGGCGGGTGCTCTCTGTCCTCCAAGAGCTCGTTTTTTTTTTTTTGTTTTTTTTTTTTGAGGAAGGAGGAGCAGAGAAGAAAAACAGACACGATTATAAATGACAAGCTGCCAGTACAGAACAGGGGATGCTACAGGGAGCGACTGCACGAGGAGCCGCGGAGAAGGGGGCGGTGGGTCCCAGAGAGCAGGGGGCATGCTACCTGAAAAGCAGGGATGGAAGAGGGGAGCTGAGCGGAAGTGCTGATTGGGGAGGAAGCGAGTGCATTTGTAGGGGGAGGTGAGGAGGGAAGGCAGCGGGGCGGACATGGGGCGCTGCCCAGAACACACCCATTCTTCGTCTCCCCCTTAGGAGAATCCTGGTTCTTAGTGAGAATTGCCACCTGGAAGAAAATCTGCACTTCCCACCTCCCCGGAAGCTGGGAGGCCAGGTGACAAAGTTCTGGCCAATGAACTTTAAGCAGAGATGTCACGTGGGGCCTGAGTGACGGGCTCGTTAACATAGGGGGAGGAGCCCTTCTTTCAGCTCTCCTCCCGCCTGCAACACAGATGACGGTGTGGCTCCAGCCCTCCAGGCCCTTGAGGTGACCTTGAAAATGGAAGCTTTCTTTGTCAGGCAGCATGAAAGCACGCATGGGCAGGTAAGACGGGGGCTTGAAGAGAGCTGTACAAGTCTGGAGAGGAGGTGGGGCCGGAGGGCACGGCCCAGGGACGTGCGCGGGGACTTCCGAGGCCCAGAGAGCTGTGCATTTTCTCGAAGCTGCTCAGCAGCCAGGGCCAGAGAGGGGAAAGCATACAGGGAAGGGGAAGGGAAGCCCCAAGGGGGTGATACACTGGTAGGAGGTGAGGAAAGAAAGAATTGGGGGACTCCAGGGAGTCAGAAGCAAAGCAAAAGGAGCAGAACAGGAAAAGGAAGGTGCTCAAAGCATAAGACGGGAATGGGGGTGGGGACCTCCAGCCTCAGAAGCAGGCCTGGTTTCCACAGGACAGGCCCGTGGCTGCTGGGGATGGGGCGGCGTGGGGCGGCTCCGGCCAGGGGCCAAGAGAGGGCTCCAAGAGCCAAGGAGGCCAGGGTGCAAGAAGGGCCCCAGAGATGGACAGCAGCTGTGCAGTTCCCACGGTGGAGAGGGCAACCGTGGGTGACGAACTCGCGTCCTCAGTGGACTGAAGTCGGGAAGAAGCGGAGAGCTTCCGACAGGTGGTTTCACTGGCCTTCTTGCCCTCGGAAAGCTACGCGGAGCAAGGACGAGGCAGAGCAAGGCTACTTCTCGGAGTCCACGTGTAATCAGAGACCCTGAGGTCAAGTAACGACTCAAAGTGCCATCACCAGGCCCCGCGCTGCGAACACGCTTGGGTGCGGCAAGGTGGCCGTGGCCTCGGCTGGGTACGCAAGCGAGAAAGGCCCTTTGTGCAGAGAGTCTACTTTGAGGGGAAGGGGGTGGGTCCCGGGCATGGCTCTGGACGTCTCATCTCTGCCCCCGCCTCAGAATCGGGCTCTGGAGCGACAAAAGAGCAGAAGCTGTCACACAGGTCTGAGCCAGACCTGAGCTTGCTTTACAGCTTCAATTCTGGCCAGCCTCCTCACCCCTCTGGGCCTGTTTCCTCACTGGTAAACTGAGAACACTGACCCCAGGGAGCTGATGAAAGGATCAAGTGGGAGAAGGAAAAAGGGTTCTCGGCGTGTCTTACTTCCCCTTCCTTCAAGGCCGACCTTACAATTACGTGCAAACCTTGGTTCATTCCCCATCACTCCAGATGCACACTGGAGATGCCCTCAGAGGACAAGACACAGGCTTCCATGCTCACCAGTCACGGTGAGGACTAAGTCTCGCCTACAGATTTAGTTCTACGGGCTTCTCCCTTTTGCAAACTCAGAAACCCTTCAAGGAGCTTACAGACTAGTTAGGGAGATAAATAATGCACGGAAAATGTCAACGAGGATAAAGCGGTATCTAATGAGACAGGTCTCTGAATGGCACCAACTATACATTTCTCCGGAGTTCGTACGGGAAAAGCATCAAGTAGAAGACAGTGGGATTGGACTGCAGACCAGAAGGACAGAAGGACTCCAGGAGGAGAAAGAGCATAAGCCAAGGTACAGACGCAGGAGGGGGTGAAAATGTGCCAAGAACCTTGGGAAGACCCACCTAAAAGCAAAGGGGAGGTATGGGGAATGAAAGCCACATTCAAAACGGAAGCACAAATCTGATCATAGTGAGTCAAAATGCATACATAATGATAAAAAACAAAAGACCTATGTAACGTGCAGCAGGGATACTGGGATGAAGGGGGAGGGGGGAGGCACATGTGGGAGGAGCAGCCCCGGGGGCCGGGGCGCGGCGGGGGGGGGGGGGGGGGTGTCACATAGGTGGGGAGGAGTTGGAGGGTCTTGTTAGTGCTGCTAACGTGTCACCACGCCCATGAGCCAAGGTGGGTCCCCCATGACAGGAACATGACCCCCTCTTGAAACTTACAGTCTATTCGACAGGAAAGAGCATGCATATTTTCTCTCGGATGCCAGGCGAAGGTGTGGAAAGGGATGCTGGGGCTGGGACGGCAGGTGCCTCTAGAAGGTAATCCAGAACTGACCAAGAGAGCGGTCTGTGTTTGGGTGAGAAACGAGGAAGTGGTAACAGAGGAGAAAGCCCTCGGGCTGCTGCCTAGCCTCGCATCAGGGCAGGGTCCATACCGACTCTGCAAAGGTCACCCTGGCTGACTTACCACGTTCCTGGGGCCAGTCCAGGTGCATTCCACTGCAGTCTGATTGACGGCCTTGGCTTTGAGGCTAGGAGCAGGTGGGCGGACTCCTTTGGTCATGACATGCTCGAACGCCAGAGGGCTATCCCCTAAATCAGTCTTGGCCCAGGCAGAAATCTCATAAGACGTATGAGCGGTCAGATTGGTAACTGAAAACAGGGACAAGAAGACGTCAGGAGGGAGCTGGAGGTATCAGTCAAGAATCTGTGTCTTGACAAACCAAGAAAGAGACGCTTGACTACAGAGAACATACCGACATCCCCAGAGGGGAGGTAGGGGGGTGCTGGGTGAAACAGGTGATGGGGATTAAGAGCACACTTATTGTCGTAAGCACTGCGTAACGCACAGAAGCGCTGAATCACCATATTGTACGCCTGAAACTAATATAACACTGGATGTTAATGATACTGGAATTAAAATTAAAAATTTCATCAAAAAAAAAAAAAAGAATTTGTTACTTGCTATACAACAACCTATTTTTTAAGCGTTTTTTAAAAAAATCTCTACCCAGTGTGGGGCTCAAACTCATGACCCTGAGATCAAGAGTCATATGCTGTGCCGACTGAACCAGCCAGGTGCCCCGATACCCTATTTTTTTAAGGCAATCTCTCGGTTTAAGTGAGCCCCACATGCTGTAGGATTTTCATCGTTTTGCAAGTTCATCCCAGCGTTAGTTACTGATGACTCCTACAAATAACACACTTGCACGGGCACTAGGTAGTTTCTTTAAAGCTGACCATCCGAGGGGCGCCTGGGTGGCTCAGTCGGTTGAGCGTCTGACTTCAGCCCAGGTCATGATCTCGTGGTTGGTGGGTTCGGGCCCCACATCGGGCCCTGTGCTGACAGCGTGGAGCCTGGAGCCTGCTTCAGATTCTGTCTCCCTCTCTCTCCGCCCCTCCCCTGCTCATGCGTCGTCTCTCTCTCAAAAATATCTCCCTCTCTCTCTGCCCCTCCCCTGCTCATGCGCTCTCTCTCAAAAATAGACATTTAAAGAAATTTTTTAAAGAAGTTGTTTCCGAGAATATTTAATGAGACTAGAAAATTCCTACAACTTTACGTTAAGTGGAAAGGGCAGGATATAAAACGACAGCTGCCCCTTGAACAACACAGGTTTGATCCTGCATGAGCCCACCTGTACATGGGTTTTTTATTTTTTTATTTTTTATTTTTTTAAAAATATTTTTATTTAGGGGCACCTGGGTGGCTCAGTCGGTTAAGCGTCCGACTTCAGCTCAGGTCACGATCTCACGGTCCGTGAGTTCGAGCCCCACGTCGGGCTCTGGGCTGATGGCTCAGAGCCTGGAGCCTGCTTCCAATTCTGTGTCTCCCTCTCTCTCTGCCCCTCCCCCGTTCATGCTCTGTCTCTCTCTGTCTCAAAAATAAATAAACGTTAAAAAAAATATTAAAAAAAATATTTTTATTTATTTTTGAGAGAGACAGAGACAGAGCACGAGTGCGGGGAGGGACCGAGAGAGAGGGAGACAGAATCCAAAGCAGGCTCCAGGCTCTGAGCCGTCAGCCCAGAGCCCGACGTGGGACTCGAACTCACGAACCGTGAGATCGTGACCTGAGCCGAAGTCGGACGCTTAACCGACTGAGCCATCCAGGTGCCCCTGTACATGGGTTTTTTATAATCTGGTACTATAAATGTATGTTGGCTCTTGCCTATGATTTTCTTAAGAACACTTTTTTTCAAGCTTACTTTATTGTAGGAACATAGTATATAACAGATACGACATACAAAATGTGTGTTAATTCACTGTTCATGTTATTGGCAAGACTCCTGGTCGACAGCAGGCTGTTAGTAGTTAAGTCTTAGGGGAGTCAAAAGTTATATGCAGATTTTCAACGGGGTCAGTGCCCTCTAACCCCCAAACTGTTCAGGGTCAACTGTATTCAAACGAAGTCCATTTCCTTGTTTGTAAGACAGAAAAGAACAACTACACTTACAGCAGCTACTATTCCAAGGATTCAAAAATAAAATGCTTAAAAAAAAAAAAAAGCGTTCGGCAGGGTGCCTCGCATCTAGCTAGCCCTAATATATTTCGGGCAAGACGATTACTGTTTCTGATTCTGCCAATTTCTATCGGTGCGACACTGAGACAATGAGATCATAGCCTCAGAAATCAGAAAGTTGCAGGTTCTAAAGCTGCCACCTTCCGAGGGAACGACTTTATCTCTGAACCTTGGGTTCTCACCCATGAAACGAGCATACCCCATAGATTTATTACTGGGGTTGTATAAAATGCCTAGGTTACAAAGAACGCCTAGGTAAATGCCTGTGCACAGTAGGTGCACACGTATAAGAGGGACTGGGGTACCTCCTTCCCTCCTCCCTTAGCTCAGGTCGCTTGTCCATCCATTCAACAAACGTGCACTGAATACCAACTATGCACCACGCCCTGTGGACCTCGCATTAGCAAAGCAGGAGCGAACCACGCCAGAGAAGAGGTGCAGGTAACTCACTCCCAGAACTTTCTTTTGGAGCTAAAAAATCATCGGTAGAGGGTTAATCTAGCTTCTTTCCAGTTTTTCCTCTTTGAAGCCTCCAACTTCCATTAAGAGCCAACAGAAGAGCCACCAAGCTAGAGAAGGAGGCTGACGAGCCAAGCGGACCACCTCCCCACCCCACCCCCCGGAAGCAGGGGTCATTTACAGTCTCTTCACTCTGCCCACCCAGAACAGCAGGCAAGGGAGAGCCTCCCTTTCCAGGCGGCCCCCACACAAACTCTGCCACCAGGAAATATCCATCTCCTTTCTCCTCCCTGCTCACGTGCCAACTAGCTCCAAGGTGTTACCTTTGTGCGACAAGATGTTCCCCCGGAAGTTCAAAGTTATCTTCTCTTGTTTGTGGGTGTCAAATGCCCAGAAGAGGTTCACCACATAGCCATTCACCTGCCGAGAACGAAGAAACAGGTTAGAGGAACAGTACACAGTCGAGGGAGCACAGCAAACGCAAAAGGCACCCCTTGACGATGGCTGCTTTCGGCATCTCCTTTCTTACAGCAGACAGGTTGTTTCTTTTGATCTTTAGGCTGGTTCCAAGTGTGCGATCACTGAATATTTAGTTACCTGGCCCCTAGTTCTAAAACCAGGGGCGCCTGGGTGTCACAGTCGGTTAAGCATAAGACTTCGACGCAGGTCACGATCTCATGGTTCGTGAGTTCGAGCCCCACGTCGGGCCCTGTGCTGACGGCTTGGAGCCTGGAGCTTGCATGGGATTCTGTGTCTCCCTCTCTCTCTTCTCCTGCCCTGCTCACACTCTGTGTGTATGTGTGTGTGTGTCTCTCTCTCTCAAAATTAGATAAACATTAAAAAAAAAGAGGGGGGGGGGTGGGTGCCTGGGTGGCTGGGTCGGTAGAATGTCCGACTTTGGCTCAGGTCATGATCTCACGGTGAGTTCCAGCCCCGCGTCGGGCTCTGTGCTGACGGCTCGGAGCCTGGAGCCTGCTTCAGATTCTGTGTCTCCCTCTCTCTCTGCCTCTCCCTGGCTCGGGCTCTGTCTCTCTCTCAAAAATGAATAAACATTTAAAAAAAAAATCCCCCCCAAAAAAATTTAAAAACAAACAGTAGACTATGTAGAATATAAAATATGGGCTTGATGAAATCAAAAACACTGTAGCAGAATAAAAGGACAAGAGCCAGTTCACAAAGGCAGAAAGAGGAAAAACTTTAAAGATAATTACGTTATGGTAATTAAGGATAAATCTCAGCTCAGGCGATCCTTGCAGTCAAGGCCAAGAGGTCGCTACAAAAGGGGCTCCCTTTGAGCTCTTCTTGTCTAACAGGAGCAAACCTATCCATGTATCAGGAAAGCCTACCTTTTCGAAGTCCTGAGCTCATAAAGGAATTTGATCTAAAGACCTTTAAATATGGGACACCAGCCAAAAAACACGTGCAAGACCAAAAACTGTGATACAGACAGGGTTTATATAAAGGCCATTTCTTACACCAACGGTCTCTGAAGCCAAGGGCATGTGCCCCCAAACTGCAGTCCCGTAATTGGCACAAGGGGCTCTGAAGGCTGTTTGTCCCACCACCGCTTCACGGACAGGGAGGGAAACGAGGCAAAACAGACAAGAACGCTACGGAAGGTGGACCTCAGCTTGGAAAACCACAGGCAGGCAGAGAACCCCGGTGGAGCCGGCTTTGCAGACAGGCCTCGCAGAGCGGACGGGGGCGCTGGAAGGGGAGGGGGCGCGGTGGCTACAAGGGGGCATGTTTCTAAGGCATCCGACTCTCTCTTCCCCTGTGGGAACCTCTGCATTAGTGCTTAGCACCAGGAAATCCAATAAAGCTGAAAATTACAGGGCATACATATTCTGTTAACACCAACTCTTTATTTGCATTGTAGCTGTGAACCATTTAATTATACGGTTTAAAAAAAAAAAAGGAAAAAAAGGCACCGGGCTGAGGCAGAACAATTACGTGCAAAGACTCACGTTGTTCTTCGTCGGGGGAAGGAACCGACCTGGCTGTGGTATTTTGGGTTTACTGGATCGAATCCCTCGCTTTTCTTCATCTCATTTGATTTGGCCCATGCGGCACCAGCTCCATACAAAGGAGAGCCCCACCCGCCGCTGTTTGGAAATTCCAACGTTACCTTGACGTCACTATCCATGGTCAGGGTGAAGCTTAGAGAATTCTCACTGTAGCTGTCAATGCGGATATCTGGTGGTGGGATCACTGAAAACAAAAAGGAATTCAAAAAGAGAAGGCACGTGACGAAAAGTGAGGAAGGCAGGGCCGAACAGTTTTCAACTCAACAGACAAAGCGATCTTTTTAGTTGGGGAAGAAAGGGCATTTCTTGGGCTGCTTTCACTCGTCTCTTTTACCACTGTCGTCCTGCAGCTGAGGTTGGGTCCACAGTTGCCCGGCGAACACGTAACCCTCTCGGCTCAGCCCGCTCTCCTGGCAATCAGGTGGAGCAGAAAAGTTCCACTGTGTAAATGCCCCCAAACAGCCCAGCGGCGGCCTGGTTCTGAAACGTGCGGGGATCACAGAAAGCTCCACCTTTATTGGCACTGAGGAGGTCTCAGCGGCCTCTTCAAAAGTTGAGAGCAGGCCAGATCGTAAGGCAGAAGTTGTAAATGCACGTGTGGCAAGATGCAAACCACGTGGCCTCTGGAGTCTGGCAAACCCGAGCTCAAGTTCCCGTTTTAGACGCTTAACGACTGTGTAACCGGAGGCAACTTACTTCCCTTCATACTAATGTTAACTCAACCAATGTGCCTTTTCTTTCCGTGTCCAGTAAAGTCCCGCCTCGGACAGAGGAAGGAACTAGTAAGTCACTGGCATTCTCAAAAAGGCCAGAGCCCAAGCTGAGAACTGGGGGCAGGGAGGGGTGTGTGTGAAAAGAAAGTGGCAGAGGGAAAAGAGCCCTCTCAGTGCAAGTGATGAGCACGGCGCTTGACGTTCAGAAGGCCCGTCCACAAGATGGCGGATGGTGCTCCGCCAGCCACAATCCAAAGGGCTTAGTGGGATAACTATTATCAGAAGACAGTATTTAAAATTTTTTTTTTTAACGTTTATTTATTTTTTGGGACAGAGAGAGACAGAGCATGAATGGTGGAGGGGCAGAGAGAGAGGAAGACACAGAATCGGAAGCAGGCTCCGGGCTCTGAGCCGTCAGCCCAGAGCCCGACGCGGGGCTCGAACTCGCGGACCGCGAGATCGTGACCTGAGCCGAAGTCGGACGCCCAACCGACTGAGCCACCCAGGCGCCCCCAGAAGACAGTATTTAAATGAAAACTTGTATACTTGAGTTTTTAGCACATGCGCCTCTGATACAGGCAAGGCAAGAGACACCTGAAGGAGAGGATAAGATTTGGTGGTAAAAGAGACGTACCAAAATCTGGAGGAGTCCCTCCAGATGATCAACCATGCAATGAGAGTCAGCATGAGGAAGAAAAAAGGATAGCAGGGCAGGAAGAAGAAAAGATAGGAGTTTCAGGCCGCCGACTCAGGGCAAAATAGTGTGGGTGCTGCTGTAAAGTCAACCTGAATTATAGTCGTGGTCACTGGGGATAGGTCACAGTCCTTTCCGAAGCCCAGTTTTTTTAAGCTACAAAATGAGCTAGGAATACTTACAGAATCAGTAAGTTTTAAGGGAGATCAATTCATGTAAAAAGGAAGCAAGGTGCTTAGTACACAAGAAGTATACAATGTACTCAATCTCATGGACTCAATGAGAAACACTGTTGTTATTAACCCACCACATCCCATGATGAACATGGTGCTTCTGGCTGACGCCACTGCGTCTGTCCTGTGTGTTACATCACGAGGACACAGGATCACGGACTGAACGCAACACACACTTTGTGATTCAGCACAGCGTGACCTCCTGCACGTGCCTGAACCAAAACCTGTTATGAGCTGAGGCTCACCAACAAAATCGCACAAAAGAAGTTTAAGACACTTTCCAAAGCAGGTGTGATTTGCGCTGAGAGAATTCAAGGCACATGTTTTATTGCTGACCTTCCAGGGTCCCTTCTTTTCGATACGTACGGCCAGCATGCCTTGATGGGTTTTGGAGAGGGAAATAACAACACAGCAAAAACCCTAGGGGAGTGTGAACTCAGTCCATTTTTTTCTAATTACCCAAGAGCACCCTGCTACAGAATGGCTGGCTTCACTAAGTTTGCCTTCCTCTTGCCCTGATCTCAATGAGCCCCAATTTTAAAGGCAACCAGATAGTGACTCTCCATAAACCACAGCCTGTTTCTCACTGGCGCAGGCTCAGGTTAAAGCCCCCCAGTCGTGTCCCATAGGACGCTTCTGTCCAGAAACGAAAGCCGCGAGTGCCAAGGCTAAGATCAGGAAACCGCCGAGGAACATGAGGCTGTAATCCGCCTCCCCCAAGTATGCCAGAAGCCTTCATTTTAATCGCTTTAACTCATTCCTTCCTCAATTATTTCATTGGCTCGCCCTCAACACCAGTGACACGAGGGCGGAGGAAACCAAGCCGGGCCCCCCTGCCCTCACGAGGACACGTGCAAGCGGGACAGGGCAGCGGGAGCACGCGTCTCGGCCCAAGGGGAGCAGAGCAGCCCAGCGGCTAAAGGCACAGGCTTTGGAGCCAGGAGGATCAGGGTCTGCTCCCAGCTCTCTGCGATTTACTGACCGCGTGGGAGGTGACTTCGCTTCTTTCTACTTCCTTATCTGTTCTTACATCCATGACATGGGCTGATATATGCCGAGCAGCAGGTGCTCCCGAGTACCCGGCTCTTGGCGGGCAGTCAGCCATCACTAGGGTCAACTCTGGTGCTAGGAACTACCATCTACACACGGTTTGTCAGCGCCGCTGGGGAAGACACAAGGGTCAGCCTGGGGATCTTACAAACACCATAAATGGACATGGACAAAATCCTCTGTACCCTTGGCGAGAAGGAAGGAATCCTTTGATTTTGGATATTGTTCATGAGTATAAGAGCTGGGCGCGACGGCCTTCGGAAATCCCTCTTGTACGTCTGCATCCTTAGAGATGCTCGGCTCAGGGGTAGGAGGACATTCAACAGGCACCCGAAGAAACTTTGTAGCTAAGGCAGTATGGAAACACCTGGAACTGTGTGCATGTTGGGCAGAAGGAGGATGCGTGAAGATTTCTCATCTACGCTTCTCCGTTTCCCAGTCATACTGTAAGTTATTTCTGAAGGGTTTCTCTCTCCTCTGAATCTGCGAATGCTGGAATCATTTACCTTTGCCTTTGACGGTGGTAATGGATTTAGAATCGCTCCAGTTTCCTACTCCACGGCTAGTCACCGCAGCCACCTTTTCAAATCAGAGTGTGAATTAGTAGAAGATAAAGGCAGTACACCATACAGCGAGGGTCCCCAGTGGGCTACGGGGCTGAGACCCTGGCAATGAGGGTGGCAAACATTCTACACAGAGGGATCCGGGACACTCAGAGGCCCCAGCATCTGAAACAAGGGGCTAATAAGAGGAAGCTGGGCAAAGGGGGTCGTGACAGTGCAGACATGACGGCATTCGTGTGGACTGACGGACGTCAAGGGCAGGGGTGGGGGGGTGCGTGTGCGCGTGGAGGCGTGGGGCCGTGCAGACACACAAATGAAAAAGGGTAATGGGGAAATGATCAGGGTCATGGAGTCGGTGTGCGCCCTTAAGGGTCCCAACAAACATGTTCTGCACAAAATCTCTCTCTTTTCTGCTAAAGGTATTAATAACATATTGCTTAAGATCCCTACGATATTGGCTTGTAAATGCCAGTGACCATAGCTCTGTACCACCCTGCAGCCAAGGATCAGCAGAAAGGTGGTAAGCGTAGACGTACGGGAGCTGAAACGCGAGCAGAAAATCGGGGTGAAAAGCAGGTAAAGCTGCATTTACCATAAATTCTTGGTTATCTGAGGGAAGTCTGATTTCAAGTTCTCTGTGGCACTGATTTAAGAGATTGAAAAAAATGATGCCTCCCCCTGCCGCCACGCCCCCCCCCCCCCCCCCCCCAGCAAAGGGCTGGGTTTTTAGCAGACTATTCGTAAGTCGTTCATAAAGGCATGCTCTAAGGCCGCCCGGATGGCCGAACCGGGTGCTAACACTCACTCGGACGGTGTACGGAGTGTTAACCAGTAAATTCTTTATTTCCGTGAAGTTACTGGTAGCCCTCTGGGACGCCCACATCCTGGAAGCATTCCTGCTGTATTCCACCTGAAGCGAGAAGAAACAATTATCAGCAGGGTACCCAATGGTCTGGGACGTCCTGATACCTGACGAGGAGGCAGGAGGAGAGAGGGAGGTGATATGTAAAATCCTCTAACAGGTGGACCACTATTTACCAGGCTACCCCAAATCAAGTGCTCGGCACACAGAACACCCTGCTGTGCTGGCAGACCCAGAATCTCCTGTTCACACAGTCGCACGTGAAGATGCTTACAATGTACTCTCGAATGAGGCCATGCGTGTGGGCGGGAGGAATCCAGTGGGCCACAATCACGCCTTCCTCTTCCCTGTGGAGCGACAGCTGGAGATTGCGAGGGGCGTCTGGCACTAGAAGAGAGTCAAGGCAGGGTTAAAGCCCATCTGCGTGTTGGGTAAATGGGAGGAACTTCCCTGAGACTGACCACAAAGACCAGAAAGAATCTAGAGCCAGCACTGGCAAGAAGCCACCGGGAAAGGCCGTGAGCTTGGCCTTGGCATCGACAAACCTTTCCTCTCGTCTGGAATGTGAGGTGTGCTGTCCACACGTGAGATCACGGCTTCGTTGGTTGTGATGTAGGTGTGAGGCTCACAAGGGCTGCAGGACAGAATCACCTGCAGGCACTGGGCGTTCAATGCTGAGATCCTAACCGCCGAGCACAGCACCTGCTGCCTCGACTTCTCGTACAACCCTCGTACCACGGGCATGACCACAGAGGAGTAAGACTTTCTAACGGCGCAGAACTTCTGTACCCGAATGAATGGGATCACCCTCAAAGCAAGCTCTTTAACTACTTTCCTTTAATTACACGGGCACGGCCGAGACATTTCTGGATCTTCTCTCTTGTGACTGCCTTCAAGAGCTGGGTGAGACGCCGCCATACGTGAAAACCAGCTACGATACCTTCTGGGCAAACTTCATTCTGACTGCAGCGTACTTATCCACGTGGATGAGCCACAAATGTTGAATATTATGGGCCCTCCCATCCCCCCTTACACACCCACACACAGGCGGAAGATACTATCCGCAAACCAGAGGGACAGAGGCCTCAGAAGGAAAATCCCTGCCAGTACCTTGATCTCGGACTCCCAGCCTCTAGAACTGTGAGAAAATAAATTTCTGTCGTGTAAGCCACCCGGTCCACATCACTCTGTTATAGCAGCCCCAGCAAACCGATGCGGTGAGCATTCATCAACAATCGGTGGCTGGCAAGCCCTCCAAGGGCAGGACTGTGTCTCATTCACCCGAAGCTCCCGTATCTAACCTAACACCTGAGCCATACTAGGTGCTCAGCTAATTATCTGTGGAAAGAAAATCAACGAATGGGGTATTTCAAAGATCGCTCCGGGACGCCAAGAACTTAGCCAAGATCCTCCTTAGCAGTACCATACTGCTGCCTGAGCCTCCGTTTTGTTTGGCCAAGCAGCCTGCAGGCGTCTTCCACTGACACCAGCCCCTCACGCAAGCGTGTGCCCCAGAAAGCAGCCTGCAGAGCCACAAGCAAATCTGAGCTCCTGACACGACTGATCAACGTGTGATCAACGGTCTCCCTTGCCTCCCCGGACCTTCCCCTGGTGTGCTCCACAGAGCTTTACCCCCTGTTTTTGGCTTGAATTGACCAATCCGGCCTCAGCACAGGAACCCCAATGTACTGCACCCGGGAGCCCTAAAAAGGGCATGTGCCCGGGACCCGCCACTCTCTCTGCCTGCACCCTGCCTTCCCCTGCCCATGTGGCCCCTCGGGTGTGCTGTGGCTCTTCCTGGGGAACCTGCGAATGATAAACCTCTCTGTTTCGATTTTCCTTTGTGGTCTTCGGTGGACCGTCCGGCACCCCAGGGGCTCTACTGAACAAACGTTAATTTAACAAAGTCGTAACACACACACGCACTTCCTTGCTTTCTGTAGGCTCATGTCCTAGCTGCCCCGCCCTAGCGCTGGAATCAACGGATTCTTCAAGGAGCCCTCCTTGAAGGTCTTCCTTTTTTGAAGAATGGCACAGAAGCCCAGGTCTTACTGACAGGTGCGCTCACTGCTACTGTGGAGTCCTCTCTCCGTCTGGGCCTTCTCAGCTGACAAAGCGTGCAAATACACGCGTGTACACCAAGATACGCCTAGATACGCCTATCTGAATCTATTTCACATGTCGGCATCTGCACGGACACGAAGACCAGCGTGAGTTCACAGTGATGTCTCCAACCGTAATCTAAATGTCAGCACGGGCACTGGCAGATGAGACGTTCACAAAACCTTGGGAAAGAGGATCACTGGAATACACGCACAGTCACCCAGTGTCAGCCACCGTGAGAGGGGAAGAAGCAGGGAACCCTCTAGGACACGTGAGTTTCGGGAAATTTCTTTACCACTTAGCCTCAATAGTCTTGGCGTGCCTCATGGTTTCACAATGACCTCACAATCCCGAGTACCGGGAAATACCTGGAGACGGAAGGTAGGGACGGGAACAAGATAAGAAATGCAAAGGAGGCAACGGTGGGCACAATCTGAAATTAACTTCTTAGGGTAGAAAAACATTACGTGACGTGATAAGGAGAATACATACATGGTCAACCACTCGGGTGGGACCATAAACTTTCGCCACAAATCTTCTGCATGTGTGAGGCACACGTAATTATGTTCCCACGTTGCCAAGCGTCCTTGAGAAACTCTGAAAACCCCACCTAAGGGCTTGTGCGCTCCATAAAAATTAACTGTGACACTCACATCCTTCCGGCGTCCTCAGAGTCACAAAGTCGTTGGTGTTGTGCACCTTGCTCAGGCACTGCACTTGGACTTTAACCTGATACGTGGTATCTGGCTTCAAGACTTTCAATATCATGCTTGTTTTATTGCTGTGGGTCTCCACAGTCTTCCATATGCCCTCTCCAACCACCCTGGCCAAAAGAATAAAGATACCGTCACGTCAAAGCAGCATGGGGTTGCTGGGATGCCTGCCTCAGCGGGCGGGGAGCCACGCCGTGCTCGCCACGAGGGTTTACAGCACATCCAGTGGTGGTAAGGACACGGTTTTCTTCTCCCGAGGCAAAGACGGGACCCACCTGTAGTAGACGTTGTAGACGCAAGAAGCGGAGGGCATTTTCTTGGGCCGTATCCAGGTCAAAGTTACATTCCCAGAGAAGTCAGCTGTCCACTGGAGATTCTGTACTTTGTATACAGTTAGTTCATCTAGAGAGATGGAGAAGAAGGGATGGAAAGTGGTATCCTTGGATTCCAAAGGACCCAAGAGGTCCTTTGATTTTTAGGCAGACCTATCATGATCCACGTTGTCAAGCCACTGTCATCATCTTAAGACATTCCAGAAAAAGAGTTCAAACCTTCCTACACAACCTCTCTCGGGGTCTCCCAAATATCCGGTCATGAAATTTTCATTAGATTTCGCCTCCTTGTCTGCATGGAGGTAAGCTGTTTCTCAACAGAAAATACTGCAGGTCCAGGGACAATGTCATAGCACGATCCATTGCCGCTACAGTAGACTGAATGTTTGTGTCCCCCCCGCCAAAATTCATATGCTGAAACTCAATCCCCAACATAATGGTATTAAGAAATGGGGCTTTTGGGAGGTGTTCAGGCCATAAGGATGGAGTCCTCGTGAATGAGATTGGTATCCTCATAAAAGCGACCCCAGAGAGCTCCCTCACCCCTTTCCCTGTGAGAGGGCACACAGAAGGCGGCCATCTATGATCCAGGAAATGAGCCCTCACCAGACACGGAATCTGCGGGTGCTCTGATCTTGGGCTTCCCGCCTCCAGAGCTATGAGGAGGAAGTTTCTGTTGCTTATAAGCCATTCGGTCTGTGGTGTTCTGTTACGGCAGCCCAAAAGGACTAGGACGATTTCTAGACACGTTCTACACAGGAGGACCGAGCTCACCCCACCGCAAAGCCTGAGGCTCTGGGAGCATGGTGCACCCACACGAGGTGGGACGTCCACAGAAAACAAATCCGAGACCAGTGTTTCCCTCACGGGGATGAGTTCAAACTACCACAGAGGCAGGACAAGCCTCACTTGACCGGGTGCTCCCAAAACTGGGCAAAAAGCGGTTTCCTCTTCAGACTGAGGAGGCTCCCAAGGGTTCCCGCTGGAGTGGGGGAGGGGAGAGCTGAGGCTGAGCCCAGGGCCCGAGGGGTGGCACTCACCGCTGCAGGCCCTCTCGTCACTCTCGTCTGAGCAGTCCAGGAAGCCGTCACAGCGCTCGGAGAGCACGATGCAGGCCTCGCCGTCCTCACACTTGAACTCCATGCTCATACAGGTCAAGGTGCTGTGTGTGGCTGCAACACAGGGGAGGGCTACGTTATGGTAACGGTTTGTCGTGTTTAGGAAAAGGGATCTGCATTCTCCGAACTAATCAGCTTCTGATTCAAAATACGCCTCTGGGGGCACCTGGGTGGCTCAGTCGGCTAAGCGTCCGACTTCGGCTCAGGTCATGATCTCACAGTGTGTGGGTTTGAGCCCCGCGTCGGGCTCTGTGCTGACAGCTACGAGCCGGGAGGCTGCTTCAGATTCTGTCTCTCTCTCCATCCCTCCCCTGCTCGCTCCCTCTCTCTTTTTCTTTCTCTCTCAAAAATAAATGAACGTTCAAAAAAATTAATAAAAAAATACGCCTCCGGGATGAGGAGTGGTAACCCCCCCACAATGGGACCGTGATGCCTCTTTGACGGTAACCGCTGGACCCTGCCTTCAGGAAGAGCAAAAGCTTTGAAGTCAAGTGATCTAGAGTGCATGCAGTCATTTACAAGCTCCACAGCGATTCACCAGAATTGGCTTGAATACTTCTGTTCCAGAACAAGGACAAGTAATCCCGTTTTCTACCTGCAACACCGCATCGACCTCTGACAACCACACCTTGAGACGGAGGTAGAAAGAACGGATAATGTGCTCACGAGAGAACCAGGATGGCAACGGGAATGGATAAGGGATCGACAGAGATGTTGCTAGAGATGAAGAGATCCAGGGGTTGAGGCGGGGTAGAATGTCGTAACTACCCTCCTCAACTGGCGAATTAAAAATGGCATGTCTCTAGTGTGGAAGTATAGACTGCAATTAGCTACGCTTTTAAAAGAGCTCTCTACTAGAGTAATTCGCGATGAAAGAAAGGAAATGTGAGGTTTTTACCAACTATAATCCCCCTTCTCCTGGAAAACCACTGTATTATAGAGCACTGTTATATGCTGAGTAGAAACTGGTTTGCTTTGGGGAAGTTGCAAGGGGGGCTTGGTTACAAATAAAACTGCATTAGAGCATTTAGAAAATGTTTGAGACCCACTAGTGTAAGAAACTCAAGATGGAATTCATCCTTCCATCTATCCATCCACCTACCCACCCACCATCCATCTACTCAACATCCATCCATCCACCCCCCCGCCCATCTAGACACCCATCTATCCATCTACACACCCACCCATCCACCCCTCCATTTATCCCTCTACCCAACCATCTACCCATCCAGTGAATATTCACGGAGGGCTACCATGAATCAGGCACCGTTCCAGATGCTAAGACTATGGTGATGTGTAAAACAAAGGACCTAACCTCATAGAGCTTACTTTCTATTAAGAGGAACAGCAAACAACTCTGGTATTTTAGATAGTGATTAACAACTACAAAGAAACATAAAGAGAAGAATAATAACAGAACACTGGGCAGGGGTCATTTCATATAGAACGGTCAGGGAGAAACCCTGTGAAAGGCGTTGTTTTAAGAGACTGCCAAGATCCCCAACACAGAATTACCCCACGTGGAAAAATATAATCAAACAACAGCTTATTAAACATGTCTCAACATTGTTAAAGTGGCAAAATGTAGGTTTTAGAAACTGAGAATCTAGTTGCTATTAATCTGTGAAGATTCCTAAACTGATAACAAATGATTAACAAGCACTTAGAACAGAATGCAGTGGCCTTCAGGGACCAGCTTTTCTGAGAAGAATCATGCCATACTAATCTCATTTCCTTTTTTTTTTTTTTAAGCTTATTTATTTTGAGAGAGAGAGAGCGAGCATGAGCAGAGGAGGGGCAGAGACAGAGGGAAAGAGAGAATCTCAAGCAGGTCTTGTACCACCAGCCCAGAGCCTTGATGCAGGGCTCCAACCCACGAACCATGAGATCATGACCTGAGCTGAAACCAACCATCTCAGATGCTTAACTGACTGAGCCACCCAGGCACTCCTCCTTTCCTTTTTTGATAGGGTTCTCGGATGAATGGATTGGGGAGAATTGGAGACGAAGCACGTTTTTATTTTAAGGCTCTTAACTAGGCAACATCCTTATGAATAAGGCCAATTTGGAACAGGTTAAATAAACTTATTTAAAGAATACCAACGAGGGGATGCCTGGGTGGCTCAGTTGGTTGAGTGTCCAACTCTTGATTTTGGCTCAGGTCACGAGCTCACCATTCATGGGATTGAGCCCTGTGTTGGGCTCTGTGCTGCCAGCGCAGAGCCTGCTCGAAATTCTCTCTCTCCCTTTCTCTCAACCCTTCCAACCCCCTCCCCGACTTGCGTCAGCACTCTCTTTCTCTCAAAATAAATAAATAAACTTAAAAAGAAAAAAAAAAGAATACCAATCAATGAGTTAATCTCACCCAGGAGGAAGGTCCTACTGCACTTCTCTGTTGATTATTTTCAATGTTCATCTTACCGTGTGGCTGTTTCATTTGGGCTGAAACGTTCCTGCTATCATTTGGGGGAGTGTGGGATTAATCTGCCCTGTTCTTTTCATGTCCCAAAGGCCCATCTGCATTTTACACTATTCCCTATTTAGCGTCTCCCTCTGAGACTACTCACGGCAGTTGGCCTCGTCCTGGCCGTCCTGGCAATCCTGGTGGCCATCACAGCGCTTCCAGTTGGGGATACACTTCTTTGGCTGGCGGCACTCAAATTCAAATCGGTCACAGCGCCCACGCTGAGTGGGAGTAGAGGCAGCAGTGACATTTGCTGGAAGAAGAGGTTGGTTTTTTTTTTTTTTTTTAATTCACTTTTCAGTACTGAGGGACCCGGTCAGCAAGAGCAACCAACTCGACGTGTTAGGAAATTTAGGAAATGACAGTGCTTTGGGAATTACGATGGGGGCCTGGAGACAAAGGTGAGCTCTGGATATGGAAGGCGGATCAACCAGACGTGGGCATCTAACTTTGGAAGGTGGATGTAGACAATGTGCAGGGTAAAAAGGGCTGGTCAGGCCTAGCTAAGAGCAAGAATGCTGTACTGAAGAAAGGGGTTAAACTCACAGATTGCTGAATGCGAGGACCCTGGTCCCCTTCCTCATAAACCGTGGCAGTGACACCTTTATTCTCTAGGCAGTAGATTACTGTAAAAACTCTTCTCTAGGGCAACTGACCAGCCTCGGGGACAAACCCTCAAGTAACCCCAACTCTTGTTGGGGATCAGGAGTTCCCCAACAAACAGCCCAAGCATGAAACTCAAAGCTGTGGGGAGTCTCTTGGCAGTGTTTTCATCCCCAGCCTTAAACACAAGCAAACACCCCAGGATTATGTGGGCAAAACCTTTGACATGAAAGACAGAAACCAGTGTGGACCCTCTTCCCTTCTAATAAAGAAAATCTGGAGGAAACAGATTTTGTAAGAAGAAAACTTCAAAAAATAAATATCCTGAATATGCTCAGAATGAAAGAATATAGATTTCTGCATGAAAAAAGACAAGATGCCATGAAAAAGGAACAGTACTAGAAATTTTAAATCTCTTAAAATTAAAAACCATGGTAACTGACATGGAAAACTCAGTAGTAGAGCTGAAAGATAGGGTGAGTCTTCCAGAAAACAGAAAAAGAGAGAGAGAGAGAGAGAGAGAAAGAAATTTAAAAAAATAGAAAAAGAAGACCACGTCAGTAGATCTAATGCATGAATGACATGAGTTCCCGGAAGAGAAAACAGAAAAGAAAATACCATTAATGGAATATTTCAAGGAAAACTCTCCAAACTCAAATACATAAATTTGAAGAATAAAGGAGCCTATCAGCGTCCATCCACCACTCTGGATGGAAAGGAACCTGCATCAAAGCACATCGTTGTGAGATTTCAAAACACTGGAGCCAAAGGGAATACCTTACAAGCTTCCAGAGAGTTAAAAAATGAACAAACAAACAAACATGCAACATGTAAAAGATCAAAATCAAAATGACTTTGAATTTCCCAAGAGCGGTTCAACGGCAGGGGAGCCAAATTCTTAAGGAGAATTACTGACAACATAAAATTCCAAGCCCGGACCAACAATCATCAACCACATCTGAAGACAGAAGAAAAACACTGTTAGATAAGCAAGACCTCAATGATACCTCCCACGTTCCCTTTTCTTGAGAACGTTCTGGAAAATGTGCTCTACCAAAAAGTGGGATTGAATGGGAAAGGGAGGGGAGGGGAGAAATCTAGGATACAGAAAATAGAAGCTCCAACATGAGAGAAGTAAAACAAGTCCTTAGGATGGAGAAAACATGTCCCACAAGGCACCTGTGGCCCAGGCATCGACAGCAACAGGCACAACAAATCCAAGCAGCAAACTCAGGGGACATACACGTTGAAGGCTATCCTCTCTGTGTCCTCGGCCACTGTGCCACCACATGCATCTGGCAAAACTACCAGAGGGTGTACTCCAACAACACAAGGGAGTAAACCGAGAAAAGCAAAACACGAGACCCAGGAAGCAGCGAATCTAAACCAGGAGAAAGGCAAAGAGAATCCCAAAGAGGGCAGTGAAGGCCCAGGGGAGGGGCACGCAGGGGGCCTGGAGACCCCCGGGCCCAGAAAGGGAGATCTAGGCCATTAGAAGGAAAATTGCCCAGAGAAACACTGGGGCTGAGAAATCACTGATACGGTGACCTTGGGGAGAGTTACCCTCAGAGGTCATGAAGAGAGAGAGAGCGTTAGCAAACATCACACGATAACCTGAGCTAACAAACACAACAACAAAAACCAGTTACTAACTCTGGGATATTGGGCTCATTCCATGGTTTTAACTGGGTTTTCAAAGGGGCCTCTCCTACCCCCAGAACCACTCTGCGAAAACAGGGTGCATGAGGAAAAGCAGTAAAATATGAGGCTAGAAAGCCAGGCCAAGGCACATCACACAGCACTACTGCTTGGACAGTGAGGGGGCCGCTAGAAGGTTCCAAACTGGGGAGGACAAGATCATGCATCAATATACGGCCTCTCGGAAGGTACACCGAAAACGGGAGAGACACAAAACCCCGAGACCGGTTAGGAGACTTGCAATAAAGAAACCAGATCTGAGAGCTGGAGACAACCTGAATTAAATTTGCACTGATGACGTACATACAAAAGAAATCACAGAAGTTGAATGGAAAATCCAAATAGGAATCTGCTCACTGGATTAAGCAGAATTTGCTAGAGTCTGTTAACACCCTGCTCAGAGTTCTGATAACCAAAAGACAATTGTGAGAGAAGGAGAATCGAGACACTCACTAACCAGATAGCTGGGTCTTGGGGGCCAAGGACAGAGATTTAAAAAATTTTTTTTTTTTTTTTTTTTACAATTTGTTTTGAGAAACGTTTTTGGGACACTAACTATTTGCCTATTCCTGTAATAGGCAAAGTGGGGATTCCAAGCGGCATGCAGCACGATCCCCAAAAATACAAGGTCCACAGAATCGCTTGGGGAGGAAAGATTCCCACACGTGAAATGACCAGGAAGCAGCACATGACAGATCATAGTGAGGGATCAAAAGGACAATGGGTAAACGTGACACTGGAAAAGAGATCAATATCAACTATATCAATTACAGGACTCGGTGAAAGCCCCATGGTGGTGGCCTTGTGACGGAAAATGATGGTGCACTTGTTCCAAGAATCTCAAACTTTAGTGAACCTACAGGTCACATGGGGAGCTCCTGAGCTCCACACAGAAATCCTAATTCTGTATTTTTTACAAACACCCCAAGTGCGGGGCGCCTGGGTGGCTCAGTAGGTTGGGCGTCTGACTTCAGCTCAGGTCATGCTCTCACACCTCGTGAGTTCGAGCCCTGCGTTGGGCTCTGTGCTGACAGCTCAGAGCCTGGAACCTGCTTTGGGTTCTGTGTCTCCCTCTCTCTCTGTCTCTCCCCTGCCCATGCTCTGTCTCTCTCTATATATCTCTTAAAATTCAATAAACATTTAAAAAAATTGAAAACTATATTTAAAAAAAAAAACACCCCAAGTGATTCCCTTACAGGTGGTCTTTGTTCCATACTTTCTTTGATAAATACGGAGGGCGTATCAAGGTCTCTTTTAGCTGCAAAATCCATGCCTCCCTTTGCCGTGATGGATGGTGGGTTTCATGGGGGGTGGGGGGGAGTAGGAGGAGGACAAGGTCAAGGAGGACAGAGGTCTCTGGTGAGGCAGAAACCCTGCTGAAACAATATCAGCAGAGAAGAAGCAGGTCTTTCCAGACAGGATGAGAAGGAGGAACCCAGCTTGGCAGAGGTGCGAAGCAATGGCAGGCAAGGAAGGGTCTTGAAAATAAGACTCAAGGACAATACATTTCATATATTGAAAAATTAAAAAAAAAAATAAAATAAAAAAATAAAAAGAAAAGAAAAGAAGACTCAAGGGTTGGGATCTATCTTCGGGACAAGAGGAAACCACTGATGATGTTAAACAGTGAAGCAATGGGACGGATGAGTCTTAAAGGAGGAAAATGAGTGTTGACCTAGAAGTTTGCTAGGAAAAGGATTTGCGAAGCATGGCGGACAACTGTCTATTTTCTCATTATAAACTGAATTTGCAACAGAATCCGGTTGAGGAAAGAACACAGCACCCTTACCTCTGTCCTGCCTGCAGTTAAGGGCATGCACTAGACAGGGGGTCTCAGGGTTTACCCCCGCCTCCAGCAACGTGGTTTACTGCCCACACCTTCAGAGGCCTCTCTGCGTTGGGCCACTAGATGGCAGTGCTTACCCTCCTTTAGTAGGAGGGCCTCCAGCTAGTGGGCAGGAAAGTCGACTCTCCCCTGGAGAGTGTTAACACACACAAATATTTTCCCTATAATTCCCATTCTAATTTCCTGTGTAGAAGGAAGCAAAGGTGGCCCGACCACAGCCAGGGTGGAAAGCGAGGTGGCTGGCCTCTTCGTGCAGGAAGATCAAAAGGCGGTTATAGGAGACGAGACACTCCAGTCACAAGTTCCACGGGTCTCCCTGCTCTGGAGGTGAGCAGCAGCCTGGCCACCGAGCACAGGGTCCCAGGAGGCAGGGGAAACCGAGCCCGGCGACGCCGCGCCCAGGGCGTACCCCTGAGGCCCTGCTCCACAGAAGCAGGTGCCACGGGAGAGGGCAGGGCCGGCACTCACCAGGCGAGGGGCAGGCTTCCTCGTCTGAGCCATCTGCACAATCTCGGTACCCATCACATACCCAGCTGTCCATCACGCACGCCCCACTGCTGCAGTGGTAGTAATTGGGCAGACACGTGGAGGGCCCGGGAGTCGGGGAGGGAAGAACGTGTGAATCTGAGCAAAACACAAGCAAGCGAGGAAACCCAGAGTGTTACAGGAAGCCGTGACCTCCAACCACACATTTCTACTGGGGCATCAGAACGGACGGCAATCTTTTCCCTTTGTTGAGGCAGATGCACCTATCCTGTCGTGCTTGCTTTGGGCTAATATTCGAACGAGTTTGCTCTTACTCAATAGGGGCTCAGTGCCTTTGCAGGCTGACGGAGGGCAGGTGACTCAGAACGCACAGGGAGGGTGAGAGAGCTCATCCCACGGAGGCTGAACGCTGTTCTGGTGAAAAGTCAACTACAGCACCCCCCTGAGACCCAGTTCCGACGGGAGAACGCCAGAAGGGAAGGGAAGGGAACGAGCTCGCGTTCCACACCAGTGCTTCTCAGATGTAGTGAGGCACACTCGTCACCCGCAGGCCTTGTTAAAATGCAGATTCTGACTCAAAGGCAGCCTGGGGTGGGGTCAGACACTGCATCTCTAACAAGCCCCAAGCAGATGCGGAGGCCGCATCCTGCAGCAGCCAGGCTGCAGAGCGCTTTCCGGGGCCTGCAAAATACCTAGAAACCGGAGGAACCAGCCACACTGGTTTTCAAAGTGGGAGAGGACAGAAAAGAACTGAGAGAGTTATTACCCAACCCCCACCCCGGATCACTGAACCGGCCTGACAGTGAGGAGACAGAACGACGTTCTGTGCAGAAAGGTGGAGGGCAGTGTGCTGGTGACTCCTGGGCATGGGGCTGCCTCAGGACCCTTACCTCCACAGTCCTTCTCATCAGACCAGTCCTCACAGTCGTTCTCCCTGTCACACTTCCACCTGTTGGGGATGCAGTGGCCATTCTCACACTGGAACTCGAAGTAGCGGGAGCAGTTTGGGGCTTCTGTGGGGTTTTCTGGGGGAGAGGAACCACACAGTCAGTCACTAGCCCGGCACCAGGTGTGAACATAAAGGCCAAACAGATACCCAGGTCCCAGGGCAGCCGGCACAACCCTACCAGATACGGCGGGCAGCCAAAAAGATACATATCCGCAAACAGAAGCCCGTCTTCCCGGATCCCAACTCGTGCTTCGCTGAACTAGGCTTCTGTATCTTACAAATAACGCCCGACTTTTTGACACTTTACCAAAGGGATGACCTAACTAGTGACGATGCCCCAACAAGGACAAAGACTCTATTAAGTCGCAGAATCTGTTCACTTATACGTGGAACTTAAGACACACGACAGATGAACGTTGGGGAAGGGAAGGAAAAATAAGATAAAGACAGAGAGGGAGGCAAACCATAAGAGACTCTTAAATGCAGAGAACAAAACCGAGGGTCGCTGGAGGGATGGTGGGTGGGCGGATGGGCTAAATGGGTCGGGGGCATTAAGGAAGACACTTGTTGGGATGAGCACTGGGTGTCACGTGTAAGAGATGAATCACTGGGTTCTACTCCTGAAGCCAAGACTACCCTGTATGTTAACTACCTGGAATTTAAATTTAAGGAAAAAAGAAAAACCCAAAACTGTGAAATCTGTAACTTTTCCTGGGGAGAGAGAAGCGCGCTCTGAAATATTTACCATAATTCCTCTACCATATTCCTTAGACATAATGTGAACTTCCCAGCTGGGGAAAGAGAAGGAATGGGCAAAAACATTCTCCCCCCCACCACCCTGGCCCCCGACACTTCCTGGGGGGCAGGCTGCCACCTCAAGACTCGATTCCTTACATGGAGACTCGCTCGCCAGCTGGCAGGAACGAGTGCTGAGGACGGAGAAGGCAGAGCCTGCGTGGGAGTGTGCTGAGCGTGGCCCTCCTTGACCACAGGAGTCGCCATGACCCAGAGGCTAGGGACAGGAGGCTGGAGGCCCGAGATCTTACCGCAGTTGGCTTCGTCAGAGTAGTCGCCGCAATCGTCCATGCCGTCGCATTTCCAAATCAAGCTGACGCACACTCCGTTTTGGCACTGGAAACTGAACTCATCGCACACCTTGTGGAACTCAGGGTCTTGGGCTAGGTAGGGAAGAAGGTTCCAGGTTACTGCCACACCGACGAGTTCGAAGGAGTGCCCCCACTTGGAAACAAGAGGGAAGGGCAAACGTCCTCCTCCAAGAGACAGACCAGCCACCGGCCGCCTTGACAGCAAAAGCCAACCGATGGCCTCACCCCCCACCCCGCCTCCTCAGACGGTGACTGTACTCGGAAACGGGGTCTTTGAAGAGGTGACGAAGTGAGGGGCGCCTGGGTGGCTCAGTCGGTGGGGCGTCCGACTTCGGCTCAGGTCATGGTTTCGCAGTTCGTGAGTTCGAGCCCCGCGTCGGGCTCTGTGCTGACAGTTCAGAGCCTGGAGCCTGTTTCAGATTCTGTGTCTCCCCCTCTCGCTGTACCTCCCCCCACTCCCACTCTATTTTCTCTCTCTGCCTCTGTCTCGCAAATAAATAAGTCACATTAGGGACACCTGGGTAGCTCGGTCAGTTAAGCGTCCGACTCTTGATTTCAGCTCAGGTCAGGTTATGATCTCATGGTTGGTGAGTTCGAGCCCCACGTCAGGCTCTGCACTGACAGTGTAGAATCTGCTTGGGATTCTCACTCTCTCTCTCTCTGTCCCTCTTCCCACTCGTGCTTGCTCTCTCTCTCTCAAAAATAAATTATTTAAAAAAAAAAAAAAAAAAGAAGTGATGAAATTACAGTGACGTCATTAGGGTGGACCCTAATCTACTAAGACTGGTGTCCTTAGAAGAAAAGGAAAGCAAGACACGGGTAGGCACGGTGAGGAGACCACGTGAGGGAGAAGGCAGCCATCAGCAAGCCATGGAAGAGAGCCTCAGAAGAACCAATCCTCCTGACATCTTGACCTCAAACTTGTGGCCTCTGGACGGTCAGAAAACACTTTTCTGTGGTTTTGAGCCACCCAGTCTGTGGGCTTCTGTGATGGTGGCCAGAGCTGACTAGAATGAGTACCTACCACGGGCAGGGCCCTGTTTTAAGAAGGGGGCTACAGGGGCACCTGGGTGGCTCAGTCAGTTGAGCGCCTGACCCTTGGTTTCGGCCCGGGTCATGATCTCACGGTTTGTGGGTTCAAGCCCCGAGTCGAGCTTGGGATTCTTTCTCTCTGCCCGCCCCCCGCCCACTCGCACTGTCTCTGTCTCTCTCAAAAGAAATACACTTAAGAAAATGGGGCTACAGCAGTGAACAAACCAAAGGCCCTGTTCTCGTGAAGCCCACATTCCGGCAGGGGGAGACAGGCAGGCAAATAAATACACAGCGTGCCAAGGGCTGACTAGTGCCGGGAAGGCCACAGGAGCAAGATAAGGACGCTACAGAGGGATGGGCCGTGGGAAAGGCCTGTCGGAGAAGGTCCCGCTTGGGCCAAGACCTCGGACCTTCGGCGCCTCCCCCTTATACGTATACCAACGACCAAAAAGCACACTTCTGAAGCCACAAAGGTAAGTCTTTCTCAGGAAGGGTAAGATTGGGCACTCGAGCAAGACCTGTAAACCTGAGTGGCCCGCTCCCCCCAGAGTGTCTCCAGTGGCTCGGGCACCTCCCCATCCAGCCCACTCACAGCATCCCGCGAACGTCGCGTCCTCGTCTGAGCCGTCGCGGCACTGGACGATCCCGTCACACACCATCGAGTGGAAAAGGCACTGCTGGCGGTTCTTGCAGACAAAGTCCATGAAGCGCGTGCACAGGGGCTCTGGAAGGGGCCCGGGGAGGGGAGAAGGCGTTAGCAATTCAGGACTGGTGGGGCCCTCCCCGGCCCTGAGGGGATGCTCCCGGACGCGCGCGCATTCGGGAAACAGTCACAAGAGGCATCATTTATTGCGCACTTCCTGTGTGCCGAGCCCTGGGTGAGAGCACCTGACGCGGAAGTACATTAAACTCTGAGGACAATGTTATGAGAGATCTTAGTGTCCTGTTTTCCAAATGAGATCTTCATCACCACACAGAACACGGACTCTCGGGGCGCCTGGGTGGCCCAGTCGTTTGAACGTCCGACTTCGGCTCAGGTCATGATCTCACGGTTGGTGAGTTCGAGCCCCACATCGGGCTCTGTGCTGACAGCTCAGAGCCTGGAGCCTGCTTAGGATTCTGTGTCTCCTCTCTCTCTCTCTCTGCCCCTCCCTGGCTTTGTTCTCTCTCTTACCAAAATAAATAAACGTTTAAAAAAAAAAAAAAAAGAAAGAAAAAAGAATATGGACTCTCTACTACTGTTTCTATAAAGGACCGGTGTTATGGATGGAATTATACCCCCGACGATGCGTATGTTAAAGCCCTAATCCCCGGTGTAACTGTATTTGGAGACAGAACCCCTTTTAAATGCCTTTAAAGAGGTCATTAAGGTTAAAGGAATTCATGTGGGTGGGGCCCTGGCCCAGTGTGGGCGGTGGCATCCTAGGAAGAGACACCCGGGACGCAGGCGCAGACAAAATGCCATTGAGGACACAGCAAGGAGATGGCCTTTGGACTTGAACGGCAGCATCAGCCTGTCCCTGGGTCTCCAGCCTGCCAGCCTACCCTGCAGATTTCGGAACTCACCAGCCTTCAAAACTGCATGAGCTGATTCCTGAAAAGAAATCTCTCTGTATAGGACACACACGTCCTACTGGTTCTGTTTTCCTGGAGCACGGGGAGCGGCACAACCAGGGGGCAAGCTTGCAAGGTTCTGAGAGTCATACAGTCTCTACCACAACCACTCCACTCTGCTACGGTTGCATGGAAGCAGGAGGAGTGTCTGTGTTTACAGAAAACTTCAGTTAATATGACAGGCCACGTATGGGCTGGCTTTCCGCCCCCAAGGCCCGACTGCCACCCCTCCACTATTACAACAGTTCTGAACCTGGACTGCCCATCACAAACACCCAGGGCACTTTTTAAAGGTCCTGATGCTTACAGGGCGCCCTGGTGGCTCAGTCGCTTAAGCGTCCCACTCCGGCTCGGGTCACGATCTCGCGGTTCGTGACTTCGAGCCCCGCGTCGGGCTCTGTGCTGACAGCTCAGAGCCTGGAGCCCGCTTCTGCGTCTCCCTCTCTCTCTGCCCCTTCCCTACTCGTTCTCTCTCTCTCTCTCTCTCTCAAAAATAAGTAAACGTTAAAAAAAAAAATCCCCACGCTCAGCTCATGCTCCAGAATTACATCAGAAATCTAGGGTTGGGAGGGATGGACCCAGGCAAAGCACACTCAGGCAGGAGCACCAGTGACCCGAGACAACCTCTACGAGTAGAAAGGAAACGGAGGGTAAGAGGGTCCCCCGGCCAAAAATGGTACCCGAGCGACAGTCAGCAACAGGGGAGTAGGAGAAGTAAGCGTTCAGTTCCAAACAACGGGCCAATCCCCAAACACACTGCGAAGAAGCGACAAGGTTCGCCGAGCTACAACCTCTTCCACGATCGCCCCGCCGCTGCCGGGAGGGGACTCACCGCAGTGCTGCTCGTCGGAGCCGTCCGAGCAGTCCCGCAGACCGTCACAATGCTTGCTGGAGGGGATGCAGGTGCCGTTCGGGCAGCGGAAGCCGTTACACTTCTTCTCTGAAATGCAATCCGACAACGGAGGGAAATGACGGAGAGGAAACAGGCAGGCATGCACGCCCATCGCGGGGGGGCAGGGGAGAAGGGGACGGGTCTGTACCACCCCTCAGGAGGGTGGGAGATGGGCAACGGCTGTCCCGATTGCAAGTGCACGCGTGCCTTGAGCCGGCGATGCCGTTGGAAAAACGCCATCTGCCCACACAAGTGGAAAATCGGGTAGGTATAAGTCTATTCACCGCAACACTCTTTGCAATACCCTGAGGACCACATACGCGTCCCTCAACAGGGGACTCTGTAAGACCTTGCTGTACGTACAACCGGAGCACCAGATTGTTACAAAGGGACTGAAGAAGTAGTTAGTACTCTGTAAAAATGTGTCCTAGATACACAGTTGTGTGAAAAAAAAACCAAGGTGAGAAACAACACACATAGCATACGACTCGTGTAAAACAGTGCAAGAATACACACTATATTTAAACGTGCACATACGCACAAAAACATCCTACAAGGGTCTCCAACCAAAGTTTCCTACACGGACAGGGTGAGAGTCCGGCAGATGGGGAGAGAAATGTTTGCCCCCACACCTCGTGATACTTTTTTCCATTTTGAACCTGTTACCTACTCAAAAAACGGAGTATATATTTTCAAGAAAACCTTCGGTGAATGAAAAAAAAAGAAAAGGAGGAGCTGAATCCTGATTATAAACCCTGGTCTTTTAAAGCTCTCATAAATCACCATCTTAATTCTTCAGGAATTCTAAGCCAAAGCCCTTTGGACAAAGTCCATCCTAGAAATGTTAAGAATCTTAGGTTTTACACTTAGCAGAGAATTCTTAGTATGAGGTAACCCTTTCTCATGAACACAGAGCTGCTGCTGGCCATTAGGCTTAATTGTAAGTTCTAGCACGTGAGTCACGGGCCACTGCAAACCCAACTCTTAGGAGAATGGCTCCGGGAGGGGCATGTGTCAGGCAAGAAAATGTGTTTTCATCCCCTAAAAAGCCATCATGCCTAGGAAATTATTCTAAGGACATCAAACAGAAACAGTAAGTGAGTACCATGAGTCAGGGAAATATTTAATGCCGCTAAGTATAAAAGCTTTCTATAAAAGTATAAAATTAAAATCACACGAGACAAACTCCCATTCATTATTACATTAGTGAAAACAACTAAAGAGATAAAATGTAAGATCAAGGGAGACTTGGGGAAACATACACTATGTTACTGATAGAGATGCTTCTGGCATAATCACTCGGAAATGCAATATGGCGACACTTAATGAGAATCATGAAAACACATCAGAACCCTTGACCCAGCAATTCCATACTGAGAAAACATATCATAACGAGTACCTTCAAGAAAAACTAAACCTTCGTTTCCAAAGAAGTGAATAATTTCACTACGTATGACAGCGTAAAATTAAAAACACGCTAATGCCCGACCAGGAAGCAACCAAGTAAACCACGTCAGAGAAATACAAAGTGAATGTGCATCTGCCATGAAAATGCTAACTACAGAAAAATACAGATAGAGGCAAACATCTTTGTTTAATATGGTGACATGAGAGGAACAGAGTATGTGACGTGCAGACAATGACTACCATCCCATGAAGATCCAGAACGTATGGTGTAAAATGACAGGAAATATATAGATCTATTGGTCTCTGCCCCTGGTTAGTGGCACAGAGCTCTTAAACCCGTATCATTTCCTAGGTGACAGGAGTGTCCTTTGTTCTGATGGGGCGACTCTGGGTAGACTCCTGTGTAGCTTTAGGATAGGGGCTGATCACCAGAAAAACCATGCCATGACCAGAGGCTTGCAACTTTGAACCCCACTCCCCATCCTCCAGGAAGGGCCGAGGGCTAGAGACAGCTAATGATCAGCCATGCCTATGCCGTAAAGCCTCCATAAACATCCACAAGTATGGGGCTCAGAGAGCTTCCAGGCTGCTGAGCACAGAGAGGCTGGAGAAGTGACAGGTCTGGACAGGGCACGGAAGTTCCACATCCCTTTCCTGTACCTTGCCCTACGCGTACCTTCCATCAGGACGTTCATTCTGTCCTTTTTCAATCAAGTAGGAAATGCGCTTCCCTGAATTCTGTGAGCCATTCTAGCAAATCGATGAACCCAAGGGAGGGGACGTGGGAATGTGGATTTATGGCCGGTCGGTCAGAAGTTCAGGTGGCAATTTGAGGCTTGTGACTGGCATCTGAAGTCGGGGGGGTGGCGTTGGGGACCAAACCCTTCCCCTGTAAGGTCTCACACTATCCCAAGGAAGACAAAGTAAGGAATGAATTAACTGTGGGACACCCAGCTGGTACTGAAGAATTGCTTAGTGTGGAAAACACACATTTGGTGGCCAAGAAATGTTGAAGTATTCTGTGAGCAGAATATTGAGAGCAGAGGAGAAACACGGGGGATTGGTTTCTGACAGACGTTATAGAGAAAAGGATAAGGAGAGGGAACCTTAAAGATATCTGGTATCAAAGAGGATTTCATACGTTGTGTTCGTGTCAGAGCTATTTTGTGAAGGTAACTGATGACCTCGGAATTCTCTTCTAAATCACTTATGCTGAAAATGTTCTACCTTCGGGGAAGGGTCCATTTTACCAAAGGACCATAACAGAGAACTCTCAGTCATAAAATAGGCTATTTATAGAGAAACCGTTGGCTAAGTTCTGGCAGAACCCTGGCAATTTCCGCCCTTGGTGACTGCAGTTAGCACTCTGGGTGCGTTCATTGGTTTCCACTGCTTTGCTTCAAAGCTGCGATGGAAAAGCAATGAGGCCAAACGGCTTGCCTGACAACGAAGACCGTGTCACACACCCCTTTACGTCCTGCGCGATGCCATACGGAACCTGGGCAGGCTTCTTTGGTTGTCAGAGTGGGCAGAGAGGAACGGTGGAGCAGGACTCCCCGGCCCATCTGTGGCCTCTTTTCCCGACCAGCAGACACCGGGGAAGCTCCAGGGGAAGGCTGGAGCGTTTGCACTTACCGCACTTCACGGGATCCTCATCAGAACCGTCCTGGCAATCCATGTCGCCGTCACACGCCCACCGCTGGGGGATACAGTGCCCGTTGTGACACTGGAAGTTGGAGGCTTCGCAGGTGTGGTAGATGGCTGCCGGCAAAAGGGGAGAGAGAGTGCGTGAATGCCGCCCTCACGGCCGCTCCCCCACCAACCGCCCAGGGGCTGACTAAAGAGACACCGCACTGGGTCAAAAGGTACGCGTGGGGAGCACCCGAGCTCCTCCCTGGCCAGGAGCTAGGCACCCGGGGCCGCCCTGAAGGTGGGGGGCAGCCTCCTGATGAAGCAATCGCTTGGCTCTGTGGGTCTGGAAATGTTACACAAGTGCCGATGTACACACGTTAAAAACAACAACCAGAAAAATCATTTGCTTTTCACAACCACCTATGATGTAAGGATTATTCCCCGTCCACAGGTGAGAAACAGCCTCAGAGAAATGAAGAAACTCGCCCACGTTCACAAAGACGATTAAGTAATGGCTCCAGGGCTATCCCAGCCCACAGCCTGTGCTGTCCCTGCTCCGTCTTGCCACTTCATCTTCTCCCATAAACCCACCCACTCATGCAGATTCTGTGGGACAAGGAGAGGCGGCGGGTGCTCAGGAGACTGGCCCTCGACCCGGTCCAGCCACCGTGCGGGGGCCTCAGTCTCATCATCGATGCTGACACATAAGGACCCTGGTCGGCTCTGACAGGCTGTCATTTTATAATTCTAAACCAACTACCCAATTTCAGATGGGGAAAACCTCAGCTCCAAAGGGCACAGAAGATTTATCCAGGCTCACAAAGAAAAGGTCCCAGGACCTCCCAGACTCGTCTAACTTTCTCAACAGTCAGGAGTGACATCCACCAGCCAACAATAAATACGTGGTGTCCCCGACAATCATTTCAAAAGAGGCAAGTAGAACAGAGCTATTGTTATAACTGAACAGCCCTAGCTGCATACGTGGGCTGAGGCCACCTGGAAGTCCTTTAGCAACTTCTCGAAGGCCTGATCAAAGGCTGGTTCAGACGCAGAATGGGTGCCTTGAACCCAACCAACACGACTAACCACCTTCTCCATGAGAGTCGCCCTTCCTCCACTGAAACAGAAAGCCGCTTGTGCCTGTTCATGGCCGAATGAAAGCCAGGCCTGGCCTTTTTGACAACTGACATAAAATAATACCACCGAGATAGATGAGCCCTCTGTTAGTTGAACTGTGTGGACAGGATGTCTGCGCAACCCAGGAGGCAAGACAAACAAAAGTGGGTTCCTGAGTGCATACTGTAGTTATTTATTCAATCAAGATGGTTGGCAACTGCTACTCAAGGGTTGGGAAAATTGGCTTCCAACGCCCTCGAGAATTTCTACTGAATTTGAGGCTATTTTTTGCAGCAGTCGGAAATCCAAAGAACCTGATCTTTCAAGCCACTTTAACACAAGTGGTGGTCCATTATCTGCTGTCTTCCTCTCTCTCTGAAGACCAAGGATATATGCGTAGCATGCAAACAGGTCTACAGGAAGTTTCAATATTTTACAACCTTTGATACAAGGAATCCATTAAACATCTTTTTTTAAAATATACTTATCTGGTAAGAGGAGTAACAGGGTACATGATTTTTTGCCCCAGTAAACAGCCATTGCCTGGAATACTTTTTGATCTGTTGGTTTTCCAAGTCTGACAGCCCTTGAAAATATTCCTCAGCAAAGCCTTGCTCACTTTCATAAAATATGCTGCTGCCTAAGCTCATTACCATACTGATCTGCTTGTTATTATTCAGCTTATCCATTTCACTTTTAATTGAAAGCAATTGCAGAGTGCTAATGGAGTTTCCAAATGACCATTCTGGGAGGCATGTCGGAGATCTCCAAAATCCATCACAGGAGCTGCGCTCAGAAAGACTCATCAGTTTGCACCATTCCATTTTAAGTGGCCAGGTATGAATGCAATGCTTAACACATTCTCTTTTTCTGAATTTTCCCACCACCTGAGTAACTTATTAGCTCTCTGACACTAAGTGTCTAGTAAATAATACATGTTCAATTAATACTTTTTTTTTTTTTAATCACAGGGATAGAAGAGATGGGCTTTAATACAGACTAAAGAACTGGGGAAGAAAAATAGGAATCCTTCACACGGCAGGATTCACAGTGACTATAAGAATGGATGGGCTAATGGGGTAAATGACCATGAAATTAGAGCATCCTGGTTTCTAATAGAGGCCGTTATCCCACACCTTACTCTCTGACTTGGACAGATCTTCTATGACTCAGCAGGACCCTCTGGAATACCCGATGGAAATTATTAACCAAATACAAGTGGGGGGGGGCAGAAGGGATGAATGAATTAATGCGGTAGGAAAGCACTGCCACATTCAACACACAGCACTGGACTATTGGGAAGAGAACGAGGGAACACAAATGAGAATATCAATATAACTTCAATGATTAGTGAAATAAAAGTAATAACGTAAAGCATAAAGAAAAGAGACAGAAATTCGAGATATAAAAAAATACAGTCATGGGGTGCCCAGGGGTGGCTCAGTCAGTTAAGCGTCCAACTTCGGCTCAGGTCATGATCTCACGGATCGTGAGTTTGAGCCCCACATTGGGCTCTTTACCGTCAGCACAGAGCCCACTTTGGATCCTCTCTCTCTGCCCCTCCCCTGTTCTCTCTCTCTCTCTCTCTCTCTCTCAAAAATAAGCTTAAAAAATGTATATGTAGTCATGGAAATAATAATAGCTCAGGGGATTTGTGAAACAGCCCATTAGATTTAGCTGAAAAGAGAACCGTTGAACTGGAAGAGAAGTCTGAGGAAGTAACCGAGACTATAGACAGTCATAAAGAGTCATAAAGAGACAGGGGATACAAAAACAGGAACCATGAACAACAGAAGGGCACAGTCCAACAAAATGGTTGACAGTAACTGCTGAAGACCAAAGCAGAGAAAGTAGCAAATAGAGCTGAAAAGATCATGGCTGTAGTTCCCCAGAATCGATGAAAAACAAATCCCCAGACCCGAGAAGGAAAACAAGTCTCAAGAGCAGGACAAATAAAAATAATTCCACACCTAGATGGGGGAAGCTGCACACCAACCACAAGACAAACGAATCAACAAGAACCTACAGAGAACTCGAGAGGAAAGAACGTCTGATTGTCGTTTGAACAGATCACCCGACAGGAGAAATCAAATCAACACAGAAGAGGCCAGAAGGAAACAGAATGATTTCGTCAAGATACTTGCGGAAAATTACCACAAACCCAGAAACCCAGATCCATCTGAACTCAGGACTTGAGAGCAGCAAAATAAAGACACGTTTATATAAACAAAACTTAAAAGAGTTTACCACTCACGGACTCCTGCTGCCAAGAAATGGAGAAGGATGTACTCAGAAGGGAGGCATCAGATACAAGAAGCAGTGATAAATGGTTACTAAAATATAATAGCAATGGCTAATATTAGGATTTTTAAAATGTGAAACTAAAATACTAAGTATTTACTGAGTCTGTTAGTCTTGGGACCATGTGCAGAGACTGGAATGCAGGCATTCTGAGGAGAGGCAGATGTTACTACAAAGACACACGAGACGTCTAAGTGTAACCGCTAATACAACAGAAATCAAGTTTAAGTTCAAAATTCCATTCAGGGAGGTGGGGAGAAGGGAATAAAGGAAATTCAATCCCGTGAAAGGAAAAAGCAGGGGGGGGAGAAGAGCAAAGACCTTGCACGCAAGCTGAGGCCAACAGGAAGTCAGTCGACCCCGATCTATTTTCCCTGGCTTTGCAGATGACTTAATTTGTTAGGTCAGGAAATGAAGTGACACGCCATACATCCTAATGAGCTCACAGCTGACCGCCATCGATTCGGAGATGACAGGGAAGGAGAATCATCTTTAAATAGCTTTGGAAGAACAGCCATGGGAACAGGGGAGCAGGTGAGGTGCAAACACTCTACATTTTCCCCAGACAGCCCTGCCAGAAAAAAATGAGAGAGGAAAATCAGGAGTCTACGGTGAGCCCACCCATAGAAACGGGTTGATCATTCATCCCGGAAGATCAGCACATGCTGCTGAAACACAAAATTGACTAACGCGGTTGTGCTAACAAGATGTTCAATCATTTTGCAATTTACAAACTGAAATGCCCAAGTGCACCCCTCTAATTTATTACCCAATCATCCACCCAAACCCACAGCTTCCAGACAGCACTCGTGGTTCCTGGGCTGACGGCAATTCCTTCACAGACCTTGGTTTTTCCTCCTTCTGCGGGCCATGCTCATGTTTGGAGAGAAGCATTTTCCTGCAGTGCCCCCAGAACAGAGGTTCAGACACTGACAGATCACACCAGAAAGGACAAAGGGCAAGTTCAGGGTAAGTTTGCAAGGGGACAGAATTTGGTAACATCACAGATCATCCTGTGGGATGACAGGGCATTCGGGGAGGGCCATGTACTCTTTAAGGCCACAGGAGGTCACCTCGAAACTCAGATGAGTACAGAAAAGCAGTTGTGTAAATTGCCAAATTGACAAAAGTTCCCTGAACAGGCACTCTTCCCAGGGGCTGGGCAGTGGGAGAACACAAAGGGGTCAAAGGTCACTTCTGCCCTACAGGAACCAAATCTAAAGCATCACGACACAAGATGTCTCTATTTACATTTGGGATCTGATCACATAACCTTCTTTTTATTTGCTTTTACACACTGGTAGGCATGCTTCGAGCTCCCAGATGCTGGGCAGTGTAGGAACCGGTGGGGCACGCTGGGGGCGAGAGAGATTAAGACAGGGGCCTTGGAAGTCCCGCCACAAGAGCCATGATCCACACTGCATGAATGACAAGTTAATGTAGTTAACAGTGAATTGAAAACCAAAGCCGAGAAGCAGATCTGCCCTCACCACGACGAAATGGGTACGTGAAACCACCTTAGCCCCATCACTGGAGAGATTTAAACGTAGAACTGAGTGAATTTCAAGAAGTTGCAGAGAAAATTTACTCATCAGGCAATGGGATCAGTCTTTTTTTTCCCCCCTCCACAGCGTTCCCAATTCTTCGTTCTCCTCCACTCCACCGTAATGTAAATGGGCCCCATTCATTCATTCGTTCATTCATTCATAAAAAGTAGTATAATGAACATGAGTGAACCCATCACTCAACAGAAGAATTCAAACATTACCTCCACATCACACCGCCCAGCCTTTCTCTCATATCCTCATGCTCTTTCCAACTTTATTTTTCATAAAATCTTGCCCCAAACAGGTGCACAGTACACTTTAGGCTTTCACCGTTGGGGAATTCTCTGATGCTCCCCATTCAAAAACCTGAGCTAGGAGCGCCTGGGCGGCTCAAGTTGGTTAAGCGTCTGACTTCAGCTCAGGTCGTGATCTCACAGTTCATGGGTTCGAGCCCCGCGTCGGGCTCTGTGCTGCCAGCTCGGAGCCTGGAGCCTGGAGCCTGCTTCGGATTCTGTGTTTCTCTCTCCCTCTCTCTCTGCCCCTCCCCCATTCACGCTCTGTCTCTCTCTCTCGCTCTCTCTCTCAAAAATAAATAAACATTAAAAAAAACAATCAAAACCACGAGCTAGTCCAGTGCTACCCAATGTAGGGTCCCCAGACAAGGGACCAAGTCTGTCAACTGTGTATTAATGGTCAAGAAGAAATAAGCTTGAGCCAGAATGTGAACCGACTGTATCAGGATACCCGTTTAGTCAATCCTTTTTTCACAGCAAGACCTTCTCCATGAAGAAAGCAGGATGTTGGTTTACCCGTCGGCACAAGCTCATCACAGACCAGCTCTCTGAGGAGCAGCCAATTGGCTGATGTCTACGGTCCAGTTCTCAGAGCCTAGAGTCTACGATCACGTAGGGCTGCGAGGCTAACCAGCGCACATACAGACAAGCGCCGTTCAGGGAGAGCAGGAAGTACTGACCGGTGCAGTTGGCTTCATCAGACCAGTCTCTGCAGTCATTGTCCCCGTCACACACCCAGGAGGAGCGGATGCACATGCCCGAACTGCAGTTGTATTCGTCACTCCGGCACTGGTGCATTTCTGCAGGAGAGACCACAGAGAGAGACCACACAGCCGTGGGGACAAAGCCTCGCTCATAATTCCATTCTGGCGCCAGAGCCCCTCAGGGTTAGCAGGGCACGCATTATCCGCATCATCCCCAGTTATGCAGACATAGCACGGACTTGCACCGGGGATTTGCAAGGCCGCTGAGGATTGATTCCAGCCAGCATGCTGCAAATGGGGTACGGGTGCCCCGAGATACTCCTGCTGCTGGTTGCCTCCAGGAAAGAACAGGGTTATTCTCGGTGCACTCTGCAAATATTACCACCGTCTATGGCTACTGCGATGGGAAGGTTGGGGGGCGATGCTCTAGTTGTCCAAAAAGCAGAATTCTCAAGAAACAGAAGCCTTCTAGTATCAGCCTGTGGTTTCAGAAAGGGGGTAGTGAGAACTCCAAGGGGGCTGATTAGGATGCGATGCTCAGATAGGGGAACGTGAGGTCAGTGCCGAGCTCCCGAAACACAGGAAACTGGGGAGCTTCTGTGGGCAGAGCTCCAGGGATGTTGGCTGGCCAGCTGTCTCTAGAAAGGTGGGGTCCTGAAGCAAATGAGCCCGTGCAGCCTGGCCAAGACTTGCAAGCAGGCTTCCCTGGCAACACCATTTACAGGCCCTGGGACCATCCTTTAAAACAGAACTTTCGAACGGAATTAAAAAAAAAATTTTTTTTAAGTTTATTTAATTATTTTGAGAGAGACAGTGAGAGCGAGTGGGGGAAGGGCAGAGAGAGAGAGGGAGAGACAGAATCCCAAGCAGGCTCTGAGCTGTCAGCGTGGAGCCCGACACGGAGCTCGAACCCACCAACCATTGAGATCGTGACCTGAATCGAAACCAAGAGTCAGACGCTCAACTGAGCCTCCCAGGCACCCCTGAAATGGAGTTTTAAAAATTCTATGTGGGGCGCCTGGGTGGCTCAGTGAGTTGGGCATCTGACTTCAGCTCAGGTCATGATCTCATGGTTCATGAGTTTGAGCCCCGCGTCGGGCTCTGTGGTGATGGCTCAGAGCCTAGAGTCTGCTTCAGATTCTGTGTCTCCCTCTCTCTGTCCCTCCCCTGCTCACACTCTGTGTGTGTGTGTGTGTGTGTGTGTGTGTGTGTGTGTGTGTGTGTGTGTCTCAAAAGTAAATAAACATTAAAAAAAAAAAAGATTCTATGAAAACAGAGGTAGCCAAGTCTGGGGCCCAGAGGTAGCCAAGTCTGGGGCCCAGGGTGACTCCCTGAGTTGCCCTCATTCAGGAGACAAGTTGAGGGTGAAGTTGGGGATTCAGATATTTAAGAGGACCTGGCTCTGAGGATGTCAGGGCCTGAGACCCCAGGATGGACTCAGGAGACACCAGCATGAACAGGCTCATGAAGGGAGAATCCGGCCAGCGGATGGTCAAACGTGTGCCCAGTGAGCGACACCACTGGGGTCTCCTTCCTACCAAGCTGTGCCCTTCACCCCTCTGAGGGCGCTGAGGAGGAGATGGAAGAAATGCAGGGAGAACAGCACTGGATCCTGAAGACTGCTTTCCAGAACTTCCTATGTGTACAGAGATGAGGGAAAATGACGTGATCCCACAAAATTCCTCAGAGAGCCAGGCTAGGAGCATTTCCCCTGCTCTCCTCATTTCAGTCCCTGGGGTCAAACTGCCTGCTGGTGAAAACAGCAGGCCCCATCTGTAAGCACAGGCACAGCCTGACCGGACCTGCCCCGTGGGTGGGCAGAGAGAACTGGCACGGCCACACCAACTCATCATGATGTCTGGGGTCAGCGTCTGGCCTCCGTTCTCACTTCCCTTTCATGGCCAGGATCCCTCCAATCTGGTACACTGTGTGCAATGTGTAATGTTTCCTCCTTGCACAGTCAGCAACGCGGAGTTGGGTACCAGAGCCATTCACCAAGACAGGCCTCGTGAACCGGGGCAGGGCCGGTGCCGGGCAGCAGCGGGGGTCGGGTGGGAAACAAGGCTCCGGGTTCCTACTCTGACAGAAACTAATAGCATCACCTGAAATATGTCCCTTCGGTCATTTAATTGGAAATTGAAAGGACCTGAACTAGAGAACTCCTTATCACGCCTTGCAATTCCAACACACTGATTTTTCTAAATGTAAAAACCTCCATTCGGGAAACAGATGTTCAAACTACGTTCGTACCATCTGCTGGGCTTCTAACAGAGTTTACTGAGTTAGACTGGTTTTAAAAAACGTTCACTGGGGCGCCTGGGTGGCTCAGTCGGTTAAGCGGCCAACTTCGGCTCAGGTCACGGTCTCGCGGTCCGTGAGTTCGAGCCCCGCGTCGGGCTCTGGGCTGATGGCTCGGAGCCTGGAGCCTGCTTCCGATTCTGTGTCTCCCGCTCTCTCTGACCCTCCCCCGTTCATGCTCTGTCTCTCTCTGTCTCAAAAATAAATAAATGTTAAAAAAAAAAAATTTAAAAAAAAAAATGTTCACAAAGGTATTGATCTGTGTGTTCGGGAGGCTAATCTCACAGCCGCCCAGATGTGTGGGCCAAGTCTGTTCCACATACAGCTGTTACGAACCGCCTAAATTCATTTAGAAATCTTCCTCACTATCATATCCATGCTTACAGCGCCTCTGCAAGGTACAAGCAGGGGCTGTTATTTTTTGAATGAATCATTCCTACCATGGTGGTCATGCAGCTGGACTATCATAAACCCAGAGACGCTTTCAGAAATCCTGCATCAGGGCGCCTGGGTGGCACAATCGGTTAAGCGTCCAACTCTTGATCTCAGCTCAGGTCATGATCTCATGGTCTGTGAGTTTGAGCCCCGTGCGGGGCTCTGCGTTCGTGGCACAGAGCCTGCTTGGGATTCTGCATCTTCCTCTCTCTCTGTCCCTACCCTGTTTGCACGCACACTCTTTATTTTTCAAAATAAAAAATAAACTTCTTTAAAAAAAATTGAAAGGGAAGGGAAGGGAAGGGAAGGGAAGGGAAGGGAAGGGAAGGGAAGGGAAGGGAAGGGAAGGGAAGGAAAGGAAAGGAAAGGAAGGAAAGGAAAGGAAAGGAAAGGAAGGAAAGGAAAGGAAAGGAAAGGAAAGGAAAGGAAAGGAAAGGAAAGGAAAGGAAAAGACAAGACAGGAAGAGAAAAGAAAGGAAAAGAAAAGACAGGAAGAGAAAAGAAAAGAAAAAAAAGGAAAAGAAAGGAAAAGAAAAGAAAAGAAAAGAAAGGAAAGGAAGAGAAAAGAAAAAAAAGAAAAGAAAAGAAAGGAAAAGAAAAAAAAGAAAGGAAAAGAAAAGAAAGGAAAGGAAAGGAAAGGAAAGGAAAAGAAAAGAAAAGAAAGGAAGAGAAAAGAAAAGAAAAGAAAGGAAAAGAAAAGAAAGGAAAGGAAGGAAAAGAAAAGAAAAGAAAAAAGAAAAGAAAAGAAAAGAAAGGAAAGGAAAGGAAAGGAAAGGAAAAGAAAGGAAGAGAAAAGGAAAAAAAAGAAAAGAAAAGAAAAAGAAAAGAAAAGAAAAGAAAAGAAAAGAAAAGAAAAGAAAAGAAAAGAAATTCTGCATCTGTAACCCACAACAGCCCAGTGAGCAAAGAGTGTCGCCCTGCTCAGGAACGGGGCTCCTGGACGTCGTGTCTCCTTACCACAATGACTTTCATCACTATTGTCTCCACAGTCATCCTCGAGGTCACATTTGTAGGAGAGGGGGATGCAGGTCCCGGACTCCTGGCAACGGAACTGGGTATCCAGATCACAAACGGTAGTAGCTAAGACAGGAGACACAACATACTCGTTAGGAACAATTCATTCCCCCTGCCAAACACAAACATTTCCCTGGAGAGCCAACCAAGGGGGGGGAAAAAAAAAAAACAACCATGAGAACCTGAAATTTACGACCAAGGGAGATCAGAGCGTGTCTTTCGGTAGACAGCTTCCAGATGGGAACCGGGCTGGGAAAGTGAGAAACCACCATCCAGCTGGGAGAGAGACTGATGGGCTGGACTACCTCCTACGATCCGCTCCGACACGGAGGGGTCTTCCTAAGTAAGTGGCAGAAACACCTTCATCTAGAAAAACTACCATTAAAGAAGCCCAATGTCGCACAAGAAGCTGGCACCTCCTCGTCTCGATGACACAGGGAGCGTTGGGCAAGGATTCTGCAGCGTGCACGCGGTCCCTGTTGTCAGGCTTCAAATCCTGGCTCTGCCTCTGCCTCAAGCAATTAACTTTAACCTCCTTGAGCCTGTTTCCTGCACAGCAGGAAGAGGATAAGGTGATGGGGCCAAGTGCTGTGATGACAGAAAGACTAGATACGGATCTCTCGGTTCTGTTATCTACCACTTACTTATGTAACCTAACCGTCCTGTGCCTCTGTGTTCTCCATTGTAATGTGGAAATCATACAATACCTACCCTGTGACAGGCTTGTGAAAATAAATAAGGAAACAGGTTTGGGACCAGAGCCCATTAGATAGGCTGTAAAATAGAAGAGGCTCCCACCAGATGTCACGTCTCTTCCTCGTCCTTCCTCTGCCCGACTGCATCCGAACGGGTACAGATTCCTCTCCCTCTTTGGAACAGAACTTATTTGAAGGTGAGCACAACCCCCTGACCCCAGCCAAAGACCCTCCAGGAAAGGCTGCTCTCGGAAGCAGCTGACACACAAGGTAGGATGTGACAGAAGAGAATCCTGGGGCGGAGGGTGGGGCTGTGCCGTGAAATGAAAAGCCAACGCTGCCGTGACACATCCCCAGCAGCTCTTATTTGAGGCTCCATTTCTTCTCTGTAATTGAGCTCATGGTGGGAGGCAGAGGATGAATGCAAAAATGACAAGGCTGCAGGGGATTCATGTCAAAACCCAGAGCACCTGACAGCTACCCAGCACAGGAGCGTGTGTGCGCGCAAGAGGGAGATGAACTGACAGGATGCCCCCCTGCCACACCCCCTGGCAGCTGACGGGATGTTGCATTTAACTTCCCAGACAGGACTGCCCAGCCACAGCCTGCTCCTTTCCTGCAGCCCTGCCCTCGGCCGGGGCGCCTCCACCGTCAGGATAAGCGCGGCTCTCCTCCTCCTTGATAAGGGAGCCGCTTGAGCAGGCACAGACAAGCACCACTCTCTTGGGTCCCCTGCCACCCCTCCCCTCTGCCACATCTGACTGGTCGGGACTTGGGCCAAGTGGAGTCAATGGAGAAAGAACAGAGCAGCAAGTAAGTCCCATGGTCCCGGGAAGGTCAATCCCAGCTGACGGTGACACCAAAGCAGGGCGGGTTCAGAGCCAGCTGCCAACTTGACCCAGAGGACGAGTGTGAACTCTCTGGAAGCCTGTGAGGCCCGTGCAGAGCTCACGGGCTGGGCGGGGAGAGCGTCAAGTCCTGAACATGGAGGGAGGTCCTTCCCTCCTAACGCTGAACCAACACAAGATCCCGGCTTATCCGTCGAGTAGACACCAAAACCCAGGGTAGAATCCCCATCACTGGACACAAGGTCGTCTAGTTTAAATCTCTCTGCTTCCACCAAGCCTAATCATATCTTGGCAATCTTCACCCAACGTGCCAATTCTAAGAAGCGTCTCCTCTCCCACCCCATTGTGTAATAAAGTCCTTTCCAAGGTAGGCTCCCCTGTTGTTCATGTGGACAGTTTTTAAGGAGCTTTGGCTCTTCCCCCACAAACACCACACCTTCCTGAGACTCTGGTAGAAAAGAAAAGAAGAAAACACCCAGATAGCCTAACGTTCTCCCAAATCTGCCATTCAGTAAGCTCTTCTCCCTGGGTGTGAATGGCAACCACTGAAACCAAAGAAAAAATCATTAAGAAGAGGTTTAGTAAAAACCTCCTGTGAGCCAGGAAGGGCAATACGTAGTTTTATCAGTGAACTGACTGCTCCTGAGGTTACTTTCTGGATGCAACAGCCTGGGAACCTGGCACAGCCCCCACAGGTGGCTGGCTAAGTACGTCCACCGGAGGCCAGAAGAGTATATGGAGCCAGGAGGCACCCATCGACCTGTTCTTACAGCACAAAATGGTCAACGAGCTTTTGGATTTCCCATGGGGAAATATTTGAAAGAGAAGCCTGCGGATTAGTTTCTGGCTTGCCTGCTCCCGGTCCGCTTCCGCTCCAGTGCATTCTTCCTAGTCCTTATCTTTCCAAAGACAAAAATCTCATCGTGTCATTTCAACCGTTCCCAACTGCTCCTCTGAATAAAGCTCACAGGCCCTTGCTGCTCTGGGGACCATCCCTAGGCCAACTCTCCATTCCTGTCACCGATGCCCCACACCACGCACTCTGACCTCTGGGTTTTCATACCTGCAGTTCTCTTGCCTACCACGATATTCCCTCCACCTCTGCTTGGCTCACCTCTACCCACCCTTCTTCAGGGCTCTCCATTAATACCTACCCAAGCTTGATTTGTGTGCTCTTCCTGGACGCATATGGTGCGTCCCCATCACAGCACTCATAGGCTCCTCTGTAACTGCCTCTATTTTTCCAACTCCCCTACAGACTGTAAACTCCTGATCCACCTGTCCACCTGATCACCTGAGGCCAGGCACAGAGCCAAGCACAGAGCCTAGAACAGAGCACAGAGCCTAGAACAAAGGAGTCCTCAACAAATACTTGCTGAGTGAATGTCTGAACGTATTACTCACTGTCAGAAGGCAAAGCACCTCCTTACAAGGTAATGTCGAAGCTACTAAAAGTTAAAAACTGGAAGTAAATCAATTACCCATGATACGTAGTTATTTGTTTGTCTTTAAGCCTTGCTAAACACAATCATATATTTTAGTTGTTACCCTTAGAAAGTATACACTCTTTGGAGTGGATGTTTCCATGCACACCTATCAACAGCCCCGCATTTCATTTTTTTTTTTTTTAATGTTTATTTATTTTTGAGACAGAGAGAGACAGAGCATGAACGGGGGAGGGGCAGAGAGAGAGGGAGACACAGAATCGGAAGCAGGCTCCAGGCTCTGAGCCAACAGCCCAGGGCCCGACGCGGGGCTCGAACTCACGGACCGTGAGATCGTGACCTGAGCCGAAGTCGGCCGCTTAACCGACTGAGCCACCCAGGCGCCCCAACAGCCCCGCATTTCAAACCAAACCAGGCATCGTCAGTGAATTAGGATGATCACTCTAGAGCCTGGCAGGCAGCTGATATCCGCCGATTGGAGTGGCATACAAAGTAAAACCTGTTTCCAATCTCTGAAAAGGTTGAATTTACCGATCAAGGAATGTCACCTGGTCAACAGCTTTATCACAGTAGTAGGGCCACAGTTACAGCCCAGGCCGCCTGACGCCCCAGGCAGCTCAGTTTCAGCCACGAGATGCTTCTTGGTCAACCCCTTGTAGTGAGCACTTCCCTCACCTGTGGGGGTTGGGTGTTAAACAATAACCCGTATCTAAGTGGCGGTGGAGACATGTTCTTCTCTGTTCTCCAAGCCCCATCAGCCTAAACGGGCATCGCTGATCATGAGGGGCCATCCGGGGTGGCAGGTCCGCACCTGGGAGGAGCTGACCGGCCTCGCGAGTAACCACAAACGTGTAACATCCCAGACGCCCGGCCAAGCTAAGAGACTCACGGCAGTTTCTCTCGTCGCTCATGTCGCCACAGTCGTTGTCAAAGTCGCACCACCAAATGCTGTTGATACAGTTCCCGTTGCTGCAGCGGTACTGGTTACGGAGACAGGTGTTCTCTGGCCGCGGCGGCAGGCAGAAGAGGAAACGAAACCAATATTATTCTTACTGCTGGACCGCAAGACTCTCCTCTTTTGACTTTCCGCTTCTCTTCCTCAAATAACAGGCCTTAAATGGCCAAGGGGGGGGGGGGGGGGTGCCAAGCTCACCTGCACTACTATAGAGGCCTCCTTATTTCCTCTTTCAATTACAATTAAGGGGTAAGAGGGAGCTAGAGAGGTGCCGGGGGTGGTTACAAGAATGAAAAAGGACAGTGATGGTGCAGGTTGGGTCCAATGGGTAGATACCAGCCCATCAACGTTATAAAATATTAATCATCCAAGGAACTGCTTAAGGGACTATGTCTACACAGTATGAAAACATACATAGTCAACATAGTTATAGCCATCTGTATTCTGTACATAGTATTATATATATTCATAGATCTTCAATTTTTCAGTCAAGTAGGTACCAAAGGATACACAATACTCTGAGGTTTTTTTCTACCCGTGACACACAGGAGAAAGAAAAACGCGTTGTTTGGTAAACTGAGTCTAGAACACGTGATGACTGGCCTCTTGTTTGGGTAACCAAAGGCATTCTAATGGAAAATATAGAAAAGCCTTTCCCTCTCCTCTTGGTTAACTTAGCGTTAACTTTGTTTCTTTCTAAAACAGATGTAAGAGGATGTCCAGAGCCTGAAAGAGAATCTCCCGTGTCTAAGAAGGGCAGGGTCATCTTTTTTCCATTTATATTTCTTTTTTTTTTAAGTGTATTTATTTATGTTTAGAGAGAGGGAGCAAGGAGGGTAGGGGCAGAGAGAGAAAGGGAGTGAGAGAATCCCAAGCAGGCTCCATACTATGAGCACAGAGCCCAATGCGGGGCTCGAACTCACACACCGTGAGATCATAACCTGAGCCGAAACCAGGAGTCGGACGCTTAACCGACTGAGCCACACAAGCACCCCTCCATTTGTATTTCTTATGGAAAAGGGACCCCAGGGCCGCTTCGTGTGTTCCCCCCGCCCGGGACTAAGAGGCTGCTGTGAGGAGGGAGGCCGTGATTACAAAGCAAATATAACCTTGGGAATGAAAATAGCAGGGGTTCGGACGCTTCCTGGCAGGGCCCCCTTCCAGAGGTTCCCCTCACTGACAGTAATATACGGGGCCAGGACTGCGGAGGTGGTAAGGGCACAAATTAGACAGGAAAGCAAGACGAAGACAGGTTTTCAGAGGAAAAGTTTTAGAACCTATGTATTCACATTCAAAGCAAGAATGGATGGGGTTGTTAGAGCCAGTTGGTCACGGCGTGAGGTAAAGCCTCAAGACCCTCTGCAACGTCATTGTGAACACTCTGGTTGTTTCTGGGCTAGTGTTGCGGGGGCGGGGGGGGGGGGGCGGACAGGGTGTGGGAAAGAGCTGCTGCTGAGCCCAGGTGAGCTGTGAAGGGGTCCGACCAGTCCTTTCTCCAAGTCAGGTTTGGTCCAACTGACAGGAAGCAGGAGAAGTTGAGAACCCGGATGTAGAGGGGTGGATGAGGAAAGGAAGAGGCAGAACGAAGGGCGTCTGGATGGCTCAGTCGGTGAAGCGTCTGACTTCGGCTCAGGTCATGATCTCACGGTTGGTGAGCTTGAGCCCCACGTCGGGCTCTGCACTGACAGTGCGGAGCCTGCTTAGGATTCTTACTCTCTCCTCTCTCCCTCTGCCCCTCCCCTACTCGCTCTCTCTCTTTCTCTATCTCAAAATAAGTGAAAATAAATAAATAAACAAACAGGGGCGCCTGGGTGGCTCAGTCGGTTACGCGTCCGACTTCGGCTCAGGTCATGATCTCGCGGTCTGTGGGTTCGAGCCCCGCGTCGGGCTCTGTGCTGAATGCTCAGAGCCTGGAGCCTGTTTCAGATTCTGTGTCTCCCTCTCTCTCTGCCCCTCCCCCGTTCATGCTCTGTCTCTGTCTCAAAAATAAATAAACGTCAAAAAAAATTTAAAAAAAATAAATAAATAAATAAACAAACAAACAAACAAATAAATAAATAAATAAAAAGAGGCAGAAGGAGACAAAGAGGGGACTCCCACTGAGGACTGAAGTACCACAGGCCTCAGCTCCTGAGCCGGGATGTCTGTATGTATCTAGCGGATTTGATTCTTACCCGCGGCAATTTCAATAACCCAGCAACGTGGGGAACACACAGCACTGGGAAGGGAAGGGGAGGGGAGGGGAGAGGGAAGGAGGAAGGAGGGTAGAAAAGAAGAAGGGACGCACCTTCTTTGACACAGGTGCTGTTCTCCCGCTGATAGCCCTGCGGGCAGTCGCACATCAGGTCCCCGGACGGGAGGACAGTGCTGGACACGCCCTCCGGACACCGGCAGCTCTTACCGTTGTTGGCCCTGGGCAGGCAGAGCAGGCTGCACGGCCTGGACACACAGGCGTTGCTTCCTGGAGAGAAGGCAAGCGGCGGTCACATCCAGGTTAAAAAAAACACCGAACGGGATACTGACATCAACACAACCTGCTCGTCGTACAGACACACGACGGCGCGGAGCGCAGAAAGAGAGAAAGGGGAAGGGCCGAGTGCGGGGGCTCGAACCTCGCCGACAACCTCTGCTCAGGGCCGGGCGTCCGCTGTTCCTCCTGGGAATTTGGAATTGGGGTGATGGAAAAACAACAGAGCAACTGGGGAGCCCGAGCCGGGAGAGAAGTCACACGGCGTGGGTGTCAAAGGTGAGGCAGGACAAACCAAACCCCGTGCAGGTCAAGGCTGTGCAGAAACAGACTCCAGAGAGGCAGATGGGAGAATACGGCAGACTTCCAGAGGGGAGGGGAAGGGCCACACCAGGGCCCCGCAGGGAGAAGGAGAGAGAGAGACAGAAGTGGTGTCTTTACCATTTCCTGCACCTGTCCCCACAAGGCTCACCTCTGTTTCCTCTCTTTGGGTTCCTTACAATCTCTATGGTTTCGTTTGCACTTTTTACTTGAGTTAGCTTGACTGGGTTTCTGCTCCTCTGACCCAAGAACCCTTAACAAGAACATGCACCTGAGTAATGACAGGGCCCAGACGAACAGCCGGGTCTCTGCTTTTCAATTCCTCTGCGCCCGAGTGCAGCGGCCGAGCTGAATAAAAAGCCAGCCACGGTGCCCATTAGCCTCAGTGCTATCTGTCATGCACTAAATCCACACAAGGACTAGTTAACATTGATCTATCCCTATTTCCAGTCTTTTCTCTGGTTCAGCTTTCCACAGAGAGGGCCAGACGCAAGTCCATAAAATCCTTCGCTGCATTCTGGAGAGAGAACTTTTGTGGATGCACAATGATGGGAAAGGGATGTTCCTACCCTCCACATCCTTCTGGCAAGGCGGGAGAGGATGCACACACCACTGGGTAAAAGCTGGAAACACGATACAACCATGGAGCACCATAAAAGCCACATAAATTATGAAATGTAAGCGTGTTCTTTTGGCTGTGACTGTCCATCATCAAATTCGGGGGGAAATACACATAAACGCTCTGATAAAACTCAGCTGATGACAGTCCTTCAGCTGTGCTGTCTAACGGACAGACAAACCGACCACAATCACATCCAGGTAACCTGTTTCCATGCGGGGAGATTTTAGCCATGTCATTGCCTATACTGACCTGCAGGTTGGAAAACAGGGCTCGTTAATGATGACTGGTATTAATATGGGTGATGACACGCTCAGTGGCTTTGGATGTGTTGGCACTTCATCAGTGTTTAACTAGCACACGCATAAAAATAAAAGTCACCATGATATATAGCAACAGTGTTGTTTAGATGCTAAGGACCGGAGAGTACGAAGCATTACCAAAGACACGAAATACATTCGCAGAGGAGAATCCATATGATGAAACATTCAAAAGGGTTCTACAAATATTTAACCAACTCCACAGGTAGAGTTTCCACAGCAGAATAACCGGTTGACTAGAGCAGAAATGCCAGAGATCAGTTCACCCTGATCTGTTCCATGAGGAGAGATTATTCCTTTTTCAAAATACACATGCTCTAGGCTACAGGGAAGAACACAGAGCTGTCACTAATGCAAAACAACTCCAAAACGATCTGGAACATGTTCTTTGTATTCAGAGGACAACACAGCATTCAGTGTTCCAAGAAATGGAACGGTAACAGAATACTTAAAAAAAAAAAAAATACTCCAGGACAGGATGATGTTTTCACATGGGCTATGTCTGTAAAAGAACACGACTAACACTTTCACATGTGGAGCAAAGGTTTCTACCCAAGGAAGCAAGAGCCAGAAGCACCGAACCCAAAATGGGGTTCTAAATTTTTTTTTTTTAATGTTTATTCATTTTCGAGAGAGAGCGTGAGCAGGGGAGGGGCAGAGAGAGAGGGAGACACAGAATCGGAAGCAGGCTCCAGGCTCTGAACTCTCAGCACAGAGACTGACTCAGGGCTCTAACTCGTGAACCACGAGATCATGACCTGAGCCGAAATCAGACACTCAACCGACTGAGCCACCCCGGCACCCCCAAAATGGGGTTCTAAACAGAGATGTATACGGTCTGAGAGGCAGTGTCCAGAGGCAAACCCCAAACCAAGCAGACCCAGTCACTGACCCCAAGAGGTACACTGGGTAGGAGCTTATGGGGTGCCACAGAGAAGCTGGGAGAGCATGGAAAGAGTAGTCAGCAGAATTCCACCCCCAGAACATGGCCACGGACTCTATACAGGAGGCTGCAGTCTTGCATGGGCAAAGAAGACAATACAAAGACCATCAATCTGATATAAAGAGTGGACAAATGGCAGTCATCATCTCCAAAGATGTCCCCTTCAAAGACCAAACAGCCCCATGATGCCTTCATTGGGCAGATTCAGAACATATTCAGATCTCCTCTTTGGAAAATTCCTCCAGAACCAGTTTAGGACACAGAAATGCTATTATCTTGCTTAATTATCTAAACGTTTGACAATGATCAAATCAAATCCACCTCAGAGAATAAGTGTTTGCCCTCACTACAGATATTTAAAAGCCTTAGGTTACTGAGACTCTGAAGGACCATTCCAAGAGCTCCAAAGTATTTTAATCCATTGCAAAATCAACTGAAAAAATCAACAGCCTTGTAAACTAAGCTCTTTAAAGAAAAAGCACTCAGGGCGCCTGGGTGGCTCAGTCGGTTACGCTTCTGACTTCGGCTTAGGTCATGATCTTGCAGTTCGTTGAGTTCGAGCCCCACGTCGGGCTCTGTGCTGACAGCTCAGAGCCTGGAGCCTGCTTCTGATTCTGTCTCCCCCTCTCTCTGCCCCTCCCCTGCTTGTGCTCTCTCTCTCTCTCAAAAATAAATACACATTTAAAAAAAGAAAAAGAAAAAAGCACTCTTTGTGGAGAATAAATTCCAGTAACCCTACATGAAAACTAATCAGGGACAAAGATCAAGAAAGGCGTCTGGTTATAACCAAAATCACCCAAATGGACAAATGCTCGGAGTGAACAAATTTTTATCACGAACAACAATCAATCAACATCTAGGACTTCCATATCACCATCATATACCAGGGCACTGCTATTCCAACAACAGATGATAGAGGGAGCAGAGCCTAACAGTTTCGTGGAAGTCAAGCTTGGAAGTGAATCAGGCCACGGTGCAAATTCTTAACACTTAACTACACGTATGATACAGAAACATGAACCTGACTTTCATGTTCTCATCTACAAAACAGAAATATTAATAGTACACAGGATTTGGGGAAGGTTAACTGAGGTCATTCAAGCCCACAAAGCACATTAGCGTGATACTGATAACACAGGAATCCCTAAATAAATGTAGGTTATCATCTCGATTATTATTTTACACTTGGCTAATAGTCCTACGTGCGCTAGAAGCTGACAATAAAAATAATAAAGGTTGACTAGCACCAGAGGTCACGAATGTGCAAAACAGGGTCCAAAAAAATCAGGCAGGTTAGAGCAAACAAGTTCAAGGCCAAGAGGCACCTGCTGCATACAGGCAGTGCTGGCAGCCAGATGTCATTTCAAAAGTGCTCAGCTAACCTAAACTAGCCCTGAGAGATCACAGACTTGCTTCTCCGGCCCTGTGTCTGTGGGCAGGAGGCCGGCTGCAAGGATCCTGCTCACGCAAAGGAGAAAAAGGAAATCCGAAAGGCAAATGGAGGAAGGACCAAAGAGAAGGCAGCGACCGGTCCTGAGGCTGCAGGCCCGAGTCTGTGTGCTACCCACCGGCACACATCTCCGTCCAGACCCCAGCCAGACTCCCGGAATTACTCTGGATGGTTTAAATGAAGGGGGCTCATTCAGGCACAAAGGGGAAATCATGCCCAAGGTGAGGCTCGCAGGCCCGTGTGCACAGCCCCAGGAGACCACCTATGCACATGCTTAGACCACAAACTCGCTCCCCCAGCACACCACCCCCACCCCCCCGGGACCTGGCGGTGACTGCCCATCAGCTGGAATGAAGCAAGTGACCAGCCGAGACCGGGGAGGGGTGGAAGCCCAAGGGTCAGCGGTTCATCTGAACGCTGCCGTGTGCTCACCAACATGTGCTTACAAGCGCTTGTCAAAAGGCAGACTTGCTTTCTGGAAGGAGTGCTAATCCAGAGGAATGCTGAGGACTCACTGGGCTTGCTACCCACGCCCATCAGCAGGGGTGGGGGTCCTCCATCAGACAAAGGCCCTGAGTTTCAGCCCCTGGAGCTGAGAAGCAGTCCTTCATCTCTCCCTGTTTTAAAACAGGCACCATGTCCGAGAAGAGAGTGACCCCTACGTTCTGTGGCAGAACTGGAACAAAAGCCCGGCTCCTAAACCAGCGAGGGACCTTTGAGAGAGCGAATTCACAACATCTGAGATGTCGTTCCCTAATCTATGATCCATGGATCCCAGTACCGCCCCTGCCCACGTCACAGGTCAGTCGCAAAGGCAGGACAAGAATACAGACTTACATTTCCAGCATTCCATATGGTTTCCTAAGGGTGTTCTCAATGCTATCTCCACTGGTCTCCCCCAAATAACAAGGGTATCTATAACCGTATTTTTTCCCTTTGACAATCTTCTCTTAGCACAAGGCCAGCCAAAACCCACCAAACAATGTCAACATTCTAGTTCAAACCGGGAAACCTAGCAGTTTGTCAATAAAGGAGAGTCAGCAGACCCAGGGTGCTATTTAATCCTGCTGAGAAAAATAGGGTGCTTCTTAAAAGGACTATTCTTCCCAGAGCATCCTGCCGTCTCTTCTGGAGAGCCAACCATACGGGTGGCATACAGACGGAAAGGGCAGGAAATAAGGAAGGAGGCTTTCTCCAGGACCAGAGGGTCACAGGCACCGGAGCAGCTCTCGAAGCCTCCGCCAGCAATCTTTAAGACAGCTACTGGGGCACCTGGGCGGCTCAGTCGGTTGGGCATCCGACTTCAGCTCAGGTCATGATCTCATAGTCTCTGAGTCCGAGCCCCGCGTCGGGCTCTGTGCTGACAGCTCAGAGCCTGGAGCCTGCCTTGGATTCTGTGTCTCCCTCTCTCTCTGCCCCTCCCCTGCTCATGCTTTGTCTCTCTCTGTCTCAAAAATAAATAAAAACGTTAGAAAAAAAATTTAAAAAAAAAAAAAAAAAAGACAGCTACTGTCTCCATCCAATGGCAGCTCTTCCTTTTCCATGACCTCTTTCCACAAATACCGAGCCCTACTAAGTGCCAGGCAGTGGCAAAACTGTTGAGGCCAGAAGGGAAGAAAAAAAAAAACAAAACAAAAAACCCACAATCCCCTTCTTCATGGGCCTTAAGAGTTGCAGGCGGGACACATTCATTAATGCATCATATAGGGAGGTGCTCAATGAGCAACAGGTCATCTGGGCAACCCGAGAACAAGACACGATCCCATCAGGAGGCAGCGACTGTCTGCACACCCAGCACAGCGCTGGGCCCTGTAAGGTTGCCAAGTAGGGATTAAGCGCCCGCTGGGACTCTCCAGCTGCAACAGAAGCCACAGCACCAATCAGTCAGGGGCCAAAGGCAGGGGAGGGGGGTGTAATTACCCGCCAAGTATCACACGCTAGGCAGGCAAAAACACGCTGTCTTCCAGCTGTTTGTGTACCATTAGAAAAGAAATTAAGATGTCATTAGGAAGACATTAAATAATGTGCATGTTGTCGTGACAATAAAAATGCAGGCTGCCAGATCCCGCCTGAGCAGGGATTGCCCACGCCCAGCCCCGCCTAGAGATCCACGAGAGACAGAGAGAGAGAAAGACGAAGCGGGGCACACCGCCTTACCAGTCGTCTTCCCCTTGTAGAAAATCTTCATGTCCATCAGCCCCGTGAGCTGGCTCGCCAGAATCGCCATCTGAGAGCCGGTGTATTTGGAAGCTCGGAAGATGCTGAGCTGCGACCAATCATCCCAGTAGATTTCATTCTAAAAAAAGAAAAAAGAAAACCGTGCTCGTTAGCGTAGTTCCTGGGTCTCCTGTTCTGGACCCCCCGTGAGAACACGGGTTTGCCCGTGCGGGGCGATGCCTGACGTTCACTGGTGAATGACCAGCCTCATCAAGATTCCGCCGAAAGGCAAGGCAGCGATTTTATCCAGACCTCACCAAAGAGCCGCACAGAAGGGACCGCCCGAAGGAAACTAACCGATGGGCAATCAAGTTTGCCCACGGTCCAGCCCCTTCGGTTCGAAATCTGCTTCCCAACGTCGGGGAGAAGCGACCATTCTGTTTTCTAGAGTCGAAGCAGGAGCGACGGGCAACGCAGGTGGTACAGAGCTCATCTGAAGCCATCAGGGCACGAGGCGGACAAGCCTCACAGGAGATGACACGGAGCCCAGACTACCGGCACTCAAGGGCAAACGGGGGTTTTTCTGTGAAACAACCTCAACCTTTAATCTTTTGAAATGTGAACAGTGAGCAGCCCGGCAACTGTGACATCCGTAAAGGATGTCAAGGAAAGGAAACTGTAAAGGAAACTGTCTCAAATTCAGAAATGGGCCGGTTTTCCAGAAGTAGACAAGCATCTCTGTAAGACAAGAGCAGCTCTTCACCTCGGTACACTCTTCCCCAGCTCTAACAGACCGCCCAAGGTGGGAGCAAAGGAGGCCCCACCTTAAAGACGGCGATGGCGTAGGGGTGGGGGAGGTTGTCCAGGATGACGGAGCGCTGCTGGCCATCAAAGGTGATCCGCTCGATGCAGTCCAGGTAGGCGTCTGTCCAGTAGATCCACTGGTCATCCACAGAGATGCCATTGGGCCACTTCACGTCCTCTGACACGAGACGATGCACAGCAGAACCGTCCATGTTGCTCCGATAAATTCCTGGCTTCAGGTCTCCCCAGTCAGTCCAGAACATCACCCTGGTCAAAACCGGCAAAGAACGCACATCACATCAGACCTGGGGAAAGGTGGGGGGGTGGGGGGTGGGGTCACATGCTACCCCAAGGAGGTAAGAAGCCCATCGACAAACATAAGGCCAGTTCGTTCAGCATTATTGTTATAATCTGTAATTGTGATACTTAAGATACTTAACTTCTTGACCCAGGAATTCCTTTACCGGAATTTAAACAGATATAATCAAGTTACGTGACTGCAATATACAAAGCTATTCATCACGGCATCATTCTTACTAGCAAGTGCGTATATATATACATACGTGTACACGTATATGTATTATGTGTGTACAGATACACACACACTTTTAGGTGGATATATATGTATACACACCAAAACGTCAATATACAGAGAAAGTGACAGACTGTGGTATACACAAAAGAGTATTACGAAGCCTGAAAAATCTACAAGCACTCACATGAAAACGTCATCTTCAAACCACGTTAAATATGTTTAAAATATGCAGAACAGCAAATGTCCTCCGATTCTGTCTGACACACGGGCGTGTACATGTGTTTTAAGGATATACGCTTGTATACGGGTAAAAGAGAATTCTGAAAGCTACACAAGAAACCACTAATCATGGTTACCCCTAGGATGCGTGAGCGAGAAGGGTTAAGAGTGAGAAAGGAGGAAACAAATGTTTTTCATGTCATAAACTTCTGTTCTCGTAACGTTTTTAATCAGGTACATATACATTTTTTTCTCTTAAAAAGCAGATTGAATTCTGTATCATAAATATTAGAAGGACTGAAAACCTAATCCAGAATTTCCTTTCAGCTATGTTTCCTTAAGTTAAGAAATTAATAAAAAGCACCTCTGCATTTCCCAGGTGCATACAAATTGTTAGTAAGAGAAGCCACCCAAGCTGGGGCGGGGGGGGGGGGGGGGGCGGTGGCGCACAGGAAAAAGATGGACGGGATCAAATGTCTGCATCATGCCTCAAACTCCAGGTAAAGATCCTTACGATATCCAACCAGGCCTGACCACGTCTAACCGAGAGACTTGCTTTCAATAATACCCTTCGTTGGAGAAAACACCCCACAGATGTGAGACATCTGGGTGCAGAGACTCTGATGCTCGGGAACGGAAAGGGAGTAGAGTTACCTGACCAGATGACTGAGCTCTGGCTTCAAAACTCGAAGTCAACAGATTATTTCAACCGTAATCATCAGAAACAAGTTTGTGTTCAGCAGTTTGCATTTCCACGAAAATCTGTCTGCTGTAGCATCCGACACATGCTGACTCCCTCTGGGGCCACACTTACCCGTCTTGGGGCAGGAGGACCAGGGCCCGGGGCCGATCGAGCACAGAGGAGTTGACAATCGTGAGTCGGAAGTCACCATCTGGATTAGCTACCTGACCAAAAAAAAGGGGGGGGGGGGGTGGTGGGAGCCGTGGGTGGAAGGCCAAGATGGATGTGAGCTCCTTGAAAGGCCCACATCACAGTTTCCCATGGGGCTGCTGCCTACAGACACGCGCCTCTATGACTGCCTGATTCCCCTGCAGGCGCCATCTGGGAAACTTCCCGGTGGAATGAGCTGTTCCCTCCTCCGGTCATGGGACAATTCTCACGTGGTCTGACAGAGGAGCCACACGGGCCGCCTGTGCCCCAGGTCTGGGGCGTGAAGATCTGCACAAAGCAACCCACCTACGTCACTCCAGGCTCCAAAGCCACCAGTGGCTCTACGTTGTCCACAAAACAAATCCTCAAAGTTCCCGCCTCACGATTAAGCGTCTCCACACGGGCGCCTGGGTGGCCCAGTTGGTTAAGCTCTGGCTTCAGACCGACTCTGGCTCAGGTCATGCTCTCACAGTTCGTGAGTTCGAGCCCCGTGTCGGGCTGTGCTGACAGCTCGGAGCCTGGAGCCTGCTTCGGATTCTGCGTCTCCCTCTCTGCCCCTCCCCTGCTCGTGTTCTCTCTCTCGTCTCTCGAAAGATGAATAAACGTTAAAAAAAAAAAAACTCAAAAACAAAAAAGGAGCCTCCACAGACCGTTCATTTTCTTTCCTCCATATTCTCTCTCTTCCACGTCAGCCCCTACAACTTTGGTGGGACTGGCCTTCTCGTGGGTCTCCAAGCCTGACGTACTCCTCGTCCTCGTCTGCTCTTACCATATCCCCTCCTGGGCCTGTCCTCTGCCCCATAATCAAATCGTGTCTTTCCTTCAAAACTCACCTCCAGGCCCCACTTCCTCGGCTTAACGCCTCTGACCTGCCTCGAGCAACGAGCGTCGGCATTTCTTGTCCGTGACTCCCCTCACCATCCTGCACAGACGGGACCTGAGTTGTATGCTGTGTGGGGGCTTACGCTTTACTGCATCCTTCCAGCACCTGGCAAAGTGCTGACCACACACATCAAAGAAAGGAGAGGAAGGGCAAGACAGACGCACTACTCAGTATGTCCAAGGCACTGGGCGCCTTCTTGTTCACTTCCCCCAGCCGCGCTGTGGCGTGGACGCTAATCACCCTGTCCTCAGGGCTCCGCTCAGGTGTCACATCCTCAAGGCCTTCCTGCCCACCTCGTGGCATGCCGCCTGACTGTGCAGTCACACGATCACACTGCCCCCCCCCCCCACCCCGGACATTCTCTGGAGGACGCGTCGCTGACGGAACTGACAGACTTCTTTCTTCATTAGTTCGCTGCCTCCACGAAACTCTAATCTCGATCACAACAGGAACCTGTGGCTCGCCTACTGCTGTCTCTCCACCACCTCAAACCATACCTGGCACGTAAGCACGTGAGGAAAAAGCACCCGTCCAACCACTGAGTGGATAAACGAACCTTCGTATCGCAGACGAAGCACCCGAAGCTTCGGTGGGTAAGAAACTCGCCTGAGTCACTCGGCTTCCAGAATAAAGACCGAACCCAGGTCTGGCTCTCGACTTCGCGGGTCTCGTCTGGCAACTTCTCCCGACTCTCTGAGCCTCCCTGCCTCTACTGCACTTCCTGCACCACCCGCGTGCCATGCTTCCACATCGTCAGTACAAAGAGGGCTGGGGACGATGGGCCGCAGCCGTGACGTCCAGGAGGTGAGCGTGCCTATGAGACCATGACTTTGGTGCTGTCGAGGCCATTCCTGACCCTCGCGTTGCCTTAGGTAGCTAAGGCACAGACAGGTAAAAACGGGATATTAAGAGTACCCGCTGTTGGGACGCCTGCGTGGCTCAGTCGGTTAAGCGTCCGACTTCAGCTCACGTCATGATCTCGCTGCTCGTGAGTTCGAGGCCGCATCGGGCGCTGTGCTGACAGCTCACGGCCCGGAGCCTGGAGCCTGCTTCAGGTTCTGTCTCCGTCTCTCTGCCCCTCCCCCACTCATGCTCTGTCTCTCTCTCTCTCTGTCTCAAATATAAATAAAACATTAAAAAAAAAAAGTACCCACTGTTAACAGGGTTGTTGTAAGAAGTATATCACATAATTCATGCAAAGTGGTTCTAGTGGGGCTTGGCACCCAGGGAGTCCTCATTGCCTTTAATAATAACGATGGTGATCATGATCGTGACGTTGTCTTTATGACTCTGGTCGACAACAGTCATACTAGAGCACTGATACTACGGCACGATAATCATGCTGTGTCGTTATTATGATTATCATTATGGTTACTCCCACAGGCTGCCGTTAGCCAAAACAGAACCATTCAGGGCACCTTCAAGAAATCTCTGTCAGGTGGGTCCAGGCATCCTGTTCTCACGTGGGCCCTTCACGGCAAAGGGCAAGAATTCTGAACCTCCCCCCTTTTCGTCCCTTTCCAGAGGCTCCGCTGGCCCATTCTCTGGAATTCTCGAAGAATCTCCAGAGAAGTGGGTGGGACACACTAGCTGCCACCTCGGTGTCAAACGTGACTCCAGGCCCAGGTGCACCCCCTGCTCGCTTAATTACGGACAGCATGGGACACACGTACCTCAATCTTTTTAAAGCCAGAATCCACCCAGTACAATAACTGGCTGAGGGGTTCAAAAGCCAAGGCCTCTACGGTCTCCAGGCCGGAGTTGATGATCACCTCTTGCCCTGTACTCCCGTTCAGACAGAGGCGCTGAAGAGAGAAAAAGAACAAAGGCTGTGAAACGCGCAGACGACCCCGCGCCAGCTCGGTTCCCCCCGATGGTAACCGTTTCCTCAACGGGCTTGGCTGGCAAGGGATGCGAGGTTTTAGATGAGTCAACTTTCCACGTGAGCGAAGCCGGTTTCCGGGCAAAGTGTTCTAGAACATGTCACCGCTTCCTGTTTTCAGCAGAACACCTAAACACAACGTAATCATCTGTATGACTCTGCATGAGCGTTACGAACACCGGTTACTGAACGATGCCGTATCACAATAATGAGGTTGGAGATTACGGAGAAGCAGGATTTTGTTTGCTTTTAAAATACACGAAGCCAGACTGCTGTTATCTCTGAGTTCTTGGGTCAGTTTTCAGAGGCTCTCCTCCCTTGGGATAGCTCCACCCACCAGTCCCTCCCAATGCCCATCCCCCACCCCCCATCTCCACCCTCCTCAAAACCCGGCCCCAGGAAAATTGGGTTGGAAGTCCCGAGAAAGCTTGTTGGAATTGCTTTTCTAAAAGGGATTAAGTGGGCAATGAATAAAGATCAAATAGCTCTCCTTTAAAATGCATGGGTTTGGGGCGCCTGGGTGGCTCAGTCGGTTGAGCGTCCGACTTCGGCTCAGGTCACGATCTCGCCGTATGTGAGTTCGAGCCCCATGTCGGGCTCTGTGCTGACTGCTCAGAGCCTGGAGCCTGTTTCATATTCTGTGTGTCTCCCTCTCTCTCTGACCCTCCCCCGTTCATGCTCTGTCTCTCTCTGTCTCAAAAATAAATAAATGTTAAAATAAATAAATAAATAAATAAATAAATAAATAAATAAATAAAATGCATGGGTTTGAGTGTAGATGGCTATCTATCTGGCCTGTGTGGGGATCTTTAGAGCTCACTTCCCAGTTCCTGACTGTGTTCGGAATAGCTCAAGTGGATAATTACATGGAGAAGTCAAGTATTACTGGGTCATGGCTTCGGCAGAAGGACGCTTAAGAGGCAGCTGGTGCGATAGTGACTAATAATCCTACGCTGCTAGTCCTAAAATCTTCCCAGCAGGAAAAGTGAGGCTTCCCTTATAAGCCAGACTGCCGGCTTGGGCTCCCTCTGTCCTTCCTACAAGGACAGAAGTAGGCAGGGCAAGAAAATGCTAAAAGAGAAGACTGAAAATTTTCATCAGCCGGCCCTGAAATGAGTTACCACGTAAAACCTCTAATACCCATTTCTAATACCTGCTGGGAATCAGAAGTGGGCTATTTGGAAAGAGGCTTATCAGGACTGGGCGATCACGAGGCGTAGCCCCCGCGAGCAGACCGAAGGGTTGACGCACCTGGATGATGTCCAAGGCCAGGTCAGACCAATACAAGCAGTTCTGCTCATAGTCAAAGTCCAGGGCCACTGCGGCCCGCAAGCCAGTGAGAGGCAGCTGCTCCGTGGCTCCTGAGGCCAGGTCATAGCGGTGGATGGACTTCCGCATGGCGTACAGGATGAACTCATTCTCCTCTGCACAGACACACAAAGCAACAGAGAGGGTGGGCCCGGGGGTTGCTGAGGAGGTCTTGGCATGCCTCGCCTGTTTTCTTCTCAAGCCTAAACCTCAGAGCCACGGGCCCGTGGCGTGGATCTAGTGGCAAAGCACGGGAATCGAGATGTGGAAAGCAGAATCGCCTTTCCACTTGGGACAAGCTACTTCAACCCCTATAAATCCGTTGTCGTGTCTGCAAACCGTGTCCCTCGTTACATTTGCTCTTTTTCATCTGGGTGCCCCAGTAGGCATGCTCCAACATCCACGCTTCTAAGCTCGACCTAGAAGTCTTTCAAGTTACACATGAGAACATGATGACCCCACGCAGTATGCTCTCCCTCGTCACAGGACTGTATCACACGGCACCGTAATCATGTTGACTGGAGACCCCTCGTCACGGAGACTCGTAGCTAATCTGTTTGCTCACCCATCCAACGTCACTCACGATGACACAGGGCAATTATATCAACCTAGTGTGTTTCCAAAACAGTAAGGCTACATTTGTTCTCGAATACTTAACGAAACGTCTCACCACGCGATCATCCCGAAGATTCTACCTCTACTTAACAAATACTTACACAGTGTATATACCAGCTTCCGGCGTTTGTTTCGCGGGCGTAACAACCGCCTGATGGAAGCATGACTGTTAGCTCGATTTTATACGTGAGAAAACCGACAGCAGAGAGGTTAACGCACTCAAGGTCACCCAACTCGGAAGTAGGAGAGCCACGGCTTGAATTTGGGCAGTCTGGCTCCAGGACCTACATTTTACCCACTACACAATGCTGCCTCTTACAGTGGAGATGCTCACGTGGTCGTTTTTTGAAGACACAGAAATAGAGGCCCAGAGTGTTTGAGGCGACTTACTTAATGTCAGACAGCCAGTCACCGGAGGAGCTAGTCTTCTCTCTCTTCTACTTAGGGAACGGCCGAGAAAATATTCAGATTTTTCCACAGCGATGGACACGAGCAGCACAGCCCCGTCCACGTCTAACGTGTCCATTTGGACAGTATGCTGTGTGTGGGACCAAGACCTGAATCTCTCTGCCGCAGGCCTGCAGGGTGACCGTTTTTCGCTCTCTCTGATTCCCTTCATTGAGTTCACGTGAACTAGCTGCCTGCTTCCCAGCTAGAAGACAGATAATGCATCCCCCCCCCAAAAAATCTACCTACGGTTTTTTTTTTTTTAAAGATTATTTATTTCGAGAGAGAGCATGCAAGCAGGTGAGGCAGAGAAAGAGGGAGAGAGAGCATCCCAAGCCGGCTCCACGCTGTCAGCACAGAGCCCAACGTGGGGCTCGGTCTCATGAACCAGGAGATCGTGACCTGAGCCGAAATCAAGAGTTGGACACTTAACACCCAGGTGCCCCCACATACAATTTTTAATAAAGGTTAAGTCTGCCTACTTTTCCTTTGGTCTCATTTTACTTCAAAAATGTCTAAGCCGCCACCACGGGGTAACTAATCTCTTCTTCTGGTTTTCAAGGGAAGCTTCCCACTGTAATTCCCAGTGAAGGGGGCCGTTAAGACGAAAACTGCCAAGCCCGTACGTGACAGGGAAGTCAAGGACTCTTGTCGCAGCTGCCACAGGGGGCCGTGGAGGATACGTTCACAGCAGCAAGCTTTCCACCCCGCATCTCCAACATCTGCAAACCCCATGCTGGGGCTCTGGTTTTCCTTCTAACCACCTGATGCCTTTATAGCAGAGCCTGAGTCCAGAAAGACTTGCCTTAGGATTAGGGACAGAGGAACATTTCCCATTTCTGGTGTTCAGTGCTTAGGAAAGGAACAGAATTCTTGACCAATCCCAGCCTAGGAAGAGCCCAGACATCTGTGTTATTACAGTCCTCATAAAGGAAGGAAGACGACTTCATTTTTAAAAAGGGTGCCCAGGGGTGCCTGGGTGGCTCAGTCAGTTGAGTGTCCGACTTCAGCTCGGGTCATGATCTAAAGGCTTGTGGGTTCAAGCCCCCACGTGGGGCTCTGTGCTGACAGCTCAGAGCCTGGAGCCTCTATCAGATTCTGTCTCCTTCTCTCTCTGCCCCTTCCCCGTTCATGCTCTCTTTTTCTCTCAAAAATAAACATTAAAAAAAAAAAAAACTGATGCCCAGATTACCAGATGCCCAGATTACCTCAATCTTTACAAAGATGCTGTGGTTCCCATCAGCCCTAGGAAACCATCCTTTCCTTTCCTGGTACACCCCTGCCTTCTGTGCCATGCGTCTTTTTTTTTCTTTCTTTTTTTTTTTTTTTACATTTGGGAGGTGGTCTACACTACAAATGTGCTTTTTTTCTACTTTGGTCCCTGTTCTATTTTCTCCTCTCAGCAAAGAAAACAGCTCTCTTACCAGTTTAGGTGGTTTTCCACACACTGTTTTGTCCCTTACAGAAGTATCTTCAGAAATGTTTATTATGAAAGTATGCACTCCAGCCCGAGAGCAACCACTCCAACCCTACTAACCCAAACCCTCATCAGTAACAGCTCTCGTGAGGAGCATATTTGAATATTATCTGCTCATTTGCAGGAATCTGCTGAAGCCGTGTTCTTTTGAAGTCTCCACAGCGAGGGACGTTAATGACTCTGGTAATGATGGAAGATTAAATTAAGGGACTAATGAGCTTAGCATGAAAAACACCGGGGCAAACGCTGGCAAGCGGTGAGCAATGGAGGGGGGCGCTCTGCCCTGTCTGCGGAGGGCCATGCGCTTCTCGTGATTCAGCGGGGTGCCGATGGCTGTTCCATCAGACCCCACCACCACCACCACCACGGGTCCAAGCAGCCCCAACCATCCACCTTCACCGAGAGGTAAGAGCAGGAGGAAGGGCTCACAGGGAATAAGGAAGTTCTGCAAGAACAAGAACCGGAAACAGAGGAGGGAAGAAAAAAGAGGCCGGGAGGTGAACTCTTTGCAAGGGGATCATCGTCTCCTGCCTGGGTTGCAAATACCTGTGCCATCACCGCTCAGTCAACTTAACACACGTTTGGACCAGTCAACTTAACGCACGTTTGGACCACACCGTCCCCTTACAGCGCGAACCCTCGCTCCAAAGAACGTTTTCCCAATGAGCATGCATAACGGTCACCTAAAATAATGCGAATGACACTCATCTGCCACTGGGGCGATGGCCAAGGAAGGGCATGGGGCTTAAGAGTCTGAATTTGAACTTTGTCCCTTACCAGATGCGTGACCTCAAACAGGTCGATTCATCCTCTCCTCTGAACATGCTTCTTCGTTTAAAAAAAAAAAAAAAAAAAAAAAGCGGACTCATGATAGTATCTGCTTCATTGGGTGGTGATAAGGATTAAAATGGCAACACAAGGAAAAGTACATTAAAAGTGTGAAGCTCCATTCAAGTATTCGTTATAATTATTATCATAAAAATGAAGATAGACCACTTCGCTACTTCCCAAAGAGCCATAGTTTCTTTATGTTCCAACCCTGACAAACAGACCAAGGAACACACAAAAGACCCTCGCCGTGCCTAGGACACAAGAGATGCCGAATAAACATTTTTCAATGACCAAAAGGGATTTCCCTCAAAAAGCTACTCTCTATTCCTATGCAAGCATAAGGCTATAAATTTGGTTTGGATACCAAGGTTAGAGGAAAAGGGGAGGTCTGTGATGCTTGTAATTTCTATGTTTTTCCACCACTGAGTTAGAAGGGCCACAAGACTGGACCAACGTGAGATCATAAGGACACTACAATGACGTCTCAAGAACTCAAAGGCAAGAAACCACCTCTTACCTGCCAAGGGACACGGGACCAGTTCTCCTTCCAGCCGTGTTTCAACGTCTCCTCCACTACAAGTGTCCCCAGAAATCTTCCGATAGCTGTCACCCCCCCGCCCCAAGAGCAAGAGGTCAGACACATCCAAGAACAGCCATTAAGTCTTCATACCTGGAAACCTATTTCCTATCCACATCCATCTCTTCACTTCCCTATAGAACAAGAAGGATGTTTCATCATTCTCAATTGGTTCTGCTTATAATTACACCGGGAAGCCCAGATAACAGGGAAGACTGTCCCGGGCAAGAGTATACATGTATCCCTTCCACGAAGTCCTATGACGATGTGTCCTTGCGGAAGTTTATGACTTAACATATAGCTAGAGCTACAGAGCAGCTTACAGGTTTGCATTTTTTTCTCACAGAGGGTAGAAGCGTTTGTAAACATCCTAATTCTAAATATTGCCCAAGCTACCTGAGACCCGCTACGAATCCAAGCAGTGGGAGTATGAAAGGAGCCTAGGTGGCTTTCTCTGCTCTCTCAAACCCAGTGCAGACATGTCCCCAGCACGTTGGGGTACGTACCCTCTTGTTCTCCTGTATGTAGAACCCACAGGACAAGGCACAGGAGGGGAGTATGACTTCCCAGGAAAATCAGGATCCGGAACACAGACCTCTAATGCCAGATCTTCACTCATCTTGAAGCCAAAGTCACTGCAAAGGCAATTGGGGTTTGTTAGGGCCAATGGCTTGTGTACTTGGGGCATGTCAATACCAACTCTTGTGACTTCTCCCATAACGCCTACCAACTTACTGTAAGTTACTAAACATGTCCCTTTGAAGAACACTCCCTTTTTTATGCTAACACACTTTCAATAGAAACGTTGTATCTGAACCACGACTGGCAAACCGCGATCATATGCCAAAAACAGACAAAGGCAATACAAATCATTACACCAGAAACAAAATAATATTACTTTTTTTTAGCTGGATCTAGCTCCCCACCCAAAGGCCCTGGGTCTGCCCTCTCTTTGTTAAGAGGGACCAGCAAATGTTAAAGAGTTACCAGCACTCAGGGATACTTTCTCCTTGACATGCTGACAAGCATTAGAAAGGAAATTTAAAAGAATCACCTTTTTTAAATGAATGATTCAATGTTATTTAAGACCATGTCCATGCACTACCTAAAATCACCGTGGGTGTCTCATGCTGTACTTTAGGACACAACACTTTGGCCCACGAGAGCTTCCACAATTTGGGGGCCACATCTCTGCCAAAATACTCAGCTCGGGGGCGAGGCGGGGGGAGGGAGCTGGAGTAGGAACCAGGGACAGTAGGTCTAGTCCTGACTCTGCCCTTTACCGCAGTGAACAACCCCAAGAGGAGGCAGTGACACTATATACGTCCCAAAGCCCGGCCCAAAACCAAAATTCGAATTCAAAGAGATTCTCCACGTTGACATGCTCTACTCGAAAGGCTTCCTTTATGTATGGAAACCAATTTGACAGTAAATTTCATATATTAAAAAAAAAAAAAAAAAGAAAGAAAGGCTTCCTTTACTCTATTCAGACCAATAAATTACTTATTAAACACTTTCTCCACGAGAAGCGTTAACAGGTACGGGGCTGAGGGGTCTGTGGGTTCCTTACGCCACAATCGACATTCAGCAATTTGTAGGAATTTTTCAGAAGGGAGAGTTTTATTACTGTGTGGAACACGTCTCATTCATTAAATCAGGTCATTTTTACCGAACGGCTGCTTACGATCTTTTTGGGGGCTAGGTGGAGCATTACCTAATTATTTACTTGCCTCCAATGGCAAAGCACCTGTTCTTAGGCTTCTGCAATCTGTAGGTCACGGCCTAATAGGCCGTGAACACACGTTGGGAGGGTTAAGCCCAGCTTCCGAAAGAAACTAACTCTGAAATCAAGGAACATATGGGCCAGTGGCTGGGCTTTCCAGAGAGGTCAGAAAGGACCGTCAGAAGCAACCAGACTTTCACATGTAGCTGTCAGTTGGCAGCTGAACTAACGCACGGAAACCACAAGCTCACTCATTCTCATTTCCCCTCCTACAGTCTTCCCTCAGACCATCCCGTCCTCACTGCTGCGGTCCAAGCCCCCAAACATTTCCAGGAGCTACACAGACCAGCCAGCTCCTTTCTAGCAGCTACACAATCAGAGGCCTTGAAATCAATACATCCTTTATCATTTTCATGGGTCATCACCCTCACGATCTCATCTGGCCTAAAGCCCACCTCTGTGAGAGGCAAGACAGGTGGTTTTCCCCGTCCAAACTGAACCCTCAGCCCCTAGTGGGTTTCCACGAGTCAGCTGGGATGAGCACGGGAGACCAGTGGGAGCTAAGCCAGTTTACCAAGAAGGCACACCAGCCTCTGGTTGTTGGCTGTTGTTGTCGTTTTGGTAGAAAGGGAGCAGATTTTAGAGAAAAAGCACAGCAGGGGTCTTTAAGAAAACAAACCAAAAACAAAGGAGAGTTGTTAGGGTTTCTTACATGTTTATTATTTCCTTTTGTCTTGACGTAGTTAGGATAAAAGAGAGAAGAGAGAGAGCCTTACAAACTTTTCCATGATTAGGGCCTCTACAGTCAGGGGACCTCAGGCCAGCAAAAGCTCTCAGATTAGAATTTACAATTTGGGGGCATCTAAGAGAGAACACAAGGTAGCAAAGGGGCACTGAACGGACAACCCTGGGAACGTCAAACAGCTCTGTGGTTTTACACTGCAAGGCTCTATGCCGTTATCTCAGGACCACACGGCTTTCAAAGAGAATGCGCGTCCTGTACGGTCTAAAACCTGGCTGTTCAAAGGATGGGTTGGCAGATTAGCGAGCTCAGATCACCCAGAGCAGGGCACCAGCTACAGAGCCCCAGAACTGGAGTCAGAACTGGCATTTTAACAAGATCCCAGGTGATTCATACGCACGCTCGACTTTCAGAAGCATGGGTCTAGGGCAGGAGTTGGCCGGATCTGGTTAGCTGTTCTTCTAAACAGAGCTTTCTGGGACCACAGGCATGCCCATCCACCTACGGCTGCTTCTGTGCTCCCACAAGCAGTCGCCAAGCCACCATCATGGACCGCAGGGCTCGCAAAGCCTAGGACGTTTACCCCATGTCCCTGTTCCGACCTCAGGCTAGAACATATCAGAGGCTTCTGGCTTTCATCGAGATAAGTGTGGCTTCCTAAAGCAAACTTTAGCTGTTCTGAGAATGGCAGTGGCTGAGAAGTGAGTGACGTGCTTAGTTCGATACCCATGCTCTCTACTGACAGCCCCGCCCAGCCTGGGGTGATTTCATGCTGGATTACAGGCACCAGGGACTGCCTACGGGCTCCCAGACCCTATGTGTTTTACTGCTAGAATCATCTTCCAAAGCTAAGCTCTGCTCTGATCAGCGACTCTCCTCAAAGCCTTCAAAGACCCTCTGCTGCTTACAGAATAAGGTCCACACCCCTGTCTCTACCCTTACCTACCAGCCTCAGTTCCCCTCACTGACCCCACTTCATACCGACAAGGCATCCGAACCAAACTACCAATGACCTCCCCACCACCCCTCCGCCTCCCCAGTGCTGCCACATCTTCTCAGAATGCTCCCGTCCACAAATCCAGGCGCTTCCATCTCTAACAGTGCCTCCTCCAGGAACTTCCTGATTTCCAAGCCCCAAATCAGTCTCCTCCTTCCTGCCAACAATCACAATAAAGGCACCCCTTCCTCCTCCAAGGTACGTGCGGCTTTCCCTCTCTGGCCACAGTTATCTGTGGACCTGTCATTTCTTCTGCTGTCACCATTCTCAGCCCTGCCTTGGGTACTCTGCTCCAGGACTGATGAGTATACAAATATACATGCACTGACATTCCCTCACTGCAGATAAAGAAGCACACTCCCAGGGGCGCCTGGGTGGCTCAGTCGGTTAGGCATCCGACTCCAGCTCAGGTCATGATCTCGCGGTCTGTGAGTTCGAGCCCCGCGTCGGGCTCTGTGCTGACAGCTCGGAGCCTGGAGCCTGTTTCAGATTCTGTGTCTCCCTCTTTCTCTGCCCCTCCCCCGTTCATGCTCTCTCTCTGTCTCAAAAATAAATAAACGTTAAAAAAAAAAATTTAAAAAAACAAAAAAAAGAAGCACACTCCCTACAGGATAGGGCTTCTAAGGAAAAGGAGTTACTTACACAGGAACCTTCAGTGTGTTCCCTTTGGAAGCCGCCCTCCTAGAAATAAATCCCAGAGTGATCCATTCCTAAATAAACTATGGCAGCTTCCCTAGGATGTAACTCCTCTCCCACATTTCGTAGCTATAAGAATTAAATGGAATAACCTATATAAAAAGTGCCTAGCACCATTCTTGGCACATCAAAAATTCTTAGGAAATCTTTATTTCTGGGGCGCCTGGGTGGTTCATTCAGTTAAGCGTCCGACGTCGGCTCAGGTCATGATCTCACCATTCGTGGGTTCGAGCCCCGTGTCGGGCTCCGTGCTGACAGCTCAGAGCCTGGAGTCTGCTTTGGATTCTGTGTCTCCCTCTCTCTCTCTGCCCCTCCCCTGCTCACTCGCTCTCTCTCTCTCTCTCTCTCAAAAATAAACATTAAAAAAAATTTTTTTTTTTAGTCTTTATTTTTGAGAGACAGAGACAGAGTGTGAGTGGGAGGGGCAGAGAGGGAGGGAGACATAGAATCTGAAGCAGGCTCCAGGCTCTGAGCTGTCAGCACAGAACAGAGCCAGACGCAGGGCTTGAACTCACGAGCTGCAAGATCATGACCTGAGCCAAAGTCGGACACTCAACCGACTGAGCCATTCCGGCACCCCTCAAAAAAAATTAAAAAAAAAAAAAAAAAGGAAATATATATTTCCTATGATTGCCTTCCTTCCCTCAGGGGAAGGGACCATGCCCTAGCCTGTATGTAACACTGCTCACTGCTGAGGAAGACACAACCCAGTCCCCAGGCATCCAGGAAGAACCCACCATTCATAGTCCTCTCGGGTACAGGAGCAGTTGGACACGACCACGGGCCGGTCAAAGTCCTCTCCGTTAAAGCACGTCGCGTGGGGAGTCCTCCGTTTGAACACAGTCTTGTGTCCCAGCAAACACTCGTTGCCCCGCTCATCAGACGGTGACCACAGCTTGTAGTCATTCTCCGTGCAGGGAACCCCTGAGGAAAAGGAAACGCGGCATGAAGCGTCCGAGGGACACCCACGTGGGCCTTCCTGTCCTCCCCGCCCCTCAGCCCCGCCACCCACGTCCGGCTCATCCCGGTGCTTCTCAGCGGGCACGCAGACCTCGGGAACTGTCCCAAGCCCCTGATCACCCTGCTCTGATGCCAGGAGGCACCCAGGCAAATGAAAATGATACCGCCTGAAACACAGACGTTCGTCTGAGAAGTCTGGGAAGAAGCAAGCCACCTTTGGCACTCTCTAAACTTCTGAAATATTTTAGCAGATTCTGCAGTGCCTTCTAGAAATGGGTATCAGAGGGTTAGTTGGTAGATGGTGTCACCCAGGGGTGGTGTCTCCTGCCTGCTTTCTGGGGGGGTAGGGTGGGCACACCTGGAAGCAATGGCCCGAGAGCAACAGAGTCCGCTGTCACTGCTTGGAAGAAAGTTCGTGGAAGATTCACGGAAGGAGGGGCTGAGAAATGGTAAGACAACCTGGACGGTCACTCCATCCACCCGTACTCACTTGGAATTTAAGCAGAGTGGCTTCTACGGGAATTCCAAAGTATACCTACGTCTGTACTGGTACTCTGCATCTTTTTTATAGCCGTGTCAGATTGCATGCTGCCTGAAACTGATGAACAGCCGTCAACTCAATGCCATTCAAATCAGCAACTACTTATTAAGCCCTGGCTGCAAGGCTCTCCGGCTGTTCGGTGGGCGGAAAATACAGAATGCACAAGACAGGTTCTTATTTCTAAGACCCTTGTAATCTAGTCGATGGGGAGTGATATAAACAGGGTGACAGACACAAGTTGTAATTCACGGCGTGAGGGGTGGGCTCATGTTCTGGGCACGGACGAGAGGCGGGGGGTGGGGGTCCTCTGGCTGGGATATCAGCGGCCAAGTGCATTGGATCCTGAGACGTGAAAAGGATCTCGACTAGGAGAAACGGAATGGGTAGCAGAGGGGATGTTCCAGATAGTTGGAATGATGTCGGCTGAGCCAGAAGGGGGAGGAAAGAGTAGGGCTGCAGAGGGAACGGGGGAGGAAGAAAGACTCTGGATTACACTTCTCCCTGCTTACTTACACATCCTGTGCCTACACTAGCAGACGGCAGATGAGATCCTAGACGGCTGAGAGGTCCCTGCAACATGGGGCACACTGCCATTCACACGGGAGTCACCTGCTGAGTCTGTCAAAGCAGAACTGCTGATGTGGAGGGATGTTTTTCATTTACTCACCTGTTCAACGCACACGCACGCAGACCTACTATGCGCCAGCGACTAGACAGAAACACCTAACAAGACATAACACCTGCTCCTACTAAGAACTGTCTGAGTAACTACCTCTGTATTTCCCAACCGCTTACTGCATACGTGTCCGTCTCCTTCAACGGCTTACAGACTCTCTCGAGTGCAGAGTGTCGAAGCCGATGCCCTGGTCAACAAATATCTCCACGGAGAGGGCCGAGGAGGCAGCGGCTTACCCAAGGCACCTGTGGCATTGACCTGCAGGATCAGCCAGCTGTGGACATTCTCCTTGTTGGAGCCAAAGATGGTGAAGACAGTGCTCTTCTCGCCGGGTTCCGTGAGGAGCCCGTACACAAACACTGGGCTCTCGGAGAAGATGAACGTTTTCCAGGTCTCCCCTTCGTTGGTACTGTATCTGCCAAGGACGAGTAAGAGGATTCTTACTTACAGTTAAAGTCTCTAGGGCAAGGGCTTGGTTTCCAGGTAACATTCACTAGTGATAAGAGCCAGGACTCTCTGGAGGAACAGCCGGAGCAGGGAACCTTCAAGGCTGTGCCAGAAAGCAAGGACGTGCTAAGAGACTAACGGAGTCAGTGCAAAGGGACACAGCAGCCAGCCTGATGGAGCTCCAACTGGCCAATTTGGGAAAATCTGAACACAAAAACAGAAAAATGACGGTAACAGATTATACACCCAATAGAAATACGACAGGGGTCTCCGAATGATGCTGAAAGGAAGAGAAAAGGGAAGGGGGAAGATGCTTTTCTTATGCTACAATGCTACCCAATACATATTGAAAACAATGACAGCATGAGAAAAACGACCGTCCCATAACCCGCACTGTAATGACCGAGTCAGGCAAAGAAGACCACTGAATGCTACAACCACATGGTTCACATGGGGACCACGGTGTTCACATCAACCCACAGATGAGTCATTCACTGCAAATGGGGAAATGCAATTTTACAATGGGTTAAGAGTCACAACTGTCACCAAAGTTAGCATCACTAACAATGGGACAACCTGACGTCACGTGCCTCCCGGATAAAGCGTTGAGAATATCATCTATGCACCGTTCTGTACAACCGGACAAATCCAGAACGTGGGACGGTCTCCATGGCCACTGGTCGGGATTCCTCCAACACAAAACTGAGGCCGTGAAAAACTTAACAAACCAACCAAGAAAGGCGGAAGGCTTGTTACAAAGAGACTAAAGAGGTGTTAACGACCACACGCAATGTGTAAACCTTGACTGCATCCCAGACCGGTGGGGGAAGGCAGCTGTAAGCAGTTTGGGACAACTGAGAAAATATAAATACAGTGTCTAAGGGACACTGAGCTCATGTGAATTTCCTTAGATGTGATAATGGCATTCTGAGTGCATAGGAAAATACCCGTACGTATTGGTGATACATGTTTTAAATATTTAGCTGTGAAGGGGCACGATGGCTACAACTTTCTTTCAAATGGCTCAGCAAGGGGCGCCTGGGTGGCTCAGTAGGTTAAGCATCCAACTCTTGATTTCAGCCCAGGTCATGATCTCACAGTTTGTGAGTCTGAGCCCCGCATCAGGCTCTGCACTGACAGCATGGAGTCTGCTTGGGATTCTCTCTGCCCCTACCCCGCTCATGTTCATGCTCTCTCTCTCAAAATAAACAAATAAACATTTTTTTTTTTAAACCCACAAATGACAAAAGGATAGACACATGGACAGACAGGCAGGCAGGATGAATAGATGACAGAAGTAAAGCAAACTGGCAAAATGTTAGCAACTGGTGATTCTGGGCAAACTTCTGCGGGTGTCCTTTATACAATTCTTCCGCCTTTTCCCGCGGTCTGACAGATTTTTAAGGTGGAGGAAAAATATGTCCAGAGAAAAGTCTCCAAGGAGGACTTGTTCTTGCTACAGCAGAACGAGAAAGCAAGCTCTTTAAAGAAATAGGCGGCACTGACATAAGTGTGCTGATTTTTCATGATCTTTTGTATTGAGGGGGAGGGGAGGTGCAGAGGGAGATGGGGAATACCTAACACTTGCTTCGCCTCCCAGGAAGCTGGCCAAGATGCTCAACATGAGAAACCACTCAGTTAGAGCTCTCTTCAGTGTCAGCTCTCGCTTCTCTCTTAAATCCTACGTGCAAAATTTCTCTTTCTTTCACGTTTCCTGTATTTTTGAGATTTTAGTTTTGCTTCCTCAAAGAATGCTTGACACAAATCTTTTCACAACATCATGCAATCCAAACACTCTCTCCCAAATCGAGATGATGACAATGGGTACTTCTGCAAGAGGCCACGGGTTAAATGGGAGGTGGGGAGCGGTGTACAAGGCAACATAAATAAAGAAGGTCAACGAGGACCAAGTGACTCCCCTACGGATCTTCCAAAGAGGAGAAATCCTCATCTGGTTGAACTGCATTTGGTTGAAGCTGATTTTGAAGCAGATATAGGGATAAGTTAACTCATTCACTCTCCTTGCACCAGTGTGAAGAGCTAACGGCTGAGTATCACTTTTAAAGGAAAATGAATGGGAAAAGCTGGCCTATTATCCAGACAGGATGAGAGCTATCAGGGATAATGTTGGAGGTCCATCCATTTGCACAGCCCCGTAATTCTATTTAGGAGCTCCTTGAACCCCCGATAACCTTAGGAAATGAAGCACCCCACTTCTTGAGAGGTTCCCAGATGACTGATGGGATGACACTTTGATGAGACTGATACATGGCCAAGCAGAGCCTTGTATTTGAGAACAAACTGCGCATTTAGAAAGCGGTGCTTGGGGCGCCTGGGTGGCTCAGTCGGTTAAGCGTCCGACTTCGGCTCGGGTCACGATCTCGCGGTCCGTGAGTTCAAGCCCCGCGTCGGGCTCTGTGCTGACAGCTCAGAGCCTAGAGCCTGTTTCGGATTCTGTGTCTCCCTCTCTCTGACCCTCCCCCGTTTATGCTTTGTCTCTCTCTGTCTCAAAAATAAATAAACGTTAAAAAAAAAAAAAATTAAAAAAAAAAAAAAAGAAAGCGGTGCTTTTTCCGAGTTTCGGGAAAGAAGCAAGTCACATTACCACTGCAACAGTTAGGGAGACATCTACTCTAGACCAGGTTCTGATCCCCTAAAGAACAACATGTATTGATGGGGTGAAAATGACAACAGCCTTGCAAGAAAACAAACCAAGTCACCTGTGTATTCCTACAGTCAGGAAAGACCATCAGAGCCCTAACCTTCAGGACTGGAGGATTGAAAATGTTCAGATAAAAATACACACATAGGGGTGCCTGTGTGGCTCGGTAGGCTAAGCATCCGACTTGGGCTCAGGTCATGATCTCACAGTTTGTGAGTTCGAGCCCCGCATCGGGCTCTGTGCTGACAGCTTGGAGCCTGCAGCCTGCTTTGAATTCTGGTTATCCTTCTCTCTCTGCCCCTCCCCTGCTCATATTCTATCTCTCTCTGTCTCTCAAAAATAAATAAATTTAAAAAAAGTTTTTTCAATGTTAAAAAAAATACACACATAATCGCAGGGTCAAAACTCTCAAGAGGATGGGAAGGTCATTTAATATAATTAATGTAATAAATTTGTAAAATAAATATAACACAGATACACTAAATAAGGGAAGTGGTAATATTTGAGACATTAATGTGTGGCTGTACGGAAAGGTCCTTGATGAACTCAGATTTTTAAATATGTTCATGATAAGAAAAGAGCCATACAACCAAAGGCAAAAAAAATTAAAGAGCAGTGCTTATCTGCTAGTTAATTCCCGTTATAATTCTGATGGCAAGTAATCTGCAGCAACCGTGAGCAAACAAACCCAAAATGAGTCAAAGATTATGCTTCAAATTATAACAATTAGTGATAGATTCGTGAGTCAGTGGGATGGTGGGTTGGTTGCCTAGTAAATTCTACAAAGTATTAGCAAGAAATTCTATAAAGAACCAGAAAGGGTCCTTTTGATGGTCAGTGGTATAAATAGTAACAATAGAAAGAAGAAAAAAAGGCAGAAGCACTCAATTTCTATTTTGGTTGTATCTTTACCAAGAATGATCTTCAGACTGGACAAGGCAGGAAAAAAAGACAGGGACGTTAAAAGAAAATGAGTACAAAAGAGAGAACGTTCTAGAGAATAGAAAAAGTTCAAAATACGATGGCAGATAAGAATCTCTAAAAGAATCACAAAGAACAGAGATTCTTGAAGCCCAGAGGAGGAAGAATAGTTTTACTTTCCTAAAGAACATAAAAATGGGGGCGCCTGGGTGGCTCAGTCGGTTGAGCATCTGACTTCAGTTCAGGCCATGATCTCGTGGTTCATGAGTTCAAACCCTGCATCGGGCTCTGTGCTGACAGCTCAGAGCCTGGAGCCTGCTTCAGATTCTGTGTCTCCCTCTCTCTCTGCCCCTCCCCCACTCGTTCTCTGTCTCTGTCTCTCTCTCAAAGAATAAATAAACATTAAAAAAAAAAAAGGAACTAAAAAATGGTTTCAAGAATGGAAACAGCTGATCTGAGAGACCTTAGAAAAGAAGGAAGTCAGGGCTGGGACTCACATGGTTTCACACCCAAGTCACAACACAACAATCGAATCCCACTTCCTTTTCTCAAGGTCATCCTTGATTTTTTTTTTAATTTTTTTTTTCAACGTTTTTTATTTATTTTTGGGACAGAGAGAGACATAGCATGAACGGGGGAGGGGCAGAGAGAGAGGGAGACACAGAATCGGAAACAGGCTCCAGGCTCCGAGCCATCAGCCCAGAGCCTGACGCGGGGCTCGAACTCACGGACCGCGAGATCGTGACCTGGCTGAAGTCGGACGCTTAACCGACTGTGCCACCCAGGCGCCCCAAGGTCATCCTTGATTTGAAGAAGAGGGCAATGATAGAGAACGTTCTTTTTTCATAAGGATCTCTATGGACCACACAGCTAGATAAAATTCACCGCTGGGAAAACAAGTCCCCGTGTGCTGATTGCCGACATATGGTGTGAACCCAACCCCAAATGAGATCGCTAGTCCCCACACTGCTCCCTGCTTTAGTCAAAGACATGAATAACAATATGGAAGGTCAACCCATCAAATGTGCAAAGCCTACAAGGCTAATTGGACTGGTAATGCAATTAATGCCCAAACAGGATTCAAAACACTCTTCTTATTACATCAAAAGAATAAGCAAACATGAGAAAAAAGTTCCCATGTTGTTTCAAAAGCCTACCTGCTCAGACACCTGCTCAGATGGAGAAAATCTGGTCTTAAATACCATATGATTTCGCTTCTATGTGGAGTTTAAGAAACAAAACAGATTGAACACAGGGGAAGGGAAGGAAAAATAAAGTAAGATAAAAACAGGGAAGCAAACCATTAGAGACTCAACTATAGAGAACAAATTGAGGGGTTGCTTGCTGGAGGGGTGGTGGGTGGGGGATGGGCCAAATGGGTGACGGGCACAAGGAGGACGCTTGTTGGGATGAGCACTGGGTGTTACACGTAAGTGATAAACCCCTAAATTCTACACCCGAAACCAATACAACGCTATACGGAAGGAAAAAAAGTAGTGACAAAACTACTCTAAGTCGAGATAATGCGTTCGATTATTTGCATCAATTACCTTGTTTAAATTACCATGTTAAAAATACTGTGAGGCGTTTCCACGGATGAGAAAACTGAGTCTCCATAAGATAAGTCATTTGCTGAGGTTACCCAGCTAGTGAAGGGTTATACTGCCTTTATCATGAAGTTGCAATACGACTCAAACTGGCTTGGAGGTAAAATAAATAAATTAATTAAAAGAATGCGTTATTTCATGAATGTGAGCAGTCCAATGGCACAAGTCCCCTCAGGAGGGCAAAGCTGTCGCTGGGATTCAGTCTGTTTTCTCCACCCCTTGATCATTTTTCCTCTCTGTGGTCTTCATCCTCAGGCTGTTTTCCTACACGATAGCAAAGGAAGTCACGGGCCTCCTGGGTTATGTCTGTGGAGACAGACCGCTACGTACTCCCAGAGATGCAAGGAAAGGAAAGTATGCTGCATGTTTAACTACCCTAGTTTCCTTCTGGAGTTTCCATTAATGCTGAAGGTGGCATTTCCACCCTACACGCACCTATTCAAAATAAAATCTCATGGCGTCTGGGTGGCTCAGTCGGTTGAGGGTCCAACTCCTGATTCCAGCTCAGATCAAGATCTCACGTCTCATGAGTTCCAGCCGGGCCCCACCTTGGGCTCCGCACTGACAGCACAGAGCCTGCTCCGGATTTTCTCTCTCTTTCTCCCTCTCTCTCTCTGCCCCTCCCCTGCTTGCCCGCATGCTCACTCTCTCGCTCTCAAAGTGAATAAACTTTTAAAATACCACTACGACTACTGGGGGCATCGGGGTGACTCGGTCGGTTGAGCGTCTGACTGCGGCTCAATCTGTGAGTTCGAGCCCCATGTCGGGCTCTGTGCTGACAGCTCGGAGCCCCGGAGCCTGCTTCCGATTCTGTGTCTCCCTCTCTCTGCCCCTCCCCCACTCGCGCTCTGTGTGTGTCTCTCTCTCTCTCTCTCTCAAAAATAAATGAACGTTAAAAAACTTTTTTAGGAGCGCCTGGGTGGCTCAGTCGGTTGAGCGTCCGACTTCGGCTCAGGTCACGATCTCACGGTCCGTGAGTTCGAGCCCCGCGTCGGGCTCTGGGCTGATGGCTCAGAGCCTGGAGCCTGCTTCCGATTCTGTGTCTCCCTCTCTCTCTGCCCCTCCCCCGTTCATGCTCTGTCTCTCTCTGTCTCAAAAATAAATAAACGTTAAAAAAAAATTTTTTTTTAAACTTTTTTAATAAAATAAAAGTACTACTACTAAATATAGTCTCAAGTCAATGATATTACAGTAGTGCCGTATAGTGACGGATGGCGGCTACACTTGTGAGCACAGCAGAACATACAGAGATGCTGAATCACGACGTTGTACACCTGAAACTAACGTAACATCGTAGGTCAACTATACTCAAATAAAAAAATTAAAAGAAAAAAAGAAAAAGAAAATCGTGCCTTTAATAAAATCCATCCGAAAAAAAAAAAAAAAAAGATCTGTAGGTTTCACGGTGAAACTGAACTAAACCTACTGACAGAGATCACAGCACAGATAGGATCTCAAAAATATGATGCTGGATAGCAGAAGCCAAATAAGAAACACAGGAAATTCTGCTAGCGGCAGAAGTAACCTACAGTGATAAAAATATAATCGGACCATCAGTTTGCCTCCAGCTGGGGAGGGGCGGGGGGGGGGGGGGCGGTGGTATTGGAGGAAGGGGCACAGAGGGATTTTCTGGGGTGATGGAAATTTTCTGCATCTTGACGAGGCATCCTCCAGCACTGACTAAACGGTGGATTTACAATCTGAGCATCTCATGGCGCGTAAATTGGTATCTCAGTTTCCACGAGATGATTTAGTAGAAGCTAGAAAGGTAGGGAGGCGGTCAGAAGTGTAAAAAGAGTCTTGGGTTCTCACTGGCAGAAACTGGGTGTCCAGAGCTGCGTTGGTGTTCATCCCTGCATGTTGGGGTCAGATCTGGGCCCCACATTTGAAAGCACTGACATCGTGAGGTGGGCTAAAGGAGACCCGGATGGCGAAGGGTCGGGATCCCACAGCATCCGAGGACAGGAACCGGAGCCACCTGCCACGGAATGGGAGACACACAGGAGGACAGGGAGGGGCCTCAGATCCTGAAAGGTGTTCAGGGGAAGGAGGAAAGGGCCTCTGTGTGCGTCTCCTGGGGGCAGAACTAAGCCTACTCGCTAGAATCCGGAGAGAGGAGAATTGGGGCTCTCTCCGACCTGAGAACCTCCATTCGTAAAGGAATAAATGGATAAAAATGGTGAGCGAATGGAGACATGAACAAACTGTCCCAAAGTGAAATGGAAGCCCCTCGTGATCTGGTAAATTTCCCGTGACTCAAACTATTCAAGGAAAGACTGGTGGACTTCCATAAAAATGCTTTCAAGCACTCGCGAAAGGCCAACCCAGATGACGGACTACGTCCAGATTCCTGCTGGACATCTCCCCTTGGACAGCCCAGAGCAATTCAGCCCACCGTGTCCAAACCCACATTCCTCTGATGGCCTTTCAGGGCCTGCTCCCCTCGCTTTCCCCTGCGCCTCTACGAAGGGTTTGATCAGCGTCCCCCGTCATCCTAGTCAAAAGCAGCCCTGCAGACGTTGTCCCCCAAAATGCTCAGTCCCCCCACCAGCTTCCTCTCTCACCTCCACTCTTGCTTCTTTTACGTTCATCCTCCTCAGCTGGCCAGAGCCATCTTTTCCATAACGTGAATCTAGCCCTGTCATTCCCCTACTGAAAACCCTCTAGGCGTTTTTAGGACCCCCGACTTTGAAAGGCAAGTCTGATCTCTCCGGGGAGGCATGGAGGTCCTCCGGCCCCCAGCCCCTACCTACACCGACCTCAATCCCCATGTCTCACGGCCCCCTCCCTGCAGTCTGCATTCTATTACTACTCGAGCTTACACCTTCCACCCTGGTTCAGGCCGGACCTTCTCTGGCCAAGGTCTTTCTAACCCTGAAATGGCACACCAACCTCGCTCAAGCTTCCTCTTCTTCCTTCTTCCTTCTCCTGGCTTCCTTCTCCTTCCTTCTCCCTGGCCCCCATTCTGTGTTCCCACAGCACCGTGTGCTCCTTCTACCTTATCCCGTACTCTATTTTCATGACCTGATTTTGTGAGCATCTTCGAGCAGACTGCCCTTTGTCAGAAACGAGCCCTCCTCCTCACTTTCCCGCCCCTGGCAGCTGGCACCTTTCTTGGCACACAGAAGGGGCATTAATTAACATTTGCTAAAGGAAAGTAAATGAACTGCACTGTATTTTTTGAACCCCATCACTCAGTTTCTTAACAATTAACAGGTGATAACACCGGCTTCACTATAACCCAAAGGCCGAAGAGACCACATGAGGGTTAAAATGAAGCAGGTAGGGATGACTCTCTCTGCAACCGTCCCAGTAAGTGGTACCCCCCCCGCCGCCTTAATGCTGCCACAAGCGTGCGGGCTAACCGCCACCTCCCACATTCTGGAACCAAGGGGCTGCTTCCAGAACTCAGGTCCAGAAAAGACAGCTGCACTGCCGGATATAATCTTTGCACTGTCCTTTCGGGGCTCCGGGAGGAAAGCCCTATTCAATCAAAAATCTCCTATGAGAGGGGCGCCTGGGTGGCTCAGTCGGTTAAGCTTCCGACTTCGGCTCAGGTCATGATCTCACGGTCCGTGAGTTCGAGCCCCGCGTCGGGCTCTGTGCTGACCGCTCAGAGCCTGGAGCCTGTTTCGGATCCTGTGTCTCCCTCTTTCTCTCTGACCCTCCCCTGTTCATGTTCTGTCTCTCTCTGTCTCAAAAGTAAATAAACGTTAAAAAAAAATTTTTTTTTAAAAATCTGTGAGGAAAGACGCTTTTGGGCGAGTCCAAAATATTATTAGTAAACTACCAAGAATAGCCTTTTGCTGGCAGGTAAACCTGCCTAGAAGAAACGGAAAATGATCTTGCCCTTCATGATCAAGTCAGCAAACCTGTGTTTGGGTTTTGTTTTGCTTTGTTTTGTTTTATTTTGTTTTATCAGAGTGGAAGAACACAGCAGCCCCTTCTCTGAAGAACACACCGATTATACACAAGAAAACCGTGCATCCCCTGAGCAGGTTCACGGTGACAACGTGCTGATCGAATGAAGCTGAATCCCCAGAAGGGGTTCTTATTTACTCATTTCAGACATGCAGACACAAGAGCAAAAAATACAAGGTTCCACTTCTTGCTCTCAGTTTCAATTAACAATAACAAAGGTAACAGAAAGGCCTCAGAGGAGAGTCCAGGCAGGAGCTGAACAAGTAATGGCCGACTCTTAGTATCTGTGCTAATCAGGGAAAGAAAGACGTGAATAGTTTAAATTTTTTTTAATGTAGATTTGAGAGAGAGAGAGGGAGAGAGAGACAGAGCGCAAGCGGGGAAGGGGCAGAGAGAGAGAGGGAGACACAGAATCCGAAGCAGGCTCCAGGCTCCGACCTGTCAGCACAGAGCCCGACACAGGGCTCGAACCCCCCGAACCGTGAGATCATGACCCGAGCCGAAGCCAGACGCTTAACCGACTGAGCCACCCAGGCACCCCAGATGTGAATAATTTAAAAGAACCACCATCAAAACAAGACGAAACAAAAACCTAACTCTTACATTAAGCAATGTTCCAACCTCTGTCCCTACTGAAACTCTTACGAGAGTTCCTGTTGTTCCTGATGATGGCTTTCTTCCCTAAGGCTTTGTGTCAGGAAGCTCCCTTTCGAAACAGGTCCTTCCCCTGGCCTCTCTTTGTAGCTGGCTCAGAGACATAACAGAGCCACAGTGGGCACAGGCAGCTCCTGAATGATGCCTCACTGGCCTCTGCATCCTCCGTACCTAGAACCGCGTCTGGTTCATTGCAGGCGTTCAACAAATGTTCGCGTAATTGACGTGAAATGATTATCTAAGAGAAATATGCTCGAGTTCCAGCTTGGGCCCTAACTACTGACAAGTCACATTATTTCCTTATGTGAAAAGTGAGGAAGGTAGACTGGGCTAGCCCTGATGCCTCTGGGTTGCACATATCTGGGGGACCAACCCCCACCCCCTGCCACTCCTACTTGAGTTCCAGCAATTGCCATTTAGGCAGAGCACTGTGGGAGCGGTCCCCTCAGAGCCGTGCACCTGCCACAGTCCCGCACCCCTTCTGGTTTTATAAATCAGTAAAGAGGGGCGCCTGAGCGGCTCGGTTAAGCGTCCAACTTCAGCTCAGATCTCACAGTTCATGGGTTCAAGCCCCGTGTCAGGCTCTGTGCTGACAGCTTGGAGCCTGGAGCCTGCTTCGGATTCTGTGCCTTCTCCTCTCCCTGCCCCTCCCCTGCTCGTGCTCTGTCTCTCAAAAACAAATAAATGCTTAAATAAATCGGTAAAGAAATAGGCAATCTTGCAAGACTAAGTGTGCATGACCTATTTATTGAACAATCAAACACTGACTAAGCACCTGCTAGCCTTTACAGAATAGAAACACTGGGCAAAAGAGTATTGTTAATGAGTTGAAAAAGTCAGGCATATAACGAAAGGGTAACTGGCGAAGGACGTCCATATGTGATCAATGCCCAAATAATAAGACAGCCAATAAATGCTGCGAGACTCCAGGAGAGCGATCACGGTGGTCGGGGAGGCCAGACTCGAAGGGGCCCGACACATCTAGACCTGCAACAGAAATCCTCTGTTTGTGCTCAGGTATCACAGTAAGTGGACACTGCAGTCTGAGGATATGAACTAACCATAGTATTATTTCCTGCTTCTCTTCTGATGAAGCGGATGGCACAGGGTGACAGGTCAAAAGCAAAGAAGCAGGAGAAGCAGAAAACAAAACCAAACCACCACTACCACAAAAAACCCAAAAACCAAACCAAAACAAAAACCTCTGAAAGCAACATACTAAGTAAATGCCAGGTGGCTACAGAGATTTAGGCCAAGCTCAGACTCCTATTCGGGACACATGCACCTGTCACTAGGAGGCCTGAAAATATTCTCGTATTTGCAAGTGCTTTATTTGAGCCACCCATACAGATGCCTCCAAACACCCCGGAGCAATACAAAGGCGCCACAGTGCCCACAAACCCTCCAGTCCACAACCCCGCGGTCACTTTTAAGTGTCTGGGGAAGGCACAGTGATTTTCTGGCAGCAGGTTTGTTTTCCTGACCATGTGCCGCTCCTGCTAGTGCAGCAATGACACTGTGTTCCCGGAGCACGGGTGCACCGACAGATGGTGTGAGAGGACCAGAGTCACGCGAACGGCTTCCGTGAAGCCAGCCCGGAATGCAAATGGAACCTGCAGAGAAGTTAAACGAGGAGAACAAGAAACTGACTCTACGATCGGACTGCCACTCAAACAACGGCATGGGACGCACAGGAAGCCAAACTGTGTCCCCTACCATATGTCTCACACGGCAGTGCCCCAACCGTCACACCGTTTGTTGGCCTGGGGATCTTAGTCCTGGAGGATGGGCTCCTTCCGAGTGAGGGGAAACATCTTATTTTAGAGACTCAGTACCCGGCACGATTCAGGTTTGCTAAGCGCGTGAGATGCAAACTGATAATTGATGGATAAATAAATAAGTGGACGGATAGGTAAATAAATGGCAGCTCAGATGTGGGAAGCACAGCGCTCGGTGACTGTCCTCATGGGAGCAAACGCCAATCGGAATGCGGATACAGTGCTGCGTACAAACAGGGCTTCTGACTCCTGGCTCGAGAGAAGCAGCTGACCAGGGCCATACGGACTGGAGAACAGCCAGACGCCAGGACTTGGCTTCTCTCTGCTTCTTTGAGGCCAGGCTCCTCAGCACAGGGCAAATTCACCACAGGGGAAACCAGATGCTAAGGCCTCTTTTTTCAAACCACCCACCTCTCTCTTGCTGCTGAACCCTGTTTCTAAAAGGAGCAAAGGAAAAGAAGGCTTTCTTCTTTGCATTAAACAAGATGATTAGTGAAGCCTCTCCACCTCCGTTAGTAATACATCTTGTGGGTTCAGCTCAAAACTGGGAGGGCGCCTGGGTGGCTCAGATGGTTAAGCGTCCAACTCTTCATTTTGGCCCAGGTCATGACCTCACGGTTTGCGGGTTCAAGCCCCGTGTCAGGCCCTGTGCTGACAGAGAGGAGCCTGCTTGGGATTCTCTGTCTCCCTCTCTCTCTGCCACTCCTCAATTAGCATGTGTGCATGTGCGCTCTAGCTCTCCCTCTCTCTCTCTCTCAAAATAAATAAACTTTCTTTTAATTTTTAACATTTATTTATTTTTGAGAGAGAGAGAGGGAGCATGAGCATGAGCAGGGGAGGGGCAGAGAGAGAGGGAGACACAGAGAGAGAGGGAGCTGTCAGCACAGAGCCCGATGCGGGGCTCGAACTCACAAACCATGGGATCATGACCTGAGCTGAAATCAGATGCTCAACCAACTGAGCCACAGGCTCATTTTTTTAAAAATAGGGAGAAGTGACAGCCCGTGTGCCCTGATGTAACGTTAACAAAACTAACTTTTGTCCTAACTCAGACAAAAATAATCAAAGAACCGGTTCCGATAAAAGCAGACTTACGCAGGCAGAGTTTACAGACCCTTGACATTTTTGCTTTTCAGAGCAATACATCTGCAAAGAGTACAGAATGCAATTTAACATGAGTACCAGTCCGGCCTGTCACTAACAGATGTGGGAATCCTCGGCAAGCTACCTTACCTTACTAAGCCTCAGTTTTCTCATTTACAACATGAAGCAGTTAACCCCAAATGTCCCTTCTAGGTCTGTTCCTATGAATCCCAAAACCAAATGGATCACAGCAGAAGTCAACTGATTACCACGTAGAATGCATTCTGAAATGATTACTCAGGTACTATTATCATTTATCGACTGTTTTTATTATCGCTCATTCTATGTCACACACAGAGCAAAGAAAGACAAGTTAAAGTCCCTAGTTAATTGTTTGGTCATTATTAATTTACATTTATAGAGAGCTGTCCTTTGTAGGCTCAATAAAATTATTTCATCTGTTCCTTATGATACCCCCTTGAGATAGGAAGGGCAGATTATCATCCCCCTATTAGAAATGGGGGGTTATTACGCTGAGGTCATAAACTGTGCCGTCAACAATCTAGGGCTGTAGAGAGATAATCCGCTTATACTCACAGACTTAAATTTTGGGGAGTACAGCGTGACGTTAAAAGAAAAAGCTTCATCGGAAACACTTACTTCAGCTCATTGGTTTCCATGCCCTGGGCGATGGCCATGATGATGCCGCCATGATCTCCCCAAGTATAGTAGTGAGGTCCAGGAAGTGCCTAAAGAGGAAAAGCCAGCGCTGATGCCACCGCTGTGGAGGTGACTGGGCAGAAACCATGCACGCCACACAGGCACACACATACACGGGCACACACATGAAAACGCAGCAGCAACACCAACCACTTGAATACAATGTTTTGGTTTTCAGGGCACATTCACATCCATTACCTCGTTTGCTCCACACGACGCTGGGATAGGACAGCAAGTTCTCATATCCTAATTGGTTTTTTTTTTTCACAAATGAAGAAAGTAGGGTTCACATTAAAGGGGCTGACTATAAACAGTAGAGGCAGGAGTCAAACCCAAATCTACTCTCACCAACCAGAGATTAAAAATTAACCAACTGGAGGGGCGCCTGGGTGGCTCAGTCGGTTGAGCGTCCAACTGCGGCTCAGGTCACGATCTTGCGGTTTGTGAGTTCGAGCCCCGTGTCGGGCTCTGTGCTGACAGCTCAGAGCCTGGAGCCTGCTTCGGATTCTGTGTCTCCCTCTGTCTCTGTCCCTCCCCTGCTCACGTTCTGTCTCTCTCTTTCTCTCAAAAATAAATAAACATTAAAAAAAAATTTAACAATTAACCAACCGGAGTTCGAATTCTACCGTGATTATATAAACCCACGGCAGTCCATCGTCCCTGCCAATTACAACTGAAAACTTTGAACAAGATACAAAAATCAGCTGCCCAAGGATGCTGAAAAGTAAACAAAATCAGGTGGCTTGTGTAGGGGACTTAAAAACCTGAGAATCAGCTACCACAAGGTTGGGGTTCCCTGGTATGGCTTTGCCCCAAGGGAAAGTCCCAGTCATGGAATACCTCAGTCCCAGATGGATGGCTAAACCTTCAGGAGAAACTGTTTCTGGCTAAGGAATCAGGAAACGAAGCCTCTACAAGCCTGGGAGAATGTGGATGAAATCCCAGAGGGGAAAGTGTCGAACAAGTAAATCCTCTAATTCTGTGTATATGAACTCATGCCCAACCCCTAAACTAAACATGTGTGCAGCAGGACCTAAACCAGCAAAGCAAAGGTTTAGCGAACAGAACTGAGATTTTAACTGCCGCCCTCAGAATACAAAAAGGAAGCTCAAGTCTGAATCTGAGCAGATTTACTACATGCTAAAACAAAAAATATCGACATTCCTCCAGTAGATTTTATTCCATGCATCTCATTCACATGTCCAGCACACAATCCAAAATTACTCAACATGCAAGCATATCAATAAAACGTGTCCAATTCTCAAGGGAAAAGACAATCAACGGGGCCAACACCAAGATGATTCAAATGCCAGAATAACCGAAGACTTTAAATAACGATCATAACTCTGTCTCATGAGTTAAAGGAAAACACACTTGAAACGAACAAAAGACATGAATTCTTCCCAGAGAAGTGGAAACTCTTTTTTAAGGAAAGAATTTTAGAACAGAAAAATATAACATCTGAAGTAACAAATTCACTAATGGGCTCAACAACAGAATGGAAATGACAGAGGAATTGGTGAACTTGGCAATAAATATAGAAGAGTAGAAATTATGCATCCTAAAGAGCACACCAGGGGCGCCTGGGTGGCTCAGTCAACTTTGGCTCAGGTCATGATCTCACATCTCGTGAGTTCGAGCCCTCTGGCAGGCCCTGTGCTGACAGCTCAGAACCTGGAGCCTGCTTCGGATTCTGTGTCTCCCTCTCTCTCTGCCCCTCCCAGCTCGCACTCTGTCTCTCTGTCAAAAATAAACAAACATAAAAAACATTTTCAAATTAAAAAAAAGAACACACAAAAAAAGATTGAAAAGAAAAAAGCTCCACAGACAGGGAGGACAATAATAAAAGGTCTAAGCATGTGTAACTGGAGTCCAAGAATAACAGGAAAAAGAGACTAGAGCAGGGAAAAAAAAAAAATTGAGGAAATAATGGCTGAAACTTTCCCAAATGTGGTGAAAAACATACATTCACATACTCAAGATCAGCATACCCACACAGGAAAAACGCAAAGAAAACCACATCTAGATATATCACAAGAAAACTGCTGAAAACCAAAGATAAGGAAAAAAATATTGAAGCATTTACACAAAATGACGCATTGCATACAGGAAACTGGAAACTAAAATGACTACAGATTTCTCATAAGAAACCAGGGAGGCAAGAAGATAGTAGCACGTCCTTAAAGTAGTGAGAGAAAATTACTGTCAAACCAGAATTCTATATCCAGCACACATATCCTCCAGGAACGAAAGCGAAATACAGAGATTCTCAAATGAAGGAAAACCAAGAAAATGCGTAGCCAATAGGTCTGCTCAACAAAAAATGCTAAAGGAGTTTCTTGAGGCTGTAGGGAAACCTATCAGGGGCTTACAGGGATTCTCAGGAATGGGCAAAAGAAATAACCTGGGTAAATATGAGAGACTGTTTTTTTCCCCCTTGAACTCTTTAAAACTGGTATTAAAACTGGTATTTAAAAACAGGTAAAGCAAAACAAAAGCAAAAACACTGTCTTATAGTGTTTTAATGTATATCGATGGGATACACAGAATAATAACAAAAAGGTCAGGAAAAGAGAAAGGGACTTTCGTGCTTGCAAGGTTTCTAAATTTTAGGTTAGGTGTAACATTATGTTAAGAGCAATGTTAATTCAAAAAAGACTATGAAAGATTAAATATACATGTTGTCATCCTCAGAGTAACCACTAAAAAAATACAAAGAGAGGCACCTGGGTGGCTCAGTTGGTTAAGAAACCGACTCTTACTTTTGGCTCAGGTCATTATCTCATGGTTCCTGGGTTCAAGCCCCACGTCAGGCTCCACACTAATAGGGTGGGGCCTGCTTGGGATTCTATCTATCCCTCTCACTCTCTGCCCCTCCCATGTTCTCTCAAAATAAATAAATTATTTAAAAAATATAAACAAATATAATAAAAAGACAATACCTAAATAAAAGTAGAATGCCAAAACTATCTAAATAATATTAAAAAGGCAGTAAAGGAAGAACAGAGGAATAAAAAATAAAGATCATATATACATACATAAAATCATGGACCTAAATCCAACTATATCAATAATTATGTTAAATGGTAACAGTCTTGGGCACCTGGGTGGCTCAGTCGGTTAAGCTCGGGTCTTGATTTCAGGGTCATGAGTTCAAGACCTATATTGAGTTCCACACCCAAAAAATAAAATAAGTAAATAAATAAAATGGTGAATTTTATGGTATGTGAATTACATCTCAACTTTAAAGGGGAACATTAAAAAATATTCTGAAATGAGTGACAGCAAAATTATAACATCTCTAAAATTTGTGGCCGTAGCTAACACAGTATTTAGAGGAAACTTACAGCTTTAAATGTTTCTATTAGGAAAAATATCTAAAATCAGTGACCTAAAGTTACACCAAAAAAACTACAAGAAGAAAAGCAAAGTAAATCCGAAGTAAATAACGTTAAAGACAATACAAAAGAGCAGAAATCAACAAAAGAACGAACAGAGACAAAGCCAAAAGCATGTTCTTTAAAATGATCAATAATATTGACAAACCAGTAACTAAACTAATAAAAGCAAAATAGAAAAAAAAAAACACACAAATTATCAATATCAGGAATGAAAACAGGTTATCACCACAGATCCTATAGACATTAAAAAAAATTAAATACCTTGAGTCATTTTAACCCAATAAGTTCAATAACTTAGATGAAACTCACCAAGACAGACACAAGTCGTAGAAAATCTGAATAGTTCTCTATCTGCCAGAGAAACTGAATTTCTAACCAAAACATTCCCAAGAAGACTCCCAAGAATAAAAATGTGCTACTAAAAATAAATTTGAAAATAATTAAAAAAATAAAAAATAAAAAAAAAACAGAAGACGACTCTAGGTCGAGATACATTCACTGGTTAATTATTCAAGAAAAAAAAATAACACCACTTTTACATAAAAGAGGAATCACTGCTCAACTTGTTCTATGACACCAGCCCAACCCTAACACCAAAACTTGAAAAGACATTACAAAAAAAAAAAAAAAAAAGCAGACCAATATCTCTCTCATGAATAATGTAAAAATCTGTAACAAAGTATTAGCGACTCAAACCTAACCTTATATAATAAGGATAATATATCGGGGCGCCTGGGTGGCTCAGTTGGTTGAGCGTCCGACTTTGGCTCAGATCATGATCTCACGATTCGTTAGTTCAACCCCCCGCGTCAGGCTCTGTGCGGGTAGCTCGGAGCCCAGAGCCTGCCTCGGATTCTGTGTCTCACTCTCTCTCTCTCTCTGCCCCTCCCCAGCTTGCACTCTGTCTCTCCCTCTCTCAAAAATAAATGAACATTAAAAAAAAATTTTTAATCAGGATAATATATCATAATGAAATCGAGTTTATCCCAGTAATTCGAGATTAGTATAATAGTCAAGAATCAAACAACGTAAATACCATATCATATATGTGATGGTACGATAATGAAAAAAATTACGTACTTTGGTCTTCATTCCCAGCTCCTGGTCAGAGCTCTTAAAAACCTTGTAACTTCCTGACTGATGGGAGTGATGTGTATCTTACATATCCTATATCCCTTAGAACTTCCTGGATGATAGGAGAGTCCTTTGTTCTAATAAGGTGACTCTCGGTGGACCCCTGGACAGTACAGGGGCTTGCTACCAGAAAAGCTAAACACGATTAGAAGCCTGAAACTTTCAGCCCCACCCCATCCCCTGGGGAAAGGACAGAGGGCTGGAGAGTCTAAGTTCATAATCAATCATGCCTAAATGATGAAGCCACCATTAAAAAAAAACATCCCTGGGGCTCCTGGGTGGCTCAGTCAGTTGAGTATCCGACTCAGGTCACGATCTTGCAGTCCACGAGTTGGGAGCCCCACGTCGGGTTCTGTGCTCACAGCTCGGAGCCCGGGGCCTGTTTCAGATTCTGTGTCTCCCTCTCTCTCTGCCCCTCCCCCGCTCATGCTCGCTCATACGCGCACGCGCGCGCTCTCTGTTTCAAAAATAAATAAATGTTAAAAAAAAAAAACAATTTTTTTAAGCAAAAATAAAAATTAAAAAATCCCCTAAACTGAAAGATGTGAAGAGCTCCCAGGTTGATGGAGACATCCACATGCTGGGAGGCTGGCACATCTCACCTCCACGAGGACAGAAGCTCCTAGCTCAGGACCCTTCTGGACCTTGCCCTATGTACCTCTTCATCCAGCTACTCATCTATAGCCTTTGTAATATCCTGAATAATAAACTGATGGACGTAAGTAAATATTTCCTTGAATTCTGTCAGCCATTCTAGCAAATTATGGAACCCAAGAAGCTTGCGGGGCGGGGCGGGGGGGGGGGGGGGGAGGTGGTTCATAGGAACGTCCTATTTATAAGCTGCTCAGTCAGAAGAATAAGTGACAACCTGTACCTTGCAATTAGCATGAGAGGTGAGGTGGGGTGGGGTTCAGTCTCACACGAGACTGAACCCTTATCCTTCGGGGTCTGTGCTGACTCCAGCTGGCTGGAGTGTAGGACTCAAGTGTAGGACATCCAGTTGGTGTCCAGAGACTTGGAGAACTGCTCCTTGTGAGGGGAAACTCCCCCAACATTGGGTGTCACCAGTATTCTGAGGGGCGCCTGGGTGGCTCAGTCAGTTAAGCATCCGACTCGTGATTTTGGCTGGGTGATCTCACAGTTCATGGTTTCAAGCTCTGAGTCGGGCTCTGTGCGGACAGTGTGGAGCCTGCTTGGGATTCTCTCTTTCTCCTTCTCTCTCTGCCCTTCCCCTGCTTGTGATCTCTCTCTCTCTCTCTCTCTCTCTCTCTCTCCCTCAAAATAAATAAATAAACTTTTAAAAAATGGTACTTCAAATCTCTTTTTAAAAAGTATTCTGGGGCACCTGGGTGGCTCAATCAGTTAAGCATCCGACTCTTGAATTCCGTTCGACAATTAAGTAATGGCTCCAGGGCTATCCCAGCCCACGGCCTGTGCTGTCCCTGCTCCGTCTTGCCACTTCATCTTCCCCCATAAACCCACCCACTCATGCAGATTCTGTGGGACAAGGAGAGGCGGCAGGTGCTCAGGAGACTGGCCCTCGACCCGGTCCAGCCACCGTGCGGGAGCCTCAGTCTCATCATCGATGCTGACACATAAGGACCCTGGTCGGCTCTGACAGGCTGTCATTTTATAATTCTAAACCAACTACCCAATTTCAGATGGGGAAAACCTCAGCTCCAAAGGGCACAGAAGATTTATCCAGGCTCACAAAGAAAAGGTCCCAGGACCTCCCAGACTCGTCTAACTTTCTCGACAGTCAGGAGTAACATCTATCAGCCAACAATACATGGTGTCCACTATAATCATCAAAAAAAAAAAAAAATAAAAGGCAAGTGGGACACCTGGGTGGCTCAGTTGGTTAAGCGTCTGACTTTGGCTCGGGTCATGATCTCATGGTTCCTGGAGTTCAAGCCCAGCGTCGGGCTCTCTGCTGTCAGCGAAGAGCCTGCCTCAGATCCTCTGCCTCCCTCCCTCTGGCCCTCCCCAGCTCACGCGTGACGATCTCTCTCTCTCTCTCAAAAATAACAAAAACATTTTAAAAAATTTTTTTAATTAAAACAAACTAAAGTAAAATAGGTGTAAGATGTGAACACTGCACAGCATGATTTTTAAATAGCCAATGAGCATATGAGAAGAAGCTCAGCATCATTAGTCACCAAGGAAAGGCCAATTAAGACCATGATGAGGGGGATGCCTGGGTGGCTCAGTCAGACTGAGCCTGACTCTTGATTTTGGCTCAGGTTATGATCTCATGGTTCATGGGTTCAAGCCCGCATCGGACTCTGTGCTGACAGCATGGAGACTGTTTGGGATTCTGTCTCTCCCCCTCTCTCTGCCCCTCACCTGCTATGCTCTCTCTCTCTCTCAAAATAAATTTTAGAAAATAAATTAAATTTAAAAAAATTTTAAAACACACAATGAGGGGTGCTGGGTGGTTCAACTGGTTAAGTGGCCAACTCTTGATTTCAGCTCAGGCCATACATAGTCTGACAGTTCATAAGTTTGAGCCCCAAAGAGGACTCTGCATTGAAAGCAAGGAGCCTGCTTGGAATTCCCTCCCTCTCTCTCTGCCCCTACCCTGCTCACGCTCTCTCTCTCTCTCCCTCTCTCAAAACTAAATAAACATTTTTTAAAAACCGTGATGAGACATCATTGCATACTCATTAAACTGTCTAGGGGCGCCTGGGTGGCTCAGTCGGTTAGGCGGCCGACTTTGGCTCAGGTCATGTTCTCACGGTCCGTGAGTTCGAACCCCGCGTCGGGCTCTGTGCTGACAGCTCAGAGCCTGGAGCCTGTTTCAGATTCTGTGTCTCCCTCTCTCTGACCCTCCCCCGTTCATGCTCTGTCTCTCTCTGTCTCATAAATAAGAATAAAAAAAAGTTAAAAAATAAAATAAAAATTAAAAAAAAAAAACTGTCTAAAATTAAAAAGACTGACCATACCAAGTGTTGGCGTGGACCTGAAGCATTCAGAACTCTCACACACTGTTGGTCGAAATGTAAAATGGTACATCCACTTGGGAAAACAATTTGGTAATTCCTTAAAAAGTTAAACATAAGACCCACTAAGCTGTCTAGTCATTCCATTCTGAGGTATCAGCCCGGAAGAAATAGAAATATGTAGCTAAAAAAAAAAAAAAAAAAAACAACACGTAATCAAATGTTATAACCGCTATAATTTACAATCGGCAAAAACTGTAATGCCCATCAACAGACGAATGAATAAACAAACTGTAGAATACCCCTACAGTGGGACGCCAATCAACAACAAAATGGGAAAGAGCCCCTGATACATGAAACCTCATGAATACACCTCAAAATCACCACGACGAGGGACAGAAGCCAGGCAAACGGGTGGCATATTATGAATCCATTTATATAAAACTTTAGAAAACGCTAACTAATAATCTGGCAGGGACGAGGTCAAGAGAAGGATGGACTGCGAAGGGGGAAGAAAGATACTTTGGGGAGGGACAGAAACGCTTGTTGTCTTAACTGTGGGGTCGGCGACGGTTTAGGGATGGTGACCAATTCTGATCAAACCGTACCCTTTCCTATGCAGAGTTTACTGTCCTCAACAGATAAAGGTAAGGAAAGACGGCACAGAAAAGAACTCGGGATCGGGGAATTTACGCTACTCATGAGTACCGGGAGGGGAACAAGAAGTACAGTCACCAATTTTCTGGGCAGCCTCTGCCCACCGCATTTCTATCTCACACTTCCCCTGTCACCACCCATGCCCTTCAAACCCCCAGACTGTCCCATGCGAACACCGCCTGAGCGCACTCAGATGCCCACTCGCACAGACGCAGTCTCAACCCTCCTCTCCCCTCCTTCCAAAAATAAGATCCCTTGTGCAATGCCTGCTCTTGGCGGGCATGAAGCATGCCTGGCAGGAGGCACAAGAGTGGCCCAAGCATTGGCCACATGACACTGCTTCACTGGAGAAGGAACAAGCCACTGCTTTCTACCCTGAAGGAGAGCGCTCGCAGATGTTCAAATCCCAGAGGACACCGGCATCAGAAGGTCCAAAACAAACCACAAGCCTATCTGCTGAGGAGAGAACACCCCGTTTCAAAAGGAAGGTCTGGCTCCCCAGAAGAGGAAAGCCAGCTGTTTAATCCTTCCCAAGGGGGTGGCGCAAGGATGCCCCCCACACTCCAAACTGTTCATGCTTTTTGACTCCTGGGCCTGAACGACATCTCTCACCCGAACACGGAGTTATGTTCTCCACCATCCTGGATGGTTCTTTTTTTTTTTTTTTTTTTTTTTTTTTTTTTTGTTAACATTTATTTTTGAGACAGAGAGAGACAGAGCGTGAACAGGGGAGGGGCAGAGAGAGAGGGAGACACAGAACCTGAAACAGGCTCCAGGCTCTGAGCTGTCAGCACAGAGCCTGACGCGGGGCTCGAACTCACAGACCGTGAGATCATAACCTGAGCCGAAGTCGGCCGCTTAACCAACTGAGCCACCCAGGCGCCCCTGGATGGTTCTTTATTTACGCGCACACACGACGTCTCGGTCCCAGATCCCTCAGCCTGAAGGACGGTAAGCCCTACCTCGTAGGAGAGAGGTGCTAGGTCTCTGTAAACTGTACAGAAGCCAAACAAACGTCGGGTATTATTAATGCTTCACATAGTACATATTTAAATATAAATGTGTACAGGGCGCCTGCGTGGCTCAGACATTAAGCATCTGACTTAGGCTCAGGTCATGATCTCACGGTTTGTGAGTTCAAGTCCCACATCGAGTGAGCTCAAGCCCCTCATTGGATAAACACGAGCCCCACTTTGGGTGAGCCCTGCCTTTCTCTCTCTCTCTCTCTCTCTCATTCCCTCTGCCCCTCCTGGGATTCTCTCTCTCTCTCTCTCTGCCTCAGTCTCCCCCTGGATCACTTGCACCCTCTCTCTCTCGCTCAAAGAAAAAACAATAACAATAAATAAAGAAGTAAATATGAACGTGTACATATCACATTCCCCAATAAGAAGCACCGTGAGGATGCTGGCTCTTCTGAGAACGCTACATCCCTCCTGACATCATGCGGGACGTACTCAGTTAAATTCTTGCCCAGTAGTCTGTTGCGATCTCCTGGTGGCTCCCCACACAGGCAGGAGAGTGCCCCTGAAAGCAACCCCTTGGCATGGGAGGCTGCTGAAAGCGTTGTTTCTCATTTTTTTTTTTTTAAACAAGTTTGGCAATTCTCTAATGTCCAGGGCTGGATGAACATTTTGGGACTATAAAGCGAATTCTACTTTCAGAACTAGTATGATCAGTGCCTAAGGACCCAAAGTAGCTCTACGAACTTAAGGTAAAAACAGTCTTCTGTGGCACCTGGGTGGCTCAGTCGATTGAGCGACTCACTTCGGCTCAGGTCACGCTCTCCCAGTTCACGGGTTCGAGCCCCGCGTCGGGCTCGGTGCTGAGAGCTCAGAGCTTGGAACCTGCTTCGGATTCTGTGTCTCCCTCTCTCTCTCTGCCCCTCCCTCGCTTGCACTCTCTCTCTCTCAAAAATAAACATTTTTAAAAAGTTTTAACGAAAAAAAGATACAAAAATAAATAAAACAGCCAGCTTCACACCAGATACCCACACCGTCCTTTGCCGACAGGGTCTGCAAACGTTATGCTGAGTACCCGCCCCATGCCAGGCCCTGCAAACCGGGCATTGCTTTGTCCTCTTGGGATATTTAGTTACATTTACAAGGCAGGGGGAAGAAAAGGTCTGTTTTTGATTCAAAGGGATAACTTTCGGCAAAATCGCCAGCCCACATTACAAGGTGTGGACGCAAGTCAGTGCAGCGGGCGCTCATGTGTGGCTCTGGGTTCCCCTCTTTATTTTACAGTCATACTTGGTGCCATTGACCTCCACCTGAGGCCACAAGTGTTCCTGAAATGCTGAGGCCCAATCGTGTTCTCAGACAAACAAGAACACGGGCTGAGGCTGGGGGCAGGGTTGGGGTCGGGGGGGGGGGGGGGGGGGGGGGGCAGGGGTGAAGCTGACCTCTCGCCATCGGGCTCCGGCACTGCTGGAGATGTACACGTTCGTCTTGCTTGCCAAGTTCTTTCCCACTGACCCTGAAATGCAAGAGGAATAATGACTTTCAATTTCAAGAATATGTCAGATACCCGCCTTGCCCAGCTAGGAATCCAAAGTGGTATTTAGCGACTGAGAACGTCTCCAAACCACAAACGGCACCTGCCGCAGCAGGTGTCCGTGGTCACCGCGTATTCGGCTGCGTGTAACCAAAGAGCTCAGCGCCTATGTGAGAAGCAGCAAAGCAGACCTACCGGTGGCAATGATGAGCCCGGGAGCGGACTCCTTGGACAGGATGGGCATCCTCCGGAGCTGAAGGTTGAGCAGCTGGCTGAGCCGCTGGGCCAGGTGGAGGGAACAGCCCTGGGCGAGCTACGGGACACAAGTTCCAGACCCCATCAGCACGTGACAGGATGCCTCCCGCTCCCCCAAAACACGGGGGCCCGTGTGAGGACACCGCGGCCACACACAGCGAAAAGGGAATCTGGCCCAGAGGAAACCAGAACGCACGCCCCAGCTGTCCCCGCACCGTCCCCCCTCCCACCCCAGGTGGATGCGATTATCCGAACCACACAAATGCCTCCCGCTGAAGAAAAGAGAAAAATAAAATTAAAACATTCCTTCGGAGACTCTCGGAGAACGGCAATTAGAAATCAGTGTCAACTCAAATAGATCGAAAGCTGTCACTCCCTCTAGATTACCCAGAGATAACTCTCACGTGATTTGGGACCGAAGAGAAATGAAAACGATTTCAGGGCACTCGTTGTTTAAGTCGGGAGAGATCAATTGCAAATAGGATTTACGCAACGCCGTCAGAGGAAACACCAAGAATCAGAAGTCATAAAGCTCCCAGATGTACAACACATGAGATCTAAAAATCCACATGAAAACAATTGTGATGCAGTCTGCATTCGTCCCAAGAACCGGCCCTGCGATGAACGTCCACTGCAAAACGAGTTACTCAAACTCGCCTCCACCACTTCACATCCGGATTTTAACAGTTCTGCAAACAAAGCCGTTTGCTGTGTGGTCGGGCCCGGTTCCCTTGGCCAGAATGTGATGGTCGAATGTCATCCGGCCACGTCTGGTGTTCTAGACACGGTAACTCTTGGGTGCGCTCACGTTAATAGGTAAAAGTTGACATGGTCTGCAAGATACGCTGGTTTTTATAAAAAAAAAAGGATCTAACAAACGTCCACCTTGCTGGCATCGCAGTTTCGCAAATGAAAACTGGAACAAGTTAGGCTGGGTCTCAAAGAAAGATGTGCCGACCAACCTGTTCTTTCACCACCTAAACTCACAAGCAGAAACGAAAAGCTCGACCAACTGTTGTACAACTCATAACTAAACAGACGAGTCAGGGGAATAAGCTGAGTTTCTTTTTTTTTTTTTTTTAATTTTTTTTAACGTTTATTTTTGGGACAGAGAGAGACAGAGCATGAACGGGGGAGGGGCAGAGAGAGAGGAAGACACAGAATCAGAAGCAGGCTCCAGGCTCTGAGCCGTCAGCCCAGAGCCTGACGCGGGGCTCGAACTCACGGACCGCGAGATCGTGACCTGAGCCGAAGTCGGACGCTCAACCGACTGAGCCACCCAGGCGCCCCTAAGCTGAGTTTCAACAACACCACTAATTCTATAAAACTAGGGCTCAGACCCCCAGCAGACACTCAAAAGCAGCCCACCCCCATCCACACAGACTCACGAAACACTCCCCAAATCTAGAAGGCACTCCTGAATAAAGAAGCACCTGGATGTTTGCCTCTTATCTACTTATAGCCTGCCTCTTCCCCAAGTTAGACTCCATGCGGTAAGCTGAAACCTGTTGCCAAATAGGGAAGAGTAATCGAGAAGCCTGGGGAAAGCAAGAGCCTCCAAAACAAATTTCCCAATGGCCACAGATACAGCATACAGTAGAGTCGACACAATCGTGGGCAAACAAAATTCAAAAACCCAAAAGACCAGGTGACTGTCTAACTCTTACGGTTTTTCCAAGAACCGCTGCCGCTCGAGTTTTTCTGAGTTCCTTCTGCCCACCTACTTTATATACCCCAGATCCCTTGTGCAAGGCGAAAGTGGAGGTGTGGGGTGTCACGTAAGGCCAAGGAACTCAAAGCCAAGAACGCACTGTTCTTCCAAGGGACAAGAAAGGAGCCACCTAGGGGAGGGGGAACCCTTTAGTGAGACCAACTAATACTTTGCATATTCTCAGCTTTTCAGATGGAGCCACTGATTGGGAAAATTGTAGAATCCTAAATTCTATTCAAGAAAGCATTTTTGGGGGCGCCTGGGTGGCTCAGTCGGTTAAGCGTCCGGCTTCGGCTCAGGTCATGATCTCACGGTTCGTGGGTTCGAGCCCCGCATCGGGCTTTGTGCTGACAGCTCAGAGCCCGGAGCCTGTTTCAGATTCTGTGTCTCCCTCTCTCTATGCCCCTCCCCACTCGCACTCTGTCTCCCTCTGTCTCAAAAATAAACAAACATTAAAAAAAAAAAAAAATTAAAAAAAAAAAAAAGAAAGCATTTTTTTTTTTCAAGTTCCACATAAATGTGGGACTTTAAATGTCAGAGTTTCCAAAACTTTTCTGGTTCACAACATAATTAGTATCCCCATGAATTTTTTATAGCAGCCTCAGGCCAGAAGAAATACCAACGCTTGTTTTTTAAGTAGTTAAGGCCAAGCAACTTAAATAAGTATACATGTTCTAATAACTCAAAAAATATATATATATACATACGTATATATACATGTACACACACACACATATATATACACACACATATATACATATACACAGAAAGAGAAAGAGACAGAAAACAAAATTTCTATTTCATTCTTAACCACATTTGCTTTATTAAGGGATATGTGCACCTGATGGGTACTACGTAACCTCTCAAAGTTTAGAATCATACCAATGTCATTTCCTGCTCCACCCTGATTTTCCCACTTGCTTTTTATCTTATCACCTGCTAGAAAATCCAGCTTCACCAAGGAACGATGCCTCCCAAAGAAATACAGCATGAAGTAATGTTGAAACTAGGAACTAACTCAAGACAGCATTTCACAGGGTGACGAACAAATATCACATTGTCATGCGTTTCCCTTAAAAACTTAAAAACATCCCAGGTGCCCCTGGGAGTTCACCACGGCAGCCCCGGGTGCCTGGGTGCTGAGTCTGGGAACTGTAAGGGCAGATCGCCGCATAAAAATTTGTAGTAAAAGCCCAAACAAGATGAAAGCATCGATACCTCACAATTGATTTTTTCTCCATATCCTGTGAAGGCTGGAGCCTGAAGAAATTCCCAGGTGCCACCTTTGTCAAAGGTGATGACTGATCTCATGTTCTCCTCATTCATAGAACCGTTAATCAGAGTAGCAATGTAGACTCCTTGTAACCCTTCCACTCGGTGGAAGTCAGCAAATGGCTCGTTTGCAAAATACCTGCAGTAAGAGAAAATAAACAGCTGCGAACCAGAATTGACATTTCCTTGGTATGTTTTTATTGTAAATAACATAAAACTTAACTGTTTTAAAGGACAGAACTCAATGGCATGAAGTACACTTGGCAACGTTATGTTGTACCAGCATCACTATCTGGTTCCAGAACCTTTCCAGCGTCTCAGAAAGAAACCCCATACCCATTGGCAAGCATTCCCCGTCTCCTTCCCATCCCAGGTCCTGGCAAGCCCTCGCCACTAGTTTTCCTCTCTCCAGGTTTGCCTATTCTGGATGTTTCATTATCATCGGAATCGTGCAACATGTGGCCTTTTTTATGGTTACTTTCCCATGTTTTCAACATTCGCCCATATTGTAGCACGTAACAGCACCCCGTCCCTTGTCACAGTTGAATAATCTGTTGGTTTTTTGGGTTTTTTTTAACGTGATTGTTTTTTAACCTTGAAGGCCAGGATGCTGATCCCCTCGGTAGGGAGTTCAGAATGCTGAATACAACACAGAAAGCTGATGGAAGGGTCCCACCCAGTTCTTCACTAACAAATTCACCGCAAATCCTCCGGTGAGCCTCGGCCAACGGGAAACAATAAGCTGGTTTTGCCAGACGCTAATAGAAGAGCTGGGGCTTTACCCCAACTGCAGGAATACGGTGTTACAGCTTACACAGCCTTACACTTTCGACTAATTATCCAACACGCTGATCGGACAGAAGCCCACAGGGTTTCTGTCAGAAAGCAGAGCAGAATCCCTACCCAAGGAGGCCATATGCCGAGCGAGGATGGTTCTAGAAACTTGAGGTTCTACTTGGTAACAGTGATGCAGAGAATAAGCCCTCCCAGGCCTGAACTGCCATGCTAGGACATTGATTTCACTGGAAAGTAGTTCTACACTGAAATGGTACCACAGGATTCAAATGCGACAGATCGCGGAGAAGTGCTAACCAGACTTCACACGTGGCTTTCAAAACTGGAAGTGTGTCCTTTATTTAGAAGGGTTCTGAGCCACTGGGCTTTGTTTAAACACAAAACAAAACAAAACAAAACAAAACGCAGAAGTGCTTTCTTCCATGATCTGCTGTATAAATCTTGAGCTGGTTAGGTGCTTGGCCTCCTCAGACAGAAAGAAGCACGCTCCAGGCTCTGAGGCAGACGAGGAAATTTTTGAAATTTTTTTTTTAATGTTTATTCATCTTTGAGACACAGAGAGAGACAGAGTGTGAGCGGGGGAGGGGCAGAGAAAGAGAGAGAGAGAGGAGAGAGAGAGAATCCGAAGCAGACTCTGAGCGGTCAGCACAGAGCCCCATCCAGGACTCGAACTCAATGGTCATGAGATCATGACCTGAGCCCAAGTCGGACGCTTAACCGACTGAGGCACCAGGCGCCCCTGAAAAAGAACATTTTTAAAAAGCACTGACAAAGCTACCTCAGGGTGAGAGACAGAGCACAATCCTAAGTAAGATACGGGTGTTGAGACCACATATTCTGACATGTGGTTTCCTTAGGTCTCCTGGAGTTATGTTTTGGTTGCTGCTTTGGAAATCGGTTCAAGATCTATCATCTACCTGCTCTCTGTTTGCCTCAGCAATACGGTGTTGGATTCCATCATCATGAAGCTGCTCCACTGGCTTCCTTCACGCATTCGGGAGGTCTGGGTTTCTCTCATCAAAAGAGCCCTGCTTGTTCCCTCTGGTCATTCCCCTGGAATTTTTGGCTCTTGGATCCAAGCAGAAACCTGTCCTCTGTGCCTCACACGCTCCCCAGACTGTCCTGTCGGCTCCCCTTTGGCCCTGCGACAACTCACCTCTCCCCGAGCGCCCTCTGTTCATCCATTTTCCTACATTTCTTCTCGTTAGCCCTCACGACAGCAGCTGCCCCTGCTCCCCGGCCACGCACCAGGGCCACTCGACCACCCTCCCGGCAGAACCCAAGGCCGCCTCGCCCTCATCTGAGGTTCTCCTCAGTTGCCCCCCACCAGGCCTGACATCGCCTCTCCACACCTGGTCCTCCACCCAGACATCACTTTCCATGACATTTCTGCTCTGCCCATCCCCCCAGTGCCAGGGTCACCCCGTTAGGAACTCCTTCTCCAGCTCTCAAAGCAAGTTAGGATCGGTTCTTTGGCACTCTTCCTATTGCGTCCAAAGAACAACTCATTTCAAATACCACAGAAGTGCTGTGTTTTGTTTTGCTTTGTGCCGTGCTGTTTTTCTTAATCAGCCTGCCCACCTAATCCGCTCACTCACCCTTATCCCATTTCATCTTGCTGAGATGGAGAAGCGGGTGACAAAACCGGACTCAACGGAGCTTATATCCGAAGATCTCCAGTCGTGAGATAAAATCTGAGGAGAGCGACCAGAAGGCTGAGCCTGTGTTGGTCTGTGAGTGTATACATAAATCTGTTTCCAATTTCCAAACTGGATCGTATGCTCAGGCAGGGCGGTAGTGACCTTTGTGACCAAATAAAGGACCGTGCGTGTGTATGACAGGGACATACGGTCACATAACTGAGCTTACTGCCTCCTGGGGAGCCGCTCTCCTCGGCTTCTGGCTTCAGCTCTGCCCTGAGATCTCTGTCCTGATTACCTGACGAATGTGGAGGATAAGGAAACCTTCCGCAAGCTGGGATTTACCTGCTCCACAGCCAGAGGCTCTCAAAGGTGAGGGGGGCAAAAAAAAACCCAGAATCTATAAAAGGCCTGAGGAATAATGGCTTATAGTTTTAATTATAATAAAAGGAAGGAGGGGCGCCTGGGTGGCTCAGTCGGTTGAGCGTCCCGCTTCGGCTCAGGTCACGATCTCATGGTCCGTGAGTTCGAGCCCCGCGTCGGGCTCTGTGCTGACAGCTCAGAGCCTGGAGCCTGCTTTGGATTCTGTCTCCCTCTCTCTCTGCCCCTCCCCCCACTCACTCTCTGTCTCTCAAAACTAAACGTTAATATATATATCAGATATATATGTATCTGATATGTATGTAACGGGTAATACGTAAGCTAATGTTATGTGAATTCCACCTCGATAAATTATTTTAAAAAGAAAACAAAAAGGACACAGGAACCAGGCCAAAGAGCCTGCCACTGACCAAACCAGAAAAATCTGAGGCTGAATCATGGTAGGAACGGTTTAGAACACATTAACACACACTGAATAATAAATGACTCGTGAGTTTATACTGGGGGGGGCGGAAAGTAAGGCATAAAATAGGACACACCTCCAAAAGAGCCGAAACAGGGAGTGGAAAAGCACTAGCAGAGACCATGTAGAAAGTTCTCCCCGTGGGCATCCAACAGGCATATCCAACCTGGTGAGTCCAGATCCGAAGTCTTGCTTTTTTCCCCCAACACCTGCCCTTCACCCAGCCCTCCCTGACTCCCTGACTCCCTGACTCCGCACCGGGCATCATTCTGCCAATGGCCCAGCCCAGGCAGCAGTGGGCCCCTGACTCTCCAGAGCCGAGCAGCAAATCTACCAGCAAAGGATCAGAATTTGCCCATTTCCCTCATCTCCGCCACTACTGCCCTGGGCCCAGCCCACAGCCATCCCCACTTGGCCTGGATTTCTCTAACACTGCTTCCCAGAATCTTCCCATTCTGCTTCCCAGAATCTTTCCAGAGTCTGCGTTGCACACAGCATCCAGATGGCTTCTTTCAAAGATAAGTCACAGGAGTGTTCACCTGAAATTATTGATAACACTGTCCATTTATGTTTCGTGTGTTCTCCTTTATATAATGCGGTTCACAGTGTTTAAAATGGTTTTAAACAATGTAAGGGGTTAAATCAGACCATGTCCATCTTCCGGTCAAAACCCTCCACATGCCGCTTAGAAAGAAGAAAAAGCAAGTTCTCTGCATGCTCTCGAAGTCCTTCTACAATCTGAGCCCTGCTCTCTTAGATCCCATATCTTGGGTTCTCTCCCTCCTCCTCCAGCTGTTGGATCCACTCTGGCCTTCTCACCGCTCCTAAAATAAACCAACAGCGCCCAACCTCACAGCCTCTGTGCATGCTGTTCCCTCTCCCTGCCCTTCCCTCCCTCACATAACTCAGGCACCTGCTGAGTTATGTGCCCTTCCCCAGGTACCTGCCTCTTCCCTCCCTCACATAACTCAGGCACCTGCTGAAATGTCACTGTCCTAGAACAGCCTTCCATGACCGGCCTATACGAAACAACACGCTCATAATCCCGTCCTCTGAACTTGCTTCCCTTTGCTTCCCAGCACTCCCCATCACCCCGCAAATCACATATCCGTCTATGTTCTGTCTTCCCCCAGTGAGAACAAAAGCTCCATGGAACGGGGGCCCTGTTTTGACTTTTTGTCACTGGTCACGTGATCTCACTGCGGTGCCTGGAACAAGCTCTGGCCCAGAGCAGCCGTGTCCTTGTTGAGAGAAGTGGTGACCGCATCAATCACCAGCCTGATGAGAGACCATGGACGGCAATCCCAAGCCCTCTGACCTGGTGGTCGTGGCCTCAGAGCCAGACCTCGCTGCCCTCCAGCCAGCTTCACCAGACGGGTCCCTTCCCATAGACACCCACAGAGTAATGTTTGCAATTACAGTAAGAAAAAAAAAAAAAAATGTCAATTAACCTGAGTCACTTGGAGGCCAGGCCCCATGGCTACCCACACCAGCCTACCCATGACAGCTTGACATTTTCCAAGTGCTTCTTCCCACTGACTCAGAGACCGCAAAGCCAGACAACTGAAGGACAGGAACCCAGGGAGGGCTTGACACATGCTCAGCCTTGGCATCACATCCAAATCCCCCCGAGGGCTTTTTAACATCTTCATACCCCAGGGGCGCCTGGGTGGCTCAGTCAGTTAAGTGTCTGACTCTGGCTCAGGTCGTGATCTCGCTGTTCCCGAGTTCGAGCCCCGCATCGGATTCTGTGCTGACAGCTCAATCTCGCTGTTCGAGTTCGAGCCCCGCATCGGATTCTGTGCTGACAGCTCAGAGCCTATTTCAGATGCTGTGTCTCCCTCTCTCTCTCTGTCCCTCCCCCACTTGTGCTCTGTCTCTCCAAAATAAATAAACATTACCCAAAAATTGTTTTAATCTTCCTACCCCAGCCACACCCCAAAGTGGTTAAATAGCACCACAAGCCAGGCATCGGGCTTTCCAGAAACTCACCAGGTGAGTCCAAATGCTCAGGTAACGTTGAAAAACACCCAACGTGATGGTGGGGGCTGCAGCGATGTAAGAAAGCAGGGGAGGGACTCATCATCTTACCTCACCAGCGTGTCACTGCCCGCCCCTCCTGGGCTGTAATACAGCACGTTCTCCAAGGACAGGGAGAATTTCAGCCCTTCTGCCTCCGAGATGTACAAGTTGGTGCGGCTGTTACTATGACTGACGCACACAAATACCTGGTCCTCGGAGGCATCTGCGATGTAATATTCCTTTGGAATCAAGAACCAAAAAACGCACAAGTCAAAAAACACACCCGCGTAGTGGGCTTTCCTTATGGACGCTAAAGTAATGACTTCCAAATGTCCCAAGGACAGGTGTAGGCCCGGAGCCCATGGACAGCTTCCAAAGCTTGGTGAAGGCTTAGCCAGCTTTCTCTGTCGAGGGGCTGAGGATGCCCTGTAGCTGGAGTAAGCCCCTTACTGGCAAATGGGGCACGAAAGAGTGGGCCGCGGGACTCCGTAAATGACCTTAGAACCTCTTTGTAGTTAATAATGTCTCCTCCCTCTTTTTCCCAGGAGATCTATCATTAGTACAAAGCACGATACACATTAATGTGCATTTCCTTTCCTTGCATTGTCTCTAAGGTACCAAAGGAAGGCGGAACCCATAAAAAGCAAAGAATTGATAAGAATGTTCTCCACCTCAGCTACCAGCCTGCCACCACGCCCGCTGCTAAAGGCAAGGCCTTCAAATGCCACCTCCCGGAGCGCCTGGGCGTCTCAGTCGGTTGTGTCCGACTGGTTTCGGCTCAGGTCATGATCTCAAGGGATTGAGCCTGGTGTTGGGCTGTGCATGGAGCCTGCTTGAGATTCTTTCTCTCTGCCCCTCCCCCACTCAGGCACATGCACTCTCTCTCTTTCTCGAAATAAATAAACATTTAAAAAAAAATGCCACCTTTGGAGCCTGGGTGGCTCAGTCGGTTGGGCACCCAACTTTGGTTCAGGTCTTGATCTCATGGTCCATGAGTTCAAACCCCACGTCAAGCTCTATGTTGACAGCTCAGACCCTGGAGCCTGCTTCAGATTCTGTCTCCCTCTCTTTCTGCCCCTCCCCCGCTCATGTTCTGTCTCTCTCTCTCTCTCTCTCTCTCAAAAATGAATAAACATAAAAAAAAAAAATTTTTTTTTAAATGCCACCTCCTGCCTGTGGTCACCTCTCTGATGACCCCAGCCGATGCAGATCGTCCCTATTGATCTCTACATGCTAACACACACATGCGGGAGTCAAGCGTTTGACCACATATGATTTCCTCCTCGGCTCGATTCTCCGCACGTCCAACCTGTGTGTTTCTAAAAGGGTGGGACCCAAATCTTATCCTGTTTTGGAACCCGGCCATCTGTGAGCAACACAGCAGGTGCCTCATCAATAACTGTGGTCACTAGCTCCCCAATCCTTCAGTACTGGCACACTGAGCCCACGGACTCCGGTCCCAAACCTCCCCGCCAATCCCTCTCCACATAAAGCAAATGAAGGCTCCCGTTGAGTTGTGCTTCAAACAGGGAAGAGGGAGAAAACAGACCAAGATGGCCAAAGCATAATGGTTCTTTCTAGAGACCCATCTAGCAAGTGAATGCAGGGGGATTCCATCCAACGCCTACCCAGAAGGACATTCCTCCAACACCCTTCCCCCGAACCCTACATGGGGACGATACACTTCTTTCCACCCCCAAGCGGACCCCACTCACATTAATAGGATGTCTTGTGACAAACTGGGCCGCTCGCATGGGCTTCCGGCCAAAGGAGACCCAGAGCTGGACAGAAGACGGCTGCGGACTGCCCAGGAGATGCTGCCAAGGAAAAGGAGGGGGGAAATGTCAATTGTGCCACGTTTCGGGCCTCTCAAAATAAGCGAAGAAGCAAAACGGAGAAGTCAGACCCCTCTATTTCTACCAAAAGCACAAAACAGTGTGACTGCAAATGCACATTTTTGCAACGTTTGTGTTCAGGCCGCGGCTCAGGCTACATGACCTTCATCCCAGACAACTGGTCTCCGACAGGTACTAGATACTCCCTAACACCAGATAAGGAGGAAGGGAAGATGGTCCCGTGGCTGAAGCTAGGTTTGGGAGTGGGGGTGGAGGCTTAACCCCGACAGCTCCCCAGTGCAGCACAGGGTGAGGTCAGCCACACACCACGCATATAAAACCTATTCCCTGGGGCGCCTAGGTGGCTCAGTTGGTTAAGCATCCAACCTCAGCTCAGGTCATGATCTCATAGTTCATGGGTTCGAGCCCCGCGTCGGGCCCTGTGCTGACAGCTGAGAGCCTGGAGCCTGCTTCCGATTCTGTGTCTCCCTGGCTCTCTGCCCCTCCCCCGCTCGCACTCTGTCTCTCTCTTAAAAATAAATACACATTGGGGCACCCGGGTGGCTCAGTCGGTTAAGTGTCCGACTTCAGCTTAGGTCATGATCTCACGGTTCGTGGGTTCGAGCCCCGCGTCGGGCTCTGTGCTGACAGCTCAGAGCCTGGAACCTGCTTCAGATTCTGTGTCTCCCTCTTTCTCTGCCCCTCCCCTACTCACGCTCTGTCTCTCCCTCTCTCTCTCTCTCTTAAACATTAAAAAAAAAATTTTTTTTAACTTATTCCCTGTTCTTTCCCTATTTTCAGGTTACAGGTTCTAAAGGTCAGAGGATTCATTTAGATTACCCTATTTATACCCCTATAAATATATATGAATACACAGATGTCAGTGAAACACACCCTTTTATACTCTATATGTTATTACTTCCCATTGTGGTTGTACCTTAAAAAGGAGCCACTTTTCAGGCTACCTGGGCGGCTCAGTCGGTTAAGCGTCTGACTCTTAATCTCGGCTCAGGTCACAATCTCACGGTTCATGAGTTCAAGCCCCACATGGGGCTCTGCACTGATGGCGTAGAACCTGCTTAAGATTCTGTCTCTCCTTCTCTCTGCCTCTCACCTGCTTGTGCTCTCTCACTCTCTCTCTCAAAAGAAATGAACAAACTTTAAAAAAAAAAAAAAAGAAAAAAGAAAGGAGTCACTTTTTCTCGGTGACACCTGGCTTTAACTTGCACAGAGTTGAGGAAACCTTCACTGCTCCTACTTTTCAATCTTTTAACACTTCTCACTGATGAACGTTTTTGCCGGGATGTGTTTTCTTGGGTAGAGCACCGGGCATTTCCACAGGACATTGGCCACAACGCACTGTGTTTTAGAGACACCAAAGTGCAGCTGTGGAATCTTGAAAATGTGCATGAAATCACTATCAGGAATTCACTCAGGTCAGTTTCTCCAGGTCTCAGCTTATTCATCTATGAAAATGAGAAGCTGCTCAGCATCAGGACTTCTCTGTCGACGGGATTCAATGGTCCAGGAACCTTGTAAACACATATGCGAATAGTTTGTGTAGATGCTTTTTACCAGGTTCTCCAATGATTCAATGATTCAAAAAAGGAGAACCACTATAGAGGCTCAAGGTGGTTTTTTTTTTTCCCAGCTCTCAAAGCACGGGACTGAGCCCTGACAGCAAATGTCGCACGTCTATCCGGACAGAAATGGAGACGCGCCCTCCGTGTGGACGTAATCACGCAGATGACGATTGAGCTCAGCGGAACGGTGGGATTCCCCAGCCAGAAGGGGTTAATTTGGCTTCGTTTACCTTTGGCTATGTTGCTACTGTTTATTACAGACTTCAAACTCCTACAGAGTAAGAAACATACCAATTGCTCTTAACTGTAACAACTGAATCCCCTGTGCCAATATACGCCCAATAAACACCGCTGGAAAAGCAAGCCGCTGGACACGAAGTTATTCTTGATTCATCGGAGCCATATATATACTCATATGTTCAAACCACACCGGACAAATGGTTGAAAATAGTTTGTTTTACAGAAGCCAGGTACGGAGGCGCAAAACACCGCCTTTCCAAAATGGCACACTGGAAACCATGTTAATGGCTTGTACTCCGTATGGGGCCACAGGAAACGACAGGATCGTTAAAAACGCAGAACGTATTACCTGAACGAGGAAACAGTGCCCAGCAAAACCATTAGGCATAAATTCCAAAAGCCCTCTTTGAGTCAATAAAATTTTATAGCTATTTATAAAGGTCAGAGGATTCATTTAAGTTACCCTATATAAATCCCTATTAATATACATGAATACACAAATGTCAGTGAAACACACACTTTTATTTTATGCTTTATGTTTTACTACTTCCTACTGTGGTTATACCTTAGAAAGGAGCCACTTTTCTCAGTGACACCAGGGCCCATCATCAGGTAAGCGTTCTTTTTTTTTTTTTTTTAATGTTTATTTAATTTTGAGAGAGAGGGAGACAGAGAGCGAGTGGGGGAGGGGCAGAGAGAGAGGGAGACACAGAATCTGAAGCAGGCTCCAGGCTCTGAGCCGTCAGCACAGAGCTCGACGCGGGGCTCAAACCCACGAAGTGTGAGATCATGACCTGAGCCGAAGTCGGACACTTAACCGACTGAGCCACCCAGGTGCCCCCGGTAAGCGTTCTTAATGCCAGCTGTTGGTCAGCAGGAGAATTGGGAACTCATACCAAGCCCAGTCTTACTCCATAAATGCAGTAAGTCACAGAATACAAAGGTCACAAGAAACCTCAAAACACATCTGTCCCACTTCCTTCTGGGACCATGATGATTCCTAAGCCTGGACATTCCGGCTTGCTCCTCAGGTCCTCTTAAGGAGTTACCGTAATACTTTCCTGCCACCAAGAAACACATTAACAATGAAACTGTGGCACACTATGGATTATCAGATAGATGATCTAATACTTTCCTTAATGAACCACGGGTTTCTGTGGTTGTTGAGTTTCTCTTTACCACAATTGTAGAAGTAAAACGTGCTCCTGAGAAAGAAATAGCCAACAGTACAGCCGGATAGAAGGTAAAATGCAGACACTCTCCCTCCCCTCACTCTCTCCTCCTACTCTGCTCCCCAGGGTACCCAGTGGTAACGGGCTCTCATGGGTGCTTACAGAAGTATTCTGTGCCATCATGCCTGAAAGCATATTTATATAGTGACAGACCCGGCGACACTTACCCAACACCCATGATTCCTTTCTCCTTAGCACCAGGACCTTGACTGCCACCCCAAATAAACCACTAGGGTTCTCTGCCTTGTGCGTAATCTCATGTGGCCATGTGACTGTGTGCTAATCGATGGGTATAAACAGAAATGTGGTATTGGCTTTCTCGGAAGGCTGCTTAAAGGGATGGAATCAGCTGGAAGCGGTCTTACTTTGGCCTTTCTACCTGTCCTCACTCTTCCTAACTCCCATAAAGACTTAAAGGCTACTACAGATGTCTCGGACCAAGAGGGAACCTTGAGAATGGAAATCATTAGCCAGGTTGGTGAAAAAGGAAGAGAGAGGGCTGGGTCCCCCATGACAGCAGGGCACCGACATACCAGCCTTAGATTGCCAACCTCGAGGCAGCACTGATGCGAGAAAAAGAAGCCTCTGTCTTCATTAAGCCACTTTCATTTCTAGTCTGTTACCAGTATCCAAACACAATGCAAACTGGATACATGCAATTTTATTTTCTATATACAGAGTAGATAGTGATAAAAATACTGCTATGCAATTCAACTTTTTTTCGTTAACAGAGGCTCTTAGACATCTTCCATTTAACAGCTCACGGGCACTGGTGTTATCTCCAGAAGTACTTTTCGGTGACTATGCTTGTATATATTCCCTTTTTCAGAACTACATAAGAATATATGTAGGATGCCATTCTTAAAGCTCCTAGGTCAAAATTTTCATTTTTGACGGAAGAAATAGCCTTCCTGAAAAGCCCACAGTTAACGCATCTCCCAACACAAACACTTTCACCAGCATCCGAGGTTACTTAAATGTTTCAACTTATTGCCAATATTATAGGGTCTGAGAATTTACGATGATTTTTTTTCACTTAGTGTTTTCATTCTGACAAGGAAAAATAAATGTGTATCTGAATAATCTGAATTTCAGAGGGCACACTTGCATTCATGTTTGAGATTAGGTCAAGAGCAAAAAAAGGAGGGGTGCCTCGGCAGCTCAGTCGGTTAAACGTCCGACGTTGGCTCAGGTCATGATCTCGTGGTTTGTGGGTTCGAGCCCCGCGTTGGGCTCTGTGCTGACAGCTCAGAGCCTGGAGCCTGCTTTGGATTCTGTATCTCCCTCTCTTTCTGCTCCTCCCCCACTCGTTCTCTCTCTCTCAAAAATGAATAAACATTTAAAAAAAAGCAAAAAAAGGAAATGAGACATCAAGGAGAAAAGAGCAAGAAAAGATCTAAATAAATGATGCATTCTTGCTGAGTAAGGGCCAAAGGATGTCACAGTGAGCTATTCAATTCACAGTTTCACAGAGAAAAGTGGCCAGAGAATGAGGGACCCCAAGGCACATGATGGACACCAATTCAGAAGCTCTCGGGCTACAGCATTTACGGCCACCTTCTCCTTCGGAGCAGTAACAAAGTTTCAGGGAAACATCATCGTCCGCGTTAATGTTGTTTATCCTGAAATATTTACAGATAAGAGTTTATATATATTTTATACATATAGTTAAGATTTGCTTTAAAATATTCCAAGACACCCATGAAAAGAGATTAGCAAATGTAATAAAGCAAACATCGCAAAATATAAATAATACTAAGGCCGAATGACGGCACCTGCGGAGGAGATCCTATCGGTATAAACTGTTCTTTCGTGCACATTTGAACACGCCCACAATTATAAAAAGTTTCACGAAGCTAATATTCATCAGAAGCACGTCCGGCACGTCAGAGGAAGAACTCTCAAACTCCGCTCGTGTCTGAAAGGCAGCAGGAACGCTGACAGAAAACTCTCCACGTCAACTTTCTCAGAGTTCTAAAAATTAAATAAAGGCTCACCAAAACACAAGGGGCACTTACTCAAGAAGCGTGACTGAAGCACAGCGATAGAGACGACTTCATGGCCTCAGTCCCGTCCCCTTCTCTCTCGCTCTGTGGTAGCCGTGGAAACCTAACTGTGAAAACCAGCAGCCTAGCGGTCCCCGGAGAGCACAGACGCACAGACTACTCCCATGGCTTGCTTCAAAACTGCATCCCCAGGCCTTCTGTTCATATCACCTGACTCCGCTCGCTGCACAAACACACCTACAGCCAGGTCATTTACGGAAAACAGTGACAACTGGCAAAGGTTTAACATCACAGCTGCTGGACCACTCAGAGCTACCGAAAGGCTAACTAAAAAGCGTGGAAGGAAAACCGGGGGAAGCAGATGCCTGTAAGAGGCTCTGATAAGGTGTGAAATATCCCAGGGCATCTACGAGTTCACACACATGCATCTACGAGCTGTATGATGAGGGTTGAAGCGAAAAGGGCCTGATCTCTCGCGGCTGGCTAGTAACTTCGGGCTCTACGGGAACAGGAACCGAAGGCTAAGGCAGAGTTGTAGATGGCACTGAGAGCAGGCCCCCAACCCATGCTCAGTGGCCCTTAGCAAAAGCTACCAGAAAGTTCAAAGTATTTAAGAAAATCTCTAGCGGCGCCTCAGTGGCTCAGCTGGTTATGTGTCCGACTCTTGATTTCGGCTCAGGTAACGATTTCACAGTTGGTGAGTTCGAGCCCTGCATCGGGCTCTGCCCTGACAGTGCTGAGCCTGCTTGGAATTCTCTCTCTCCCTCTCTCTCTCTCTCTGCCCCTCCCCTGCTCATTATCTCTCTCTCAAAAATAAATAAACATTAAAAAAATCTCTATTCAATCATTAGCAGATCGCTAAACCTAATTATCAAACATTTCATAGACCTCCACAATGAAAAATACAAACACTACAAAATGAATGCAGGGAACTCACAAACAAAACAAAGATAGGCAACAATAACAATACCAAAAGGCAACAACAAAAAAATCCTGCCTTGAGGGGCTGCCACATTATATCATCTAAAATGTCTTACTTTCAACCAAAAAAATGACAAGACAAGCAAATAGCAAAGTATGGCCCATACACACACACACACACACACACACACACACAACAGTCAGTGAAAACCATTCCTGAGGAAGGCCAGATATTGGATTTAGAGACAAAAATTTAAATCCTTATTATAAATAAGTTCAAAAAAATGAAAGGAGGTACGCGTGGGTGGCTTAGTCAGTTCAGCATCCGACACAGGTTTCGGCACAGGTTCATGAGCTCAAGTCCTGCAATGGGCTCCATGCTGACATTGTGAAGCCTGCTTGGGATTCTCTCTCACCCTCTCTCTCTGCCCCTCCCCTGCTTGCTCTGCCTTTCTCTCAAAAATACATAGACTTAAAAAAAATTTTTTTTCACTGCTAGGAATTTATCCAAGGGATACAGGAGTGCTGACGCATAGGGGCACTTATACCCCAATGTTTATAGCAGCACTCTCAACAATAGCCAAATGATGGAAAGAGCCTAAATGTCCATCAACCGGCAAATGGATAAAGAAGATGTGGTTAATATATACCATGGAATACTACTTGGCAATAAGAATGAAATCGTGCCATTTGCAACAAGGTGGATGGAACTGAAGGGTATTATGCTAAGTGAAATAAGTCATTCAGAGAAAAACAGATACCATATGTCTTCACTCATATGTGGATCTTGAGAAACTTAACAGAGGGCCATGGGGGAGGGGAAGAGGAAAAAATAGTTTCAAACAGAGAGGGAGGGAGGCAAACCATAAGAGATTCTTGGATACTGAGAACAAACTGAGGGTTGATGTAGGGTAGGGGAGAGGGGAAAGTGGGTGATAGGCATGGAGGAGGGCACTGTTGGGATACACACGGGACATTGTATGGAAACCAATTTGATAATAAATTATATTAAAATTTTTTTTTTAAATTAAAGGGAACCATGTCACAAAACTCAAAGGAAAGTATGAGAACACTATCTCACCAAAGAAAGAATATCCATAGAGATATAGAAATTATATAAATGGAAATTCTTGAGTGGAAAAGTACAATGACTCACAAGAAAAAAAATTCCCCAGAGGGGCTCAACAAGAGATCTGAACTGGCAATGAACCTAAAAACACATGAATTCTGATCATCCTCAATAAACCCAGCTGAAATCTGACAATATTATACTAGGAAAGAAAACAGTTACCAAAGATCACATAGGAGAAGATTCTCTTTACACAAAATGTCCAGAACAGGCGGGGCGCCCAGTGGCTCAGTCGATTATGCACCCGACTCTTGGTTTCATGAATTCGAGCTTCAGGCTTTCCAGGGAACCTGGTCGGAGTTCTCCACCCTCCCCCACTCGCGCTGTCTCTCTCAAATAAATAAAAATAAAACTTAAAAAAAAAAGTTCAGAACAGGCAATTCTCTACGGCAGGAAATTGATATGTGGCTGCCAGAGGCTGGGAGGCAAGGAGAAAAGAATGGGGGTAAGAGGGTGATGAAACTGTTCTGGAATCAGGTAACAATAAGCATTACCCAGCCTTGTGAATATACTGACAACCTGTATACTTTAAAAGGGGGAATCTGGGGCGCCTGGGTGGCTCAGTTGGTTAAGTGTCCGACTTCGGCTCAGGTCATGATCTCACAGTTCGTGAGTTTGAGTCCCGCGTCGGGCTCTGTGCTGACAGCTCAGAGCCTGGAGCCTGCTTCAGATTCTGTGCCTCCCTCTCTCTGACCCTCCCCCGTTCATGCTCTGTCTCTCTCTGTCTCAAAAATAAATAAACGTTAAAAAAAAAAATTTTAAAAAAATTAGTTAAAACACAAAAAAAATAAAATAAAAAAATAAAAAAATGAAAGGGGGAATTTATGGCATAGAATTATATCTCAATAAAGGTGTTATAAAAATTAACTTTAAACTTCTTGGTATTATAGTTTTATTTACAATCTGTAAATGTGTTTGGGTTTTACTGCTGCGCTTAAGTTATAAGCATTAAGTGCTTATACCTAGCGTTATGTTTACGCGCACTGAAGTAATGTTATGATTAAAATAATTTGTCGATAGCTTGGTTTCGGACAGTCATCCTAAAATTCACGCCGCAACTATGGTCAGCTAACTTCTCATAGAGAAGCCCACAATCCTGAGACAATTCCTAAGTTTTCTCATTATCTCTATCATCCTTAGAGACTTTAAATTAGCATAATGAGCATTAGAAACTGGTTTTCAATAGCGAAATTAGTGGTTGGTCGGTCAGAATAGCAGAAGTACAAATGAGCCGTCTTGGGAGATCAGCAGCATGCAAGGTATTTGAATTGGCGATAATATCCTAAAGATATATATACGTTGGCATGAACAGGACATAACAATTTAAGGAGGCCCGTAACCTAAACTTTTAGGGGTAATGCCTATGACTTATCAAGCTAGAGGATTCCAGTTGCCTGATGCCAACTCAAAGGGTAACAGAATCTTGCCTCCACAACAAGGGTCAGTTTTCTGTAAAGATCCATAGAGAAATATTTTAGACTTTGTGTGCCATCCTGCCTCCATGCAACTATTCAATTCTGCCACTGTAACATGGAAGCAGTGACAGACAACATGGGGGCAAATGCAATACCTGTTTCAATAAAACTTTATTGACAAAAACAAGGGAAGGGCCATAGTTTGCCAATCCCTGCTCTAGAACATTGTGTCTGCATCACCTGTAAGAACAGAGGAAATACCATCAAGCCCATACAGAGTGGGTCTTTGCTTACTGATACACATTTGTGCCAGAAAGGTCTGAACCTGGCTTGGACCACGGTGAGCTGGTGGTGAACCTACAGAGGAGCAGCTAGCTGTCACCCACCTCCCACATTCTGGCAACTGTCGATATCTACCGGCAAGAACCTAACAGCTACAGATTGCCAAGTTAACAAACCGAAGTTGGTTTGCAGAAGTATCTCGATGCTGCTTTAACGGCCTATCATTGTGAGGTGGACTATGAAGACAAGTAAGTGAACTTTGTGCCAAAAAACAAGGAATAAAAATTAAACTTAGGTTAAAAAAGATATGAAAGGAGGGGCACCTGGGCGGCTCAGTCGGTTAAGCGTCCGACTCTTGGTTTCAGCTCAGCTCACGATCTCACGGTTTCCTGAACTGGAACCCCACATCGGGCTCTGCGCTGACAGCACAGAGCCTGCTTGGGATTTTCTCTCTCTCCCTCTCTCCCTGCCCCTCCCCTGCTCACACTGTCTCTCTCTCAAAAATAAATGAAAAAATAAAATAAATACGTAAACTATAAAAACACATACATCAAAGGCCATCAGACCAAAAGCACATATGACGTAAGATCCAGGCCAACAGGGCACCAGCGGATGCTGAAGAGTCAGATACCAGCTTCAGTCCAGAATCCAGATGGCTGTCCCCACGTGTTCTAAAAAGCTAACTGGCAGAGAATTGTAATCATTCATGGTACTGGAGAAAAGCAAGAGAGTTAATCATCCGAGACCAATTTTCTGTGGTTTTCCAATTAGCTCCGTGATTTGATTTGAATCAATTTAATATTAAGGTCACTCAGAATTCCCCACACCCAGGCAGCCCGAGTGCTAAGTACACCCCAGATAAGAAGTTATACTTGCAGACCTCAACACTCCCACTGATAGGGTTATCCAACCAAGTCCAATGTTGTTTATCCTCGTGGCTCAACAGTCTAATGTAATAAGAACGAAGGAATTCAAAGGGAGAAAACACTCATTTTATCATCCACTGCCAGTTGTGTTTCTTCCCTCATCAACCCATCCAATCTACAATGTTCCTTGGACAACAGAATGGACTATTATCGAAAGCATCTGCAGACAGAAGGCCTCAGGGAAGAGCTTCTCGAATGTTGGAGATTCTTCGGCAGCCTAGGAATGCTCAGAAAATAATGCATTTGGGTCCGGCCATCTGCATTTGGAATACGTGCCCCTGTGTGACGGTGCTGTGCGTGCTCCTAAGACCGCCATTTGAGAAACGCTTCCATGGGGTGGCCGACCTCATCTGCCCCTGACCTAGAGCCTCGAGCTAACACCACTGACCTCGGAACCTGGTGGCTCACCATCAAGCCATGCAGAGAGCTGAGAGTTGACAATGAAAATACCGATCATTTAACACCCCCTACCCCACCAAAAATAATCTACTGGCCTATACTTTCTAAACTAGACAGGCGAAGATGTCATTCATTCAACTATTGTACGCTTGCTCTGGATCAAGCACCGAGCAGCATGCTGGGTACTACATCAGTGATGAACAAAACAGACATGGCCTCTCATCTGACCACTGGCCAGGACCAACAGTAAACTTGCTGCCAGCAGTCTGCAAAGCAGCTATGTCGAGAGAGAACAGACATAGTTGTTAGGTCCGCGTGGAGGGCACAGAAAGTTCCAGCTGGGATATAACTTCAGCTCTTGGGTGTGAGATCCAGAAATAATAGGGGTGAGAGGGACGTAAAATAGCGCTCCACCTCAGCCCCAACTCGGTCAATAGAAGGAAATTAAAATCATATAAATAAATTCAGGCCCAAGGAACTCACACAGGAAAGATCCAGGAGCCCTGAAAAACTGGGAACAATCCGGGACCTCAGGAGGGCTAAGAACATGTCACAAGGAATCGATTCTCAGGCCTGGTTTCTCACCCTGAGCTCCCCTCACCACACCTCTGCCCAGGACAATCCAAGGGTGCCTGCCTAGTGGCCACTGTGCATGTGTGAGAGAAAGTGACAGGCAAGGCAGGAAAGGAAGGACCAGCAAGTGACCCAATGCAAACAGCTTGACAGAAGAAAAACTGCCATAATTTTAGTGGTTTTGCAGGGGCGCCTGGGTGGCTCAGTCAGTGAAGCATCCGACTTTGGCTCAGGTCATGATCTCACACTCTGTGAGTTCGAGCCCCGCGTCGGGCTCTGGGCTGACAGCTCAGAGCCAGGAGCCTGCCTTGGATTCTGTGTCTCCCTCTCTCTCTGTCCCTCCCCTGCTTGCACTGTCTCTGTCTCTCAAAAAAATGAATAAGTGTTTAAAAACATAAAAATAAAACCATTTTGCAAAGTAGGTAATGGGGACTCTATCTTGCCTCTAGCCACCCACATCTTCTCACCTCAACCTTTACTCTCTGCTTTCCTTGCGGGGGATGTCCTCTCTCCACCCCGGAGTCCTCCCAAGGTGGGGTGGCCTGCTTCTGCCTGGCCAGCTACCGATCATACAAGTAAGTGAGAACCTGGAGGAGAATATTACACCTGATCTTAGTCCCTAAGGTCAAGTGTGATGGAAAGGAAAGCGCCTGCCAGCGGCCATGGTCAGAGCCTGAGGTCAAGGAGGGAATGGCCGCCATTGAGAAAATAAGTTTATTGCACTCCAGAAAGAGCAGCCCAGCCTGCTCTGGGTCAGGGCAGGTTCTTCCTTTACACAAGGGCAGTACGGTTGCAACCTACAATTTGACACAATGGCAAAGCAAGCCCTGTTAAATAATCAACTCTGCCTTTAAATGAGCAAGCCCTCCATTCCAGCATCTGGCTCCATCCAACACATCAAATCAAGGGGACGGTTTTCCCAAAGGCTGAGAAGTTAAGCTACTTACTGACAGCTGGAAGCTTAATCACTGCTTTTCTTCGAGCATTAACTCCCACTAGCCAGTGACTACACATTCTATTAGCCATGGAAATTAACATGTGTCCAGAATTCCCAAAGACATCACCCTAATGTGAAAGGAATCAGGCAGCGAGATGAAAGAAAATCACCACTGAGCCCCACCTCTCCTTTCTGTGTTCTTTTAATTGGGATGTCAAAGAAACGTGTGTTTAGGTTTGTGTTTGTTTTTTTTTTAATTTTTTAACTGTTTGTTTATTTTTGAGAGAGAGAGAGAAAGAGAGAGACAGAACGTGAGTGTGGGAGGGGCAGAGAGTGGGAGACACAGAATCCGAAGCAGGCTCCAGGCTCTGAGCTGTCAGCACAGAGCCCGACGCGGAGCTTGAAGTCATGAACCGCGAGATCATGACCTGAGCCTAAGTCGGATGCTTAACCGACTGAGCCACCCAGGAGCCCCATCAAAGAAGCACGTGTTTCACAAGGAGGCTTTGCTACCAGGAGACATATTCCAAGGCCCCACAGACACCCTGAGTGGTTGTCTAAGCGTCTCCACCTCCTCCAGCCTCCCGGGACCGTCCAAGCCCCACGGGAAGGTTCATCTACGTCCAGTGCCCCTCAGTCGAGCTCCCGTGGGCGCCCCAATCCAGTCCCTGCTTGCGTAAACTCACCTGCTGTATCACAGCATGCCAAACCTCAGAAAGGAAACTCAAAGGGACTTTATTCCTTAGTGCCTGCAACTTACCACCACCTTGGTAGCAAACATGTACTTGTCCCGGAGCTGAAAGTCTCTCACTTCCTCCAGGATCACTTCCTGGTTCTCCCGGGACTGGAAGAAGTCTGTACTTCGGAACACCGTGGAGTAGCCAGAGGGCTCGTGCCGCTCGACGTAGATGGTGTTCGGCTTGTCATAGGGATCAACACCCCTAGAGGAAAAAAAGAGTAGTTGCTACCATCACCACATTTAACCGTTGGACAAATGGAGGTTCTTCTGTGCAGACAGCCAACGGGAGTTGAAGGGCATGAAGGTGGGGTCTACCCAGGATACTCTTTTGTCAAGTTTCTCACTGGTCTCTTTCAGGCGCCCTGGGTTGGGTTCCAGGCAAGCCTCGGCCATGCTTGAGAAGAATGAAAACAAGAAAAAGTAAAAGGCGGGCTATTTCGGAATCAATAAAGCAATGGACTGCTCGAGGCTGTCAGTGAGTTTCTGGCCCCAAGTTATGAGCCCCAGAGAACGAAAGACTGTGTGTCCCCAGGACGGTACGTGCTCAGAAGAACAGCTCTAGAAGAAACCACCTGACGCACCAGTGAGTCTAGCCTTGCTAACGGACCCTGCCCTCTCTGTTTCTGTCCATCCTGTGCTGTCGTCACCCGTCCATGCAATCGGGAATCATCCAACCAGTGCAAAGTCACGTTCCGTGAGGGTCCTTCACAAACTCTTTCCCACGCGTACCGATCTCGCCGAGGTCCTTCAGAAACACAGAGCTCACTGCTCCCCCACTCCCCATGCTCTGTCAACAGAGCACCCCTCTGCAGGGATGCTCCCTGCATGCACTCTGATCTGCACTTCGAAATCCTATTCATCTTCTGAGGTCAAGTTCAAGGCACCTCTTCCAGGAAGCCCTCCCCCCCAAAGCTCTCCACCCTTCTCCCAACCCAGGCAATGTATCTGCGCAGTGTTCAATTTCAAGCCTTTCGTATGAATTTTATCTGAGTTTCAAACAAAGGTACAAAGCTGCTTTGGGTGGGTGGATTTTGGAATCACTCTCGTGACTTGACACAGTGGTGCCTTTTATTCACTGTAATCTATTGTTCACCATAACGTGTCTGAGCCTCCTAGAGAAAGTACAGATGCTTTAAAGGCCACGTCTTAGATTTCTTTTTGTCCTACAGGGCTCCCAGCTGACCTGAACCTTGCTGCATGGAACCTGTAGACCACGGTACAAAGGCTATTTAAAAACTGTAACGCTGACTAGATCAAACTCCCTCGAGAAGAATCTCTGAACCGGGGTCCCCCCCCCCCGCCCCAAATAAGGCCCCAAACAATAGCTGGAAGGACGATGAATCTGCCCCAGGTTTCCTAACTCTCCCAAGACCCCAGGCCAGGCAGACCATTCAACATGTGGGGGAAATAACTAGAAGAACAGGGAGGAGAGCTTCACAGGGAGGACACAGTGATGACCAAGGAAAGGCAGGACTCGCTTCTGTACCTGTCTTTGCACAGGGCCATATTCACAATGGCTCTCAGGATAATGAAGTCTCTGATATAGACTTCCTTCAGAGACGAACTGTCAAGAGTATGTGCTCCAAGAAAGAAAAAAAGAGGGGCGCCTGGGTGGCTCAGTCGGTTAAGCGTCCGACTTCGGCTCAGGTCACGATCTCACTGTCCGTGGGTTCGAGCCCCGCGTCGGGCTCTTGTGCTGACCGCTCGGAGCCTGGAGCCTGTTTCAGATTCTGTGTCTCCCTCTCTCTCTGACCCTCCCCCGTTCATGCTCTGTCTCTCTCTGTCTCAAAAATAAATAAATGTTAAAAAAAAAAAAAGAAAGCAAGCAAGCAAGCAGGGAAGAGGAAGGGAGGAAGGAGGAGATAAGCAAGAGAAAAAAACAGAAGACTTGACTTTGGCCCCACAATCCAGAGTCTCAGCAGGGCACTGGAGAAGCCAGCAGCCTTGGTCCCAATGTGGGATCATCAGACGCTCTGCTCTGGGTGCGTATGTGTGGGGGTGCTGTGGCATGTTCTCTGTGCTTTTCCACAATTAGAAGTACTGATTAAAGTACTTCCTCTACCCTAGAGGATATGCAAATTAAAACAAAGCTGCTAGATATTTTTAAAAAGGCAGAGAGGAAGGGACCTTGACTCAGATTATTTTGAGACAGAGCTCACCTCTATTATTCTTTCCTAAACAAAGGCAGCAGGCAGTATCTAGAGAGAGAAAGAGCTGGGACTCTTCTCCCAATTCTCTTTCACAATCCATACTTGGACCTCCCGTTTCCGAAAGGCAGGCCACCTACAAGCTTCCGCTCCTTTGCCTTCCACTACTTCCGGTTCTCTTTGCCCTCACTGGAATGAAAATGCAGAGGCTTGCTCCCATCTGTGAGCGCGGTCACCTGGCCTCACCCGGCCTCACGGAACACCGGTTCGTGATGCTTTACTGGGAACCTCTGAGTCCCTCCCCCATAGCCCTCCCACTGTCCTGTCTTGCCCGTCTCCAGCTCTGGATTACATAGATCATTGGTCTTCCTGACTCTTGCTGCTCCCAGGCTGCCACGCGTTATTGAACAAATGTATGCCATTATTCGCAGAGAGGTCAGATTACGCTCTCACGTATTATGGGAAATCCTAGGGGGAAATCCTCCAAATAGCCTGAAATTCCCTGACACCAGACGTGTAATTATCTAAAATAAGATAAGCCGGTCCTTTCCCCTAAGATATCTGCGTATCTGCACGGAGGCAAAAGGTACAACATACAAATTCCCAAGCGTGAAGTTCCTTTATTTGGTCTTCCTGCTGGTTTGCCCTCTTGATATACGGTTACCTAAACAGATCAAAGGGCAATGTGTCCCTGTAAAACTCAAGCAAAGCAGGGGCGCCTGGGTGGCTCAGTGAGTTAAGTGTCCGACTCTCAATTTCGGCTCAGGTCATGATCTCACAGTTTGTGAGTTCGAGCCCCACATCAGGCACCATGCTGGCAGTGTGGAGCCTGCTTGGGATTTTTTTCTCTCTCCCTCTATCTCTGCCCTGCTCGCTCTTTCTCTCTCTCTCCCTCTCTCTCAACATAAGTAAATAAACCTAAATAAATAAATAAAAATAAAACTCAAAGAAAGCTCTAGTGGTATTCCTGGGGTAGAGGTTATACTCGGATAAGACTGTGGTTACAAGTTCACTGAGACGCCACAACCGCTACCCAAGGAAAATAACGAAAGGACCAGAAACAGCTGCCCTCTTTGAAAAGGAAGTCCAGGGGCGCCTGAAGATACTCGGCTGGGAGACCCCTCCTTCCGTCTTGACGGACCTCCTTCGCCAAGGAAGCAATACCAACTCCAAGACATTCCTCTTCAAATAAGGAGCTAACGGAAGCACAAACAGTATGTGCCACTCTGCGTTTAGCGATAACTAACACTACGTGGAAAGGTCAAAAGAGAAATGATAAACCAAGAATTATAAATACAAATGAACATACATGTGTGATATGTCATTTCACAAGACTAACCTTAAATATGTAAAGAGCACCTGGAAATCAATAAAAAGACTAACCGATCAATAGAAAAAGAGCAAAGGGCATGAACAGACACGCCGTCATAAGAAAAAGAAATAAAAATGACTCTTGACCAGGTTAAAAGATGTTCAAACTCATTCACAATAAAATGCAGACTAAGGGTAAGCATGTCTTACCTAACATACTGGCTGTGGAGAGAGGCACGTTTCTATGTGGTTGAGATGAGAGCAAAATTTGATACTCTCTATAGAAGATCTGGCAATCTCTACCAAAGTCACAATCTCAATGCTTTATTCACTGGGGATATAGCAGTCCACAAAATTGACCAAAGCCTCTGCCCTTGTGGAGCTTTTTTTCTATTGAGAGAAAGACAAATGATAAGCCTAAAAATCTTGGTAAATGCTACGCAAGAAAAGAATAGAGCAGGGTACAGACAATGACAGGAGAGGAGGTGCAGTTTTAGTAGGATCCTTAAGATAGGCCTCGTTTAGAAAGTGTTATGTGAACAGACTTGAATGAAGTAAGGGAGTAAGCAATACGTATATCTTGAATAAGAGCTGTCTAGGCAGGGAGGAAAGTAAGTGCAAAGGCCCTGTGGTAGGAACGTACTTGGTATTAACCTGAGAGAAACGTTGGTGCATATTAAAAGGTTCAACGCAGAGGGAGGAACAAGATCAGACCTGTTTTTAGGAAGATCAACCAGGCCATGTACTGAGAATTAACTGCAGAAGGACAGGAGTGGCAGCAGAAAGACCAGGTGGACAACTGATGAGTGACAGTGGTGGCCTGGAGTAAAGTAGCAGCCACATAGCAGATCCTGGATGTAAACCGAAGGAAGAGACGACAGGATTTCCTGGTAGGTGGGATGTGACACATGAAACACACATGAAATCAGTGACGACCCAAAGTTCTTGCCCTGTACAACTAGAAAGTGAAATGGGGAAGATTACAGGAGCAGCTGACTGGGGGCAGTGAAGGTCAAGTATCTATCTGGGAAGATTCAACTTTGAACCGGTGGAGTGACCCACTGACCCAGCACATCCTTCTCTGGGAATCTTTTCTGCACATTCGCCCACACGGGGACAAATCCGTGTATTCAAGGCTGCGTCCCGCATCCTGCAACTGTGAAAGATCAGGGACAAGTAGGACTAGAAACAATTGTACTTCTTGAAGGGTGGCTCTGTTGACTTCACTCTCCCTTCCCAAAACCCTGCAATGGCTCCACGACGCTTTCAGAATTCAGTCCGGGTTCCTTTACCAAGCACTGCAGATTCGGATACCCACATCCCTTCCCCCAAACTTCACCCGACATACGGTCCAAAAGTCAGACTCTGTGTTCTCCACCAGAGACCACAGTGTCTCATCTCTGCCTCGGGCCATTCTGTTCCTGCCTGGAATCCCAGCCCGCGCACCTCCACGCCCTCCGGCGACCTCCAGCCTGCCGCACACATCCTCAGTAAACAGCAAGCTTTTCTATGGAGCTGTGGCCTTCCCATCTGGAAAGGACTGTGTCCCTCCTCTGGCTTCTCCTGCTACGTCCATGACTTCTATGCTTCTTTCCAAACGTGTTCTGCGCACGAAACGTCTTTTCTTACCTCCTAAGCTGCAGTCTCCTTAGTAACTCTGGCCATAAATTATTCAACTTCTACCCTAAAGCATCTAGCATGTTTTATATTCAGCAGACGCCAAAAAAAAAAAAAAAAAAAAGTTATGAATGAACAAGTGAATGAATTTTCTATACAGAAAAATCCACACTTCTGTTATCATGCTCGAAGAGTGAAGGTCTTTAGAAATTCTAATCCATGCAAGTGCTTGGAGATTCCCCTGGGTCCCCTGATGGATTGAAAAATGCAAAAGCTCTGCCACTTTTCTCACAAATAGCCTTCCTTTCTCATCCCCCACCACCTCCCACACTGGGTGTATTATACTGGCACCTCTAATTCCCAGGTCTGGAGCGTGCATTTTCTGAACCACAGGCTTTGCATTTCAGGTGAGGGTAGGTGTGTCCTCCATGAAGGAGCCAGAACTCAAAAAAGGTGATTATGTAATTCTAACTCCTTCGATGGACGACTTACCAAGAAAAGGATTTCACGTGTTCCTGAATCAGGATCCAGGTCTGGCCAAAATCATCCGACTTCCATAGCTGTAAAGACCAAAAGGACAAGAAGGAATCAGGATCCAAGCAGCACCCACCACCTGAATGGCCTGGCCCTCAAACCCCACCTTAAATAACACTTTGGCTGTGAAGACAGGGACAGAGATCACCAGGGCCAGCTCGATTACTCCAAATACAAACAAGGGCAGGGAGGGAAGTTCCTCCCCATAGTTACTAAGACCTCAAGAGCTACAAGAAAAAAATGACTGGGGCTTATCTTCCATTTACAGATCATCAGAAATTACAGTTTACTCAAGACTAGCCCTCAGGTAGAGTAAAAACAAAAGGATTACACTCCATTCTTCCTGCTTAGGAAACAGTGTCCTTAAAAACCCGTAAGGGCTAAAATGAACAAATCAGGAGACTACAGATGCTGGAGAGGATGTGGAGAAACGGGAACCCTCTTGCACTGTTAGTGGGAATGCAAACTGGAAAACAGTGTGGAGGTTCCTCAAAAAACTAAAAATAGATCTACCCTATGACCCAGGAATAGCACTGCTAGGAATTTACCCAAGGGATACGGGAGTGCTGATGCATAGGGGCACTTGTACCCCAATGTTTATAGCAGCACTTTCAACAATAGCCACATTATGGAAAGAGCCTAAATGTCCATCAACTGATGAATGGATAAAGAAGTTGTGGCTTATATATACGATGGAATACTACTTGGCAATGAGAAAGAATGAAATCGTGCCATTTGCAGCAACATGGATGGAACTGGAAGGTATTCTGCTGAGTAAAATAAGTCAGGCAGAGGACAGGTATCATAGGTTTTCACTCATATGCGGATCTTGAGAAACTTAACAGAAGACCATAGGGGAAGGGAAGGGGGAAAAAAATAGTTACAAAGAGGGAGAGAGGGAGGAAAACCACAAGAGACTCTTAAATACAGAGAACAAACTGAGGGTTAATGGGGGGCGGAGAGGGGAAAGTGGGTGATGGGCAGTGAGGAGGGCACTTGTTAGGATGAGCACTGGGTGTTGCATGTAAGCCAATCTGACAACAAGTTATATTCATAGAAACAAACAAAGAAAACCATAAGGGGTCATGGTGACTAAAGGGGAACAGAGAGAACACCGGCTAGGCACAGAGGCAAAGAGCACCAAAGGGAAACACCTTGAACACAAAGGATACGGCCATGAGTAATTAACTTGCCGATCTTGATCTTTGCCAAAGCCCGTGAACTTCCAAACACCGGACCTGAGCCCCTCTGGCCCTAGTGACCATGTATTATGAAGCAGGGGCACCTGGGTGGCTCCATTGGTTATGCATCCGACTCTTGATCTCAGCTCTGGTCACGATCTCACAGATCGTGCCAGCAGAGCAGACCCTGCTTGGGATTCTCTCTCTTTTTCTCAAAATAAATAAATAAACTTAAAAAAAGAAGAAGAAAAAGCTGCAGCAGCAGCAGGGGACCACAAAAAAAACAATAATCCACCTATACTGGTAAACTGACCCAGCCTTACTTAGGTTACTCCCTAAGGCAAGTAAGTGTAAACAGATCATGTTTTCGTTAAACAACCAGCAAAGAAAGAGAAAGGTTCCAAGGTTCCTCTGAGCAAAGCCATTCAACAGTCATCATTAATCCAAACCCACAGGGTCTACAGGCTTCACAGGATTAGACCAGACCAATGCTGTCGATTTGGCAAGTTTCAACCTTGAGATATAAATCCTACAGGGGCTCTCTCCCCATCTTGCTTTCCTTCAAATCCAGGTTCAAGGAGGAAAAAACACACACATTTATATTTGCATATGCATATGCACGCACACGCACGAAGAGGAAAAATTTTAAATTTAATGGTCATTTCAATTAAATGGTACAAAATCAGTGTGTTTACAGTAGAGGATGGGAAAGGTAGAACAGAAATTCACTAAGGGGTCCCAGCAGAGCTCAGACTCCACACTTCTTTAGCTGGCTCTCTCTGGTTAATTTCTAGAGCTTCGATTTACCCCCCAAACCCACAAAGGTGCATCTACACCAAGAAAGGCACAATGTTTAACAGGGCCTGCCAAGTGCTTGGCGTCACCCCCTGGCCGGGATGCATTCTGAAAGTGCCAGGGAGATCTAGTTTTCCTTAGCCATGGGAAGTGAAATAATAGCTACAAAGGCTAAGCTTGGGGGAGGAGGGAGGGAGGGGCCGGGGGAGGTCACTCAGAGGCCACACGATCCACACGGGCAGAGCAGAAAACTCGAGAAGCCCCACCTGACTATGTTCCAGAAGCTCCCTTACCTGCTTGTTGGGGTGAGACCTGTCAAAGCCCAGGAGAAGGTTGGAGGCCTTGCTATGCAGCAGGAGGTCGGCGGCCCGGAATGGGATGGAAAAGCCTTGGAGGGTGTTGCAGAAGTCAAACGTGATCCAGAGGTACTGGGCATAAGCATCTGCAAAGATGTACTGCAAGAGGAAAAAAAAAAAAAGGCAAGTTCAGAGCAGACCTGGCCAGGGCCACCCACAGCCCCGCTTCTCACAGCGCGTGCGGTGCTGGGGGCCTGTGGGGCCTCCGTGCGGCTTCCTCGCCATCCCCGGGCCAGGAGATGCCGGTGCTTGCCAAGCAAGGCTCAGGGAAGGAAGGGGTGCGGCACGGGCTGGGACAGAGCCAAAGACTGCTCTCCTTTAACCAGGTAACGGCGCGAGTCAAGCCTTCCTTTCTTTTCTCTCAGCTGACTTGGCCATTCTCCCTCTCTGGCAGGTCACTCGGTCACAATCGGAGGGTGGCTAGTGGCAGCAGGGACACAGAAGTCCTGCTCTTCAGACCTGCTGCACACAGACAGGACTGTTTCTACTACCCCTCCGTCCTCTGAGCAGCTACGGGGCATGTCTTCCCAGCAAAATCCCTAAAATCACACCCATCTAGGAAGATGAGCTTCTCCTTGACACGAGGCCAGGTGACAGGGCAGCTCGGAGGACCGTGCAGCCCGTGGGGCCGGCAGACTCACTGTGGGGCACGGCAGGAAACAGCCTGGGGGAGCAGGGGGCGGCACCCTATTTAGCCCCTGCACAAGCCGGACTGTAGAGTGACGGCCAACCCAAAGAGTTCTCGAGGGGAGGGGCGCCTGGGCGGCTCAGCCGGTCGAGGGTCCGACTTCGGCTCAGGTCGCGATCTCACGGTTCATGAGTTCGAGCCCCGCATCGGGCTCTGCACTGGTGGTGCGGAGCCTGCTTGGGATTCTCTCTCTCTCTCTTTCTCTCTCTGCCCCTTCCCCACTTGCACTCACTCACACTCCTCTCTCTCTCTCTCTCTCTCAAAATAAATAAAGAGTTCTCGAGGGGAAGCGACGGAGGCAATTCAACCTGACAAATGTGCGTTTAATGTTCACCACGGACCAGATGGTACGATGCCACGGTGAAAACACAGAATCCTTAGGGTCCGAAGTGGCAGAAAGAAAGACACGACCGTGGATAACTATAACTCGAGGGAAAATGCGATTCAGTGAGACACCATGGACAGAGTCCTACGAGGAGCGCAGAGCACAGATTCGTTCCAGTTCGGGAGACCAGAAAGGACTCCAGGGAAGAGCCGGCCCTTGTAAAAGGCGGGCAAGGCTTCCACAGGGAAAGAACATCCCGAGTCTGAGGCAGTTTGCGCTTGGGAACAAGGGCGGGCGGAAAAAAAAAGTACAGCACGGACTTGAGGGACTGAGGGAACGGATCACGAAGCACAGAAGGTGACAGGCCTTGAACGCACAGGAGAGATCTGAAGGAAAGCCTCCCTGCTCCCACAAGGGCAAGGGCGGCTCAGAGGGTCACCGTGAACCGGAGGAAGAGGGACCCAGCTCCTCGGGCGCCAGCCAGTCCCCGAAATCAACAACCCAAAGGAATCCATTCAAGCACACGTCCCCTAATTGGCTGCATCTGACCCAGATCAATCTTCTGTTCAGAATCCTCTTGGTGCTAACAGCTCAGGCACGTCCTAATGCTCTGCATTCGCTTGCACGCTGCTCCTGCTCCTTTCCCTTTGGCTTTTCCCTCCCCAATTCCCAAGAACACGCTCTATGTGTTTTTGTTTCCTCCACAGCATCTAATGCAAAACTCCAAAGTCTGCAGGAGCCTAATTAAATCTAACCAGAGCGGCCAGTAAACGTTTTGAAACCAAAAACTACCATAAGCAAATGCAATGTTGTGAAAACAGTCATGATCCTAAGAGGACCATCATGATTTCTGGCACGAAGGCGTTCCCTAGAAGTAACAGAGCCCATCTTCCTGCTCCGAAACCATCTTGGTTCCTAAGGTAGGGAGTGTTCTCGGTTTGAAAAGATTTCTGGGGCACCTGGGTGGCTTGGTTGGTTGAGCATCCGACTCCTGGTTTTGGCTCAGGTCATGATCTCATGGTTTCGCGAGTTGGAGCCCTGCATCGGGCTCTGTGCTGACAGCACCGAGCCTGCTTGGGATTCTCTCTCTCTCTCTCTCTCTCTCTCTCTCTCTCTCTGCCCCTCCCCTGTTCACGCTAGCTCTGTCTCTCTCAAACATAAACTTTCAAAAACTAAAATATGATATAAAAATAAATAAAAAGACTCCTCTAGAAATCTACTCCATGGCTTCGACAGGTGTCCCATTTAAAAAATCTAAAGATCACATTCCCAGTCAGGGAGCTTATTATCGTTCCTGATAATAGCTAAATGCGGCAAGAACAGGGATGCCTGGCTGGTGCACGTGGTGCAGTCAGGGCCGTGAGTTCGAGCCCCACGTGGGGCACGGAGTTTACTCTAAACAAACAGTCCAACAAAAGGTGTCAGGAGCGCTCAGCGTGCGCCAGGCACTGAGTTGCAAACGTGCGCCTGCCTTACCAAATTCCATCCTTCTGGTGCTCACGGCAAGTCAGGGCTTTAGCCATGAGTGTCATCTCCTTTACTGACGAGGACACTGAAGCGCAGAGAAGTTCACTGGCCAAGGTGACCCAGGAGGCAGCATCTACATCGGTGTCTGGCTGGTTCAGAGCCCGTCCCTGAACAGTCCAGCCACCAAGCCTTTCCTCTCCTGCTCCAACAGAGGCAGCATTTCCTGAATTTAATGCCGAGGTCGCACACTGTTCCCCGGGGCTCACTCCTGCGCCTCCTCTCTTACTCTGCTCCTCAAGCTTTTGCGGGCAGCTCCCTTCCCCCGCCCCGTGGCAACGCTGAATCATGCCACGCCTGCACGCCCCACACCCGACCACCCCATCCTTGACTCCCCTCCTCTGGCACGATCAGGCGTGTGGTGACCTTTAATCTACGGTCTCACCCTGACTGCTGCCCTCCTCGGCATCTCCCCTCTAACGCGCCGAGGTATTTCGCCGGGTCCAAAGCCGAGCCCTCCCACACCTTCCGGCCACGTCCCCCGCTCTATGCGTGCGACCCCGTCCCCCGGCCCCAGTTCTCACCATTACGGATGGCACTCCGCTGCCTTCCCTCGGCCCCCACTCCCAATCAGCCACCCAGCCGGCCACGTTTTCCTTTTTACACTCTCCGCTCTCCTTTTTTTTTTATCCCCGGTGCTGCCAAGCGTGGCCCACTTCCTACGGGTGGAGCCCACGAGCAAACCAGTGCCGGGCACTGGGTTTTGGTCCTTCTCTTGCCTTCTGGGGCTTGGCAGGGTGCGAAACGCTCAGCGGGTGATTCGAGGCCTGGCTGAGCAACTGGGCAACTTCATGCCTGTATTACCACGACGGTTCCCTTCCCGGCCCCTCTCTGATCTTTCCCCTTCTAATGCATCCCGCATGTTGCCAGGACACACATTTCCCTATAAGACACTATTTACAGCAAGCCCCCTCACTCAGACCCTGCTATGGCTCCCTACTGTCCTCAAGGCCAAAAGCCAACACGACCATCTTCAGATGAGCACCTGCCCGATACCCCAAAGCACCGCGGTGCAAACGCTCCACCCCTGAGAAGTGAATCTCCCCACCGCCTGCACAGAAACCACATACGCCGGCCCCTTGAAGTCTCGGCCCGTGGCCTGTTCCCCGTCTTGGACTCCCGCCAGCTCCACGGAGATACTGGAATCATGCCTGTCCTCGAAGCTCCATTTCCAACCCCAAGTACCCCGTGAGGCCTTTACTTCCCTGATCCAACCTCGCTGACTCCCCGGCCCCACGCACACCCGTGGGTTCCAGCCGGCGCTCGGGCACGTGTGGCTTCACGTGGTTACGTAACCGTGCTGCGTGTGCACGTGATAGGAAGTACAGCACATCCTACTCTGCCTTTGGTCCCCAGCCTGCCTGGCTGTCAAATCTGCCCGAGGCCAGCCCCACAGATCTGCCAGAAGAGCTGACCTGACCTACTAAGTGCTTCCTGGGCGATGTGATTTCAGGAGTGTCCTCACGTATCCCCACCTTCGCCACCCTGTCGGCAGTCACCGAATATTCAGCTCTTGGCTTACAACTATGTTTCTTCGTGGAGTGCCTGGGTGATTCAGGCAGTGAAGCATCCAGATCTTGGTTTGGGCTCAGGTCGTGATCTCACGGTTCGTGAGTTCGAGCCCCGTGTCGGACTCCACGCTGACACGCGCAGAGCCTGCTTGGGATTCATTCTCTCTCTCTCTCTCTCTCTCTCTCTGTCCTCTCTCTCTCAAAATAAACTCTTTTTGAAAAATGTATTAAAATACCTATGTTTCCTCTTTAAAGTACAAAGAGTCTAGAAACATAAACTACAGAAGGGGCGCCTGGGTGACTCCGTCAGATAAGCATCTGACTCTTGATTTTGGCCCGGGTCACAATCTGACGGTTTGCGAGTTCAAGGCCTGCATCAGGCTCCTTGCAGACAGTGTGGAGCCTGCTTGGGATTCTCTCTCTCCCTCTCTCTCTGCACCTCCTCTGCTCTCTCTCGCTCTCTCACTTTAAACTGAAAAAGAAAAAAAAGCTACAGAATTCACCTCCATGTTAGCACAAGTGATTCTCTCCAGTTCTGAGGGGAGGAACCAAGAGCACAAAGACAGGACAAAGGGCACACAGGAGGCAATGAAGGAACATAATTCCGGAAGGGAAAGAGAGAGGACCAGCTCTCGAGGCTGGGAAGCCTGGCTGCACACTCGGGGGCCTTTTGTAAGGAGCCCCAGGCGTATGCAGACACTGCGTGGCTGACCTCAGGGGCACTGTGAGGCCAGCAGCACTGGCGGGTGGCCAGGGCTGTGCACTGCTTCAGGGAGGCAGCACACAAGGCTGAGAAGAAGGAAGTGGGGCTGTTGGCAGGTACAAAAATAGACCCAAACACTCACATGACCCCCAGAGCCATTCCATCTCCATCGTGAAGCAAAACCACTGGACCACAGCTGCTCGCCTACCCAGCACCTCCTTTCCCTTTGCACAGTTACACAGCCCCTCGGGCTTCCACGTGGCCCTTGTGTGACATCCTCACCTTTCCAGGCAGCTGCTGATGGTCATTTCAACCATTTCAAACCATACTCCTTGACAGCCCCCCTGACATCTTCACCCAGGGGACGTGCCTGGGCCCCGCAACCAGGACTTAACAGTAAGGCACCCGGCCTGTGTGATTTTTCTCAGGAAGTGGTGGGGCTGGTGGGGCAATCTGCCTTCCAAGGGACAAAGGCAAAAGTAACGGAAGTAACGGGCACAACGAGAGTCACGGTTTCCTTCCTGAGAAGTCTGGGGAGGGGTGACCACCTTCTTTGGGGAACTAGAAACTCAGCAGAGAATGCTGTGTCTCCAACCCACTCAGTCTGCTCCAGGCTCGGCCTCCACCTGTCACCAGGTTCTCCAAGAAGGCGGTTCCTCTTCTGTTTCCCCACCAACTGCAAAGCACGTCCCTCTCTCCCGCGAGAAACCCAAGATGTAGCACCTTCCAGGGAGGGGGCACCCAGGCCGCGGGCATGCCCCGTCCCCCCGGCACCTCAAGCTCCCTGACAACCACCCCTGGAGTTCTCTTCCCGCTCGCCCCAGCGCCCCGGTCCCTGCCCTGCTCCCTCTTCAGACCTGTTGCTTCAAAGGCCCCTCTTCCTCCTGCACCAAACCATCTTCGCGAGCCCAGAACATCATCCTTCCTGTCTTCTGACTACTGAGACGTGCATGCGGGCCTGGCAGCCACTCGCCACAACCCATGACAAGCAGGAAGGAAGTCAGAACCTGCTTGCGGACCTCTGTGCCCTTGCAGTGGGAGGTGAGGAGGGGGGCAGAGAGAGCTGAAAAGGAAGATTCCAGAGGGACAGCAGGGTGGTTCCAAGGCCACAACTGCAGTGAGAGTTAGCTCTGGGGCAATGTGTAAAAAGTCACGGTAACAGGCACAACCTGACAAAGTGAGTAATCTGAGTTATTTGATTCCCAGAGGCAAGGGGGGGCATACGGATCTCTCCGTGGGAGATGTGGCACAGCCAGCAAGCTGGACCCTGGGGCAGGGTTCCTCACCTCACGGGAGTCAAGCCCTGGGGGCAGCGGGGCCCATCCAACTGTGGGAGCCCCGAATACCAGGGCTGCCTGGCCAAGTGCAGTGGGGAGTGTGGTGCAAAGGGCCGGCAATCTTGTCTTCGGAGCCACTTCCCTCCAGCACCTCTTCCTTGTTTCTCATTGCGGAGGGAGTTAGGGAAGAGGTGAGTTTGTTCCTAACTGCTGCTTTTCTTCAAGATCAGGCAGGACTGATAGGAACCACGACGTACCAGTAATAATTATTTTCGTTTAAAAAAAAAAAAATAGGGGTGCCTGGGTGGCTCAGTCGGTTGAGTGTCCGACTTCAGCTCAGGTCATGATCTCACGGTCCGTGAGTTCGAGCCCCGCGTCGGGCTCTGTGCTGACAGCTCAGAGCCTGGAGCCTGTTTCCGATTCTGTGTCTCCCTCTCTCTGACCCTCCCCCGTTCATGCTCTGTCTCTCTCTGTCTCAAAAATAAATAAACGTTAAAAAAAAAAAATTAAAAAAAAATGTTTTTAGGGGCGCCTGAGTAGCCCCGCAGGTTAAGCGTCTGACTTTGGCTCAGGTCATGATCTCGCGGTTCATGAGTTCGAACCCCGCGTCAGAAAGCTCAGAGCCTACTTCAGACTCTGGCTCCCTCTTTCTCTGCGCCTCCCCACCCCCTCTAAAAAATAAATAAACGTTAAAAAAATTTGTTTTTGCATTGTTTCTATACCCATTAGTAAACAGCTGCTTCCTTGAAACCCAGGAGTGGTCCCTCCTAAGGACCAGTGGCCTGGACCCTTCCCCAGGACCTGTCCACAATCCAGCAACTAAAAGGTTAATGCCTGGCCCAGCAGCGTGGCCTTCAGGACCCAGCTCCCTCCAGACTGGGTCTGTTCTGATTGGTCAGTGCCATACCAGTGGCTAAATATTTTGAATACAGGCAATGGGAGAAGCCAGCGCTGGGGGGTGGGCAGGGAGGAGGTGTAACCTGGCCGAGATGCCTGTGGATCTTGTTCCTTTCTGGATGCCCAAAAAAGCAGCAGCTATGCTTACCTCAGAGGTTTCTGAGCATCCTTAGAAGCAGTGGTCTTAACTCTGGAAGTGAGCTAGGACTCACCAGGGTGGGGAAGAAAGCAATCAAATACACCTTAACCCTGCAGGCTGCCTGATTCCTGTCCTCCCCGCCTCTGCAGCCGCCTCTCTGGGACCCGGGACAATCTCAAATCGATGCTCCCTCCAAATCTAATTGCCTGGGGTTCTGCTGCAGAAACAAAGCCCCAGGCCAGCCAGCTGGGAAAACAAATCAGGAGGCACAGCAGGTCTGCAGCCTTGGTTTTCTTTTCTCCACTGGTGCAGGTTTGGGGGGAGGGAGGGGCGCACATGGGTAACGCGTTTGCCACCTGTGAGTAGGGCAGCTCATTAGCTGGCAGATTTTCTGTGCATTAGCCCGACAGGTTTGTCTAGAAATCCCGCCTGGCAGGCACCTGGCCCCCCTGATTATGCACAGTTCTACCCTGACAACCGTGTTCTCCCAAGGTTAGCAGAAAAACAGTCACTGCCAAGCTGCAAACAGATGACAAGGAAGTCCTTCTGCCAGCCCCCCCTTTAGCAGAGCAGTCGTCCCGGATGGAATCAAGCCCCAGGGAGTCACAACGGGTGGGACAGCGCTTCCTTACACGCTTGTTGTCCGCGGGGCTGTGGTAGAACTGCGCAATCACGGCTTCGCTGCTGTTTCCCACGCCGAAGTTCAATTTCTCGGAAATTTTCTTGAATGATTTTCCATAGTCATAAGACACGTACACCTGGATTAGGGAGGAGGAGAGGGCAAAGAAGACAGAGCTGGTGAGAAACGCAGCAGAAAAGACCCCACCTGTGATCTCAAATCACACCCTGGATCCCAAATGTGGGTGAGAGGCCCCCGGTGTCACGAAACGACAGAAGCCAAGAGACGACACACACAGGAGAAGCGGGGCACCTCTCCGTCCAGTCACGTGGGGGGCGGACGGCAGGGCAATGCCTGCTACACAGGCTCCTTTCTGCCGCCGAGACACGACCCCCCTGCAGGGGGAGACCCACGGATGGCGACGAGGTTGACCTCCTCCCCACGGCTGGGTTAAGTGTTTAACAAATTACATCCAGCGGCAGATAGAATGTGGTTGTCTGGGGAGGGGAGGGGAGGGACTGGGAACTTGTTTTGCCATCTGTCGAAATGTCCCCAAAAGGTAATCTAATCCTGCAATCCTCTGCTGGGAAGTTCTGTTCCTACAGCACTGAGGAAGATGAAAGAAAAAAAAAAAAAAAAAAAACCCTCCGGGGCCTCCGCAGAGTAGCCCCAGAGATGAGAAAGAAAGCGCTGAGTGATTAAATATGCAGGGAGGTTAAATACATAGGCACCAGATCCCTGGCCCAGTTGGCCTACGCTTGCTAATGCTACATACAGCTCGGGAGAACAGCCACAGGAGCCGTGCCCGTGCCAGCGGTATTTTCTTCTCTCCTGCTTCCGGGTCTCTGGCTACCCAGTAACCACAGTAATAAAACAGAAGAATAACTGTCGTTCGCTGTGTGCTTACGAGGTGCCAGATCCTGTACCACCGTCACGTGAAAGATCTCAGGTAGCTCTTTGCAATGATCAAAATCACTTTACAGATAAGGCATGGGGGGAGGGGGGGGGGCTTACGTGATCAGTCACTTGCCAAAGCCACAGAGATAGTAAGCAGCAGCGTGGAATTGTGATCCAGGCTGCTTGCCTCCAAAGCCAGAAATCCCAAAGCCACTACACCTGGGGTAAATAGATGGCAGAAGAGAAGCCGGCAGGTATTTTGCACCTAGACTTGCTGCCTATGCAACGTGAAATTAACATAATCAGAGGATTCAAAACAAGGCTGGCTGATGAATCCAATATTAAGAATACTTAGTGAGCATTGGGGTAAGCGCTGAAGAAAAATGACAGGTGCATCCCAACAAGGACAGGAAGGACTGGACTAATCCCACAAAGGGTATTGCCACCAGGCCCATTGATGCAACAGCAAACACGGTTTAAGGATCTGACAGGAGGCAAGGACTGTGCTAAGCACGAGACATACAAAGACATGCCCTTTACACACGATGTAAGCATACAAATATTTGCAAACAATAACTCATGGAAACAATGAACTACGCAAGGCAGGTACAAAGGAACGGAGAGTATCTACAGGGCGTTAATATTTATTAGATGTCAAGGTTAGAAGAGCACAGATAGAGCCTGTGCCCATATCTGGGCCACCGTGGAAGAAACCCTATTACGAACACTTATGTTTACACATGTGTGCTCCCAACTACCAAGCACCACAGTAAGAGGCCACCATAAAAATGGCTTCAGAAATGCAGCAGGTTGAGAAGTTCGCAGATAATTTGAGTGGGTAAAAAGATAAAGTAGTTCTTACTTCCGTTCTCCTGACCGACAACGGACACTGAGACTCCCCGTTAGGTTCCCATGTCACATGTAATAAACTAATGGCTTCTCAAAAAGGGAACTCAGCCCCCTCCAGCTCCAACATCCCCAAAATGGATAATCCCCTATGTGTTACCTCCTCAGAAGCACACGTGATGATAAGTCATATTAGGGTAGCATTTTTCAGTATATGATATTCTTCGATATAAATTCTCCCTCAACTTTAAAAATTCTGTGGGTTAGCCTCACCTTTGCCGCCCTCGGCATACCCGAGACATCACAGGTACTCGGTAAAGATTTCTCGCATTAGTAAGTATCATTATATACCACAGAGCGAAGTAAATGAATGGATCCCATAAATGAATAAAAAAGAATGACAGCAATGAGTCAGTGAGTGAATGAAGAATTATTTCCATTTAAGAGATCACAAAAACTAAGACTCAGAGAAGTTCACGACCAGCCCGAGGTCATACAGCCAGTAAGTGACAAAACTTAACGGGTTCCTCCAGTCCCGGTTCCAGTTGTCTTTCCACTCTTGCAAGTTACTCTTCTAAGAGAACGTTCTCTTCTACGTACTTACGTCGCTCTGTTAAAGAGGAAGATCATACGCTGAATCTCCAGGCCGGGCAGTAGGTGTGCAGGAGAAGGGATAAAACACCAACTTTAACAAAATACAGGTCCTTTCTGGGATTCTCAGCCCCATTTCATACTCAGAGGTACAACAGCCCTCACCACCAAAAAGCTCTTCCTTCATACACACCTGCAAACAAACCCCATCTCTTTAGGACTTCTACTTCTTAGAAGTGAAGACTAAGTATGTGAGGGTCCCTCCTACACCTCCAGGCTCTTGTAAAGGACTCATCAACCTTTCTTCCTTTCTCCAGGTTGAACAATCCCAACACGATCTTTTTATCCTGTCTTTAGAATTCTTTTTTTTTTTTAATATTTAATGTTTATTTATTTTTGAGAGACAGAGTGAGGGCAGGGAAGGGACAGAAAGAGAGGGAGACACAGAATCCGAAGCAGGCTCCAGGCTCTGAGCCGTCGGCACAGAGCCTGACACGGGCCTTGAACTCACAGACCGTGAGATCATGACCGGAGCCGAAGTCGGACGCTTAACCGACTGAGCCACCCAGGAGCCCCGATCCTGTCCTCATAATTCTTATTTCTATTGGATTAACCTAGACACTAAGCTCCATAGGGCAAAGCCCAGGCTGAGGGCTGTGCACAGCTTTCCACCCTCCTCCACCCAGGAAGCCCAGAAAAGGCCTCTGCCAGCACACAGATAACGCCAAGAAGGCTGACGGCCTCATGGTCTCCACGCTGCACCCCCACCGGTACATTCTGGTTCAGTCTTGCCCCCAGGCTTGTACCAGGCTGCTGACTCACTGCCCACTATGATCTCCAGGCGAATCCGGGCAAACACCCTGTGCCCACTCATCTTGTGCATCGACAGCATGGTCTTTCTCCCAGCACAGGTTTCTGCACTGATTGGTCCCCTCTGACTTCTCCAAGGCACTGCTCCCTAAGGAACAGAATACAACGTGGGGCGCCTGGGTGGCTCAGTCGGTTAAGCATCGAACTTCAGCCCAGGTCATGATCTCACAGTTCGTGAGTTCAAGCCCCCCCGGTGAGCGCACAGCCTGCTTGGGATTCTCTCTCTCTGCCCCTCCCCAACTTGCGCACACTCTCTATCTCTCTCTCTCTCAAAAATAAACACACGTTAAAAAAAAAAAAAAAATTTCCTTTTGAAAAGAAAATACTCCTGGCTGCTGATTCACAAGACCACACTTTGAGGAGCAAGGTTTTGCAAGCACTCTCTCATTGACAGATGAGAAGACCAAAAGAAGGTTGATGACTCGGCTCAAGGTCAGACGGCTCATGAACGGCAGAGCCGGGATCCAAACCCAGGGAGGGTGATTACAGAGCCAGAGCTCAGCCACACGCCAGCTCCACGGGCTACCAAGTTCTGCCCTGTGACCGAGCTAGCAAGTACTGGCCCCGCTCCTCGGACAATGCTGGGGGACACCGATCATGTCGCACCACTCTGGGCACAAGGGCAGCAAGTCCTACCATTGCTAAAACCTTAGCTGGTGGATTCTGATCTTCCCTCGGACACTATCTCTGGAGAGCTCTTTGGCCAATGACGTTGCACCGAGTACGTCGTAAACTATGTCAGGACGGGGCAGAAACAAAGAGGTGGGAAGGACGAACCGAAACGACACCTAAACACCGAGTGTTTCTTTTCGTCGACCAGACTTATCAGAGAAAAGGACGGCATTCGGCTGTCATTCCCCATGCAACTCGCTACAAGTTCATGAGGACAGGTTTTTGTTTTGTCCTGTTTTTTTTTAATCTGTTTAAAAGCAAACCTTCCGGGATTTCAGATCCAGCCCTTTTTTATATACTGAATATGTATGACTTGGCCGTCCTCCGACACACCCACCCAGTCCCTCACTTGGGCAGGCTCTTTCCCTTCTGCCCTGCTGACGGGGCCTTGTGAGCCGTGTTCCCACTCTTCTTTGAAGAAAGTCTGGATCGTTCCTATCCCGGCACCACCGACTCCAGCCTCTGAGTCATTATTTCTGCATTAACTTTTCACGTCAGAACATCTCACTGCCAGCTGCCAAGGCTTCAACGTAGCCTGTATACAGACGGGGGAAATCTCTACCACTCCTATTTATGACCTCCAAGCACTGTGTTTCCTTTCCATTGAATCTTATCACGTATTTCATTACAGAATAGTTTATCACTTGGACTGTTCAATGGCTTCTTGGGAAGATACACCCAAATATTTAGCGTGAGAACCCGGGTTTGGGCAGAGTGGCAATTCGTGGGGTGACCGGCCATCCCGGTCCACCTCGGACTGAGGAGGCTCCCAGGATGTGGGACTTTGGGGGCCGAAGCACAGACAAGTTGGCCATGCCAGAAACACGACACTCTCACACAGCGCGTGATCGGGCCTCCTTAGCCACCGCTCTCCTCCCACAGACATGCCGAGCGACCTCATGCAGGCCACTTAATGTCCCCAGGCTCCTGTCTGTCCAGCAAGGCCATAAACCAATGGTTAAGGCTTTTACCTATCTTACAAAAATAACAGTAATAATAATAATCTAGATAAAGAATGTTTTTAATGTGTAAAAAACCCTAAGGAGGACTTCTCAACACAGTAGGGCAGAGAGCTGTTTCCTGTGAGATACATACATCCCCAGGTGCCTGTGGGCCTCACGGGACCGACCGCATCCATACGCTGCCATCTGTGTTTGCAAACCCTGATCGCACTTACAAAGGGGCCGAAGCCCCTGCCCCCAAGTAAGTCCAGCTGTCCTCCAGAGCACTGCACCCAACCTGGCTGTCAATACAGGGGTTTCCCACCCACCCCTGCCCAGCAGCCACCCTGGGCAAAGCGATGCATCACAGCCCTTCTATTGCCCTCCCTGTCCATGGCTGCCTCGCTTGTACCCACTAGGAAACAGCCCCCAGTGCTTCCTCCAGTCACCCACCTCGGAGCTCATGTGACCCAGACAGCGGATACCCAGAGAGGGACCTCCCTGAGACCAAATCTACACTCAAGAATTACAAGTGGATCCTTCAGGCCGATGGGACAGTACCAGCAAATTCAGCAGGAGGTTTCCTCTGGCCAACGAGGCACAGGAAACAAAGCTCCACACTGTGTTTCTTTGTCCACAGATTTACCCTGTGGTGACATCGGTCCCTGACCCAAGGCAGGGGCTGTTCCTCTTCCAGCACGGGGAAGTCTGGAGCGGGGACCGCACTGCTGGGACTCAAGGACGAGCTCTGGCCCTCACATACATTGTGCTTGACCCGCCCACGTTATTTGCGAAAACCACACATGAGCTGCCAACTTGTAAGACTCAGCAGTTTTCACAGAAAAAGCCCGATCTCTGAGCTTCTCTCGGAGATCAGATCTGGCGACGCCGGGCCCTCCACGGCAACCAGAGCTGGGGCCGATGACAGCAGGCCCCTCCAAAGCACGCAAATCCCTTCTACTTCCTCGTGTCTCTAGGACACGGAGACCAAGGATCAATCACCATGTTCAAATTAACATACGGGGGAATGCTTCTTGAACCTGTATCTCTACCGAAGCGGGGAAAACGACCCACAGGGTACCAGGAGGCCACACACGTCAAGAAAAACGGGAGAGGTCGTTTTTCTCGGGGGACATAAGAGTGTTGTAAATGTGGAGGCCACCCACCTGGTCTCTCGTGGGCCTTTGGGTCTGTGACCCCTGGTCTCACACATCCAAAGCACCTGGACGATTAAATGCTACCGAAAGCCAACTGTGGAAAGAATGGGATTCAACACCGCTCACCCAACCGTAAGGGGTTCCCTCGGGCTCCGCGGCAGACGCGCAGCCCTGCCCGGAATGCACTTCTGGCATTTCGTGGAACAGACGCAACGAGCCAGATCATACCCTATCACTCCACAAAAGTAATCACACATCCCGTGGATCTCATTGCAAAACTGACCGCGCCGCCCTCTGTTCGACGAACAAGGGGGTATTTAATACCTTCTAGAGTCTCTCCCCTGTTGTAAAACGTATCCCCATCCCTTCTCTAATTACCCACTGTTTTTTTCTGGCAGGATAACCCCACCACATTCCAAAAGGGCGTGCTGGCGGCACAGGAGTGTGCAGAACAACACCAATACTTACATCACTGCTCCTGGGCCTCGCCAGCGCCAGGCTGTCCCGGGCTAAGGCCACGATCACGTTGCTTTTCTCTCCGGCCCAGTGCACCACCATCTGATTGTGGGAGTCATTCAGGCTAACCTGAAAGAGGGCAAACCAACAAAGGCATTAGGACCGATGAGGAGCGAAGGCCGTAATGTTCTAAAGCAAGACTCCTCCTTTGTCACTCACAAATAGCTAAGGTTCTTAGATCTGGAACACTGGGCCAGGGCGGCCTATTTTTCCACCAATGCAGATGCCACCAGACACAACTTCCCCAAAAAGAAACACGAATTCCTTGCTATTTTAGATACAAATGGGTTGCAAAAAAAAAAAAAAAAAAACCAACTTCTCAGGCTCTCTCTGGCATCACCAATGACTTCGCTTATTCTTGTCTTCTGCGTAATCAATCTCTGGTCACTTTCATCCCCAACCCATACACAGGACATGCACCCCCTAAGGCTTAAAACCAAAACGCTGGAACATCTTCCTCATTCAGAAAAAGTGCTAAGGCCAGAAAGACCACACGCTTTCAATTTTTTTTTTTGAATATTTTATTTTTGAGAGAGAGACAGGAGTGTAAGCGGGAGAGGGGCAGAGAGAGAGGGAGACACAGAATCCAAAGCAGGCTCCAGGCGCTGAGCTGTCAGCACGGAGCCCGACGTGGGGCTCGAACCCACAAACTGTGAGATCATGACCTGAGCCGAAGTCGGACGCTTCACCGACTGAGCCACCCGGGCTCCCCGAAAGACCACGCGCTTGCAAACATCTGTGCCACCGGGTGCTCCGGCTGGCTGGCCTAGAGGGGCCACTGCTCACCCTTAGGGCCTAACAAGGAGGAACAAGAGAAAAACATGATGGCACAGTTTTATTTAATTAGTTTTAGAGTGTCCCAGGCGAGGAAATCTTTTCCAGGACTCCCCAGAAATGACCTTTGGATTATTGCCAGCAGTAGTTCCCGGACTCCTGGATTCTGTAAACCAGTAAATGAAAATAAATTAGAAAAGCCAACAGACGACTGGTTGGCCAACTCTGTTTTGCCAGGTAGGGACGTTAACAAAAACAGCAGTCAGAGCCTGACTTGCTGGTCTCTGAACCGGTTTTTTCTGCTTCCTGAGGACACTGCAGACTGTTGCCCAGGCTGCCTTGCAGTGGGGTGTGGCCTGGGACTGACTGAAGGTGGCGGTGCCAACCAGCCCCAGCCCCCTCCCGGCCTTCTGCTTCTTCCCCATCTGCAGGCTCCGTCCGGGACTCCAGAGCCCCAAAGGTGAGCGGAACCACAAGCAGGAAGGAGCCCACGTCCCCGAGGAGAAAGCCCTCCCCTAATCAGTCACGCTCATTTTGAACTCCCCACAGTTGGGCAACCCAATGACACCACTGGGACTGCCGGGACTCGTCCGTTATGCAGTTAGCCCTCTTAAGCAACATAACCACCGTCTACAATCACTGCCATTTTTTAAAGGAAGGACAGTTTCACACCGAAAACACAGTAAGGATCTATCTCAGAACAAAGAACAGTTCGTGCGATAGTCCCACTTTATGAAAAACCAGCTACGTTACTTTTATTTGTCCTACTTCACCAGACACCGATGGATCGTTCAAGGGCTGGCATCTCACAACCCCCGAGCTAACATTTCACCCCCTCCGTGTGATGAGCAAACCAAGGATCGTACTAACAAAAATGCCGTGAGCTGGTGTTAATGGTCAGAATCAGGCCAAACCACCGCCCGCCTCCCCCCCCACCAGCCCCCAACAGTCAGGAGAGTGCATGCTCCCTCTTGCGGAGCAACGTCGTGGAGAAGCCTCTTGCTTCTCCAGCCTCAGCTGTCTTGGGCACGCATAGAAGGATCAAGATCCTGGTCTCTGGGTAGTCTCTGTATAGCCCACCTATACACACACCCCACCACCCTCACCTCTCGGGCTGATGAAGAGTCCAAGCCTGAGCTGCGGTGCCCTCTGAGCTGTCTTCCTATCAAGGTTCTGCAGCAGAAAACCCTCCCCTCCCCACACCTCCTTTCTCCTTTCTGTTCCTTACCCCGCCACTGCCCTAGCTTTCCCCACCCCCTCCTTGAGGTGCTCCCAGATGTCACAGGGGAGACAGAAAACAACAGTGCCATAAAACCTGGCAGACAAGATGACAAAGGAGCTAATCCTTAACTACTTTGCTTTGGCTCTTGAGCGCCCGCGTCTAATTTGATCTATCGGAAATGAGACCTCTTTCAAGAAAAGACCTCTGATATGTTTTTAGGAAAACATGTCATTCCAAAATGTCCCTTCTCACTCCCAGAGGAAAGTCCAGGCGACCATCAAGCGAGAGGTACAAATAAAAAAGAGAAAGGAGTAAATAATTGAACCCAGAACGCTAGAGGGGAAAAAAGCAGCTAAGATTGGAATCTCCACCAGCAACTCATGCCTTACTTCCAGCCTTCCTGTTCCCCCACCTCTCCCCTTCCAGCTCATGCCTCTGGGAAGAATCTAGAAGCACCTACAGATCAGAAGCCCACTAGCACAGGTGCCCTGGGAATTCAGGCCACAAGCCTTTCCCCTCCAAAAACATTCCCACCCTTAGAACCAGAGGGGAATAAACACAGACCGTATGCAAACATCTATACGATAAAGGATTCAGAACCTACGAGAATCACCCAAGTTCTCAGGGTCTGGGATGAAAGAGCCCACCAATATTTAACTTGGGCAACCTCAGCACGGTCCCCTGTGGCAGGTGACAATCAAATCACACTGGCAATAGGTGACAAAGCCTTCGGTGAGGAGAGTAGGAAAGAGGTCTCAATGCTCCTTGCTGAAGTCTTTCTACTCAGAGGACGTAAGATTTACGAGGCCCCCTCCACCAGTCCTAACAGAGGTGAAGGGGTGAGAGCGGCACAAAGGACGAGCATCACAACGTCCAAGGGCTTTCTTACAAAGGAAGTCGAAGGCAAGCCTAGAGAAACACCTTAAAAAAAAAAAAAAAAAGACTTGATAAATGAGACACAGTTAATTGGAGCTGGAAAAGCAGCAGGGAGGGGCCGAGGTCTCCCCTCAGAAAGCAGAGAAAAATCGCATGCCAGAAAAATCTCCCCACACAGAAACAGCGTCATCAACCACCAACAGCACTTGGGAGGTGCTTCAGCACCCCCCGCACCCCCGCTAGGCTCACAGACAGCTCTTTCAGGCCCGAGAGGTCACCTGATCAGGGGCTCCCAAACCCAGCGGACAGAACCCACCCCAGACTCTGGGATTCAGATCCCCTGACTGGGGCCCAGGAATTCATCTTTTTAAAAGACACGCTCCAGCTGTCCATAATGCAGCTTCTTTGGGGAGCAATGAATCTAGTCCATTCCCCTCCTAGTACCTGCGACCAAACTCGTGGTAACTGGAAGACTCACTCTTTGGAGCGCCTGGGCGGCTCAGCCGCTTGAGCGGCTGACTTTGGCTTCAGGTTGTGATCTCACGGTTCCCAAGTTCAAGCCCCGCATCGGGCTCAATGCTATCAGCATAGAGCCTGCTTTGGATTCCCTGTCCCCGTGTCTCTCTCTCTCTGCCCCTCCCTCGCTCATGCTCACTCGCACGCACGTGAGCTCTCTCTCTCTCTCTTTCTCAAAAATGTGTAAACATCGAAAAAGAAAAAAAGACTCACTCTTTTTGGGAGGAGGCCGTCTTTGGGTATCTGGAGTAGTTGTTACAATTCTATGATCCTATATATGGCACAACGTGGATAAACCTCAAAAAAAGACTACACTAGTGGAAGCAGTCAGACGCAAAAGGTCACACGTGGCATGAGCCCATTTACATGAAATATGCAGAATGAGTAAATCCATACAGATAGAAAGTAGACTGCTGGTTGCCAGGGGCTGGGGGGAAAGGGAAACAGGAAGTAACCATTTACTAGGTAAGGGGTTTTATTTTCGTTTAGAGAGATGGAAACGGCTTGCAATTAGACAGGGGTGGTGGCCACATAACACTGCCAATGTCCTACACACCACTGAACTATTCACTTTAAAATGGTTGATTTTGGGGCGCCTGGGTGGCTCGGTCGGTTAAGCATCCGACTTCGGCTCAGGTCATGATCTCGCGGTTCGTGGGCTCGAGCCCCACGTCGGGCTCTGTGCAGACAGCTCAGAGCCTGGAGCCTGCTTCGGATTCTGGGTCTCCCTCTCTCTATACCCCTCCCCTGCTCATGCTCTGTCTCTCTCTGTCTCAAAAATAAATAAAAACATGGGGCACCTGGGTGGCTCAGTCAGTTAAGCAACCGGCTTCGGCTCAGGTCATGATCTCACGGTTCCTGAGTTCGAGCCCCGCGTTGGGCTCTGTGCTGGCAGCTCAGAGCCTGAAGCCTGTTTCGGATGCTGTGTCTCCCTCTCTCTCTGGCCCTCCCCCGTTCATACTCTGTCTCTGTCTCAAAAAATAAACATTATAAAAAAAATTTAAAATAAGTAAATAAATAAAAACATTAAAAAATTTAAAAAATAAACGCTACAAAAATTAATAATAAAATGGTTAATTTTATGTTATGTGAATTTCACCTCAATAATTTTTTATTTTATTTTTTTAATGCTTTTACTTATTCTTGACAGGGAGAGACAGAGCACGAGCAGGGAAGGGGCAGAGAGAGAGGGAGACACAGAATCCAAAGCAGGCTCCAGGCTCTGAGCTGTCAGCCCAGAGCCCGACGCGGGGCTTGAACCCACAGACCGCGAGATCATGACCCGAGCCGATGTCGGATGCTTCACCAGCTGAGCTCCCCAGGCACCCCCACCTCAATAATTTTTTTGTTAAGCCTGTATCGGTGACCTGTGAAGAACATCATTACTTCCGAAGTGCTGATCTAATACCTAGAACTCCCACTCTTAGCTGCTTTTTTGACTCATCTCGTTCTTTCTTTCCTGCTACCAAAATATGCAGTCAGAATGAGTCATAGAAGAGGCAGGCTGAGGAGCGGGTCTCTGGCCAAAGCAATCCTTCAAAGGGCCGTCAGCAGCATCCGCAGAGCCGCGGCGTCCCCACAGGCCTCCTGGTCCCTGCTCCCAGGATCCCCAGTCCCCTGCTGGAGAATCAGCCTCGAGCTAGCATCCACTTCCAGCTCTCAAACAATCCTCAGGACCCCCGCACACCTCGGTGCAAGCCACCCCCACGTTGTCTCTCAGCCCCCTCCCCCCGGCCCCCGGGGTGCCCTGGCATCCCGAAGAGGTTAAATGATTTGCCTCATTATTCAGAGGGAAAAAAAGAATCTGCTACCGCCCCAGCCCCAAGCTCTGGGTTGTTATAAATAGAAAGGAGGACAAATAAATTGCTTGTTGTATGGAGGCCCTGACCGCTCCGGCCTTCCCCTACTGATGAAGGCACTGGGGCCTACTAGGTGCCAGGCGTTCTTTGAGGCTCGTAAATGGTTTCTTCCCCCATCAAGAGGACACACAGCCCCTCTGGGGGAAATCAGTGTTGCAAGTCTGACCGGTGCGAAGAACCGTCAAAACCCATAGACTCGCTGAAGCTTATTCAGGAGGATGGGGGCTGTTGATGGAACAGGCCCCGTATCATCTCCTTTCATTTCTTCTGCCATCGCCTCTTTCAAAGTGGTCAAAGCCAAAGATCGGGATGTCCTAGACGGACACGCACAGCCTGTGGTCCTCACCACTCCTACACAGCTTCTTTCCAGCTCGCAGGATGAGGAGGACAAACAAGGCAGTCTGGTTCACTCCTCCGCCTCAGCAGCAACGAAATGCGAAGAAGGATTTTTTAAATTCTACAATGAAGGATAAAGCAAATACCCTGTCCTTCAATTTCGAGGACAGGAGGCTGCTAAATCCCCTGGACTATAGGACAGGCCTGAGGAAACCAAAGACAGACTCCCGAGGCCCAAGAATAACAAGGTTTTGTCAAACCATCCATTTGCATGACCTAAATGCTAGGTGTGCAAATGGCCCCTCCGTGTCCTGAGTGTCCCCTTTCAGGACGGTGTCCTCACTATATTTAGCAAAGCTCATTATCCTCCCTGGGCGCTCCACCTCGGAAGGAGAGCTACGATCTAGTTTAAGAACTCCCTGCAGAGAGCCCCTGCTCAGCTCACACATTTGACTTCTCTGTTGGCTCAAGACGCTTCAGCCACAGAACTCATAAATGACTTTGCTGATAAATTCAGCTGCCCACTTTACAGATGAGCAAACAAACAGAGAATGACTCTGGGTGAAAAAAATGCATTTCATTACCACCTCCTTCACTGGGGTCATGAGCTCGCTTTAGAGAAGAGCTAGGTAGGTAGGTCGGTAGGGGGATATCTTTTGCTTTCCCTCTACCAAAAGGGTAATAATCATATTTTCAATGACTTACAATACCAGTTCAGAAAGATTGACCTGTATTTCTGACTGATCCTTGGCTAGAAGAATCTATCCACCACTGACCTATCTGTGGCACCCCCTCCTGGTGAACCCCACTTTGTCATTTGGCCAATAGCAGCCCCGCTATTCCAGGAGGGCTCCCTATTAAAAAGAACCTGTGAGGGGCGCCTGGGTGGCTCAGCCCATTGAGCGTCTAACTCTTGATTTCAGCTTAGATCACGACCCCAGGGTCCTTGGATCGAGCCCCATGTTGGGCTCCACACCGACCATGGAGCCTACTTAAGATTCTCTCCCTCTCTCCCTGCCCCTTCCCCTACTCTCTCTAAATAATGAACTAATTAATGAATTAATTAAAATTTATAAGAAACTATAAAAAACCTGTCATGAAAATTAGCAGCCCCTAATTTACCAGGTGGTAAGAAAAAGAAGAAAATATCAGGCCAGAAAGAACCTCAGAGAACAACTAAACCAACTTGCACGTTTTGCAGATGAGGTTAAGTCCACAGACAGAGTTAGAGGTGCTGTTCCACAGGCCCCCAGAGCAGGGCATTACAGGGAGAGGCTACAGCGAGCCAGCTCAGCAGCCGGGACAGGCTGCTGACCCGCTAAGCCAGGGCTAACCGCAAATGAGGATTCACCTAGGAACCCAAGCCATTTCTAAGAGCTCTTTAGAGGATGGCTCTACCACATGCACTTACCTTGCCCTGCCTCTTTGGTTTGGCAGCTTCACCACAAATCACCCTCCACCTCGTTCATTCATAAATGTTTATTGAGCACTTACTATACAGCAAACGCCATGCCAGGTGTTAGGAAACAGATGACTTCTGGGAGTGGGGCATAACCTCAGGTCAGGGAGAGGATGTGAGTGCCCAGAAGGCGTGACTTACAGTGGGGACCACAAAGATGAAGAGAGAGAAGTTAGGAGAAACGGGATGGAGGAGAAAGATCCACACCGGGGGGAAGAGCAGAGCAAAAGCCAGGAGCTGGGAGGGACACGGGAACCGTCCCATTTGAAAAGCTGGAAGAAAATGAGTATAACCAGGAGAGCCAAGGGGAGGGGAGAGTTCTATGAATCTCTAGGTTTTACAGGAGGAAAAGAGAGTTCACAGCAAACAGGCTGTGGATCCCTGGCTGCAAGCGAAGCTTTCGCTCGAGTATTTACAAGAGGCAAATGTGCCACAGTAAACTGGAGACAAGTCAGAGGCTTGGTTTTCAGTCTTGGTCTCTACGATTTTAATAGCGGCAAGACGTTTGGTACGTCGCTATATCTTTTTGAGCCTTCAAATACCCATCTGTGAAATGAGAAGAATTCTTATCTTCCTGATTTTAGGGGGCTGTTAGAAGTATCAAACAGGAAAAAAAGGGGGGGGAGGCATCAAACGAGATGTTACCCGTGAATACGTTTCATAACCTGCAAAATGCTAAAACGTTATTTCCTCTTGTTGGTATGTCATTTACACCAAAATAAGCCATTCTTCACAAAATGGCTCTGTATAAAAAAATGAACATCAGCATCACCGAGGCTGGAATCCTGAGGCCTCAAGGGCCAACGGTGACATCGTACATAGGACAATGATGAAAACGCCAAACGCCTGAGCCTAGCTCAGAGCTCGCGGCCAGGAAGCCTTCCTCACCGCAATGTGGGGTAACCCAAGCTCCCGTTCCCGAGGCTCCAGTGCAGAGGTGGCACTGATTTCTACAACTTTCCTTGCCCCAAAGGGACCACATTCAAATCATGCATCAAGCTCTCACCTTACCGGTGGCTCCTTTAACACACTGGGGAAGCTGAGAGAGAGGAGAACACATCCCATCCAGGGATGTGATCCAGGGTAATACGAGATGCCCCCTAAGCTCACAGGAGGGCAAGGCGCCCGTGGGAAGCCCCACAGGCATCTCTCTGCGAGCTCAACGCCCCAGCTCAGAGCCAACCAGCCTTTCACCCCTGTCCGAGCCCAGGGGACTAAATATATACAGACGAGGTAAGGCAGAGGTGCACTGTCTCCTGTGACGCAAAGAACTCAGCACAGGTTTCAAACGCTTCCCGTCTCCCCAAAAGCTCCCACGGTGTCACCGGCTGCTCTCCCACCTCCACTCTGTTCCCACACCCTGCTGTCAGCAGGTTCCTCTGCGGGGATCCTTAGGCAGGCCAGCACTGGCCTTTCTTCCCAGGTCCCCGGGGCAGACCCTCATGGAACTGCCTTGCACACATCCCCTGGGCTAACGAGAAACAGGGTCCTCCACTACCTGGACCACTACCCCATATACAGCTCATCTCAGAGGCACTCACTTGAGTGTCCACAGTGACAGTCTCCAAACCAGCCTTTCATCCAAGGCTGCCTTGACAATTTTTTTAAATGTTTATTTATTTTTGAGAAGGGGGGGGGGGGGAGACACAATCCGAAGCAGGCTCCAGGCCCTGAGCTGTCAGCACAAGCCCAACGACGCAGGGCTCGAACTCACAAACGGTGAGATCATGACCTGAGCCAAAGTCGGACATTTAACCGACTGAGCCACCCAGGCTCCCCGACCCAAGGCTGCTTTGAACCCTGGCCCTCCTGGTTCAATGAGATCATCCCAGCTTTTCCCGATTTCTTCTGGGCACAGAGGTTTCCTAAGAGTTCAAATCCATCACAACACTCCTCAGCTCCCCCCCACCCCCGGTTGGCAGAGTGAAATGGATCTCACCCCAGTACCAGCTAGCGTCTTAAATTCAGGATCCACTCCTTGGCTCAAACCCACATTTATTTTACGTAAGAATCACCCTAGCCATCTTCCCCCACACTCTGATCCACAGTTATTTGGGGAAGGAAAGTTTCTACTGAACAGGCTAGTCTCTTTTCTAAAACACGGAAGCCACGTTACTTTCTTCATTTAAAAAACCAACAAGGGGGCGGGGGGAGGGGGCTGAATAAATAATAAACAGCACGTCGGCCCCCGCGCGGCGCAAAACGCCTATAAGTACATCTTTTTATTGCCCTTGTCTGCCATTCAGATTTGGGACATAATCACATCAGCCTGCCTTTCTGAGAATTCGTAGCTGTGTTTTTAATCTAATTCCGGGGACTGGAGATAAATCATCGTGAAGGGTCCCGATTTTCCGAGCCAAGAGCTTGCAGCAGCAGGAACAGCGATGGCATGCTAAGGTAAGGGGCCGGCCAGGAAGGGGGCGGGGGGGGGCCGCATGCAGTGATGAAGACCACACGCCCGTGATGTTTGTCTTCGTGCCAGCCTGCAGGGTCGCAGGGATGAAAGACAGACCCAGCTACTCGGAGGTAAATCAATAAGCACACAGGAAGCGGAGGGCAGGGGCGGGGAGGAGACGGCCCCACCGGCGAGGCACGGCTTGCATCTTGCACCGCTCAACAGACGTGCATGGTGTGTGCAACACCACCCCGGCAAAGCCCGGTACGAGGGAGCTGGGTGTGCAAGGCCATGTCACAGGTGAAGGCCCAGGGGTCAGCCTTCACGACCCAAGTGGCTAATGCCCAGAGGGGCCCCCCCTCTCAGAGGAACGCTGCACCCACTGCACGCCCCGTGGCCGCTGATGCGTTCCGACCTGGGGAAGAGAGGCCACTGTCTCCCGACATCCAAGTTGGCAGTCGGCGGCCACCGAATCCTGGCTTTAGACTACAGCCCTCGGCTCTTGCTTTGCTCCCGCCATTTGTGGCGGAAACAAGTGCTGGCCTCTGCTGTCACCACGGCTTCTCTCCTGGGTGAGGCAGAGGTTGCCCAGTACTGCAAAAGGCAGGCCTCCCTCAATCCATTAAAGCTGTGCCTTCTAAGGGGCGCCTGGGTGGCCCAGTCGGTTGAAGGTCCGACTTTGGCTCAGGCCGTGCTCTCGCGGTTCATGGGTTCGAGACCTGCACCGGGCTCTGTGCCGCCAGCTTGGAGCTCAGAGCCTGGAGCCTGCTTCAGGGTCTGTGTCTCCCCCTAAATAAACATTAAAAAAAAAAAATTTTTTTTTAAAGCTATGCCTTCTAAAACAGTGGCCAAGGGCCACATGTGGCCGTTTCAACCTAAACTTAAATTGACTAAAAGTAAGTGAAAGAAAATAAATTCAGTTCTCAGTCCTACCGGTCCTGTGCCAGTCGACACGCTGGACCACACAGACACAGAACGTCTCCGTCGCCGCAGGAAGGGCTAGCAAAGAGCGCTGTGTTTGAAGACCTGCCGTGGGGCCAGGAAGACAGGGTCTTCCGGCTCTTGGCTGGCAGCAGTGACATGATCATGGACGTCACCACTGTTGCTAACAATGACCCCGTGGATAACAGAATTTTGTGCTTATTTTTGACTCCCCACCGTGGTCCTGATTGTCATGAAGTCCTATTTCTAGGGGACCCGCCCCAAAATGCACAAAGCATGCCTCACGTGACAATCGAGACCTCAAGGTCTCACAGCAACGTAAGAGACAATCCAAATCTTGATGCTGATCAGCCACCGACCCTGCCTTCTCTGATTTATAGCATCATCAGCCACTTCAATGCCAGAAGGCTGCCCATGCCACTTCTTCGAAGGCCCCAGGTCCACAGGTCGATAAACCAATCAATTAGGTCGAAATTAACTGTGGCTCATTTTAAACTGAGGGAAATTGATTTTTGCATCTACGTGGCTGGACTGAATATGCCATGTGCCAATGGATTCGGGCATACCTAGAGAATACACGGGAAGGTTCTATGCTCAACAAAGTGAACGCCCTACCCCTAGCAGCCCAGACCACTTATGAAGAAATACTAGCCCTCGATTATTCAAACCAAAATGTAGCGAGCTCTCCTTTACTGCCATCACAACTAACTCTTTTTTTTTAAATGTTTTGAAAAGTTAACGTAATACCTCAGCTTGAAGAGATTTCTGTGCAGTTAACTCTCAATTATCGGCATCTGACTTGTTGTCGAAAATTCTACACGCCAAACTGGCTTTCCCTGAACACGTTTATGCCAGCCATTTCACAGATCAGCTACTCAAGAAAGCAAACTCATTTCAATATTCACCTAAGCAAAATTTTTTTTTTTTTTCAACGTTTTTTATTTATTTTTGGGACAGAGAGAGACAGAGCATGAACGGGGGAGGGGCAGAGAGAGAGGGAGACACAGAATCGGAAACAGGCTCCAGGCTCAGAGCCATCAGCCCAGAGCCTGACGCGGGGCTCGAACTCACGGACCGTGAGATCGTGACCTGGCTGAAGTCGGACGCTTAACCGACTGCGCCACCCAGGCGCCCCCACCTAAGCAAAATTTAACCAGGAGGGTAACCTGGTGCTTTAAATGAAAAGGCTAAATAAATACAGAGCAAAGGTAAATCGGTTACTTTTTGGATTACCTCCTTTCCAGGTTATTAGAATGTTCCTGTGTCTGCCCATGACTGGCTCCATCTACCTCCGGCCCTGGGATGGAACGATGGCAATACAAAGATGGCTGTCACCTCTAAGGAGGAACAGACCCAAATATGACAATGAAATGCCCTGACAACATCCATCTTCAGCTGTGGGATATTAGTTTGCTCTTAGGACCTGCCTCCTGGATCCCAGGTCCCAGAGCAATTGATTAAACACACCACTGACTTCATTTTGCAGAATATAAAGAAAATAGTCTCAAAAAGAACATGAGCAAAACCAAGATCCGTGATGTCTGCGTTCTGACGTTCTCGCAAATCTGGGCTCTTCCCCTCTAGGGAACGGCTCTCCAGCAGCTTGCCAAGAAACAAGAGCTACCATGCTGCTCTTCCCGCCTGCAGGAGCCCTGAGTGCAACGAGACTGCCTTTTCCTTCACCTGGCCTGGAGGAAAAGTAACAACCTATCTCACACTCTGACACTGCACGTAAGTCCCTGCCTTTTGATAGTCATATACCATAAATAACATTTTGGAGCCAGAGCGAATCTCATTCATTACTCATGGTATCAGCGGCTATGGATAACAGAAAGCCATCGATATTGCAAGTTCCAAATTTTCTGAACATACATGCCATACATGTGGGTAGAATGTTTCCGGAAAGACACACAGAAAAACTGAGGACAGTGGCAGCACAAAAACATAAACAGGGGACGCGAGAAGGAGGGAAATTTACTTCTCGCTATATTCTTGCACAAATCATATCTTATAAACATGTATTACCCACTGAAGGCTAAATGAACCCACTGGAAGGCTTTTCATTTTCTCTGTTTACTTCTCCGTCTCCTCGCCCCTCCCCCATCCCTTCTTCCTCCCATCCCTTCCACCTCCCACAGCCTCCACCCACCGTGCCCCAAGATGTACAAGCCCCTAATGAACTAAAGGGTGGCCAGAGCCTGAGCAAGGAGCAGCCCGCAAGAAGACGAGATGCCAAGTGGAACCAGGAAGTTTTTCAAGGTCACGGCCTTTACCGACCCAACCCAACACCCCAGGCCAACTCTTCACCTACATAGAAGGCCCCGTGAAACAACAAATGCTTTGCCTTCTCATCTTTTGGAAGCAAACAGGTCAAGCATCCTGACGTCAGAATCAACCCGCCGATTCTTTCCCAAGCAAGGGTATCATGCAAGAATCTACTCCAAAGAGATCTAAAGCCACAAGTACCCCACCCCCAAAGGAGGCTCTTTGTCCCCGGGCCTTGTGCTGTAACAGACACTTTATTTTCAGTCTCAAATCAGGACATTGAATACTCCCTGGCCTCTAAAAAAGCAGGAATTATGAAGAGAGAGCTCACTGGAAGGAAAATAAACCTGTAAATCCTGTTAGGCTTTGCGCTTCATTCCAAAGGATTTTTTCCCCAAAACAATACCATTAGCAATACCATGATAGCCCTAAAAGGGAGGCTTCTGTACAACAGAATCCCAGCTCTTTGTTCCACATAACCCCCAGGACAGCACAGCAAAATCAGGACTTCACTACCCTCACCACGGAGAGAGCCAACCCACTTTCCCTCTCCGTTTGTGGGCTCGCCATGGTCCTCCTCCTAAATACCTTTTCTGTAACTTGGATGTGCTTCCTACCCTCTGGGCTCCTCCTCTTCCAAGCGGGCAGTCGGTCCACAAATATTCATTAAGGGCTTCCCAAGTGCCAGCCACAGAGAAGAGAAAGGCTTGGTCCATGCCCTCAAGGAGCAAACAGGGAAATGAGACAAACAAGCAATTATAACACAAGGCAGTAAGTGCTGCAACCAAGTTCAAAAGAGCTCTTCCCACTGGCGCCTGCCCGGGAATGCTTGGAGGTGTTCCCTGGATGCCGAAGAAGGGAACAGGGGCTTTGCGAGCAAAGACAGGAGTGGGAGAAGACCATCTCAGGCAGAGGAAAAGCAAGCATGACGACACAGAGGCAGGGAGCAGGCGTCAAGTCTGGAAGAAAGTCAGTGTGGCAAGAACGATGGAGGCCCCCGTCTTCGACTTGGCACTTTTGCGGCGGGGCTCAACCTCGGAACTCTGAACTTGGGACTTCGACTTGGCCCTTTTTCGGCGGGGCTCAACCTCGGAACTCTGAACCCGGGACAGAAAAGTCCTAATATCTGACAGCAACTTGTTTTCACTGCTCTTCCCATATTTTATTATTACAAACATGCCCGCAAGGGATCACGGCAGAAACCACTCTCCCACGTTCCAGAACACGAGGAGGAATATCGTCACAGGAACCATGCCTAGTTTGCTCCGTAGGTGACTGGAGCCGGAGAAAAAGAGAACCGGCATTGCCTCCGACACAGTGCTCTTTCTCAGCTGCAGGCCAGCTACCTCCCTGCAGAAGCTCTCCTTCCCCTGTTCCCGAAGCCGGTGGCCTCAACGTCACCCCTACAGCTTCTCCGGTCAGACAGCTTCAGCTTCCAGCCCTAATCTGTGTTGCCAGGCATCCACTTAACCTCACTCGAAGGTCAGAGGGCAAGAAGCTGCAGTGGCTGAGCCCGATGACCCTTTATCCCTCCATCTCCCATGCCCTCCCGTATCACACAACCCACTAACATCCGACCTTAGGGTTGTAGCCGCTTTATTGTGTATTTGCTCCTGTCCAGCACGGTCACACGCCTGGATTTGCATCTGCTGTATCTACTCCCTTAAACTGAAAACTTTCTGGGGTGGGGGGGGTGAGAGATGAACAATGTCCTGCCCTCCCTCATTTGCATGCCCGTCTCGATTTAGAACTGCACTCTCTTCCACGGGCTACTGTGGGAAAATATTGCAATTCCTCAGGTTAAAAGGAAGGGGGAAAAAAAAAATAGTTACAAACAGAGAGGGAGGGAGGCAAACCATAAGACTCTCAAATACAGAGAAAAGCCTGAGGGTGGATGGGGGGGTGGGGGAGAAGGGAAAACGGGTGAGGGTGGATGGGGGGGTGGGGGAGAAGGGAAAACGGGTGATGGGCATTGAGGAGGGCACTTGTTGGGATGAGCACTGGGTGTTGGAGGTAAGCGATGAACCACAGGAATCTACCCCCCAAAACCAAGAACAGACTTTACGCACGGTACGTTAGCCAATTTGACAATAAATTATATTAAAAATAAATAGACGTTTAAAAAAAACTGACAGGCGAGGGGAGGGGAGGAATGAAGTGAACTTGGCTTAGAGCTAGAAGCAGAAGGGACATATAATTTATAGTCCGCATCCTGACACTGGAGAGTGAAGGCAGCGCTTTCATAACCAGCACAGACAACTTACAAACTAGGTCTGTCCCAGGGAAAACAGAGGCGAATGGTCACCCTTGCTAGAAAGGTCATTCCAAATAGATGAGGGACTCCGGAGCTCCAAGAGGGACGCGCCAAAGCCCTTCAGTCACCTACTCTTGAGCTTTCAGCCTGAAGGGGCTGTGCCAAACATGCTTGAGGCAGATAGCCCAGTACCGGGAAGTTCTTCCTTCTACCTAACTCAGATCCTTAAAGATTCGAGTTAATCCCACTTTTATTAACCTCGGGGCCTCAGAGAAGAGAAAAACACTGCCCTGGGCCTTCGTGGTAGGAATTCCTCATTATGAGTTCGCCTGCTAGCTCTCCATTCCTCAACTGAACCAAACGCCATCTGGTTGGCTCAGAAATACAAAAGCGGAGGGTTTGAGAGTCATTCCCAATGAGAACACAGTTCATCTTTAACTTGCCCCACATCCCCAGGAGCCCTCACAAACCAAACCCCAGCAAGAAATGGCACCTGTATGCATATTTTTGAGACTAAGAAGCTCCTTTTTTTTTTAATGTTTATTTATTTTTGAGAGAGAGAGAGAGACGCAGAACGCAAGCGGAGGAAGGGGAGAGAAAGTGAGGGAGACACAGAATCTGAAACAGGCTCCAGGCTCTGACCTGTCAGCACAGAGCCCGACGTGGGGCTCGAACTCATGAACCGCGAGATCGTGACCTGAGCCCTGAAGTCAGACCCTAACCGACTAAGCCACCAGGGCGCCCCCTAGGAAGCTCTTCCCTCAGCCAAAACTATAGCTGCGGGGGACATGAGCTCCAGAAAGAATGGACTCCCACCCCTCCCCACTCCCAGCCCCCAGAGAGCTGATTCAAGACAGCAGAGCTGGGTGGCTGTTAAGACTCAATGAACAAGGCAGTATCTCTTGTTTCCCCTCCCCCGCCCCCACCCAACATGGGGATGCTGCTGTCCCAGTTGAGAGCAAGGACCTTGCTGTTTTCTTTTCAACATACAAAAAGAAGTTTCAGATGGGGGTGGAGAGGGGAAGAAGGTCGGGACCCACAAACAAATCAAGCAGGCGGGCTCCGGCAGCCCTTGCCCACAGCAGTTACATGCCCCCTTGGCACACACTCTTTCCCAGGGACTGATGGTTGATGGAAATCAGATGCTCCCACCCACTTGCCACCATCCCAAGCCCCTTTGGAGCCGTGTTTTGTTTTTTTTTTTTTTTAATTTTAGAAAGCAGTTATTTAAGAAGCCTTGTATAAAGAGAGCACAACTATTTGATCACCCAAAGGTCACCGGGACAATGCCAACAAAAAACGAAACAGCAGGCAACTCTGCCCCACGTGACCTTGGGCTAGTCACTTCACCTTTCTCAGCTTGTGTTTCTTTATCGACAAAATGGCACAATCAGTGAGGTGGTTTATAAGGTTCTTCCTGGCTTCAAGGGTTGAATATTTAACTCTCTGTATTTCCTGAAGACATGGCTAAAGAAAATCAGTGAAGGGAGGCAGAACTCGGACTCATCTTTTAACTTCTACTTTAAATGGGAACATTTTGACTCCAGAAATCGTGCAATTTGCCATCTCCTCTGGCCCCACTTTTCCCCCCACCCCCACCCCACCACTGACCTTCCAGCTCTGCTGATGTCAATCTTAACCACAGGGCTGGGAGTCTCATGAGGCAAAGAACATGGTCAAATTAATTTCGCCAATGCTGATACTAACCCCCACAAACTCGGTTTGCTATTCCTAGCAGTAAGTCTGGCCATAAAAGCGAAATTCATGTTACTTATGAGCTAATAAACCCATTGCCTGGATAGACATAAATCAGTTACTGAATAATGCCCACCAAATTCTTGCAGTCTTTCAAACCCCTAAGTGTCATGAGTTAATATCCCTGTCCAAAAATAAAGTCAGTATCTCAAAGGGGGAGGTGGAATGGATAGACCACCCTCCCCCCCCCCCCCCCCCGCAACCAACAACAACAAAATTCAGCCCTTACACAAACACACAGACGCACGCACACCCCTTGCTCTGACCACGGCAAGATAGTCAGCTTTCAGGTTTGCCCACCTTAATTGTGGTGCGGAAACCCCCTCCCCTGCCTGCTCTGTGTAAGTATCCTGCAACTGCGGGGTCCTCGCCTCCACTGCCAACTGACGATACACACTAAAGAAACCCCGTTTTTCAGCCACATGTAAAATGAAGCTGCACCCCTCCTCTACCTGCTGGAAACTACGCCGGTGTGCCCCCACCCCGGGGAAATGTGCACAGCACCCCGCGAGTTTACCTGGCAGACGTTTGCTAAAATCGACAGGAAGAAGGAAAGATCAATGCAATTCAAGTGCTGACGGTTGTACTCGTGCGAGGGGGGGAAAACACAAATGCAAGCCGGGAAGTCCCCAGTGGTGCCTGCACCTGGGAGGCCACCGCAGAGGATGGATGCGGGGCTGAGGAAGTGCGGGGAGAGGAAAGAGCCGGAGGAAGGCGGGTGGCCAGCCGCTCACCTGTCCGTACACCTTGATGGGCTCCGGCTGCAGGGCAGCGCTCCGTCTCCTCCGGAGCGGCTTCTCGTCCGCCCCCCGGGGCCCCCCGCGCGCCCACAGCCGCAGCTCGCGCGGCTCGCCCTGCACCACGCGGAAGCCCCGGTCCTGGGGCAAGGGCGCGCGGCCGCCGTGCAGCGTCTGCGTCCACACCTCGCACAGAGCCCCGGGCGGCAGCAGCGCGACCAGGGTGAATAGGAAGGGGAGTCGGGACTCCCTCCTGCTGCTCCGTGTCGCCATGTTCGGGCGAACGCTGCCGCAGGTGGCGCCGCCGCCAGGAGAGAATGTGCAGCGCGAGGCCGGGACGGCGGCTGGGCCGGGGCCGCGCGCGCCGCTCCCGGGGCTCCAGGCCGCCCGCGCCGCTCGGGGCCGCCCCGCTGCGCCCGCCGCCGCCGCCGGGTCCCGCTCGGCTTGGCGCGGCGCCGTCACGTGTGCGGCTCGCAGCCGCGTCCCCCCTTCGCGCACTTTCTGCGCTCGGCGGCCTCGGCGCCGCTCGGGCCCCTCCCCCGCGCGGGGATGGGGAAGTCAAGGCAGCGAGCGCCCGCGAGCGTGCGTCCCCTTGGCCCGCCGGCGGGCGCACCGCGTCGTCCTCCCTGCGGCGGTCGAGAGTTGTGTGGGGCTCGCTCGTCTTCCCCGGAGTTAGTTGCCTCCTCCGCAGGGTCGCGTCGAGGTCGCCCTAAACCGGTCTCCTTCCCTGACTGCACAGCCCCCGGTCCTGTCTCGCCGCACGACCACCTCCCCCGGCCCCCCGCCGCATCCCCACCTCGGAGGGAGAGCCCGGAGCCAAAGAAAACGAGCTCTGAGAAGGCAGAACACGGCAGCCGGCAAATTACGGTCCAGATGAACCCGCCCCCATTGTGAAATTCACACGGTTTCTACTACTCTGGGCATCAAAACGTATTTGAAGTGGCCACAGCCAAAAACTACCCTCCATCGAGCTCAACTGCCCAGGCCCCGAGCACAGTAAATACGCGCCCGCACAGAGGCAGTAAGAGCCAGGGACCATCCCAAAAGGGGACAAGCACACAGTTATACAGTGGTTCCTTGCACACGTGAGTGCCTGTGCCTGACACTGGGCCCCGGCACAGCGGCTCGCCTGTGACCCTCCAGGGTGACCAAGCACTGAGCCACCCTACCTACGCTGCTGCCAAACGGGCACAATATGCCAGTCCTCTCAGCCTGCGGCCAACACCTGCCGCAAGCCTCTAAAGCTTGCCACTGGGGGTGGGAGGGGACAGACACTCAAAAGAGGGAGGAGGACACAGGTTACAGCTCAATTCAGCTTAAAGATCCAGACCCTCTTTGAACCGCGAGATACAGTTTCCGCTGGTTGGAACTACGGAGGCACACCCAAGGTAAACATGGATTTGCGGGTTTGTAGCAGCAGTCAAGACCTATCTACTGTGGCCTCCTCTCTTCCATTTTATATTTCACTGTGCTCAGGTCTCAGATCCTGGGTTTTGATAAGACTAAAGACAGAAGGAGCAAGGCTAAAGATGAGGCCGCTTCTACGGTCGTCCAGTCCTTGGTTTAGAGGGAGCAGGGGGTGATCGGTTCAGTTCTCCCAAAATGCTCCTTGTTCTCAACAAACCACAGTAGCTTGATTTCTCCACCCTGCCCTAGAGTCCTCTCCAGTTAGCTTAGCAGAGGCCCCCTCCCCTGCCAAGCGTCACCCTTCCAAAGGAGGGACAGCCTTTCCTCACCTCCTTAAACCCAGCATTCTGCCACCCTCCCCACCCCATGCCAGACTTGCTGGGGACCAGGCCTCAGGTTCTGCAGTCCCCTACCTCTTCCCAGCCCATTTTCTCCCCGAAGCAGGTTTCCCTCCAAACCCCATCTTGCCGTCCATCTCAATACAATCACAGAACCACCTGGTTCTCCCCACCTAGCAGATCGCTTATCCTCTGGGAAAGCCACGGAACCACTGCCAGCTCCCACCCCCAATCTAGACCAGTGATGTCTTGTCAGGACCACCTTACCAGAAGCGGACCACCCTGTGGCCTCCCCGGACCAACAGCAAAGGCACTGCTACCCCTACTTAACCCCCAAGGATAAATGAGAGGAACACAGTTCAAGTCACAACACCGTGCAGATGATTCAATTATTGTTTTTTTTCCATGTACATTTAACGAGAACTTCTCTACAAGAACAAGTGTCAGAGTCCCAGCAGCATGAGGATGGCAGCAGAAAACAGAGACACAGGTCCCTTAAGTGTGGATTTGAAGATAAGGAGCCGCTTTTCCCACACAAAACTGCTGGCTTGAGGCTCAGATGGCAATTTGCAAGGGCCAGCTACTTGCTGATTTTGATTTTGATATGCAACTTGGATGCAGGAAGCCTGGCAAGAATGCTCAAACATGGTTAATGTACTCCTTGAAAGCCCTCCTCTGTGGTCGTTATCTACATTCCAGGCCGTTCTCAGGTGGATAATCGGCAAAGCCAGAGACTGTGTATGCCCCGTAACCACAGGGCACGATGGAAAGCACACTGAATTTTGAGTTAGGAAATCTGCTTTCTAACTTGGAGGACTTGGCCGAATAAATTCCCCAAGCTTCAATTTTCTCATCTACAAAAAAAGGACCTTAATCCGTATCTATCACACGAGACTGCTCAGAGTATCAGATAGAATCACATAGATAAAATAAAATAACTACGGTTGTAAAGGCCGCAGAAAGGAGTATTATGGACGAGTGGCATTAGAGACATGCATTCTAGTCCTGGCTTTGCAACCAAGTGACCATGTGATTTTTGTTCTGGTCATCTCGCCCGTCTGGGCGCTGGTTTCTTCATATGCGACACGAAAAGAGGTTTTGCAGCCCTGATTGTTCCCTGCCCGCTTCAGGACCCCCACGTGAGCGTGAGATGGGAGCAGCCACAGGTGAGGCCACCTACGAGGGGTTGGAGCTGGATTGTGCAATTGAGCGGGGTGTTCTGCCTAGCTTCAAAACCGGATCTGGGTTGTAAACACGCCACCACTTCCTCCATGCCTCCAAAACAACATCACCATTGGGGTGGGAATGTAGACAGAGGGAGGCAGTACTCTCATCACCCTCTGCCCCAACGTGTACGGCCTCGATCTCCGTGCTGTGCAGTATCACAAGGAAAATCATCAGGCGTAGGAATACTAGACTCACGGCTGCGTAACAAAGTCTTGAGCCTGTGGTCAGCCTTTAAGCGGCCCTCCTCTGTCCTGCCCATTCTAGGCCATCCGGAGCTCCGGCTGGAGATAAAGCTAGGCGAAAACCACCCAGAGGTCTTGGCGTCCCACATTTTTATCCAGATGGAGTCACTTTTAAAATAGTAACAAGGACAGCCATGAGGAGAAGGGAAAAAAAATCCCAAAAGCCTAACTGAACTTCTTTCTGTTCTCTCTTTCTCCCCTCATTGCCTTCCCAAATGCCAGAATCTGTCTGCTCGCCCTCCCCCGCTGCCCCCGGCCTCCCCAACTCCTGTCCCTCTTCCCAGCACCTGTACCCAGCATAGGTAGGTTACAAGCCCTCACACTAAGGTTCTAAGTCCCCCGCAGTCTTTGATACTTCCTCTCTGGTCACGTTACTTAACCTCATCTTCCTCTCCAACTATAAGCAGCAGGAGGCCAACAATGGGCTTGTCCTGCTCATGTGTGTTCCCAGTGCCCAGCATAATCCTGGCACATAATCAACATCCAGTGATACTTACAGAATGAATGCAAATGAATGAGGGGAGGGATGACCCCCCCCCCACCTTTGCTTGTGGCGAGGGTTTGGGGTGGTTAAAGAGCCAATGCAGCTGAATCTTAACCTTTTCTTACCACCACCACTCCCCCCACCCCCCACCACTTCTTTCTTCCAAAGTTGGCTTCTCTGAGTCACAACCAGACCCCAGAAGTCGCCGAGACAGAAAAGGGACTCTCCCTGCCCAACACTTAGAGTGGTCAAATTTATCCCCCTACCCATCACGTTAGCCAAATAACTATCATCCATCTCACCATCCAGGGTAAGACAGAAGTACCCCCCCTGCTGTTGTCAGAAACTCCTTTCGTTAAGGCAAAGTCCGGGATAATTGATGGAGTTAAAAATACGGTGCACCCAGAACAAGTAACTTAGATTCTCACTCTAGAATAAATTAACTTCAAAGAGGAGGTTCTGGAAATAGGAGTAACTTTTGCAGAGCAGAAGTTTACATTTGCATAGCATTATAACAACATCATCTATCAAATGGCGTCTCCCAGCAACCCGTGGAAGTGGGCCAACGCGGGCATTACTGACATCCCCATTTCACAGATTTTGAGAATAAAGGCTCAGGAAGGAAGATCACATCACTGGCTCAAAGCCACACACTTTGTACGAGGTAGATTCAAACCAAGCCGCTCTGACTTTTTCTGCCACCATCTGATCTCCCTGAGGCAGAGAGAAGAGCCGGTGTATCAAGTCCAGGGGTGGGCAAGGCCCTGAGAACCAGCACAAAAGACAGAACTGCTCAGGTCCTCTCCCCTCTCACGGCCCAGCCCTGCTTCAACCCCCCACAGGCGGCTCGTGGTGCTCATTTGCCTTTCTCCCTCCTCAGGCCCTCGATTGGGCCACGTGGGGAGTTATGTTATAGTGCTCCCAGGTCAAATCCTGTTTTCTATACTCCTCTAGAAAAACGTAATGAGGGATTTGCTTGTGAATTTTCAAATGGGGTATTTTGTTCCCGTGAAGGAGCGCAGGCTTTAAAGGCTGCCCTCAACCTCTGGGTCCACTGCTCACCTAGGGGTCTTGCCTTGATCTCCCCGCAACTCAACTTCTTGAACCTCTGTGACAAGAAAGTGTGTGGTGCAAAAACATAGAAAAGGTCATTATTGTTATGTAGACTCCGGGATTAAAAACTCCTGGCAGGTCTGCTGAGGGACACTGGGAAATTATCTCCTTCTCCATGAGTATAGACTGGGACGCCCCTTCCCGGGTTTGGGCAGAATGAGAAGATCTAAAACTGGAGATTCTTTGAAAACCTCTGAAAAATTGCATATCAAAGACTTCTATGTCCTTCCCTTGGAGCCTTTACAATAACTGAGGGGCGCCTGGGTGGCTCAGTCAGTTGAGCGTCCGACTTCGGCTCAGGTCATGCTCTAAACGGTCCGTGAGTTCCCCGCGTTGGGCTCTGTGCTGACAGGTTGGAGCCTGGAGCCTGCTTCGGATTCTGTGTCTCCCTTTCTCTCTGCCCATCCTCCGCTCACGCTCGCGCGCTGTCTCTCTCTCTCTCTCTCAAAAATAAACATTAAAAAAAACTTTAAAAACAAGTAACACTGGGTGGGCATGGCTTTAGGCACTGGAGCGTAAGGAGGCATGGAAAGCCACTTGGACAGACTCAGTTTAAGTGTGTGATGACCGGAATTGCTCTTGGCACTCTCAAGACAAGAAGAGTAGACTAACCCATGCTGGCTTTTTGGCCCTCCTTTGTCTAATACATTCCACTCAGACATAGAATCCCCAGAAACCCTCCTCCATTTTCCTGTGCCAGTCAAAAATGGAGACAAAAACGCCCCACACACCTTGCCATTGTTTACTCTTCAACTAAAAGGTCACTTCTTGATTCTGCCCAGATACTCCCCCAACCACTCCAAAGCCCTACAAACTTGATACATGCCTCTCCTGAGATGTTGATCATATTCTTCCTTCCATTAGACCAACAACCTTAGTGCTATTAAAAAACAAAAGTTCAGGGACACCTGGGTGGCTCAGTCGGTTGAGCATCCAACTTCGGTTCAGGTCATGACCTCACGGTTCGTGAGTTTGAGCCCCATGTGGGGCTCTGTGCTGACAGCTCAGAGCCTGGAGCCTGCTTCGGATGCTGTGTCTCCCTCTCTCTCCAAAGCCCTCCCCCACTCGCACTCTGTCTCTCTCAAAAATAAACATTAAAAAAAAAAGTTCAACTGAGTAAATTTTAAAGATCTCCTTGGCTTTATCTGATGATTTATGAACCAGGCAGCATCCCATCCAACAGAAAGGAGCTCCAAAGAGCTGTACAAAATAAAAGAAATACAGGCAGAGGGGGCAGGAGGAGGAAGTTATTCACAAAAGCAAAGAATGGATTACTTTTGGCAAGGTCACCTTTCTTTAGGGGACCGCAGGGGTCTATCAGGCAGATACCTTAGAAGTGCTGACCAGGTAATTCCAAATTGACTGGTTTAAGAGTCCATTCCTGGAGGAGACTGAAATTATAATTAAGTCTAAATTTGGTGGCATGGGGCTTAGCACAAGTGACTCCATTTGGGGCCTGTTGTCTTTTTTTTTTTTTAACAGTACTTACCTCCTTTTCTAACTTATAATTAGGTTTTTCCGACCTATCCCCCTGTCTGGCACTTAATAGATTATAATAGGTTACAGAGTGGAAATGAATGGCTGGGGGGGATGGAATGATTACTGCTCTAGGGAGAAGGAATTTCCCCATCCCAGTGGCCGCAACAAAGGACACTAGAAAGATAGCTGAGGTTCCTGTCAGCACCAAGTGAGTCAGCCTAGTGAAGAAAAGTGAGTCCTTCCGTCGTGACAAACTTTTATGTGTGATCCGGTCATTGCCGACCGCCCGATGATAGGGAAGATAGGGAACAAGTATCTGGAAAGGACCGAGCCACTACTAAGTTAAATTAGACTGAAGTGGCTCTAATGCTTTGGTGGCCTACGTGAGCAAACTGAGACCTAAGCCTGTAAATACATCAAGTTTAAGAAATCAAAACCTAGGGGCACCTGGGTGGCTCAGCTGGTTAAGCATCTGACTCTTGATTTCGGCTCAAGTCACGATCTCACAGTTTGTGGGTTTGAGTCGGGTTCCACACTATTAGTGCAGAGCCTGCTTGGGGTTCTCTCTCTCTCCCTCTCTCTCTGCCCCTCCCAGCTCACGTTCTCTCTCTCTCTCTCTCTCTCTCAAAATAAACAAATAAACCAAAAACAGAAAAAGAAATCAAAACCTAAGGATAACCCATCATAAATAGCCAACCAGGCTTTAGGCTGGAGCCAATCAACTAATTACCTTTTTTTTTTTTTTTTCCCTTCTGCACCTTCCCTATATAAGTATTTTCCCCGGCTCCCAGGAGCTCTCCTAACCACTTAACGTGTTGGTGCTGCCCAACTTGAGTTAACTTTTGTTCAAATGAACTCTTTTTTTCTTTTTAATTTATTTTGAATGTTGATTATTTTTGAGAAAGAGAGAGCACAGACAAGCAGGGGAGAGGCAGAGAGAGAGAGGGAGACGCAGAATCTGAAGCAGGCTCTGAACTGTCAGCACAGAGCCCGAAGTGGGGTGGGGGGGAGGGGGACTCAAACCCAAGAACCGCAAGATCATGACCTGAGCTGAAGTCAGACACACTTAACTGAGCCACCCGGGGGCCCCCATTTTGGCTCCGAAAACGCTTAAAATCTGTCCTATACCCCGGTTTATCTTTTGGCAACAGAAAAGGCTATGCTTTGAAAAAAAGAAAGATGATCAATGGGTTTGGGGAAGGTGAACTGGGGAAGAGTTTTCACAGAACAAGCCGTTTTGAGCAGGGGAGTTTCAAGCGTGTGTCTTTGGACGTGTGGGGACTGGAGGGGGAGGCTGAAACTGCTGTTTCCAAGAGGAGCCGGAAGTTATTTTATGCATCTGAAGAGAATGAGGAAAGGCTTCGAGGGCAAAGGGTGGCAGCGAGGCAGGGTGTGGGCTCAAATGGGTAGGGTGGTGCCACACACAGGCTGGGAAGGCCAGGGGCAAGGTGTAGGGAGACCTTGAATGCAGTGCCTCACTGCCTTTTGTCAGCACCATTGTACAGGGTGGTCAGGGGGTGCCGGGCAGGCAGGGAGGCCTGAAGAGTGTCCTTCAATCACCCCTTTCACCAGGACCATGGCACATGCTCCAAACTGTCATTTGGTCCATCTACCTCCTGAGGCACCTGCTTAGCACATACGGGATCTTTCCCAGGGCACTATGGATCCTACTCCTCTCTGCCTCCCATCCCTAAATCCGTCACAATTGAAATTCTGGGTGGTGTCATCAGCTGAATTAACACCTGTTATAATGATCATTCCCACCAGACTCGAGACTGCAAGCACTTTTAATGAGACCCTGCATAAAACATTTTCTCTGAACCCTTAAACAAATTATATTAAATCCTCCACACCAACTACGTTATTGAAATGGTGATTAGCGTTTGGATCATACCAACAGATCTGCTCAGAGGCAAACACCTTCTCATTTGGGGTTTGACACAATGCTAGAGTTAGAAAACTGCCTGACCACCTAAACCTGAGCGCTAAGTGAAAAATCCTTTCTCTTTCAGTGGTTATTTAAACAAGAACTCCAATGCTAAATTAGCAGTGGATTTTTTTTTTGTATGAATTTTCTTTGCATTCGAACATTATGTAAATGAAAACCCCAACGAAGTGCAAATTAAGACTATTCTTAATTCTAAAAGGCTGCTATTCTCTGATAATGACGCCATGGAATACCTCACAGTCTGCCAAGCACAGTGTGTGGTTTCTGCCCCCCCCCCCACCTGTCTTAGTCACCTGCCAGCAGGGGGGCACCCACTGTGTCCCTTTTTCCCTGCCCACTGAAGTCAGATCTGACCCTACACCTCTCCTCCTCCTCAGGATTTCATCGTGCCAGGATCATTTAATCGCATAAAGGTAACAAGAGGTCGATGCGCGCTTAACCCGCTTTGGGGAGCAGCGTGGGCAGACGTAAGGCACTGGTTTGGACATTCGGGAAAGAGCTCACCTGGCTCTTTTCCTAAGAAAAGGGAAGAAAACCTAATTTTCTTCCCTTATAAATGAATTGCCAACCTTGGCAGGTTTAAAGGATTAAATGGGTTGGGCTCAAACCCTGAACAAAAGACTTGATCACTAAATGAGACCTATGGTTATTGTGAAGAATTCAGGTCAGGTATCGTTGCTAAATGAATCTGGGCCTTCAGCAATTGTCAGTGTTTTATTCGGGTTTCTGTGTGTCCCTTTGACCTCACCCCCAGGTGACACGTTGCTCTAAAGCAAGTCTCCGATCTGGCTCTATCACATGCACGCAGGTTCTTAGCCAACACAGACAACACACACACACAGGTGGTCAGGCCCTGCTCTCTGGCTTCTCTCTCTCTCTCTCTCTCTCTCTCTGGCTTCTTCTTCTTTTCCTGCAGGAAAACCAGGGCCCCAGGAAAACGCAGCAGTGTTCTGAGGCCAGGGAGTCCACCAAACTCTTGGGCCACATCGGGCAACAGAGTTGCTCTTTAAGCAGAGGTACAAAAGACCAGACATCCCCGGGGCTGGAGTCAGCACGCCATTTGGATGCTGGATTCTTCTAGCTTGTCCGTGCAAGCCCGTTCCAGCCAACCACCTTTCCGATACAGCACTGATTTCATCAGTGAAAAACTATTTCTGATATGCTAATTAGCGCATCATCTGATTCAGATTTAAATAATGATATTGCAAGTTCTTGGCGGAGGGAGCCTTCTCTGGAAGCGTGAATTCCTGCCCCGGGGCGGCGGTGAGGGGGGGTGTGGGGGGCTCAAACTGCTGATCACAAGAGCACGGATTCTTGACTGGGACCCTTCAAATGTTGACTATATGTCCCCCACCATGGATTAAAGTTAGTTTATATACATGTACATGACGCTCTTTATGTTGAAGTATTTAAAAGTCAGTTACAGACAATACAGCGACTACGAGTAAGGAAAAGCTTCCAGCATCCATGGAATAGGAGAGCGATGTGAACGATTGTGATTTTATAATAAGAAATACATATTTGGTCTTCATCCCATTTCTGGCACACAGCTCCTAAAACCCTTGGAATTTCCGAAGTGATAGGAGCAGTAAATGTGTCTTTTGTAATGCATAACAAACCCCGTTCAAGCACCCCAAGAGTTCATGTTAATGAGGTGACTTTTGGAAAGCCCCTAGGTAACCTAAGGACAGGGCAGGGCTGGTTACCGGGGGAACCATCCATCTAAAGTTAAAGGGTTGGAACTCTCAGTCCCAACCAGTGCCGGCCTGAAGATCAAATCAATCCCCAATGGCTAATGATTTAATTAATCATGCCTATTTAATGAAGCTTCCATGAAAACCCAAAAGAATGGGGTTCGGCAGCTTCCAAGTCGGTGAACACATGGAGATCTGGATGCACCCAGAGAGGACAAGGAAATTCCACACCCTTCCCCCATACTTCGCCCAACTCGTCTCTTCCATCTACCTGTTCCTGAATGGCATCCTTTTGTAATAAACCGGTAACCTAGTAAGTGAAACGTGTTCCTGAGTTCCGTGAGCCAGTTAAGCAAACCTGAGGAGGGGGATGTGGGGACCTGCAATCTACAGCCGGCTGGTCAGAAGCACAGGTGCTACAAACTAGACTTTTCGATTTGCATCTGAGGTTGGGGGTAGGGTTGTCTGAACCCTTGACCTGTGGAATCTGCTGCTGTCTCTCAGTAGATAGTGTTTGGACTGAATTAAACTCCATTGAACCACCTGGCCTCACAGAATTGCTCGATGTGTGGAAAACCCACATAATCTGTGTGTCGTAGCCGTGTGTGGTGTACCTATACCATATGAAGTAACCTATATGAGGAGTGTTTCTCCTCTAGAACTAAAGATCCTCCTTCAAGGGCTACAGTCAGGCCTGTAATTTACTAAAGGTACTTCAGCCTAGACAATGAAATACTACTGTGTTGGTTTGAGAGCACCCTAAGGCAGTCATTTGCCCTAATCAGAAATTCATGCTAAGGGAGGGGGGGAGGGGAGGTGTCAGTTCGCATCCTAATCAGAAAGCCCATCCTGGGAGGTAGCTGTTACAAATATTTTAGTTATTCTAATCTCAATCAATACAAGTGATTTTTCTCTCTCTCTCTCTTTTTTTTTTTTTTTTTAACTAATCAGCACACACACAAAACGTTAAAAAATGGATTTTCATTAGTGGCTTGCTAATTAGCTTAATGAGCATTAAAAATAGACTCTCCTGGGGCACCTGGGTGGCTCAGGTCCAACTTCGGCTCCGGTCATGATCTCACGGTTCAAGAGTCTGAGCCCTGCGTCGGACCCTGTGCTGTCAGCTCGGAGCCTGGAGCCCGCTTCAGGTTCTGTCTCCCTCTCTCTCTGCCCCTGCCCTGCTCATTCTCTCTCTCTCTCTCTCTCTCTCTCTCTCAAAAATAAACACTTAAAATTTTTTTAAAAAAAGGGGCTAACGTTAGTGAATTCAGAAGTATTCAAGAAAATGGCTTGTCACAAATATTTTACAGACACACCCATCTATCGCATGAACAGGCGAACAGGTGTAGGGATACAAGTCCTCTCGCTCCAGAGACAGCAACAGAATCGTGTTCTGTAAATGGTCCTGTCTGCTTGCGTCTTGGGGATTCTCGCTGCCTGTTTACAGACCATAAGTTTAACTGAATGTTGCCGCCGGAATGTTGTCTCTGCACCTAGCAAAGCACATTCAAGTAAAGTGTGGTGAGCTCTCCTAAAAAAGAGGAGAGACTTAATCTGCCCTGTTTCTAATAAATGATCAATAAGTGCCTGCATGCATGGCAGAATCCATCGTGAGGTTTGCTGTCATTAAAATCTGGCAATGAGGGAACTGGCAGGGTGTTAGTTTCCTTGGGCCACCTTAACAAAATACCACAGACTGGGTAGCTTCAACAACAGAAATGTATTTTCTCACAGATCTGGGGACTGGAAGTCCAAGATCAAGGGGGCAGCAAGGTTGGTTTCTTCTGAGGCCTCTCTCCTTGGCTGGCAGATGGCTGCCTTCTCACTGTGTCCTCACATGGTCATCCCTCTGTGCATGGCCACCCCTGGAGTTTCTTCCTCTTCTTATAAAGACACCAGACATATTAGATGAGGGCTCACCCTAAAGGCCTTATTTGAATGTAACCATCTCTTTAAAAACCTTGTCTCCAAATATGGTCACATTCCTAAGGTACGGGGAGCTGGGACTTTAATATATAAATTTGCAGGGGGGCACAATTCAGCCCATAACGGGAAGTAACTAACCTGTATACCTGCTCTCCCTTGGCAGCTACCCTTTTCTATTAAAAAGAACTGATGATGAGGCAGAACCGAACTGACTGAGGTCAGTTTTAACGTGTGGCTATAGAGTGGTCTGAAAACTAGGGTGAGGTTGGGAACAGCGGGTCACACGATGTTCTCATGAGTTGTGATAAAACGTCAGCTGCAGGCCACGGAGACCCAAAACGATGCCCTTATGCAGACAGCTGAGCTCTCACCTTAGATGGTGGGCCAGCCTTGCTCTTGCAAAGTTGTCAGGAGGTCAGGCTTCTTCTGTGTTGTGGCCCTGTCATCCTAGGGTACCTCCTTCATGTGGTCCACGATGGCTCACAGGCAGAGGCTCATTCCCGACAGTGGGAGGGAGAAAAGGCACAAAGCCGAAGTGCACACATCGCTTCTGCTCACACCCCCTTTGCCAGAGCTTGGTCATGGGGCCACACCTACCTGCAAGGGACGTCAGGAGGTAGGGGCACTGTTGGAGCATCTGGAGGCCCATCTACAAATCAGAGGTTCTCTTCGCCAAGAAGAGGGCTGAGAATCCCCGGCCAACCTCCAGTACTGATGCTCTGGTTCTAAAAACATTGAAATACTTGCATATCCATTGGCAAAGGGTCACTGCTCTAGCCTCTGAGCACCACCCCCAACCTCCGCTGTCCCAGTCCCCATGGACTTCCCCTAGGATCCAGTAAATAAAAGATCGATTAATGCTTGGTCCGCCACGGGCCCTCCAGATCCTGCCCAATGGCCTGTGTCTTCTCTTCTGAGAAGTCACTGCCCTTGTCTTACTGATTTTTTTAAATATTTCAAATATAACTGGCAAGAGCAATGTCTGGAAATCATATTTTATGAAAAAGTTGAACAACTAGGGATATTTAACCTAAAATGGAGGTTTGGCAGGAACAGCTCAACCATCATCTTTAAATGTTTATAATAACAATCACTACCTTTAAACATTCTTTAGTGTCTATCACGTGCCAAGACCTGAACTGGGCTCGGTGCTTTATATGTACTTTCTCGGATTCTCAGAGCAATCCTGTAGGGTGGAAATTATTTTCATTTCACCGACCAAGGCACTGAAGATCAGAGACACTGAGTTGCTTGTGGAAGACGTAAAACCAGGGTCAACAATTAAACCCCTGGATGTCTGGCTCCAAAGTGGGAAGCTTTCTCCCCGGTGCTATGCTGCCTCCTCTGTGAAACAGGAAGTGAACATATTCACACGCCTCCATAGTAGAGCAAGACTAAGACATTACAGGAGAGCTGGGAAAGTTAAGTTCAAATTTAAAAAGAACTTCTAAGAATCGAGCTATTCAGAAATGAAATGTATTGATGGGTTGATAGTAAATTTTTAACAGAAATGTAAAGAACCGAGAATAGCCAAAGCACTCTTGAGAAAGAACAAATTTGAAGGGCTTGTACCACATGATTTCAAGACTTTCGGTACAGCTATGGTAATTAAGACAATGTAGTGTTGGCATAAATAGAAAAAAATAGAGAATCGAGAAATAGAATCACATATATAAACTGAGATGATTTTTGACAAAGGCACCAATGAAATTCAGTGGAGAAGAGGACGTCATTTTTAAGTGGTACTTGTATAATTGATATCTTATATGGAATTAATGAACCTCAGCCCCTACTTCACATCACACACAGAAATTAATTTGAGATGGGTCATAAACCTAAATGTAAAGGCTGAACTATAAACTTTCTAGAAGAAAACACAGGAGAATATATTTGCAAAGATTGGCATGGACAAAGATGTCTTAGAATACAAAAAATATATAGCAATAAGAGAAAAAATGATTTAATGTACCTCATTAAAATTAAATTTTCTGATTATCGAAATAATTGTTAGTAAAAAGAATAGGCAAGGCACACACTGGGGGAAATACACATCTCTGACAAAGGACTCAAAAACAATAAAGAACTACAAATCCATAATGGTACAACCACTTTGGAAAACTGGCATTTTCTCACAAGGAGTCACCTATTTTGTGATCTAGGAATTCCAAAAGAAATGAAATCTTATGTCTACAAACAACAGTATGGGAATATTCACTGTGGCGTTATTTCTAAAAGCCAGAATTTGGAAACCATGCCAATGTTCAGCTGTAGCAGAATGGATACACAAATGGAGGTAATTTAATTCATATAGTGGAATACTGACCAGCAGTGAATACTATTAATACACACAGCAACATAGATGAATCTCAAAAATATTACATTATGTGGAAAAAAGCCAGACAGGAGTACACCCACTGAATAATTCTACTTATGGGAAGTCCAGGAAAGGCGAAATTAATCTGTGGGAATAGAAATCAGAATTGGGTCTCCCTGGGGGAGAAGGGAGGCAGGATGGTTAACAGGAAAGGATCATGGGGAAATTTTCTGTGTGATGGCAATTTTCTGCATTTTGATCAAGCCATTGGACACACAGGTATATTTGTCAAAATGTCTCAAACTGTATACTTAAGGTCTGTGCGTTTTACTGTATGTAATTATACCTCAGTTGAAAAATAAATTTAAAGTTTAAAAGGACGGAATTAGTTGCCTCTCCCAGGATTGTGCTCCTTGGCATTGGAGGTATTCAAGCTACGTTAAATGTTTGTTGGAAATATGGCGGAGGGCTCAGATGTGAGAGTTCAGATTAAGTCATCACAGAAAAGAAAACATAAACTCAGGTTTCGAGACCCTGATGTACACGGTATTGAACTAATCATCTATTTCAGAAAAGACAGTGTGTGTCTTCACCATCCACTTTAGGGCACTCAACGTGGGTAAAGAAATTTGTGTTCCTAAAATGCTGAAAACATCTTTCAATGTTTGCATGACTTTCTTTTCTGAAATTCTTCCTATATCTAGCCTTATCTCAACTTCCCTCCTGACACCCAAGCCTTTAGCCATTCTATGTTCCTGTACCTTAGAACATGCAGTGTTTGCACATTTCCTTTGTTAAACAACCTCCCCTCCTCCACTTACTGTCAACTTCTGACCCTCTTTGAAGATTCTCTACAGAAGTGAACCACACCGAGAAGACTTCTCTACAAATGTTACTCCCTGCCCTTTGAGTTCTCCGCCCATCTTAGACTTAGCTGCAACGTTGCTTTTACCCTAGGCTAGATGATGCCAACGTTCCCTCCAGCTCAAAGATTTTAGCTCTTGGAACACAGATTCCAGACTCGAAGATTGAAGAGAAATAGGCAAGCCTTCAATAATAGGATCTTCATCAGGTTCTACGTGAGGGAGATTGAATGAAAGAAACAGACATGGGGCAACTATAGCTGATCCCTGAACAACAAAGGGGCTAGGGATGCTGACACCCTGTGCAGTAAAAACTCTGTGTGTTCCTTCCAGCTCCCCCAAAACTTAACTACTAATAGCGTACTGTTGACCGGAAGGAAGATTTACAGATAACACAGTCGATTAACACGTATTTTGTATGTTATGTGTATTCTGTACTGTGTTCTTCCAGTAAACCAAGCTAGAGAAAATAAAATGTTATTAAGATAATGATAAGGCAAATACATTTACAGTACTGTACTGTATTTAAAAAAATCATGTTTAAATAAACATTTAAAAAAATCTAAAAAAAAGGGGGGGGGGGCGCCTGGGTGGCTCAGTGAGGTAAGCATCTGACTTCAACTCAGGTCATGATCCCATGGTTTGTGAGTTCAAGACCCACGTAGGGTTCTCTGCTGTCAGCGTGGAGCCCGCTTTAGATCCTCTGCCTCCCTCCCTTCGCCCCTCCCCCGCTTGCATGCACTCTTTCCGAAAAATAAACATCAAAATATTTTTTAAAAATTAAAAACATGTTTAAGAGGACATGCGTTGTTCCAACTCATGTCGTTCAAGGGTCAACTGTACAATACTTTAAATTGGGTCAGAAATTGGGGCACCTGGGTGGCTCAGTTGGTTAAGTGGCCGACATCGGCTCAGGCCGTGATTTCACGGTTCATGAGTTCAAGCCCCAGGTCGGGCTCTGAGCTTGGAGACCGCTCCAGATTCTGTCTCCCTCTCTCTCTCTCTCTGCCCCTCCCCTGCTTGTTCTCTGTCTCTCTCAAAAATAAATAATAAAACATTTTTTTAAAAATTAAAAAATAATCGAATTAGGTCAGAAGCTACAATATCAGCTGACTAGTAAGAGGTAGCTGAGACTGTGGAACTTGGGTAAAGCTGGAGACAGGCAGCTTTGGGGCTGGATACAAAAGGACTAAGCTCCATGGTTGCATGAGAATGGGTCTCTGTGCACGTGCTGGGCATGGGGGTTTGAAAGGAAAGGATTAATAAAAAACTCGAGGCTAAATACAGAAGCTAATATTTATGGAGTACTTTCTCTGGTGCCAGATTCTATCCTGAGTACTGTGTTTCCATTAATCTCATTTAATCCTCATTATAAGTCTCTGCAGAGAGGTTAAGTGCTGTGCCCAAGATTTTGCAGCCAGTAAGTCAGAGAACCAGGTCTCATTTCCGGGTCTCTTTGACTCCGAAATCTGTACTCTTCCTCACTGGGCTCTAACTGTACCCCGGAAAGAAATTGCCCAAGTCCTCTTACCCTGTCTCTTGTTCCAGGAACCTCAACCGATCCAAACTGACAATCTCCTTCCCCGTTATTTTTTAGGTTATCTGAAAAGAAGCGTCTACAGCGTTCCCAAGTAACCTGGTCTGGGGTCTCTCACATCTTTATCCAGGGTGCTCATCTCTGTCTTTAATCTGAGTCCCCTCTTCTCTTGTCTTATCAGCACATGAGCTCGAGGCTCCAGTTATAATTTCAGTGGAAGAAGGGGGATGCGGAAACTGCTGGGGCGTCTGAATTCTGCCAGGTTTCCCTACCAGCGTGGTCTAGAACCACATAAAGGTGGCTGATGAAGGGACACGACGCGTCAAAAAGAAAACGCGTATCAAGGAGACTGCGAAATGGATTCCTTCTCACTAAGGTGTAAGCACAGGAGACCACGGAGTCTATCGTTACCTGAAACTGTGGTCTAGCCAAGGAGAACGCAAGGCACCACGTCAAGTAGTGGAAACCGTAGCAATGTTACGCTGAAGTTTTGCAATAGTCTTCTCCTCTTGGTCACTTTTGTCTAAATAAACTAAAAACCGTGTCAGATAGGCTCAGCCCTTGCTGGGAACTCATTTCTCCATCCGCTCTTCTTCCTCCTCAGTAGCGCATGTGACTGTATGACAGAGAAATCCTTGCTTTCGAAAACAGTGCCCTGAGAACCGAGGATACAGGTCCCGCTTGCTCAAGAGCCTGACCTCAGTCCTCAGAGCTGCAACCCCAAATGACTCAGACCACTGAGCTGGTGAGTGGGAGGTTTTAAAGCTACGTTTCAAGAGCTAGTCGCAGGCAGAGCACACGTTGAAAGCCACGTCACTAACTTAGCAGCAATTAGGTTTTTCTTTTCATCTCCCCATTTTTTCAGCCAGGTGTAAGGACTGAGACTAGAGCAGATAATTTTTATAGCGACGAGAGCAGAGGGAAACAAGCAACGCACAGAGTGTTAACCCAAGGGCCCAAGGCTGAGTAAGACGCAGTGGGACATCTTCGTCGAGGTGAGCTGGATAAGAACACACACGAGTAAATGAGTAAAGGATGAGCTGTGTGTGTGTGCAACCCCTGCGTCAAGTGGTTTCTCAGGAAGGATGAAGAAAGGAAATTGAACTGAGCCAACATGTTGACACTTTATCTCACCGGACAGCTTAAACAAACACACTAGTTCCAACATCTCTTTGGGTTGCCTGTGCAGCAACCACACGTACTTTGCACAAGTCTAGAAACGGGAGCCAGAGTTTCTGGCTGTTGCTTAAACTTGTAACCTTTCCAAGCTTACCTCAGGGCAAGGTATCTACTGAGCAGACCGGCGGTAAAATTTCCCAAGGAAGCCTTTGGCTTGAACAACAAACGGGGCCACCCCACAGGTTGGTTCGAGGTGCGAATGCCGCGCTAGCCTTGAGCTGGGGGGGGGAGGGGGACCTTCAGCACTCTGCACTCCACGGTGCCCACCGATTAAGGAAGAACACCAAAGGAGACCAAAGCTGTAGGCTGGTCCAACTTGGGTCCGAGGCCATTTTGGACTGACACGACTGGAAGGAGGATAGAGACCGGTTACTTAGGCTGTTTCAGGGACCTACACTTGGGCAGGCTTGGAAATTCAGTTTTCTCAAGGCACATACACCGATGTGGGCCATCATCAACTTCTTGGATGTTGTCCTTTTGCCTTTCAGACAGTCCCCACCCCCTTTTCACCCTGTCCTGTGGTCCCACATGCTGGCAGATTCAACAGAATCCTTGACCCTCTGGCTTTGGGTTGGCTTTGAGGCACTGAAAGGAGATCACAGTGTAGCAAAGAAAGGCAGTCAGGGGGGGTTATTCCCCCCAGTCTCTTACTTTCCAGGTGGCTGTGGGTTAGCCACGTTGCTCTGATGAAGGCCCAGTGTGGGTGGGCAGTCCTTTTCCATACAGCTCCCCTCCCTGGGTTCTAGGAACTGCTTCTTTATGTACCTTCAAGGGGACAAGAGGAGGTCTAAGGGTTTCCTGCTGTGATTAATGCAAGACACTGCACTCTTCCTTGCAGATTTTCCACACTTTGTAAATCGTAGCTTTATCAAACTCTCCTTAAAATATCTCAGAACACTTGTGATCTCCCATCAACCTGACTTTCAATCAACATCCGTCAACGGACAGCATGGAAATTAAGATGAGAATAACTGTCCCTAAGGGAAGTTGATATGCTGCCTATGGTTTTATCCTCTGGCTTCATTAGCTTGGATAGTTGCAAAGACAACTTTCGAAAGCTCTTAATTTTATCCTGTGTGCCTTGCCTCCAATTTGAATAAGCTGCCTTCAGACAGATGATGGTATTGGGTAATAATCTTGTTAAATATGTATAGGTATTGGATATGCCTGCTTTTGTTTTACTCTGTGAGAATATAAAACTATATTAGAACAGTAAGATAGAGTAACTAAATATTGATAGGCTATAGTACAGTGATTCCAAGTACAAGTTTTAAAGGCAGGCGGATAGGGATTCGAGTATACCACCACTTGGCTGTGTGGCCTTTGGAAAGCTACCTAACTTCTCTTGTTTGTTTGCTTGTTTTTTTATTCATAAAATAGTCATAGTAACTGTACCTGCTTTTTATGTTTGTCATGAAGATTGAATGAAATATTGGACATAAAATAAAGGTACAGTGAGCACTTAAAAATGGTAGATATTTTTTAAGTTTATTTATTTATTTTTAGAGAGAGAGAGAGAGCATGAGTGGAGGAGGGGCAGGGAGAGAGAAAGAGAGAATCTCAAGCAGGCTTGACCTGGGGCACAGAGCCTGACATGGGCCTCGATCTCAACGAACCGTGAGATCGTGACCTGAGTCAAATCAGGAGTCAGATGCTTCACCGACTGAGCCACCCAGGAGCCCCCCAAATGGTAGATATTATTACCAATGGTAAAATCCTGTTAAATTATTTTCAAGTATATCATTATTTTATCTCATTGGGTTGTTATAAAGGTGAAATGAGCTAATATCTTTTAAGTGCTTAGAAGGGTACCTGGCACATAGCTAAAAGTGACAGGAGTGTTAATTAATACTTAAATAATAATACTTAAGTGTAAACACCTAGGTATAATTTGATTCCTTTCTCTCTGCCTTTTAATTATTCTCAATCTCTCAAACTACTTTTGGATTTCCCTCCAGGCTTAAATAGAAAATAACCTTCTAACGTTACCCTGAAATTTCTCTTGTAGTCAAAAACCTTCCTGAGCACATGATTTCTTTCTTTTTTTTTTTAAGTTTATTTATTTACCTTGAGAGCAAGAGAGTATGTACATGCACATGAACGGGAGAGAGAGACAGAGACAGAGAGAGAGAGAGAGAGAGAGAGAATATCCCAGGCAGGGTCTGAACTGTCAGAGCCGGATGCGGGGCTGGAACTCGTGAACAGTGAGAGCATGACCCGAGCTGGAATCAAGAGACGGATGCTTAATGTACTCAACCACCCAGGCATCCCTGAAGTTCTGATTTCTAAGCATCGGGTCTGCTTAGGATCAGAAGTGATTTCAAGCCAAATTTTGAATCTTTCATTCCTTACACTCCTGAATGAGATCTTAGCTATCTTTTCGCCATGGACTGGCTGGGTCAAGGTGGCAGGGGGTAGGGGTGGGGTGCTGTTCCTATGACTCCCTCCTCCCGTTTGTTTCATTTCCTGCGACAGCTCACAGAACGCAGGAAAACAGTTTACTTGCTAGATTATTGGTTTCTTCGAAGGATATCGAAGGATACAAATGAACTGCCAGATGGAGATACATAGGGTAAGATCTGGAAGGGAGGGATCTGAGCACAGGAGCTTCTGTCCCCGTGGAGTCTGGGATGCACCACCGTCCCAGAACATAGATGGGTTCTTGTTCACCAGCACAGAAGCTCTCCAAACCCCATCCTTTTGGGGTTTTGTGGAGGTTTCATTAGCTCAAATCATTAGCTGTTGGTGATTCAGCCTCTAACCCTTCTCTCTTCCCCGGAGGTCAGGGGGTTGGGGCTGAAAGTTCCAACCCCCTAATGACCGTGGTTGCTTCTCCTGGCAACCAGCCCAAATCCTTAGGGGCTTTCCAAAATCACCTCATTAACATAAACTCAGGTATGGTTTAAAGGAGCTTGTTCGGAATACAAAACACACCTTGGCCTCTCGTATTGCTTATGAAATCCCAAGGGTTTTAGGAGCTCTAGAAGCCAGAAATGTGGATGGACACCAAATGTACGTTTCTTATAATAAATCACAGTATTACATCCCTCTAAGCCAGAAGGCCGAGAGGTGACCTGAGTTCGACCCCAGCCGGGTCTTGGGGTTCAAATGACGGTTGTCACCACCTCTTACTTCTGCAGGCAGCTAGTTCTGTTGACTCCGGACAGATTTTCTCCAGGTGACAACGAAGGTGATCTCTGGTTCTCCCTGGTTTATATCCTCCTTAGAGGTAAAGAGAAGAGAGAAAAACCTTCCCTCCCTAGCATATCATTCAGTCCATATATGGACCGTAGTGGTCCATATATGGACCGAAGAGGACCGTAGTGAGGTCACATGCCTGTCTGTCTATATCCAGGATTGTTCAGCTGTAGAGCGATGTGCCCACCATAGTCCCATGGTGTGGAAAGAGCCCTTTTCAGAAGGAAGGCTGGGAGAACAGCGATCCACAACAGCCTCCAACTCCAGTTGGCTGGGACATTTTTTCTAAAATCTCCAAATGCAAAGCTGTTTTAACACTCACGGAGCTCAGTCTATATTTGGTTTGGGAAGAGGAGCACTGTGGGTTTGATGACCTCGAAGGCAGGTCAGAGGTCATCCCTGCCTGCCCGGTCACTCTCAGAACTTTTTGTACTTCCTGGCGGACCCCTGGTTGATGGTGATAATCTACTCAGCGATTACAGTCTGGATGTAAAACAATGAAACGGTCATTCCGTTGCACTGCCTCCCCAATTTACCCTCCTACCTCCACAGATAGTAGCTAAAGACGCACCTGTGAGACAGAAAAAGAAAGGGTCTTGGCACCGAATAGGTCACGAGCAACAGTCACGTTTATCTTTTCATACTCTCAGTTCCCCAATCTGCTTTTTCTTTCCGTTGCGGTAGAACCAAAAAGACAGAATGAGAAGACGTCCCCAACATCTATTCATCACTCCCCTGTGACAACTCCGCGATGCCTCCTTAGTTTTCAGTGAGGGGGCTTTTCTGACAGCTGGCTTTTATAATTCCTTCACTAGATAGTTTCAATTTAACGATCAATTTTTAAAAATAACTTTTTTTTTTTTTTTTTTTTTTTTTTTTAATTTTAACGTTTATTTATATTTGAGACAGAGAGAGACAGGCCATGAACGGGGGAGGGTCAGAGAGAGAGGGAGACACAGAATGTGAAACAGGCTCCAGGCTCTGAGCGGTCAGCACAGAGCCTGACACGGGGCTCGAACTCACGGACCGCGAGATCGTGACCTGAGCCGAAGTCGGACGCTCAACCGACTGAGCCACCCAGGCGCCCCTAAAAATAACTTTTGTAGGCACCCTGACATTTCAGCCATTTAAGCAGAACATAATAGAGTTTTCCAAAGAAATAAATGGTGGATTTCTTTACACAGCTTCTCCCATTCTAACACATTCGCAAGTACGGTCCACCTGAGAAGCTACAACTAACCATCTTAGACATGAGGTTCTCATTTTCCTATTCCCAGAATCCCTGCCCCCCTTTATCAATACTCTTTCAAAACCTCATACAAATGATTCCCTCCAGAAAGTCTTCCTTGATTCATCACTGCCAGATCTAATTACATATTTTTTTCATCATCTAAATATTCATTATAGGTATAGTTCTAATTAGATTCACCTTCCCTTGTTTGTCTATGGATTTAAAGTTTCAAGAGTCTTGGGTTGTGAGTATAGATAGGTTCCACTTCTCCAAGTAGGTGACAATTCATGGGCAGAGGTTTTCTCTTCTGTGTCCACATAACCATCCTTTCCCATCCCCCTGATCCACAGGACCGCTTTAAGCAAAGACAACGGAGGAACTTATGTGTAGCAAATGATCCTGGACTCTGCAAAATGCCAGAGCAGAGGGGAGATTCTAGCTCTGTTATATACTAGCTGTATGGGGGAAAAGATCAATATGTAAAAGCTTAATTTTCTTACGTGAAAAAGTGATAATAAATTCTTGAGGGTTTCTAAAAAGTGATAATTAAATAAGTTACGTATTCAAAAACATTTAAGGATGCTTGAGGATCCTTTAAGAAGTATTTGTTTCCTTAGTGATATGATTGAAGAAGGTACTGAGTCTATGAAATAACTTTCTCATTTGTTGTTGATACTTGAAATGCTTTTCTAGAAGACCAAATCCTTTCTGCCAAATTAGAAATAAGAATAAAGGGGCGCCTGGGTGGCTCAGCTGGTGAAGCATCTGACTTTGGCTCAGGTCATGATCTCACGGTTTGTGAGCTCGAGCCCTGTTTTGAGTGAGCACAAGCCCCTCTTTGGGCGAGCCCCGCTTCTCTCTCTCTCTCCCCCTCTCTCCCTCTGCCCCTCGTTCACATGTGCCCTCTCTCGAAAGAAAGAAAGAAAGAAAGAAAGAAAGAGAGAGAGAGAGAGAGAAAGAATAAAATTGCAAATGATCTTGGAGCAAGTAAGAATAAACTTAAGTATGTGATAAATACATGACCACATATCCTGTCTGCTCCTTCCCTTACCCGGGCTTCACATCATGAACTGGTCAAAGTAGAATGTCTCGCTTAGCCTGTGGTACACCTCAGAATTCTCCACACAGGACTCTAGGCAGACACTAGCAATTGATTGGAGTTTGTCCCCTCATGCTAACACATACATCATTGACACTGGCTACTTTCAGAAGGGCAGAATTTGATATCAGGAAGAGGGTAAAGGAACAATCACTGCTGGATGGAGACATTAAGAAAGGGCACCCAGAGAGGAAAAAGGTGCAAGTTCTCTGGCCTGATACCTCTCTGGATAAGGGTAACATTTTAGAGAGTGTAATTCCCAGGGTCCAGCTGAAAGGACGGCCCCATGGACTATTAAATAAAATAATGAGTAATCGTAAAGTACTTGAAGTAACAAGACGGTATGATAGAATATAGCATGAGGAGACCTACCGGGTCTGTGGAATGCCTCTCTAAGGAGGTGACATTGTACTGACGTCTAAAGAATGGACTTTGTGAACCACCCATGCAAAGAAGAGCGGAAGAAGCAAGTGGGAAGAAGGTTCCAGGACAGAATAAACTTGGGATCCTCAAAAGGTTGCATGGACCCAGCAGGGCGGGAGTAAAGTGAGCAGGGGGAGGAGGGTGACAAAGGATGAGTTTCCAGGGTGAGCAGGGCCAGACCACACGGAATATGGGGGCCGATAATAGGAAATCTGGGGAGACATCCAAGGGCTTCTAGGGTACTTACCTGATCTTAGATAATTTTTGAAAGCCCTCTCTGGTTACTGTGGGCAAACTGGGTGGGGGTGGGGATGGGGGTGGGTCAGGAATTGAATAGGAGAGACAGGTTAGGAGGTTGAGTGAAACAGGATAGTGGCTTAGTCTGGGCAACCTATGTTCTGGGGGTTGACCATGTAGGACTTGCTCATGCACCCAGCGTGGGGGGACCAGGAGACGACAGGAAACGTGGCTCCCAGTTTCTGGATGGTGGTGCCATTTACCCAGATGAGGGCTAACAGGAGGAGAGCTATGGAGGGTGGGAATGATTTTCTTACAGAACAAATTTGTGTGTCATTCGGTGGCCAGTTTCTCTTACCCCGTGGGAAGTCTGGGTGTGGAACTAAGAGAAAAAAAAAAAATCCGAGCGAGAGAACAAGAGGGAATGTATGCTTTTATTTGGGCCATTCATTAATTCATTCACCAGATGTGTATTGGGCACAATCATGGGCCAGACCCTCTTCTAGCTTTTGATTGCCAAAATTCTTGTTTTCACGGAATTTATATCCTACTAGGGGGGAGAAGGGGCATATGTGCACAAAAATAAGTATATAAGACAGCAAGTGGTAGAACTGGTGATAAATGCTATGTATACAAGGAAGTAACGCAAAGGATAAAAAATGAAGTGTGCGCGCGTGTGTGTAAGGGGAATAGTTTGGTAGTTTATATGGGGTAGCCAAAGCCTCATCGACAAAGGTGACATTGAATTGGAAAGCTGAAGGAGGCGAGAAAGGAAGCTACACGGATATCTTGGGGGTGTTCCAGGTAAAGGAACAGTAAATGCAAAGGCCCTGCTTGCTGTGCTCCAGGAGCTACAAGTTGGCTTCTGTGGCCAGGGCACAGTCACAGAGGGGTAGTGGGTGGGAGGAGAGATCAGAGAGGGGGTGGGGCCAGCTCTTAAAGGCCTCACAGGATAATTGTGAGACATCTGGATTTGACTGTCAGACGAGGAGCCCCTGGAGCATGTCTAACGTTACTGAGGACCCACCAAAGATTCTGCTTTGCCTGCCTTGTTCCCAGTAAACGAGGGAACGTTTTATCCCTGGCAAGTTTATGGCGAAGGATAAAAAATAGATCGGGAATATAAAGACGTAAGTGCGCATATCGCTACTAGCAAAGATTGCCTACACGAGAAAGATATCGACATATCTCTTACCCAAGCCATTTCATCCTTGAGCAACTTGGGATACAAGCTTGCGGCTGGCAAATTCTGCTACAGGAGGGTGTGCTTTAGGGAAAAAAGGAGAGTGCCATTTGTCTCTCTCAAGGGTTCTCGATGGCCAAAAAGTCTTATGCAACCGTCTGCCCTACCAATCAACCAACCAACCAGTATTTATTGATCTTCAACCACATGTACAGCAATGGATTGGGTACTATGAATATATAGGGATGTAGAAGATTCCCCTGCTCTGTGCCTTCTTAGATTCTGTATTTGTCTATTTGGCCTCCATCAATGACAGGGCCAAACTAGATAGCCAAAATTGTTCGCATCTTCTCTGTGATCCAGCTTCGGTAGAAACCTCAAAACCATATTACAAACCTTCCAACCAATCCTGAGGCCCTGTTCCCAACCACCTCCTTACCTGACTCACACATCAAACCAGTATTTCCCCTGCCCTAAATCAACTCAGGTACTAGACAACCAGGGACAGTCCCTATGCCCCCAAGGCTCTCAGGAATTATTCAAACAAGTCAATCCTCAGCTGTTTACCTTGTCCTATCATATCCTTACCGCAGAAATCCCAATAAAGGCTGTGGCCTCTATTGGCCTCTATTCCCCCCGCCCCCACACTCCCCACTCCTGCTTCTGTCTCCTGACCAAACCTGGTGCTTCACTACGTGGCCCTGGGTGGCATGGTGTGATCCCCTTCCCTTGGGAGTTGTAAGTAACAAAACGTCTTTCAAAGGCATTGACCTCTCTGTGTTGTCACTCAGTCACCTTTATAAATTAAGACCCGGTTGCAAATCATCTGCCCAAAACATTTTCCTCCCCTCTCCCTCTTCTTTCTTTGAGCCCAACATTTCCTTCCCTTTGTTCGGTCCCTAATGTTCTCCTTGTCATGACGCACATATGGTTTCTTGGCTTGTGCAGGCTGACCCGTGTGTTTCAGGCTTTCGGAGCCTTGGAAGATGGATATGGGTTGGTTCTTGGTAGAACCATTTGTCTTTCTTGAAGTTCGCTGGGTCTTGACACCGCACCTTGTAGATTGCAGGCTCCCTCTTATCTGCCTTTGGGCACTGGTTTGATTCTCCTTGCTTTTGATCGTCAGTCCTTAACACAAATCTAGAATATCTTCAGGCCACTGCTCAGTCTTAGAGATACATTTCCACTCTATTCAGTGCCTGGGAGAAGTCATCATGGCTAATGTCTGCACTTTAATGCTCCCTCTTGAGCTATGGTTCATCCAGCTAAGTCATGCTTTAGTGATAATTAGAAAAGAGGTGACCGACATGGGGATTAGATTCGAGGCTTAGTTTGTCTGGGAGATATATTTTTTTTTTTTTACTGCTAATTTATATGACAAATCTGGGAGGCACTCTTGGCTCGCATAATTTATTTTACTGGGATGAGAGGCTGTGTTTTTCTAACTCTTCAGCTGAGCTTGCTGACCTGTATAAAAGTCAGCAAAATCCGATAATATTGTTCAAGCATCCTTGTAGAATCTATGCTAAATACTAGCAATTGAGTTCAAGAGGAGAGAGTCGGTGTCCTTTGAATATTTATATTGCAAAACTGACACAAACATGAAACAGACATAATACCATGGAATGTGCTCACGTGTGGTAATGATGCATTCACACTTGCTTCCTAGCTAAACTTTTAACAACTAAGCGCTGAGCACCCCCTCCTACCAGACCTGCTGAAATACACTAGAATTGCCTGTTGCTCGCCCAGTAACGGTGAGAATATTCAGTGACAGCTTCCCAAGTCCTAGGCTTGGTCCTCCAAATGTTTTTACCCTGGAGTTCCCTCTTGGTGACTTGTAGCTTGGTGTTTTGTTTCGATATTAGGTTTCAGCTGGCTAGAACGTGTTAAGGAGCTTGGTTCGCCACAGTGTACTTTAACTGAGCCTCTTCTTATCCTTCAGATATCCTTAAGAGGCCCTTCACTGACATGGAAAGGCCATCTGGTTTTGTGACACATAGCTGCCTGCCTGCCTGCCTCAGGAGAGCTGTAGCCACAGCCTGAGCCCCTCCGTCTTTCCATAAAGCCAGTTGGAGCAGATCTTAACAACTTCATCCTGCATTTTATAGGTCAATTAGCATTTATCTGAGTAATTAACAAGGCCAGTTCCCCACTGTGCTAAACTTCTCAAAATCATACAAACCTGGACCTACAAAATCCTTAATCTGACTTCCGCATCCTGGCACAGAGCTCAGTGTCATAGCCACCCCGTGTGGGTTTATCCTTCAGGGCGCAAGGGGAAAAATCATTCTGACCTCCAGGAAAGAAATCTCAAGACAAGAAACCGAGGTTGGCAGAGAGAGATGCCATTGGTGCAACCACCAGAGAAAAATCTCAGGTTGCCAACTTCAGCTTTGGGACTGAAGCCAAAGAGAGACAGATTTCAACCCCGTGTCAGCTGACATCTAACATGCAGTCGTTCATTTGAACTAGGGCTTGAATTTATTTCTATATATTTGTGACTTTGAAGATCCAGTATCAATCATGGTGCTATTTCTCTTGGACGTGGGGCAAAAGGACTTGAGAGGAAGGTTGCCCGTTACTACAGTAACATTTCAGGGAGGGGAGGCTGGAAGAGAGAGCAATATGTTCCCACATTTGGAGACTTTCTCTCCTCCTTGTAACTGCTTTTTCTTATTCCTGTATGTAGGGGTTTTGCAAATTAGCCATGGGGGGAGGGGGGGAGCCTATTTCTTACTCAGCTATCAACTCGCACTTTGAAAAGAGGGAAAAAAAGGGCTTTTACTAGTTTGACATTAACGAATTTATTTTTCTTTGTTTATTGATAGATGACAGTACTTTTATAGATCGCGTATCTCCACCGTGGATCGCAAGCTTGGGGAAAAGCATTAGCTCTGTAATGGTTATAGCCCTCCGGGAGCCGTGCCCTTGAGTCTGTATGCAAATGAGCATTGACATCCCCTCCCTTAGCCTGGGAGGTGATAGGCACTCATTCCCAAGGTGCTGCAATTGCTCAGCTGATTTTGGAACTTTGCAAGGTGGCGGGGTGGGGGCAGGGGAGAGGGGTGGTTTCTAGCTCTCTCCATGTACTGCATTTACTTTGGATCTGGTTCCCAAGTCACCCCCACATCCGTAGGGATATTTTACCATCCTCACACTTCATTTTTAAAGAATTGTTTCAGGGCGCCTGGGTGGCGCAGTCAGTTAAGCGTCCGACTTCAGCCAGGTCACGATCTCGCGGTCCGTGAGTTCGAGCCCCGCGTCAGGCTCTGGGCTGATGGCTCGGAGCCTGGAGCCTGTTTCCAATTCTGTGTCTCCCTCTCTCTCTGCCCCTCCCCCGTTCATGCTCTGTCTCTCTCTGTCCCAAAAATAAATAAAAAACGTTGAAAAAAAAAATGTTAAAAATAAATAAATAAATAAAGAATTGTTTCAAGAAGTTTTTTAAATAATTCTTTTTTAAGGAATGATTAAGGTATAATTTACGTATAATAAAACTCACCCATTGTAAGTGTGCATTTTCAATGATTTTTATTAAAGTCACAGAGTTGTGCAAAAGTCACCACCATCCAATTTTTAGGACACCTCCATCACCCATTTCCACCCTTAGCCCTGGCAACCTGTAGTTGACTTTCTGTCTCTATAGACCTGCCTTTTCTGAGTATTCCTTATAAACGGGATCATATGATGTATGATCCTTTGTGACTGGCTTATTCCACTTAGCGTGATGTTTTTAGGGTTCATCCGTGTGGTGGCCTGTATCAGGACCCCATTCTTTTTTGTGGTGGAGTTATTAGTCACCGGGTGGATATATCATAGTTGTTTCTCCATTCATCGGTGATCCACACTTGAGCTGTTTCTAGTTCAAAGCTGTCTGAGCATTCACATACTGGTCTTTGTGTGGATTTGATTTCTTCTTTATCAGACAATACATCTCTCAGTTTTATCTTGCCTCTACCCGCACTAGCTTCGCAACATTGAAAATATTCAAAAGAGGGGCGCCTGGGTGGCTCAGTCGGTTGGGTGACCGACTTCGGCTCAGGTCATGATCTCGCAGTTTGTGAGTTCGAGCCCCGGGTCGGGCTCTGTGCTGATTGCTCAGAGCCTGGAGCCAGCTTCGGATTCTACCTCTCTCTACCCCTCCCCTGCTCATGCTCTGCGTCTCTCTGTCTCTCAATAATAAATAAATGTTAAAAAAAATTAAAAAAAAAAAAAGAAACTATTCAAAAGACTATACCATGGGATCTAGAGGTGATGCCCAAAGAAAAGATTTTTCGAAAATTCTTTCTACAGATAATACAACTGGACTAAGAAGGAATTGTTCTGAAGAAGATTGTATTCATCTGATATATAGTCTCAGGCATATTGGTTGGGAAATAGTTAATCTCATGTGTATGGCTAAATGATACCACACTCCTGTGAATTTACAACAGGTTAGTTCGCACAGTACTTTGCAGATAGTAGCTGCTTAATAAATATTGCTGATTGGTTTTTAAAAAAGCCCTCAGTAGTTCCCTTTGGAAAGTGAAGTATCAAAACCTTTTATTTTTAATTGTTTTTCCATTTTGTGTAAACAACCAAAGCCCTCTGAGAGAACAGGACAAGCTATCTGAAGAGCCCCAGGTCACGATTATCTCCTGGGCAGCCATGCTGACCTTTTTCAGCTCAAGGAGGAAGAGGAATTGTTCTGTGGGCTTGGAGAAGCAGGACACATTTTTGCTGGGCCAGTGGGAGCACTTGGTCAGCCAATGCGTCATGTCTCCATGAGAAACCGTCACAGGAGACAAGCTTTCTCTTGGCAAGGGTCTCCCCTGCCCCCTTGCTGGCACATTTTCTTAGAAGGTTGACTGGCTTCGATCCAACATTGGCTAACTTCCTCCCACTGGCTCTCTTGCACGCTGTTCCAGGCCTGTGTGGTCAGATCTGGGCTGTTAACTCAACAGATTCCAACCGCAAGGAAACTAGAGCCACTCCGTGGTCCTGCTTGGTGACATTTTAGCTGTCTTATTAGCTCTGGACAGCCACTAATGCATATATGCCTTCTGGTCTGTGGGCTCTGGGGTGGCACTTAATGAAAGCCCATCTTTAATTGGACAAATGAAGTGTCCCTCTCTGGGTTTCCCCAGTGCTCAAGAAAACAGTGCATTAGAAATGCAGTGCAAATGTCTGCCCACAGCACTTGCTCTTCCCAGGGAGCACTGCCAAGGACAGGAGAATGACAGGGTCTTTCAGCCAGGTTCTCCCACCTCAGCAGTCGGCATTGGTCCACTTTCAAGTGGTCACAAGTTGTTTCCGTTTGAATTTTCAAAGCACCTTCTTACACCTCTGAACTCAGCACGGGTTTTAGAACCTAACAAAAGATGTACTTACATGACTCTAATTCTTTTCCACCACAAAATCCTAAATTTCATTTTAGTACGTATCAAATAAGAATTCAATACACTCAACATCTTATTTCATTACTTGTTTACCTTAAAAAAAAAAAACGTATCTTATCAACTCTATTCTTATATCGTCGTTGTCTCTACTTTTCCTCTATTTGAATTTTTGGCTCACCCACTGTAGGGCACATCTGTTTCTGTTTGCCCAGCAACTTTCCCTTCTGGGAGGAATATTCACCTTCCTCCTGGTAACGCTCTGACCCACTCCTCCAGCCGTGTGATCCAAGTAGAGCTTTCCTCATCTGACCTGGACCCAGAGGTAGACAATGACCCAATTTGACCAATCAGAGTCCTTTCCTGGAACTTTTCCAACTGGAACTTAAGGAGAAGCGAGAGGACTTATTGTTCTTTGATCAACATATGCTCATATTTGCTTAAGCTACTCTCAGTTGGGTATTCTCACTTGCAACCAAAAGCCCAACTTAGGTACATACTTCTCTCCTACAATCTTAGCCAGTCTTTCTGGTCCTAGAAGCTTGTCACGCACTTTTTAATCAGCGAATTAAAATAAAACAAAACACACACCATGATACTTTTGCTTTGCCCTATTTCTGTTTCATAACCTAAGGATTTATTTGTTTTTATTAGTTTTAGGTTATTATTATTTTTTTTATGAGGCAAGAAGGGATTAGTGGGCCCTAGGTTTGTTGTGTGTGTGTGTGTGTGTGTTTATTCTCAAGTTAGTTAACATACAGCATAGTCTTGGCTTCAGGAGTAGAATCCCACTTTTTTTTTTTAACCTTTATTTATTTTTGAGAGAGAGATAGAGTGCAAGCAGGGAGGAGCAGAGAGAGGAAGACACAGAATCTGAAGCAGGCTGCAGGCTCTGAGCTGTCAGCACAGAGCCCAATGCGGGGCTCGAACTCATGAACAGCGAGATCATGACCTGAGCCGAAGTTGGACCCTCAACTGACTGAGCCAGCAGGCGCCCCTAGCATCTCACTTTTTAATGGCTCTGAGGTTAACAAGACGGAACAGATGAGGATAGGAAGGCGCTTAGAAACTGCTCACTCTGGAGCATTGCAGACGACTGGGTGTTCAACTAGAAGAAAATCCAAACAGCCTCTGGGAAAGGTGTGGTGAAAGTAAAGTTAATTGCAATTACAGTAAAACCTTGGTTTGTGAGCATAATTCGATCCAGAAACATGCTTGTCATTCAAAGCGCTTGTATATCAAAGCAAATTTCCTCATAAGAGAGAATGGAAACTCAGGTGATTCGTTCCACCACCCCAAAATATTCATATAAAAACGATTATGATACTGTAATATAATGAAAAATTGTAAAGAAATACAAGATATAAAGAAAAACAAACAAATTAACCTGCACTCACCTTTGTAAACCTTCATGGCTGGTGTGAGGGAGACAAGAGAGGGGAGGGTTTAGTGTAGGACGACTTTCACTACCACTACCGAAAATCACTGCTATCTATTGGCTCAACGGAATCCTTTTCTTTTCATGCAAACTTAATAAGGAATTTATCCAACGACACTTGCTATTGCCTCCTTCTGCAGATTTCCTGGAAATGCGATATTGCATTGTCAAACAGATTCGTCACTTGCACTGCTACAGCCTTATTCGGGTGGTGCTTTTCTACAAAATTTTGCACTGTTTCCCACATTTTACGCATCTCCCTGGTGTCACTTGAGGTGAGGGTTTCCTCCGCCTTTTCCTTCTCCTCCTCGGCAGATGAGATGTACATGTAGACTTATTACAAAATCGTGCAATTTTGGCCACTCGAATACACTCAAATACTTCTCGGAGGTTTCCTTCTCAACTTCCACCGTAATCCTCTCCTTCTTACCGCCTTTCTTTTCAGTCTTTTTCTGCACGGGGGGCCATTGTATACGCTCCCATGGATGTTGACTATAGTACAGTATTAATAAACTCTTGTCATATAGTGTATTTAATGTAACTGGCAATAAGGCAGCAGAGGAAAGGGTCTATAAGCTGGACCTAGAATGAAGTAAAATATTCCTAAGCTCACTCTTGTATGGAAAAGCAAAGGACTGTCCATTGATGCTTCGAAGTGACAAAAAATACACTAGTGCCAGCTGTGGGCACCCTCTAATGGTCTGAAAAATCACCAGTTTCTGCCAAATACTGCAGCCTGAGACCCAGCATCTGAGCATGGGAGATGATTACCCACAATCCCACAGAAAAATAGAGAGAGAGAGAGAGAGAGAGAGAGGGAGGAACCATTGGCTCAGTTGAGATCATGTGATGTTTGGCATCACGTACTATTCGTATTGTAAGAAGACATCATTCATTTATCAAGTTAAAATTTATTAGAAATGTTTGCTCATCTTGCGAAACACTTGAAGAACAAGTTACTCACAACCCAAGGTTTTACTGTATTTGAAAAGCTGTTATGGGCAGAATGGATAAGAAAACAAGATCCATCTGTATGCTGTTTATAAGAGACCCACTTTAGACCTAAAGACACCTTCAGATTGAAAGTAAGGGGATGGAGAACCATCTATCATGCTAATGGTCAACAAAAGAAAGCCAGAGTAGCCATATTTATATCAGACAATCTAGACTTTAAAATAAAGACTGTATCAAGGGATGCAGAAGGGCATTACATCATAATCAAGGGGTCTATAGCCCAAGAAGACTTAACAACTGTAAACATTTATGCACCAAATGTGGAGGCACCCAAATATAAATCAATTAATCACAAACATAAACTCATCGATAGTAATACTTTAATAGTAGGAGACTTAAACACCCCACTCACAGCAATGGACAGATCATTTAATCAAAAAATCAACAAGGAAACAATGGCTTCGAATGACACACTGGGCCAGATGGACTTAACAGATGTATTCAGAACATTTCATGCTAAAGCAACAGAATATACATTCTTCTCCAGTGCACAAGGAACGTTCTCCAGAATAGACCATATACTGGGACACAAATCAGCCCTAAGTAAGTACAAAAAGATCGAGATCATACTGTGCATATTTTCAGACCACAACGCTATGAAACTTGAAATCAACCACAAGAAAAAATTTGGAAACGTAACTAATACTTGGAGACTGAATAACATCCTACTAAGGAATGAATGGGCTAGCCAAGCAGTTAAAGAGGAAATTAAAGTATATGGAAGTCAATGAAAATGATAACACCACAACCCAAAACCTCTGGGACGCAGCAAAGGCAGTCATAAGAGGAAAGTATATAGCAATCTAGGCCTTCCTAAAGAAGGAAGAAAGATCTCAGATACATGACCTAACCTTACGCCTTAAGGAGCTGGAAAAAGAACAGCAAATAAAACCCCAAACCAGCAGAAGACAGGAAATAATAAAGATTAGAGCAGAAATTAATGCCATCTAAACCAAAAAAAAACCAAAAAACAAAAAACCAAAAAACAAAAAACAAACCGTAGAACAGATCAATGAAACCAGAAGCTGGTTCTTTGAAAGAATTAACAAAATTGATAAACCACTAGCCAGTTTGATCAAGAAGAAAAAGGAAAGGACCCAAATAAATAAAATCAAGAATGAAAGAGGAGAGAGAGATCACAACCAACACAACAGAAATAAAAACAATAATAAGAGAATATTATGAGCAATTATATGCCAATAAAATGGGCAATCTGGAAGAAATGGACAAATTCCTAGAAACATATACACTACCAAAACTGAAAAAGGAAGATATAGAAAATTTGAACAGACCCATAACCAGTAAGGAAATTGAATTAGTAATCATAAATCTGCCAAAAAACAAGAGTCCAGGGCCAGATAGCTTTCCAGGGTAATTCTACCAAACATTTAAGGAAGAGTTACCACCTATTCTCTTGAAACTGTTCCAAAAAATAGAAATGGAAGGAAAACTTCCAAACTCTTTCTGTGAAGCCAGCATTACCTTGATTCCAAAACCAGACAGAGACCCCACTAAAAAGGAGAACTATAGACCAACTTCCCTGATGAACATGGATGCAAAAATCCTCAACAAGATATTAGCCAACTGGATCCAACAATACATTAAGAAAATTATTCACCACGACCAAGTGGGATTTATACCTGGGATGCAGGGCTGGTTCAATATTCACAAAACAATTAACGTGATTCATCACATCAATAAAAGAAAGGACAAGAACCATATGATCCTCTCACTAGATGCAGAGAAAGCATTTGACAAAATACAGCATCCTTTCTTGATAAAACCCTCAAGAAAGTAGGGATAGAAGGAACATACCTCGAGATCATAAAAGCTATATACAAACGACCCAACGCTGATATCATCCTCAATGGGGAAAAACTGAGAGCTTTCCCCTAAGGTCAGGAACAAGACAGGGGTGTCCACTCTCGCCACTGTTATTCAACATAGTATTGGAAGTCTTAGCCTCTGCAATCAGACAGCACAAAGAAATAAAAGGCACCCAAATCAGCCAGGAGGAGGTCAAACTTTCACCCTTTGCAGATGACATGATACTCTATATGGAAAACCCAAATATTCCACCAAAAAGCTGCTAGAATTGATTCATGAATTCAGCAAAGTTGCAGGATATAAAATCAATGCACAGAAATCATTTGCATTCCTATACACCAACAATGAAGTGACAGAAAGAGAAATCAAGGAGTCGATCTCATTTACAGTTGCATAAAAAACTGTAAAATACCTAGGAATAAATCTAACCAAAGAGGTGAAAAATCTATACACTTGAAAACTATAGAAAGCTTATGAAAGAAATTGATAACACACACACACACACACACACACACACACACACACACAAAAGAAGAAGAAGACACACACACACACAAAAGAAGAAGAAGACACACACACACACACAAATGGAAAAAAATTCCATGCTCCTGGATAGGAAGAACAAATATTGTTAAAATGTCAATACTACCCAAAGCAATCTACATATTCAATGCAATCCCTATCAAAATACCACCAGCATTCTTCACAGAGCTAGAACAAATAATCCTAAAATTTGTATGGAACCAGAAAAGACCCCGGAAAGCCAAAGCAATCTTGAAAAAGAAAACCAAAGCAGGAGGCATCACAATCCCAGACTTCAAGCTATACTACAAAGTTGTAATCATCAAGACAGTATGGTACTGGCACAAGAACAGACACTCAGATCAATGGAAAAGAACAGATAACACAGAAATGGACCCACAAACATATGGCCAGCTAATCTTTGACAAAGTAGGAAAGAATATGCAATGGAATATAGACAGTCTCTTCAGCAAGTGGTGCTGGGAAAACTGGACAGCAACATGCAGAAGAATGAACCTGGACCACTTTCTTACACCACACACAAAAATTAACTCAAAATGGATGAAAGACCTCAATGTAAGACAGGAAGCCATCAAAATCCTCGAGGAGAAAGCAGGAAAAAACCTCTTTGATCTTGGCCGCAGCAACTTCTTACTCAACACGTCTCCTTAAGCAAGGGAAACAAAAGCAAAAATGAACTACTGGGACCTCATCAAAATAAAAACCTTCTGCATAGCAAAGGAAACAATCAGCAAAACCAAAAAGCAACTGACGGAATGGGAGAAGATATTTGCAAATGACATATCGGACAAAGGGTTAGTATCCAGAATCTGTAAAGAACTTATCAAACTCAACACCCAAAAAACAAATAATCCAGTGAAGAAATGGGCAAAAGAAATGAATAGACACTTCTCCAAGGAAGACATCCAGATGGCCAACCGACACAGGAAAAAATGCACATCACTCATCATCAGGGAAATACAAATCAAACCCACAATGAGATACCACCTCACACCTGTCAGAATGGCTAACATGAACATCTCAGGCAACAATAGATGTTGGTGAGGATGCAGAGAAAGAGGATCTCTTTTGCATTGTTGGTGGCAATGCAAGCTGGTGCAGCCACTCTGGAAAACAGTATGGAGGTTCCTCAAAAAACTAAAAATAGAACTACCCTACGACCCAGCAATTGCACTACTAGGCATTTATCCACGGGATACAGGTGTGCTGTTTCGAAGGGACACATGCACCCCCATGTTTATAGCATCACTATCAACAATAGCCCAAGTATGGAAAGAGTCCAAATGTCCATCGATGAATGAATGGATAAAGAAGATGTAGTGTATATATATACAATGGAGTATTACTCAGCAATCAAAAAGAATGAAATCTTGCCATTTGCAACTACGTGGATGGAACTGGAGGGTATTATGCCAAGTGAAATTAGTCAGTCAGAGAAAGACAAAAATCATATGACTTCACTCATATGAGGACTTTAAGGGATAAAACAGATGAACATAAAGGAAGGGAAACAAAAATAATATAAAAACAGGGAGAGGGAAAAAACAGAAGAGACTCTTAAATATGGAGAACAAACAGAGGGTTACTAGAGGGGGTGAGGGAGGGGGGATGGGCTAAATGGGTCAGGGGCATTAAGGAATCTACTCCTGAAATCATTGTTTCATTATATGCTAACTAATTTGAATGTAAATTTTAAAAAAGAAAAAAGAAAATTAAAAGAAAAAAGAAAAGAAAAGCTGTTATGGGAAGAAAGAAGCAGAGTTTTTTGTCATTTTGTAGGGGATTCATTCCCATGTTTGGCATTAGCAGAGCCAATTTCTGTTCTTTATAAAGAGGAAGTATTTTCTTTCTTTCTTTCTTTCTTTCTTTTTTTTTAGTTTTTATTTATCTATTTTAAGACCGAGAAAGCGCGAGCAGTGGAGGGGCAGAAAGCGAAAATCCCATGTAGGCGCCACACTGCCAATGAGGAGCCTGATGCAGGGCTCAATTTTCCAGAGTCTGTGGTATTGAAATGGAGATGGAAAAATAGGGGAGAGAGGTTGGGGACATGGAACTCTGCCTGCAAAGAGACCAAGGCTCCATCTGAGATAGGAACCGCCCCTTATCCTGTATCCTGCTCTAACTTCATTCATTCAAATTATTTAAGCGGTGGCTGGATGATCTTGTCTCCCTGGATGGTAGTTTTCTCATATGCAAACTGGGAAGCGTGGACTAGCTTAGAAGTCTCCAGACTTTCCTACTAGAGATTATAGGGGGAGGACTGAGAGGAAATCCCAAAGGTTGGAGAATTGAGAAAATGAGACCTCCGGTATTGTTATTGCAGTTGGGTTCTTGAACTTGAAACGAGGCCAGACCCAAAAATCAAAGGCAAGGTGGTTACAGACAGAGGTGAGGGGAGACACTGCTCTACCAGAAAGTACCTAGGCTGGCCACCCGTAGCAATGGGGAGGCCCTGCTTGTATAAAGTTCCTGCCCAGGTTCCCCCTCCCAATATGCTAATGAGGGAAAGAAAAAAAATGCTTCATCCTGATTGATTGGTCGATAATGCAACTCAAGCAGCTCATTCTAGCAGCATCCTGGATTTGCTCTGATAAGAGCAGCCGTTTAGCTATAGCAGCCAACAGAAAGCAACCGGGATGCACAATGTTTTTTTCCTTGGGGCTTGTTCCTGGTTCCTAACTGTCTCAGGGTTCCACGTGCTTTCCAGCTCTCTCTAGCCATTGGGATTGCCTTATAGCTAGAGAAGTGCATGGAGGGGAGGGAATGGTGGAGAACGAGGGGATATGTGCAGGTCTGGTAACATAATTTGCAGGGCGCTTTGCAAAACAAAAATGTTCAAAATTAACGAGACTTTCGAGACCGCAAGAGTAGAGCATTAAACCAAGTACAGGGCCCTTCTAAGTGTGGGACCCTATGTGACTGTATAGGGCGTATGCCCATGAAGCCAGCCCTGAATATATGATAACACCCCGTATCAAATGAACAAATATAAAACAATAGATTTGAGGCTCTTTGTATAGTCCATTTCAAAACTCTCCTTTGGCTGTAATAGACGATAGTAGAATAAAAAAGAAAAACAATTTGAAGCTTCCCTGAACATTTATATACTAAAAAACTTTGTAATTCTATAAGTACACAATAGAAGAAACAAATAAATATCCAACAAATTTCCTTGAATTCCCTAAAATTGGAATGATTGCGGGTTTGGTTTATTATGACAATCTGCTTCTGAAGAAGGCTGCCAATTAAGGGGAGTTGCCTGCATTGTTTAAACACACATTTTATCTCCGTTTGTCTTTACTCGGAATCAAACGCATCCGTTTATTCTCTCTTCTGGGATTGGTGTCAGTGAACCATTTTTCTTCTCTGGTTCAGTCAGCAACTACTTATCATACCTTCAGTACTTAAACTGCCCCACACTGTACTAAGTATTTTAGGTTGTGGGAACCAGTCCACCGCTAAGGATGGCTGGCGGGGTGGGGTGAAGAGTCATCTAAAAAGAAGGGAATATCATGAGCCAAGACGTGAAGGTCAAAACCTTAAGTGAGTCACTGGGCGACCTTTGCAGGCCATTTGGCTGTGAGGCTTTGGAGTGGGCTGAGCTGTTGGTCCTGTGCCAAGATGCTTCAAAACCTTATTTAAAATGTCTGGATCTGGTGGCTCAGTCGGTTGAGCATCGGACTCTTGGTTGCAGCTCAGGTCATGATCTCATGGTTCAGGAGATCAAGCCCCATGTTGGGCTCTGCGCTAATGGCACAAAGCCTGCTTGGGGTTCTCTCTCTCCCTCTCTCTCTTCCCTTCCCCCGCCTCAAAAATAAATAAACATTTGAAAATAGATACATAACATACCTGGATTCTGATGAAATCCTACTAAACCCAAGTTACCGGGAGATTTGGGGAATGCTGGGGTTGATGGGGTTCATTGTTTATAGAATCAGGAGTGCTGGTAAAAGAAGGAAATTTAGCATTCAAAGCTGGGAATCCTGAGAAGCTCCTGGTCGACATTAACCACCTTTACTTGGAGTGCACATCAGGTAGGACATCAGCCTGGCCGTAAACGTAAGCAAGCTCTGTTAGATGGGAGCATAACCATCACTGTCCGCTTGTATCAAGTGTGGCTTCCTTCGTGGCATGAATACGTGTACCTGGAAGATGGAAGAAAAGAAAATTCTTCAGTTGGCTGGAGAATCCAGCGTGGCTGGAGTATAGGATGTATGTGTGGCAGAATGTGGGAGGTGAACATAGGAATCTCGGAGCTAATAGTGGATGGCCTGTGAATACCAGAGGAGTTTGTCATTGATCCTATGAACCAGAAGGAGTTTCCCGGCAGAGAAGAGCCGAGAGCTGCCCTTTTAGGAATTTGTTAGTCACACCTGGCACTAACAAGTGGTAGCTATTGGTGGTATCCTATTATTTTGTAATAGTTTAAACAGTATTTAGAAAAAGTAACCACAAATAATGTGCAGCAATGCCATTCCCCCAGTCTCCCCAGCATTGGTGAGTCATCTGCCATCATGGTCTCTCTCTCCATTATGTAAGCCTTTCAGTATGTTTTTTAAGTTTATTTATTTCGAAAGAGTTTATTTATTTTGAGAGAGACAGAGAGAGCACAAGCGGGGGAGGGGCAGAGAGCGAGGGAGCATTCCAAGCAGGCCCCCCATGGTCGGTGCAGGGCCCGACTCAGGGCTCAAACTCACGAAACTGGTGAGATCATGACCTGAGCCAAAACCAAGAGTCTGATGCTCAACCGACTGAGCCACCCAGGCGCCCCCATTCAGGCCTTTCAATTCTCAACAGTTCTTAATGCAGAGATCATGCATGTCGCTCATTAAACTGATCCCCAAGGATCTTTCTTAATACTGTTATAATAGTTTGAAAAGTTATCTCCAGTTGTTTATTGCTAGTATATAAATATTCATTACCGTTTTTTTTTTTTTTTTTTTTTTATGTTGATACCGTATCCTCTGACCTCACTAAATTCCCTTATTTCTATTAAGTTTGGGTTTTGGGGTTAGATTTTTAGAATCATTTTCCAAGCGCATTATCATGTTGTCTGTGAATGAAGGACTTTTACAACTTTCTTTATAATCTGTAAGTCTTCTCTTTCTTTTTAAGATTTTTTTTTTAATGTTTATTTATTTTTAAGAGAGGGAGAGAAAGAGAGAGAGAGACAGAGTGTGAGCAGGGGAGGGGCAGAGATGGGGGAGACACAGAATCCAAAGCAGGCTCCAGGCTCCAAGCTGTCAGCACGGAGCCAGACGCAGGACTCGAAATCATGAACCGGGAGATCATGACCTGAGCCAAAGTCAGCCGCTTAATCGACCGAGCCACCCAGGCACCCCAATAAGTCTCCTGTTTTGTTTTAAAATTTCTTTCCACACCTTTTCCACTAGCTAATACTAATAGAATTGTAAGAACAGACAACCTTGCTAGTTTCCAGTTTTGGGGGGAAAGCCTTTAGTTGTTTACCATTAAGTATGATGTTAACTATGGGTTTTTATAGTTGCCCTTTATCAGATTGAGGACGTTCCCATCTTTTTCTAGTTTGCTGAAAGTTTTAGCTGGATTTTGTCAAATTCTTGTGCTGCATCTATTGAGCTAATCTTATGATTTTCTCCTTTATACTTCTTTTTTTTTAATGTTTATTTTATTTTTGAGAGAGGGAGAGAGAGAGAGAGAGAGAGAAAGCATGAGTAGAGGAGGGGCAGAGAGAGAGAGAGAGAGAGAGAGAGAGAGAGAGAGAGAGACAAAGAATTCGAAGCAGGCTCCAGGCTCTGAGCTGACAGCATAGGGCCTGACATGGGTGTCAAACTCATGAACCACAAGATCATGACCTGAACCAAAGCTCGTGCTTAACCGACTGAGCCACCCAGGCGCCCCTCTCCTTTACTCTTCTAACGTGGTAAATTACATTGATTGATTTCTATTGAACTAACTTTGCATGCCTGTGTACAACCTACTTAGTCATGACTTATATAGTGCTAGATTCAGTGTGCTAATATTTCATGCAATGTTTTTTGTCTTATGTCTGTGAAAGTTACTTATTTGTCATTTCCTTTCATTGTAGTGTCGTTCTCTTATTTTGATGTCAGAGTAATTCTGGCCTCATAAAATGAATTGGAAGGTGTGCAAAATGGGTATTCTTTTTTGTTTAGATCACTCGATGTTGTCTATAATGAAACGCCAAAGGCTCTGTTCATTTTTTTTTCACTTGTTTTCTCTTGGTGACCCCCACCTCCACCTTCAGTCTCTGTTTCCTCCATCTTTTCTTTCTCCGTCTAATGCTACAGTTTGTAAACAAATCCCACGCAGAAAGCTGTAGCGAATATGGAGCCCACCTAATGTGTTTTTATTCTTCAAGGGGTTAAATCCCTCCTATATATCTTGTCTAAAGCTTGAAAAGTGTTGCTTCATACATTTTGTTCAGATTTATCATTGTTTACAATATAAAAATGAGTTTGACAGCTGTACCCTATCACGGTCAAAACCACAATCCAATATTGCTGTGTTTTTTCAAGCTTGCTATTGACTGAGCATTTGTGTGGGAGGATAAACATTTTACATGCACTTTCTCATGTGACCATCACGCAGCTCTCTGGCACATACTATGGTGTTATCGATTGGTAAATGAGACTTGACAAGGTTAAGTAACTTTTCTAAGGTCACAGGCTTTTTAGGGGGTATGTTCAAAATTTGAATTCATCTCTACCAGAATAAAAACCCAAGCTCTTAACTCTTGTGTAATTGTGTCATTCTATAAAGATTAAATTAATATACATTTGAAAACCTCCAAGACCCACGTCTGGCAAGTAGGAGAAATTCGATGAATCAGTAAAGCAGACCTATTCAAATTTCTGGTAAAGCAATACGCAAGTGCTGTGGAGTAGCTGGCCGGTCATTTGCCTGTTTGATTTCACCCAATTCTCCGTTTTTCCCTTTGCTGCTCACTATTGCAAGAAACCGCCCTCTTCCAGGTTTCCTTCCCCTCTGGATTCAAGAAATAATAAAGGAACTTCTTCAGGATGAAAGCAAGTGACCCCAAGCAGTTATTCAAATCCATGCAATGAAAACAAAGAGCATCAGTAAAGATAATTATGTAATTTTATTTATTTAAAAAAAATTTTTTTTAACATTTATTCATTTTTGAGAGACAGAGAGAGACAGAGCACGAATGGGGAAGGGGCAGAGAGAGGGAGACACAGGATCAGAAGCAGGCTCCAGGCTCTGAGCCATCAGCCCAGAGCCCGACGCGGGGCTCGAACTCACAAACTGTGAGATCATGACCTGAGCTGAAGTCGGCCGCTTAACCGATTGAGCCACCCAGGCGCCCCGAATTATGTAATTTTAAAAGACAGTATCAATGCCTCTGTGTTCTTTCTTCTCTTAACTGACTTAAAACGCACTTGTATAAACTGGTATCTATCAAATTATATGGTTGGGCCTATAGCATATAGAAATACAACGTATTTGACAATAACAGCACAAAGGAGGCAGCTGGGAGCAAAGCTGTACTGTAGTAATAAAATGACACCAATGGATGTTCCGATCCACAGAAAAAAATGAAGAAGGCCAGAAATAGAAAATAAGGCTAATATAAGAAACTGTATGAATATATAACCGATCTCTTTTCTTTTATCAGCTTTTTAAATAGGCATAAAGTTATATAAAGTAGTCATTATAGCAATGTATATTTGGGTTTGTAGCACGTATAGGTGCAACATGTATAACAATAATCGCCAAAAGCGAGGAGGAAGGAATAGTTCATACAGGAGTAAGTTTTTTCACTGAAATTAAGTTAATAAAATTAGTTCTGGTAAGTTATGATACATATGGTAAGCCTTGGAGCAACCACCAACAAAATAACTCAAAGCAGTATGGTGAAAAAATGAAAGGAACTGAAATGTTAAAATATATTCACTGAATGTAAACGAAGTACAGAGGAACAAAAAAGATATGAGATGGGGGCATCTGGGTGGCTCAGTCGGTTAAGCGTCCGACTTCGGCTCAGGTCATGATCTCACAGTTTGTGAGTTCAAGCCCTGTGTCAGGCTCCATGCTGACAGCTCAGAGCCTGGAGCCTGCTTCCAATTCTATGTCTCCCTCTTTCTCTGCTCCTCCCCTGCTCACTCTGTCTCTCTCTCAAAAGTAAATAAACACTAAAAAAATTTTAAAAAAAAACATATGAGACGGATGGAAGACAAAATGTAAAACAGCAGATGCAAATCCAACTGTATCAATAATAACACTAAATATGAATAAACAATCCAATGAAGAAGCAGAGATTTTCAGATTTTATTAATAAAGCAATATGTATCAATGTGCATCTACGGGACAGATACTTGAGATTCAAAGACACAAGTAGGTGGAAAGCAAAAGGACGGAAAAATATATGTCATTAAGACAGAAACCATAAGAAAGCTGAAGTGGCTATAATACAATCAGGCAAAATAAAATTTAAAACAAAAAAGCATTACCAGAGATAAAGAGGAACGTTGTATAATGATAAAAGCATCCGTCAATCATCAAGGTACAATTACAATCATTTGTCCACCTGAAAACAGACCCTCAAGATACATGAACCAAAAACTGAAAAACTAAAAGGAAAACAAACAATTGAATAATAATATTCAACATCCCGCTTTCCATAATGGATAGAACAACTAGTCAGGAGATCAATGAGAAAAGAGAAGTCTTGAGAGCAATCCTATCAATGAAACAACCCTAACAAGCATCCATAAAACAGTCGACCAAAAATAGCAGAAAGCACATTCTTCTCAAAGTACATGAAACATACTCCAGGAAAGCTTATATGTGAAGCCATAAAATGGGACTCAACAAATTTAAAAGTATTGAAATAATAACCGTATAGTGTACATTCTCTGACCACAATGGAATGGAACTAGAAATCAGTGACAAGGAAATTTGAGAAATTCACAAATATGCAGAAATTGAACTATGCACTCCAAGTAACTAATGGTTCAAAGAAGAGATCAAAAGGGAAATTAGAGGGGTACCTGGGTGGCTCAGTTGGTTAAGCGTCCGAGTTCGGCTCAGGTCATGATCTCGTAGTTTGTGGGTTCAAGCCCCGCGTCGGGTTCTGTGCTAATGGCTCAGAGCCTGGAGCCTGCTTGGAATTCTGTGTCTCCCTTTCTTTCTGCTCCTCCCCTGTTCATGCTCTGTCTCCCTCAAAAATAAATAAGCATTAAAAAAAGAAGGGAAAAAAAAAAAAGAAGGGAAATTAGAAAGTACTTTGAGGTGAATGAAAACAAAAACACAACATTCCAAAACTTACGGGATGCAGCTAAAGCAATACTTGGAAGAAAATGAATAGCTGTAAGTACCTATACAGATTCAACACAAACCCTATCCTACTTCGAACTAGCTTCTTTGCAGAAATTGAGAAGCTAAACTTATTGTTCATATGGAAATGCCAGGGGCCCAGAATAGCCAATTACAATCTTAAAAAAAGGAGAACAAAGTTAAAAGAAAAACAAAGACTTATACTTTCTTATTCATAATAACCCAAAAGTGGAAACAACATTAATGTCCATCAACCGATGAACAGATTTAAAAATGTGAAAGAAGCCAGTCACAAATGACCGTAGATTATGTGATTGCATTTATATGAAATTTCCAGAATGGGCAAATCCGTAGAGACAGAAAATAAATTGAGGGCTGCCTGGGGCTGAGGGACTTGGAAGGGAATGATAATTGGCACAGGGTTTCTTTTGGGGGTGATGAAAATGATCTAAAATTTATTGTGGGGATGGTGGAACAACTGAGTTTACTGAAAACCATTGAATTCAAATGAATGAATTATATCGCGTATAAATGATATCTCAATAAAGCTGATTATATATTTAAAAATTCTATATATTCATTTAAATATTTATGGGGGGGAGAGCACAAGCTGGGAGGGCAGAGAGAGGGAGACAGAAGATCTGAAATGAGCTCTGCGCTGACAGGCTGACAGCAGCAAGTCCGATGTGGGGCTCGAACTCAGGAACCACGAGATCATGACCTGAGCCGAAGTCGGACACTCAACCAACTGAGCCACCCAGGTGCCCCTAAAAATTATGTATGTTTAATGTCTATCTATCTATCTATCTATCTATCTATCTATCTATCTAGACTTAGAAGATACACAGGAGTTGACTTACCTTAATGTAAGGGATGGGTAGTGTTTATGTAGGACATTTCAAATGATAGGGTCCCTTTCCTCAACCACTGAAAAGGTCCATTCTATAGTATCTCTGTATCTTAGTAACTGTAGCATCTGTAGTTAGCCAAGCTCTACTACACTACTTCCAGTGAAAGATCATTCTGCAAACATTTGTTGACATATATGCTAAGCTCTGAGATAACTACAAACCGGACAATTCAGGAATACGGTGTGTTAAGCATTTAACAGTGCTACAAACAGCTGGCAAGGGGATCCGTCTATAGCAAGGTCACCAAACCCAGTCCTAGTAGTCAGTGAAGTTTTCCCAGAGAAATTTATATCAAAGCCCAGGCTGAAAAGGTAGTAAGACAAAGGAGAGAAGGCAAGGGGCAAGGAAAACGATCATAGAAAAAAAGCATAAACTAAGGACCCTGCTTGTTGGGAGCTACAAATCATTGAAAAGGGATGGAGCATAGACTGGAGCATGAGTTCAATCACCAATTGTCAATGATTTCATCAATCACGCCTATGGAATAAAATCCCAAAGGGACAGGGTTCAGAGAAAGCAGGGTCTTGGTGACAGATGGAACAAGGGAAATAAGCGAGGGCCAGGTGATGAAAGCCATCTGTATTGGTCTTCTATGACTGCTAGAACAAATCACCACAAAATGCATGGCTGAAAATAACACAAATGTACTATCTTATAGTCCTGAAGATCGAAAGTCGAAAATGAGACTTTTGAGGGCAAAATCAAGGTGTTGGCTGCATTTCTTCTAGAGGCACCAGGGGACAATAACGTTCCTTGCCTCTTCCAGCTTTGAGGGGCTGTCTGTATTCCATGAGCTGTGACACCCTCCTCCACATTCAGACCCCATCACTCAAAACTCTGTTTCCATCTTCTTTTCTGACTCTCCTCACTTCTGCTTTTCTCTTGTAAGGACGCTTGTGATTACTTTGGGCCCACCCAGATAATCCAGGAGAATCTTACCATCTCAAGATCCTTATGTTAGTCAACTTTTGCAAGGTTCCTTCTGCCATGTAAGGTAACATTCACAGGTTCTAGGGATTAGGATAGGGGCATCTTGGGAGTGGAAGGCATTGTTTTGTCTATCACACCATCTTAAGACTTTACTTTTATCTTAAATATAATGGGAAGCGATGGAAAGATTTTAAGAAGAGAAATACATAATAAGACTTAGGTTTAAGAACTATCATTTCAGGGGCACCCGGGTGGCTCAGTCGGTTGAGCGTCTGACTTCGGCTCAGGTCATGATCTCGCAGTCCGTGAGTTCGAGCCCCGCGTCGGGCTCTGTGCTGACGGCTCAGAGCCTGGAGCCTGCTTCAGATTCTGTGTCTCCCTCTCTCTCTGCCCCTCTCCCACTCATGCTCTCTCTCTCTCTTTCTCTGTGTATCAAAAATAAATAAAAAACATTTTTAAAAATTAAAAAAAAAAGAACTGTTATTTCAGATATGATAGGAGAGGTATAGAGGATATCCCAGGGACTGAAGGGGAAGGTACTGATTGGGAAGCTTCTCCAGCAATTGAGGCCAGAAAGATGGCAGCTTGATTCAAGGTAGTAGCAGTAGGGATGGAGAGAAGTGGCTAGATTATAGAGATATTAAGATAGTAACTGACTGGGGTGCCTGGGTGGCTCAGTCGGTTAAGCGTCCGACTTCGGCTCAGGTCACGATCTCGCGGTCCATGAGTTCGAGCCCCACATCGGGCTCTGGGCTGATGGCTCAGAGCCTGGAGCCTGCTTCCGATTCTGTGTCTCCCTCTCTCTCTGCCCCTCCCCCATTCATGCTCTGTCTCTCTGTCTCAAAAATAATAAAATAAACATTAAAAAAATTTAAAAAAAAGATAGTAACTGACTGAGTAGAAGCATGATACTGTGATTTAGAATAGGAAATACATATTTGGTCTTGGTCCCCATTGCTAACACTTAACTCCTCCAAACCTTGGAATTTCCTAAGCAGTAAGAATAATGGAAGAATCTTTTGTTATAGTGTTTGGTCTTTTGTTCTTGGTTTCTGAAATAGCTCCACAGCCATCACGATGACAAGAGTGTCTTGTTATTTATAACAAACCCCTTTCAATCATGCCTGAGTTTACAAGTTCAATCACCAATGGTCAATGATTTCATCAATCATGCCTATGCAATGACGTGCCCATAAAATCTCAAAAGGACGAGGTTCAGAGAGCTTCTGGGTTGGTGAATACGTAGACGTTCTGGAAGGTTGGCATGCTCAGAGCACAGACACTCCATGCCCTTTCCCCCATATCTTGTCTTACGCAGTTCTTTCATCTGGCTGTTCATCTTTGTTCCTTATAATAACTTTTATAATAAACTGGTAAATATAGGCAAATGTTTCGCCTCGAGTCCCGTGGGCTGCTCTAGCAAATCCTAAGGAAGGGGTATGGGAATCTCTGACCTATAGTCAGAAGCACAGGTGACAGCCGGGACTTGTAACTGCCATCTGGAGGGGGGACAGGCTTATAGGACCGAGCTCTTGACCTGTGGCATCTGATGCTAACTCCAGGTAAAGAGTGTCAGAACTGAGTTCATTGCTCAGTGTTGGAAAAAACGGTGCGATAAGAGAAAAGAAGGACTCAATGATGACCCCCTAAAGACCACTGCTTAAAAAGTATCTCTATTATCACAACCATCTCTCCAGACATGTCTTGATGCATATGTATACATACAGATGTAGAAATAAAAATAATCTTTCACCAAAGGGATCATGAAAAAAGTATCTCTATTATTTAATTTATAGGGTACAATAGTATAACATAGATCCAAATATGTGGCTTAACCAGGTAGAAATTTTACAGATGGAAAGTTTCTCTCTTAGTTAACAGTTCCAATAGTCCAAGGCTGAGGGGCACCTGGCTGGCTCAGTTGGCTAAGTTCCAACTTCAGCTCAGGTCATGATCTCACAGTTCACAGGTTCAAGCCCCCATCGGGCTCTGTGCTGACAACTCAGATTCTGCTTCGGATTCTGTGTCCCCCCCACCCCGCCCCTCCCCTGTTCATGCTGTGTCTCTCTCTCAAAAGTAAATAAACGTTAAAAAAATTCAAATAGTCCAAGGCTGAGGAAGGGGTGTTGAGTATCGATATTGGGAACTCAAGTTCCTCCCATCGTTTTTGCTCTGCACGTTTACCCACAAGATTGAAGAAGACTCATCATGACCACATTCCAGACCATAGGAAGAGAGACAGAGGAAGAGGGCACACTCCTTTCCTTTTAAAGGCATCAACGGGGCACCCGGATGTCTCAGTCAGTTAAGTGTCTGACTCTTGGTTTCCACTCAGGTCATGATCACATGGTTTTGGGAGTTGGAGCCCCATGTCAGGCTCTGCACTGATTGCAGAACCTGCTTGAGATTCTGTCTCCCTCTCTCTCTGCCCCTCCCACACTCGCACTGTTTCTGTCTCCCTCAAAATAAACTTTAAAATAAAATAAAATAAAATAAACTTAAAATAAAATAAAATAGGCATGAGCAAGTGGCGGCATGCATCATATCTGTTTATATCCCAATGATCTGAACCTAATTGCAGGGCCATACGAAGGAAGAGTAGAAAATATAATCTTCAGCGGACAGCCAAGGGCCCAGTCTAAACTGCTATGACCAAAGAAACAATGCGAGAACGGAGGCTGGAGGGACAAGGGAAATGTCTACAAGTGATCTAGTTGTTAGAAAGTTCTATCATCGTTGAGCTGCACCTGCCTCCCTGACACTCACCGATTGGCCCTACGTCTATCTGACCCGGGAGTCAAGCTGCATATCAGTCTCATTTTCTACATGAAAGCCTTGCACGTATTTGGAGACAACTGTAATTTCCCCCGAAGTCATTTCCAAGCTAACAATCTCAGTTTCCTCTTTATTTCTCACATGGCATGTTTTCCAGATTCTCATGACCTTGTCCAATGTAACTCTGTACACCCTCTGGTGGAACTCGTTATGCAACATGAATGAAATGGGACCTCCATCTTTCCTGTTCTGAAAGTGTATTTCAATTAATATAGGCTTTGATTGTGTTTTAACAAGTGAATCTACTACTGACGTGTGGCGTTTGAGATCAGTGAAAGAACACGACTCTCTATCTCAGACTTCGGTCAAGTGAGGTCCCCATCTTATAGTCACAACGATTTTATGAACTTTCACGTACTACCCTGTCTATATATCCTTATTACTTTTCATCTTATTTCTTTTAGCCCAAGGTTCTAGAATGTCAATAGGATTTCAGCTCCTAATCTATTATTACCTATAACTTCCAGCATGGATTGCAAAAAAATTCTAAGCAAATTAAATAGCCAAAAGAGGGGCGCCTGGGTGGCTCAGTCAGTTAAGCTTCAGACTCTTGATTTTGGCTCAGGTCATGATCTCGCCATCTGCGGGTTTGGACCCCACACTGGGCTCCGCGCTGACAAGGCGGAGCCTGCTTGGGATTCTTTCTCTCCCCCTCTCTCTGCTCTCAAATCGTAAGCAGGCTACTAATAGTATATTTGAGCACAAGCTTGCGTGCTCTCTCTCAAAATAAAAAAATAAAACAATTATCAACTCTAGAAAAAAAACACAAAAAGTTGTACAACAAAAGAGGCAATGATAGTATACTATTCTTAATTCCTAGTAGTATTCTACAAGTATACTATCATGAATAGTAATGAGTGTTATTTACGTAGCGATAATGATGTAAGTACTGAACACAAACGAATAAAGATTGAGATGAAAAGTAATGCAAGAGATGAAAAGAGAGGAGTGTAGGAGCATGAACTCCTCACCTTCTAAAACAGAAGGATAGATATTAACTAAAATTGGGGAACCGAGATGTAATAGTATAAGGAAATTCTTTACAAACACAGCAATAAATCCTAGAAGAAATAGCTTATCATTTGAAAGTAGATGGATCTGAGGAGTGGGGCTGTGGACACGAGGCAGGCGGCAGGAGGCAGCTGACTTTCCTTCTTTCCATTCAGTACCATTTGACTTTTTTTTTTCTTTTTACTATGTGCATTTATTACTCTGTTAAAAATAAACATTAATTAAAAAAAAAAGAAACAGTTTAATTCGACCTGCTCCATAAGCCCCAGACTAGGAATCTATTAATTACTTTTTATGTGTCATTATCTAACATTTTAGAACAGGAAGGGGAAAGATGCCATTTCCTACACAATATAACACTGCATTTGGTATGGAGTTATCACTTGTGTCAAGGAGATAAATTTAATCACCCCTTTGGTGTCCTATTGTTACGAAGTGACAAAGTTAATGCGATTTGCTCAGTACACTTGTTCCATTATTAATGTGTCACTCAGAATGAGGCTCTAATTTTGTGAAATGACTGAATTTTTATTCTAGCTTTTGAAATCATCATTTCTGTCAGTTTACTTCCAAAAAAAAAAAAAAAAAGAAAATAAGAAATTTGGAAGAGAAGTAGTTCAGATTCAATTCCCTAAATTGTCTTAGCTCAAGGGGAAAAAAACAACTTTTCTGGGAGAAAAATTCAGTTTCATTTATTTCTCCTAAAAATAATCTTTCTTTTTTTTTTTTTTTAAGTTGATTCATTTATTTTTGAGAGAGAGTAAGCCAGCTGGGGAGAAGCAGAGAGAGAGGGAGAGAAAGGATCCCAAGCAGGCTCTGTGCTTATAGCGCAGAGCCCCATGTGGGGCTCGAACTCACGAATGGTGAGATCGAGCCCTGAGCCGAGACCAAGAGTCGGATGCTTAACTGACGGACCCACCCAGGTGCCCTTGATATTTTACATTATAAAACCCAAGTGCTAGGAACCTTAGTGATCATCTAATCCACACTCTTCATCTGTCATTTAAGTAAACTGAGGCAGGGAGAAAAGTCAGAATATTAACCATATTGTAGTGATGCTAAAAGGAGCCGGTTTTTTTTTTTTTTAATGACCCAATTTTCTGACTACCTATCTTATTTTGGTACTTTGGGTTTCGGTTCAGGTGGTAAGAGAGGCTGGAGCCTGTCTTTGGTTCGCCCCAAATGTTATATGCTAAGTAGTATTCATTCTTTAACACATCCGATATTTGACTTGTCTAGTGTATGCAAGACTTGAGGCACCTGGGTGGCTCGGTGAAGTTTCTGACTTCAGCTCAGGTCATGATCTCGTGGTTTGTGGGTTCGAGCCCTGCGTCTGGCTCTGTGCTGACAGCTCAGAGCCTGGAGCCTGCTTTGGGTTCTGTGTCTCCCCTTCTCTCTGCCTCCCCCCCCCCCCCCGCCTCCAAATAAATAACAATTAAAAAAAAAAAGGCAGTGGATTAACTAGTGAACCTCATTCACTCTTTTGAGAAAGAGAACATGGGCATTTATAGAAGACCTGGGACCCTTCATTCCTTTGCTGGCCTTTGCTGAGTGTACAAACACCCCATGTGCCCAGGTAGATCAAGGTGTTCCTAGCAATCTGTACATGCCCTCCAGCCTCTGGGGAGGACAGCAATTCCCCAGAGCAATAGACCATTTCCCCCCAGATGAACTCCCATTCATTCAAAGCAGCTGCAGCTGTGTGGGAAGGGTAGGTTTTCACAAGAAGTCCCGGATGAGCAAAGGTAGATGTATGCCCTTGGGATCTTTGCAGCTCTTTCTCTCTTTGTGAGCATGCAAACCAGCCGAAGCCAGCTGCCTGTGATGAAACTTCTCTCAGCCATTACAACGTGTAGTGCAGAAGGAGGTAAAAAAATGATCAGATGGACGGCGATGCACCGAGCGATGTGGAAAGTGGAAAGTAATTCCTGTGATCTAAACTTGCTCTTTGCGGTTATTACCGTGTTCCTGGGGAAGCATCATGGAAAGAACCCATGCTCTGGGACCAGACAAATCTGGGTTCAAGTCCCAGCCTCACACCTTCACCCAAAGGACAGTGCACACATCACGTGAGGGCTCTCAGCTTGCCTTCTTCCCTTCTCTGAGGCAATGATACTGTCCACCTAACGTGCTGTAGGTATGGAAAGCTTCTGAAACACAGCAAGCATCCAATTAATGGGAGCTATTACAGTGATGTTTGTGGAACACCAGCAGGATTCAGCATAAAGCTTGTAGATTGGGAAAATGTCATCAAGATTCGTTGGGGGAAAAAAATGTATTTTTATTTTTTCTTATTTTATTTTTTTCCCCCCCGAAGACGTGATCATTTTCCTAACTCTGCTGGTGAGCTCTCGTTCCTAAGCAACTTGCAGGCTCGGCCCAGATTTCTGGCAGGGGTCTCTGAGTTGTCGTTGCCAGCCAGGGAGAGATCGTGCCCCATTTTATCACCCATCCCCAGGGCTCTATCACCTAGACAAATGAACACCCTGCATCAGCTGGGGACCAAGAGAGGGTCAATACTCTTTCTGCCTGTGAAGTACTTTTTGATGGTCTCTAATTGGCATTTATCCTAAACCGAATCAGTATATAGCATTGTTTAGTTACCTGTCTTCCCTAACAGGCGGCAACCCGCGCTTACCATGGGATAGAGAAACAATATCCAGGAGACCCGAAGGCGGCGAGGGGTCCCCGGGGCAGGGAGAGGATCTTGGACTGGTTCCTGAGGGCAGGAAGGGCTAGGGGACAATGACATTGTTGCTCAACTGGCCTATAAACTGTCCTGAACCTTCTTAAGAATCGTACATAGAAAGAGAAAGAAAGCAGACATCCAGAACCTGTCCATAATGGGATATGAAGGGCATTTCAGCTTATCCAGGTGTGGTGGTCTTTCCGAGCTGCTGAAAGTGCCCCTGCTACTGGGAATCCAAGGTATTCCTGTGCTCTCCTCACTGGTGATGCTGGCATCCCCAGCTCAGAGTGCACTAACACCCCCCAGGTCAGCCCCAGAGAACAATTATGGTGGCTCTCTAGCATTCATGAGGGTCCTGGGGGCCTCTGGGCAGGGGATTTGGAGGCGAGGACTTGAAGCACAGGCAAGATCGGTATCCCCTCCTGCCTTGATGGAGACCTAGGCTGCGGTCCTGGACCCGCTTAGGACACTCGTGCATTAACCCCCACCACGCTTCTTCTTGGGGTCCACGGCCCCTAGCACTTTGGGGACCATGTCCACATGGGTCCAGTCTCAGGAGTAGATGCCCTCTAGACTCAGGGCCCCTTTCCATATCTCCTCCTCATTCCCTTTTTTCTCCTCGTTCTTCAAAGCCCTTATTCTTCTCATTCACTTTTATTTTTTTTAACCATAAAAGGGCTCAGTGGTTCCCCGAAAGAGTTTGATGGTTGATAGATGGAGTAAAAAGTCTGTACAGTCCTTAGCAACACCCAACACTTCTTTGCCTTCCCTGTGGGGTTGGGAAGGACCCAATTCCTGGAAACACAAGTTGATTTTTTGCCAGAGTAAAATAGTATTTCCAACACTTTCTGATGAGTCATCATCTACCAGGGGTGGACAAAAGGACCTTCGGCTACCGCTGACAAAACGTAAACAAAATAGAAACTGACAAAGGAACCCCCATGCTGTAGGCTCTCTATGGGCCACCCTGCAAGCTGAGGCTTTGGTGATACCTTGCATACATTTATATAAATGCCTCATCTCCCCCATCAGAAGAGGGCAAGGAAATGTGTCCTTCTCGTCTTTTCTATCCCACGTCACTTAGCATTGTACCTTATACCTAACAAACGCTCAGTCTGAAGGCCCTGCTCCTATCTTCATTGCTGCTTTTTCAACTCTTCCTCATAGTCTTAAGTCCCTTCACCAGTGTGTTGTGATCCCTGACATACCACCCTATATCTGTAGCCCTCTCCAAGAGGCCCTTGTAAGAAAATTAAACATCTCAGCTATAGTCTGGACTGTCCAGAGCAAGGACTGTAACAAGGCCATATTATTAAAAGCTCTGTGTAGAGATTAACACCAACCCATTAATCTGTACCCTTATGGTTACTCAAGCAGTTATAAACCCACCTAATTGTTGGCTTTAACCCATATTTCTCCATCTCGAACGCACGGATATCAAAGGAGACCTTGTTAAACGCGGCTCGAGTTCCGAAACGCTTCGTCAAGTATAGTTCCGAGGCCTGCTAGTATAATGCATTAAGTTGCACGGAGTTCTGTCTGCAGCGCTGTAACAAGACAGCAGTTTATGTTTCTCTCGTGTAAAAGTCCAAGCTGGTAGGCTGGCTTTGCTCCAAGAAATTATCAGGGACATGGGCTCTTGTTTCTGAAACACTTCCAGGTACTGCCCTCATCTGCATGGTTTAAAAGGACTTCCTTATCGACATTTTAGCAAATAACATGCGTCTTTGGTTTAGGGCATGACTCAAAAAGGACATACCTCGCTTTTGCTCACATGCATAGCCAGGACTTGGTCACAGGGCTGGATAATTCATTTCTATTTCAGGTAGCTCAAGTAGGCTGAATAATCCCTATAATCCCTACCCTGCTCTCCCCCACCCCCAGCCACCAGCCAAGACACTCATGTCCTAATCTCTAGGTCCTATAGATTCCCTGATGCAGCAAAGGGACTTTGCACACGTGATTAAGTAAAGGCTCTCAAAATGTGAGATGATCCTTGATTATCTACAGGAATCCAATGTAATAACAAGGGTCCTTGTAAAGGGGAGACAGGAGAGTTAGAAGGCAGAGGATCAAAGAGAGACAGAGAGACGTTTGAAACTGTGCTGGTGGCTTTGAAGATGAAGGACGAGGCCACAAGTCAAAGAAAGCAGGCGGCTTCTAGAAGCTAGAAAAGGCGTGGCAAAAGATGGTCTCTTACAGCCCCCAGAGAAATGCAGTCCTGCTCACGCATTTTAGACCTCTGACCTCCAGAACTATAAAATATTAAATTTGTGTTGGTTTGGGTCACTAAAGTCTTGGTCATTTGTTATGGCAGCAGTAGGAAACGAATACAGTAGCCATTTACTCTGCTGAAATAGCCCTTCCTGTGGAAAAAGCTAAGAAAAGATACTGGGGGATGGTTAGCAGTCTCTACCATGACTTTCTCTCAGAGTGGTCTTAACGCCTGTTCCTAAAGATCGCTCCTTCCTCTTCAAGTTGCTCACAAACATTCTTTTGAAAATCCCGTTGTTTATCTTGCTGGGGCTCATTGTCAAACCCACGGGCCTCTCTGGTGCCTCAGAGGTAACCGGTGAGGGACCCACCAAGTCACTCATACTCAGTCTAAGCTGCAAGGGCTCAGCCCCTGACGTTGTTTAAAGCGTTAGGGCGGTCCCCCGGTTCCTTCATGCATCGCAGATCACCGGTCCCCATCTATGAATAGTCCTTTGCCCTTTCAGCGGGAAGATCACTCTCCTTGAGACAGAATCCAGAAACGACTCAGATGCTGGAGGTGTTCTGCTTTCTTAAGGGCGCCCGTCAGCAAGCAGCGTGCCGTGAGCGTTCAGCAGAACTTTGACGTCCTGCCTTAAATGACTGTTGAAGGTATTAGATCACCTCCATGGGGTTCACGGAGGCCAGGGCCGTTGTGGCTTTCTGGCCCAATCAGAAGAAGGCAAAGGATTCGGGCTTCTCCATGGGCCTCTTGGTGTGGCTTCATTGCCTTCCAGGTATCAAGTGCCCACGTTTCTGGGCCTCCAACCCTCTCAGGCCTCTGCTCCCCACAATAGTTCCAGGGCTGTTCAAAATGATGTATCTGCTTACCTTAGTTCACCCAAAATCCATAGCTGCTTCTATGAGCTATTTGCTCCCAGAGAAACAGCCTTTGGGACGACAGCCAGCATAATGGGGAAATCAAATAATTCTGGGGATTCAAGTTTCCAAGAGATGAGCGCATCTCTCTGTTTTGTTCTCCTCACCTGCTCTGTGTTCTCTCTGCCAACAAGCTCACTCTGCCCCAGATTCATTGGCAGTCAAGGCAGGAGCCAACTGCCTACCAGAGGCGTCCTCATTAAAATGCACTGCTCTTGCTAATTAGGAGCCAAGGTTCTCCCACGGTGGGCTTGGCCTGGGTATTGCCATTATCTTCATAAATAGACTCTTTACTTTGCAAATGGTGCTGTCATAGCCAGGCATTCCCGACCTGGCAAATGCTCTGTGCATTCTTAAGTGGCGGAGGGAGTGTGTTAGCTCGAGAAGGCAGAGGCATTCATGCTGAAGCAGGGCTCTGTCCTGACTTCACCCCGCTCTGTCTGGGCAGCAGGCAGTCAACACAACGGCTGAATCTGAGTGCACAACCACGATGTGAAGGAGCCATATGGCCCAGATTTTCTGGGAGATCTTCTTTCCCATCATTTTAATCTTTACGGTAAAGGCGACTTGTTAATGCATAAACTGCATAAATATTTTTTAAAGGGCTCTAGTTGTTTTACCTTTTAAATGGCTATATGGGGCTCCTGGGTGGCTCAGTCAGTTGGGCGGCCGACTTCGGCTCAGGGCATGATCTCACGGTCCGTGAGTTCGAGCCCCGCGTCGGGCTCTGTGCTGACCGCTCGGAGCCTGGAGCCTGTTTCGGATTCTGTGTCTCCCTCTCTCTGCCCCTCCCCTGTTCATGCTCTGTCTCTCCCTGTCTCAAAAATAAATAAAACGTTAAAAAATTAAAAAAAAAATTAAAAAAAATAAAAAAAATAAATGGCTATACCTACTAATAAATTCACAAATCAGGGGCGGGGTGGGGGGAATCAGATGAGTTCTTGGTCTCCTTATGTAATCTCTATGAGAACGAGTTTGCTCATTTAATTTCTTTCACCTACAAAAACTCTACTAGCCTGTCTCGTGCTTACCTGTACTCGTTCTTTTGCAAGGCCTGTTCTGATTCCCTCAATGAAATGTAACCTCTCCCTTTTCTGCACCGTCAGCGCATGTGTTTATCTCTCTTTCACGCCACCTGTTTGTGGAATGCCGACTCTCTGCCAGGTCTGTGCTGAACACACATGATCTCTAATCCCTGCAGTGAACTTGCAACTTAAGTGTTACCCCCATTTTGCAGATGAGAAAACTGAGGCTCAGTGCCGTCAAGAAATGGGTCCAGGGATATTCCTCCGCAGGGAGCCGAGTGAGGCTTGAGGATGTGAGTTGCTGTTCACAGTGAACTTCTCTTCTTACTAGACTGCAGACTCCTACAGGGAAGAGCCTGTCTGTCCGTCATCTTGGCATTTCCTTTCTGCCCGAGGCACTCAAGAGTGGTGCATCAAGGAAATGAAGTTCTTGGTTACCATTTAATTAGGGAGATAAAACATGCCTTCAAGAGGGGCGCCTGGGTGGCTCAGTCGGTTAAGTGTCCGACTTCGGCTCAGGTCATGATCTCACGGTCCGTGGGTTCGAGCCCCGCGTCGGGCTCTGGGCTGACAGCTCAGAGCCTGGAGCCTGTTTCAGATTCTGTGTCTCCCTCTCTCTGACCCTCCCCCGTTCATGCTCTGTCTCTCTCTGTCTCAAAAATAAATAAACGTTAAAAAATAAAAATAAAAAACATGCCTTCAAGAAAAATAGCTGTATTTGAAGACAGTCTAAAAGGGTAGTTGGTACAAGTAATATACCGCTGCTGGTGCACCTCCCTTCTGTAAAACTTACCCATAAAAGGTTCTATGGCTGAAGTTACAGGGCGAGTTGTTAGCTTTCCTGATGCTAGTGTTATAGTGAAACAAGCACTTTGCAAACTTTAATCTGCGTCTGTTATAGTGAAACAAGCACTTTGCAAACTTTAATCTGCGTCTGAACCACCTGGGGGAATCTTGTTGAAATGAATATTCGGTTGCATGTTTGGGGTGGAACTCAAGAATCTGCGTTTCTCAATAGCCCCCAGGTGATGTCACCGCTGCTGTTCTGCTGGCCCCACTTTGAGTAGCAAGGCTCTAGGAGACTGAACCATAAACTATAATTGGGGGAAACTGGAAGAAAAGCAGGGGTGAGGGGAGGTGTGGAGGTTAGAAACCAGAAGGGTTTCAAAATGGGTGAAAAGTGCCTGCCCCCTTACCTCTCCCTGCGTTGTGCTCTTTGCCTGGAAATGCCTTGTACATTCTTTCACTGACGAACGTTTATGTATCCTTTGAAACAGTTCAGAGGTCATTGCCAGGAAACTTTGCCGAACCTCCAGGCTGGGCTAGTGTACCTCTCCTGTGTGATCACGATAATCAGTGCATACTTCACTCCGGCCGGCTTCCCCGCCCTGATGTGGGAAACAAAGGCAGAAGGAAATGGCAGATAAAATTAAATTTCCTTATAACCTGCGGCCGGTTGGCAAATAAGTGAGGCAGGCAGAGCAAAACGTGTCTCCGGGACTCCCTACTGTCTTAATGCTAATGATTGGCTAGAGGGAAAAACAACCTTGGCTTGACAATAGCTAAGCCTCCCGTAATCTGTGAGTCTTCTTTAGCATATGAAAATCTCGTTGGCAACTTCCCCTTGACTTTAATTCCCCCAGCTCCCAAGAATATAACCAGTGTCTCTTCAGGGTCCTGAGGCAGCTCTTTTTTGCCCATGGGTCCTGGCCCCGAGCTTTAGGAAAATCACCTTTCTACACTGAAGACTTCTTCAAGAACTCTTTCTTGGCTGTCGGCTCCAGACCCCACGAACCCCACCATCACCCCAAAACCTCATCAACCTGACTGTCCATGCCTTGAGGTCAGGGACTGTGCATTAAAGGTCTGACACCTGATGGTCGCTCTTTAATGAGCTGAATTTCATGGAGACTGAGGAGCAGGTAACGAGGAAACATGGCAGGATTTTTTGTACCTCAATACCCTGGATTTGTTGTCTCACCTCTTTGAAGAGTGAAGAGAACTTCCAAAGAAGTTCTGCTTTGGATCCTCTATGAGCACCAAGAAATGCATAGGATTGTTGAATCACTATATTGGACACCCGAAGCTAATGTAACGCTGTATCTTAATTATGCTTGAATTAAAAAAAAAAAAAAAGTGAGACCCTCCTTGGACACAAGGAGCAGCCGGCAAAAATTTATTAGAGTATAAGATTAGGAAGTAAGAATAGTAGGAAAGCTCTCTTTACAGAGAGGGGGCATTCGATGGTGAATACCTACAGATTATAGGCAAGGGTCCTTGTTTCATAAGGTTCTTGCCCGCCTTCACTTCCCCCTCGTTTCTTGTCAGGCTCGACCCTTACTGGCTGGATGGCTCTGGGTATTGGGTTGTCCAATCCTGATTGGCTCGTTTCCATTGTGTGAGGAGTCAGACTGGTCATACTGTCCCTCATGTACCATAAGTTTTATGGTTTACTTTTTTTAGTCAGGTATTTTGATTGTCAAATTCCCGAGGGGAACCTGAGGGGGAGTAGGCGGTGTCTGTTACATTCTTAAGGGGAACCTTAAACCCGAGGGGGGTTTGCTGTAGTCTGAGGCTCCTAGCGTTGTTCCAAAATAGGTGTTTTCCCCCACCCGGGGATCTCAGGTTCTATCCTTTCCCTCTCTGCCTATTTTATCCTATCTTTTCCAATCATAAAAGTAACGGTAGCCTACTAGATATGGAAAGGAAGCAAAGCCAGGACAGCAAAGAAGTTCTGTACCAGTCATCTGCTGTCCCAGGAAGGCTATGCAAGAAACAACCAGAAAACTCAGTGGCTTAAAACAAGAGGCTTGTATTCAACTCATGAGGGTAGGAGTCAGATGGACAGCTTTGATCCCAGGTTAATCCTCACGTGTCTACCCTCAGTTGGCAGATTGGCTCTGCTGATCTTGGCTGGGCCTTCCTGCACACCTGGAGCTCCAGCTCAGGGCCGTCACCCCAGCCGTTAGGCCAGGTTCGGGCTCACGTCCGTGGCAGTCCTCCAAGAGACGGAGTGAAGTGTAGGAGGTCTCCTGATGCCTAGGCTTGCGTATGGCACGATACTACTTTGGCTTCATTTTAATGACCCAAACTAGTCAAAAGGCCAGTCCAGGGTCAAGAAGGGAGGAAATAGGTTCTATTACTTGAAAGGAAGAGTTACAGTTCATAGAGTAAGCTCGTGACTGCATGGGGCAGCGTAACTGGGGCCATTTTTGCAACCAGCTGCCATAATTTTAGATTGACTCAGACTCTTTGACTCTTAGTAAGAGTATGCAAATTCCAGGGCACACCACTAGTGGATCGTGACCTTAATGCTGTCACCTTCTGGAGACAACTGGGCTGCAAACCATAGCCACTCTTTATTATTTGCACATCAGTCACCCAAGGCAAATGTTCTTTCCCAGACTGGCTTCTTAGCTGTTTCCTCCCACTGTCCAGCTGGTGTGTGTTCATATAACTCAGGCTTGGTCTAAAATTAGGGTGAGCAAAACATGATTAGAGAGGCGAATTTGTGGCAAAAAAAAAAAAAAAAAAAGTGAAATCGAACCAAAACTAAATATAAATACCTTTACATGTAGCTTCATTCGGATTACCTGTTCCCGCAATCAATGTAGATCCTTAAGAGTTGTTTTCCCTCCTATGTGGAAGAAACCAAAGGAACAAATAAAAAATTAAATTTAAAAGAAGAAAAGGGGGGGACAAGCGAAAACCAGACTCTTAAATACAGAGAACAAACTGGTGGCTGCCAGAGGGGAGGTGGGCAGGAAGATGAAGGGATTAAGAGTACACTTATCGTGGGGCTCCTGGGTGGCTCAGTCCGTTGAGTGCCCGACTCGGGCTCGGGTCATTATCTCACAGCTCGTGAGGTCAAGCCCCACACTGGGACTCACCACTGTCAGGGTGGAGCCTGCTTTGGATCCTCTATGAGCACCAAGAAATGCATAGGATTGTTGAATCACTATATTGGACACCCGAAGCTAAGGTAATGCTGTATCTTAATTATGCTTGAATTAAAAAAAAAAAGATTACGTGCGAACCCTCCCTTACACATTCCCCTCCCCGTCTGCCACACTTAGTTCTCCCCAGAGGCAAACAATGGTATTTTTTAAACATGTCCTCCCAGAAATGCACATATAATCAGATATAAACAAATGCGTACATATGTCACCTCCTTGCTTCTGCGTTTTTGCTTTTATTTGTTTCAATTAACATTACACTTACAAAGAGTTGTCCAAATCAGGGCATAAACACTTTCTCATTCTTTTGTTAGGGCTGCGTAATTTTCCATCGTGCGGCCATATCAGAACTCCTGTCCCCGGTCCCCTACTGACGGCCACCTCATTTGTTTCCCTTCTGCTGCTATTGTGTGACCTCAGTTCTAGAGGACTTGAGCGAGCACAGCGATAGATTCCAGACTTTGGCCCTGTGAAGGGATTAGTGACAATGGCTGCTCTATTATCTTCTGATTGGAGACTTTGTCTTAGTTTGTAACCTTGCCACGTGAAAAACAAACAGAAAATTCCACGAAGACCTTCCACTTGGCCTGTGCCCAGCACTTTGGGAACTTTATGTTCTCAGTGACCTCCAGAGGAAGGCGTCCGGGAGAGTGGGGAGCCAGCGGGCAAGCAGAATATGATTAAAACTACTACAGTCGGCTCTGTTGCATTTTTAAAGGGCTGTTGAGAACTGTTTAGGAGAAGGCCAGTTTGCTCAAGCATCTCCCCGTGCTTAAGAGCTTTTCCACATTACTTACCTCTGCTTTGCTCCCGTCAGCACTTTCTGTCCCGGAGGCAAGTTAGAGATGTGCAGAAACGGAGTTCGGATAAAACTTCAGTACAACGGCCGTGGTAAACTGGATGCTTGGGGATCCCAGAACCCCTTGGGGTAGTCTAAATGCCACAGTCACCATCTAAGATTCAGGAAGGCCAAATCGGTTCGTATCTTAATTTGTCCAGAGGCAATCATGTACACCAATCGTTTCCAAATGCCAGCTCATGCTGCCTCAGAATCACCCCTGTGGGTTGTTTAAAAAAAAAAAAAATATTGCTGGGCCCCACCTCACAGACCCAAGGAACCAGCCTGTCTGGAATCTATAACAAGCTGCTGGGTAACTCGGAAGCCTCGTCAGGATTGGGAACTCTACCAAGGCAACAGTGCAGATCAACATGACTGCATTTAGAAACCAGGAAGCTCAGGCCTTACAGACTCGCTGTGTGGGACACACCAAATGTTCCGGCACCCTATCAGCCTGATGCTCGGGCATGGAAAAGACTTCACATTCTCTCTGGCTTCAATGGCTTCAAAGGTGAAACTCTATCCCTCTATCCCTATCCTAGCTCCTGGCCAGTCCCGTTTCCGACAGGGGACCCTGAATGTCACTTTGCAATGGTGATCTACAGAGAAACATGGGGTAGGGGTGATGCGGAGCTGAGGACAAGTCCGGTGATCCCCTTCTGGCTCACGTGGATACACACAAGTCATCATGGCGCCCTAGACGAGGCCCTGGGATTGATCAGGCTGACAAGGAAGCTTGTCTGAAGAGGGATAGTAGATATAAGGCTGGACCACCGTCCCAGGCAGGGAATTACTGCCATGAGGTGGTCCCACCCAAGGAAGAGCAGCTGATTTTTTTTTAAGTTTTTTTTTAATGTTTTGGTTTTTTTTAATTTAGTTTTGAAGGAGAGAGTGTGAGCAGGGGAGGGGCAGAGAGAGAGAGAGAGAGACAGAGGATCTGAAGCAGGCTCTGAGCTATGAGCACAGAACCCGACGTGGGGCTCAAACCCACAAACTGTGGGATCATGACCTGAGCTGAAGTCGGATGCTTAACCGACTGAGCCAATCAGGTGCCCCAAGCGACTTTTCCAAGGGAGTTGTGAACTCTGGGGCCATTGGGTAGTGTTGGTGAGAAGGGAGGGAGGTAGATTCAGGTGCCCCTGTACTCCAGAGAGAACTGTCTTGTCTTTAAGTCCAGGATCAATCTGGGAAGCTCTGCTTTTCCTAGGGGAAACTTGGCCTCCTCACCCTCTCAAGGTCCTCATCGTTGGTGGCCATGGTCACACCCACATATGTGGCCATTCACGGGGTCTCAGGTGGGGCCTGTGCCTGACTGCAAAGGGGGTTGTTGATTCTGGGGGGGTGGACCATCAGGGGTGGCTACTCTCTGCTAGACCTAACTTGCCCTTTTATGTAGGGACGACAGATTTTTCTGTAAGTCTGTATACCTGTAAATTTAACGTCAATGCATTACGTGTTTAATGTCCAAAGCTCCAACCAGGATTCTAGAGAAGCAGACCAGTAAACGCTTTGCTATTTCAGGATGTACCGGTGCAAATAAATCCTCTTTTAAAAGTCAAAATCTGTTTCTCCAAGTCTGAACAGTGTTTTGTACATAGTTGGTTCTCAGTGAGTGGATGGTAAATTCATGACGATACATCAGTTATCATCCTGAAATTAAGTGATATCTACATATAAAAAGATACCCTCTGCTGTGGTCGAAGGGCACGACAATGTTCTTATATTTTTCAATGAGTCTGAGCCGATACTAGAATATTTGCCCCCAGTGACTTGTAATCATCATTCATGCTTTGAAAGTGTGCCACTTCCGTGAAGGAATAAATGGAAAAAGGATTCACGTGAAAATGCTTTCATGGATTAAGGAATTTTAGGTAAATACTTCAGAGGGAACAAAACCCCCTTTCTAAAGCCCCTTTCTCTAAGTATCAATCCATACCTAAGCCCAAGGCAACTGGAAGCACCTTTACTCCTACACACACCCTATGTCCTTATAGTTGACACAGAGCTTCCCGAACTGGGGCTCCAAGCACAGGCCTGAGCAGTTACTGGTGTAAAGATTTTGATTAATGACAAGCTTTTTGTCTTCCTGAGTTGGATTCAAAAGAGATCTGGGGAGACGAGGCAGAGGGGGAAAGGAGAGAAAAGACAGAGGAACCCAGAAGGAAGAGAGTTTGAGGTACCTGCGGGCGCCATTGCTGTCATTGCCTCCAGGACCTCAGGGTTGTCTGGGACTTGGGCACAACAGAACAGAGAAGAAGAAAAAGAAAAATGGACCATTTTCTCCATTCCTCCTAAGCATCCGGAATCTCCTTTCTGCTTGTAGAGCCAGAAGTAGAGGGCTTTCTCCTGGAATTTTCTCTATCCATATCTGCTTCTTGCTTCCAGTTTTGGGGCTGCCTTGAGTCCAAGCCAGGAAACATCAGGGAGAAAAAGGGGGGCGGGCAGGGGTAGGGCAGACAATGCTGGTTCTCTGGCATTTCACATTCTGGGCTTTCCCAGTCCACCTGCTATCACTTATTTTTTAGGGTCCTCAAATAGCTACCCTGTGCATTCTTGCTGGTTCTTAGGGCTGCATTCACTCGGAGAGAGGGGTGGAAGGTGCCCATCATATCTTCAATCCTTCTATTTTGCTTTGCAGGGATTCCGTCTCACTCTGCTTAACAGACTGTAAACTGATAAACTAGGGTTTTAACCTTTATTTCATTCTGAGATGAGTTCACAAAGGCAAAAGTCACCAGGGAAGAAGTTTATCTAGTAAGGAAAGTAACCTAAGTTTGGTTTCTAAACTTTTTAGATCACTTTGCTTCCTCTTCAAGATCATGAGCAAGAAAAATCAAAGCTAGAGCCTGATTACCATGCAGGATGTGCACCTGCTGAGAAAAAGGTCTACAACGTCTTAAGGTACTCAGAGCACAAAGTAAGCATGAGACCTTAAGGTCAGAGTTGTAGTTTAAGAAAATAGGCTATGTGGTCCATACAGAGAGGTCTTTCATACATGCCTCGGGATTTAACTGCAAGAACGCTAACAAGCTTGCTTTCTCAAAGCTTTTTGAAAATATTCGTCGAGTTGCCAAGACCGGGGTGTTCTTCATCAAGGACTTCCGAGCAGATAAGATTTAATTTGCACTTCTGTTGGCCTTGTTGGGGAGGGTGAATTCCAGGGAGTGATGTATGTTTTCTGTAAACTCAGCAAGCCATTGTTGAACAGAATTTCTGCAGATATTGTCAGTGGGAATATAATTTGGGTCAATGAATCATAAATTCTATTTCGGTAATTTGCCGAAGACAACATCGAGAACATAGCTATCCCAGTGGGGAAACTGGAAAGAGACATTCATAACTTTAACAGCATGGCAATAGGGCAGGGAGGGGGGCGGCAAGAAGGGAGACACATTCTGCTTAACAGATTGCAGACTTGTTTTCAACCAATTAGTCACCGAGCAGGTAGGATACTCTTTTTCCTCCAAGCGCTGGGGGTGGCTATGAAGCAGTGACCACGGTCTGCCCAGCCACAAACAAACAGGAACATGACACTTGGGGTAAGTCCCCTAAGGTTCTCGGGTGACTACCTCTGTTCAGTTGATCAACCCATGAACGTGTCCCTTGGAACAAATCCACAGACATTAAATGCGACAGCCTCGTGCTGCTGGTGTCCTAGTTTCTGTAGGTTACAGAAAAAGAGCCAGTTCACACACTGGCTTTAGCTTTCCTTCCTTTTGCTTCACAAACTCAGGTGGAGATATCGGTTCAAGGAGACTCCGGTGGGGGGAGGAGCAGTGGAAACGAGTGCGAGGAAGAATGAGCTGTTCGTTAGAGGTGGCCTTTCCTTAACACACTTTTTTTTTTTCAGTGTAGGCTCCACCCCCAGCGTGGAGCCCAACGTGGGGCTTGAACTCATGACCCCGAGATCAAGATCTGAGCTGAGATCAAGAGTCAGCCACTCAACTGACAGAGCCACTCAGGTGCCCCTCAGTACAATTTTATCTGCTTTATTTAAAAAAAAAATTTTTTTTTTTTACATTTCTTTATTTTTGAGAGACAGGGAGAGATAGAGTGTGAGGGGCGGAGGGGCAGAGAGAGCGAGACGCAGAATCCGAAGCAGGCTCCAGGCCCTGAGATGGCAGCACAGAGCCCGACGCGGGGCTCGAACCCACGAACCGCGAGACCATGTCCCGAGCCGAAGTCGGACGCTTAACCGACTGAGCCACCCAGGCGCCCCTACAATTTTATCTGCTTTATAAGTGAAGAGATGGGAAGACTAAAAATAACAAAGAAACCCCAAGTCATCCTTATTCATCCCAGGAATTACATCGAGGACCCTCGGGGCGCCTGGGTGGCTCAGTCGGTTGAGCATCCGACCTCCGCTCAGGTCATGATCTCACGGTCTGTGGGTTCGAGCCCCACATCGGGCTCTGTGCTGACAGCTTGGAGCCTGGAGCCTGCTTCATTCTGTCTCTCTTTCTCTGACCCTCCCCCGATCATGCTCTGTCTCTGTCTCAAAAATAAATAAACATTAAAAAAAATTTAAAAAAAATAAATAAATCGAGAACCCTCAACCAGAATGCCCTTCTTCTTAGCTCATCAGGGTCCTGGAGGAAGAGACGAATTGCACCTGAGGGCGGATGTAAAACCAAGGTCAGACAATTCCGCATTTACCCTCTGTTGGCAGCCTCCTCACCAATCAGTCCTCAAGAGCTTTGCTCGAGTGAGAAAGCTGCCCTTTGTTTCTGACAAGGACAAACAAGAAAACTGGAGTTTGCAGTAGGAGGGATTTGGATTAGATGTGAGGAAGGATTGTTAGACCCCAAGTGTTGTGAGGCAAAGGGATGAGTTATGACAGAGAGAGACAGAGACAGATCTGCTAAAGATTTTAGAGACAGCTCTCTTCATGGGGTGATCAAAGTCCTTCCAGGAGGACCAATGAATTACATGGGGAAGGGAAAGAGAAACGACCTTCTTTCAAAATAAGCAGTGGCTGGGCTGCCTGGGTGGCTCAGTCAGGTTGAGCGTCCGACTTCGGCTCAGGTCATGATCTCACGGTTAGTGGGTTCGAGCCCCGCATCCGGCTCTGTGCGCACAGCTCAGAGCCTGGAGCCTGTTTCGGATTCTGTGTCTCCTTCTCTCTCTGCCCCTCCCTGACTTGTGCTCTGTCTCCCTCTGTCTCTCAAAAATAAATAAACATTAAGGAAATTTTTCAAAATGAGCCCTGGCCGCCCCCCCTCCCCCTCACTGGGGAAGAGCTATGTCAGTTTCTTAAGGGGGACAGAAAACCACCTCCCCAAGTTTAAAAGACATTCTTAGTGACAGAACAACAGCAGCATCCCGGAGCTGGGCTTCCCAAACCCGGCTGCCTGTTAGAATCACTGGGGACTCCGGGGGCCATCCCAGTCCAGTTAGATCAGAAAGTGTGGGTGGTAGGGCACGGGCATTGATATTTCTTTCAAAGCTTCCCGGGTGATTGGAAAGCGCATCCAGGGTTGAGGAACGCCACGTGAGAGGTAGAGGTGATAGTCTGTACTCTCTTTGAGGTCTTTCTAGTGGTCCAAACATTCATTTGGCTGGACCAAGGAAGTACAGGGTGTCTACTTATAGGTGTTGTGTTTTCGATTTGATTTGATTGCTGTGGTGGAGGACCAGGGCCCTGGGCATTACACTGTGAAGGCAGGTGCCGCTGTGAAGGCAGGTGACACAAGGGAGCCACTTTAACAGCCTTGTTTCGAGAGCCCAGGAAGACAGCACCTGTGACTCAGTGGCCGGGAGGCTCCCTACAGAGAAAGGGAGGCTCTGATTCTGTGCTGGAATAAGGGGTCTCCAAGCTGCTGAGTACAAGCTGCTGGCTCATCCTCAACGATCACAGGGCAGAATGCGTAAAATTCCCGAAACACGGCGAATCGGTCGTCTGCGGTGCAAAGGAGACACATCGTGAAGCCTAGCGACCGAGTACATAAAGGCAGAAAAGCGGGGCACCTGGGTGGCTCCGTCAGTTAAGCGGTCCGACTCTTGATTTTCGGCTCAGGTCACGATCTCACGGTTTGTGGGTTCGAGCCCCAAGATAGGCTCTGCATTGACAGCTCGGAGCCTGCTTGGGATTCTCTCTCTCTCTGCCCCTTTTCCCTGCTCATGCTCGCTCGCTCTCTCTCCCTCTCTCTCTCTCAAAATAAATAAACATTAAAAAAAAAAATAATAAAGGCAACAGAGTGCAGGGGTTAGGAATTCCAGTTCCGAATTCGGACTTCCCTAGGTTCAAGTCCTACCACATACTGACTTCGTGCCCATGGGCATATACTTAATTTCAGTTTTGGTTTTCTTACCTGTAAGATGAAATAGGTAATGGTGACTGTCTCCTATCGTTGTGGTGATTCAGGGAAATGATAAATGTCATAGCTGGCGTTGCGTTCAATAAAAGCTGCCCGCGTTTAGTCTGTTGGGGCGGGCGTTTTGCCCGCAGTCGCTGCGGTGATAGCGGGGAGATGGAGGTTCCCTGGACAACAGGGGGGTGGCATTGGAGACCGAGGAAGAGGTGGGAGAGAAAGGCATCAGCCGGGACACCAGGCTGGTGCCGGCCGCTGCTTCTCCAGGCCATGGGGCACCCTCGCTGTGCCTTCACAGCCCCCGTACTTGGTAGGGAAGGACGGCACCCCTGCTCAGGGTGGCCCTGTATCTGCTCAACTTTAAGAGCAAATGAAGTCAGGGGCACCTAGGTGGCTCAGTCGGTTGGGCATCTGATTCCTGGTTTCAGCTCCGGTCACGATCTCATGGTTGGTGAGTTTGAGCCCCGCGTTGGGCTCCGTGCTGACAGTGTGGAGCCCGCTTGAGATTCTGTCTCTCTCTCTCTCGACCCCTCCTGCATTCTGTCTCTCTCTCTCTCTCAAAATAAATAAATAACAACAACAAAAAGAGCAAGTGAAGCCGTCACCTGGTCTTCAGGCATATCATCCCTGGAGATTCTGAGTAAGAAATTTGGGGGTGGTGGGGCGCCTGGGTGGCTCGGTCGGTTAAGTGTCCGACTTCGGCTCAGGTCACGATCTCGCGGTCCGTGAGTTCGAGCCCCGCGTCGGGCTCTGTGCTGACAGCTCAGAGCCTGGAGCCTGTTTCGGATTCTGTGTCTCCCTCTCTCTGTGACCCTCCCCCGTTCATTCTCTGTCTCTCTGTGTCTCAAAAATAAATAAATGTTAAAAAAAAAAAAAAAAAAAGAAATTTGGGGGTGGAACCAAGGAATCTGTATTTTCTTAAGAGATCTCTGGGCGATTTGGCCGCACAGACAGGTTTGAGAAACTTAGTGCAATCTGCTCAGTCCAGTTAGAAGGGGTCAGGAAAGCCCCTCTGCCTGAGCTCGCGGGCTCGCTCTTGTGTTTCGCGGCCGGAGATCAGCGGCTCAGGAGCCCCATGAGACAGCTGTGTGATCAAGTACCTTCTGTTCAAGAGCACTTGGGCCTTGATGTGAGATGGCAGAGACCTAGCACTTGAGATCGAATTCAACAAGTATACAGAATACTTCAGAGGAAGAGAGGCAAGAGGTGATTTGGGGACAGGGGTGATGTGGGAACAAGAGGGGGCTTTTGGCGACATAAAAAAAAGAGGCCATCTGGGAGGCGGACAAAGGGAGTGCGTACACCTGGAAGGTGGAGAAAGGGCCCAAGATGAAAGGAGGGAGGGTTCCAAAGACAAGCCTGCTTCCTTCACCATCTAGTTACAACCCAGAAACTGCTGTGGACGGGGCACCTGCTGGATGATAAGCCTTGTGCCAAATAGTTTAACACCCACTTGATTTTCACAGCTGCCCTACAACAAAGGCTGTTATATGTATTCTATAGTGTATTCTTACAATGAAGTCAGCTAGGGGAAAGAAAATACTATTACGAAAATCATGAGGAAGAGAAAATACACTTATAAGACTGTACTTATTGGGAAAAAAAGTCTACATATAAATGGACCCGCACAGTTCAAACCTGTGTTGTTTGGGGATCAACTAGGTAAGCTCCTAGAGAAGAGAGCTGGGGAGCTCGTCTTGAGGACCAAGGGGGAATCTCTGAGGGAGTGTATTTAAGCAAGAGATGGGGAGGAAAAGGATTCCAGGCCTAAGGAAGACTATGCATGATGACTGGAAGTAAGATTGGGGTGTGGCCACCGACAAGCCTGGAAGAAGTTCAGCAGGGCTAGGGTGTTGAGCATGCATGATGTGTTCCTTTTTGTTTTTTAAAGTTTCTTTATTTATTTTTGAGAGAGAGAGAGAGAGAGAGAGAGAGAGAGAGAGAGAGAGAGAGAGAATTCCAAGCAGGCTCCACACCATCAGCGCAGAACCCGACCTGGGGCTCAAGCTCACAACTATGAGATCATGATCCGAGCCAAAATCAAGAATCAGGTGCTCAACGAAGTGGGCCAAACCCGGTGCCATGATGTGTTACTTTTTTTTTTAACACGTGTCACATTTTTGCGTGAATATCTGCCTGCCTCTCTGTCCCCACCAGCCTGTGAGCTCTGTGAAGTCCCTGTCTTTATATTCTCAGGGGCCAGCCCAGAAGACAGTGCATAGGAAGTGCTCAGTAAATGCTGCACTGAACTCAGTGGTACCAGAGCTCCGGCCTCGGCCTCGTCTGGTGCCTTTCCCTTCCCCAGCAGTCTGGTTCCCAGCTTGTGTCCTGAACTTGCTTGAGTCACGGCAATGCTCTTCTACACGAGGAAAGGCAGCAACATCTGTAAGGACTTGTGAGTATCTTGATGCACCAATCGTTCAGATTGTTGGAGCTACAAAGTTTGTCTACGCAAAACCCTTGGGAACAAGGTGGGATCGTGTGGACGTTGAAACCTGCTCTCTTTCCTTACTTGCCAGAAAAAAACTCTCTAGGTCATCGGGGGTTTTTTAGGTCCTATTTCCCACAAGACCTAGATGCAATTCATTATCTAATTGTTCTCTCCTTAAAAAAACAAAAAAACAGAAAAACCCAACCTAGTATTTTAAGACAAGTCATGTTTTTTTAAGCAATTAAGTAAATCACATGCTTAATAACTAGTTTCTAAAAAATCTGTTTTCTTCTAAGGTTCTTCTTGACTTTCAGGGGAATCTGAGAAAATCTGGAGCAAGGCTGTGTTCAGTCCCTCAAGTTGCCCCTGCTTCTCTGGAAGAAATAGCCCACGTCCTTTCGCTCCTGCACTCCCCATGTCGGGGGATCCCCTTATTTTTGGACAGTCTCTGGTTTCAGTGGCCAGTGTCCTTCTGCCCCTGGGTCCTACTCACCCTTCAGGAGAGACAGTCCTGGTCAATCCTTCCCTTCAGTACTTTTCCTTCCAGGTGTCCCATGCTTCAGTCACATAAATGACTTATTATTTCACACACTCGCAGATGCAGTCACAGTCCCCTTAGAACCCGTCTACCATTCCCAACTTCCTCATGGACGCACACAGAGGAAACCCAGCCTGCTACGGCTGCCATTACTGCCAACGACACTACCAGCAGATGTTTAATCAGCACTTACCGAAACTAATTCACATCATCTTCCGAGGCAGGTACATTATCCTTCCTTTACAGACGAGGCAGTCCGGTTCCAAACTGTGCTCTTAAGCATCCCGTTATGCTGCATTCTGTGAACAATTCCTGCAGCGGAGTAGACAGAAGGTGACCTTTGAGGTTGGAAATTTCCTTGGCTTTGACATTTATTAGTTGAGTGATCTCGAGCAGGTTACTTGGCTTCTCTGAGCCTCCGTTTTATTATCTGTAAAAGAAGAAGAATTTCTACCTTGTAGTAATGAAGAAATAAAATCAGAGGCTCTCATCTTTTGAGTCAGCTATGGAGATTTATTCCTAAATGTCTACTCTGTGTCTTTCTTCCCAACCCTTGCTTGGTGCCATAAGCCTGAAGTCCCTGAACGTCCAAGGCCTCAAACCCCAAAGGCCACAGATCTGAACGTCCCTGGAGGACCAGTATAGCATCAGAACTACAGCTATTCCAAAGTAGGCCTGTTAGTCTGGGTCCTCCCAGAAGTAGGGGTGGGGGCAAAGCGGGATTAAATGTGTGAGGACTTGGTTAAAGGAAATGTCCGCATGAGAGAAAGGAGAGAGGAGGCTAAGAAGGACTAAGAAGGAGAGTTCTTTGATCACGAATCAAGTGTGAGCAGAGGGAGGAAGGTTGGGAAAGGCATCCTCGACTTCTGTGCAGTCTAGAGAGGGTTTGGCAAAGCAGTCTGGGAGTCTCTGAGCCAACACTGCTGTCAAGGATGGTCAGCGTCTCTCAAGAAGGGTCTGCCCCATTATCCCCACCCCACACAGTCATTGCCTGGGAACAGCCCCTGGGAGGCATGTCCTCTTTGCCCACTGGATGTCAGAATGTGGTAGCCGGGGCCCTGGTCGGTGATGCTGAGTCCCTCCTAAATCAAAGCCAGGAAGGTAAAGGAAAAACATGTACTTCCTTGTCTTAAGGGTAGAGTACCATTCCGCGACTTTCCTAGCAACCGGAACGTTTCTTGAAAATAAAAGGTTGGGAATCTTTGGGTTTTATTGTTGAGTGGTCCCATCTTTAATATTCTAGTACTCTATACTCATAGTCTCAGAGAATTCTAGAAAGCCAGCTGGTATCAGATTTTAGAATTTCCTCTATGTCTCCGTGAAAGGGAGTCCGTGGTAAGGGTCAAGAGGCAGTCGCTAGTTCCCTGTTTCTGGGAATGAAGAGTTGGAGCCTCGGAAGCCCTAAGTTAGTGGCCTTGGGTCTACCCTTGCCTGTGAGCCTCAGCTTCCTTCCTGATCACGGGCTTGCTGCATCATTATCTACTATTGTGATTCAACCTAGCTGTGAATTAGCTAGAATTACCGAAGGAGCTTTTTAATAATACACAGCACAGACCTATTTAATCAGTGTCTCTGGGGGTGGGGCACAGAAATCCGCATTTTCCAAAGCTCCCTAAATGATATTCATGGTTAGCCTGGTATGGAAACCCTGATGAGGCACACAAAACCGTCTATTAAGGAAGACTGGGAAGCCCGGAAGAAGAGATTTACCAGCTGCACTTGAATTCCAAACCATATTTTGTGCCTTGCTTGGGAACTGCCCTACATCTAGGCATTCACCTACACTGGGCCCAATCGTGTGTCTTTCATGGTTCAGTCTCATTAGCATGTGTCATTGCCAGGCACACGATGACAACGTTGGATGGTTCCTCTGCACAGACCTGACCCATGGCACTCCCAGAGGAAGGCAGTCGAGATGTCTCTCTTGCATTGTTTTCAGAGGAATTTTTACTAAAGGTCCAAGTGTTCAGAAAGCTCGTTACCCTCTCTTAGTGGATGAGAGCCATCTTGGTCACGATGTCAGTAGAATGGAAAACCCGGACACTCGTAGAATCAGACACAAAAATCCATCTTGCAGATGCATAGTTAGCTCTCCCTCCCCATGCCCTCCTGTGGTTATACTTCTGCCTCGCATGTGCCCTGCAAAACTGACCTCGGCTCCCTGAGAGCTGACGGCTTACTGCTACTTAATACAGAGATGTTCTCTGGGTCGGATGCCTATCCTACGCAAGGGTGTGATTGGGTGTGACCAACCCTTCTGCTGCCTTGTGGGTTCGAGTTCCTGGCAATAGTGCCTGGAAGGAAGGTGCTCAAAAAGGTTTATTGAACAAAGAATAGTTGGTTCTTGTTTTGGGCCATAGCCTCTGCCAATGTGCTGAGCCCTGCTCAACACCAATACCCACCTGGGATTGCAAATAAAGGAAATAGTGACACTGAAAGTGCAGTATTGTTAGGCACAGTGCTCAGTGCTTCCCATGAATCATCTCTTTAATCCCCCAACAACTCCATAACGAAGGTACTGTTGCTGCCATTTTATGGATGAGGAGGTAATGAACTTGCTCAGTGGGAAAGGGAGTGAGTGCAAGAGTCCATACTCAACCACCAACATCAGAGACTTGCAAAGGCATTTTCTTATCGCCCCTCCTCTTGATAAAAGGCTGTTTTAATCAGAATAACCCCATTCACTGAGAGTTTCTCAAGGGGTCTCTACTGGGAGCCCCCATTTTCCAGGCCCCTTCAAAATCCTTGTAGGTCTGGCTCCACGTTCTTCCCAGCACAACCCCCTGGACTCTCAGCCCTGGGCCCCGATCCACCTGTGCTCCCCCACCTCCTATCCCCTCTCTTTCCTTCTCAGACCTCCTGGGGGCCCTGCCTTCTCTCTTCCTGGGGGCCTGGAGAAGGTGCTGGCCCAGTGAGTTCGGTGACATGACCACCCCCCTGCTTCATTCCTCTCCTGCTCCCTGTGGGCCTTGTCTGTCGCCCATGTCACAAGCACTGTCAGTTGGTGACAGAGAAGAGGAAGGGCAGTCTTCTTGTGGACTCTAACTTCGTTGTTACTCTTCAATTTAGTGACCTTGTAAAGTCAGTTTCTTTGCAAAACTTTTTTAACCTTTATTTATTTTGGGGAGAGAGAGGCAGAGTGTGAGCAGGGGAGGGGCAGAGAGAGAGGGAGACACAGAATCGAAGCAGGCTCCGGGCTCCGAGCCATCAGCACAAAGCCCGACGCGGGGCTCGAACTCACAAACTGTGAGATCATGACCTGAGCTGAAGTGGGGCACTTATCTGACTGAGTCACCCAGGCGCCCCCATGAAGTTAGTTTTTTTCGATGCAGCAACAGAAGTGTTTCACTTACTTGTATTTACCATAATATAAAATGCTCTCTTTTTCTTCCTGGTTTGCCCGACTTTGCTCAAGTTCCCTCAGGATCCACAGGGTCAGTGGATAATATATTGTTCATCTCAACACAGACCCTCTCCCCTGGACCTGGTTAGAATCCCTGACCGGGCTGGCACACAGTGAGGTTCTGCTGTCAGGGCGAGCCTCTTCTGGTCTCCTAAGGATTGACTCTGTGTCGTCTCCCTTCTCTGACAGTGTGTCAGCCCCACCCGAATGCCAGCTGCCTCCCTAGATCAATCCTTAGGTGTTGTCACCCAGAAAGGTAAAGACAACCAGTTTTCACGAACAGTGGTGCAGCCTGGCTCTCTGGATTACGACTGAACAGACAAGGTTGAAGTCAGAGGCTGAGGGCTCAGCTCTTGTTGTGCTTGAGCAAGGCGGTGGCAGTCATTGTCATTGTCAGTCAGTCATTGACTGAGTCAGTCATTGTCAACAGGCTTTAGAAAACAGAATTATGTGTCCGGCTAGAGAAAGATGAGATATTGGGTGCGCTCAAGATGCTGGCATTCTGTTGCTGCTCTGCCTTGGACGTGTGATCTGTCAGTCATTCATTCATGCAGTGTCATCGTCATCGTCTTCTTCTTCTTCTCCTTCTTCAAGCTTATTTGTTTATTTTGAGAGAGTGAGAGCAGAGGAGGGGCAGAGAGAGAGAATCCCAAGCAGGTTCCGCACTGTCCACACAGAGCCTGATGCAGGGCTCAAACTCAGGAACCACGAAGTCACAACCTGAGCCAAAACCAAGAGTTGGACGCTTAACCAACTGAGCCACCTGGGGGCCCCCATGCAGTACTCTTCTAAGTGCCTGGGCCCATCACCATGAAGGAGCCATGCGTGGCCCTGGGCCTCATGGAGCCAAGAATCGGGGGACACTGACTGTCTCTGTGCCATTTTTGCCCTCCTGAGAATGATGTTGAGTGACGAAAAGCCAAGTAAGTGGCTTTTTTCTAAAATGTTTTGAGTATGTGGGAGATAAACTTTGATTTTGCTTTATCAGTTATCCCTTCTAGTGCCCTCCGGATTGGGACAGCACAACGTCAGGGTGGAAATGGAGACGCCAAAGGAAAAGATAAGTGTGTAAATGGTAGGGCTGACTTGTCCCAGATGTGTTTAAATGGGATTGTCGACATAGCCTCCCAGAGCCATTCCATCCTTAGGGTACACTCATGATTCATTCATTCGTTCGATCATTTATTAAACATCCTCAGTATGCCTACTGTATGCCAGGCACAGAGCTAAGTGCCAGGAGCTCAAAGTCAAATAACACATAAGCCTTGACAGCCTTGACCTCAATAAGCTTGGGTCCAGTCATCGAGACTGCCGTGTTAAATAAGCAAGGGCAGAGGGACGTGCACCGTGATGAAGGCACGCACGGGACGTAATAGGACACAAAAGAGAAATTGACCAGTTCTACCGGAAAGAGTCGGCGCCTCTCGAGCTGAGTTTTGAAGGGTAGATCTGAATTCCCTTGGCAGCCAAGAAGCAGGGACATGGGAAAACATGAGCAAAGAACAAGACACGCTAAAGTAGGGACCGGTATGTTTGTAAAGCCAGAGTATGAAGAGTGACGATAGGATATGAAGCGTATAGAGTATGAAGTGACAGATGTGAAGGGATGATAGCGTTTAGGGGCATAAAGAAGGCATGAGAGGAAACGATCAGAGGTGAGGATTGAGGAAGTCAGCAATCAGACCTCAGGAGACTAACACGCCATGATAGGGAGTTTGGAAATATCCTGCAGATCATGTGGAGTCACTGATAGTTCTTAGATAAGGAAATGACATAATCATGTTTGTAGTTTATAAATGTCTTATACATCATAATATACTGTATAAAGTTTCCTCTGGTAACACCAAGGGGAACAGGTTGAATGAGGGGGGCAAGAGACTAGAAGCAGGGACATCGTCTCGAGGTGTATCTGTCAATTTCTTCAGTTGACAGTCACAAAAACCCAATTTAAGCTAGCATAAGCTGAATACACAGATAAAGAAGGAGAAAGCCATATAGTAGGTTGTAAAGGCTTCAGGGACAGCTGTATCCAGGAGTGCAAACAAGGCCATCAGATCTCTCTCTCCATCTCTGGACTCTGCTAGTTTTCTCTATGTGTGTTACGTTCTGTCACACTACAGACAGATCACGTCCACACGGTGGGAATGATGGTTGCTGGAAATCTCAAGACTGTTTCTTGATGCAGAAGTGAAAGAGACTCTATTCCTCCCAGAATCCTTACATCAAATTTCACGGAAGCACTTTGGTTGGCTCTGCATGGAACAGAGTCTCCCTGTGGACAGGTACGTTGGGCGCTATGATTGTCCAGGCCTTAGTGACGTGCCCACCCCTGTGGACTGGGAGAAGGACACTTCCCTAAAAGGAAAGCTGGTGCAATTATCCAAAGAAGACGAAACTGAGGGCATGTAGGACAAATGAAAGTGCATCAGCCACAACCAGCTTCATTTAGGCAAAAACTCATGAAGAACTGAACTTGTGGACAAAGGGAGAGGTTCAATATCTTTTTTTTTTTTTAAGTTTATTTCTTTCTTTTGCGGGGGGGGGGGGGGAGTGGGACAGAAAGAGGAGAGAGAGAATCCCAAGCAGGCTTCTCACTGTCAGCACAGGGCCTGATGGGGGGCTAGAACTCACGAACCGCAAGATCATGACCTGAGCCGCGGTCAAGAGTGAGATGCTTAATCACCCAGGCGTCCATGCTTCTTCTTTTTTTTCCTTTCTTTCTTTTTTTTTTTTTTCTTTATTTTTGAGACAGAGAGAGCATGAGTGGGAGAGGGGCCGAGAGAGTGGGGGACAGAGAATCTGAAGCGGGCTCTGTGCTGACAGCAGGGAGCCCAACGCCGGGGAGATCATGACCTGAGCCAAAGTCGGACACTCAACCGACAGAGCCACCCGGGCGCCCCTAGTTTCAATAACTTCTTTAAAAAAACCAATTTGTAAAGAACAATTTTCCACATACATCACAGTTTCTGTGCACGGGCAGCTCCTGCTGGCCACCAGAGCTCTAGGGGACTTGGTGCTCTGAGACTACCATGGCCTCTGGCCATTTGGGGCCCCCTGTAAGGTGAGGAGTCACCCCACAGGAGGCTCTTGGGAGGTGCTGACTTCTGGAGGGCAGCTTTCCTGCCAGGCTTGTTGGGAGAGGACACGAGGAATGGTGTCAGTCCCCTCGGGCCCGGGGAAAGGCTGGTTGGCAAGGCTGCAGGAGGCTCCCAGCTGCTAAAACTCTCTCGACTGGCTTCCTGGACTGAGAGTGAGGTGGGGGGGGGGGGGGGGGGAGGGGCCTGCCAAGGACATGACATTTCTCATGCTAATTAGGGAAGGAGGCAGCAGCCATAGCGCCACTGATTTATGTTTCTATGCTGAACATCAGGTTTCATCCGTGGCTAGGTGAGAGCAAGGACCTCTACATTTGGAACACTCCCGGAGCTGATGCTCCCAGAGCTTTCGAGGTGATCTTCTGTCTTCCCTTGGACACAGGGTACCTGACCGCCGCCCCTTCTCACACTGCCCCCAATGGGCTCTTCTAGCCCCTCCTTCCACCCAGAGCAGGCAGAGCTGAGACTCGAGCATCTGCGGGAGTCAGAGGAAAAGGTCATCCTCCTGCTCTCATGAGGTGGTTAAACTCATCCCCGACCCTGAACGTCTTGAAATCTGTGGGCATACTTGGGGAAGGAGCACTTTCTATCTGCGAGCGATCCCGACGCCGTGTGCACGCGGGTGCAGAAGGGTTTATGTGGCCTTGGAAAGATGTTCTCAACATATTGTTAAATGAGAAAGTTTCGAAACAGTATACGGTGTGCCTGATGGCACAAAATAGGAGTACTTACATATGGGATGTAGTGACATGCAGACAAATTATAAAAGAATGTATACTAAGATGTTAGTACTGCTGGGCCTCCTGGGGGGCTCCGTGGGTTAAGCGTCCGACTTGGGCTCATGGCTCAGGTCATGATCTCGCAGTTCGTGCGTTGGAGCCCGTGAGTTCGAGCCCCGCGTCGGGCTCTGGGCTGACGGCTCAGAGCCTGGAGCCTGCTTCGGATTCTGTGTCTCCCTCTCTCTCTGCCCCTCCCCCACTTACGCGCGCAGGTGTGCTCTCTCTCTCTCTCAACAGTAAATAAATATTAAAAAACTTTTTTTAAATGTTAGTAGTGCTTTTCTCTGTATTATAAGACTCTGTTTGCACATATATATATATATATATATATATATATATATGTTTTGAATTTTGGCTTCTTTCATTTATTCTTATTTTCTAATTTTTCTTTAATAAATGTATTCGTTATATGATAATAACAGGACTACTAGCAGGAACAAACACAAGGTATACTACCCAGGTATCTTTTTAGCCTAAGGCCTGAAAAACAGTCAGAATGGAACTAAGAAAAATCAAGATCATTGCAGTGGACTGAATGTTTATTCGTATGTTGAAAGCCTAACCCCCCATGTGAAAGTATTAGGAAGCGTGTCCTCTGTAGGTGATTCTGTCATGGGAACAGGTCAAGAATGGGATTAGTTCCCTTATAAAAGAGGCCCAGAGAGCTCTCTCAGCCCATCTGCCGTGTGAGGATACAGTGAGAAGACAGCCCTCTATGAACCGGGACGTGGGCTCTCACCAGACACTGAATCTGCCTTGACCTTGGACTCCCAGCCTCCAGCCCTGTGAGAAATGAATTTCCGTTGTTGAGAAGCCACTTCGTCTGTGAGATTCTATTATAACAGACTGAGACACCTTGAATCTAAAAAGATTCATAGGACTCTCTGGCTCTAAGTGCTACTTGGGCTCCTGTGCGTGTCTGTGTCTGATGTGCAAGGAATTCTCAGCGTGTGGACCCATCTCAAAGACCGGTGTTCCCTGAGACTGTGCGTGCAGGGAGCCGAGACAGATAAGGGTAACGAACCTGACACAGGATTTGAGGTGAAGGTGGAGGGGGTGTAAAAGTAGATACAAATAAGAGAAGAACTTTTGCTGGCTGTGTTGCCTAGCTGGAATGGCCCACGAACGATATTCCCACCATGGGGCTGTGCCATTGGAGTGAAGTAAGTGGAACTCATTCCATTAAAAAAGAAATGTTTTTTTAAGTGAGAAAAAGCCTTCCTATACTATATTACCCATGCAGCACCCAACCCCTATTCCAGGATCATAAACCCCACCACAAAAATTTGAGTTGCTAAGTTTTTTGGAGTCTGACACAGTCAGAAGTGTGAAATACAGCCATCTGGCAGGCCAGAAAGCAAGGGGTTTTGAAATATTTATTTCCATGAAGCATTAGCAATGGTTTTTAACCATGTACTGGAAGTTTTGAGCAGACACACAGCTCGGGGCTCTGGTCAACCAGCCAGGAACCTTTGGCTGAGCTCTTTTTCCCCAAAGAGGAAGCAGGTAATAGGCTTAAAGGGAAAAATTAGGTAGGCCTTTTTGTGCTTTTTGTAGGAATCTTAGGTGAGAGAAAAGGGTGCTGATGCTGGGGATTAATAACCCAGGATACTCTTGGAGGCCCTATGAGCTTTAAAAATGTTTTAGAGGGGCGCCTGGGTGGCGGTTAAGCGCCCGCCTTCAGCTCAGGTCACAATCTCACAGTTCGCGAGTTCAAACCCCACATGGGGCTCTGTGGGCTGACAGCTCAGAGCCTGGAGCCTGCTTCGGATTCTGTGTCTCCCTCTCTCTCTGTCCCCCCTGCACTTGTACTCTGTCTCTCTCTGTCTCTTAAGAGTGAATGACATTAAAAAAATTTTTTTTTCTTAATGTTTTAGAGAGCTGGGTGACCAAGAGGAGGGGAGGGAATGTCCATCTTAATCAGCGGCATGAGTTTAAATTTGGGGCTCTCTGGTAAATTATCTGCAAGGGCCATTACCTTTCATCAATTACACAATAAACAACTCTTCAGTGAAAAGGGCCCGCTGGTTATGGGAGGCAGGGGAGGGAAGGCAATTCTGTGCCCTCTAGACAGTAGTCATGGCCTGGACCCGGAGAGACAGCCTCCCTTTTGCAACCTGCTTGCAGAGATGTTCAGCCCTGAGTGGGCCAGCCCCTTTCCCAGGGTGGGAGGTGGGTCCCCTTATCCGTATCTGGTAGAATCATTATGTGCTTTTCCTCTATCTACTGTTGACAGGGGGTAGTGGGGGGGGTGGGGGGAGCAACAAAGGCTGAAAGAACAAAGAACAAAGATTTTTTTTCCCCCGCATTTCCAGCTGAAGTGGTGAATATTGGATCACTTACATGGGAGATGTTCTTGGGGTTTTTCCAGATCATTTCAAGAAGGCAGGTGCTTTCTGAAAATGAGCATTCTGCTTCTGGGTTAATTTTTGAAGGCCATCTGTGATTGATTTACTGGAGTGCTAATAATATTTTGTTTTCCTTTGTTTTTTCCCCCAAGCATCCTAAACTTCTTCCGTAACCCCCGTATACCCAGCTCAGCTGTAGAGAGGCCAAAGTCACACGCTGTGTGGTATTTACAGTTTTATGGGAAGGCTGGTGGTTTTCCCCTAACTCTAATGTTGGGTGTGGGGGGCGGGGGGTGGGGATCTTCTGTTTAAAGCAAAACGGCACCTGAGATTTCACAATCTGTGTTAGGGTTATCTTCCCCACTGTGGAAAATAAAATCACACAAGAAAAGGGTGGTAGGCTCTTTTCTTAGTAAAAGGTAGTACGTCGAAAATGGCTGTAACATAACAGCTGTCAAAGAATAGTCAGATGCCATGCTAAACACTTGTCGTGGGTGATCTCATTTACTTCTTATAGCTCTGTGAGGAAGGTACTGTTACAACCGTACCTATGGTCTAGAAAGGTTAAGTAACATGCTTGAGGCTTTTTGTTTTTTAATTTGTTTTTTAAGGTGTGATTGACAAATAAAATCGTACGTATTTAAAGTATACAACGAGATGATTTGATAGACATATACATTGTGAAATGATTGCCACAATCAAGTTAATTAACACATCCATCACCTCAAATAATTGTCTCTTTTTTTAGCAGGGGCAGTGGGACAAGATCTACTCTCTCTCCATGGGGCACCTGGGTGGCTCAGTCAGTTAAGCGTCCGACTTGGGCTCAGGGTATGATCTCACAGTTGGTGAGTTCAAGCCCCACGTTGGGCTCTGTGCTGACAGCTCAGAGCCTGGAGCCTGCTTCGGATTCTGTGTCTCCCTCTCTTTCTGCCCCTCCCCTGCTCACACTCTGTCTCTCAATCTCTTTCAAAAACTAAATTAGCATTAAAAAAATGTTTTAAAAGATCTACTCTCTTTGTAAATTTCAGATATACAATATGGTATTACTGCCTATGGTCACCATGTGTATGTTCGATTTACAGGACTCAATCACCTTATAACTAAAAGTTTGTACCCTTTAACCAATATCTCCCAGGGAAAACCCCCAGCCTCTGGCAATGGCCATTCTTCTCCTTTTCTATAGGCTCTTTTTTTTTTTTTTTTAAGGTTCCACCTATAAGTGACACCATACAGTATTTGTCTTTGCCCAAGCCTAGTGGTAATGTAGGAAAAGGATTTGAACCCAGAACATTCCATACAATAACTTGTGTCCCTACACCCGACACTGTGTTCTCTAGAAGGAAGTGGGGAGAAGGAATTTGGCAATTAACCCATCCTCTTAAGAAAAGTATCCTCTAAAAGAACCATGTCCTCTCTTTAACCCGACTCCTACATCAGCTCTGGATATAGAGCCCACACTCTGTGTTCTAGATGAACTTTATTCTTTTTGCACTTTGGCGTATGGGTGTTAACAGAGCTTATTTGCTTAAAGGACTGAGGAATCTCCTGCCAGAGAATTTATACTGAGACAAATAGCAGCCAGAGGAGGAGAAACTCTTGGTGTCGTGTCAATCACTGGGATTTGTCCCCTAATCCCATCTCTGAGTCCTACTGAGAACAAGGAAGGAGCTGATTATCTGGTCTATTTCCAGTTTTCTCTTGACATTACCATTGTGTCCATGTGGCTTGTTAGAGAAGCTTCTTAAAACATCACAGAAGTCACCTTTAGGGTTGTTTGTCCCACTAGCCCGTCTTCCCTGACACTGACATTTACAGCCCCAGGCTGGCTCTTGGCAGCCGTTTTCCAGCTTTGAGCTGGTGCTGGCTCCTTGCCTCACCCCACCCCTACTACCTCTGACTGTGCAGAAGTGGGCTCTTGACTGAAGCCGAGCCAGAATCCCTTCCAGAAACTAGAAATTGGGACTGAGAGAAGGTTAGTGGCTGGACCTGCACCATGTAAACTTGGGAGTGATTTCCACCAAGTAGATTGATGCCCCAGGAGAGCTGCTCTTCGAACAGAAAAAAAAAAAAAAAGCAAACCAATTAGTTGCAGAGAGGAGAGCAGAGATAAAGGTAGAGAGCAAATGCAATGGCTTTCCCATCTCTGCTTTCGGTCCCCTTCCTCTGGCTCTTGACTCTGGACGTACCCAGTTTTTTTTGTTTGTTTTTTAAGTAATGAAAGTATTTTTGTCTTAAAAAAATTTTTTTTAATGTCTACTTATTTTTGAGAAAGAGAGACAGAGTATGAGCAGGGGAGGGGCAGAGAGAGGGAGACCCAGAATCCGAAGCAGGCTCCGGGCTCCGAGCTGTCAGTGCAGAGCCCGACGCGGGGCTTGAACTCACGGACTACGAGATCATGACCTGAGCTGAAATCAGATGCTTAACCAACTGAGCCACCCAGGCTCAAAAGTATGTTTGTCTTAAACCAACCTGAGATGGTTTCTAAACTTGCAACGGGGAATTCTAACTTTTCAGACTTTTAGGAGTTAGGATATGCTACAATCTATCTTTTCTTTTCTTTTTTTTTAAGTTTATTTATTCTGACAGAGGGAGAGAGGGCACAAGCAGGTGAGGGGCAGAGAGAAGGAGAGACAGAATCCCAAGCAGGCGCAGAGCCCCGATGCAGGGCTTGAACTCATGAACCGAGAGATTGTGACATGACATCACCACCTGAGCCGAGATCAAGAATCGGATGCTGAGCTGAGCCCCTCAGGTGCCCAGGACATAGTATAATCTATGAATTCAAGCCATGGCGATAGCTTCGCTTCCCCTGTAGGTACCTTTGTTTCGCTCAGTCTTGAGGCAACAGTTTATCTTCTTACCTGTTTCACAAGGTGGGGAGGGATGTATGGGTCAGCGCCACTGCTAGAGAAAGAGCTTAACAGCAAGTGTACGTTTGACAGCGAGCGTGTATGATCTTGGAACGTGGTCGACACCGCATCATCTCACTATTTTATTTTTTTTCTCTTCATCTAGCCTACAACCGCGGCTCTGGGGGTAAATAACCCAGCTGTAGGGTCCAAAGGTCTCACATCTGATGCAAAGTTTCGCGGCAGAGCCGCACTGTGGTTTCCCTTCTTCCTTCAGGTGCCCGGAGGGACAGCCAAGAGCGTCATATGGCATCCGTATTCATTTCCTGGAGCTGCCAGAGCAACTGGGTGGTTCACAGGCAACAGGAACGTAGAGTTTCACAGTTCTGAGGCTAGAAGTCCAAAATCAAAGTGTTGGCAGGGTCAGACACCCTCTGAAGCCTCTCAAGGAGGATCCTTCCTTGCCTCTTCCAGATTCCGGTAGCCCCAAGTGTTCCCTGGCTTGTGGCTACACCTCACTGTGTCTGCCTCTGTTAGCACATGGCATTCTCCCTGTGTGTCTTCACGCTGTCTTATGAAAGGCACACGTTTGTATCCACGTTCCTTCTTCCTATATCAATACCAGTTCTATTGGATCGGGACCCACCCTACTCCGAAAGGACTCCATCCCAACCGGTTACGTCTGTGACAACCCTGTTTCCAAATAAGGTCAAGTTCTGGAGTATTGCGGACTGGGACTTTAGCATATCTTTTTCAGGTAGGGGGAGCAATTCGAATCATGACATCACACATGGGGGTTTGGCAACCTTGAGCTTGACTTGAGACAGTATAAATGTCCCAAGGGGCCTGATGTAGTTGGTCTCTTAAGCTAGCTGATGATGTACCTCGGCAGATTTGGTGAACCGATTGTGCAGCTTGTCAGAAAACAATTTTCATGAGGACCCAAGGATGGGAATGTATCCTAACAGAGGAAATCACCAGGCATGGTGACTTACTTAGTACAGTTTTTCCCCCCTTAGTGGTATATAAAATAATATAGCATTTATTTTATTTTTTTTAATTTTTTTAATGTTTATTTATTTTTGAGACAGAGAGAGACAGAGCACGAGTGGGGGAGGGGCAGAGAGAGAGAGACACAGAATCCGAAACAGGCTTCAGGCTCTGAGCTGTCAGCACAGAGCCCGATGCGCGGCTCGAACCCACGAACCTCAGGTCAGATCATGACCTGAGCCGAAGTCAGACGCTCAACCGGCTGAGCCACCCAGGCGCCCCAAAATAATACAGCATTTAGAATACATGGTGATCTAGCTTCAGTGAGATCCCATAATATAAACTTGCTTTTCCTTTTTCTGTCTCAAAATAGTTTATCCCAGTGACTTTAAATCAATTTCCTTGGGAAATGGCTCTTCAACTGACTTTCAATTTATTATATACAAATGATAGCTTTTGTCAATTGCCTTGATGGAAGAAAAGATCCAACATTTCCACTATCTACCAATCTAGAGACTGTACTTTTTTTTCTTTAAACGCATGAATTTGTGCCTTTTTTTTTTTTTTGAGCGTGTATTATATATTAGCTATGGGTATAAACGTGGATATATATTTACGGTTAAAAGTACAGATTGGGTCTTTGTTCTTAAGCTTTTTTTTTCCCTAGGGCAGTGTTGTCCAATGTAAATATGTAATTTTATTTTTGGAGTAGTCACATTACAAACAGTACAAGGAAACAGGTGAAACTAATCCTAAGAGTGTGTCGTATTTAACTCAACGTATGCAAAATATTTTATTAGTGAGGCATTTTCTATCCCTCTGTATGCCAAGTCTTCAAAATCCAGGGTGTATTTTTACCTATACCACATCTCAGTTAGGACTCGCCCACATTCAAGTGCCCAATAGCCACTGTGGCTGGTGACTACCGTGTTGGTCGGCACAAATGCAGGGAGTGGAGACAGATAATAAAGAAGGTAAATAAATAAGATCGTTTTAGATGAAGAATGTAAAATAGGATCATGGGATCAAGAGTGACTGGATGGGGTTCTTTTAATCAAGTCTGTCTCGGAGAAGGTCACGTTGAAACGCGACCAAATGGATGAGAAGGACTTTGCTACGCTAAGTTGAGATGCAAGAAGGCAGGAATAGTGAGAATAAAGTCTCTGCAGTCGGAAAGAATATGGGACAGCCCAGGAACAGAGTCCGCGTCTGTGTGGCTGGAGCAGAGGGAGTATGTGTGTGCGTGTGCAGTGGGGTGTGGGGGGTGAGGGTGGAGAAGGTAAGAGGGGCGGAATGGTAAGGGACCAGGAAGGAGAGGTCAGCCGGCCCCTTGTGGGCATTGTAAGGACTTTGGGAACGGTGTTGATTTAAATGCCTCATTTCTATGTGAAATCACACTTGCTTCTGGGGACTACCACGTTCATTCTTTAAGTATTCACAGCCATGTGTTTCATAATGAACTCTGGAATTTTGCTGGGGATTGGTGTCTAGATTTTCCATGTGAAGTTTTCAAAAGCCATCCCTTTTCCCTTGTTGAACGTTAAGACATTGTCCTTAGTATCTCCTATTTTCCATCCATCTCTCTTTTTTTTTTTTTAATTTTTTTTTTTTAATGTTTATTTATTTTTGAGACAGAGACAGAGCATGAACGGGGGAGGGTCAGAGAGAGGGAGACACAGTATCTGAAGTAGGCTCCAGGCTCTGAGCTGTCAGCACAGAGCCCGACGCGGGGCTCGAACTCACGGACCGCGAGATCATGACCTGAGCCGAAGTCGGACGCTCAACCGACTGAGCCACCCAGTCGCCCCATCCATCCATCTGTTGAATGATGCTGAGTCCATACCTGTGAGTTTCTTCAATACACAAGGATATAATCCAGATACATCTGGAGATGTAAACACATTTTCCTTGAGTAAATTCTTTTTTTTTTTTTTTTTTTTTTGAGAGAGAGAGAGAAAGGAGGGGAGAGGCGTAGAGGGAGAGAGGGAGAATTCCAAGCAGGCTCCACTCTCAGCACAGAGCCTGATGCAGGGCTCGATCCCATGACCCTGGGATCATGACCTGAGCTGAGATTGGGAGTTGGATGCTCAACTGACTGAGCCACCCAGGGGCCCCAAATAAATTTTTTTTTTTTTTTACCAGATTGTCACACATCTTCCCTTGCATGTATCTTTTTATAGTATTCATGCTCTTCAGTTCGAAGATACCACTTGATGGAAAAGGCAGAAGTACAATAGCAACTGAAGGAATTCTGCTTTCTACTGGTTGTTAAAATTGTACCATTTTCCCTACCTTCTTTTTTTGCTCTGTATATAACGATCTTCGCTGGATTTTTTTTTTTTTTTTTTTTTTTTTTTTGCATGAGTTTCAGCTCAGACAGTGTATTGCTTTCTAAATATCAGTGTTTTCATGACTTCTTTCTCTTTGCATTTACCACAGTGGATGGTGGTACTCCTTCCTCCCATACCCCCCAAACACCAGGGTATTTTGACTCTTTGATTTTCCTGATGTCCAATATTTGGCCAATCCTAATGTTAGTTAGGACCCTCCATTGAAAGTTATAGGAATGCAGCTCAACTGATTTAAGCCGAAAGAAAATGGACTAGTTCGGATGATTGGGAAGTTCACTGATTTTACGCACAGTAGGATCTAAAGTCTCAAAGATGGTAACAGGACTCCGGGTTGTTTTGTTTTGTTTTGTTTTTCTTCGCTTTGTTTTTTCTATTTGCTTTTATTCCCAAGGAGGCTTTTTGGTGGTCCGCCCCAGCCGGGGGGGGGGGGGGGGGGGGGAGGGGGAGTCTCATTTCTGAAAGCACCACGGGAGGAAATGATGTTCTCATTGGCCAAGTTTGGGGTTCACGTCCCACTCAAGCCATCTGGGCTGCAAAGGTGGCTCCTCGAGGCAAGATCAATCCGGGCTGTGATATGAGAAGAGAGAATGGGGCATGACCTAAGTGCAAAATAACAAAGGAACCCTACATCTCCTCCCTCCACGGTGTTGCTGGTATTTGTTCACTTCTCCCCATGTTCTTCACCTCTGTTTAACTGAGTTACATTAGATTGTTGCCTGGTTTGTTGATAAAAAGGCTCTTCGCTAGCCTTCCAGCTTCCGCTTCTCCCACCTAGCCGTATCACACACATTTCCACGGGGGCACAATTTGCATGAAAATCTACACGAACACGCTGCAACACCACAGACCCGACCCTTCCCAACTCCCCCCCCTCCCCGCCCACGTGACACCCACCGGGGTGATGTTTTCAAAGCGCCAGAATCTATAGATAGAGGCCACCCTACCGGGAAGAAAGTCGGAAAGCTCACCACTTAGAAGGGGCAGAGAGATGTCATATTTCACAGGTGGGGACTGGGATCTGATAGAATGCCAAGAAACAATGTCTGCATTGCGTTGGGTTAACTGATGTAAGGAGGACAGAGCAACATGAGAAACACCGGCTAACCACGAAGAACTTGCAGTACTGGTAAAGGGAGAGAAGCTCACCAGTATCTGTGATATTTGCTAGAATGTAGGAAGGGCCACACGAGGTGTCCTGTTCATGTCTCATGGACGACTTATAACTGGAACGATGAAGGAGGGCATCATGATGGAGATGACAATTGAGCTGCCCTTGAAAGATAGGGGTTTACTGGCTAAGAGGAGGGGAGAGGGGAGGCAAGCCCGCTGGAGTGGATGGCTCGAGCCAAGACATGGCGAGTCGATAGGAGGCCAGAGAATGGCGAATTGCCCACATCGGCGGTCTCCTGGGTAGCTGGAGACAGACTTTGAGACCATGTTTAGGCTAGACTGTGGAGGGTGTTGAGTGTGTTGGATTTGGGGGATTATGGAAATGTGTCGTGAGCTAAAAAAGAAGTTCAGCCCCAAAGACAAGCAGACATTTGGTGATCTGTAGGGCCATTTGACCTTTATATGCTTTTAGGAGAGCGGCCCCAGCTCTTGAGATCTGGCATGGGGAGCCCACTTCCCCACTGCTGTGTGGCTGGCGTACCCCCGTCGTCTACGTGAGGGGGCCTGCCTGTACCTTGGCAGCCTGGACTCATGCCTCCAGAACAGATGTTAGTACGTGGGCCCCAGAGCCATCCTGATATTGAATCCTTCTTCCTGACCCCATCTTTGCCCGCCAGAGACGCTGTGTTTATCTGGGGTTTTCTGGTGAAACTGAGGCGTCCCCAGGGACTAAAGCAAGGTCCTGGGGCAAGCAGGACAGAGAACAGCAGAGAGAGACAGCATGGGCCCTATTTGCATGCTCAGTGTGGTATAATTTCCCAGCTGGCCTGAAAGGTCAGCCAGGGGATCTTGGTTGTGAAAATAGAAAGAAGCATACGTTGCTGACTATTTCTTTCTTAATCTGTTCTCTCTCCCTGCTACCCTCTAACTGGAAGCTGGGTTATGCCTCTCGCCAGGAGCGTCCCTTCCTTGTCAACTGACTGCCTCTCTTTCTTCCTCTCTCAAAAAGAAGGACGGGTTTCTTGGCTGAATTTCTGGTAGCTTCTGAAAGGCTTTCAATTCTCTGCTGGCAGAGGCTGGCTTCACTGTGACTCGTTCCATGTGACATGTTCTGCGCGACAGGACTTCGCCCCAAGGTGTCTCGGGAAGGCAGTCCCTGCTGTCCCCTCAGGGGTTGTTGAAATGGGAGAGCAAGGCACAGCAGAGTTAAAATGCGTCTGTGGGGGGGCGGACCGCATGGCCAATGTGGGCGGCTGCTCATTCGCCATGATCCCAGGCCATTTGGGCAAGGTCACAGATGTCTCCTCTCTGACCGGCCTCGCGGGGAAAGTGCTGGGCAGTGAACAGATGCCCGGATGTCCTGTGGGGAGGATTCATTTCTGTAAGACTTTCTAAGCCCTGGGCTGCATTTCAAGAGCCTCCTCCTGCTCATCCTCCTTATGTCTATTGATGGGGTAGGATCAGGGCTAGACCTAAGAAAGCAAATGCGGATGGCCTCTACCCCAGCCCGCCAGAAGAATAGGTACAGGGGGCGCCTGGGTGGCGCAGTCCGTTAGGCCTCCCACTCTTGATCTCGGCTCCGATCGCGATCTCACAGTTCGTGAGTTCAAGCCCCCCATCGGGCTCTGCGATGAGGGTGCCAGCCTGCTTGGGATTCTGTCTCTCCTTCTCTTTCTGCCCCTCCCCTGCTTGTGCGTGCACACACTCTCTCTCAAAATAAATAAACTAAAGGAGGAGGAGGAGGAGAACAGGTATCAATCTGTGGGCTGGAAATACTTCTGGGCTTTGGTTGCAATGTATTAGAGAAAGCCCCCTGGCCTGTGTGAAGGAAGCGCACCACCGATGTTTGTAAGAGGGAAACCCACGCTGCAGGTGAAGAGGGCGTCTTAGACAGACCCAGGCAAAAAAATCCCCAGTTCACCCACCTGCCCGTGAGACTGGGCAAGCCACGTTCAGAGCGTCGGTCTCCATATTTGTCAGATAGGATACTGGTGGTGCCCACCTGACAATGACGTGGGAGGGAATAAACAAGGTAATGCATGTAAAGGGGTTAGCGCAGCACTTGGTGCTCAGTGAGCACTCAGTAAGTGGTAGGTACGGTTAACATCGAGGCAGTGGTTTTGCCTTTATTGTTTGGCGCCGATGAAGCAAAGAGAGGGGAATGGTCCCGAAGGCAGGTCTCTGCATGTCCCCAACTGCTGTTGTTCCCACAGTCCAGGCAGCTGTTACAAAATAGCATTAACACGGGAGCTAATTTAACACAGTATTAATTTTAAGACGCAGCTGGGTCATCCCCAGGCTCCAGTGCCTTCCCGCTCATGTCTGGCACCCTGCCCTGGAGAGACAATCCTCTCTGTGACTTCCAGATCGACCTCAGGAGGGTGTGTGTGGCTCAGTGATCAAAGGGTTGTTAATTTTATACGCATACCGCATTAACACGCATTTTAAATGGTCTCATTAGTTTTTCTGCTGATATCCAGCTTTGAAATTATTGCTTTGACTGCAGAGCCCCCATGGACGTGAGCTCTCATTATTTTTAGGGACAACACCCCCGCCCACACCCGCACCCATAAATCTAGGACAGATGCCTTTTGGGTTTTTCTCTGTGGTTCAAATGGCCTATCATATTGGAGAGGTGGTAAGTCAGAAACCACTGCTTGGATGTTTGATTGGGGTAAATGGAGGTAGGTCAAATCAATTGCACAAATACAGGAAGGGAGCAGGGTGTATGGGTGAAAAAAATCAGGGGCTACAGTGGACCACAAGCTTGGGAGCACTCAGCAGTGCAACTCAGTTATGACTCACACAGATGATGGTAAGTGCATGGGTGTCTGTCCCTTGTGCTCAGTCCAGTTAACCCCCCAAAGAAGCAATGTCACACAAAGTAGGGACCCAGTATATCTTTTTCTTTTTTTAATTTTTTTCCCCCCTTAACGTTTATTTATTTTTGAGACAGAGAGAGACAGAACTTGAACGGGGGAGGGTCAGAGAGAGAGGGAGACACAGAATCCGAAACAGGCTCCAGGCTCTGAGCGGTCAGCAGAGCGGGGCTCGAACTCACGGACCGCGAGATCGTGACCTGAGCCGAAGTCGGCCGCTTAGCCGACTGAGCCACCCGGGGGGCCCCGGGACCCAGTATATCTTACAACACTTCAAAGAAGATTTTATTTAAGGCCGGCCCCGAGGGAATATCTTTACTCTTTTACCAGTGAGTGCCACACAGTTACATTTCTCATTTAGTCTCTCTACGAGTCTCAGAACAATTACTTCCCAGGGATTTCTTTTAAAATAAAAGTTAGGGGCTCCTGGGCGGCTCAGTCCGCTAAGCATCCAGCTCTTGATTTCTGCTTAGGTCACGATCTCACGGCTCATGGGTTTGAGCTCTGCGACGGGCTCTGCATTGACAGTGCAGAGCCTGCTTGGGATTCTCTCTCTCTTCCTCCCCCACTTGTGTTCTCTCTCTCTCTCTCAAGAAATGACTAAAAACTCAATAAAAAATTTTTTTAAATAAGAGTCAAAAATTAGTTTATAAAGCCTTGATTGTTCAGATACTTAGCTGTGTATGGTACTTTCAAAAAAAGGCGGTGGGGGGTGTGTGTGTGCAAAGCACACACACAAGAAGATCCCATGGTTCTGGGATGCTCTCCTCTCTCTGTGGTCAGTGGTAGGCAGGGGCAGGGCTGGTGGGTAGCACTTTCTCTGTGGCTTCCCCTCACCCCTGCCCCAGAGGCATCCATTCATGCAGGGGCACCCCCAGACCAGGCGTCGATGGCTCCTCTGCCAGCCACAGGACAGGACAGCCTGAGAAATGTTCCTCTCCCTCTCTTTTGGACTGGTGCCTGGAGCAGTGACCAGCTCCTTTGGAGGGCGGGGAAGGAGGCGTGAGTGATGGGAGCTGAGGACACGGGGCTGTTTGTCAGAATCAGGCTTCCCATCAGAAACGGAGGAGACTGGGGGCGCCTGGGTGGCTCAGCCGGTTAAGCGCCCGACTTCCGCTCAGGTCATGATCTCGCGGTTCGTGGGTTCGAGCCCCGTGTCGGTCTCTGTGCTGACGGCTCAGAGCCTGGAGCCTGTTTCGGATTCTGTGTCTCCCTCTGTCTCTGCCCCTCCCCCACTCACGTTCTCTCTGTCTCAAAAATAAATGATCATTAAAAAGAGAGAGAGAGAGAAAGAAATGGAGGAGATTGAAGATCATCCCCCACTTTACCACAGCTGTTGCCCTTGGCCTGGAACCCTCCCCGAGGAACTCAGGGCTAACTATAATCCAGCCCACAGGCAGAAAACTGTGCAAACCCTGTGTGTGTCTCGGGAGCAAACAGGGCAGTTGGGGGGACCTTCAGCGAGCAGCCCCCCAGCTGCCGATTCAGAGCCAGCACTAAGCCAGCAGGGGCAGTCATTTCGCAGAGACAGTTTCTCATTCTGGGTATTATTTGATCGGCGCGGCAACCCTGTGAGGTCACTGTTACTATTCCCATTTTGCGGATGAAGAAACCGAGCATTTGAGAGGTGAAGCGAGCTGTTGCCTTGGGTCTACCCATCAGGTGACAGGACCAGGACTCAAGCCCAGATCCTCTCCAGAGCAATTCCGAATTGTCTAGGGCAACCCGTGTAGAATCTGACCAGTGGAGCAGCGAATCTGGTACCACCCTGCAAACTCGACGTTTGTTGGGAAGTAGGACCACTGGGAATTTTATTGATTTGTCTTTTCTGTTTTTTAATGTTTATTTCTTTTTTGAGAGAGCGAAAGAGAGCATGCAAGGCAGGGCAGGGAGCAGAGAGAAGGGGACAGAGGATCTGAAGCAGGCTCAACGCTGTCACTGCAGAGCCAGATGTAGGGCTGAAACTCACGAACTGACCCGTGAGATCATGACCCGAGCCACAGTTAAATGCTCAATGACTGAGCCACCCAGACCCCCCTACCACTGGCAGTTTTATGGACAACCATCTGATATACTCTGGCTTGTGATTATTTTTCCCCAACATTTATAATTATTTCATCAAGAGGAGTCAGTAATAGCATCTGAATTGTGTTTGTTTTTTTTTAATTTTTTTTTATCGTTTATTTATTTTTGAGACAGAGAGAGACAGAGCATGAACGGGGGAGGGTCAGAGAGAGGGAGACACAGAATCTAAAACAGGCTCCAGGCTCTGAGCTGTCAGCACAGAGCCCGACGCTGGGCTCGAACTCATGGACCGCGAGATCATGACCTGAGCTGAAGTCGGACACTTAACCGGCTGAGCCACCCAGGCGCCCCCTGAATTGTGTTTTTAAGATAATGTCTTAAAGTAGATCAATGTGTTTGAGGTACTTTATCACAGAAAATTTAGAAATATAGAAATATAAAAAAGTAAGAGAAGAACGGGTGCCTGGGTGGCTCAGGAGGTTAAGCGTCCAACTCTTGACTGTGGCTCAGTCATGATCTTGCGGTTTGTGAGATTGAGCTCCGCGTTGGGCTCTGTGTGCTGACGGCGTGGACCCTGCTTGGGATTCTCTCTCTCTCTTCTCTCTCTCTCCTTCCCTCACTTGTGCTGCCCTCTCCCTCTCAAAATAGTAATAAATACATAAACTTAAAAAAAAAAAAGTAAGAGCAGAAATTACCCGTCACTTGTGATCTTACCATCATCAGCACTCCGTCTTTTTCATTGTATGTGCATATAAACACACAACACAATACGAATTAGTCAATAAGTCAAATCTTGATTCCCATTTTCCTCTCAACTTTATATGACAAGCATTTTCCATATAATTAGGCAGTTTTTGAAGGTAATATTTTAAAAGCTTTCAACAGGTTCTGGGACATAGTAAATGTTTAACACACAGTGGCTATTAATATTTATGACACAGTATTCCACCAAATGAGTACACTGTGATTTACCTGACTTTCTGATTTTGATGAACATTTAATTTTTTTGTGTGTTTATTTATTTCTGAGACAGAGAGAGACAGAGCATGAGCGGGGGAGGGGCAGAGAGAGAGGGAGACACAGAATCCGAAGCAGGCTCCATTTCTTTTTTACATTTATTTTTTATTTTTGAGACAGAGAGAGACAGAGCATGAACAGGGGAGGGGCAGAGAGAGAGGGAGACACAGAATCGGAAGCAGGCCATCAGCCCAGAGCCTGATGCGGGGCTCGAACTCATGGACCGCGAGTTCGTGACCTGAGCTGAAGTCGGATGCTTAACCGACTGAGCCACCCAGGCGCCCCAGGCTCCATTTCAACGCGGGGCTCAAACCCACAGACCGTGAGATCATGACCTGAGCCGAAGTCGGGCGCTCAACCCACTGAGCCACCCAGGCGCCCCTGGTGAACATTTAGGTTGCTACCTTTCCCCCACTATTATAAACAATTGTATCAAGAAATATTTATATATAAAGTTGTGTTTGTCACTATGTCATACACCTGAAATGAATGAAACTTTATCAACTATACTCAAATAAAAATAAAAATACAATAGAATACATACAATACAATACAATACAATACAATAAAAGTGTGTCTAAGTTTCTCATCAGTTTCTTAGGCTGGACTGGTGGTAAAGAATTACTAGATCAAAGCTTAGGCACGTCTTCACTTTTTATTTGGAACATATATTACCAAAGTGTTTTCCTAGGAGTGTACCCGTTTAAATTCTAACAGCAGTGTGGGAGAGGGTCCATTTCCTTTAACACGGAACTTGGGTGATGGTGTCACTTTGGTGAGCAGGGCTATAGTGGTAAACAGCCTGGGGGCGCCTGGGGGGGCGCCTCAGTTGGTTGAGTGTCTGACTTTGGCTCAGGTCATGACCTCACCGTTCGTGAGTTCAAGCCCCGCATCAGGCTCTGTGATGACAGTGCAGAGCCTGTGTGGAATTTTCTCTTCTCTCTCTCTGCCCTTCAGCCACTAGTGTTTTCTCTCTCTCTCTCTCAAAATAAATAAATAAAGTTAAAAAATATATAATTATAATTTTATAATTATAATAAAATAAATACATGCATACGCACAGCCTGACTGGCCCAGGTGCTTCTCACCCACCCGTGGAGGGATTTGGCAAGAAGGTGAATTGGCTTTGAGACAATACCAGTGAGATCTGGGAATTTCCTCTTCATGTAAACAGTTCTGAGCTATCGCTTTTCTTCCCTAACCTGGCCCTTGTTATGGATCCTCCAAGAACCCTCGTGTTTCTTTTTATGTAACGTTCGCCCCACTGGTAATTCCTTGTTCATCCATCCTCCCTGTTGGACTACCAGCTCCCCAAGATCAGGACTCTCTCATCACATTAAAGCCCAGCACGGAGCCTGGTACCGAAGGGGCACCCAGCGAGCGTTTGAGAATGGAAGAACCACAGCTACGCGTAAACATGCCCTCAGTTAAGAGCCTTGAGCTGAATCATCCTCTCGAGGCTGTGTGGGTTTAAAAATGGAGGAAGTATTTCTTATATGTGATTAAACAAAATAAGCCAGTTACAGAACATTCTGTACTTTATGCTCCCAGTTTTGCGTGAGAGGGAGCAAGACAGGGAAAGAGGTAGAGAGGGATAGTGAGAGGTCCAGAGACCATCACAGAGGTGGGGAGACCCAGGCAAAGACTAAACCCTGAAATATTGACAGCGATCATCACAGGGAGGGTGAGAAGGTTTCCTTTTTTGAGGGCGTCTGCATTTTGCAAGCACTTTATAATGTGCACGAGTTGGAAACGTTTTTTATTAAAATTATTACCAGATCTCAAATACTTTGAAACCTGGTATTCTAGTAATTTGGCAAACGTTACCTTATTTCCAGAGCCCTTTTCATCAGGTGGAGACATCTTAGTTATGTGGCCTCTTTCCTTCCCCCAGAGTTGTAATTTTTATTTTTTACTTGAAGAACCAGAGTGGAGAGGATACAGAAAAACCCACAAAGTTCCTAAACAATCTTAGAGGTTTTCCCCAAGCCAGCCGATCTCTTTGGGAAGGTGAGGAATGATCTTACTGAATGAAGAGGTGATCTAAGGTCAGCATTAAATAGATGTGTTGCTTTTCCCAGGGTTGGCTGAAAAGATCAAGTGACTTTCTGTACTGAGAAGTTATAATTCAATGATTAACAGAATTTCCTCACAGATTTACAGGCGTCAGTTCTCATTCCCCAAAGTGCTGCCCTCATTACCATCTCTCCTCTCCAGGGGACAGCAGGCTGAGCCCGGTCCCCAGGGAGGAACCACAGAGTTGCATTTTATACGGAGAGACAGGTGCTAAGCAGAGCACAGGAGGGGAGGTGGGGGCAGGGGAGATAGGAGAGGGCAGGAAGGGGCATCCAGAAAAGGGAAAAACTATAGCCTCTATGTTTGAGGTGCTTATAATCTGCCCAATATTTCTTTTACTGCTTGAAAATTTCCTACTTCCTACCTTCCTCCCCACCCCTCACCCCCAGTAATTGTAGGATCCTGTGGTGATAAATCCACAGTCCCCGGAAATACAGAATCTCAGAATTTTCTGGGATCAAATATAGAGGGAAACGTGTAACTCTTTTCATCAGACACGGTTTAGAACGTGTGTTTCTCCCTAACTTCCAGGAATTTGTGAATTAAACTCATCAAACACTGCTTAAATGCTGTGACTATCTGATCCTGGACCCCTTGCATACTACCCTTGCCCCTGGTACACAACGTCTTATTTACTTGGTCTGTCTTTATGTGGTTTTGTATCCTTGTTCACCTCACAAATGATTGTAATCCACCTTGATGCCAAAGCGCAGTATCTATTCATCTGTTCATTTATTTATTCTATGCGTTAGGTAAAGGGTAAGCTGCTGTGACAAAAGTGTAGCCCCTTTCTTTCTTATATACATCCCCTGACCTGAGTGGTGCAGGCTGGCAGGTGAGCAGGGGATTCTGCCCCAGGAGCTCCTTTGGGAAGCCAGTTTCCAGAATGTTCTTGATCTGCCACCTAATGAGATGATGTCATTGTGCGATCAAAAGAGGGCCATAAGTATATCTGCATTTCCGCTTGTGGCAGAGTGAAAGAGTGCAATTCCAGAGCAAACTGGTTATCCTTTTATCTTTTTTGAAAAAATAAAAAAATTTTTAGAGCAATTTTTTAGAGCAATCTATTTTTTTAGAGCAATTTTAAGCTCAGGGCAACATTGAGCCGAGAGTACAGGAAGTTCCCATACACCCCCTGCCCCTATACATGCATGGACTTCCCAACATTTGTTACAACCCACGAATCTACATCGACAACATCGTTGTCATCCAAGCTCCATAATTTACATTACAGTTCACTCTTGCTGTTGCACATTCTATGGGTTTGGATGAATGTATAATGGCACGTATTCACCATTGTGGTGTCATAATAATAGTGTCACTGTCCTTACGATCCTCTGTGCTCTGTCTGTTCACCCCGTCCTCCCCTCTCATCCCTGGCAACCACTGATCCTTTTACTGCCTCCATAGTTTTGTCTTTGCCAGAATGTAATAAGCTGGGAATCATACAGGATGGAGCCTTTTCAGGTTGGCTTCTTTCACTTAGTAACATGCATTTATGTTTCTCTCTGTCTCCATTGGTACCCACCTTGCAGACGGTGGATCATGAGACTTCTCAGCTTCCATAATTATGTGGGCCAAACCCTCATAATAAATCTCAATATAGGGGCGCCTGGGTGGCTTAGGCGGTTAAGCTTCCGACTTTGACTCGTGGTCTCACAGCTCATGCGGTCGACCACCGCGTTGGGCTCTGTGCTGACAGCTCAGAGCCTAGAGCTTGCTTCAGATTCTGTGTCTCCTCCTCTCTCTCTGCCCCCTCCACCACTCATGCTTTGTCTCTCTCTCTTTCCCTCAAAAATAAACGTTAAAAATTTTTTTAAATAAATCTCAATATTTATATTTATATAATATATATTTACATATATATTAATATATATTATATCTATATTAATAAATGTGTAAATATATATTAATATATATTACATATATATATTACATATATATATTACATATATATAATATATGTATATATAATATATTATTATTATTTATATATATTATGTAATATATAATATATATTATATATTATTATATAATATATATTATAGTATTATTATATTATTATATATATACTATATATTATATATATAGTATATATAATATATAATATATATATTAATAATCTATATTAATATAGATATTTGTATAAATATATATTCTGTTTCTCTGAAGAACCCTGACTAGTAAATCTCGAAATACACAATCCTCTGTAGAATCCTGGAAATCCAGAATCCCCATGTTGAGCTCCTTCTCGGGACTCAAAGTTCCTTGAAGGGGGAATTATACCTTTACTTATTGCTGAGTTTATTCAATTAAATATTCTTCAAGTAAAATATAATTTGTTAATAAGAATAGCAATAAAATGATCTCATTTATTCAGTGTGATTTATTTATTTTATCTTATTTAATTACCATACCATACTGGGGAGAAAGGTAATATTAGCCTCATTTTGCAGATGAGGAAGCTGGGATTTAGCAAAAGACAAGTAATTTGAGTAAAGTCACATGGTTCAGAAGCCAAATCTGCCTGACTCCAAGTCTTACTCTGTTTTTGCTACAAATACCTTCAATATAGAAAATGGGGCTTTCTTTTAAATGTTTATTCATCTTAGAGAGAGAGCACGCATGCACAAGCACGGGAGGGACGGGGGAGACACAGAATCCCAAGCAGGCTCCAGGCTCTGAGCTGTCAGCACAGAGACCGACACGGGGCTCGAACCCATGAGCCGTGAGATCATGACCTGAGCCAAAGTCGGACGCTTAACTGCTTAACCGGCTGAGCCACCCAGGCGCCCCCAGTCTCCTCCGTTTCTGATGGGAAGCCTGATTCTGACAAACAGCCCCGTGTCCTCAGCTCCCATCACTCACGCCTCCTTCCCCGCCCTCCGAAGGAGCTGGTCACTGCTCCAGGCACCAGTCCAAAAGAGAGGGAGAGGAACATTTCTCAGGCTGTCCTGTGGCTGGCAGAGGAGCCATCGACGCCTGGTCTGGGGGTGCCCCTGCATGAATGGATGCCTCTGGGGCAGGGGTGAGGGGAAGCCACAGAGAAAGTGCTACCCACCAGCCCTGCCCCTGCCTACCACTGACCACAGAGAGAGGAGAGCATCCCAGAACCATGGGATCTTCTTGTGTGTGTGCTTTGCACACCCCCCACCTTTTTTTGAAAGGACCATACACAGCTAAGTATCTGAACAATCAAGGCTTTACAAACTAATTTTTTACTTTTATTTAAATAAATTTTTATTAAGATTTTAGTTATCTCTTGTGAGAGAGAGAGAGAGAACACAAGTGGGGGAGGAACAGAGAGAGAGGAAGAGAGAGAGAATCTCAGGCAGGCTCCGCACTGTCAGCACAGAGCCCAGTGCGGGGCTTGAACCCACGAACTGTGAGATCATGACCCGAGCTGAAGTTGGATGCTCAACCGACGGAGCCACCCAGGCGCCTAACGAAATGGGGATTTTAAAGGTCTTTTAGCAAACGAAGAGGCTTGTTTAGATGACCTCAGCCCAGTCCATCAAGCTTTTGTTAAGTGCCTACTATGTACCAGCCGGGCACTGGGACCACACGACTGAATGGCATGATATTTCCCTTAAGGGAAACATGCCAGTTAATAGACATTAACGGCACGAAGGTGAATGCTCTGGGAGAGACGTAGGGGCACAGAGGAGGGGCACAGCCTGGCAATTCACGGGGAGCTTCTGAAGGAGGTCCGATCTGACCTGAGTCCTGGAGGAGGAGTAGAAGTTAGGCAGGTGGAAAATCTGGGGAGGACACGCTAGGGAGTCAAAGCAGCATGAGAAAGGGCACACGATGTGAGGTGACAGAGAGGAGATGCACCTTCTGCGTGCCGGTGGCTTATCTCCATGAGGAGGAAGCTCCATTATCAATTCCCACCCTCTCTCTCCCTTGACTAATCAGAGTGGCTTCTGATTAGTGAATCTGAGAAGAATAATTTCCACGCGCCCGATTCAGCTCCCTTGTTTTCCCAATGGGAGTGAGCCATTTACAGGGAGCTCACGTTTGTCTCCTTCTGGGGTCTACAAGGAGGAAGCCCCCTCCACTGCAAATAAGAGTCACTTTCTTCAGTGTGGATTTTATCCGTAATAAAGGGGGTATGTATGTTGGTCTTTCGCATGCGATCTCCTCTCATATACTTAATTGATTCAGAACTCCAGCAGGGAAGAGAGGTGCTAGATGGGCCTTCTAGAACACACACAATGGGGATGTAAGGTGTCTAGTAGTGTGAAGGGCAGCAGATGAGTTTCAACAGATTTGGAAGAGCCAGGTCCTTTGTCTCCAAGGCCATGGGTTGGATCCCTCTGATTGGTTTTAAGGTGGGTAGTACCCCTCTCAGAACTACATTCCACAGTTGTTCGCTCTGGCAACAGTGTAGAACATGGATGTTGGGGGGAATTACAGAAACAAAATCAAAGGCAGGGAGGCCAATCTGTAAGTGACTGCAGCAGTATGTGTTGAGGAAGGCGAGGCCTGAGCTGCCTCAGGGGACAAAGCACAGAGGAGAGCATGATCCAGTAGATGCTAGGAGACCATATGGGTGACATTTGAGTATCGGCCATGTGTGGTGGAATGCATTAGAAGAGTCTGGGATCAGTCCCCGTTTCCTGACTTCGGTAACTGAGTGGATTATAATGTCAGTTACCAGGGCGCCTGGGTGGCTCAGTCGGTTAAGCGTCTGACTTCAGCTCGGGTCGTGATCTCATGGTTTGCGAGTTCGAGCCCCCTACTGGGCTCTGTGCTGACAGCTCAGAGCCTGGAGCCCGCTTCCCATTCTGTGTCTCCCTCTCTCTCTGCCCCTCCTACGTTCACACTCTATCTCTCCCTCTCTCTCAAGAATAAATAAACGTTAAAAAAATGTATAATGTCAGTTACCAAGAAAGGAAACAGGAAAACAATCTGCTCAGGGGGAAGTGAGGCAATGATGCGTGTAGTTTGGGCCATGCTGATTTTTATGTTTGGGATCTCCAGGTGAGATGTCTTGAAGCCTACGGTCAGGAAGGGTCTCAAGTCCAGCAGTGATGTACGTCACTATGGAAGATTTAAATATGGAAGCCATCAGCTTCCAAGGGAGCATTATAATCATGGTTGCGTGGGATAGTGTGGGAAAATAGAACATGGGGCCAGAAGGGAGCCCTTTGGGGAACGCAGACATTTAGGAAGTTGACAGAGGAGGATGACCCCATGAAATAGGACAGAAAGAAATGATCAGACACGCAGGGGGAGAATCATGAGAGATGTCAAACAAGTGGAGAATTTCAGAAAGAACCGAAGGAGAAATTGCGTTGAACACAGCAGAGAGGCCCAGTTAGACTAAGACTGGGGGTGTCCAGTGGCAATGTGGAGGCGATGCCTTTGGAAGCGGTTTGGATTGAGTGGTATGGTCAGACGCCAGGTACGGTGAGGAGTGAAGACCCCATTCAGAGGGGCTGTTTTTAAGATGCTCGGCTGAGAAGCCAAGGGGACGTCAAGAGAGACTTTCTCCTCTGAAAGTGAATCTTGAGGGAGGGCAGAGGGCAAGAAAGGGAATTTATAGAAGAAAGGGGATTATGGACCGAGCAAGGTCCCAAAGAGGACAGGAGATAATGAATTAAAAGCTGACATGGGGGGAGGGGGTAGAGGGTGAGGGGCAGGGAGGAGGGGGTGGCCCCTTGAAGAGAAGAAGTTATCTTGAAGAGGAGATGCCTTCTTCCCAGAGACCCTGAAGAACAAGGAAGGGTGTTTGCAAATGGGACAGGCATTGTCTCCTTGTTGAAGTAGTTTTTGGTGACGGCTGGAGAAAAGGACAGCAGTAGAAGTTCAGGCCAGTGGCCTCAGTGTTTTTGGTGAAATAGGAGGCAAGGCCACGTGCTGACATGGCCTTGGGACTTGAGAAAAGATTGGAGGCTTGTCCTGAACACCAGGCAGAATGGGAGAGGGGACTCTAACCGAGGACCCGGGGATCTAGGCTGGAGCCAGCCTGGTCAGAGGAGCCAGGAGCTTCCCCGCACACCGCGTGGAAATGGCAAGAGCGAGGAACTCAGTGGTCTATGAAACTCGAGAGGTGGCACTGAGGGCATGCGAAAACAATGTAAACAGAAGAGGTCATCAGTAGGTGGTGGTTTCGTTCAGTTACGAGGTTCTAAACCAGTAACTAATGTTTGAACGGCTCTTTACATTTGGGGGAATGTTTTTGCAGACATATTTCATTTGGTTTTCATAGCAGCGCTACGAGGCATCTGTTATTACGTTCCTGTTCTGCAGACACAAAGCGAGACTCGCAGAAGGAGTGACTTACTCAAGGTCAGACAAGCAGCAAAGGCAGGCTTCAAAGTATATTTTTGGTCTCCAGGCTTCATACGCATACGATCTGATATTTAAAAACATGGAGGACTCAAGTCAGGAATAAACATAGACACGCTGGGTTAATTTTTCTAAGAATGAGGATGAATCTTTCCTTCTCTGCTCGTGACCCTGAGTGGGGTGCCTCCAAAAGGCTCACTGATGTGATGTTTACATCAAGGTGAGTCTTGGCTTTACCTGGCTATTCGGCCCACCCAGCCCACATTGGTGCATGTACACGCCGGCCAGTTCACAGCTCTGTGCTACCGTACCCGCTTTTCTTCTGCCTACAGGATTCACCCCATGGTTACCTCCTGGCTAATTCTGACGTCTTTCACAGCCCCCCCCAATGCCTTTCTTTCCAGAGACTGACCCAAGACACTACTAGGCGCTCCTCATCGTACCCTGGGCTCTTCCCTTACTCCATCACATTGAATTTGTGGCCTATACACCTGTCTCTCTCACTAGACTAAGAGCTCTTGGAGACCGGGAACTCTGCCCTATGTGTCTTTACGTCTCCAGACCAAGTGCCGAGCACGGTGCTCGGGTCAGTCACCTGCAAAGATGGAAAACGTGACCCTGTGGCACGACTCTCCGTGGAAACCAACTAAGAGCGGAAGTTGGACCATCACACAATCAGCCTCGACACAGCCTCACTGTTCTTTTGCTGAGAAGACAAGCTGTGGCAGAAGAATTGAGGGACAGATCATTAGTAAAGTTTTCCTTCCTTCCCCTAAGACTTGTCTTCCTTTTCACATCTGAAGTTCTAGTGTTTGCGTATATCCAGAAACTGACTACTTTTCCCCACCCATACTACGGCTACTAGCCCATCTCTGGCCTGGATTGTTGCGACCGCTTCCTAGCTGGTCTCTCTGCTTTATCCTTCCCAGGGGACAGAACGTTCCCCACACCACACCAGAGACATCCAATTACAATGTAGGTCAGATGAAGTCCTTCAGTGACTCAGTGGCCCCGATGGCTGCTGCCGCGTGCTGGTGAAAGCCAAAATCCTTTCAAATGCTCTACACGATCTGGCCCTCGACTCCGCCTTCTACTCAGCCACATTGATGCCCTCACTATTTTTAAGACACCAAGGCCCCTCTTGCCTCAGGACCTTGCATTGACCTTCCCTTGCCTGGAATTCTCCTCCTCCAGATTTCATTATCTCTCTCTCTCTCCTTTGCTCCCTCAGCTCTTCTGACTCAGGCACGTCCTTCTCAGTGAGGCATAACCCCTGTGCCACGCCCACCTCACCCACCCCCCACCGCCCCCATCAGACATTATAGCTTCCGACCCCTGCCCCTGACAGTGGCATCCGTCTCCTGCTTTATTTCTCTACTTAGCACTCAACGCTGACCAGAATACTACACGTTTCACTTTCTTACCCTGTTTATTCTCTGCCTCCCCCAGCAGGGCACGATTTAGAACCGTCTGGTTCATTTCCGCATCCCTCACACCCCGAACGGCGTCGGGCACAGAGAGGGTACTCAATGAATATTGAGTTGAATGAATGATTTCTGATTCAAGTCTGACCTCTTATCTCCTGGTTAAAAATGGATGGTTCTCCAATTGTTTCCCATCCATTAATTCGGTTTGTGTAATTAGAGTCTATGCTTTTCAGAAGTAGAGACTGGTCTACACCTCATGCCTGTTGACTAATGCGGGGTGACAGGCCTCATAGCTCAGCCGCATCTGTCCTTTGTCCCATCCACCCACTCTGCCTGGCTCAGTTGTCCCTGCCAGACCACTGGGTTTCCCTCTGCCTCCCTCTACCTGTCCCGTTCGTTGCCTTGTCTCAGGAAAACCTCATCATTCCTGGAGAAATTCTTCCTTTCTGCAGCTTCTGCTGATTTAATCCTTGCTTTTTAATCAGATGAAAGGAGGTGGGGGTGGGAGTGGAGAATGTACTCAGACCATCATACATCATTTTATGGAAGAAAAAGCCTGACATTTTCATTGGCAAATAAACCCTGGAGCCCTGGGCCTGGGAGGGACCTAAGAGGTCAGCTCATCTATTTTCACACCTGTGGGCAGTTCTGTATCGGAAAACCATCCCCCAAAGGCAACTGTCCAGTCTTTTCTCTGACTGTTCTCTAAGGAAGCTATTTCCCTGACCTCCTTGGATAAGATGTTTTAGTACCTTAGCGGAAAATATGAAATTATCATTGAAGCACTTGCAATGCATTAGAGTTAAGGCATAGGAGGACAAAGGTACGGGCTGGAGCCCTGGGTGGGAGGCTGGGCTCTGAGGCCAGACCAACGTGGGCTTGAATTTTGAATCGACCGCTAGTGAACTGGATGACCTTGGGCAAGTTAACCTCCAAAAGTGGGATTCTTGTAAAGTCCGGACGACTTTATAAGCTTATGTGTGCATATAAATAATAAGTGTATATGCTCAGTAAATGCTTCTCTTCTTCCTTTCTTCTATTTCTCTCCCTTAGCCCACCTAAATGCATTTCATGTTTAAGAAACCATCCAAACCTTCATTAGAGAAATTTCAAGCGCGAGAGAATCTTCCAGCTTGGTGATCCCCCAAACATTTGCAAAAGACTATCCCTAAAGCATTCCCATTTGAACATAAATGCAGTTGATTTAGAGGACTGATGACGAAGGCTGGGGAGACTGTATTTGAATCCCAGCTCCAAAATGTATAGCTGTGGGACTTGGGGCTCTCGGCTTCTTACACTCTTCATTTCCTCATCTGTAAAATGGGTGTAAATTATCTGCTACCCTATGGAGTTCTTGGACTGATTAAATGAGATTATGTATGGAAAGGGTTCAGCATAGTGCCCTGAAACTTAGCCTGTGCTTAGTAGATGATAATGATGATTTTAACGGTAGCTAACATTTAATATAGGTCAGGCCTCAAGACGAAGTTTACCGATACTAATTCATTTCGTAGGAAATGGCGAGAGAGCTTGGTGTTTTCATCATCATTACGGTGATCATGTTTTAAAGCCCTGTGAATAAAAGTGATTGAGTTCTCTGCCCTCAAAGGATCTGTTGAAGTCAATGAGGTGCTTCTATAAGGTCAGTGTGAGTGGTTGATGTTTATTCTGCTCAAGAGAAGGGGTGAAATGGGCTCAAAGAGAAACGGGTTAAAGCAGCAGTGTGTAGGAGAAGCTGGCCCATCACCCCGAGGGTGGGAGCCAGTCCTTACCACGTAAACAAGGCTGGGCACTGTTCATTTCTCCAGCCTGAAGCAGCAAGCTGACCCTCCCCAGGACAGTCGTGCACTGAGTGGAAGGGGAGTGACAAGGGGGATCCATAGACCTTTGGGGGCAGTGTCGCTCAATTTCTGTGGGTTGTGAGTACACATCTCTCCAGAAGTGCAAGTGACCTGGAAGGAGAGGTGTAGGATTTTAAGGTGCAAAAAAGCCACAGCAGGTCACCCTGACCTAGCCAAATAAGAAGTTTGATTTGAGCCTAACAATGGCATTAATAATGTTGTCGAAGTGCTCCGCAAACATTTTAATTTAGCCCACAGTTTTTTTAATTGTAAAAAAAATTTTTTTTAATTACAATGATGATTTTCAAAAACATTAAAGAAGACAGAGCAAGAGAAAATTTTGGCGACTACAAATGTATTAAAATTCATCACAAAAGAGAAAGCCTGCTACATATTAAAGGTGCCTGTGGCTGCACCATCCAGATGGTTCCTGACACATTGAGATCTTAGGCATAATCGTTTTCTACACTAAAAGGTGGAGATGGGCCATTTGAAAATAATAATGCAATTCCAGTTACCAGTTCAGGTTACCGAGCCTGAAATGTCCCTCTATGAATTGTTATGCTCTACTGAAACTCCCAATTTGCTTTAATAACGTGTCAACTTTTAGACTGAAGTATGAAAGTAGCTGTTTTCCGAGAGCATGTTTGAATGGGTTTCTGGAACACTCAGGGAGACAACAGGAGGAACAGGATCATGTTTATTAGAAAGTGCCGCTGGCACTCACCGCCCAGCTCCCAACCCAGCTCCTACAGCCACACCCAGGACCTTCTCAACTCAGCCCCTCCTTCTTGAAGTTTCCTCTTCTTGTGACAATGTCTTCTTCTCCCATTCTCTTGGCTGTTGGTTTCTTATCCATTAAGTTCAGGATTAAATATCATCCCTTAAGAGACCTTTAATGACTATGCCATCTAAAGCGGATCCCCCCCGCCATGACTCCAGCTTGCAGTGTGCTGGTGATGTTTCATAGCACACATCAGTGTATTTCATTTGTTTGTTTCCTTGTCAATGGGCTCTCCCTACTAGACTCTAAGGTCCGTGAGGGCAGATGGACAGGATCCACACCCGCTTCATTTCTCATTACAGCTTTAGCATCTAGCACAGAGGCTGTGATCTAGCGGAAGCCCAATAAATACTGGTTAAATGAGAGAAATAAAAGTTCAATATTTCCTTTTAATTTATCACCTACTTATAGAAAATATACTAAAGCATGAGCCCTTTCTTGGCTCTGTTCTTAGATCTCTGTAGGAAATTCATGCAACTTATTTAGCTGAAGATGGGTAGCATTTGACCTTGGGTTATTTAAGGCCCAGAATAAGATTGTCAAAATGTATTGCTCAATGACATGAGTCATACACACACACACACACACACACACATATATATATATCTTTGCAACAGAAGCAAAAATATATTACTCAATGACATCATATAAAATATATATATCATCATGCATATATACATATATATTTGCAACAGAAGCAAAACGTATTACTCAATGACATCAGTCATATATATATATATATATATATATATATATGTATATATTTGCAACAGAAGCAAAAATAAACAAATAGGACTGCATCAAACTAAAAACATTTTGCACAGTGAAGAAAACCATCAGTGAAAGGCAACCTACAGAATGGGTGAAGATACTTGCAAACAATATATCCAATGAGGGGTTGATACCTAAAACATAAAGAACTCATCCAACTTAATAACAAAAAAATATCCTAATTAAAATGACTTAACTAAAAAAATGGGCAGGGGATCTGAATAGACATTCTTCCTAAGAAGACATACAGATGGCCAACAGGCACATGAAAAAATGCTCACCATCGTTCATCATCAGGGAAATGCAAATCAAAACCCACAATGAGATACCACCCACATCTGTCAGAATGATTAATATCAAAAAGACAAGAAATAACAAGTGTTGGTGAAGATGTGGGAAAAAAAGGAGCCTTCATGTACTGTTGACGGGAATGCAAATTGGTGCATCCACTGTGGAAAACAGGATGGAGGTGCCTCAAAAAATTAAAAATAGAACTACCCATGATCCAGCAATTCCACTTCTGGGTATTTATCCAAAGAAAATGAAAACACTAATTTGAAAAGATATATGCACCCTTATGTTTATTGCAGCGCTGTTCATAATAGCCAAGATATGGAAGCAACCGAACTGTCCACTGATAGATGAATGGATAAAGAAGATGTGGTATCTTTGTGTATACACACACACACACACACACACACACACACACGGGAATATTACTCAGCCATTAAAAAAGAAATCTCGCCATTTGTGATAATATCGGTGGACCTAGAGTATATTATGCTAAGTGAATTAAGTCAGACCAGAGAAAGACACATACTGCATGATTTCATTTATATGTGTAATCTAAAAAAAAAAAAATGAACAGAAACACACTCGTAGATACAGAGACAAACTGGTGGTTGTCAGAGGGGAAGCAAGTAGAGGGATGGCTAAAATAGGTGAAGGGGATTAAGAGGTAAAAAACTCCAGTTATAAAATAAGTCTCAGGGATGTAATGTACAGCGTAATGAATATAGGCACTAATATTGTAATAACTTTGTATGGTGACAGATCGTAACTAGACCAATCATGTTGGACATTATGTATAAAAATATCAAGCCACTCCTAATATAATATTGTATTCAAAGCAATTATAATTCACTAAAAAGGTCTTACTAAATACAGTTTGATTTAAGGCTCATCTCCATTTGAGTCATTGAGACAGTGTTTTCTTACCATTTAAAAGAAACGAGGATGCCCTCACTTTGGGCCCTTCATATATACAGAGCCAATATCTTACACAACATGGGCACAAAAACTTGTCCCTTTCCTTTCCTTATAAAACTGTGAAAGGTAAAGATCACATCTCAGACTCTTAATAGCAGTTGGATTGAGAATCCACTGTGTGTCAGGTACTGGAATAATGCTGCAGAGTCCTTGGCATACCAATTCTCATTTTACTCATGATGAAAATGAGGCCAATTAGAAATTCAGTAACCTTCCCCAGTCTCCAAACTTAGCAAGTGGCAAGGGGCAAGATCCGAAGCCAGATCTGTCCGATGCCAAAACTCATATGCTTAGCCCTCTAACAAATAAACAGTCCAGCTTTGCCCAGGTATCTCAGTCTGCATCACACAGAAGCAGCAACAAGCATCCTAGGACACAAGCTGAAGAAAAAGAAAGCTGTCTACGTTACCTTTCCTTGGACTATATCATCACAACATATACAAAACATCCCCAAAATGCACCCGGCAAAGGCAAGCCTGACGTTTCTGAGTAAATAAATGTATGAAGGACAAGAAAATGAGATACGAGGGGTAGGTAGGCTGATTGGGAAGGCTTTCAAAAGGTGAATGTAGTTCACTAGATTTTAACGAGAGGAGAAAGAGGGACCGAGGAAGGAAGCAAGAGGAGGGTGGCTTCTGTGGTGGTCACTTTTGGCCCCTCCAACACCATTAGCTGTACGGCTTTTTGGTCATGGCCTGAAATAGAGCCAGGAAGGATGAGAAGGATGGTCAGGGTATTGCATGTCTTAGTATAGCCAACACTGGCTGCGAGATTCTTGGGGAAGCAGGGTAATGACCATCAGGAAAAGAGTAAGTCTTCTTTCTTCTTTGCTGTCGTGAATGAGTTGCTCCAATGTGACAAAGGGACACGGGGTGGATGTCAGTGGTGGCTGACATTTTCATTAGAGTAGGACCCATGTGAGTATGGCTTCCAGGACTGCGCCACCAAAGCCAAAGTCATTAGAGTTTATATTTAGAATGAGGTGAAGGAGCTTCTGTGCCCTTGTGGGTTAACTGTGGCTTCCACGTTAATCTTCCAAGCTTGCTGTAGAGAACAATTAATATGAGGGACTTTGTGCAGAGCAGACTTCCAAAGAGCTAAGATCTGAAGGACTATCATAATGATTACTCGGAGAACGTTCCCGCCTACGGACCTGGCTTGAAAATAGGGAAAATTGTAGCTTGAGTTCTAACAAAGGGAACTTTGGTCCCTGTTGCTGAGTAGTCCTCCTGACGCTTTATGGGTCCTTTCTAGAAGACAGGTGCTTCCTCCTCTCAAAAAATGATACCATGGAAAAGATCTCAGCTTCAGCTAGGAGGATTAACTCTTTATGGCTTGGAACATTGGATTCTGCATGATCTTAAGACAAGGAAACAACCAGTTTGTGCTACCTCCCTGTGCTCTCCTTCCCTCCCTCCCCCAGGGTGGGCTCCATGTGAATAAAAGTGTGATTCATTTATTCTGTCTAATTTCTTCAAACTTCATTGACTCTGTTTGTGTATATCCTTATTGGACCATGCTGTGATATTTAGTATGCACTTGAGGTGGATATCAAAGAAAGCACTTGCTTATTGCCAGCATTTAACACAAGCATCTAATCAAGTTCAGGTTACCGGGTTAATTATCATCCCGTTCCATAAAGTTTAATATAATTCCACTGCAATTAGTGATTATGTATTCATCCAACTGTTCAGAGGAGAAAAAAAAAAAAACATTAAATCTGGATGTGTAAGGTAAATTGTTTTAATTCAGCTAACCATTAGATTTGTTCATAAAATGTTTGTTAGGGTAAGATGTACAACTTGAGTTTGAATTAATATCTTTAGTGAGCCCACCATCAACTGCTTAAGGACAGAATTTTCAAGAGTCTCTTATCTTCATACTCTGTCTTGACCGTGAATTACATTTATCTAAATCTGTTTTTTTTTTTAATTTTTAAAAATGTTTATTTATTTTTGAGAGAGAGAGAGAGACAGAGTGCAAGCGGGGGGGAGGGCAGAGAGAGGGGGAGACACAGAATCCAAAGCAGGGTCCAGGTTCCAAGCTGTCAGCACAGGGCCTGATGCAGGGAAGCCACAAACCATGAGATCATGACCTGAGCCAAAGTCAGACGCTTAACCGACTGAGCCACCCAGGCGCCCCTACAGAAATCTGTTTTTAAAAATACAACATTTTAAGAATTTTCTCTTCACGTCAAGTTCACGAAAGCTTTTTAGACACTTCCTCTTAACGAGGATTTTATTTTATTTATTTGTTTATTTTTTAATGTACATCCAAGTTAGTTAGCATGTAGTTCAACAATGATTTCAGGAGTAGATTCCAATGATTCATCCTTTATGTATAACACCCAGTGCTCATCCCAACAAGTGTCCTCCTTGATGCTCCTCACCCATTTAGCCCATTCCCCCACCCAAAACCCCTCCAGCGACCCTCAGTTTGTTCTCTGTATTTAACAGTCTCTTATGTTTTCCCCCTCTTTGTTATTATATTATTTTTGCTCCCCTTCCCTTATGTTCCTCTGTTTTGTATCTTAAATTCCATATATGAATTAAGTCATATGATATTTGTCTTTCTCTGACTGACTAGTTTCGCTTAGCATAATACCCTCTAGTTCCATCCATGTAGTTGCAAATGGCAAGATTTCATTCTTTTTGTTTGCCGAGTAATACTCCGTTGTATATATATACTACATCTTCTTTATCCACTCATTTGTCAATGGACATTTGGGCTCTTTCCATGCTTTGGCTATTGTTGATAGTGCTGCTATAAACATTGGGGTGCATGTGCCCCTTCGAAACAGCACACCTGTATCCCTTGGATAAATACCTAGTAGTGAAATTGCTGGACTGTAGGGTAGTTCTGTTTTTAACTTTTTGAGGAACCTCCATACTGTTTTCCAAAGTGACTGCACCAGCTTGCATTCCCACCAGCAATGCAAAAGGGATCCTCTTTCTCCACATCCTCGCCAACAGCTATTGTTGCCTGAGTTGTTCATGTTAGCCATTCTGACTGGTGGTATCTCACTGTGGTTTTGATTTGTATTTCCCTGATGATGAGTGATGTGGAGCATTTTTTTCATGTGTCTGTTAGCCATCTGGATGTCTTCTTTGGAATAGAATCTATTCATGTCTCCACTGGATTATTTGTTTTTTGGGTGTTGGGTTTGATTAAGTTCTTCATAGATTTTGGATACTAACCCTTTATCTGATATGTCATTGGCAAATATCTGCTCCCATTCCGTCGGTCGCCTTTTAGTTTTGCTGATGGTTTCCTTTTCTGTGCAGAAGCTTTTTATCTTGATAAGGTCCCAATAGTTCATTTTTGCTTTTGTTTCCCTTGTCTCCAGAGACGTGTTGAATAGGAAGTTGCTGTGGCCAAGGTCAAAGAGGTTTTTGCCTGCTTTCTCCTCTAGGATGTTGAATGCTTCCTGTCTTATGTTTAGGTCTTTCATCCACTTTGAGTTTCTTTTTGTGTATGGTGTAAGAAAGTGGTCCAGGTTCATTCTTCTGCATGTCGCTGTCCAGTTTTCCCAGCACCACTTGCTGAAAAGACTGTCTTTATTCCATTGGATATTCTTTCCTGCTTTGTCAAAGATTAGCTGGCCATACATTTGTGGGTCCATTTCTGGGTTCTCTATTCTGTTCTCTAATGATCAACAAGAATTTTAAAACTTCTTAATGGGCATGTTGAAAAAGGTCCCCCTTAGACCCTTTCTCCCTCACAGAGAAAATGAGAGTCACCGGACAGGAACAATCTCAAATATTTGCCACTAAACTCACAGATGTCTCAATCTCCACACCCAATTTCTCTTCCTTCCTTCCCTTGACAGCAGAAGCACATTCCTCCTTCTTTCCAAAGTCGCTGCTCTTCCTGTATCCTGAATCTCAGCCTCTCCAGCCTCCAGTGACTTCCTCACAGACTTTCTTCAACTCCCTCCGCTCAATCTGTCACTTCCTTCAGTACTTAAATATCCTCCAATTTTCTCGTATTTATAAAACATCTCCCACCTTGACCTAATGCCCCACCATCCACCCCTGGCTCCATCTTTGCTCTGCATTTGCTGCTGGACTTCTTGAAGAGCCATCTATCTTCATGTCTTCACTAACCAGTCACTGCACACCCGCCCCAGGCTAGCTCTGCTCCTCTCACCCTACTGACATGGCTTGAGCCAAGCTCACCCTAGACCTCCCTGCGTTAAATACACTAGAAGCTCCTCAGTCCTGAGTTTGCTTGGCTACTTGGCCACATGTGTTACCGCTGATAGTTGCTTCCATTTTGAAGCAGTCTCTTATCTTGGTTCCTGCAAAGCAACATTCTCCTGGTTAACCTCATTGTGTGGGCTCCTTCCAAGTTTCTTTACTGGTTTCTCTTCTTCTGCTTGACCTTCCAATATTATTTGGGTTTCTGTCCTTGGCCCTTTTTTCACTCAACACATACTCCCTGGGCCACCTCTCTCAGGGCTCTTATTAACATCTAACTTAATGTTAGATGCTAACTTCCAAATCTATATCCCCTGCCACCCATCCATTCACACAGCAGGCAGTGTGGTATTCCTCAGACACAGGTCTCAACCTGTTACTTCCCTGAATACATTCTTCAGTATCTTCCCGTCGCTCTTGGGATAAAACCGAACATCCTCACCTTGCATACCAGTCTTTCTAGGATTCCATATTCCCACTGTGCTAGACCTCCTTCCTGGTCTTTGATGGCCCATGTTCTTCCAACTCTCGACTTCCTTCCATCCAGTTCTTTCTACCTGGAACCTTCTTCTTCTACTGGCCCTTCCACGTGTCACCTTCAGATCTGTGATTAACGGTCCATCATTTTTGGAGACCTTTCCTTCCCCCCCAACCTCCAACCCCAGGCTGAGTTAGGTCCTACTGCCTTGGGACCCCATAGCACTTCTGTATCTTTCCTATGAAAATATTCACTATTTTTTATTTATTGATATTTCCCATTTAACTGTTCACAGCTCTATCCCACCTCCTATCTAATGTCCAATATACACTAGATTCTCACAACTGCTAGTTGAATGAACAAATTTACCTAAATGATAATAACAACGTTATCTGAACATTCATATGTGAGGATTTTCCCATTCCTTCCAGAAGGTGGTCCCTGTGCATTTTCCCATTTGCTAATCAACTGCTAATTCCAAACCAACCTGCTCATTTGAAAATAACTAGGCTCTTTTATAAACTTGTGGAGGAAAAGGTTGCAACACAAAAAGACAGCCGTGTCCTCTCCTGTTGTAGAAAACTGGGCGCGAGTTTAACTGAAAAGGCGTCTAACATCTGATTTAAATAACTCACGGCTTTTATTCCCTTTAGGCTTGCTCGCTAATTTGCACACATACTCTGCAACCTGCTTTGAGTAGTATGATTAGTGGTTGACCATGAAAACATTGTCCTTTAAACAGTTAAAAATTTCTATACCCCTAAATGTGGCTTTATTAACTCTTAGGCCTAGGTTTTTCCAAAGAAGGGGGAAACACTGATTTCTTTCTTTCTTTCTTTCTTTCTTTCTTTCTTTCTTTCTTTCTTCCTTCCTTCGGTTTATTTATTTATTTTGTGGGGGAGACCAGAGAGAGAGGCAGAGAGAATCCCAAGCAGGCTCTGTGTTGTCAGCACAGAGCCCGACGAGGGGCTGGAACCCACGAACCATGAGATCATGACCTGAGCCGAAATCGAGTCGGACTCTTAACCAACTGAGTCACCTTGGTGCCCTAACGCTGTGATTTCTAATGGAAAAACAGGATTAAATATGCAGACAGTAGAGCTTCACAGAAAAAATTTCAGGAGCATACTAGTTGCATAAAATTGAAAAAAAAAAAAAATCTTTTCATACACCTCCTTCTGGGCGAGACACACATTATTGACATAAGCATCTTCCCGGGGCCAGTGGGCATGTTCATCTGTCTAAATCTTGCCCTGCTGATTTTTAGTCCTGCCATTGTGTAGATATATTTCCTGGTGTTTTCTCTCTCTCTATCAGGACCCAAAATACCGGGAAGTAACCTAAGACAACCACGATGTTTTGTGAGAGCCTGCAGATGACATTTACTAAACCATCAGAATGTGGAAAATCACTCCGATAGCCTGCCGCACCAAGAGCGCTATGCTGCCCCACGGGGAGGGGATGTGGGCACAGGCACATACAGGATTTTATTTGGTTTGCGTATTTTGTTGTTGTTGCGCCTAAAATAAACGGCCAGGCCCGGAACGGTGGAGATTTAAACTCAGCCAAAAGGAACCTAGCAGGGAGAATGGATGCATCAGCGCCAGGCTGGTTGAGGGGCGAGATTTTCTAAAGACAAGGGAGGGAGCAGATGACCTTTCCAGAGCCCTCCGGTCTGCAGGTTTTATGATTCTGTGCACGTCCTCTGTCTAGACAAGAAGTGTGGATGCGCTGGCTTTTATTGCTAGCACGTGGGGAAAAGTGTAACTGCTCCACCTACAGTCTGATTCTGGAAACTACTCAGCCTCAGCAGGGAAAAACAGAACAAAACAAACAAAATTGGGGAGAGGAAAAAAAAAAACCCCACTGGAAAGAATGTAATGTCAGTCTATAACAAAGAACACCCCCCCGCCCCCCGCCCATTACATGTGCTTTTACTTTAGCCTTTCAAAGCGATTGTAATTTTAACGCCTGTGTGTTGTCCCCTTATCAGTCTTCATTCGTATATTTAAACGTCTAATATGTAAGACGGTGGCACGGGAGAAGGAAGAGATAGGAAATTTGGCTCTTTCTTTGACGAGGGGGGGGAATAGAAGCCTGGAGGGGTAAGTCAGCTGCCCCAAGTCAAGACCCAAGCGTCTGACTGCCAAAAAGTCAGGTCGTGCAGATTTATTTCCGCACTTTTGAGACTGACGCAACATTGCAGCACTTTGATTAAACGTTATACCTCAAACCCTTTCTCCTTCGACTCACAGGTCCTGGTACTCACTCCTCTAGACTCCAGGCAACCTGGGCGCACCTTCTGGCCTTCCCACTCTCCTTACCTCTGTGTGTAACTTCTAGACTTCCTCATAGTTCCGTAACTTTCCAGATCTTACCAGGCCCAGGTCACAGCAGCCTCATTGTTCTTTCTCAAACACCCCAAAGACCTGCCCTGAATGCTTCTTTCACAGATGCCCACGCGGCTCGCTCTCTTTTCATGCGGGCGGGTCTCTGCTCTGCTTATGAAGCAGCACCGTGGGAGTTCATTTTTTAAAATTTTTTTCTAACGTTTATTTATTTTTGAGAGAGAGACAGAGAGTGAGCAGAGGAGGGGCAGAGAGAGAGAGAGAGAGAAAGGGAGACACAGAATCCCAAGCAGGCTCCAGGCTCTGAGCTGTCAGCACTGAGCCTGACATGGGGCTTGAACCCACGGACCGTAAAGATCGGGACCTGAGTCGAAGTTGGACACTTGACCGACTGAACCACCCAGGCGCCCCCCCCCCTTCATTTTTTAAAAAACATTAATTAAATGTACTTTAAAACTTTTATTTATTCTCAAGGGTAGTGCATATACCGAACGTCGCATGAAGCCCAAAGCCTCCCTCAGCCTGCGAGGGGTCCAGCTCCTGCGCCAGACTGTCACTGAGAGGGAGTCGTCCTTGTTTGACAGCCACCTAGTGGCTTCAGGTGTGAATTACTGAACAGAAGGAGGAAGAGGAAGCGAGGAAACATTTCCCTATCACTTTGAGCCCTCGTTCTGGGTGCTAACTAAAGTCTAAGATTGAGTCTAACATAAGCCTTTCTCTGTCCATAGGCACCGAATTTCTAATGACTACTCAAGGAGCTGGAAGCTTGGCTTCTCAGAGGGAGTGGGAACGTCCCACGCCAGCTCTTAATCCAAAAGTCTGATAAACAGATTCCTCAATTTCCTACAGGGTGGTACTTCGAACAGTAGGATCTGCAAGGATTACCCACAACTACCCACTAAGTGATTTCACGCTCATCGAGAGAGACTACTTTTTCTGCAACGCCGGCCCCTCAAAAAAGTTTACAGTGGGAGCTGCCCTACGTGATATCATTAGCATAGTTGCTTTAGAGGGAATTTGAACACCTGCTTTAGTCTGTTTTTCTCTTAACCTTCTCCACAAGAGTTACCACCCGGCCTACAAACTCACAATGTGACGCTGACTAATTCCGCGTATCTCTTTGGACTTGTTCCTTCTATAAATAAAGGGTTGAACTCATGATCCTTAGTGTCCTTCACAGGTCTGACATTTTGCAATTGCATAAAAGGTTCTAGAAGAAGGGTTACGATGTTAGTCATTCACCCCTGTGAATGAATCACAGGGCTTTAACCTAGAGAAAGACGGTGATAGGAGCGAGAGTTGAAGGGAAGTAAAAGGGCTTTGGTTAGCTGGTGTAGAATGAATAATAACAATGACTGAGTGCTAACCACGAGGCCCTTTGATCTAGGTACTCTGTAAGGGTTAAGTCAGTTTATCTTTACATTACAGCAGTGTTATCCTAGTGCATAACCAAAGGTTGTGAATCGAAACAGAACTATGTTTGAAATTGTTTTTAACGTTTATTCATTTTTTTAGAGACAGAGAGAGACAGAGTATGAGCGGGGAAGGGGCAGAGAGAGAGGGAGACACAGAATCTAAAGCAGGCTCCAGGCTCTGAGCTGTCAGCACAGAGCCTGATGTGGGGCTTGAACTCACGAACTGCGAGATCATGACCTGAGCCGAAGTTGGACGCTCAACTGACTGAGTCACCCAGGTGCCCCTAAACAGACCTACGTTTAAATCCTGAGTTCAAATCCTGACTTCCCCATAAGTTTGCTCTGTGATTTTGCACAGATTCACCTTCCCAGTCTCAAATTTCTTCATATGTAAAGTATAGAATGTGCCTCATAGGTTTTTGGGAAAGATTAAATAAGATAATGCATGTAATGGGCTCTGCACAAGGTATTACACAAAATATTATTTGGGGCGCCTGGGTGGCTCTCCACTGGGAGATCTTGGAAGGCAAGAGATTTATTTTACACAGGTGGGTGCAGAGGAGATCATTCTCCAGAGGTCTGAGCCCAGAGCGTCAGCAGTGGGGACAATTTATAGTCTTTTGGAGTGTGGCAAGTCTTTTGGGTAGGAAGAAAAACCCGGAAGGGGGGTCTTCGGGCAGGGACCGGAATCCCCCATCAGTCCTGTCAGCCATCTTATAACAGATTTTTCCCTATCAATAGAAGAAACTATATAAGCTCAGAACCAGTATCTGAATGCATATTACCTTTATGCCATATATCTTTCTGCTAAATAGTGCTGTCACAATACTTTGCCTACTACACAATTTTCTCTTCTACTGCCTGAGGAGGCTCAGTAGAATTTATGGGCTCAAGGTCCCTAGTTGCATCAAATCTGCCTATCTACCTGTGATATTGTGATTTATAATAAAAATATATATATTTGGTCTTCATCCAGTTTCTGGCACACACAGCTCCTAAAACTCTTGGAATTTCTTAAGTGAGGAGAGTAATAAAAGTGTCATTTGTTACGTTAATGGGCTAACTTTTGGACCACACTGAAGGATGGGGACTGATTGCCAGGAGAGACAACCATGAGGGATAGAATTTTCAGTCCTCTTATTTCCTGGGAGGGGTGAGGGACTGGAGGTTGAATCAATCACGAATGGCCAATGACTTCATCAATCATGCCTCTGTAATGAAGCCTCCATAAAAAAAAGGGGGGGGGGGAGGGTTTCAGAGTGTATAGGTTTGGGAACTGGAACCTTTCTGTGTGGCACCAGGCCAAGCCCTGGACTCCACAAGGAGGGAAGCTCCTTTGTTCAGGACCCCACCCTATGTCAGTCTCCACCCGGCTGCTGATTCGTATCCTTTAATATCCTCTGTAATAAGCCAGTAATCTAGCGAGTAAACAGGTTCCCTGAGTTCTGTGAGCCACTCCAGCAAATTATTCAAACTCAAGGAGGCGGTTGTGAAAACCTCTGGGTTATAGCCTGTGGGTCAGAAGCAAGTACAGGTAACAACTGGCCTCTGAAGTGGCCAGTCTTGTGGGACTGAGCCCTCACCCTGTGAAATCTGATGGGATCTCTGAGTAGAGTCAGAGTGGAGTTGAAAGGCAGTTCACCCAGCTGGGGTCAGAGAATTGCTTGGTGGTATGAATCCCTCCCTCCCCAACACACACACACACACACACACACACTGGAGTTGGGGTGCAGAATTCCTTTAATACCTTTATCTCATTTTCAGAGTCCTATTCGTTCCCCATCAATGCCACACCTTTAACATATAAAAGTCAATAAGATCAGGAATTTAATTTGCTGCCAGCACAATGAAACTTTGACGTGGCTTTCAGAAATTTGGCTCTACAACTGCAGAGGTAAGAGTTTATTTCAGGGCAATCATATTCTCATTTAGGGCAATTCTCATTTAGGGCATTTGGGCTCCTTAGTTGGGTGCTGAACTGGGAATTTAAAGTCATAAACTCATCACCTTTGTCTAAGTTTCTCAGCACACTTAGAAGCTCTGCATAAGCTCCTTACACTCCGTTTCCACTAGAATGTTCTACGCCTCAAACACTTGTTCCTCCCACGCCTTGTCTTCCACACGCACTTGATTACGGGTGTCTCCAAGTGATTATTTAAGTAACTGTTTTGCTATTGCAAGATCACGGACTTCCAACGTCCCCTTTAATTTTGGAAACAGGGTCACTAATGACTTTAAAGCTTAACTGAATCAGAGAACTGCTTGCAGATAACACAAGACCAGTTCAGAGAACTGATTGTTTTTTAAATTTTTTAATTGAAATACACAATGTTATGCTAGTTTCAGGTATCCAAACATAGTGACTTGAAAAGTCTGCAGAGATCTGATTCTTTAAAAAAAATTGTGTTTAATGTTTATTTATTTATTTATTAAAAAATTTTTTTTTTTTTTAACGTTTATTTATTTTTTGGGACAGAGAGAGACAGAGCACGAATGGGGGAGGGGTAGAGAGAGAGGAAGACACAGAATCGGAAGCAGGCTCCAGGCTCTGAGCCATCAGCCCAGAGCCCGACGCGCGGCTCGAACTCACGGACCGCGAGATCATGACCTGAGCCGAAGTCGGACGCCCAACTGACTGAGCCACCCAGGTGCCCCAATGTTTATTTATTTTTGAGAGAGAGAGAGACACAGAGTGTTAGCGGGGGAGGGGCAGAGAGAGAGGGAGACACAGAATCTGAGACAGGCTCCAGGCTCCGAGCTGTCAGCACAGAGCCTGACTCAGGGCTCCAACCCATGAACTGTGAGATCATGACCTGAACTGAAGTCGGATGCTCAACCGACTGAGCCCCCCCAGGTGCCCCAACAGAGGTCTGATTCTTAAGATTCTGACCCCTGGGATCACTTTCAGTGGCAGGTTCTTTATCAGCGTTCCATCAGAGAAGCGAGGATTTGACCACAGCTAACTGTGAAGGCTGCTTACAGTTCATAGGAGGTGATCGTTTCTGGCTGGTGTTGGGATCTGAAGTCTGTGGAGGAGGAAGTCAGGAAGGAAAGGCAAATGTGAGGTGGGCACGAGGGGGCGACGAGGACGGACTAGCACTTGGGAGACTGTGCAACTCAGGACGGTGGACCGGTGCCTTTGTCAACCCCTCACCACCCCTTTGAGATGGAGGGCGGCAGAGGCTTAAACACACATCAGGCCCAGAACTGGGAGAAGCCGAGGGGGAGCAGAGCGGAGTCACGGTTGCCGCAGGCCCGGATGCTGCGTCGGGCCGACCAGGCGAGCCAACTGCGAAGTTACAACATGACTGAATCGGCAACAGTGACTCCCAGACCGCCTCATCTTTCCAAGCGTGAAAAGTAACGTGGTTGCCGCTCCATTTCCACCTTCTAAATCTGACACAAAACGACTTGGGCAGCCGTGCTAACCCACAACCGTGTAGGAGAGTAATTTCGGGAAACACCATTCTGGCTCGGCTAAGCTGACCCAGTACGAGGCCATCGTACCACTGGTCACAGAAGAGATCGCTCTGAAAAATAGAAAATACTTGCAACTCAATAGCAATGAAGACACAGCATATCACAATGTGTGGCATGCAGTCACCACAGACCTTACAGGAAATTCGGTGGCTTTAAATGCTTATATTTATAAAGGAAAAAAAAAATCACTGATCTGAGCTTCTGTCTTGAGAAGTTAAAGAGAAGACATAGAAAGGGAGAAAGGGAGAGAGACAGAGAGATCAATGTAACCCCAAAAAAATAAAAGGAAAAAGAGGCAGAGAGTAACAAAACCGAAGACAAGCAATGGAGAAAAATCAACAGGGCGAAAAGTAGATTTTTAAAAAAGATCAACTAAATGTATATTCGCTCAGCTCTACTGATCAAGAAAAGGAAGAAAACAAATGATCAGTATCAGGAATTTTAAAAAGGAACATCAAAAAAAAGATCTTCTAAACTCAAAAAAAAAAAAAAAAAAAAAAAGGAAACATCACTACAGATTCTGTAAGTGTTGAATGTGTAAGAGGGAGGGGCGCCTGGGTGGCTCAGGCCACGATCTCTTGGGTCATGAGTTCAAGCCCCGAATCGGGTTCTCTACTGTCCTTGTGTAGCCTACTTCAGATCCTGAGTCTTCCACTCTCTGCCCCGCCCCCTGCTCAAAAATAAATAAACATTAAAAAAAAAAAAAGTGTAATAGGGGAATGTTACAACTTTATGGCAAAAAACCTGAAAACTTATAACGAAATAAACAAATTTCTTAAAAACCAGTGTATCAAAACTGACAAATGGAGAAATAAAAATATGAAAAGTCTTCTATCTATTACGAATTTGAATGCATTATCAAAAATCTTCCCACAAAAAGAAGTCCGAGCTTGCTTTGAGATAGGCAAAGACTTCTTAAATGGGACATAAGATGCAATAATTATCAAAGATGTAAATTGATAAATTGGTCTTAATCAAAATTAAATAACTTTCCTGTTTTTGACTTTAAAAATACAATTAAGGAAATGAAAAGGCAAGCTACAGATGGGAGTAAACATTTGTAACACATATATCTGACAAAGGATTTGTGCCAATACATAAAAATTATTATAAATCAATAATAGAAAAACAACTTGATCTAAAATGTGGCCAAACGACTTGAACAGATACTTCAGAAGTGTAAAACAGCCAAAAAGCATGAGAAAAAAACGTGTTTAACATAATTAGTCATAGGAAAATACAAATCAAGTACAATGAGACACTACTCCACACCACTAGCATGGCTAAAAATAAGGACTGACAATACTGTTTGTGAGGATGTGGAGGAAATGGAATTCTCATCATTTGTAGTCGGAATGTAAAATGGTACAATCACTTTGGAGAAGAGTTTGATCGTTTCTTGTAAAATTAAACACATATCTACCCTGGTACTGAGGCATTATATGAACAGGTATTTACCAGAAAGAAACGGAAACATAGATCCATACAAAGACTTGTACATTTGTTTGTAGCGGCTTTATTCATAATAACCTCACCTAGAAATAGACCAGAAATCCATCAGTAGACACAGATAAACAAATTGTAATATACCGCAATGGAACAGAGATAAAAAGGAACAAACTACAGACTATGCAATAACCTGAATTTCAAAACATGTAAGCTAAAAAAACTAGACACAAGAGTACATACTGATTCAATCTGTAAGAAATTCTAGAACAAGCAAAATTCATCTCCAGTAACAGAAAGTGGATTGGTGGTTACCTAAGGGATGTGGAGAGATTGTGAAGGAAGATCAATTTTTTTCTGGTAAAGAAAATGTTCTGTATCTTTTTTTTTTAATTTTAATATTTTTAAAGTTTATTTGAGAGAGAGAGAAAGAGAACAAGTGGGGGAGGGGCAGAGAGAAAGAGAGACAGGGTCCACGGCATCAGCGCATAGCCTGATGCAGGGCTTGAACTCACGAACCCGTGAGATCATGACTTGAGCTGAGATCAAGAGTGGGATGCTTAACTGACTACACCACCCAGGCACCCTGAAAATGTTCTAGATCTTAACTGGGTGCTGCTTGGATGGTGTACGTATTTGTAAAAGCTCATTGAACCATACAATGAGTACTTTTTACTGTATTTAAATGATACCTCCATTAAGTTAATTAAAAGAAAAAAATCTTGACGAAGCACTGGACAAAACTCACCACAGCAAGTGCTCTCAAATATCGGAATGTGCACTAAGTGTCCAGGTTCCTATTTGTTTGGTAGAACATGTCAGGAGGCCACATTTTCATACAAGGAAATGGCTTAGTGTGTAAAATTATAATTTTAAAATAGATAAAATGATATAAGGAGTGAATGAAAGTCTATAGTACAAATATTTTATTTTTTTGAAGTTTATTTATTTATTTATTTATTCTGGTGGCGGGGGGAAGGGCAGAGAGACAGAGACATAGAATTCCAAGTAGGCTCTGTACTGTAAGCTCAGAGCCTGACCCCACGAACGGTGAGATCATGACCTGAGCTGAAACCAAGAGTCAGACGCTTAACTGAGTCACCCAGGTGCCCCAGCAATGCATTTTGAAAATAAAATTATTTAGCAACAAATAATTTAGATATCTTACAATTGTTACAAAGAAAATTTACAGTATATGTGTTAACTTTGGCTTTTCTTAGGATTTTCCTCTGTGCTCCCTATTTCTTGTTCACCCCGTGTCTTTCACCCTCCCATGTTAAGGCCAAAGCACCCAGGGGCGTTTTTTTTCTCCCAGTAGTTGATTTCCATTGAGGGGCTATCCTAGGTGTAATGACAATAATCATTGAACCTAGAAAGCAGAGGCTCACAATTTACATGAATTATAGCCTCTGTTGACATTTAATTGAGTGTTTCTAACCCGTTTAATCTTATTAGGTAGGCAGTATTTTCATCAGTTTGCAGATAGAGAAACCAAGGTCATGCAATTTGCAAGGGGCAGAGCCAGGACTCAAAACTATTTAACTCTAAAGCAATTAGTGTCTGTAATTCCTCTGAGGTGAATTATACTCCAGCTGAAGTTATAGATTGTCCTCCCAGGTTCGTCATTTCTTGGTGTAATCAACCAATAATTTTGAAGATCTTTTTTTTTTTTTTGTATCCAGAACACTGTTATGTAGCAACTCCTCGCGGACGCATTCAACTTCCCTGATCAGTTCTCTTACTACTGATTCCTATATGGTCAGAATCCAGGGTACTGGCAAGTTTTGTTCCTTCATTCTGAGTGAACTTTGAGTGGAAAGAAAAAAAAAAAAAAGGACAGTCCATCCTTGATTAGGACCCATCTGAATCCTCTTTACTTTCCCTTTGGCTCCTCCCAGGCACTCAGCAAAGGTCAGCTTATGAATAAGACCTGAATTGTTGGCTAAAAAGACAGTGCTTAAGAATCTACAGCATTCGGGCGCCTGGGTGGCTCAGTGGGTTAAGCGGCCGACTTCGGCTCAGGTCATGATTTCGCGGTCTGTGAGTTCAAGCCCCGCGTTGGGCTCTGTGCTGACAGCTCAGAGCCTGGAGCCTGTTTCAGGTTCTGTGTCTCCCTCTCTCTGACCCTTCCCTGTTCATGCTCTGTCTCTCTCGGTCTCAAAAATAAACGCTAAAAAAAAAAAAAAAATCTACAGCATAAATATTTGCAGCATCTGGTGCAGTGTGTGACCCCTGGTAGGGGTTCCTTAAATGTTTATTGAAGGGAATTCCGGGCATTTCCACCACTTCATTAATTCATTCAGCAAAGTATTTATCAAACCTCAACCATATTTTGGAGGGGGAGACGGGGGCTGTTGGCACAAAGCCTGACACGGGGCTCAAATTCACAGACCGTGAGATCATGACCGGAGCCGAAGTCAGATGTTTGACTGAGCCACCCAGGTGCCCCTAACCTCAACCATGTCTTTCAAGGAAACATAGTTTAATACAGTAATGATTCACACCCAGTCTCTACTTTGAAGGATTCCGGGATCTGGAATAAATTGGGTGCACTTAACAACGATACAGGACAGAAAGCAGTAACTGCTGATAGAAGACTGCCAGTCAAGGTTTTTGACACTGAAGAAGTTGGGAAGACAAGGAAAGGAAGTTCTTTATCCCTTAAGTTGGTTTGTTTCTTTGGGTAGCTTTTTTCATGCTCTCTTGGCAATCCTATGGCCTTAAACTTTTTCTTCTCTGAATTAATCTCAAATCTTTGTTCTGATTGGTCTTCCTACTTTCCTTCTTCCTCCCAGACATCATCCCTATTTAAATAATCTGCTAGCACTGCAGACCCCATGTATCAAAACCTGAACTCATAATTCTTTGCCAGATCTGTCCCTGACTTCTTTTAAGATGGGAAGAGAAGGAAACATGGGACAGAGAAATGAGAAGTAGGAAATTCACAGCACAGAGAGACAGAGAGACAAAGAAACAGAGACACCAAAGAACAGGGACAGCACCTAATAAAAGTCTCTGGGTTTTTGAAATGTGTTCTTGTACCACCTCCATCCATTTCCCAATTTCTATCATAAAAGTGGAAAATGTTGACTGTCCCTTTCGGCTCTTTAACTACAAAAGGTTTCAAAGTCAAGGGGGAAAACCTTTCACTTGATGGAGACTGGCCAATGCAGTAGTAGTGTAGAAAGTAATGGCAGACTACTAAACATCATTCTGCTTAATAAGATTAGAATTTTTTTAAAAAGGTGGAAAAAAAGAAAAAAAAAAAAAAGATGGGAGAGTACAGACCAGCTTGATTATTACTAACGTTTTTGGGAAGCTTTCCTCTCCCTACAAATTCTGTCCTTTCTTTTCTATTAGCGACACAGTAGTAAGAACCTAGAGGAAACTAACACACAGTTAATTAAGGGCATAAAGACATCCAGTGGATGGATAACTTAAAATACTCTGGGGGCTCATTCATCACTTCAATGCCTTTTACTGGGACCCCCGAAAAGAATAAATTATGTGCGCATGGCAAACTGGCTAGCTGTTCCAGAAAGCAGTTGCCCCACCCTTCCAGGCACAATTGGACACATTTTCCAGAATCTCTTTCAGTGTGATTGGCCATACAACTAAGTTCTGTCCAAAGGAACATGGCAAGGGATATGCATGACTTTTAGGCCTGGCCCACAAACATTTTCCATGGGTACCTTTCCCACTTCCTCTGTGGGCTTCTTCAACAAGCAAGACTGTAAACTAGAGATAGGTAGCCCCAAGATGGAAGGAGCCTGGGTCTCAGAATGACTGGGGAGAGCTGCCCACTGACCAGAAACATCCACACTGGGCTTTACATGAGAGAAATAACCTTGGAAAAGTCATACAACTGCATTCCAATTTCCTCATGTCAAGGACTTGTAATAGTGCCTGATCAGGAGTGAAACTCAATAAACGCTAGCTGTCATCCACAAGAGTCCAAAACTTTTGGGATGCAGCAAAAGCGATCCTAAGAGGGAACTATACAGCGATACAGGCCTACCCTCAGAAGCAAAAAAAAAAAAAATCTCAAATAAACCACCTACCCTTACACGTAAAGAAGCTAGAAAAAGAACAACAAAGTCTAACACCAGCAGAATGAAGGAAATAATAAAGATTAGAGCAGAAATAAATGATATAGAAACTAAAAAAAACGACAGAACAGATCAATGAAACCAGGGGCACGTTCTGAGAAAAAAGTTAGTAAAATTGATAAACGTCTAGCCAGACTTACCCAAAAGAAAAGAGGGAGGACCCAAATCAATAAAATCACCAATGAGAGAAGAGAACTAACAACCAACACCACAGAAATACAAACTATTACAAGAAAATATTATGAAAAACGATATGCCAACAAATTGGACAACCTGGAAGAAACGGGTAAATTCCTAGAGACAGATAAACTACCAAAACTGAAACAGAAATAGAAAACTTGAATATTAGCCGTCATTATCAGAGGAAACAAAGTTTACTTAATTTCCTAATTCTGGGGGGTCCAAGTGGAGCACTGGAGCCAGGGGGGGTTAGTGAACATCACTTGTCTGCATTTGTCAGTTACAAAACACCGGCTGGCACGCTAGTGTGTTTAAGTAGTAGGACGCTGTCAACAGTAACTCAGAAAAAAATACTTTCTTCAGGACACCAAGCATGAAGTTTTACGACGGGTCTCTTGCTAAAACACTCACGTCTAGTAAGAATGTGAATATAAAAAGAATGTGCTACCCCCTTCTTTCTCTCTTGACGTGGAGCATTTGGGAACATTTAAAAGTTTCAACAATCCACATCATGTCTGTGGTTTCAAGTTGACACAAAATTTGTACAAAGAATACTTTGTGCGGTTACAATATTTAACTGATACAGTTTAATAATAGTGATAATCAACTTTTATTGATTTTACATAAATAGCTTATAGAATGCCTTTCCAAATCATGTTTTCCAACATATTTGTTACAACACATAACATTTCTTTACGAAAGTATTTGTTAAATCTTCTTGCACAGAATGTGGGGGAAAGTGAAGGGAGAGGAGAGGAAATAAGATTTCAAAGCTAATCTTCAGTGATAGGCCTACATTTTTGGCAATTACTTCCTTTCATAGGAAATTACAGGATTGTAACTTTGAAACATATCAAAAGTGCAGTGCATCCTTTTAATTAAAAAAGCAGTAATGTCAAATATATTACTCGGGCATCAAATTTCCCTTTCTAAATATACTCAGGTTCACATAATACTTATTAAACAACGGTTTAAAACAATAACCATCAAAATCTTAAAATAGTCCCAGGTTTGGATTAAATCATGGTAGCATGAATATTTTCTTAAAAATTCTAGTTTATGTTTTCATCAGTAAAATGCCATTATTTGACAATGTCTACAGAGAAGCTTCCTACATGTAGGAAGATGATAATCTTCTTATACCTGCTATTAATTAGGTCATTTACTTGGCTGCTAATGTTTTATCAGGGTTTTTTTTCACACTGATGTGTCCACTTGAACAAACACTATGGGTAGTCATTACCATACCAACGCCGAAGACTTAACCATTCCTGAAATAAGGAACCCTATTCCTATTAGTATTTCTTTGTTATGATGCTTAGTGTTGGTATTATCAAGCATAACATATTTTTCTTAATCAGTATGGGTGGATTAAGGCAGAAGGACATAACCTAGTCCCCTCGATAATTTATTCTCTATCCTTACAAAAACCATTGAGGCTATACAAATTATAGATATGCTGGCTAGAAAGACATAACTTGCCCTTTAGACCAACACTTAGTATTGTAAGCACGAGGTTGAAAATCTTGGTGTTCACAGACAGCATCTTTCCTTGACCTACCATCATGATGAGCAGAACCCACAACGTGGACTTTCAAATACCATTTACTTGCTATGTCTCTTGGTTGTATGTATGTAGATTATTTTTCCTTAACTAAAAATATTTTGTCGTATTCAGTAACAGGGCAAAAATCTACTACTCAGTCTTTGTAAGCTCTCCGCTGAATAATTTTTCATTTTTACAACCGTTTTCTGCGTGGCTGTTCCACTTTTCTTCTGTCATCTTCTTCACGTAACTAAGTGGTCCCTTCCCTTCAAAGGAGGAAGGATTTTTGAATGAGCCTCCAATTCTATCCCACAAGGTGAAATACTGTCCATAGTTATAGTCAAAGAACATGTGGTGGTCTGTATGATGGGCTGAGCCATTAATAAATGGCCTTAAAATGTGGGGCACACGGAAATCACCATCATGAATGGAAATCGTCCAGATATTGACCAGGATGTACAAGCCTAAGTAAACCACCTTGTGTAGTGGAAAGATAAAAGGGTATATATGGTAAGGTAGACTCTGAAGGAAGCCATCCACAGGGTGAAAAGCATGACTTGCAAATGGAGTAGGAATCTTCCAGAGATGATGAGGTTTGTGTATGCGCTACAGAAGGAAAGAACACAGTTAATAACCACCGTCACTTTTCACCCGAGCTTTCCACGCCCATGTCATGAGCATGTCATTTCCAACGACCTAACTAAAAAATCTCTATAAATTCAGCAAAATCACTCATGTTATAAAATGCCCTCCTTTACCTCAAACAGTAACATTTTAACATAGCCCCTCCAGACCCATAAAGAACACAAGCAAAATGAACCTGGTATCTGTCATGCTGTGGCTACTTAGGTATTTAGTAAGTTACAGGAAATTCTGGGAAACAGAAAACAGAATTCGTAACCATACACTGCTGAAATGGATGTGGTTTTTCTCTTTCCCCTGAATATCACTCTACCTTATACACAAGTCTATGGTGAAGGCCTCTGTGAATCCAGTAGATCAGCATGTCAGTGAAAAAGAGGAAGGACAGTATACTAACGATGAGCCGAAACCAGCCTAGAAGAGACAACGCGATAGATCAGAACCAAGATCCGGCTTCCAGGATCAGAATTTACTTTGTACTTGTCCATCCCAGTGGACCAAATATGATCCTAGACCTAACACTATCAACTGTCTTGGCTAATTCAATACATTATAAATTAATCTTCCTAATCTCTCTGGTATCTGCTCATTTCCTCATTTGCCTCGCATAAAACCTTAAAGTGCCCCCACCTCAAATATTAAACTATGAAGACATTTGTGAGACAGAAAAAAACATATGCTTAAGGCATCTTTCTTATTTAAATCTCTGGGCATAAATAACACTGTTTATTTTTCCTCCATCTTAATCCTCATAAAACATATCTTTACATACTATTTTCCTGCTTAGAACTTCACTTCCCGCTAAATACCTAAAACCTAGCATTTCCTCCACAACCCAACTTTTTCTGATCTTTCCTGCCTGATCCATTCCTGTACTGACCGGGCTGGTTTACTCAGTGTCCTCCCAACATCTTGAAAGTCTCACCTCTGTACCTTGACTCATTCTGTCCCATGTACCTAGAATGCACTTTCTCCTTTTATATTTACTCAGAGTCCTATCCACTTTTCAAGGCCTAGTCAATGCATCGCCCTACTGTATAATTCTTGTTCCTTCTTTTAAATATCTAACCTCTTACTTGGACAGCAGCTGTGCGGGTGCAAGCGAGCCTGAGGGCCAGTCCCAGATAGACCACTTATTTGCTGAATGACCACTTATTTGCTGAATGGGCAAGTTACTGACACTCTCTGTACATTAATTTACTCACCCATAAGAGGAACGTGATAACAGGACCTATGTCATAGAACTGATACAGAATAAAATGGATTGATACGTGTGGAAAGCTTAGAAGTAGCTGGTACATATTAACACTCGATAAATGTTAACTGCTATTCTCGCTTTCTAATACCAGACACCAGAAATGTCTCTTCATTAAGTAATTTCAGAATTTCACAAAAATTTAGTCATTGCAGGACTGGCTACAAGAGAAAAAAAGGAATAATCTAAAGGCCTAAAAATTGGGGATCATTTAAATAAACTATGGATATCTACATAATGTGATACTGTAATTCATACACTATATAAGGTCAATATTTACTGAGTGAAAAGATGGCCATATATATATATACACTACTAAGAAAAAAAAGCAAAGTCCAAACCAGTATGTGTAGTAGGCTTTCATTTTTGTAGCATAAATGATGAAGTATACATGCATAGAAAACTGGAGGATGTATGTCAAAAGAGGTAGTTTCTAGGTAGCAGGACAATGGATTTAAAATCTGTATTTTCTGATTTTCTATAATTATGTACTATTTGAGCTTTTGAGGGAGTCTGAATTCAATAATGAGAATAGTAAATGAATGCAAAGCTCTATCTCTGATCTATCCATCTTCCCCTAAGCATAATTCCATCCACAAAATTGATAGATTAGGAAATTGATTAATTGATTAATTGATAGATTAAAATTGATAGATTAGGAAATGTGCATTATGTGGCAAGACATGAATGCATAAAAACAAAGCATTAAAAACAATTAAATGGGGAGCCTGGGGGGCTCAGGTGGTTGAGCGTCCAGCTCTTGATTTTGGCTCAGATCATCATCCCGGGGTCATGGGATTGAGCCCACATCGGGCTCTGCGCTGACAGCTCAGAGCCTGGAGCCTGCTTCGGATTCTGTGTCTCCCCCTCTCTCTGCCCCTCCCCTGCTTGCACTCTGTCTCTTTTTCTCAAAATAAATAAACATTAAAAAAAATTTAACCAACATCAAAAATTTTTAACTGAAAAAAAAAAAAAAAACCCACAAACAATCTGTAATTATTTTAAAAGAAGAAAAAGAGGCAGATTTGGTTCTTGAGAGAAACCACTCTGTGCCTCATGTTCATATTATTTACTTACCACTTGGAAACTCTCCTATGTCATCATATAATTTGCTGTAACCTCTCAACTCTAGCAGGAACAATGCAACAGTGGGAATACTAATCCACGGCAATGACTGCACAGTAAACGTAATCTCTCTATAGACTTGATTCTGAAAACGAAATTTCCAATACTTAAAAACCACAAAGTCTATGTTAAACAAAACCAGCATGAAATTGATGAAATTGTCTTGGAATGGATTTTTCAACCTCTTTTATGTGAAGGAGCTTACTGCTAAACTGTTTCCGTTAAAATGTTAATACGTGGGAATGCATGTGTAAGAAAGACACTTCTTTTTTAAAAAGCAAATACGCTAAGTACCTTGAATTCTTGATCTTACTCTTTTTCTCACAAAATCCGCATTCTACACGTCTATTTATAAAATGAGCCTTTCTTTCATAAATAACTTCCATCCCCAAACCTCTCTTGATTTTTTCTTTTTTTAGTCCTTGGAGGAACTGATAAATATAAATAACTGAAATAGAAAATGATTGTAAATAAATTTACAATCTCCTATCGTGTCAAAAGATATATATACATATATATATACACACACACACACATAGTGAAAACATACTTCAGTTTGCGAAAGTCAAACATTAAAGCAAATACACAAATGTGTGCATTTACTTATTCATCACTGTTAGCAAAGAAATTCTATATATCTAGCAAGACACCAGGCTTATAATTAAAAAAGAAAAAAAAAAAGAAGTTGGGTTCATTTATTTGTTTCCATTAAGAGAGGGGATTAGCCCTACCAAAACTATCTAACCCATCTAATGCTGGTTGCAGAAATTCTTCTTAATGGTTATAACCAGTTTAACCTGAAAATCTCACACACAAATACGTATTATTTTTACGGTAAAAACAGTTAAAAAGTAGGTAAGAAAATCACTTACCTTTAAAAACTGTGGATGCTTCATTAATGAATGATCAAAGACAAAATAATAGCTCAGTGTTGCAAAGAAGAAATAAAGGATATAAGCGCCAAGATTTGTTACAATTAGGAGACTAATAGTTTGTCGGAAGATGTCGTCCTCGGGCCACGAGGCTGGGTAGATGTACGGCGTAAAAAAATAATAATCTGCAGCACTGAGTACAAGATCCATCTTAGTCCCTGAAGGATAAGCACGTGCAACAATTATTTACCCATGTTGATATTTTTTAATGCGAAACATTTTTAGAAAAACTATATATGAAGTTCCTGCTTAACGAATGTCCTGACGTTTGAGGACATTCTCTGCCGGTAAGGTTGTAGGGCAACAGGCACTACCCTACATTGCTATGGCCTTGCAAAGTGATACAGTTCCTGTGCAGAGCAATTTAACAATATGTTGCCACAATATTCCACCACCACTGCAAATGTATTCAGCACTCACGTTTCCATCGGGTATTACCTTAGCCAATTCACCAGGGTTAGGTGTAGCTGTTTCCTGACCGGCAGAGTAATTTTCACCATACTTTCAGATATTTTTCAGTACCCTGCTCCCTAAACTTGATTCCTCTCTTCTTAATACTAACCTTCTTCTTCAGTAGTAGTTCTTCCTGATATATTCCAGCTTGTTTCAAGATCCACGAAGCAATCGGTGGCATTTATTTGTGTTCTTGTTGGCACATCCACTTAATCGGAACATTAGGTTAGGATCTTTGTTTTCTGTCCTGGGCGGTGGTTTCCTGGTTTTCGTTAGTTCTCTCTTGGTCCTCACCACCAGTGTAAAACTTTGGCAATCTGTTCTTCTAGTCTTTAAGTCCCATGGTGGTAGTGCCCACACCGTCTTCTTCAGCAGGAGGCCTCACAGACACACGACGCACAAGTTCCTGCCATATATAACTCCATGTTCTGTGCTATTACCAATGACAGGTGCTTCCATTCATTCTGTTATTCATGTGGGCTTTCATTACCTCTTTTTTTTTTTTAATGTTGCCATATGCAATTAAACCCAAAGTAACAAAAACAGTCCCGGCAAATTGCAAGGGGTGGGGGTACCTGACAGGTGCACCAACACAAAATGGGCACCTCAGTCAGTTGGGAGTAAACCCTTGCCACCAAATGAGTTTGAGTGCCCACCTTTAAAAAACAAAAAAACTTCTGGTTTTTCAGGGCTTTTCGGACTTTGAAAGTGTGGCTAAGGGACTATGGACATATGTTTCCTTTGTGTGACTTCGCTGCTGTTTATCTAACTCATGTACAAGGATGTGGATAGATTCTAATCTTAGGCGATTTAAAACAATGCTACAACGATTAACCCTACTTTGTGTAAATTTCTACAAGCAGAAAAGCTAGGACAGAGATGAACTGCATTGGTCACTCTGGTAGACACTGCCCAATTGCTCTGCACAGGAACTGTACCACTTTGCAAGGCCACAGTGCCTATTTCCCTACAACCTTAACAGACAATATCATCAAACTTTAAGATGTTTGCTAATCTGATAGCAACAAAAATGATATCTCGGTGTATATTTACCTTTTTCTTATTATGAGTGAGGTTGAACATGACTCCACATATTTAGAATAATTTATATTTTTTTCTGTGAAGTTATGTCTTTATCCCTTGCCCATTTTCCCACTGAGTTGTCAGTTTCTTAAAATCAAATTCTAGAAGTCCTTATTTATTAAGAGTGTTTAGCTCCTTTTCTGTGATAGGCGTTGCAAACATTTTTTTCTCACTTTGGCATGGAAAGTTTTTTTTTTAAGTTTATTTTTATTTATTTTGAGAGAGATACAGAGAGCAAGCAGGGGAGGGTCAGAGAGAGAGGGAGAGAGAGAATCCCGAGCAGGTTCCGCATTGTTGGCACAGAGCCTGATGCGGGGCTCGAACTCACGAACTGTGAGATCGTGACCTGAGCTGAAATCAAGAGTCGGATGCTTAACTGACCAAGCCACCCCGGTGCTTAGTTTTAGTTAACTAATGCCAAATGCCAGATATTGACATACATCCTTCATCATACACTGTTAATTCATTCAAATAACAATTAAGCATCAAGCTCTACACTAGATAATGAGCCTATAAAGATCGAAAAGATACAGTCAAAATCCATCTTTAAGATAAGGCAATTTTAGAAATAATTACATCAATGCAAGTGCTATAACAAAGGTATACACACATCTGATTCAGGCGTTAAAGGACATTGTCAGAAAGAAAAGTTTAGAGAGAGGCATTTCAAATAAAAGTAACAACTTGCAAAGGCATGGAAAAAAGTCATGCTACATTCGTGACTCAATGGGTGTCACTGGTGGGTGCCAAACAGCGTGACGGGTGAAACAGAGGGGAAAAAAATGTTTGAGGATAAACCTTATAAAAGGAAAGTGGTGTCAGACTGTGAAGGGCTCTGCTGCCCTGCTAGGGAATCGAACTTTCCCTCATACACGACGGGGAGATACCAAAAGGTCTCTGAGCAGCGAAGAGATTATAATTAGACCCGTGCTTCATAGAAACCACTCCATTAGGAATATGAGTATTGATGAGAAAAATATAGAGCAAGAGCCAGAGCCAGAGCCAGAGATAGACTAATTTGGTTGCTCCTGTGATAGACTGGCCCAGCTCTAAGAACACACATATTCATCAGAGATTCAGCAAGTAAAAAACCCACAGGGCTTGGGATGCCTGGGTGGCTCAGCTGGTTAAGCATCTGACTCTTGATCTCAGCTCAGGTCTTGATCCCAGGGTCATGAGTTCAAGCCCCATGTTGGCCTCAGCACTGGGGGGTGGAGCCTGCTTAAACAAACAAAAAACAAAAAAACCCATAAAACCCACAGGGCGTGACAACCAATTAAATACTGGAATATGAAAGAGGGAGAAATGCAGGATGACTCTGAGATTTAAGCTGGCTCATGTGGATGATGATGTCATCATAATCAAAAGAGGGAATTCTGGGAGAGCTGTTATATTTGGTGCCGCAGGGACAAATATATACATTTGGGACACGCAGGGCGTGTAAGGAATGATGGAGTCAGTTTGGGTCTTAAATCTAATTAGCATAGACTAATAAGCTTTAACTCTATGCTTACTCTTAGACATAAAGCAGTAGATTACATGCAAATATGAATCGGAAGTTCAACAGTGAGCTTGTACTGGTTGAAGCTGAAGCCATAAGGAGTAGAGACTGCTAAGGGAAACAATGTAGCAAAGGAAGTACACTAAGTCATACCAGGAAACACAAACATTTAAAAACAACCCAGCAACTAGATATTGTGACACCACTAAAGGTTGGTTAAGTTTCCAAAGAAGAGTTTACATGTTACCTATAGAGTCCCATAGCCCTAAGACAATACAGTAAGTACAGTGCAGCCAAAAACAATTCAAACGGTAACCCCAAATCTACTTTAATCAACCTTCAATATCAGACGTGAGTAATAACTTTCACAAGATCTCAGTCCCTAACTTCAGTTTTGCTTTTATCTGAGGACCATGCTAGTTGTGTTCATCTGTACATTCCCTGTGCATAATTGCTGCAACGACAAACCAGTGCCGGAAAGGGAGGCGGTTTAGATACTGTGAAATGAAACCTATTTTAAGTGTTTTTAGAATTTTGGCTTCAATTAATTTTATTTGTTGAATGTAGAAATTAAGTATTCCTAAATACGTTGCCATACTTTCTGACGTCTAACAAAGAAATCTTTCGAAATCAGTAACAATATAATCTCAAAATTGCAATTCAACTTGGAAGTTTACATTGAAACCCACATCTATAAAATGAGATAACGTATCTTCATTATAGAATTGTTCTTAAGGTTTAAGGACTAAGTTTCCAGTCTCTTGGCACTATCTGACACAGAGAAGTTATTCAAGAAACAGGAGCTATTATTACTGCTGTTACGGGAGCCAAAGCTGAGTCAAAATTACTTTAACCTAAGGGAGAAAGAGGTCATTTGGTTTGAAATGAAAAATAACTGATAATATCTAGTATCAATATTTACTGTACACTAGGCACCGTAAATACTAGCTCATTTAACCCTTTCAAGAAACCCCATGAGTTAGGTACTGGTATTATCTTATGGGTCAAGAAGCTGGGCACAGGAAATACTAGTTAATCTGCTTGGGATCATCAAGTAACAAATGCTGGAGCTGGAACTCAAACACATGCAGTCTGGCTGCAAAGTCCAAGTTCTATTTTTTTTCTTTTCTTTTTTTTTTTTTTAACGTTTAGTTGTTTAGAGAGAAAGAGCAAGCGGGAGTAGGGGAGGAGCAGAGAGAATCCCAAGCAGGCTCCGCAATGGCAGTGCAGAACCTGATACAGGGCTCAAACCCACGAACTGTGAGATCATGATCTGAGCCCAAGTCAAGAGTTGGACGCTCAACTGACTGGGCCACCCAGGCACCCCACAAAGTCAAACTTCTTAAACTTGCACCAAGTTCCACTGCCTCTTCATCACTGTCTCAACTCTTCAGCTCCTTAATGTTTACAATTCTTAGTGACTACAAATTCACATAATTTTGCATATGATTTTAAGGGGTTTATACCCTACTGAAGTCAGGGTCTTCACAGACCCTAAGTTAACTACCCATGACTGAAACAAAGCTGGTACTATTTTACATTTACAGAAACAAAGAAACTTTATAAAAATAAAACACAGTTTTTTAATAAAACACAATTAGGCTTAGAATATCTGAGTCTACTCTTACTTTTGCTTTATTTTAAAAGTATAGACAGTAACGGCTAACATTTGTTGAGAATCAGGTATTATTTAAAAACATTTTTTCTGTATCACTTGGCTTAATTATCACAATCCTAGGAGGTAGATAATTCTGTAACCTTCACTTTAGAGAAAGGGAAACTGAGGGCAGGAGTGTTTAAATAACTTAAGCAACAAGTAACAACTGGGATGTATAGTCTAGAGTCTGTTCTCCCAGCTTCTACATTATATTATCTCTCAAGTTATACGCATACGGATGCGGCATTCTGAGTATTCCATGCTAATTACATTACATAATGAATGGGAAAGCATTCTGTAAGTGATCAAGGATCATGTACTTATTATTTTTTAGATGCTTATCATTAGAAACCTAAATACACACGCACGCACCAACGGTGATAAAGACAGGTAACCTGCTGGAAGGTTTTGGTTAAAAAATATCTGCCTACCGCAAGCTTTCCAGTTTGGAAACTTTACGTACTGACATTTGGAACTTTATCTATCTACACCACCTCCACATTTATTCTGCTATAACACTGGGATGCCAAGAGACAGGATTTCTTCCTTTTGCGACGCTAACTCGATACATTATTTCCCTTCCCTTTTAGTCTTTACAAACCGCGGACTGTTGTCCCTCCATCCTAATTACGCTGCAGTAACTGGGGTTTGCACTGCAATTGTCAGGAGGTCACAGCCTAATTTCTTTGCCCCTTTAAAAAACAAAAAAGGGAAAAATCCCTCCAAAACATAGGGAAGTCTGTCTCAAAGCAAAGCATTAGCGTTCACTGGACAGACTTCCCTGGGATGAGCGATCCGCAGTAGCCAACTTGTCGTTTTCCTCACGTCCGTCGCCGTGTGTGTTGCTTTCATGTGCGGGCCTCCTCGGCGCCCCGAAACGTCCTCGGGCCGGGCTACAGCCCCCAGACACCGCAGGTCTCCGGTCGCCCCTCTCCGCATCCCCGCCAGCGAGCGCCAGCGAGCGCCCCCTGCGCCCGCACTCGACGCATCACGGCCTGCGCACGCTGTCAGGATGCCCGGCTGCCTGCCAATCCCTGCCGTGGGTCACCGCTGGAGCCCCGGCGCCCGCCCGGAGCCTGACACCCCCGCAGCCGGTCGTGAAAGAAAGCGTCTGGCGCGCTCCCAACTTCCCCACCTGGGACCCATCCTGCGGATTTCTCTCCCTCCACTTCCCTTCCTCTCCTCGCCCAACCCTCTCCGGAGGTATTCCGCCGCCGCCGCCTTCCCTGGGGACATCCCTACCTTCCGAGTTCCACCGCCGCCGACGTCGCAGGTTGCCTTGGGCTAAAGTGAGCCCAGCGGCCTTCAGCCAGCGGGCCGGGCAGGGAGGGGCGTAGCCAGACCACGCTCCTAGCGGCTGGAGCCGCCAGCCAATCAGGGGCCGGCGGCATAAGCTGATATGACGGCAGATCGCGCGACTTGGCTGCGCGCGGCGCTTGGCGGTCACGTGGGCGCCGCGCACTCAGCCCTGCCCCCTTCGTCCTCCCAGTGGAAGAGAGGGCGGGACCCTGGTTCAGGTACCGTAGCGGCGGCGGGTGGAGTTTCAGGTTTTGTTTTTGTCTTTTTTTCACTGTCACTGACGTGGGTAGCTCAGATCCTGCCCGAATCAGGTTTCCTGTATTAATGGAAACATCCCTAAAACCGATGCTGTACGTTGAGGGAAATAGATATTTCCTTTGAGGTGAATGTCGGGTCGGGGAGGGGGGGGAGGCGGTGCATTTTTCGACCCAGGTGAAGGAGGCTCGATTATCCGTAAGAGGATTGCTGATATTTCTTAGCCGGGAGCCTGCCCTTTTATATAGCATTGAATGGCGGGAGTTTGGCTGAACCAGTTTAGGTAGGTGTTTTAACTGACACGAAGCTTTTCATAGAACCGATAAAGCAAATCTGTGCAGACTGAACGGGAATATGTGTGGCTTCCTAGAGCTTTGCTGTTGTCTGGGAGTGTGTCGGGGGTTTTGTTTGTTGGATTGACTTTTTTTTAAATTTTTTTTTTTTTTGCGAAGTTTGCTTTTCTAGACGTAAATTGCGGTGGTCACCCTTGTAAATTTCCTGCGAGCCTCAGTGTAGTGCTTCCCACAGTCCAACCAGCAGTGTCAGCATCATCACGGAGTTTCTTGGAAATACAAATGTGGGGGAAATACAAATTTCAGACTTACTGGATCAGAATCTCCCCCGGGGCGGGGGGAGGGCGGGCAGGAATCTGTCTTAATAAACCGTAAGCGAGTCTAATGTTTGGTAGAGAACCACTGCTCTAATGAGTTTGACCAATCAGAAGAAAATCTGGCCTTCAGTTTTGCTCCCTCCAGGGGGATACATAGAAAAAAAAAAAATGCTGGAAAGTAGGAGATGACAAAGTTTGGGAAATCATTTCTGTTTCCTTATAGGACCGTCAGAAGTGCAACAATGTAAGGGGAGAAATTATTAAACATCGATCATAAACACCTGTTATGTGAATACTGCTTTCAATATCTGTGGCTTGTCTCCTATTTTCTTTTTTTAATTAGCTGTAACAGTATATTAGTTGCAGGTGTGCAACATAATGCCTTGATAACAGTATGATAACATAATGGTTTGTGCAATTGCCTGCTACTTTTGTTTTGTTTTTTTAGTTTATTTATTAAGAGAGAGTGGGGCAGGGGCAGAGAGGGGCACAGAGGATCCAAAGCAGGCTCTGCGCTGACAGCAGAGACCCGGATGTGGGGCTCCAACTCACACACCTGGGGATCATGACCTGAGCCCAAGGCAAATGCTTAACCAACCAATTGAGCCACCTGGGCGCCCCGCCTCCTACTTTCTAAATCGCATACCTTCCCCTTTGTTTCTTTTGTTATTGTTCTCATTTCATCTTTTAATTTTTGAAGTTAAGATTTTTTTTGGTTTTGTTTCTGGAGAACATAAACATGCAGCTTGTTAACCTTAAAAATATACAGCTAGTTATTTTGCCAGCAAACAAAAAAAAGGGGGGGTTTGTTTGAGAATAGCAGAGAATTACTCTTGGGGACAAGCAAGCAATGGGAAAATCACAGGCAAATCCACAGAGCAAAAGAAAGGATTGCCAGTTTATAGAGGAAAAGGGGAACGTGGGACGGCTTTTATAAATTGGAAGTCCATCGGAATGCACTGGGAGTTGGAAGCATGGTGGTTTTCATTGGCTGAGCTGTTGCCCGGGCAGAGGAAAACCTTTCTCCTACTGGGGTAGTCAAGTAATAGCAAAAGTAAACGGACTTGCAAGGTAGGCTCTTCCTGTTGTGTCCGCAATGGACTAGGAGTGCTAGGGTGTGTAAGCACCGGCTGCTGACCTCTCAGCTTCATTTTAGTGAGATTTCCTTGTATTGATACAGATTTAAAAGGCATCGACCTAGCACAAAGTTTCCAAATTTGCAGCTGCTGTAGGCGCCTTGTGTGGTTTGTTTAGTCCAGTGTATTTTTCTCCTTCACTTAAGTAATTTCACATTAAAAAAAAAAAAAAAATGACAGACTATCATGAAAGACTGGGAAATCTGATATTGAAATTATAAACAAATGTCAAAAATAATATCCTGAATAGTTTGAATTTTTTCATTGAATATGTACTGGATAGTAAAACAGACAGTCATAAGTGCTACGAAGAAAACAAAAGGGTGAAAGGATCAAAATTGATGAGGGCTATTCCTTTAGACAGCATGGTCAGAGGCTCTCTGTGTGGGGAACATTTGACCACAGCAGAGTTAGGGGGCCCCATTTAGTTGGAAGATTCTGAACTGAGATTCAGAGTCTGAAAGGCTTTTTTTTTTTTTTTTTTTTAAGTTATTTTGAGAGAGAGAGAGAGCAAGAGCATGCAAGTGGGGTGGGGCAGAGAGAGAGGAGAGCTAGAGAACCCGAAGCAGGCTCCACATTGTCAGTGCAGAGCCTCGTGCAGGGCTTGAACTCATGAACTGTGAGATCATGACTTGATCCGAGATCAGAGGTAGAATGCTTAACCTACTGAGCCACCCAGGCTCCCCTAGGGTCTGAATGCTGTTGGTGAACAGTTAGGGTCACCGGCTCTCAAACATCTATTTGTATGCATTTAGTTTAAAAAAAGAAAATTTTTTTTTGAGAGAGACAGAGCGAGCAAGGGAGGAGCAGAGAGAGAAGGGAGAGAGAGAATCCCAAGCAGGCTCCACACTGTTAGCACGGAGCCCTCACGAACCATGAGATCATGACCTGAGCTGAAACCAAGAGTTGGATGCTTAACCAACTGAGCCACCCAGGTGCCCCTGTATGTATTTAGTTTTTAGAGGAAAAGGAGTATTCAAGAAAAAGGTAGATGCACAAGTGTCCAAAATCAGATATAGGAAGAGAAGATGTTTAGGCCTCAGCTTGGTGCCATGGATTAGGTTTTAACTTTTAGTATAGTACTTAATATTTTAGAGATCAGAGCTCTCTCTGAAAAGTAGATGAAATCTATGGTCTCTGTTCCCCTAAAAGTACACATTGTATATAGTAGAAGCTCTTCCTAAACACTGTCCACTTAACGTTTTTAATATTCTTTCTGAAATATGCAGCTGATCCCTGGGGAGTGTTATGCCCAGAATTCGTGATCCCCAAAGACCACTAGGGAGCCGAGTCCGATGCAAAAGCAAAAGAGCCTTTATTCGAGCTAGCTCGAGCTCAATCCCCTACCTGCACCGACGCAGCGGTGAGATACCAGGGTGAGAGCGCGAGTTTCAAAAGCACAAAGGTTTTATAGGGGTCTAGGGGCAGTTGGTGAGGTAATGGCTGTGGCCTCAGCCTATTGGCTGGGGAAGGGTCAGAGTCCTGTTACGCAGGTTGCTGGGCGTGTTTTGATCAGGAAGTTTGAACGGGTGAGCGGGAGGTTACTCAAGGGGAGGAGGCACGGTCGGAGGTTTCTGTGATTTTCCCGGAAAAGGGGTCATGTCGGGG